>NW_024070211.1:107868592-109176968 GCF_014754425.2 Oryx dammah | reverse complement strand
GTCTTCTTACAGTTTTATTTCTGGAACTTGTAAAATGCTGTTTGTTTTTTAAATTAATTAATTTACTTTTGGCTGTGCTGGGTCTTAGTTGCTTCATGGGCTTTTCTCTAGTTAGGCGCTACTCTCTAGGTGCAATGCATGGGCTTCCCATTGCAGTGGCTTCTGTTGTTGCTTGGAGCCCAAGCTCTGGAGTTGCGGCACATGGGCTTAGTTTTTCCATGGCATGTGGGATCTTCCCAGACCAGGGATGGAACCCATGTCTCCTGCTTTGGCAGATGAATTCTTTACCACAGAGCCACCAGGGAAGCCCCAGTGATGCTTTTTGAATTATGTGAGAAAACAGTTGCTTCCAAAATCAATTATGTATATCAGAATATGGTTTTTACTTAGAAGACAGTGTTTCTAATAAGTGAAAATAAAAGTCTATCTTTTTGCCTAGCATAATGCCTGCTGTTTATTAAGTATTGGCTGAATGAACTTTAAAAAAAGAATGAAAGAAAAATGAAGTCTGATTATTATTATAAATTAGGAAGCTTTCTTGTTATATGATGAGTCTATAAAATGCACTTAGATCATGGAAGTTAGTGATACTGTCTTGTCATTTCAATGACTAAGGAATTCTGGAACAGAATTTTATCCTTATAAAATCAATTTGTAACTTATCTGATTTATTTTTTCTACATTAATATTTAGTTACTAGAGATTAGTGATGGAATTAAATAGATTATAGCCAGGTAGAGAACTTATTAACAGTGATACATGTGTCGTTTAACTGTGGGCATGTTCATTTAACTATAGGCTTGTTTGATAAAGAGTTCTACTTAGGATAATAATTAGGCTAAATTTTGTTTTGTTTTGCTGAGGTTTAAACAGTAATTTTTTTGTTCTATTTTTTACAGATTCATCCTTTTGCAATTCTTGCTATTCTTCTTCCATTCAGCACCCTGAACTATGATCCACCTCAATGGGATGAATTTTTTGGAACTTGCATTCAACACCTTAATTCTTACTTAAGTAGGTATATTGTTTAGTCCTACATGGATGAGGAGGTTGGAGAATACTGTTGCTGCTACTCTTAAGACATACTGTTTTTTAAAGGATAACAAAAATATCCTTGAGTTTTATACCTTCAAAAAATGTTTTGGATCCATTTTTTAAAACTTTTTTATTATGATAAATGTCAAACTTGCATTAGAAAGTAGAGAATTGAACAAGTAGCACTTGTGAACTCACTAGGTAGATTCAGTAATTGTTCACATTTTATCGTATTTGCTTTATCATTTCTCTTGCTCTCATTTTTTCTATGCCATTTCAAAGTAAGTTGTAGGCAATGTGACTCTTTACATTTAATTGCTTAGACATCCACCTTTTAAGAATAATGATCTCCTAAGTCACCACAATACTGTTATCACATAGAGAAAATTAATTGTCTCCTGATACATAATATAGGGCTTCCCTGATAGCTCAATCAGTAAAGAATCTGCCTGCAGTGCAGGAGACAGGGTCGGAAGATCCTTGGATTGGAAGATCCTCTGGAGAAGGAAATGGCAACCCACCCCAATATTCTTGCCTGGGAAATCCCATGGACAGAGGAGGAGCCTGGAGGGCTACTATCTATAGGGTTGCAAAAGAGTCAGACATGACTTAGAGCCTAAACAACAACAATATGTAATATACAATCTATTTTTAAGTCTCCCTCATTATTCCCAAAATACCTTATTTACAGTGATTATTTTGGACACAGGATCCAAACAAGGTTCACTCATTCCAGTAGGTTATCTCGCTAACATTTTGCCAGATTTGCTCTGTGTGTTTGTGTGTGTGTGTGTGTTTGTGTGTGTGTGTGTTTGTGTATATGATGAACCATTGGAAATGCCAGCCCTAAATACTTCAGGTTATAAGGACATTCTCCTATGTAAACACAATGCCAGTATCACACTTAAGAAAATGAACAAGTACCACTTACTACCTAGTATTAGTCACTCAGCCATGTCCAACTCTTTGTGACCCCATAGCCTGCTGTCCATGGCATTCTCCAGGGAAGAATACTGGAGTGGGTAGCCATTCCCTTCTCCAGGGGATCTTCCCAACCCAGGGATCAACCCCGCATCTCCTGCATCTACTGCATTGTGGCAGGTTCTTTACCTTCTAAGCCAACTGGGAAGCTATTGCCTACTCAATCCATAATAAAAATTTCCCAATTGTCACCAAATTTTCTTTGATAAGTTTTTGAAAGAAACTAATTTTGGGCTATATCACTTTCTATCTTTTTTTCTCTTGATATTTTTTTTTGTAAAAGGGATTGGCCATTTATTATGGTTTGTGCCACATTCTAGATTTGTTTGAGTGCTTTCTTTTAACTTGCTCCTCATCTGTATCCCTAGTAAACTGGAAGTTAGTTATAGATGCTTGGTTAGATTCAGAGTAAACATTTTTAGCAAAAAATATTTTGTATGTGGAGCTGTATATCTGATATTTGTATCATTTCTGGAGACATATAACATTTGATTGTTTTTGTCAATTTTAATAGTTTTGGGTTTTTTTTTAATAGAAAACAAATATTTTTAAGGTCCTTTATAGATATTTATTAATTGTCAGAAAGGTTGTTGCTCTGGTGCTGATTATTATATCTCTTTAAAAAGTCTAAATAGTGTTTTAGTACCAGAAAAAAAGTGGAATAGAAATATTCCTTCCTACTACTGGCCTTAGCAGAAGCAGTATGTGAGGACAGCAAAGACAGGAAATTATTTTTTTTCTTTTCATTTATTTTGGTCCTGAATTGTATTTGTTTCTATTTGGCCTTAAAGAAAAAGACTTTATGGGGCTTCTCTTCTCAGACTCATACTTCTTGCATGTCGGGATAATGTGAGAGTTTTAGAGGTGAAATGTCTGGCTCAGTAGTTACTGCTTTTTCAGTCAGTATTCACCAAGTACTTACTGTCACCTGGAGATATAGGAGAGAGTAAAAACCAGATGGACTTTACCGTCATTGAGTTTACTTTCTGGCGGGGTGAAACTGGTGTACATAATCAACAAGTTCATAAGCTCAAATGGTGATAAGAATCTAACAGCACTAGAGCAGGGTAGGTATGTAGGATGGAGGATAGTGAGGCGGGCCAGATGGAGTCCGGAGATGTCATTGACCATGGATTGAATGAAGTGAGAGAGTAACCCATGCCCAAAGTTGGAGAGGAGCATCCCAGGATAAAGAAAAGCAAGTGCAAAGGGCCATGAGGTGAGAACATGCTTGATTTCTTTTTAGGAACAGCAGATTCAGTGTGGCAGGAATGGAATGAGGGAGACCAAGTTGATAGGAGAAGAAACTGGCTTTCCTCAAAACTTTTTGCTGTGCCTGGAGAGTAAGAAATACTCATTCTGTTATCCAAGCAACAGATACTTAACTGAGCTTCTGTGTCCAGCATAAGATGTTAGGCTCTATTTTATGGTATGTTTCTCTAGGCTTATAGAGCTCTAGTTAGTCTGTGTGAGACAGTAGAAATATATTGATGATGTCAGTATGATGTTCATGGACTTTGGTATATTTTTTGTAGGATCTTTGTGCCAGATAGTATCTGACCTATTTTTGTGTCTCTAATAGACAAGTAAAATGTGACTGTGACATGTGTGTTTATTCATGTACAGATGTATGCATGTGTGGCGTTCATATATACTCCCCTTTTAGTAATAGAATTCCGTATAGAAACATGAGACTTGAAACTAAAAGATGAGACTTTGCATATGCTTTCTTGGTTGTTCAGTTGTGTGTCAACAACCAGAAGGAAATGAAAGTACATTCTTTTTTTTGTTTGTTTTTCCTCAAATAAGGGATATAAGAGATGAGAGTTTGAGAAGTACAGCTTTGATTTTTGAAGACTTTACTGTGAAAATGATTGCAAAATTCTTAGAGACTTAAAGCAGAATTTTAAGTAATTTATGGAATGATACTTTTCTTTATTTTAAATAAACATTAGTTTTGACAGATCAGTTTTGCTCGTAGAGATCATCTTGTAACCTTGTTTGTGACTTGATCTTGCTTTATTAAATAAACTCAGCAAAACAATTGGAAGATTTAACATCTTTTTTTTGTCGTTTGTAAGAACATTTGCTGCTAAAGGTGCATTTTAGGTCATCCCTTCCCTCTCATCAGAAATGTCTTTTGGCATAGAAAGACAAATATCAATATCAGAGACAAATATCAAAACAGATATCACCATGTGATATCACTTATATGGGTAATCTAAAGTATCATACAAATGAACATATTGACAAAACAGGAACAGACTCGTGACATAGAAAACAAACTTACAGTTGGTTACCAAAGGGGAAAAGGATGGGAGGGATAAATTAGGAATTTAGGATTAGGATTAGTGGATAAAAACTACTATATATAAAGTATATAAACAAGTTCCTACCATATAGCACAGGGAATGGTATTCAGTGTCTTGTAATAAACTATAATGGAAAAGAGTATGAAAGAAGAGAATATATGTATATGTTCTCTTTTATATTTTTATATATATAAAAAACTGAATCACTGTGCTGTACCTCAGAAACTAACACAACATAGTAAATCAACTATACTCCAATAAAAAATTAAAAAGAAAGAAAGAGAGAAAGGAAATTCCTCTTGGATGAAGCAAATCAGGTACATAACTGCAAGCCTTATACTCTGGGATGCACAGTGTGGTGCTGGCTGACCTGTGAGGGAGGAGGTGCTAGATGAGACCTGATCTTCATATGTGTCTGTCCTCAGCCTGGGGGTCTGAGAGCCCTAGAAAGCAGCATAGCACAGCGGTTCAGACTCCAGAGCTGGACTCTCCCAAGTTAAATCTCACCCTCCACTAGCCAATCATGCTGAGGCACGTCGTTAAACTTCTCTGTGCTTCAGTACACTTGGTTTATAAAGTGGAGATAATAATCATTCCTATTGTACGCTAAAATGAGGTTTTAAATGAGGTAATATTTGTAAAGTCCTTAGAATGATTCTCCACACAGTCTGAGCAATATTATCATCAGTATATAGAGAATGGTGGCCTTTCTTATTTTTACATACTTTACTGACCTTTTGTTTCTTTTTTTTTCCATTATATATAGGAGTTTTTATTGAAAAACAAAACCAAAAACAAACATGTATACTTGAACATCAAAAGTTATTGTTAATCACAGAAACAGACATCTCAAATTAATGATTTTTGTGCTTTTCTATGTGTGGTAAAATACAAGAGTCTGGGCTCACTGAAATTTTTCCTTTGATATGAATCTTAAGTACCTAGGGCCAGTGTCCTGTTTTTCTGAATTCCCCTTTGGGTGCACCATTGTAGGTGGTTGCAGTGGCTGATGGCTTGGTAGTATGACCTTTTGTTTCCAGTCTTTCTCTTTTCAAGGCAATTTAAAGACTTTCTCTTTTCAAGGCAATTTAAAGACTTTTATTGGAAGTATAATAATAATGCAGGCATGTTTATACATCATTTATATATATATATATATACATGTATATGTATACACACACACACACACACATATACATAGTGTATGTGGATTTATAGAAATTGAATCATGTAAGAAATCAGTACCCAGATCAAAAAAATAGAATATTATCAAGAGCATGGTAACCTTCCTGGCTTTCTTTTCTGTTCTTCCCCCACCCAAAAGTAACCACTTTACTACCATACTTAGTTGTGACAGTATAGGTTAATTTTGTCAAGGTTGTGTTCGTATCATTTTTTAAAAACCTGGTTTTACTGAATAAAGTATGTATTGACATGTATGTGAAGCAGCTGTACATTTTAATTTTTTTTTTCTTAATTTTGTTTTAGGTGTATTGGATCCTCTCGTGTTAGTGTTTCTTGGTTACTCTTTGGCCACACTTCAGTATTTTCCAGAAGATCTATTGAAGGCAATTTTTAACATCAAATTCTTAGCCAGATTAGATTCTCAACTTGAACGTATGTATCAACAATTTAATTTACTACATTATCACTTATATTTAAATCCAAGTTTCAGCTCTGCCTACCTACTTAAAGCATTTAAATGTTCATCCTGATTTTTTTCTCTTTACTATTGTAGAATATAGAACAGTATGAAATAGAAAATGAAAGATTTTTTCATAATATTACCACCAAGTGAAACTACCACTTTTAATATTTTAGAATGTTTCTTTTATGTCTCCTGCCTTTATATATATATGTTGATATATCTATATGTTTTAAGACAAAATTTGAATTATATATATATTCACTTTTGTCTGTTGCCTTTTATCATTGAACTATATTTTGAAAGATTTTCCATGCCATTACATTTTTTTTGATGTCATTAGTTTGTTTTTTGTTTATAGAATCTGACATTGTCCTCATCTTTGTTTCCTTAGGATAAGTTGCTAAATGTGGAATATTAGGTCAATGAATATTCTTTGGCAGTATTTTTTAAAATATGGTTTTAACATTCATAATTAGGGAGAACAACATAGATGTTGGTCCTAATGATCCCATTGAGTATAATAATTTAAACATATAGAACATGTATATACAAATGAAATGAGTTTATAATATGAAAATAAAAGTTACAGTCATTAATGGGATAAATGAATGTGAAAAATAAATTGTCTTTTCTGAGTTCAAAGTCTATTAATGTATTTTTAAAATTTCAGTTATATGTTCATCTCTAAATATAAAGGTCCAGTTTCGTCTTATGGAATTAAATAGAGCAGTCTGCTTGGAATGTCCTGAATATCAGATTCCATGGTTTCATGACCGCTTCTGTCAACAACACTATAATAAAGGTTTGAGTTTTCTTTGGGTCAGAAAGTAAAGTTTAATTCTAAAGCACATTATTAGGTAGTGCACTGTTTTTATTGTTTAACCTATCATGACACCAGAATTCCAAGAGTGCCATAACTTGTTTAATGGAAACATTTTGTAGATGAAATTTGTGTTGTAAAAATTTCTTAATATTTAGGACACTAAACCTCTTTTGGGAGAGAGCCAAAGAACTTATATTGAATTTAATGTCATTGCATATGGTATTATTAATACAGCAAGGCCCTTGTTGGAAATATTAATCTTTATTTTTTAGTTGGTAGATGTGGAATGATTTTTGTTCAAAAACTGATTATTTTAAGTGAGCTAATTGTTTTTATTTCATGAAGATTTTGGCAGCATGAATGGAGCACAACAGCAGATTTATAAAATGTTAGCAGAGGTACTGGGAGGAATCAATTTTGTGAAAGCCTCTGTTCTTACACCTTATTACTACACAATAGGTAAGTCTTTCGTAGGTTATTAACAATTTTCAGGAAATCAGACTAAATAGAATCATCTCATCAGTTGGAATTTTAAAACTTTAAAAAAGTTATTTCATTATCTTGAAGATTTTCAGAGAATTCCCTGGTAGTCCAGTGGTTAGGACTTTGTGCTTCCACTTGTAGGGAGCATAGGTTTGATCTGGGCTGGAGGAAGCAGAAGCTGGAATCAAGATTGCCAGGAGAAATATCAATAACCTCATATAGGAAGATGACACCACCCTTATGGCAGAAAGTGAAGAAGAACTAAGGAGCCTCTTGATGAAAAGTAAAAGAAGAGAGTGAAAAAGTTGGCTTAAACCTCAACATTCAGAAAAAGAAGTGGCATCTGGTCCCATCACTTCATGGGAAATAGGGAAACAGTGGAAACGGTGGCTGACTTTATCTTTCTGGGCTCCAGAATCACTGCGGATAGTGATTGCAGCCATGAAATTAAAAGACGCTTACTCCTTGGAAGGAAAGTTATGACCAACCTAGATAGCATATTCAAAAGCAGAGACGTTACTTTGCCAACAAAGGTCCATCTAGTCAAGGCTATGGTTTTTCCAGTAGTCATGTACAGATGTAAGAGTTGGCCTATAAATAAAGCTGAGTGCTGAAGAATTGATGCTTTTGAACTGTGGTGTTGGAGAAGACTCTTGAGAGTCCCTTGGACTGCATGGGGATCCAACCAGTCCATTCTGGAGAACAGTCCTGGGTGTTCATTGGAAGGACTGATGTTGAAGCTGAACTCCAATACTTTGGCCACCTGATGCAGAGAGCTGACTTATTTGAAAAGACCCTGATGCTGGGAAAGATTGAGGGCAGGAGGAGAAAGGGACGACAGAGGATGAGAATGTTGGATGGCATCACCGACACAATGGACATGGGTTTGAGTGGACTCCGGGAGTTGGGGATGGACAGGGAGGCCTGGTGTGCTGCGATTCATGGGGTTGCAAAGAGTCGGACAGGACAGAGTGACTGAACTGAACTGAACTGAACAGGAAACTGGGATTATTATGTCCCAAGCCCATTGTATTGCCAGTTCATATTTGTATTAATACCTTATGTTGTCAAGTAGCTTATTTTTATGTGAAAATATATATGTCATTAAAAATAAGATTTAATTGGTAATATTTGTATATAAAGATATGGTATAATGAATACAATTGTATGATTACCATTTAGTACCATTTAATACAATGGTATGATTACCATTTAGTATCACTTAGTACAATGGTACTAAGATTGGGAAGAAAACACTTACTTATATGATACATAACACATGCTTATAGAGAAGGGACAGATAACCTAAAAAAGGAAAACCACCCATGATACAACCACTGTTTACTTTTGATGTCTGTTTTTCTCTTTCTGGCTTTGTTTTTTCATTTTTAATGACATTTGTTTTCTTTCTAAATTTTACAAGGAGTACTTGTTCATGTGTACAAGCAATATGTATCTTAAAAAATTCTGATTTTTTAAAACCAAAATGACGTTTTATAGTATGTAACTTTAAAAGTGAAGTGAAAGTGACAGTCGCTCAGTCGTGCCTTACTGTGACCCCAGGGACTGTAGTAATAGTCCATGGAATTCTCCAGGTCAAAATACTGGAGTGGGTAGCCTTTCCCTTCTCCAGGTGATCTTCCCGACCCGGGGATCGAGCCCAGGTCTCCTTCATTGCAGGCAGATTCTTTACCAGCTGAGCCACAGGGAAGCCCAACTTTGTTTATATATTGTGAATATTTTTTCTGTGTCAGCAAATATACAACATTATTTTTAGTAACTGTATATATTTCATTGAATGAGTATGCTATAGTTTACTAAGGTTTTTTGCTGCTCTGTGCATCTCTCAAACAATGCTGTAATTTCATATAACAACAATAATAGTAACTGATACACTCACATATTGATTATTATGTGAGACGTTATTTAATCATTTTATTTATTTTAAAACTTTATTTATTTATTTATTTTTGGCTGTGCTGGGTCTTTGTTGCTGCACGGGCTTTTCTCTGACTGTGCTGAGCATGGCTACTCTCTAGTTGCAGTATATGCGCTTCTTATCGCAGTGGCGTCTCTTGTTGTGAGCACAGGCTCTAAGAACACGTGGGCTTAGTAATTGTGGTGCATGGGTTTAGTTGCTCTGTTGCATGTGGTCCCACACCAAGGATCGAACCAATGTCTCCTGCATTGGCAGGCAGATTCTTTACCACTAAGCTACCAGGCAAGCCCTTAAGTACTTTATAATAAGCTTATTATATCCCCTTAAGTTTTGCAAATACTGTATTTTTATAGATGAGGAAACTGAGGCCCAGAGACATTGTTCTTTGCTCAAGGTTATATAGCTGGCAAATGGCAAAGCCAGAATGACTTATGCATTCTAGCTCCAGAATTCATTCTCTTAAAAATAAGAAAAGTATATTTCATGTTTCATAATTAACTTGAAGATGCTTCAGTGCCTCAGTTTCCCTTAAGAATAGGTAATTAAATCCAGTCTTCTTTTTCATTCCTTGTTTCTTTTTTCATTTTTCTTTTTTTTTGGTTTAAATACTTTTATCATTGTTTTTATTATGGGAAAAATTTCATACATACACAAAAATAGAGAGAATAGTATAATGAACCCTCATCCAGCATTAAAAATGATCAATACTCAACTAACCAGAATTCCATCTGATCCTTTCCAAACAAATCACAGGTAATATATCATTTCAGAATGTATATCTAAAAGGATATATAACCGTAGTACCATCATTTTCATCTCTACAACTGTTCATAATAATTTCTTAATATTATATTGCTTATCAACATTTAAGTATCTCCATTATCTTGTATATGTTGTATTTTACTGTTTGTTAAAATTGGAATCCAAATTTTACCTTTGGGTGATCTGTCTTTTTAAGTTCTAACTTTCTGTCTTTTTTCCCCTTACAGTTTATTTATTGAAAATAAGTTTTTTGTTTTTTCATATTTTGAACTTTTCCAGGTGCAGTTCTGTGATGTCATTCAACATGCTCCTGCATCCCCCATTTTTCATGTAAACCAATAGTTAGATCTAGAGGTGTGACTAGATTAGTCAGCTAGGTTAGTTTGGGAACAGTAGTGGTGGTTTTTTTGGCCAGCTCTTTCATAAGTGGTATGTGCTTATTGCATCTTATCATAAGACATACAATTCTAGTTGCCTTACTATTATTATATTAGGATTCATCAGTGTGTTTGTAGGTCATCCGTGCATCCATTAGGAAGTTTGCTCCTCAGCTTGTCACCTAATGATTTTAGCAGCCATTTAAATTATTATTTAAATGCATCATTCATCAAGGGTAGCAAAGTAGTGATATTGTGCATCTATCATTTCTTCTGCATTTATTAGCTGGAATTTGTCTAAAAAGAACTTTCCTATGTCAGCTGTTTAGTCACCCGGTGTACAGTTCATACGGGAAAGACAGGATGCTTGCCTGGATCTTTGTCTTTGCTAATTTTCTGATGAGTTGGTTTAGCTTCTCGGACTGTGAACAAGAGATTTAAAGGGATTGAGATAAAACTTCTTAATGTGATTTGGCTTGAAGTGAAGTGAAGTTGCTCAGTCGTGTCCAACTTTTTGTGACCCCATGGACTGTAGCCTACAAGGCTCCTCCATCCATGGGATTTTCCAGGCAAGAGTACTAGAGTGGGTTGCCATTTCCTTTTCCAGGAGATCTTCCCAACCCAGGGATTGAACCTGAGTCTCCCAGATTGCAGGCAGATGCTTTACTGTCTGAGCTACCAAGGAAGCTGTGATTTGGCTTAGTGCAGTGCTAATTATAGCCCTTATGCTAACCAATAGTTTGGTAATACTTGCTGGTTGATTTTTATTGACTGACTTCAAAGATCATATACTAAGTTGGATAGGGACTTCCCTGGCAGTCCAGTGGTTAAGACTCTGCACTTCCACTGCAGGGGACATGCATTCTGTGCTTGGCAGGGGAGCTAAGATCCCACATGCCACATGGTGTGGCCTAAATAAATAAATAAATGGAACACATTGGATAATTAGAGAGGTACCTCATTTTTCATGTTTGTGAGTGTGTGTCTTTATATACATGTGTAAATATTTAAGATATATCTTAAAATTTTACCTATAAGAATTTACCTGATTCATATTGTTGATTCCTGTGCTTCCTTATAGACTTTGAGTGTATCTTGGATAAAAGGGGAAACCCTCTTCCTTATGGAAGCCATAATACAACTTTGGAAAAACTGCCAAAAATACACTTGGAATCAAATACTCAAATAGCTGGATCAAGACTGCCACCAGGAGCTGAAAAGTAACTTTCTTTTAGCTTCAGATTTTATTATCTAAGTGTTAAATTTGACACAACTTAATGAGCTCAACTATCAAGGATTGTTTATAGTAGAATATACCCCTCATATATGTGACAAATTCTACCTACATACCTTTGCTTTTGTTGTGCTCTGCCTGAATCTCCATCCTTCACTGTCCAAAGCTGAGCAGTCTCTAAAGCACTAACCTTCCCATTGTCTTCATTGGAAATAAATAGTATCTTCTTTGGACCTCCCATGCCTCTATACTTTTTTGAAAAGCACACGGCTGCTTCCTGCACTGAATTACAGTTATATGCTGTATATCTTATGTTCTTTGTTTGACTCTTTGTTGTTCAGTTGCTCAGTTGTGTCTAACTCTTTGCAACCCCATGGGCTGCAGCATGGCAGGCTTCCCTGTCCTACACTATCTCCTGGAGTTTGCTCAAATTCATGTCCATTGAGTCGATGATACCATCCAACCATCTATCTCATCCTCTGTCACCCTCTTCTCCTCCTGCCCTCAATCTTTCCCTGTATCAGGGTCTTTTCCAATGAGTCAACTCTTCGCATCAAGTGGCCAAAGTACTGGAGCTTCAGCTTCAGCATCAGTCTTTCCAGTGAATATTCAGGACTGATCTCCTTTAGGATGGACTGATTGGATCTCTTTGCGGTCCAAGGGACTCTCAAGAGTCTTCTTCAGCACCACAGATCAAAAGCATCAATTCTTCAGCACTTAGCCTTCTTTATGGTCCAACTCTCACATCTGTATATGACTGCTGGAAAGATCATAGCTTTGACTAGATGGACTTTTGTCAGCGAAGTGACGTCTCTGCTTTTTAATACGTTTGACTATAAGCTGTGTCTTTTTATTTTTATGTCTCTCACAGTACCTTACACATGGTAGGTGAATAATAAATATATACAGGACAGAGAAACAGATGAAAGCATGTAGATACTATAATTTGGTTTAATCTAATGAAGAGGATTACCTGTCATTAATAACTAATTTAAGTATAAAAATAACTTCGTATACACAGTTGGCTTTTCTAGTTCATAAGGATACACCCTTGTTTCTGAAATGTTTGTAATTACTCAGTTTCTCACTATAATTTCAGAAGTAAATATTTATTTTTCTTACATAGGATCGCTTTGGAATTTTTGGATTCAAGAGCATTTTGTAGAAACATCCCTCATTTAAAAGGAAGATCTGCTATGAAAAAACGACATTTGGAAATTTTGGGCTATCATGTGATTCAGGTATGAAATACTTATATAATTCATCCTCTAAAAACCCCAGAGACATTGGTTTTTCATGTATCCTCTTTTAAGGTGAAAGTTATAGATTTACCTTTTTTTTTAATATTAAGAAAAGCTATATTAAAATATCTCTGAAATAGAATACTCTCCATTTTTTTTTTGAAGAATAGCAAGTAAAAATCAATTTTTAAATTGTCTCTAGACGATCTCTTGATTTTTATATTTATCTTACAATGAAGAAAGGCTCTATGGAGATGGATGGAGTTATAAGAGAAAAAGGCTAGTGTATAAAAATAAGACAGGTACATAGGAAAAAGTGTCCATTCTTGCTATAGTAGGAACTAGGAGCATGAAAGCTTTGAGACAGAAAAGGGTCTTCCAGCTGTTGTCATGAAGGACAACCTTCCAAAAAGGGTTCAAAGGCTATGCTTATATAAACTAATGTCTTAGGGTCTTAGAGCTCTTTTCAGTATTCTTAGAAGCCTTCCCTGATCTTTTTGGTTGTTGCTTTCAGCTTTCATTTAGACTACATTACTTATTTTACAGATCCCTCATTTCGAATGGAACTCCATGGCACTGTCAACAAAGGATGCTCGAATGGACTACCTGAGAGAACGGATATTTGGAGAAGGCAAATCATGATTGTAGCTTTTACTGAAAATTAGTTATCATGTTGTATCATACTTGGACTTAATTAAGTGGCATGACTCAATTAAAAAGTTTTAATGTAGAACTGACTGATTTCTAGGTCAATTAAATATCTATTAACAGACATTTTACAATTGAGTATTTTCTCTACTGTCTAGTTGGGAAACTGTTTAAAATTCTTAATATAAAAGTCATGTAGCTTTTAGGAAACTTAAATAGTTTGCTGTTCATTCTTTGGCTGTGTACGATGTGCTAAGAACTATTTTATTTTTTATTTTGTTTTAATTATTTTTTGTTCCAAGAACTATTTTAGATACTGGGTATACTGGAGTTAGTACAGTGTATCTTTCATGGGTTGAGTTAAACACAGTAAATTAATATAATTCATTATATCAATATCTTAGATGATATTAAAAACTGTAGAGAAAAATTTGAACCTTGGTGGGGGAGTGATAGGGATATTGTGGGTGGGTTTAATTTACATTTAATTACAGGGTAATCTGGGAAAGGCTCACTGAGGTGATATTTGAGTCAAGACATAAGGAGTTATCTGGGAGTGGAGAACTCTAGGCAGAAGGACCAGTAAGTGCAAGTATTCCTGGCATGTTTGAAAATAACAAGGAATCTACTGTGGCTGGAGCAGAACAAGTGGGAGGTGGAGGTTAGAAGTATATTAAAAGGTAAGACTGATAACAATGTCAAATATATACTACCTCCTGGCTACCCTGAGATAAGAGGCCACTGGAGAGTTCCTAGTAAAGAAATAAAAACTCGTATTTTCACTGGATCACTTTTGCTACTCTGTTTAGCTGATGAGAAAAAAAAAACTGCAGTGGGGCAACTGTATAAGCAGAGAAATCCATTAAAAGGTGATTTCAGTAATCCAGACAAGAAGTGACGTGGAGAGAGCAGTGGAGGTAACGAGAAGTTGTCAGTTTTTTAATGTATTCCTTCAGAAGCAACATTACTTGCTCACTGATTGGATAATGAGGTATGAGAGAAAGGAGTCAAAGATAATTCTAAGTTCTTGTTGTGAGCAGCTAAAAGTATGCCATTGCCATTAACTGAGATTGGGAAGTCTATGAAAAGAGGAAGGAGTGGGTAGGAGAAGATCATGGGTTTGGTTTTAGACATACAGAGTTTGTGATACCTTTTAAACATCTAAGAGGAGATATCAAGCAGGCAATTGAATAAATTAATTTGGAGGTCATGGGAGTTGTCTAGGCCTTAGTTATAAATTTGTAAGGTGACAGCAGTTTTTAATGTGATGAGAGATGATGGAGTCGCTAAAATGTGATTAGAAGAGAGTGTGAATGGAGGAGAGGTCTGAGGATTGAAGTCCTGGCCTCCCAACATGAAGTCAAGAAGAAGAGGAAGAGCCAGATGCTGCTGATGGTTCAGGTAAGATGAGGACTGGGCAGTATCCATTAAACTTAGTAACATGCAAATCATTGTTAGCCTTGTGGTGGGTATGAAAGCTTGACTGCTTCAAGGAAAAGTGGGAGGAGATAGTTTTCTTACAAATGGAAGCATAGAAAGGGGTCATAGCTAAGGGGAAAGTAGACCCATCTTTTAAAAACTTTTGTTTCCTTTATTTAAAAACTGTTTGTATTTATTTATTTTGGGGTCTTCATTGCCGTGAGGGCTTTTCTCTAGTTGCGGTGAGCAGGGGAATACTCTAGTTGCAGTGCCTGGGCTTCTTATTGCCGTGGCTTCTCTCGTGGAGCACTAGGGCTCTAGGGCACGCAGCCTTCAGTAGTTCCGGCGTACAGGCTTAGTTGCTCTGTGGCATGTGGGATCTTCCCAAACCAGGGATTGAACCTGTGTCTCCTACAATGGTGGGTGGATTCTTTACCACTGAGCCACCAGGAAGCCCCCAAAGTAGGCCAATCTTGACCTGGTCTGATCCCATATATTTTGAGGGAATAATGATTTTCTTTCTGTCTTATATTTATTTCATAACACAGTTACTAAGAGCCTACTGTGTGATAAACTCCCTAACCCTTATTCCAAGAGTTACATATGTGTGCTTAGCAGAAAGCCATATTGTAACTACCCACAGGCTACTTGGTGGGGGTGCAGGTCATTGGCTATCTGAAACTTCATCTCCCAACTCTGTGACCCTCTAAATTCATTCTGTCCCTAAACAAGTTGTTAGCCAGAGTGCCTTGAATCTTAAGCATAGCTTTAGAACATGTGACCTGCACGTGTTTTGGTCCATTGATATTTAATTTAGGCTTAGTTGAAGTACTTGTTTAAAATATCCAATTACTGTGCATGATTTGAGCTCCAAAATGTGAACTTCACAGAACCTTTGAAAAACAGAACCAGAATTGGAAGCAAATGAAAAATGTCTCCTTGTAACCCATCTCCCTCATTTTGAATTTCCTCATGATATTCATGTGTTTGCTGAAATCCTGTTCTAAGGGCTTGTTATCCACATTCATGAGTGTGTTTTATTTCCCAAGCAAATGATTATAGGAACTAAACCCCCAAGTAGGTTGAAATATCTTATTGTCCAACTTTTAGAATTAAATCATTAAGCTGATGAGGGTTATAAGTGGTTTCCTTTGGATATAAATTAAAACCCAGTTTTTGTATGATTAATATATTCATACATGGAAATCTTGATCAAATGACCCTTAAGGTACCTTTTACTTACTGTTACACATAATCTGACTTCTCATGTACATCTCTTACTTCCCTTTCTCTAGGCTGCATGATGCAAATGGTTTTATGTCCTTATATTTCTGTTTGATGGTTTTTCTATCTAAATAACTTTGGTTGTTATAAATAAAAGTGTCCCTTTTTTTTGATTGAGATATATATTCCATAAAATCCAACTTTATATAGTCAGTTTTTAGTGTACTCACAAGATTATGCCACCAACATCACTACCTAATTCTAGAACAGTTATTTATTCTAGAACATCATCCCAAAGCATTGTTTTTACAACTTAATCTCATGTCTACATAGATCAGCACTCTCCCCCACAAAGTAACCACTATCATGCTTTTATAGCAGACTTCCCCTTAATAATTCTATCACCACCATCATGTTCTTATAGTAAAGACTGTCCCTTAATAATTCTGTCACCCAAGTTTGCATCTCTAGACATCGTAATTTCCCACCCCTACCTTATTTTTCTCTACCTAATCTTTAAAAACATTCTTTTTTTGCATTTTAATTTTTTTGACCACACCATGCAGCATTCAGGAAGATCCTCAACCATGGATCGAACCCCAGACCCCTGCATTGGAAGTGCAGAGTCCTAACCACAGGACTGCCAGGGAAGTCCCTCCTACCCCAGCTTTTAAGTCTTTCTTAATCTATTAGCATCTCTCCTTCTTAACAATTTATCTGCTAAATAACCTGTAGTTGCCCACCTTTGGGATTTGCTGATTGTCTACTCAGGGTGCAGTTCAATATAGAAAAGTACTCAAGATTATACTTCAGAGATCCATAGTAAGACTAAATTTTATTGAATGTTTCCATATTTATGATGCAGAAAATAAAGCTATAGCTTTATTTTATAAATATGAACATTCATATTTTTATGCAGTTGCTTAACAAGTAATAATGGAATACTCCAAGTCAGTTCCAAGTCAGGCTTCTCAGAAAATAACACATATAAGGCTAGAAGTCAAACATGTCTGTGAAAGCACATGAGACCCATAAGCCATGATTAGTTCATGACTTGCAGACAGTAGAATGTAATGGTTTTGGACAGACTGAGATGTCATCTTACTGTGTATGCTAAGAACAAACAATTTGAATGTAGGGTTTTACATCCCAGAAAATAGAATAATACAGTCATCCTTCTTTCTATCAGAAATTTGCAAATAGGTAGCTCTTTAAGTATAGATAAAACTCAAAGCAATGAATACACACCTTTCTCCATACCACCTGCTGGCCCCAAATCTGCCCCAGCAGTTAAGGAATCAATCCTTTTCCTAAGATTGCCTCCCAACCCTTCTACTACAGATACTGCAGTTAAGGACTTGAAGACTGTGATTTACTGGTTTTAAATTTAAAATTTTAAAATTTGATTTAAATCACAAAAAATATACCAGTGTTGCAAAAAGAAAGGGGAGAAAAGAAAGACAACTTGAATTTGACTATTTTTGCTTAGAGACTTTTCCCTTTCAAATGAAATCCATTTATTCCATTTCCAAAGTTTTCTCACAGCATATAATCTTTAATATATTGCACAGGGTTCTTGTAATATCTTGAAGCATGAGGAAAGGTTTTTGCTATTTAAAAAAAATTTTTAATGTAAATGTACATATTTCATTCTCCAGCTTCATTTGTAATAGAAAAAGGAGTGTAAAGGCACCTTAACAATGCAAATGAAAGGATTAATAAACTCAAATTTAGGAAGCTCCTTTATAATTGATTGAGACAGATTAACAAGAGAAATAATCTGTTCAATTTAATATTTATTATTTTTTTAAGCTCTGATTGTTACATTGAAAATTCAATAACTTTGAGGTTTTGATGCCCACTGCTAATCTCTTAGACAATAACACAGTAGATAATTTCTACATGGAATCTCTGTATAGGCTTTTTAAAAACAATAAATTAAGGCCCTATTATCCAAACAGACCACCTCCCTATCTATTATATTTTTTCGCCTTCTTGTTTATAGCTTAGACAGTTTGAAGAGATTTAACCGTGTTGCTAGGCAACTAGCTCCTGAAGCATAACGTATTTCCTTCAGCATCCCAGCCCATTCTTTTTTATCGTCTTCATACCTGATGGAGAAAAAGAATGTAATAAGTTGTTTTAAAGTAGACAGTTCTATAGATCTCCTGGTATTAAATATTTCTCTGAGAAAACCCCATTTGATCTTACCCAGAGGAGGATGCACCTGACTCTTAGACTAACCCTTGAATTCCTCCAAAAATGTGCATTCTCTGAGCATATACCCAAATTATTGCCATAGTATTTGATCTGGATGCTTAGGCAGTTAAACCTTCTCTGGGAATCAAAGACTGTCCAGTGATGATAAGTAACAGGCAATTAATCCTTCACCTCTGGACTGCTAAAGATGGCTGGTCCCCATGAATCCAGGTCAGCAAAGAGTAAGAACTGGGAAGAGCAGAGAAAATTAAGTCACCTTGATTCTGATTTCAGCTGTAGCCATACACCAGTGTGATGCATGGCGCTGACACTAGGGGTCACTCTGTAAGAAACTATCGCTCTTCCCCTTTACTGTCCTGTGTGAGTGCTGCTCTTAGACTTTGCACTGGACCTTAGGTAAGAACTGGTCACCCTCTCCGAATATTCAGGGTCATGAAGACACAGACAACTTGAGTCCCTTTGAGACCTGTGTGCTTTTCCTTTGCCTGGTGCCTGGTGCCTGAAATGCCATCTCTGCATGAGAAATTCCTCAACATTGCCTTCTCTCTGAAGCCTTTCTCACCTTCCTGAAGCAGAGTTTGTTTTATCTTCATTTCTCACGGTGTTCTTTGTATGGTATCCATTGATGATAACAATGATCATCCTATTTTAATGTTTTTATATTTATGTCCTCAACAAGCTCAAAGTTACACGTATTTTATTCACTTAGTATCTTCCCTTCTCCAGAAGCTATCAATACTTGGCACATAGGAAATACCCCCAAATCATTCTGTGATGAGTGAATGAGATTTAAAATAATTTAAAAATTAGCTGATGCCTATGTTAGAGTTGAGAATCACTGCCTATTCTTGTTTTCCAAGCAAGAATTATTATCCCTGTTTTTCAAAAACCCTAACCTTTCCAGCCCTCCATTATTTCATCCTTTTTTTCTGCCGCTTCCAGTGTTTACCCATCTCACCCTCTTGCTGAGTCTTTCTTCCCTAGGGATCTCCAGTTTCTTTATCTTCTTCCCTCTTTTTTGAAGGGAAAGTGATAATAGTTAACTTCCTTTTATAGCCACTTTCTCTTGCCCTCTACACAGCTAGTTACTGTTACAATAACATAGGGAAATGATGTCTGATGCACAAAATAATTGTTTGGTTAAGCTGCCAGCCTTTGAGCCTTCCAGTTCACCTGCTAGGAATAAGGCATGTACTGGTTCAGGTATAGAACAAATATTATCTATTTTTCTCTCTTAGGCTTAGTGGTATGCCTCCAAAGCTGTACTTATAAATTTAAATCTGCAAGCAAATCTAAAGCATAAATGTGGCAGTTTCTAGATGAGTATAGCCAAAGCTATGGTTTTTCCAGTAGTCATGTATGGACGCGAGAGTTGGGCCATAAACAAGGCTCAGCACCAAAAAATTGATGCTTTTGAACTGCGGTGTTGGAGAAGACTCTTGAGAGTCCCTTGGACTGCAAGGTGATCAAACCACTCAACCCTAAAGGAAATCAACCTTGAATATTCTTTGGAAGGACTGATGCTGAACCTGAAGCTCCAATACTTTGACCCTGACACCAAGAGATGATTCTTTTGAAAAGACCCTGATGTTGGGAAACGGGAGGAGGAGAAAAGGATGGCAGAGGATGAGATGGTTAGCATAACCAACTCAATGGACATGAATCTGAGCAAATTCTGGAAGATAGTGATGGACAGGGAAGCCTGGAGTGCTGCAGTCCATGGAGTCACAAAGAGTTGGATGTGACTTAGAGACTGAACAACCACAAAATATATCGTGAACTCACGCTCACCTCAGGCAACTGAGATCTACCTCCTATAAACTTAGATCAGCAAGCATGATGCCTAGGCTGAAGACCACACATGGCGGGGACCTGATAGTGACTAGACATCTACATACTGTATGCCCTGCCTCAACTGTGTTACCATGTGACTCTCTTTTATGATACAAGTTACACTTCTTCTCCCAAGACCTCTGGATACACTGGTCTCTATATGCTATTCATTTCATTAGAAACTATGGTAAAATACACACACACACACCTTCTTTATAAATATATTCATTTTAAGTTTAACTGTAAAAGAGTTCAATTGAGTAACACCTGTAAGTGTCATACTTGGGAGACCTGCCCAGCATAGATCTTAGAGGTCAATACTTTTCACTTCTCTTTTAAAAAGCTTTTATAACTGAACACTCTGGAAATTGGAAACATATTTAAATTAGATTCAAAATAGAATTAATGAATCATGGAAAACTCAGGAGGTTAAATGTTTCTTCAGAGCCCTGTTCTCTCAGGATATAAAGTACCCTGTTTAAGGAAGGTAAGTGGTTTGGAAGGCTTTACTCTATGGGATGCCTAGAGCATTCACTACACTTTTAAAACTAGAAGGGAGCTTAAAGGCTGAGTGGTCCAACTCTTAATTATTTATTAAGATATAGGCCCCAGTAAATTCTTTCCCAAGCTCACAGCTAATTAGAAGCAGTACTTGATTAAATAAGTGGCAATGTGAAAAAGTTCAATAGGTTCAAAGAGTGTTTACCACCAAAAAGTAGTGTACATTTTGGGAAAGTCTGGCTTCCAGTGTACTTCAAAACTGTTTTGTCTTACTTGGCTTAATATTTAGTTTGGAAAACTGGAGTGAACAAAACTTACTTCCATATGTCATTGACTTCAGTGGGTGCAAATTCTTTAGATTCCAGCTGAATCATGGCAAAACCACCGATGGCATACAGGGATCCAGCCAAGCTGACCAAACTGATGGAACTTCTTTCTTGGGGAAATTCAGTCATTACTTCCCACCTGGGAATCATTGAAGATATAGTTAATGTAAAACTTAAAAAAATGCCAAATGTATTTACTGAATAGCTATAAAAAATTAATAGTGAAAAATTTTGAGTAGCATCCAAAATTAGAAGATTAAATTTGCTACTGGAAAATATCTAAATATTCCTTTATTTGAAAGATCTAACCAGATGCGATTTTAAGGCCCTCAATATATCAGTCCCAAAATACTTCACCTTCATCAGTTAGCACCTTCAACAGTGGTTATCAAACTGTGTGCCATAAACAGTGGAGTACTGGGAGGGCAATTCTAAGGTTCCTAGGCCCTACTCTGTTGGGTTTCATTTGAATGCTAATACAAATTTTAAAAATCTTTGAGCTCCATAGTGTCTCAAGAAATCTCCAAACCCTTTTTAATAAAGCA
Source organism: Oryx dammah (assembly GCF_014754425.2). Lineage (NCBI taxonomy): Eukaryota > Metazoa > Chordata > Mammalia > Artiodactyla > Bovidae > Oryx > Oryx dammah. Next base: position 109,155,417 of record NW_024070211.1, on the reverse strand, counting down.
TGTGAAAAGGATAGTTTCGGGCTCCCCAAGTTACACTAGTGGTAAAGAATCCACCTGCCAATGCAGGAGACACAAGTTCTATCCCTGGGTCAGGAAGAGTCCCCTGGAGGAGGAAATGGCAACCCATTGCAGTATTCTTCCCTGGAAAATTCGATGGACAGAGGAGCATGGTGGGCTACAGTCCATGGGGTCACAAAGAGCTGGACACGACTGAGCACATATGAGGACAGTTAACAAACTAGGGTTGGAAATTTTCTTTTTAATAATTTATCCTTCATCCTTTTAAATAAAGGATTTATGGGAACTTTTTAATGTTAATGGCTGTATGAAATAGGACCACTAAAGATAAAATCAATCAAATTAGTTGGAAGTATCAAGAGTCTAGAATGAGTCAGTCATTTTGGTAGCTCTCTTCCAGTACTCTGGCATTAAAAGTGGGTCTCATAGTTTTTCTCTAAATATATCATCTGTTTAACTATAAAAAATAATATACGTACATTGTAGAAAATCTGGAGAAACAAGTTATAGAAGAAAACAACTATCACCCATGATCCTATCCTTCAAATATAGTCATAAGCAAAACTTTGCTATATTTGTCATTTAAAAATGCATATAAATTTAAATATCCATCTATACATATGTACTGGAGAAGGCAATGGCAACCCACTCCAGTACTCTTGCCTGGAAAATCCCATGGATGGAGGAGCCTGGTAGGCTTTGCAGTCCATGGGGTCACTAAGGGTCGGACATGACTGAGCGACTTCACTTTCACTTTTCACTTTCATGCATTGGAGAAGGAAATGGCAACCCACTCCAGTGTCCTTGCCTGGAGAATCCCAGGGACGGGGGAGCCTGGTGGGCTGCCGTCTATGGGGTCACACAGAGTCGACTGAAGCGACTTAGCAGCAGCAGCAGCAGCAGCATACATATGTACAAAACTAATAATATAGAGTATTTACAGTTTTATGTGTTGCTGCTTTAACTTCTTATGGGTGTTTACCCATATAGTCTTCAAAAACATGATTTTTAATGATCATAAAAATCAAATTACATAAAACTTCCTTGTAATTTATAGATTAAAGTCTATGAAGAAGGCTGAGCGCTGAAGAATTGATGCTTTTGAACTGCGGTGTTGGAGAAGACTCTTGAGAGTCCCTTGGACTGCAAGGAGATCCAACCATTCTGAAGGAGATGAGCCCTGGGTGTTCTTTGGAAGGAATGATGCTAAAGCTGAAACTCCAGTACTTTGGCCACCTCATGCGAAGAGTTGACTCATTGGAAAAGACTCTGATGCTGGGAGTGATTTGGGGCAGGAGGAGAAGGAACGACAGAGGATGAGATGGCTGGATGGCATCACTGACTCGATGGACCTGAGTCTGAGCGAACTCTGGGAGTTGGTGATGGACAGGGAGGCCTGGAGTGCTGCGATTCATCGGGTCGCAAAGAGTCGGACACGACTGAGCAACTGAACTGAACTGAAAGTCTATTTTGAACTGTAGTTAGGAGAAGACTCTTGAGAGTCCCTTGGACTGCAAGGAGATCAAATCAGTCCATCCTAAAGGAGATCAGTCCTGAGTATTCACTGGAAGAACTGATGTTGAAGCTGAAACTCCAATACTTTGGCCACCTGGGATGAAGAGCTGACTCATTTGAAAAGGCCCTAATGCTGGGAAAGATTGAAGGTGGGGGTAAAAGGGGACGACAGAAGATGAGATGGTTGGATGGCATCACCGACTCAATGGACGTGAGGTTGAGTAGACTGTGGGAGTTGGTGATGGACAGGGAGGCCTGGAGTGCTGCAATCCATGGGGTTACAAAGAGTCGGACATGACTGAGCGACTGAACTGAACTGAACTGGAAGTCTATTTTGTAATCAGGCATACTTGGTTCCTTAAAAAAGTAATAATAGTGTTCTAATTTTTTCTTTATTGCTAAACTAGGAGCATAAAAACTATATACTCATCTAGATATATGAGCTCAAAAACTTGAAAAGGACTAATTCTATATAAAGAATATCTGTCCTGTATCTTCACATTAACTTTAAGCCAATACAATCTTAAAAGTGAAAAAAAAAAGAAAATTATAAAGAACACAAAAGAATCAAACATCTGAAGCATTCATCCTTTACAAATATCACAAACTAAGTGGGGGTCTTTTAATATTTAAAGAAACTACACATTTCAAATCAAATAACTTTATAGAGAGATGTATATCCACTATTGTGTATGTAATTATTTAGAAGTTTTACCTTTGCAAGGCTAAATTCACAAAATTAATAACAAGTGAGGGCAAATTGATTATTCCAACATTAACTTGAGGGTCATGTATTCCAAATTACAAACACACATAATGCATCAAAATGTTAGGTGTTTCATACCTATAACACCAAAAGAAACACAGACAGAGATACTTCCTCTTCAGTCCCTGCCTCCCTGCCCTCCTCTCCCCTTGTCCAAATTAGAAATTGAAGCATACAGTGATTCATATTCCATAGTAAGAGGTAACAGCTTACTTATTGGTGTTGAGGTCAAAAGCTTCAACTGAAGCTGAAAGACCATCTTCAGTGACACCTCCAGCAATCACAATTTTGCCTTTATGGACTGCCACTCCAAACATGGAGCGAGGGATTTTCATTGGAGCCAAATCTTTCCAATCTCCTTTTTTGGGGTTGTAGATAAATACTCTGTTTGTACATTTTCTGTAAACAAAACACAACAAAATGGTCCTTTAAGAATTTTCCTTTTTTGAAAAAAACAACTTGACTAATCACTTAGCTTTGGTTCTCATTTGAAATATGTAATATAGTAAGGATCAGAAAAATTCTTAATCTGAACATATGTCACCAAGCAAAGGACAATAATAAATATGAGAACCAAAAACTATTTTATAACAATTATACTACTGGAAGGTAGCATCCTTTACTTCTGGCAATTGCCTAGAGGCCCAGGAAGCATAGATTTTAATCCTATCTGCTTCTAAGTTAAATGGAAAACATGAATAGAGTTAACAAAATTCATAAATCCTTTATTGTGCCTCTGTTACAAAAGTGTTTATTCATTTCATTATCTGAATATCCTAAGAATGAATCAGTTAACTTAAAAAATACTTAGGTGTGAATGTACCTATTTTCAATGTTCATTACATTTTATTCTATCACTAATATACCAATACATTTTAAGAAATCTGGGACTAAAGATTAGACAACTAGTCATCTGAGCTGATGAGTAACAAGAACAATTTTACATGCTAAATGCTACCAGAAAAACCTGGACCCATCTGAATTATCTTTCTTAGGTTCTTATGATTCCATAATTTACTGATGGGAGTTTGAATTTCAAGTAACAATTAACTGGATATATCTGGTAAAGCAAAGAGCAACAAAACAAAACCTCAACTTTTTTTTTCACTGGTTTTATAAAAGACCAGATTTCTGGAGTAGAAGCATTTCCTGTAATATATGACTATGAGTATTATCTTAAAACTCCATTCAGTGGCAAAAACCAGTATATTTCAGTGCTTGCTTTTAGATAATGACTCATTTCAAAGTTCTTGTCTCTGGCATTTGTCAAGCAATGTTGTCTTGGTTAATCATATTCTCAAGATGAATATATTACTGACAAGACCATATGCTTCTTACTGACATATCAATTTCCTAGTTACTAATACTACTTGCAGGAAACAATTTAAATTATTTGGCAGGGTCACTATGTTTCCAAAGTCAAAACACTGCTTAACACAGATTTTCCATTCCATTTACTGAGGAAAAATGCCCCAAATAAGATTTAGGCACTGAGTGTGTTTATAATATGGCCTTCCTTTAAATGTTTATTTAATGGGAATATCTGGCATTAAGGAGGATATCAAGATTTCAGAATATGTTATCATTGAATATAGATTATATAAAAACTCATTGCTTTTTAAAATCACATATTCTATAATATATAGTATTTTAATTGAATCATAACCATTAATGTTTAACTCTAGAATATAGAGTTCTTTAATTCTAGCCCATTTCCATATTTTACTCTCCTTTCCTGCTTTTTTTTTTGCCACTTTATTTATTTTTTAATTAAAGGATAACTGCTTTACAGAATTTTGTTGTTTTTTGTCAAATACCAATAAGAATCAGCCATAGGTACACCTATGTCCCCTTCCTCCTGGACTTCCTTCCCATCTCCCTCCCCATTCCACCCTTCTAGATTGTCACAGAACCCCTGTTTGAGTTCCCTGAGTCATACAGCAAATTCTTATTGACTCTCTATTTTATATATGGTATTGTAACTTTCCATGTTACTCTCTCCATACATCTCATGCTCTTCTTCCTTCCCCCTACCCAGTGTCCATAGGTCTGTTCTCTATGTCTGTTTCTCCATTGCTGCCCTGCAAAACCTAGAGCCTATTATACAGAGTGAAGTAAGTCAGAAAGAGAAATATAAATATCATATTCCGATGCATATATATGGAATCTAGAAAGATGGTACTGATGAATTTATTTGCAGGGCAGCAATGGAAAAACAGACAGAGAATAGTCCTTAAATTCTTAATTCTAGCTTCCTTTCCAGGACTGGACAACCTTTAACCTGGGCAAGTGATACAAACCAAATTAGGCAGAGTTTTCAGGGGCAGTAAATTTGTTATCATTATTGAAATCAAAAATCATCATTTTATCAAACAGGCTACTGGCTTAACAGACTTCTGGAGCACTCTGAACTCACTTCTTCCATAAGATCTCTTTCCTAATTACCTACCCCTTGAGAAGTACCTAAAAATCAAGTTATATCCTCTTTTTCTCCTAAGAGACTGGGTGCTACTATTTCAGGTATATTTCTTCTGTTTGATCAGTGCCTGTTTGTGACCAGTTGTTAAATATTTTGAATATCATTTGTCCAGGAATAAATATGTGAAACATTGATGAGGAAAGAGCTGCCTGCTTTTCAGCCTGCTTTTCAGTTTCAAACTCAACTATCTAAATACTCTCTTAGGAATGTAAAGTACAAAATCCATGATTTTTTTATACACTATTGTTTTAGTAGCTATATTTTAAATGCTATATTAAAGAGATATGCTTAATTTTTATCTATCAATACTTATGGCTAAATCCATAAAAAGTCCGCGGGTTTTAATGTAGTAAAATATAATTATAAATTAGCCAAATAAAAGACTTGATTATGCTCCTAAATGCTGCTTTTCCATTGTAAGAAAGCTTATGATGGAGCTATTATGCTCATTCCTAGCAATATATTGGGCATATACAAACTGACTTCAGCAGTTTAATAATTTTATACAGTTTTCCTTCATAAGTCATTATTAATATCCTCCAATAACATTTCAAAACTTTATTTTAAAATTTTACTTCCAAAATGTTATAGGTGAGAAACAAGTATCATTCCAGTATAAACAGAAAGGAACCCTTGTAATAAAAAATCACCTGGATATAAACCATAAGATTTTAGGGTACTTACTTATCATCTGTCTTTCCTCCAAGGCAATATATCATCCCCTTATGTGAAATCACACTATGGCCATAGACTTTGATAGGAAGCTTTTTAACTTCATTCCATTTGGCTGCCCTAAAATCAGAAGATGATAGAATTTATATGCTTTCAGTAAATTTCAGGTTCTAAAATTATGATTTTTTTATAGACACTCATATACCTGAATGCTTAGGAAATGAAAATATCATGCCAACTTACACAGGATCATAGCATAATACTGTATCCAGAGAAGCCTCTGTTTGAAGGTCTTTGCCTGCAACTACATAGATTTTGTCATCTATCTCTCCCAGACCGAAGAGACACCTAGCTGAAGGCAGAGGTGGGAGTCCAACCCACTCAGATGCTACATTATCAAGCTGAAAGAAAAAAAATATATGAGGAATTGTGAAGCTTGTTATAGGTGTACCAAAAAATATGCTATACTTTGTTGTTTAGAATTGATTGAGATAGTAGAAGATCTCATAAATTTAAAACTATAACTCAGAAAGGATCATATTTTACCTTTGAATTACCAGGAAAAATGAGAAAATCTATACAGCCTACCAAAATAGCTAAAAATACTCAAACCTGGAGAACTTGGGAAAAGGAAAGCGAGAATAAAATAGAGTCACTAGAGTTTAGTTAGAACTGTGAGATTTCTTGTCAAACTTTCTTCCCACATTACCTTGTTCAGGTTGAACAAGGAATCAATACTTTGAGGACATTGGGGAAATAGACTGTCACTGTAGGGAGGGTCACAGTATGTGAGTGACCCCCGCAAGCTATATTTAACATGCTCCAAGCTGGTGCCCAGGACAGCTGGACCTGTCGCTCAGTTCACAGACAACTGGGATGTTAGATATTATCTTTTCTTCTTTCCTTAAACATTTTTAAGTTCTCCATGCTTCACTTTATTACTTTAGATACAGGCAGGTGTTACAGCCTATAACCTCCCAGGTTTTGGCGGGAGTGGTTTAAAATGCTCTTTTCCTTCCCTCCCACTCCCTCTTTCTGATTTAAATTAGAAAGGAATTCTGCTTGTTTTTGCTATTGCGAATTCTGCGAGCCTAAGACAGCCTCTAAGAGCATGCTCTGGGATATGTGATTGATTCTCATATGGCTGGCATCAGCTTTAGCACTAACTATTGATAATTTTCAGATTTTCCACTTTGCATTTTAGGACACCAAGGCATATAAGAAAGCTGCTTTCTGAGGGAGTGCAGTCAGAGATTGTTGTTCTCTCTAGTGCTATTTCTATGTAGCAGAAGAAAAGAAAAAAACCAGAATAACTGCATACCAAGAACAGATGCAGATATTCAAGTCTGTGGTATATCCAGATGGTGATCACTAATGTAAGGACTTTGAAAAAAAGTCCTTTATCAAGAAACCAGTAGGTCGTATAGAAGCAATAATAATGACAATTATCGACTTTTGGGGATTCCCTGGCGGCTCACTGGCAAAGAATCCATCTGCCAGTGTAGGAGATGTGGGTTCAATCCCTGGTCAGGAAGATTCCTTGGAGAAGGAAATGGCAACCCACTCCAGTATTCTTGCCTGAGAAATGCCATGGACAGAGGCGCCTGGTGGGCTACAGTTCACAGGGTCACAGAAGAGTCGGACATGACTGAGTGACTAAACAACAAAGGAATTTTTACTCTGTGATAGGCTTCATACTAGGTGCTTTATGCAGGTAATCTAATTTAGTCCTCTCATTTGTTATCTCTGATTTAGAGAGGAGAAAACAGGCACAGAAAGGTTAAACAATTTGCCCAAGCCCACAGAGCTTTTAAGTGATACTCGATGCAAACTATATAAATTCATAGTTTTTTTTTTTTTCTTTTTTTTAATGGGAGCAGCAGCCATCATAATCCCAAATCAGAAGGTTTACTGCCCACACTACCCAATACTGTCTGCCTTCCCATACTACCCCCAATAGGGCACTTCCTACAGTAGACTGCTTGCCAGGTGTTTTTACAGATGAGTTGTCAAGCTATTTAACCTCTCTGGCTTCAGTTTTCTCATCCCTAAAATTAGAGTTTGGACTCAGAATACTTAAGATGTGGCGCTGTTCAAAGATTTGATGAAACTGTTAATTCTATGGGAAAACACCCTCTCTTATCTAGGTAAAAAAAATTACCATAATCTAATTCTAGTATACAATCAAAGGTCATATGAATCCTGACTTAATACATTTTAAACAGAGGTGACAAAGCAGAAAATACAAAACCTGAAATTCTCACACATTTTCTTGTGAGTCATAATCCTCTTTCACAGGTGTTTTTATCCTGGCTCACTATTTTATCCTTGTCTCACTATTTGTGCCTTTTAAAGGAGCAAGGCATAGGAAATAATAGGGAGTTGACCTTTTCAACTTTGAATAACTGTTTTTGTAGCTATAAGGAACATCAAGCATGCTTCCTGAACCAGAAATGTGAGGCTATGTCAATAAAAGCAAGGGTAGCGATAGGGTAGAAGGGACTAAAGATAAAGCTAGAAGTATTCTTTGGATCTGATTTCCAGGTTATTTGTATTTTAATGTCATTTTTACTTCCTAGATATATTATTGTCTTTTCAATTGAATTTACCCTTTCTGAAATTTATCTGAATTTAAAACTAGCCCTTAGGAAGTTTTCTGGCCCACATTCAAATACTTATGATTACAGCTTTTATTGTTATTTTTATATTTCATAGTTAACATCCTTTAATGGAATTTGGAAAATTAAGAAGCATGACTGAATGTATTATATTTTTTTGAGATTAGTAGAAGATGGTTAAAGAGTGTGTTTTATAAATGCTCGGTATGTCACACAATTTGAAATCGCTCAGTGACTGTGGTGTGACATTCTATACTTACTTATCTTTGGCCTTTCGAATTCAAGGCCCATAACCTACAGGCCATGAGTAGCCATGACCTAAACAAACCCTTTTGAACTATCTGTAAGCTACAAAGTACTGGTATTGGTATTAAAGATAAAGTCACTGATTCCTTCATAAACTGGTAAAGTATAATGTGTTGGTAACATGAAACTAATTCCTTTCAAACAAACTATAGAGAGTTTGTTTAGGAGGATCTCTCTTCTTGGAAACTTCTATGGTTTCATAAAACAGATTAAGTTGCAATAATGTCTAAGTACAACTCTGATCCAAAGAAATTTGATCATTTATTATAAATAAAAATTTCTAAATACAATTAATCGATTCAAACTAGTGACGTTTGTATAGACAGTATTTCCTCAAAGGTAATCCAAAGCATGTAAAATACTTATACAAGTTCTTTTCATTTTCAATATAATTGTATTTTAGGCAGTAAACCACAAATAAGAGATGAAATGCTACCTCTGAGAATTTCAAGTCAAGCAAACTTGGAAAAAGGTAGAAAATCTGATCAACTATAACTTTTTGTAGAGTACTTTGATTTTTGGAAAATACCTATTTTTCAGAAAGAGGATACAAGATTGAATTTTGTTTTTACTAAAATACTGGACTTTAAAGGATTAGAGTCACAATCAACTATAAAGATGACATTTTAGGTAAAAGAGCATAAGGAAAATCATGAGCCATCACTTGTACATGAATTAGAACCTCATTCTTCATGAAAGTGTTTATCAAATATGAACAAGCAGCTAACTGATCTAAATATTTGTCAGTACTCTAATGAAAATGCAAGGGATTGGAATAGGATGTCAAGTATTGATAGAATACAGTACAAGGAGCCTAAGTAATTCACAATCAGCTAACCAGATGGTGACTAACATCCTTCCCTTATGTCTCTGCATATGTGAAGATAGCCTTTCTTACCTGGAAGAAGTAGGACTGTAGGGGCTGAGCTTTATTTTCTTCATCCACATACAGCCCTCCTACCACATACACCTGATTTTGTTGGGTAACGATGCTGGAATGATTTCTGGGGATCTGCTCAGCCAGCGCCGTAAGGTAGCATTCGTTTTCCGTGGGATCGTAAGCCACAGCAGCTGTGTCATTAACCAAGAGGATGAGGTCCTTGACAAACATTCCATGCCTGGGAATATCATTCAGGTAACCAGGAAGTAAATCTTCATCGCCAACATCACCATTCACCTCACCAGCCCCAGCCTTCTCTGTGTTTTTGCTAGGTTCTGGGAGTTTGCCTGCAAAGGCATCTTTGAGAACTTTGATTTTTTTCTGGAGTTCTGGGTTGCTTTTAATTATATCATCTTTTTCAACATGATCTTTAAAATATTTTTCTGTCATAAGGCGAAAACGAATACAATCAAACACTTCGCTAAGGTTTTTAACCCTATTTTCTTTGTCTGTTCGCACCCATTTCATCACTGCCTCAAATACTGCTTCTTCCTTTTCTACATTTAGGCTGTCATTGGAAATGACTGAGATCAGCTCCTGCGGAGACAGTTGCATGAAGTCCTCTTCCTTACAAATCTGTACAAAGCGATCAGACACAAATTCACGGGCAGAGATGGCAAGTCTCGGGCAGTCAAGAAGAAGTCCTAATCTTAGAATAGCTAGACAGTTACCAGGAGCAAGTCTTTTCTGAAGATAAGAAACGCAGACAGTGAACACGGAGGGGATCTGAAAGCGGCTGGCCAATGCAAAAATATCTTGCACGTTTCCGTCATTGAGATCAATACTGGCAGAGTATAGGTACTTAATGATTAAATCCAGAATAGCAGGATCCACATTGTCTAGTACTACCTCCTTTTTTTTCGCCTCATCAATTTCAGATAAAAAATACTCACGGAAGTAAGGACTACAAGCTGACAAAATCAATCTGTGGCAAGGAAGACTTTTGTCACCTGCTTTTAGGGTGCAATCGATGAATTTTTTCTCATCCAGGAGATCTTTTAGACCATCCTGAAGAAGGGTGGATTGGTAAAGCCGCAGTTCCTCTGCAAGTTCCCGCTGGGAATCCATTTTGTGAGTAACCTGGGTAAGGAAGGGGACACTAAGGCCTTAGCTCCTCACAGCACACAGGTCTAGCAGTAAAAAGGCAGATCAGTGTGCTCTGCCCAGCTTGAAGCCTTTGCAATTTAATCCCACCAGCTAAATATAGAAACCAATGCTAACAACGGGAATGTAGGAGAGCTAGTTTGGAAGAAGAGTTGCTCTTGCAGCTGTCAGAGATTGAAAGGAACAACTGGAACTTTTAATCACTAAGGAAACAGCTAAGAAACGAGAGATTTAAATGAAGTGGAAAGCTTTAAAATACATAAAGCATTAGAAGATAGGCTAATAAAGGATACCACAAGAAAATGTTCATTGAACTAACAGAAAACTGAATCATAAAAATGAGTCAGTCTGCTAAAACTCGTCTAGTGGCAAGCTACTTGGCTATCTGAATTAATGATGCAAAGGTCAAGAATATGAGGTGAGTTCATTTGAATACTCATAAGCAAGATCCTCTTTCCAGTAACTGTTATAAATGTTTACTTTCTACTTAAAACAGCAGGATATATAATATTCTTTGAGAAGTAGGAAACTTAAAGACTGCTACTTAGGCAGATTATTTTTTTGGAAAAAACCTTTAAAAGAATAATACACCCCCCCCCCCCAGTTCATGACTAAATTAAATGGAAAGAAACTGCTAACTTTATAAGATATCCTAAATTATCATTATTCTTAAGTGGAAAAACTATAATTAGTATTGATTAAATTATGATATTACTCGTTCACACTCTGCCTTGCTCTGCAAAGGATTTGATGTGGCAAACAATGATAATAAAACCAAGAAAAAAGTTAAAATTTGACATTAGGGAAAGAAAAATCCCACAACATATATACTATGATTAATAAAGATATTCTGCAGTTTTAAGTGTTGATCTTTCATTAAATAAAAATTTAAAAAATGGAACAGATGTAACCCTATCGGAACAATGTAATCAACAGAACCGCAGCAAAATCAGGACAAAGTGCTACATCCCTGGTATTATTTGAAAAACAGGCTTTATACATGAAAAAAAAAATGAATATACAACTAGAATATAAGTTGTTGACTATAATAGAACACACCATATTAAGTATGGGATGTAGAAGGCATGACTTAAAAAAAACTGATCCTTTGTTTATATACAAATAGCATCATATACTTCTTCATGAAATATTTTATTATAAAATTATGTTATCACATTATAAAAAACTCAGTCGGGCTGTAAATATACTGTACTTTCAAAGACTGGTATTCTTAAACATGCTGAAAAGAACATAAGCTCCATAAACACAGGGATTTGGGGAGGTTTGTTTTGTTCAATGCTATAGCCACATGACCTCATGAGTGCTCCATAAACATTTGTCAAATGAATGAATGAATGTCCTTAGATTAGGGAAATATGTATTTTTAAATTTCAAGGTCTCCATCCATGAGTAAAGGTTTTTTCCTCTTATTTTACATCACGGTGAAGTCAATGGTACTGTCAGCTGCTAAAACAACAGCTGAGAGAAGAGTTCGTTGACTCTTTTTCCATTTATAGATGCCACTAAAGGTTTTAACACACTAGAAAAAACTAACAGCTGCTCTCTTGTTTAAACAATAAATGACTCATTTCTCTCTACACGTAACACCTAACATTTGAAAAGATTAATGAGTCAGATGCAAGCACCATAATATGACATTTAAGATTATTACTTACTAATCAGCAACTTTATAGTCTGTTTTGCTTGAAAAACTATTGAAATAATATTCCGAGCTGCATTTTGTGATCTGTATACATTTTTCAAGCACACTTTCCCCCTAATATAGGTTATTATAACTCCATCCCTTAAAAATCCTTTCCTATTTAAATATAGAACCAATTAATAGCTTTTGTTTATTGATTTTTATTAAACCCAGGTTGTGTGTATGTGTGTTGCTCAGTCGCGTCCGACTCTTTGTGACCCCATGAACTGTAACCCGCCAGGCTTCTTTGTCATGGAATTCTCCAGGCAAGAATACTGGAGTGGCTCGCCATTCCCTTCTCTAGAGACACTCAGGTTAGCACTTTTACATGTCTATGGTTGTGCATACAGTTGCATTATCTTAAATGATTTTACACACTCAGTTTTTTCACTCTAGAGAAATAGGGCTCCTTTGTTTAATTTTAATGTTTTGACAAAAGTTCCTTACAACATTTCTTTATACTGAAGCAATAGCAAAAAAAAAAAAAAAGTGATGCCAGAGAAGTCACCAAATCTTACTTGACCAAGAAATCAGAAAATATTGAACTTTTGAACACTTCAAGTAAGTTTCAAGGAATACAAAGAGAAAGTCAATAAATGAACTATTTACAAACTATTTAAAGTTATTTCCTTATAAATGTATTCTTGCCAAAATGATATTGAAATTATTTACAAAACGGTACCCAAAACTTTACATAGGGAATTGATATCCTCCAAAGTTAGCTATAATTTTTGGTTTCTACATAAATGATTACCTAAAAATGGTAAGCTTAAGGTTTGTAATTTATATTAGAGTTGGCTTGCATTGTGATAAATATATTTAAACCAGAATTTTATAATGAAGAAAGCAGTATTTGATTACTCCATAAGAAGAGTCTTACACTTTAAAATAATATTTTCAGAACATTTAATGGTGCTGCATAAACTCTTTATTAAGCTCAATATAATACAGTCTTTTAATATCCACAGACTAAGTACTAGATACAAAATAAACATATTTACAACAAACCAGAAAGATTTCGATTACAATTTCAAATATAATTTTTTTGGAAGACTGGCAGTAAAATCTTAGATAAATGATCTTTTCCTTAATCATTAAAAAACTCTCTTAAAAACTTTTTCTGTAAATGTAAAAACTATTCCATGCCTTATAGTAGGCGACTAGTATCTTTAATCTTGAGATATCTGTAAATAGAAATTCAGCTCAACTCAAGATCAACTCATTACTTCCCAAAGTCCCTGTAGGGTGAATCCATCCTTCAATTTCTCTATTGCAAGCCCCAGTTCTTCTGAAAACACAGGTTCACGATCTTGTTGCTTTTTGGGAGATAAGAGGATGAGATGGGAATAGAGAAGGTGAGCAAGGAAGAGGAAAAAAAAAACAAAAAATAGATTTCTCATAAGTGTGTGAATACTGAACACTGGAATATAGAAAGTTTTTTTCATACACTATAGGTAAAATATCCTTACCTTGTTGCCATCAGCAAAATAAGCCTGTAAGACAAAGAAAATCATATTTCACTTACTTGACACATAATAGGTTAAGAGGTTAAGGAACAGGTAATTAACTTACAGAAAAATTATGGAAGTAACTGTATTTTATATTCTGTTACTGTGTTTTTAATGGTTTTCTCACCTATCTTTACAAAGCTGGTAGCAGAATTCACTTTTGTCAATATTAATGTCTTCAAGAGTTATGCTAAATTTAAGTGCTAAAACTGTGCTTTGTAATTGGTGAATAGTTAGCATTGTTAACTTGAAAGTAGATAAGAGAATGATTTAGCAGATATAAAATTTTACCCCTACTTTTGGTTTAAAAGAAGATGCTAGCAAAACAAAACAAAGCAATAAGTGCTTCAGTGTGTCAGCAAATGCACACACACTGAGGTTGTAGTAGTTTACAATTAACTATCTTATACTTAGCTTAAAATTTTTCATTTCCAGAGCAATATTCTAGTCAGATTCATAGACCGCAGTATATAGAAAGCATTATTATTATTTTGGCTATTAAATAATACAGATTTGCAAACAAGAAATTTTACTGTTCAAATAGAAATCCATTTAAAAATAATACACCTATAAAATTAAAAGAAGGGAGGTCAACTATATTTAACATATTCTATTATCATAAAGTATGAAAACACTTTTCACATATCTGAAATCCTCTGAATAAGTTATGTTCTCAAATTATTTCCCAGTTTGGTAATTTAAAAGTATTTTCTCACACACAAAATTCCCTACCTTGGAAAAAAAAATTCTCCAACTCATGTTTAAAACACTCTAGAAAGTCTCAAGCTTTATGATATTTTACACACTTAAACCATTACTTAATTGAACATGACTCAGATTTAAAAAAAAGAAAAACACAAGAAATTTAGTGATGCTCCTTCATAATGCTCACCACAAAAGCATCCGTGTGATCATTAGAGTCTATCTCTACATCGTCTTGAATCTGTTTGACGGTCAGAGCTTCAAGGGGCTGTGGCTAAAAATCAGTAGATGTTAAACTGCATCAGTAAGACCATATTAAACAAATAAATAGTTTTAGTAGAATGTGCTATAAGAATTGTAAATACCTGTAAAAGGGATCACAATTACCAACTACTCAAGTCTTACAAAAATCACTGCATAATTTATATTCTATTAAAACTTACATGAATAATAAAATGAGTCAGTTAAATCTAAGCTTTTAAATCTGATGTTAATATCATCAAAAGAGTTCAAATGAAAAATTTACACAAACTTGGTATGACACTTAGAAATATTCATAAAGAAAAAAAACTCTCATTGGGCTTTATCTGATTTTCTGATAGTTAAAAACTCTCTGGTAGTTTAAAAACCTAACTTGTATAATAGCATATTTTAAAATTTCCTCAAAGCAGTCATTGAATAGAATTTGTGAAAAGAGAAATTCGTGAAAAAAAAGAACTAAGATTTGTATGGAATATTCTAAAAGTAAACCAAAGTACATATAGTACTGATATCTATTAATTCACTTTTCAAATATTTGAATATCTTTAGTGTATGAGGTACTATGCTGGCTACCTCCTCTGTCCATGAGATTCTCCACGCAAGAATACTGGAGTGGGTTGCCATGCCCTACTCCAGGGGGTCTTCCCGACCCAGGGATGGAACCCACATCTCTCACATCCCCTGCACTGGCAGCTGGGTTCTTTACCACTAGCACCACCTGGGAACCCCCATGCTGGTACTACCAAAAGTATAAAGTTTTCACCCTTACCACAGAAGGTGTGTAATATAGCTGGAGTGGAGTGAAGGATAAAATACAATTTTAAGTAACTAAATATCAAGTTGAACTATAAGAAATTGCCATTTTAATTTTTAAAAATGGTCAAATATTAATAATAGCATATGGTTCAACCTACAGAAAATAGCTGTAACAAATGCAGTGTCTATTGTAATAGGAGAGTTTGGCGACAGCACTTCTGGCTTGTGCATACCAGAAACTTTCATGAAGAAAAGGCTGGCATGTGACTGAGGGCTTTTAGGACAAGGATGATTTTCACAGATAGGATTAGGGGAAAGGGTATTCCTGGCAGAGGGGATCAGCATCAGCAAAGGTGAGAAACCACAGGATCTGGCTGAAGAGGAATAATACAATATGGTCAGAACGTGAGAGTCCCACAAGGCAGAGGAGCTAAGCAGGAATAATGTACTGAACCATGCCAAGGAGTATCACTCACACTGTGGTTGTGCAGATAAGGTGGGGAAAGTGGACTGGAGTCTACTGAAATTTTTAAATACCAGCTCAGACGATGTGAACTATTTATGGGTAATTTGTGGGGGAGAGTTGATGTAGGAGTGTAGTGCTGACAAGAGGTTGACCTGATTCCCTAGTCTGAGAACAGCTGGTATTTCAACCATGTTTAGAACTTGTGACTCTGTATAAGTAAATTAACCTGTCTAAGCCTTGGTCTCCATAACTGTGAGATAGAGATTATAATAATGATGATGATACAGTTCATAATGTTTTTGGCAGGATTAAATGAGATGAGGCATTTAAAATTCTTAGAGCAGTGAACAACAAAGAGTAGACACTCAACACAGTCATTCAGCAATTATGACTATTCACTAAGAGTCTATTATGTGCTACTTTTGATTGCTGGAGACAGAGTGGTTAAAGAAAATAGAAATCCCTGACTTCGTGAACATTATTTATAGTGGAGGAGACTGATTAGTGTTACCAAAAATCAAGCAAGCAAGCGAGAGAGCAAATAAACAAGCAAAATAAGGGATAAAAAAGTGACAGGGGTGTTGCTGTACATGATAGTCAGGTAAGACCCCCCTCAACAGGTGTCTTTGGAGTAGGGCTTACATGTAGTGACACAGCGAGTTGCTATGGTAACTGTTATTACACACTGAGGGCCAAAGAAAGGGAAAAGAGGAAAAATGAAAGGTAGCAAGAGAATGGGTAGCAGCGTCTCCCAGGTGCTGGCCACTTTATGGACACAATCAATAACTTTGTGAAAGAGATTATCTTTATTTTATAATGTGAAAACTGAAGCTCAGATCTGCCTAGAATCACAAAGAAATGGTGAAATTAGAATCGAAGTCAGAATTGTCAGGTTCCAAGGACCATGCTTGTTCTACAACATTATTCTACAAGCAAAAGTAGCAAAAGAAACTGCAGTTTGAATGGAAAGAAAGACAAGGGAGAGGATGGTATAATTGGCTGAATGTTCAAAATGAGATAATGGGAAAAATAAATAATGGTAAATCCCAGGGTTTTGAGCACATCTGACTTTGACAATAAGGTAGTAAATAAATAGATAAATTGGTAGGATTTTGATTTTGAGAAAAAAATGACAAGATTTTAGGTATGCCAAGTCTGAGATACTCAATCATGTCCTACTGTATCTTACTGATTTGGAAAGTTATTGATTAAATTACTAAGATAAAATGTTAAAGGAGAAATTCAATCCATGTTATTTGGAATGCTCATCTATGTGAAAATATTCAGTAATACTTGGAACCATGAAAACTGAGAGAGTATGCCAAGGTCAGAAAGATCTGGGAGTCATCTACATAAGTACCAGCTGAAGAAACTGGAGGAGCAAGTGATATTGCTGAGGAATATACAGAGGAGGCAGAGTGAAAGGGAGAATGCTGGAAGCCGTGCAGGTTGGAAAAAAAGCAGAGAGGATGGTTAAGGAGATAAAATACCGAAGAGTGTCCAATATTGTGTCAACAACCCAAAGGCAAACTTCAGTTGGAAGGGGACGGGGATATATATGGAATTTGACAGGGAGAGAAAAAAGAAGCACAACGAAGTTGAAGTCAGAGGGTATGAATTAGTACTTAGCTGTCCAATCCAACTTTTTGATCTTCCCTGGCCACCTGCTGTAGTAGTCCAAGAGCAGGAGAAGAGACAGATAATATGTATGCTATACGACATAGCTCGACATGCATAGTACTGTTTGGGATACTGATGAAAGAGTGGGTGGACACCAGCAATACACCAGACAGTGAGGGCCTCAGCAAAAGAACAGACAGCAAGGGAGCCTGGGGCAGAGCATCCCTGGCAAGGGTACTGCTGTCAGGGCAGATGGTGAGGAGCCTCTAATGGAGTGGCTGGGAGGACACCAGCGAGCCACCAGATGACGCGGCGCCCACGTGAAGAGTAAAGCCGAAAGACAGATGATGGACCCGGAGAGCAGTGACTGGGGCAGAAACCAGAAGTCATGAGGAAGACAAAGAGCAGACAGGCAAGCGTGATATCCAAAGTATTTCATAACTGACTTGGAAGAGGCTCTGATAAATATGAATGACACAGGCCATATTGATGGAGCAGTCTCCTGCTGTTGCTATATTGTGGTCACTAGAGGAAGAAAATAGTGTTTGTGAGGCCTGTAAGGTTTGACCAAATGCTAATGGGTGGCTGAAGTAGAATCAAAATAAAGTTATCAGAACGAGAGATTTAAGTCTCTGTACATCAGAAGAGCCTTGCATATGGGGACATCTTTGGATAGACTGCTACATAGATGGGCAGGAATGAATGGTGAAGCAGCCAGGGAGAAGACAGGTGGTAGGCACAAATAAGAGTCAGCCATACTGACTAAGCAGAGTCTGTATATTCATCATTTTAAACATGGTTTAATATTAAATTGTGCAGAAAGCTAATTGAAGTTTATAGATTATATAAAGACAATTCAGCAAATTCTATACATCACACACTGAACAAAATACCTTTTCTTCCATCTCGTAATCCACTCCAAATATAGGATTGGCAGAATAGACTTTGTGAAGTGAGTTGATCTCCTTAACTGATTCTTGTAGTTTTTCCACAGGATCTATTTTAAAGCCAAGAACATATCCTCCACTCTACAGGAAAAAATAATGAAAAAACAGAAAACAAGCCTGAGGAATCATATTTACAACATATGATAAACTACAGTTCTAATTGTTCTTATTTCAGAACACAATATGTAAGCTGATTTTTTTAAATTAAATTTATTATAAAAACTTCCAGCATACACAAAAATAGAAAAGTACAATAACTGTCCATGTAGCTATCATCCAGCTTCAAAAAGTAACAACATATGGCCAACTCTGTTCCATCTTTAACTTTCCCATCCCCCAAATCTCCTCCCCTTACCCACTCAAAATTATTTTGAAGTATCCAGATATCACATAAATTCATCTGTAAATATCAAAGGTAATATTTCAAGATTAAAAAAATACACTACTGTAGATTATGAAGGTCAAGGGAATTAAGTTTTTCCTGAGCTTGACCTTGAAAATGAATAGACTATATATTAAAAGACAAAAGGGAATGGCATACCTGTTGTTGGAGAAAAAGTATTTAAAAAATTAAGTACCCATATGGTGATGGTTGAGAGCAATTTGCTCTGGGGTGAGAGTATATGTTTTGGGGCTCAAATCCTGGTTTTACAACAAACTTCCTAGCTGTGTGATGTTGGGAGATTCTTTTTTTTTTTTTTTTCCTGCTGTGCCAGGAGGCTTGCAGGCTCTTAGTTCCCTGACCAGAGATTGAACCCAGGTCATGGCAGTATAAGAGTGCTGACTCTTAACCACTGAATTGCTGGGGAATTCCCATTTAAGCTTTAATTTCCTAACCATAAAATGGTTATCATGTTGTTGTGAATATAGTAAACACTCGATAAATGGCAGCTACCAATCTATAGGCCAGGGGAAAGGAGCAGACATTCCTGTTTAAATTTAGAATTCAGAAGAGAAACACCTCTTTCAAAAAATTTATAAGAATAAATTACGCCTGGCATAATGGGGCACGGCAGTTTCTAACTAGATACAGTATAACCTGTGTTTGGTAGTATAAAATCTCAAATAGGGTGTGTGTATCTGTGTATACCTGTGCTGCTTAGTCTTGTGAATCAGTCAAACCTAGAAGCAAAAGCTAGCTCTACCGCTTACTACTTATGAGACCATGGACAAGGTTCCTAACTTCTCCAAGCCTCAGTTTCCTTGACTGTAAAATGGGGAAAAATAGTAACTGTATCATAGGGTTGTATAAAGACTGAGATAATGTCACGACCATAATCATAATTAATATGTCTGCCCAATAAAGAAACATAAGCAGGATTTTTTCCATGGGAACAATTAACCTCATGTTATAGCTAATATTCTTTTTGGATATAAACTGGTTACTATATAAATAAAACTAAAAACATAGACTGTCATACAGTTTTTAAAATCTATTAAAGATTAATAAAAATATAAAACATCTTACCTGCTGAGAGCTTTCTATGACAAGAGCTAAACCAAATTTTGAATCTCTAATCTTTATTGACCGCTAGATGTAAAACGAAAAAGAAAAAAAAAGTTTGTTTTTATCTGACAGTAGTGACCTTTTAACAGTAGTTTTCCAACTTTTACACAGTAACTACTTTTAATAGTTTGAAAAACAGAATTCTTCCCTTTTCTTTTTCCTCACACTCCCATGGAGATCAAGTAAATAAAAATTCTCATACTGGAAATAGGCAACAAATTTGTAAGGTAATACAAAGACAATGCCACTGAAATATGCACAAAATTCTGACTTAAATGTTCCCTGCTTCACGGAGTCCACAACTTCCCTGAATATTTTAAACCAAAGACCAACAATCTTTTAGTTATGGAGAGCCAGCGTCTTTGGTGGTTCCTAAGGCTAGGTTAGTTTTTAAAAGTCACATGCGCCTCCTGTTTCTTACATCATAGATGGCTAAATTCTGAAAGAACTCCCATTCCATTTACTGAAGAAAAAAAAAGAAAGTATGGGTATTCATCACTGGGCGTCAAGGAAGCCTGGGATAGGTCAAATGTTAAGTGTGACATGAGGATGAAGCTTGGCTAGCAGAGGAGCAGTGACACCAGTGACCTGGAAGAAGGGTAGAGGGATAGAAGCATAATGACATACAGGACCTGTAGAAAGTGACACAAAATGTACTCACTGGTAGGGTTAGAGAGAACCACGGAGAATCTAACATTATGACCAGCAGACCAAAGGCCCTAGACGGATAGTGTCTGTGGTAGGTGATGGGGTATCATATACCCAGAAAAAGATGGGTACTGTAAGGTGAGAAAGAAAAAGAGGGAGACAGACAGACTAAATGGTAATTGTAATGAAAACCTGGCCTTCCATTTAGATTACTTCATACCCTGCCAGGCATATACAGAGTCCTGGTTAAGAACCATAGAACAGTGGCATCCTGGTTGTGAACAGCTAATGTAACCAGGTGACTGAGGTTGACAGAGGCTGTCAAGAAAGAAACTGGCAAGAAGATGTGTGTGTGTGTGTGTGTGTGTGTGTGTGTACACACATCTATAGGAATGGAAAAATCATAGCTTTGACTAGATGGACCTTTGCTGGCAAAGTAACGTCTCTGCTTTTTAATGTGTGTGTGTGTGTGTGTGTGTGTGTGTATACACACATCTATAGGAATGGAAAAATCATAGCTTTGACTAGATGGACCTTTGCTGGCAAAGTAACGTCTCTGCTTTTTAATATACTGTCTAGGTTGGTTACAGCATAAAGAAAGCTGAGCGCTGAAGAATTGACCCTTTTGAACTGTGGTGCTGGAGAATACTCTTGAGAGTCTCTTGGACTGTAAGATGAACCAGTTAGTCCTAAAGGGAATCAGTCCTGAATATTCATTGGAAGGACTGATGCTAAAGCTGAAACTCCAATACTTTAGCCACCTGATGCGAAGAACTGACTCAATGGAAAAGGCCCTGATGTTGGGAAAGATTGAAGGCAGAAGGAGAAGGGGATGACAGAGGATGAGATGGTTGGATGCCATCACCAATTCGATGGATATGAGTTTGAGTAAGCTCCAGGAGTTGGTGATAGACAGGGAAGCCTGGCGTGCTGCAGTCCATGGGGTCGCAAAGGGTCAGACACGAATGAGCAATTGAACTGATAGGCGTGAAGTCAGGGCAATGGCTGAGGCACAGAGCTGAAGTTAGAAAATGATTGCCCCAGTGACAGACTGGCAGTATCAGATTGCAAGTTGTTTAGGCCAGGCTGAATTCATTCCAGAGTCCATATCTGGCAACTGTATTCTTAAAAAAACAAAAAATACACTACTTGAAGAACAGAAAGCACAGGTTGTTTACTACTCAGTAATTAATTTTTCAGTATAATAGAGGCTGAGCAAGCTATAGCATATGTAAATGCAATGTAAAACAGCAATGAACAATACTAACATCAATTATATCAAATGCCTGTGTAGACTCTCACATTTTCCTAGCTATGGTGTAAATTCTTATATTTCTTTAGATGACCAGAAATAATTTTCTTCCTATCAGATCCTAGATTTTTTTGTTTAATGTATTGCTTTTCTCCACCAGGCTGGAAGCTCCTTAAAGGCAGAAACTGCGTACTAGTTCACGACTTTCATTACTGAGCACAGGGTAAGTGCTCACTAGTTGGCAAATCAATGACCAGATACTTTAAAGTAATTCACATATCAAACAACTTAGCAAGACAGGCTTGGGAATACTTTGCAAATAATTATCTTTCTCACAGGTCAAGAAATCTTTCTTAAAAATAAAACTTTCCAGGTATCACATACATTACATCTAATACTCAATAAACATTTACTAATGAAACTGTTTAGTCTTAAGACTACTTATATTCTACAATAAGGGTGATCATCACAGGATAACCTTACAGGATTTTTATTAACTATTTTTATGTTTCATCTAATTTGTACTAGGATCTGATGAGCAGTTTTTTTAATATATAAAATGAAATCCTTCAGCTTATTGGAGTTTACGATTTGTTTCACTGAATCACACACTTACCATTAAAGCAGTGCAGAGTTAAAAGAATCACTTTTATCCACTCCCAAAACAAACTGATCTCAGATGTAATTAGTTCTTATTCTAAATTCTAACAGCTTTAATTTAATTTAAGCTAAAATCATTATCAATAAGAGCCATCTTGATTCCTTTCACCAAACCTGTGGTATGAATCCAACTTATACTACAGGCTGTATCTGAATACAATCAAAACACTCCATTCACAGAATCAATGAATCTATTCTGGCTTTAAGAGTTTGAGTGGAAAGTAGCAAGCCATACAGTGTGTGAGTCAGTGAGCCATGCCAAAGAACACTATATACTGGGTTGGCCAAAAAGGTTGTTCAAGTTTTTCTATAAGCTGCCCTGGAAAGTACTTTGAATAAAATCTAAGAAAAATCACCTTAATCTGTGTGATAATTATTTAAAATTAAAAATTTATTGAGGTATACTTAATTTACAAGGTTGTGCCAATTTCAGGTACACAGCAAAGTGAATCTGCCATGCAAACACATATAGCCACTCTTCTCCAGATTCCCTTCCCATATAGACCATTACAGAGTACTGAGAAGAGTTCTCCGTACTACACAGTAGGTCCTTATTTATTTTATATACACTGGGGGTTTCCCTGATAGCTCAGTTGGTAAAAGAATCTGCCTGCAATGCAGGAGACCCTGGTTCAATTCCTGGGTTGGGAAGATCCGCTGGAGAAAGAATAGGCTACTCATTGCAGTATTCTTGGGCTTCCTTTGTGGCTCAGCTGGTGAAGAATCCACCTGCAATGTGGGGGACCTGAGTTCGATCCCTGGGTTGGGAAGATCCCCTGGAGAAGGGCAAAGCTACCTACTCCAGTACTCTGGCCTGGAGAATTTCATGGACTATATAGTCAATGGGGTCACAGAGTTGGACATGACTGAGCGACTTTCACTTCACTTCCCTTTATATACATTAGTGTGCATGTGTCAATCCCAACTTTCCAATTTATCCTTCCCCCTTACCTTCCAATAACCATAAGTTTATCTTCTGCATCTGTGCTATTTAAATTTTTAGAATCCAGTATGTGCATGCATGCTCAGTTGCTAAGTCATGTCCAACTCTTTTAGAATCCTGTGGACTGTAGTCCACTAGGCTCCTCTGTTGATGGGATTTTCCAGGCAAGAATATTGGAGTGGGTAGCCATTTCCTTCTCCAGGGGATCTTCCCGACCCAGGGGTTGAACTTACACCTCCTGAATTGGCAGGTGGATTCTTTACCACTGAGCCACCTGGGAAGCCCAGAATCCAGTATATTTTTCTCTTAATGAAAAGAAAAATGTAAGCTGATAATGGTGCCATTTCCCTTGACTGTAAATACAATTGGGTCTTTTCTGACTATCAACATTTAAAAAGTATGCTCTCAGCTAAACTGCTGTCACTTAAAAAGGGGAAGAAAGAACTCATCTAATCCTCAAAGTCCTTTTAACTGTTGAATAGAAATTATTTATTCTACATTAAAATAAGGTCATTGAAATGCATGCACTTACAATTTGCAGATATGGTATACTGACGTTAAAATTGTCATTCATATTTGCATGCCACACAATTCTCACATTGGTAATAAAAAAGGTTCCTAAATTTCCCTGTGAAGGAGAATGATGAAAGGGACATCAGTGATCATGTCTGAATACTTACTCTATTTTCTAAACATGAGAATAATTCTGATTATCACAGCAGCATAAAATACCAGAATTGAGCATTATGAGGAGTTACTCAGATGTGGAGCTGTCTATATCCTATAACATATTTATCATAGTCCACAACTAGAACTTTTCAAGTGAGCAAAGCTTACTCACAATTTAAGCTTATGATTCCATGTTTAGCCAGAGCTCTTCAATCACAATGGTTTACCACAGTGGTTATCAGCTGAAACTAGGCTGTAACACCCATGAAGGCTGGAAACTGTTCTTAGTAAGAGACAATTGATTTGTTTCTTGTTTCAACTATTAGTTGCTTATATGTTTCATCTGGTTATAATTTCAAGAGGAAATGAAAAGTTACAATAATGGATGTAGGAGTCACCAAGTGAGTTAACATGTTTAATTCCATAAAGACTGGATTAAAAGGCTTCCATGACAGTCCATCCTATGACTCTCCTCAATTAGCCCAAGTTATGCTGTGGAGGAAGGGAGAAAGAGCGAGACTGTGGGATAAACTAGCTGTGGAAGTCTCCTAAGTCTTTAGGGCCTAAGTTTTTCACCTGTAAGTGAATAATAAGAGACTGGACTAGATGATCCTCTAAGGTCCATTTAAGCTCTAAAGTTTACATAAAAACAACTATTGCTAAAAAGAGTATAAGAATATGAAAATCAAAGTCTTCTTTATATCAAGAGCTATAATGCTAATATTAAGAGTTAAATAAATATACAAACCCAATCATAAATGGAAAAATGATTACCAAAGAAAGCACTGCCCCAAAAAGTTCGTTTGTTCTTTGCATGGTACCTGATCACTTGATAAATTCCATACTCCATTGATTTTATTATATACATTTTCTTGTGGTAATAATCTTAGTTGCTTATTTTGAATTAGAGCACTTCTCAATTTAAAATCACGATACATTTTAGAAGTTTCATATGCTCTATAAAAAAAGAATAAAAGATTAATTCAAACTGAAAATGTGGTTTTCTTAGATTATGTCTATTTATCTACAAAAATACACATTTGTACATCACTCAAATAGCTATTAAGGTAAGTTTAAAAAATTGCTTTTGGTTGATAAGTTTTGGTGATCATAGTCTTTTGTACTATATTTGTCATTTCAGTGTCGTATTTACAAATTTTATCTCAGTAACCTAAATTTGAGATATCTAGTAGTATGGCACAAATGAGAAGAAGCAAATTTTTTCTTTAAGCTGAAAAACAATGCTTGTAAAAATAGACATGAATATTAATTTTTCTATCAAAAAGCTTCCCTTCATTTCTCTGTTTTAGGTAAAAGACAATTATTCTCTTAACATAAATAGGAGTACAATTACTTTTCCACTGAAACCTGAAAATTTATGCCCACATCTACCTATATACAGAAAATTAGAATGAATCTGTACCAACTCCAAAAGGAACTCTAAGACAGAGTATGTATCTGTGTGTGTTTGCATAATAAATTCCTAGACTTTTTCTTTCTGTGTTTCCCTACTGATAAATAATAAAAACAGAAGAAAATTCTGATTAACTTTTGGTTAATTCTAATTTTAACTCCACAAAATACAGGCTAATTTACCGTTTTATCAAAGCTAAAGTGTTTTCCTGGCCTGAACAACTTTAAATGTCATTTATATAAGTTATAACATGTATTGTTAAACTAATGAGTGTTATTTAATCTTCTAATATATGAATTATGAAAAAGCAGAATTTTAGCATTTGCCCATAAATCTTAATTTCCTTTAGGACTGTAAACATCAATATTTAACCAGTGGAAAAAATGGAAATTATTTATCTATAAATTGTTTCAGGGAAACACCCACCATTTTTATACTATTAAGAAAAAGGAGCTTCCTGGCTCCCTTCATACTCCATTTCATATTACTTCTCTAAGTGAAATAAAGAGATATGAATCAGGTATGTGCTTAAGAGAACTAAAAAAAACATGTTTTCACACAAAAACTTGTATATGCATGTTCATAGAAGCATTATTCTTAATAGCTAAGAAGTGGAAACAACCCAAATGTCCATCAGCTAATGAGTGGATAAACAAAACATGTGTCCATAGAATGGAATCTTATTCCGCTATAAAAAGGAGATATGTACTGATATATGACACAGCATGCAGCATGTCTGAAGACATCACATAAGTGAAAGGAGTCAGACACAGAACGCCACTACGTTATGTGATTCCATTTACATGAAATGCCCAGAATAGGCAAATCCACAGAGACAGAAAGTAAACCAGTGGCTGCCAAGAGCCACAGGGAGGAGGGAATGGGGAGTGACTACTATGAGGGTTTCTTTTGGGGGTACTGAAAATATTCTGGAATTGAGTAGTGGTGAATATACTAAGATTACTAAATTGTAAACTTTAAAATGGTAAATTTCATGTTATGTGAATTATATCTCCAAGAAAATCAAACCATTATACAGATTAAAAAGTCATCAACAAAATCTTAAAAAATAACTAGGAAACTAATAAATTTGCAATACACATAACAGTAAAATTAAGAAATTTACAACAGAAAACTATGTACATAGCCAAAGAGTATGAAAAATTTCAACATCACTAGTAATAAAAGGAATTTAAATTAAAACAAGTATATATGTATGTGTTGTATATATATACACACACATACACATACTATATATCTGCATGTAAAAAAAAATCTTGTGTGTATATACTTTTTTTCTCCTGGCCTGGCATCTTAGCCAAAATTTTAAGAAAACCACACTAATTAGGGCTGGTTTAAAAAAAAAAAAAGAGCTGAGGTAGTAAAGAAGAGAATACCTAAACAAAAACCCAAAACTCTTTAGAGAAAATCACCCAATCATGCCTTCTACTGTTAGAAAAATAATCTTAATTCCTTAAGAATTATTCAACTTACCAAGATTATTTTGAATAATCTTAATTTGATGAATTAAGTTGAATGAATTCTCGGTTTCATTTTTTAACTATCTTGGTAGCCAATTTAACAGTTTTATGTGTTTTATAAATAACTTCAAAGTGAAAGTGAAAGTTGCTCAGTCGTGTCTGACTCTTTGCAACCCTAAAGTCCATGGAATTCTCCAGGCCAGAATACTGGAGTGGGTAACCTGTTCCCTTCTCCAGGGGACCTTCCCAACCCAGGGATTGAACCCAGGTCTCCCACATTGCAGGCAGATTCTTTACCAGCTCAGCCACCAGGAAAGACCTTCAAAGTGTTTATTAAACAGTAATGCAACATGTTCTATGTATCTTTGGGAAGTCTGCAACAGACCTTGGAGGAAGGCAGCACTATATGTCAAAAAACCTTTATATCATAAAATTACCTTAAAAATATTCAATAATCTATCAAGTATTACCATACCTGTGTACTGCAATCAGAGAAGTATAAAGTCTAGGACTTCCAGGAACCAAATTCGTAAATATAAACTCAAAACGAGTACTGTTACATTTTGTTAGTACATAAAGAGCTTCAGTTTGGCCTCGTAATTTCTGTAAGGACAAATTTTAAGAGCAATTTCTTATTTACAGTGAAAATAAACATCAATCTCATATATCTACTGTTTCCTCACTATATATATTTCAATAAGATTTTTCTGACTTACAGAATTAGCAGTCCTTGTTGTAATATTCAATATGCAGTTGTAACCAATAGCTAAAATTCAAAAGTAAAGAATTTAAAGAACATGATACAATGAACTAAGGGGAAAAAACATATATATATATAGAACTCGAAGCTTAAAAAATCAAACATATATAAAAACACAACTTTAAGAAATATCTACAAATAAGTTAAATAATTAAAAGAAATATAAAGCTAGCTCTGCCTCTTTTGAACAAACAAAAATAAAGTCTAGCTGGATAATCTACAATAGTTTAAAAAACAAGTGAAACAACATTTAACACAATGAAAGGTTGTACTTTTTATTAGAATTTAGATCTCCCTTGAAACAGGTTATAGAAAATTTCAAAGTAGAGGAAAAAACAAAACCAAAAATCAATGTAAAAGCATTAATCTTATAAGCATCCAAGAGACAAAGTGGACAGACTGAAAAAACATTTTTTTGCATTATCATGCAGTCTGTGGTTAGTCTAGGATTTCTTAAGTTTTTATCAATCAAAACTTTTCACATATTTCATGGTATAGCTTTTTTTTTGGTTTCAAGAGCCACTGTGCAAGCTGATGTGACTACTTTTTCTTGCATGCTTTCTAACAAAGATACTTACAAAGATTGACTCTGGGTAATGCCAAAGAGTGCCAGATAATTCTTAAATTTGTTACTAAGAGTCTACCTAAAAGCAAACAAACAGAACATCAGGTTACCTTACCTAAGGACCCACTTTTGCAGTACTGAATGAGATGGACATGAAACTTCTGGCCCAGCAACAACAGCAACACTTGTAGATGTTTTTCACATATTTATTAATTGAAAATATTGATTGAGCATATAGATTCTAGGTAAGGTATACAATATGTGATTTAGAACCCCAGAGAAACAAAATCTGACAGTTGACAGAAAAAATACAGGTATTCACTGCCAACAGCTTGGTGTGACTCAACTGATAAACGAGAAAAGTTTGTACTTTTTCTCGATAGAAGCTGTTCCAGTGGTCCTAGCAGGTCATATGCATCCAACTGAGTATGTATGAGAGACAGTATAATTACTAAGCCATTCAGTGAAATTACATTTCTCAAAGAACTCTCATTTACACATGAATCCCTGCCATATGAGGGCTCTCTTAGCAGTTCTCATTTCAATGAGCCTTTTTTTTTCCTATGAACAAATTTTTTCCTCATATGAAGTTATAGCTAGGCTGAAGTCTGTTAAAGGCTTATGCTTTTCATCTTTAGCCTCAAATTGATGTTCTTACACTGAAATATGCACAAAGTTAGATAAGCTTCATTTCTCAAAGTATATCCTATAGAACAGTAATCCCTATAGACGCCCCAAGGGAAAAAAAAAATCAAGTAAACCTATGCATGGTAAACTATATGTCTTAGAAATACATAATACCATTGTGTGTGTGTTATGTTGCTTCAGCCATGTCTGACTCTTTGCAACCCTATGGACGGTAGCCCACCAGGCTCCTGTACATGGGATTCTCTAGGCAGAATACTGGAGTGGGTTGCCATGCTCTCCTCCAGGGGATCTTCCCAACCCAGGAATCGAACCCACACCTCTTAGGTCTCCTGCACTGGCAGGCAGGTTCACCGCAACAGAGGATGCGATGGTTAGATGTCATCACCAACTCAATGCACGTGAGTTTCAGCAAACTCCAGGAGATAGTGAAAGACAGGGAAGTCTGCCATGCTGCAGTCCAAGGGGTCACAAAGAGTCTGATATGACTTAGTGACTGAACAACAACAACTTTGTTTAACACAGCATTTCTTCACCAAATTATAACCATGGGATTCTTTTGATGAGTAATCTATAGCCATGACATACTCCTTCCTCCATGAAAAAAAGCCTAGAATATCGAAAATCAGAGAAACTAAGCCTGTGTGAATGCCAGAATGAGATGCAATAGGAGATTCTAAAAACAAAGGAAGGCATCTCAAGGGAAACTGGAGCATTACATGATATGTTTGACAAATAGTAAGTCACCCAGCATGGCTAGAGTGTAAAGTTCCCACAAGACCACAGAAGAATGGTCATCTGGACTGCACCCATCAACTGGGGTCAAACAGAAATGAGATGGATCACTTAAATTAGGTTAACTGAGGTCTGTTTACAAAAGAACTTATTACAATAGTATCAGGAACCATAAGCAACATATAATGCTGTTTCATGTCTTATTCTCCAGCTAATATAACTTAACATTTTTAATTTAAACCAGAAACATAAAATACATTAGAAATATACTCACCTCTATCCCCATTATTTCCTTTGGTGTCTTCAACTGAATCTAAACAATCAATAAGGACTTCTCCAGGTCTTGTTTTCATTTGTCTAAAATAAATATAAAGGCTTTAATATTTTAGCTACAACATCCGCTTACAGTCGTGGGTGGGAAAAGACATCTGTATATAAAACAGGCAAAAGTATAAATGATACAGTACTGAATGTTCAGCCATCTGAAAATAAGCTTTGCAAGAACTTTAAGAACCTGGTGATCAAGTGGGGCCTGGAGTGACCAGGGACATGCAGAGAAGCCAGAAATAAAGAGAAAGCATGTAGAGAAATAAGAAAGAAGAGACTCCATGATTAAAGACCTTAGAAGTAAGAAATGATAAGAGAATGTGGGGAGACTGGCCTGGCTGGGGAAGAAGGTACATGTTGAGAGAGAGTGAAAAATACAATAGGATAAGTGAGAACAAACCAGATTAGGGAGAACTAGAATGCCACGCAGACAGATATGGGTTTTATCTGGTGTACAGTGGAGAAGCCCCAGAGGTTTCTGTATAGAGCAAAGAAGTCATGCAGTTACAGAAGGAACGGATTAAAGCAAAGCAACATTGCTGCTGCTGCCAAGTCGCTTCAGTCGTGTCCAACTCTGTGCGACCCCAGAGACGGCAGCCCACCAGGCTCCCCAGTCCCTGGGATTCTCCAGGCAAGAACACTGGAGTGGGTTGCCATTTCCTTCTCCAATGCATGAAAGTGAAAAGTGAAAGTGAAGTCGCTCAGTCGTGTCCGACTCTTGGTGACCCCATGGACTGCGGCCTACCAGGCTCCTCCGTTCATGAGATTTTCCAGGCAAGAGTAGGACTTGGTAAAAAATCAGATAAAGGAGACACAAGAAAATAAAGAATGAAGAATAGGTTGTTGACTGACAGAATGCAATCTAGAGTGTCCATAAAAAAGAAAAAGAAAAACCCAGCAGAATATGTGGTAGAGCTTTGTAACACATTCTCAATAAAGCTAACTCAATTATCTATTGGAAATACAGACATGATCATATCAAGTTCCTGCTTCAAAGCCAAGTAAGTTATCCCAATGCCTAGAAGAAGGAAGTCCAAAATCCTCAACTGAATATTTCATAATCTGGCTAATTTACCTTTCTATTTGTACCTCGTCCCTCTACTTGCCAGATCCTGACTTCTAGCCAATGAGATTTTGGAATACTCTCCTCCTGTCTCCTCTAGCAAGGCCCTGCTCATTCATCAGGGCTCAATTCAGATTATTTTTTCTTTGAGGCCTTCCCTAGGAATAATGGACTTTTTTGTTTCTACAATCTTCCAGCTTTCTGTTCATTTTTTTCAATGATGGTATTTACCACATTTTAAATAATTGTCTGCACTAGAATGGTGGGGTGGGGTGGTGTCATTTCCTATTACTTTGTATCTTTATTTTTTAAATTTTTTGCATCTCCCACCATGGGATTCTCCAGGCAAGAATATTGGAGTGGGCTGCCATTTCCGCCTCCAGGGGTTCTTCCCCACCCAGGGATCCAACCTGCTTCTCTTACATCTGCATTGGCAGGCGAGTTCTTTACCACTAGTGCCACCTGGGGAGAAGGCAATGGCACCCCACTCCAGTACTCTTGCCTGGAAAATCCCATGGGCAGAGGAGCCTGGTAGGCTGCAGTCCCTGGGGTCGCCAAGAGTCGGACACGACTGAGTGACTTCACTTTCACTTTTCACTTTCATGCCTTGGAGAAGGAAATGGCAATCCACTCCAGTGTTCTTGCCTGGAGAATCCCAGGGACTGGGGAGCCTGGTGGGCTGCCGTCTCTGGGGTCGCACAGAGTTGGACACGACTGAAGCGACTTAGCAGTAGTAGTAGTAGTAGCGCCACCTGGGAAGCCCCAGTTATCAGCACAGTAACCAGCACATACCAAGGATTTGATAAATATTTAATAAACTGAAAACGTTCATGAAACGGACCTTTGCTTGATTAAGAACTTTCCAGGGTAATAGAAAGTCAAAGAATGTGTGCAACATATTACTGTCACATAACTATAAATTCCCTTCTCTCACAACTGTCTTAAAAGATCCAAGACTATCTTAGTAATAGACATCTAGCCACAACTAAGTCTGGGAAATTAATATTTCATTTTTTCCACCAAAGAAAATTCTGTTCATAATAATGAATCATAAGAAGTGGCTAAAAAGCAGCAAACCATTACTAAGAACCTTAATTTTACTATTTTTCAATACTTAATACTCAACGTTGGATGGCATCACCAACGCAATGGACATGAGTTTAAGCAGGCTGCGGGAGTTGGTGATGGACAGGGAAGCTTGGAGTGCTGCGGTCCATGAGGTCGCAAAGAGTCGGACATGACTGAGCGACTAAACTGAATACCCAATGGGCATTTTTTCCTGGAATGCTGGTAGGAAGTTTCTAACTATTCTTTAAAACATTAAATTTCCTAGAACAGGATTTCTGTTTGCAGACTTCAAAAGGAGGTTCCTTCTTACTGTTGGTGATTTAGATGAATAACCAGATGGAAGCTTACCATGGGAATAAAGTTTGCATGCTGGGGGATTCTGGAGAATGCTTACTCCCTCTTCCTTCGGAGACTCAAGCTTTAGAATGAAGTTATTTTTCTAAGGGCCCACAATGTATGTCCTTATTTTAGACCTAGTTTTAGAATCCTCGTTTCCTGAGTCGCTGCCCCAGGTTCCTTCCACCATAAGAAACTGGCACGGCAAGTTCACTGGGGTGTTCTAGACGCCCAAGCCCTCGGCGGTCCCGGCCGTGTCTGGGCTAAGCTTCCTGATAGATTACCCGGGCCAAGACAAGCCCTAGGATTTTATGGGACCGAAACGGCGTACAACCTAGACGAGCCCCGGCTGTGGGTCCTCGGGAGGGCCGCAGGGCCCCGGCCAGTCTGGGGTTTCTTGAGGCGAACCCAGCAGCACCAACCTCCTCCCACCCTCGATAGGCCCGTGAGCCGCGGGGTCGTAGACTTCGCCCGCGGGTCGGGAAATCGCGCTGCAACGCCTCCTACAGGCTCCAGGCCCCTGGGGAATCTTGGCGACTCACTGTGAGGACACGTCGAAGCGGACATCCCGGTCCTCCCAAAGCGCGTCCAGCACCGACATGCTGACCACAGCGGTGGAGGCCGGGTGGCGTCCCGCCGGCTCCAAGGCAACCAGTCACCTCTGTCACGACGTCTACGGAAGGCGCCGAGGCCCAAACTTCCTTGAGGGAACGTCGCGCTTTCCCGGCCCTGGCGGATTTAAGGATTTGAAGCTCCAGGCAGGATTCTGCGGCTCAAAGAAGCCGAGCTGGCCTCTGGCCAGGAGCTGGTGCTTGACTTCTGAGTGACCTTCCTCGCCTGCTTAAAGCTCTTCGCAACCACTCTTTCCATTTCTCTACCCTGTCAAAAAATTCAGACTTAAGAAATTTCCCTGGCCGTCTGCTGGTTAAGACTGCGCTTCCAGTACTGAGGGCCCCGGGTCTGATCCCTGATCGGAGAACTATTAATAAGATGTTGCAAGCTACAGGGTGTGGCCAAAACAACAACAACAACAACTTTTTTTTTTTAACTCACCTGTAAACATGTGCTACATTTAATGAAAAAGCAAGGATAACGTAGAAAGTCTGAGAGCCCTGGAAGATTATTCCCAGATCTTAAAACTTGAGCAATAATACCCCAACATTTGCACAGGTGGATGTCAGAATTGTTATATGCCCGTCCTTCATTTGTACCTTCCCCTCTACCCCGCTGTTGAAGTGGAATGTCTCTGTTCTCCTCTGACTGTCCCACCATTGTATGATGGGGGTCTTGGGAGCAGTGGTGTCTTTAGTTTCACAGGGCACCAAGGGGAATTGTGCTTCAAGGAAATGTACTTAATGGCTTATAGCCAGGAGCTTCATTTATTGTTATTGTCATTCAGTCCATAAGTCGTGTCTGTTTCTTTGTGACCCCATGGACTGCAGCATTCCAGGCTTCACTGTCCTTCATTATCTTCCTTAGTTGCCCAAACGTATGTCCATTGAGTTGGTGATGCTATCCAACCATCTTTGTTCTGTCACCCTCTTCTCCTTTTGTCTTCAATTTTTCCCAGCATCAGGGTCTTTTCCAATGAGTCGGCTCTTCACGTCAGGTGGCCAAAGTATTGGAGCTTCAGCTTCAGCATCAGTCCTTCCTGTGAATATTCAGGAGCTTCATTTGCTCAGATGTAAATGATTTCGATGATGAGATCCTGGATTTTGAACTGATGCCGTAATGTGATGAGAGAGAAACCCTGGGAAGGAGAGAACATTTTTTGTTGTTGCTGTCTTTTGTTTTCCTTTGGGAGAGGCATGACTTGTTGAGGGCCATAGGCATAGTCCCAGGTGGCCTCTAAGATTCCCACTCCTGGTATACATACCTTATGTAATCCCTCCCCCTTGAGTGTGGAAGAACCTATGAATATGAAAGGATATCAGTTCTTTGGTTAGACTGTGTGGTGTAGGAAAGATGAAAGAGTTTTGCAGATGCAATTAATGCCCTTTGAATTAGGAAAAAATGAGACTGTCCTTGGTGGGCCTGAACTTATCAGGTGAGCCCTGAAACTAGATTTTCTTGCTGGCTTTAATGAAATAGTCTCCAAGTTGTGATAGATCTACATAGCTAGGAACTGAGGGCAACCTTTAAGAGCTAAGAGCCAGCAAGAAAATAGTAACTCCTGTCATCCACCCACAAGGAACCAATTCTGCCAAGGAACCTGAATAAGCCCAGAAGAGGTCCCCAAACCTCAGATGAGATGACATCCCTGCTGACATCTTGATTTCAGGTAAGACCCTGAGAAATAACTCAGCCAAAACTCTTGACCCACAGAAAACACTGTGAAACATTAACTTTGTATTGTTTTAAACATCTAAGGTGGTGACAGTTTATTATAGCACTATTAAATTAATACACCGACATCTCAGTAGGACCTTTGAAATGAAGGTTGAAATGACTATTTTTTGGCCCTTTTAATTGGACCTTCGTATTCTTTGTTTCCCAGACTCTTTTTTTCTCCTGCCTTCATGCTGCTGCTGCTGCTAAGTCGCTTCAGTCGTGTCTGACTCTGTGCGACCCCATAGACGGCAGCCCACCAGGCTCCCTCGTCCCTGGGATTCTCCAGGCAAGAACATTGGAGTAGGTTGTCATTTCCTTCTCCAATGCATGAAAGTGAAAAGTGAAAGTGACGTCGCTCAGTCATGTCCGACTCAGCGACCACATGGATGCAGCCTACCAGGCTCCTCCATCCGTGGGATTTTCCAGGCAAGAGTGCTGGAGTGGGGTGCCATTGCCTTCTCCTCCTGCCTTCATAAGTAAAGTTTTTTTTGTGTGTGTGTTTTTACTTTTTAAATCAATTTTATTGAGATATATTTACATATAATAAAATGTATCTATTTTAAGTGTACTCTTTGATGAATTTTGACAAGTGTATGCATCCATGTAACCACTTCCATTATGAAGCTACAGACCATTTCCATCATCCTGAAAAGTTTTTTCTTGCCCCTTTGAAATCAGCTTCAAGTCCTGGAAACAAGTTGTTTGCTTTCTATCACAACAGATTTTTTTTCATTATTTTTGTTTTGGTTAAAATATGTATATATACAGATATAGATATTAACTTCTTATTGGTTATATCTCTGAAAATATTTTCTCCCATTTCTTAGGTCATCTTTTTGGTTTTTTGATGGTTTTTTTTTTTTTTTACTGTGCACGAGCTTTTAAGTCTAATTAGGTCCCATTTGTTTATTTTTGCTTTAGGAGACAGATTCACAAAAATATTGCTATAATTTATGTCAATCAGTATACTCTATGAGTTTTATTGTTCCTGGTCTTAAATTTAGATCTTTAATCCATTTTGAGTTTATTTTTGTATATGGTTTTAGAGAACGTTCTAATTTCATTCTTTTACATGCAGCTGTCCAGTTTTCCCAGCACTACTTATTGAAGAGACTTATGTTTCTCCATTGTATAGTCTTGCCTTCTTTGTTGTAGATTAATTGGCCGCAGTGTGAGTTTACTTCTGGGCTCTCTATTCTGTTCCATTGATCTATGTGTCTGTTTTTATGATAGTACCATACTGTTTTGATAACTGTAGCTTTGTAGTATAGTCTGAAGTCAGGGAGTGTGATTTTTCCAACTCTGTTGTTCTTTCTCAAGATTATTTGGCTATTCAGTGTCTTTCATGTTTCCATACAAATTTTAAAATTATTTGTTCTAGTTCTGTGTAAAATGTCATTGTTATTTTGATATGGATTGCACTGAATCAGTAGATTGCCTTGGGTAGTATCTAGCACCATTTGTTGGACTACTCTTGCCTCCCTACTCCTTTTAAAAACACCTATTTATTCTTAACCTAGAAACAAAATTAAGGCCTTAGCAGGGAAATGTGTAACATTAGAGCCTAGTGAAACAATGAATATTCTGGATAGCAAAGGAGCACAGAAGAGTCAAAACAAGAATAAAAAACTAGTTGTTATCCTTATGTCACTGAGTCATCTCTTCTCCCTACTCCACTCATCTCCTTTTAAAAATGGTCACCTTTATTAATGTTTAAAGTTCATGAGTAATAAAAAGAAGTTTTCTTCTAAGGCAGGGATACCCAACCTTCAGGATCTAATGTCTGATGATCTGAGGTAGAACTGAAGTAACAGTGATAGAAATAAAGTGCACAATAAATGCAATGTGGTTGAATCATCCTGAAACCTCCCCCAACTCCTGATCTATGGAAAGATTGTTTTCCACAAAACTGGTCCCTGGTGCCAAAAAGGATGGGGACCACTGCTCTAAGGTGTCAGCTTTCATCTTCATTGAGTGTCTACAGTATTTTGGATGCCCTAAGATGCTGTCTTTTCTTTTGTAAAGAAAAGACACCACTTATTAGGAAGATATTCACTAAGCCAAAATATATTTTATAATCTTATGATTTAAAAAATCTAAAATCTAGATTTTACATAGTATAAAAATATGCTTCAGTGCAAACATTTTACCCTTTGTTCAGTTAAATAGCAATCGATGTTATTGAAATATGTTCCTATCTTGAAACAAAATTATTGCACTTAGCAACAACTTTCCAAGTACAACTACTAGAAAGTTGATCTTAAGCAAAAAAGGCTTTAAGGAGAGGAATAATTATATTTGTCCTATTCCAAGTGTTTGATTTATTCCTTAACTCTGACTTTTCCTTAACTTCTGTGTGAAGACAGTTATTAGATACATGTCACAAGTTCCTGAGCAGTGTTTATTATAATTTACTTTAAAATATAGAGGAGCTATAAGAGAGTTTTAATGTTACTATATAACATTTTATTTTAAAATATTTAATCTGTATACTGAAATGTTGAATTTATGGACTCCTTTGTTCTTTGTTGAGCAAGGATTTTCTTATCATAAAGAAGTTATGGAGTCCACTTCAGATTTCAAGCTTATGCAAAATAAAGTGAAATAAAGTGAAACATTAGGGCTCATATAAATTTAATTATTAAATGATGTTTTCTTCTGTCACTGAAAAGGTTAACGCTGCTCATGTAACTGAATGAAACACAAAAATTCTCAATTTGTGACTAGACTCATGAGCAATTAATCTATGCCATTAGGAATAGTATGCTATCCTCAAAAATAGTTCATTTTCTTAAGGTATCACATCCAAACTATATGCATTCTTGCTTGATTGGATTGAGTTGATGTTTTGTATATGAGTTTGGCAGCGGATTATGCAAAGTAGGTGAATCCCAGTTTTGATGGGGACAGCAAAGGTTAGTGGGGAGTGAGAGGAAGGCTATGTACCCATGACCTCATGTCTTCCTACTGAGATGCCTAGATGTCTTTGTAATAGCTTCAGCCCCTGTGTTTTGACAGTAGTCATGGGAGGAATCAGGTCACTTTTCTTCTCAAGGACAACAGTTCCACTGGTCTCCAATTAGATCAAATTAGAAACAAACCGATGACTGCTAAGTGAATCACTCTGGTTACGTTTACCTTACTTCAGTGTCTCTTCCCTAAACTTTAAAAGACTTCAGTATCATTATTGCTGTAAAGCCAGATTACCCCAGAACTCTAATGTTATATTGCGTTATTTGCCAATGGTCAGGAATTCTGAACTACTGAATTCTTGATTCCCAATATATGTTCACGCTTTTCTTTTTTTTTTTTTTCCCCATGATTTTCTTTATGCTGTTCTCTGCCTGGATAGACCCACCTCCCTAATCTAAACCTATTAGACTATCAAGTTATACTCCTGAAGTATAACTATCAAGTTATACTTCCATATATTTCTTCAAACCTCCACTGAAAAATGTGCAAGCTTTTGCGTATTGACCATCATTGACAAAATGATTGACATTTCTGTGACAATGACCGTACCAACAGTAAGTCAGTCATTTATATGTATATTATATTATCATAATATCCATTACACTCAACACATTGTATGGCCTTGATCTAAGTTGATCTACATCATGACTCCTGTGTATCTTCTGTATAAAAAAGGACAAAGAAAATGTAATTATTTATATTTCATTATTAGTCATTTTTATAAAACATTTTACAAACAATTTAAACTCATACCTGCAAAGTAAATCTACTATGATGCCCAAAATTATTTTAATAGCATGCCATTAATAGTACATAGTAACACATTTAGAAGGTTATTATTTTGTTTTACAGTATGATTTATATACTCAAATTGAGGTTCAGTGCTCAATGGGCTGATAAAATTGCAACTCCTCACAGCATTAAACATAAACATTATGAATGGAATGGATTTAATCATTATTGTTCTTTCATGCAAATCCAAAATCCAAAAACAATCTGATGATATTGAACTATTTACAGTACATTAACCACTGGGTTACATTTTAAAGATTAAAGAGGTTATAGAAAGAAAAAAATAGTTATTGTCTATTTCTTAGAATTTCTATTATCTACGTATTGTAACATAACTAGTAAAGCTTAGAAAATCCATTTTAACAGCTATAATATTATCTGTACTAATAAAAAAGCAAATAGTACTAAAAATATTTTCCAGAGGCTGTCAGGTTATATCCTTTTAGAATGTTCATAATGTGAGGGGAGGAAGAAAATGAGGGAGAGAAGGGGTGAGGCCTGGAGGTAGGCTGAAATGGAAATGGCAATTTTAGTATAATGGCAGAAGGTGATTTGAATGGCATGGACATCTAACTCTGTATTTTAAGTTACCTGTAGAATTGTGAAGTAAACACCATTCATCTCCAACACAAAGCCTTTGCGGGAATGTTTCTCCCCTGTAGAAATTAGAAAGTGGTGCTAAATTTCATGGTTCAGAACAGGGACAGGGAGTTGTTCAGATACCACAATGCATAATCTGAACCACTTAGTCCAGGGAAAGCGAAAGCTTGGCGCTGTTGGTAACTGTGAGAAGATATCCCTCTGGGATATCAGACGTCTTGGGTACATGGTTGGATATTGCAGAAAATCTGGAGCAATGTTTTAGCCAGTCTTATCTCAATGTGATAGGCAAGGTGATACAGCTGACATCTGAGGTTCATATAGATTAATACCTATTTTCATATATGAGTATAATGATATCTTGGAAATTCAATTAAGAGGTAGAATGTTCTTTCCCCTTATAGTTATAGGTTTCATATTCTAGGTACAGTGATTCTTTGGTCTGTAAGACGTTTGCTTGTTTTTTTCCCTTACTTGGCTGCCCCACATGGCTTGCAGGGTCTCAATTCCATGAGCAGGGATTGAATCTGGGCCATGGCAGTAGAAGTGCCAAGTACTAACCACTAGACCACCAGGGAACTCCCCTGGTCTGTAAGGCAGTATTCTCTTATTCACATACTTGCTGCTTGCATCAGCTGGGGATGGGCAAAGATTAGGACTTGGACTCCTTGCGAGTGCCCTGGGAGTTCCTATTTATCTTTTCCAATAGCATTTGCCATATAACACTATCTTGCATTCAGCACAGTATTATTTTTCAGTTAATTAACATATTTATTCAGCTTTGTGAAAAAAGATGGCCAAAAATTCTATCCATATGACATTAGAGGGAAACATAAATTCACACTTTACCATCTTGACATCGAGAGACTTTGATGTTATATAATCACATATAACAATGTGTCATTTATAGTTCACTTTTCTTTCACTTGACATTATTTAGATCTTAGATACTTCAACATCTGATGTATATCAGTGCCTCACCCTGGATTTGCAAAAAGAGGCCTGTAGAGTAGTTTAGACATAGGCACTTGCTACCTAACTAAGCCTTAATATCCCTGGTAGAAAAAACATTAAAATTTATACTTGTGAAATGAACATTCAGATTTAAAAGTACCATTAAAGTGTGTTGGTGGGAGTCAGGGGTTTTGAAAATAAGTGAAATTAAAGAATGACGAATCGGGAAAGATCTTCAAAAGATCCTTTATGAGAGAATTTCTTCATACTTAGAGGGGAACAGGAGATAATAGAGTAAAAAGTTGCAAACTCCCCCACAGAACTCACACTCTCTCTTTGAGAACACTTCTATTTTTTTAATTAGTAAATATGACAAAAATGATTGCTGCAAAATCATAAAACAATACAGAAAGGTATAGAATGAAGAGTAAAAGTACTCCTTCATCTGCCCCCTTTCTTCCAATAGCACTTTTCATCCCCAAAGTAACCATTGTTAATAGTTTTGTCTATTTCCTCCCAAAACTCTTTTATATATTCCTGAATATTCTTACACATACATATCCCTAAACTGAGGCAAATATATAGATAAAGAGAAGGGGTCATACTGCATATATTGTTCTGTGTGTAGGTATCAAATCAGAGGGAATATAGATATCAACCTGACTTATTACTGGTAATGTCAACCTTGATCACTAGGTAAGGTGGTGTCTGCCCCAGGTTTCTCCACAGCAAAGTTACTATTTTTCCATGCTGTCTTCTTTGGAAGTGAGTTGCTAAGTCCAGCCCACACTTAAGGGAAAGAGAAGTAAGGTCCATATCCTGGAGGAAAGTGTTGTTAGTTGCTCAGTAGTGTCTGACTCTGTGATCCCATGGGCTGTAGCCTGCCAAGCTTCTCTGTCCATGGAATTCTCCAGGCAAGAATACTGGAGTGGGTTGCCATTTCCTTCTCCAGAGGATCTTCCCAACCCAGGGATCGAACCTTAGTCTCCAGCATTGCAGGCAGATTCTTTACTGACGGAGCCACCAGGGAAGCTCCTATCCTGGAAGAGGAAGTATTTAAATATATTACTTGGAATTCTGTAAGAAAGATTTCCCTTCTATTCCATTTATTTGTTTAGCCAAGAATTTATATGTGTCAATATGGACATATGGATATTTAATTTATTCTTTGGAGTATAACAATCCTGTAGAGGTTTATTTTGTTGCTCAAATTCACATGCATTTAAGTTCATTCACTGTCTCACTCACTCTCTCTCATTCTCTTCAAAGATATATTTAAAAGAGGAGCAGTCATAATAGGATTCTATTTATGGTTTTAGCTCCTTACTCATTCCTTTCTCAGTGAGTCACTGGTTTTTAATGTCTGCCTTCTAATGGAGTGAGAGTCAGGTGGATGATGAGCTGTGTGTGAGGCCACAATCTAAGCTGAGTGGAGACAGCTTAGTGAGGGAGGGATTGGAGCTCTGTGTTCCTTACCAGCTCATACCGAACACGTATTATTGACAATATTAGTGACTTTTGGACCCTTCAGCACTGTCCATTCCTAATCAAAAGTCAGAAATAACCAGGTTCCCAGAATTAACTGGGATTAATTTATAAAAAATTCCTCTCTCAAAGACTGGACTCAAGTAACCAGTGAGTTATATGTTTTTATTGGTTTGGATGAAATTGAAAAATTGACTAAAAAGGAATCTACAAGTTTTGGCAAAAATTACCATAGCTTTCTTTAATTAGATTAATTATAATGTTTATTTTTAAAACATTTTTAAAAAAGGCAAGTTCAACTCAGGCCATGTTTGATTTTTAGATGACCAAGGGATTGTAAATTTTTTTAAAGGTACATCTTTATGTCAGGTAAGAAAAGGCCTTATTGGGCCTTGCCTTGTGGTCTAATGGTTAAAAACTCCAGACTTGGGAACTAAGATCCTGCATGCCATGTGTAGTGCCGCCAAAAAAAAGAAGAAGAAGCCTTATCAGCGTCTCATGTTTTCAAGTGAAACACTTTCACCGTAGTTCAAAACTATGCGTGTGTGCATGCTCAGTGATGTCTGACTCTTTGCAGCTCTGTGGACTGTGTCAGGCTCCTCTGTCCATGGGATTTCCCAGGCAAGAAAACTGGAGTGGGTTGTCATTTCCTCCTCCAGGGATCTTCCCAACTCAGGGGTCAAACCTGCACCTCCTGCCTCATCTCCTATATTGGCAGTATATATACATACTTGTGTGTGTGTGTGTGTGTGTGTGTGTATGTGTATATATATATGTATAGTTGTACAGTGTGTATATACACACACACACATATATATATGTATATATGTACAGTGTTGTGTTAGTTGGGCTTCCCTTGTGGCTCAGCTGGTAAAGAATCCACCTGCAATGCAGGAGACCTGGGTTCGATCCCTGCCTTGGGAAGATCCCCTGGTGAATGGAAAGGCTACCCACTCCAGTATTCTTACCTGGAGAATTCCATGGACTGTAAAGTCCACGGGGTTGCAAAGAGTCAGACACAACTGAGCAACTTTCACTTTCATAGTTGATTTACAATGTTGTGTTAGTTTTAGGTATACAGCTCATTGATTCAGTTTTTGAGATTCTTTTCCATTATAGGGTATTATAAGATATTTAGTATAGTTTCTTGTACTACGTAGTACATCCTTGTTGGTTATCTTTTCAAAACTGTATTTTAATTGAATCCATGTTTGGGAATGTATTTCAGATAACTATTGAATTCATAATAGCAAGCTTTGAATGTAGTGACCACAGCAGCTGTTATTTCATCATGCCATTGAGCAATGTTTATTTATTTATTTATTTATTTTTGGCTGTGCTGAATCTTCATTGCTACATATAGGCTTTCTCCAGTTGTGGTGATGGGGGCTACTCATTGTTACTGTAAGGGGGCTTCTCAACGTGGTGGCTTCTCTTGTCGTGGCTCTCAGGCTCTAGAGCACGGGCTCAGTATTTGTGGCAGAGCGGCTTAGTTATTCCACGGCATGTGGGATCCTCCCTGGCCAGGGATTGAACCCGTCTCCTGCTGTTTTCTAAGTTTATCGTCAACCTCTTTCTTCAGATTATCTCTGAACTTGGATAACTATCAGGTTCCTTTCAGTTGAGATTATAAGAAAGTTAACAGTCACTATTTCATGCCCACTTAGGAGACCTGCCTTGGAGGTTTGAGTTGGGATCGTCTAGCATAATTCATGGATCATGGGGTGTATAGAAAATGAAAATTCACTTGGTCATGGAGGGATCTCTGAGAAAATCTGAAAAAATGTTCCATAACAGCTGAAACTAAGGCACGACCAGAGGTTGTGTGACTGCCAACTGAACATTGGCTCTCAAACTCAGCTATCTATAACTCTGGAGGCTTTAAAATTCCTAAGATCCAAGCTGGACCCTGGACAAATGGAGTGAGAATCTCTGGGGACACAGCTCAGGCATCAGTGGTTTTTAAAGCTCCTCATGTGATTCCGACGTATAACCAAGGTTGGGAATTCCTGCAACAGAGGGATGCCCTAGGTAGTTACAGAATAGCTGGGTACTTGGAGAATAATGAAACAGAGGGTTCAAATGTGTAGTCACAGTGGCAGGTGTTCAAAATTGTAGATAGTCCACTGTTAAAATGAGCTTCTGTTTAAATGATCAATCCCGAACAGCAGCGCTAATGTTACAAACAGCAGGGATTTATTTACTTATCACTATTAATTCTCCAGAATGATCCCGTGGAGGCAAGCAGGCAATTATACAGATAAAGAGATAATACACATTACTCAGAAAACTTAAAATTCAAGTTTCAGATGTTGTCTGGCATGTGAACAGGGTGGCACCACCTATGTGCTCACTGTACCAGGCCAGGACCAGCTGAGATTCCACATCCTGCAGCACTACCAGATCAGCTCAGGCTACAGGCCTCCTCAGCCGCCTTTTAAACTTGCAAGAATAGAGGGTAAGCATGATCAAGGTCAAGGACTTTAAATCCAGGCAAATCTGGATTCTAATAACAGTGAATACTTATATAGGGTTTTCCATATGCCAGACACTGTACTAAGTGCTTTAGGTATTAACTTATTTGAATCTTACAATCTCTCTAGAAGGTAGGTATTAGCATCCGTTCCTTACAGAGGTGACCTGAAGCGCAGAGAGTTTAAGGAACTTGTCTGAGGTCTTACAGGTAGTGTGTTACAGAATTCAGGATTTGAACCCAGAAAGGGCGGCTCTTGAGTCTGTACCTTTATCTGTTACTCAACACTTCTGCATACCAGGGAGGCAACCTGCCTTCGGTATGTTGAGCCTCACTGTCTCGTTTTAATAATGCTTATCTTACAGGATTGTTGGGAGGGAAACAGCTGGCATAACGCTTGGCACAGTTTTCTTTCTGTTGATGTTATTCTCCACTGCCAGGCAAGTTGTTGTTAGCCCCTTTTGCCCTGTGGGCCTGGGCGGAGAGCTTATACGTCTACTTAATGATTAACTAAGAGAGACTAGCAGAGCTTTGCAGTTAATTTTTCTTGTCTCTACTTCAGAATATAAGATAACAGATACTAGTATTGTACCCAAACAAATTCCACATTCTCGCAGACCACACTTAAGGAGTAATGATTTCATTTTTGCACCTTGTTTTATGTTCCTGGATATGTTTCAGTGTCTCCTGGTTTGCGGTCTGTGGGAACTTGAATCGCATTTGTACCCTGCTGTTGTGTGAATCGTGGGGCTGTTCAGGCCTACTTTTTTTTTTCAGGTCTCCTTTTGCTTTTCTGTGTATTCATTCTATTGATTTTTGAGAGTTTGCTATTGAAACTCCAACTAAAAATCTTGATTTCTCTGCTTAAAAAATCATTGTAATATATAGTGAAACTATATGTAACTTTGTTCTATATTTTCCAAGCC
The DNA here is from genome assembly GCF_014754425.2 of Oryx dammah. NCBI lineage: Eukaryota > Metazoa > Chordata > Mammalia > Artiodactyla > Bovidae > Oryx > Oryx dammah. Next base: position 109,110,430 of record NW_024070211.1, on the reverse strand, counting down.
TCCTGTAAATATGTTATCATACTTTCCTAATTTAAAAAATAAAAACTAAAGAGAAAAAAAGAACTAATGATTTCAGAAGATGATTAATTTCAGCCACTTTTGTCCTGAGTAAAATCAGCTTCACTACAACTTGGCTGTACGGTTTAGCTAAGTTAAGAAACCCACTCCCCCTTCTCCCGCCACCCAGGGAGTCATTATGTATTGGACAGTACTCTTTAAACACTTTTCTGGAAGCAGAAATCCAAAAATCCAGTCTTGGTAGTTGAAGTGGAGATGAAAGAACTGCTTTCCTTTGCCCTTTAAAAAGTTTACATGTTATGGCTCCATTTACATGAAATTTCCAGAATAAGGGAATCCACAGAGACAGAAAGGAAAAAGACTGAGAATGAGGAGTGACTGCTAGTGGGTGTGGGTTTCTTTTTGATATGAAAACAATGTTCTGAAATTAGATAGTGATAATGATGGCACAATTCTCTGAACATCCAGAAAAAGAAACTCACTGTACAATTTAAATGAGTGAATTTCACAGCATGTAAGTATCTTAAAAATGCTGTTATAAAACAAAATCATTCATGTGAATGTTGTTCACTTTGTCTCGTATGCCTTCAGTGGTGCCGAGAAGGAGGAAGGCACCAGCTAGATGGATGTTTTACAGATGACTGCTGCTCACCTTAGCAGTGATAGATGGATAGCACTGCTCACAGAATGTAGGATTTTGATGACAGTTTTCAGGTTGAGTAACTGAGAGGCTATTTGGGGTGACCAAGTTCTCTGCAGGGATTCTAAGCCAAATTCCTAATCTACTGCTATCCTAAGCAAAGCCTGATTATCCAGAGCTATGACGAGAGTGATCAGCTATGTCCAAACCTCTTGGCATATTGTGATTTGCATGGTACCTATCACATGGTCATTAAATCTGTGATAAATGAATAAATGAGTGAGACTCCCTAAAAGCTGGCTTAAAACTCAACATTTAAAAAACGAAGATCATGGCATCTGGGGAAACAATGGAAACAGTGACAGACTTTATTTTCTTGGGCTCCAAAATCACTGCAGATGGTGACTGCAGCCATGAAATTAAAAGACTCTTGCTCCTTGGAAGAAAAGCTATGACCAACTTAGACAGCATATTGAAAAGCAGAGACATTACTTTGTCCACAAAGGTCTGTCTAGTCAAAGCTGTGGTTTTTCCAGTAGTCATGTGTGGATGTGAGCGTTGGACCATAAAGAAAGCTGAGCACCAAAGAATTGATGCGTTTGAAATGTGGTGTTGGAGAAGGCTCTTGAGAGTCCCTTGGACTGCAAGGAGATCAAACCTCTCAATACTAAATGAAATCAGTCCTGAATATTTATTGGAAGGACTGATACTGAAGCTGAAGCTCCAATACTTTGGCCACCTGATGCGAACTGACTCATTGGAAATGACCCTGATGCTGGGAAAGATTGGAGGCGGGAGGAGAAGGTGATGACAGAGTATGAGATGGTTGGATGGCATCACCAACTTGATAGACATGAGTTTGAGTAAACTCTGAGAGTTGGTGATGGAGAGGGAAGCCTGGTGTGCTTCAGTCCATGAGGTCGAAAAGAGCTGGACATGACTGAGCAACTGAACTACTGAACTGATGGATCCTCTGGGTTGGAGTAAAGTCTCTGAACACAAATAGTTTTTTTTTTAACACCTGGGACAACTGCAGTGTGCTCTGAATTATATTGATACAGTATTTAGAACATCTATACACAATGAATTATATTAATATATTTACTTTTTGAAAGACTTCAGGATACAAAAATAATGCCCTCTCCCTCTCTCTTCTCAGTACTTAGGCATTACTTAGTCTTTAAAAAAATTTTTTTAAATTGAAGTATAGTTGATTTACAATGTTGTGTTACAATGGTTGTGTTTCAGGTGTACAGCAAAGTGATTCAGCTATACATATACATACAGACATAGATGTATGTGTATACACACACACACATAGTCTTATTCAGATTCTTTTCCATTATAGGTTATAATAAGATAAAGAATATAGTTCCATGTGCTATACAATAGGGCCTTGTTTATTTATTTTTATATATAGTTGTGTATATCTATTCATCCCAAGCCCCTAATTTATCTCTTCCCTCCTTTCCCTTTGGTACTCATGTGTTTTTTGAGTCTGTGAGTCTGTTTATGCTTTGTAACCAGGTTACTTTGTATTTTTTAGATTCCACATGTAAGTAATATCATCTGATTAAGAGGAGGTGAGGGTGTGGGTGTGGGTGGATGGGTTGCAGGGGAATGATTCTATTTAAACTCTTCCTTAGAGCAATAGTGACACCCTGTGGTAAATTCATATTATAGGCTATAGTATACAGTGGATGGGTGTGGGTTCCCTACTTGTCTACTTGAAGGCAGAAAGTACTGTCAACCAAATTAATCAGACTTCAAATTACCTGAGAATGTACTGAGTGCCTCCTATGTACAGGATCTCTGCCAGTGCCTTCATAGATATTATTTCTTTCTAGTATTCATCCAGATGACCAGATGCTAAACTAATTTTATATATATCTGTGTTTCAGCTGGCTAAGTGGTAAAGATCTGCCTGCCAGTGCTGGAGATGTGAGTTTGATCCCTGAGTTGGGAAGATCCCCTGGTGAAGGAAATGGCAACCCACTCCAGTATTCTTGCCTGGGAAATCCCATGGACAGAGGAGCCTGGTGGGCTATTGCCCATGGGGTGGCAAAAGAATTGGATACAATTTAGCAATCCAGAACTCCTAAAATTGTTTGGAAAATATGTGTATATGTATTCCTAAGGAAATGGACTTTTACCTTTAGTAATACACTCCCGTGGGTTCCTTGCTCCCATAACACTTGACATTGCTACCTTAGAGCATGTCTCTAACAATGTCATTATGATATATTTGAACTAGCTTCATCAATCTCTTTTTCTTTGTAAGCTGCCATTTCTTCCAGCAAACCATGCTCACCCTAGGCTTAAAAGCCAACTTAAAAAAACTTCAAAAAAAAAAAAAAAAAGGGAAAGAGAGGCAGAAAGAAAAAAGGCAAGAAGAATAAGGCTAGATAGCAGCACAACAGTGTAGAGTGAAAAGAGCATTGGAATCTGTCAGTTTCAAATCCATCACTTCTGCCCATTTGAGCTTAGTCAAGTTAGTTATTCTTTGAGTCTTAATTTTTCATCTGCAAAATGGAGAGAATAATGTCAGAGAATTATTCTAAGAATCAATAGATGGCGACAAGTTTTTAGATACAATTAAATATATAATCCATGAGAGAAAAAAGTGATAAAATGAACTTTATTAAAAATTCAAACTTCTGTTGTGCAAAAGAGACTAAGATAATGAAAAGATTCTGGTGGTCCAGAGGTTAGGACTCAGCGCTTTCACTGCCATGGCCCCAAGTTTTTATCCCTAGTTGGGGAACTAAAATCCCATAAGCTGCACGGAGTGGTCAAAAAACAAAAAGCCCCAGACTGAGAAAATATTTGCAAAACAGATGTCTAATAAAGGATTTGTATTCAAAATATATAGAGAATCCACTGAGAAAACTTATGCTTTTAAATTTGAAAGTGATAATCTATTATACAAACATACATTTTTATTTATAACACATATTTTTCTGATTATAAAATAGTGCAGTCAGCATAGAAAACATAAAAATGAGTGACAAGGATAAAGAAAAAAAGTTAGTGTATCCCATATCTCAGCAATAACAATTGTTAACATTTTGATGTTTTTCTTTCCTTTTTTGCTAAGCATTCATGCATATATTCATGTGGTATCATTAGTTAACTGATGCTTAAAGTTATCCTGTTTGTTCCACCTGTGGGCAAGGGGGGTCTGGATTTCTATGGAGAGGAGGAGTGCCTTTCCAACACAGAGGTATAGAGTGTCCAATCCTGGTCTATTGGGTGACATCAGCTGAGCTCTGGAGCTGCATCCAGGTCAGGATTGAGAAGAGAAGGTAGATGTTCTCCTCAGGTATGTGCTTGCTGCCTCTTCTGTCTCTGAACAGATCCAGTCTGTGTTTGAGTGTGCACGTGTGAGCATGCACACACAGGGAAAGGAAGAAGGTAGAGAGGCCAGGGCTGACCCTGAGTGCTTGCACTGCTGGCTGCTTGTGGGCTAGGATGGTTTTAGGAAGCCCCTTCTCAAGGACTTTTTCCTTGAGAACATTTCTGTTGAGGGATAATATAAATACAGAAGTGTGCAAGTCATAAGTATACAACTAGAATTTTAAAAAATGTCGATGCAGGGGACTTCCCTGCTGGTCCAGTGGTTAAGACTCTCAGCTCCCAATGCAGGGGGCCCAAGTTCAATCCCTGGTCAGGGAACTAGATCCCACATGCAGCAACTAAGACCTGGTGCAGCCAATAAATGAATAAATATTAAAAAAAAAAATGTCGATGCACCGAGATCTAGAAACACAACCAGCACCCCAGAACTCCTCCTAGTATACTCTCTTTCAGGGATTATCTGCCACATAATTGACCTGACTTCTAATACCATAGGTCATTTTTGTCTGCCAAACAGATTTTTTTGATTCTTTAATGGATTCATAAAGGGAACTATTGTATCTTCATACACACTCTGAAAAGAGTAAAGTTGCACTGATGTCAATAATTTGGAACCAGAGTTTCACTAAGGCAAGGAAGCCAATCAGATGATAGGCCGGTGGCCTCTGATGTGAGAAGATATTACAGCCTTGTTTACTAGGCTGTTACGGAACCTGTCTAACCTGTGCCTGATCTACTGCTTTAAATCTTTCTCTTCCAATTTCAGATGGTACCAATACTGTCCAGCTGCCCTGACTCATGCCCTACCAGACAAAACTAACCCCCATAGTCTTCCCCTTGTCCTAATCCTTGGCAGCTTGATGTCTGCTAAGCCTGCTATATTGCCCACTGTGACTTTAACCAGGCATTCTTGCTCCTCATTTTAGGAGAATTTGGAAAGATCTAGGCCTAGATAATATTGGAGAAGGAAATGGCAACCCACTCCAGTGTTCTTGTCTGGAGAATCCCAGAGATGGGGGAGCCTGGTAGGCTGCCGTCTATGGGATCACACAGAGTAGGACACGACTGAAGCGACTTAGCAGCAGCAGCAGCAGGTCTAGATAATACAGACTGAGAAAACTAAAGAGTAAAATATAAAGAGTAAGTTCAAAGAATTGAAAAGAACAGGAAAGAATAGAGGCATTTTTTTTTCTTTTTTTAAATTTTATGACATAAAACTTCCCAGTTTCTTTTCTAGACTAGAGCAAAGGGAAGTCAAAATAAGTCTCAAAGCTCACATTAGTCCATTTTCAGGAATACAGTAACTCTTCAAACATACATACAGCAGTGTCAAACATTCCCTATATATTTTTGCTAGAAGTCCCCTGTTTGTTCTCTGTGTAGGTTTAGTTTTTGTTTGTTTGCTTGTTTTTATATGTCCTGCACATCTTCCTTGTTGCTGATTGGAAACATTGCAACATCCTGGAAGTCTGTTTTGGGACCGTTGGTGTGAGCAGGAGGCCACAGAGATTTTGTGAGCACTCTGTATATAATGTACAATGTAATGAGTTGTAGGGAGTTGGAGATACAAACTGGGTGATGGTGAGTTACAATACCCTTTATAATTTAGAATAAAGAATGTGGGTTTGGAGAGACCTTAGAGATTAAAGAGATTAATCGTTTACTCGATGAAGTAGTCCCTTTGACAATAACCTTGAAAGATGATTATTTAACATCTGCTTAAACATTTTCAATGATTTCCAGTGACAAGAAGCTCACTGTTTTTCTAGGCAAGTCATTTTATTTATTCCCATCTTGAACTATCATAAAGCTTCTCTGTATAATGATTTGAGGTCTCCCTTCTTGCAACTGCTTCCTAGGGAACCCAGTTATTTCCTCAGGAGTAATAAAGAATAAGATTTAGTAATCTAGTGGGCAGTTTTCCTACGGTGAGAGAGTTACCATGTCATTCCTTCCGGTCTTCAAGTTAAATATCTCAATTCTTTCCACCATCCCGTAGCCATCTTGGTCTCCTTCCTCAAGACGGTGTTAATTTTATCAATGTCCAACTAGAACAGAATACCACAGATGTGGTCAGATCAGTGTAGGGTCTAATGGGTCTATAAATTTCTCTGATTTGTATTTAATTCTCCCATTAATGTAGCCAAAGCTGGGTTTTTTGTTTGTTGGCTGGTTGGTCTGGTGTTGGTCCTCAAGTCACATTTTTGGCATATATTGAGCTGTAATCAATAAAAACGGTCATATCTTATTTTTAAAATTTATATAGTTAAAAAATTAACATACAGTGAAACTAACATTTTCTGTGAACAGTTCTGTGACTCTTACACATGTATAGATTTGTGTAAGCACCACCACACTCAAGATACAGAACAATTCCACCCCCACCCCGCCCCTAATTTCCTCCTATTATACCTTTGTAATCACACCCTCCTCTCACTCCTAAGCCCTGGAAAGTACTAGTCTGTTTTCCATCAGTTATAGTTTTGTCTTTTCAAGAATGTAGTGTAAGCAGAATCATTCAGTATATAATTTTTAGACTGGGTTTTTTTCACTCATTATACTGCCTTTGTGACTCATTCAGTTTGTTGCATGTATCATTGGTTCATTCCTTGGTGCTGAATAGTATTACATTGTATGACTGTACCATTGTTTGTTTATCTATTCACCGGTATAAAGATATTTAGTTGTTTCCAGTTTTGGACAATTTTTATAGAGTTACTATAACCAATCATGTACTAGTTTCTGTCATAGGTAGTTTTCATTTCTCCTAAATACTGAGACGTGGGATTGTTGAGAAACACCTAAAAAAAACCCCAAAACAACCTTCAAATGGCTTTCCAGATTAGTTGTACCATTTTGCTTTTCCATCATTGATATTTGAGAGTTGCAATTGTTCTGCATACATGCCAGCACCTGGTATTGTCAGTATTTAAAATTTTTTAGCCATTCTAATATATGTTTACTGATATTTCATTCTAGTGTTAATTTACATTTCCCTATCAAGGCAAATTGGAAGTGGTCAAACAAGAGATGGCAAGGGTGAACGTCGACATTCTAGGAATCAGCGAACTAAAATGGACTGGAATGGGTGAATTTAACTCAGATGACCATTATATCTACTACTGCGGGCAGGAATCCCTCAGAAGAAATGGAGTAGCCATCACGGTCAACAAAAGAGTCCGAAATGCAGTAGTTGGATGCAATCTCAAAAACAACAGAATGATCTCTGTTCGTCTCCAAGGCAAACCATTCAATATCACAGTTATCCAAGTCTATGCCCCAACCAGTAACACTGAAGAAACTGAAGTTGAAAGGTTCTATGAAGACCTACAAGACCTTTTAGAACTAACACCCAAAAAAGATGTCCTTTTCATTATAGGGGACTGGAATGCAAAAGTAGGAAGTCAAGAAACACCTGGAGTAACAGGAAAATTTGGCCTTGGAATGCAGAATGAAGCAGGGCAAAGACTAATAGAGTTTTTCCAAGAAAATGCACTGGTCATAGCAAACACCCTCTTCCAACAACACAAGAGAAGACTCTACACATGGACATCACCAGATGGTCAACACAGAAATCAGACTGATTATATTCTTTGCAGCCAAAGATGGGGAAGCTCTATACAGTCAACAAAACAAGACCAGGAGCTGACTGTGGCTCAGATCATGAACTCCTTATTACCAAATTCAGACTCAAATTGAAGAAAGTAGGGAAAACCGCTAGACCATTCAGGTATGACCTAAACCAAATCCCTTATGATTATACAGTGGAAGTGAGAAATAGATTTAAGGGCCTAGATCTGATAGACAGAGTGCCTGATGAACTATGGACGAAGGTTCGTGACATTGTACAGGAGACAGGGATCAAGACCATCCCCATGGAAAAGAAATGCAAAAAAGCAAAATGGCTGTCTGGGGAGGCCTTACAAATAGCTGTGAAAAGAAGAGAGGCGAAAAGCAAAGGAGAAAAGGAACGATATAAGCATTTGAATGCAGAGTTCCAAAGAATAGCAAGAAGAGGTAAGAAAGCCTTCTTCAGCGATCAATGCAAAGAAATAGAGGAAAACAACAGAATGGGAAAGACTAGAGATCTCTTGCAAGAAAATTAGAGATACCAAGGGAACATTTCATGCAAAGATGGGCTCGATAAAGGACAGAAATGGTATGGACCTAACAGAAGCAGAAGATATTAAGAAGAGGTGGCAAGAATACACAGAAGAACTGTACCAAAAAGATCTTCATGACCCAGATAGTCATGATGATGTGATCACTAATCTAGAGCCAGACATCTTGGAATGTGAAGTCAAGTGGGCCTTAGAAAGCATCACTATGAACAAAGCTAGTGGAGGTGATGGAATTCCAGTGGAGCTGTTTCAAATCCTGAAATATGATGCTGTGAAAGTGCTGCACTCAATATGCCAGCAAATTTGGAAAACTCAGCAGTGGCCACAGGACTGGAAAAGGTCAGTTTTCATTCCAATCCCAAAGAAAGGCAATGCCAAAGAATGCTCAAACTACTGCACAATTGCATTCATCTCACCTGCTAGTAAAGTAATGCTCAAAATTCTCCAAGCCAGGCTTCAGCAATACGTGAACCGTGAACTTCCTGATGTTCAAGCTGGTTTTAGAAAAGGCAGAGGAACCAGACATTAAATTGCCAACATCTGCTGGATCATGGAAACAGCAAGAGAGTTCCAAAAAAACATCTATTTCTGCTTTATTGACTATGCCAAAGCTTTTGACTGTGTGGATCACAATAAACTGTGGAAAATTCTGAAAGAGATGGGCATACCAGACCACCTGACCTGCCTCTTGAGAAATCTGTATGCAGCTCAGGAAGCAACAGTTAGAACTGGACATGGAACAACAGACTGGTTCCAAATAGGAAAAGGAGTACATCATGGCTATATATTGTCACCCTGCTTATTTAACTTCTATGCAGAGTACATCATGAGAAACACTGGACTGAAAGAAACACAAGCTGGAATCAAGATTGCCGGGAGAAATATCAATCACCTCAGATATGCAGATGACACCACCCTTATGGCAGAAAGTGAAGAGGAACTCAAAAGCCTCTTGATGAAAGTGAAAGAGGAGAGTGAAAAAGTTGGCTTAAAGCTCAACATTCAGAAATGAAGATCATGGCATCTGGTCCCTGCACTTCATGGGAAATAGATGGGGAAACAGTGGAAACAGTGTCAGACTTTATTTTGGGGGGCTCCAAAATCACTGCAGATGGTGATTGCAGCCATGAAATTAAAAGACGCTTACTCCTTGGAAGAAAAGTTATGACCAACCTGGATAGCATATTAAAAAGCAGAGATATTACTTTGCCGACTAAGGTCTGTCTAGTCAAGGCTATGGTTTTTCCAGTGGTCATGTATGGATGTGAGAGCTGGCCTGTGAAGAAGGCTGAGCACCGAAGAATTGATGCTTTTGAACTGTGGTGTTGGAGAAGACTCTTGAGAGTCCCTTGGACTGCAAGGAGATCCAACCAGTCCATTCTGGAGGAGATTAGCCCTGGGATTTCTTTGGAAGGAGTGATGCTAAAGCTGAAAGTCCAGTACTTTGGCCACCTTATGCAAAGAGTTGACTCATTGGAAAAGACTCTGATGCTGGGAGGGATTGGAGGCAGGAGGAGAAGGGGACGACCAAGGATGAGATGGCTGGATGGCATCACGGACTCGATGGATGTGAGTCTGAGTGAACTCCGGGAGTTGGTGATGGACAGGGAGGCCTGGCGTGCTGCAATTCATGGGGTCGCAAAGAGTCAGAGACGACTGAGCAACTGAACTGAACTGAATGGCTAAAGATGCTGGACTATACTAATTTGCCTTCTGTATATCCTTTCTAGTGAAATGTCAGCTCAATTTTTTTTTTTGAAATTTTAATTGTTTTATTATTGAATTTTGAGAATTAAAAATATCTATATCTATCTATCTGTATATGTATTTATAAATATATGGACTTCCCTGGCGGCACAGTAGATAAGAATCTGCCTGCCAATGCAGGGGACACGGGTTTGATCCCTGGTCTGGGAAGATCCCACATGCTGCAGAGCAACTAAACCCGTGTGCCACAATTACAGGGCCTGGGCTCTAGAGCCTGAGAGCCACAACTACTGAGCCCCAGAACCTAGAGCCTGTGCTCCCCAAGAGAAGCCACTGCAATGAGAAGCCTCCATACTGCATCTAGAGAATAAGCCGTGCACAGCAACAAATAAATACAACCCAACACAGCCAAAAATAAATAAATAAGTACAGCAATGTGTGCATGTCGATGAATAAATAAATATAGCAGTATGTACATGTCAGTCTCAGGCAAGAGTTTAAAAAATTAAAAAATATATATATATATATATATTCTAGACACAAGTCCTTTATCAAAAGTATAACTTGCAAGTAATTTCCCCCAGTCTGAAGGTTGTTTTTCATTCTCTTCACAGTGAATATCTTTTATAGAGGAAAAGTTTTTAACTTGGATGAAGTTCAATTTATCAGATTTTTTCCTTCTAGAGATTGTGTTTTTGGTGTCATTCATGTCCAAGAACTCTGCCTAAACCCAGGTCATGAAACTTTTTATTTTTCTCCTTCTAACTGTTGTATAGTTTTGTGTTTTTACAGTTAGGTCTATAACGTACTTTGATTAATTTTTGTATATGATTTAAGATATGGGTTGTTGTTTTTTTTTTTTTTGGATGCCCAATTGTTCAAACACCATTTATTGAAAAACATCATCCTTTCTCCATTGAAATGTCTTTCCATCTTTGTCAAAATTAATATATGTGTGATTTTATTTCTGGACTTCATTCTATTCTGTTAATTTATGTCTATTCCTTTGCTAATAATACTCTGTCTTGATTATTGTAGCTTTGTAGTAAAACATAAAATAGAGTAGTGTGATTCCTCCAAATTTATTTCTCTTTTTTAAAAGTACTATGGCTATTCTACTTCCTTGGCTTTCCCATATATTTCCTATATTTATGAAAAAATCCTGCTAGGGGAATTCCCTGGAGGCCTAGTGGTTAGGACTGCAGTGGGTAATGAAGATCCCACTTGCTATGTGATACGAACCAAAAAAAAAAAAAAAATCCTGCTAGAATTATGATTGGAATTGCATTTAAAATTTTTTTGAAAAAGATAGTTGATATAGATCAGTTGACATCTTTACTGTGTCAAGTCTCCCAATCCTTGAATGTAGTATGTCTCTCCATTTATTTATCTATTTTAAACCAGTGTTTTGAAGTTTACATCATATAGTTCTTACAAACATTTTGTAAGATTTATACGTAGATACTTCATTTTTTGGAGCTACTGTAAATGGGAATGTGTTTTAAATTTTAGTATTCAATTGTTTATTGCTCCCAAATGAAAATATGATTGGTGTTTTTCTTTTGGTTTTGTAGCCTGTGATCTTGCTAAGCTAGGAGGTTTTTTGTCGACTCCCTTGGGATTTTCTACACATTGTGAAACAGTTCTATTTTTTCTTCAAATCTGTATTCATTTTATAGTTTTTCTTGCTTTGTTTCACTTGTTAAGCGTTCTACTATGAAGTTGAATTGATGTGGTGAGAGTGAATATCCTTGTCATGTTTCTGACCTTAGAGGGAACACATTCAGTATTTTATCAGTTAGTATGATGTTCGCTGTAGGTTTGTTTGTTTTGAGGGTGCCTTTCTCAATAGATTGAGAAAGAACTCATCTATTTCTAATTTGTGGAGACTTTTTATCTGGGATGGAAGTTGAATTTATCAAATGTTTTTTCTACATCAACTGAGATGATCATGTGGCTTAAAAAATTTTTTTTAGATTATTGATATGGTGGATACATTTCTTTATTCCTAATATAAATCATTATATAATTACCTATAAACACTGCTTCCACTGTATCCCACAATTTCTTGTATGTTAGGATTTTGTTTTCATTCAATTAAAAATATTTTCTATTTTCATTTTCTTTGAATATATACCCAAAGAATGGAATTGCTAGATCAGAGGGTAATTTTATTTTCAGTTTTTTGAGGAACCTCCATACTGTTCTCCATAGTGGCTGCACCAATTTACATTCCTATTAACAGGGTATAGGGTTCCCTTTTCTCCACATCTTCGCCAACATTTGTTATTTGTGGTCTTTTTGATGAGATTTTGCAAAGTAAATTACTTCATGTTGGGAAGTAATAGTAACCTCCTCTCCTTTTGTGCATTGTTTGAATTCACTGGTGGCTCAGCTGATAAAGAATCCACTTGCAATGTGGGAGACCTGGGTTCGATCCAGGGTTGGGAAGATCCCCTGGAGAAGAGAAAGGCTACCCACCCCAGCATTCTGAGCTGGAGAAGTCCATGGACTGTATAGTCCTTGGGGTCCCAAAGAGTCGGACATGACTGAGCAACTTTCACTTTCAAACTTTGTCATATAGGCATTGACCCATGTCCTTTTTGTCCATTGTGTTTCATGGGTTTGTTGTGCTCCATTGCTTCAGTCGTGTCCAACTCTTTGTTACCCCATGGACTGTAGCTGCCAGGCTCCTCTGTCCATGGAATTTTTCAAGCTAGAATACTGAAATGGGTTGTCATTTTCTTCTCCAGAGGATCTTCCCTACCCAGGGATCGAACTGGTGTCTCCCGAGTCTCCAGCACTGCAGGTGGATTCTTTACCACCTGAGCCACTGGGGAAGCCTCTTTGTTGTTTTAATGTGTACAGTTGTAATTAATCCCTTTTTTGTTGTATCTTCAACCAATTTATTGTTTAAAATATTGACTAGGTTAAGACTAAGAAAAGAACTTTGTAAAAATATTATAAAAGACCTATAGGTTTATTCATTTATCTATCTCATTTTATTAAATGCCTACTACCATATGCCAGGTACTTTCTAATGCCCTGGGTACATGGAGAAAAATAAAATAAAATCTGTTGACAGAGATTCAGAAAACAATGTGCTCTGATACATCAGTGGATAAACTTAACTAAATCAACACAGAGTTTTTAAACCTGAGTCAGGTTTTTGGTGCATAGAGAAGACATAGCAGTAAACACATGACAATCCCTTCCATCTTAAAATTGTCAATCTTATCTAGCCTATCACATTGCTTTGATTTCTCCATTTTGCCTACCAGACTATCATGAAAACCCTTTGACACATGACTTTCTGAAATCCCTAACTTATATCAGTTATCTCTCTCTGATCTACCAATATAGACATCTTATCAGAAAAAAAAAAAAGATAAATTTGTGAGCCTTGCTCCAGTTTCTTTTCTAAATGCTAATCAACTCCTTTAATCCACTTTATATTTTCTGGAGCTTGACATCAGCTAATGGACAGAATCTAGAGCCCAGTTTTTCCCTTTCAGAAAGCAAGCTGAAGACTTCCCTGGTGGTCCAGTCAATGCAGAGGGCCTGGGTTTGATCCCTTGTCAGAGAACTAGATCCTATATGCTGCGACTAAGAGTTTGCATGCCACAACTGAAGATCCCGTGTGCCACAACTAAGACCTGGTAAAGCCAAATAAATAAATAAATAAAAAATTTTAAAAAGCCAAGCTGTTTGTTTATATTAATTCCCCTCTACCAACCTAAATGTCATCCAACGTTGTCCAACGATGGACCATCCTCTGTTTTCTATGATCAGACTCTAACTCCTCCTTTTCCTGTGGTTATATTTTCACTTACCTCTCTTAGAAGCTTTCTGGAGGGAGGAGGTGGGTAATCACCATCAGAGCAATTGATCTTTAGAGAGAGTGGAGGAGAGAGAGCCAGAAGATGATGAATCCTGGTGCTGTTGTCTGTGCTTAGGCCTTAATTTGGAAGGCACTTTGCTCATCACTATATCACCAATGCTAGGCCTTATTTTGAATGTAGATGTTTGGAATTAGAGTGATATTCACTGGTGGTGTATTCATTACTATAAATCAGTGATATTCACTTGTGGTTAGTGATATTCATCCACACTCTTGATTTGACAGTATTTCAAGAGTAGGAACGGAGAAGGCAATGGCACCCCACTCCAGTACTCTTGCCTGGAAAATCCCATGGATGGAGGAGCCTGGTAGGCTGCAGTCCATGGGGTCGCCAAGAGTCGGACATGACTGAGCGACTTCACTTTCACTTTTCCTTTCATACATTGGAGAAGGAAATGGCAACCCACTCCAGTGTTCTTGCCTGGAGAATCCCAGGGACGGGGGAGCCTGGTGGGCTGCCGTCTATGGGGGTCACACAGAGTCGGACATGACTGAAGTGACTTAGCAGCAGCAGCAGCAGCAGCAAGGGTAGGAAAAGTGGATGCATATGGAACTATTAGCAGAAAGGATTTATTTCAAGACACAGAATGATTTAACAGACATTATTTACATTTTCAAAATATGATTGTGCCTGTTCCTATTATGGGCACTTTCTCAGCACCCCTGAAATCCAGGTAACACTAATTTTGGAAAAGTAGTTACAGTTAAAGCCAAAAGCTCTTCTTTTCACCTCTCATAATGATAGCATGATAATTTGTATACAGGAAACCTGATTAATACCTTCTCCTGTTGGAGTCCAGTAAGTCTTGTGATCCAGTCTCTTCCATGACAGATATAACTATTGCCTTACTACCAGATACTTTAAAACAACACCAACAACAGCAATAAGAGCAAGAGAAGCAGCAACAAAACTGCTCTTGCAAAATCCTGATTCCACATCTAAGTTGCACAGATTCAATACTTCCAAATAATTGCCTTACGCTGCCCCCATCCCCTTGCTCTCTCATTTCCCAATACAGAACTTTCCCACTAAAATCAATCATTCTTTGTCTCAGCTCTTATTTTCCTATGTATGGGAGTTAGAATGATTCTAGACAGTTAATTAGCCATAAATTGTTCTCTAAAACATAGAACATGTCAGCTGCTTTTGTAAACCTCCTATGTTCCATTTTCCTTCAGTGCTTTTTAAAAAAATAAACCTAATTGTATTAATGCAGTGGCATATTTATTACTCACATTTTCACTCTTTATGCTGATCCCTGGCTGCCCATGGGGTCCTTTGAATTGATCAAAACCACAATCCCCTTTGTAAGAAACCACAATCCCACATTTACTCTAACAATGGGAACCCATAACCATGTGTTGCTTCAACGTGGGTCACCAGGAGCACATCAAAGCAAAAGCTGTGACTTGCTTGGGTCCCTCTTGAGTTTTTACTTTCCCAGCTTCAGAGGCACAGGAGTGACCTAAAAAAAAAAAAAAAAAAAAGACTGCCCCCCTCATTCTCATTATGTGTTTTAGGAGGGAAAATGAAAAATCTTATTAAAAAGAAAAAGATATCTCTTTTCTCCACTCAGACCAGAATTTTTCTGAACATGTCCCAGGACAAGAAAAGAATAGAGAAGGAGAAGGACTAGATATTGAGCTGTCAAGCTCCCTGGAAAGCAGGAGTTATGGGAAAGATGTGAATTTTGCCACATGTTAGGTTAAAGTGAAAGTCTCTCAGTTATGTCCAGCTGTTTGTGATCCCATGGAATTTTCCAGGCCAGAATACTGGAGTGGGTAGCCTCTCCCTTCTCCAGGGGATCTCCCCAACCCAGAGATCAAACCCAGGTCTCCCACATTGCAGGCAGATTCTTTACCAGCAGAGACACCAGTGAAGCCCAAGAATACTGGAGTGGGTAGCCTATCCCTTTTCCAGTGGATCTTCCCAACCCAGGAATTGAACCAGGGTCTCCTGCATGGCAGGCAGATTCTTTTTAGGTAGTTTGTTCATTTATCCTTCCATCCATCCCTCCATCCCTCCATACATTCATCCATCCATCTGTCCCTTACTCTGTAGAGACGTTAGACTCAGAGACCATGATCTCAGACACCTTCAGAGTATGAACAAGGTTTAAAGACTGAAAGGTGGGAATGTGGGTGAACTGGAGAACACACATCTCATCTTAAAGAAGGAGTTAAAGCCTTAGCATTTAGGAGGAATACAACTGCAGTGTGAACTGAATTCAGTCAATTGTAAACTGAATTTTCAAGAAAAGCAGGAAACCCAAGTTTTTATAAAAAAATCTTCCAACTTCTTTCCTTGATTTGTACATCTTTTTAAAATAACTCTTTTGAACTTTTTATTTTATGCTGGAGTATAGTTGATTAACAATGTTGTGATAATTTCAGGTAAACAGCAAAGGGACTTGGCCATACATGTACATGTATCCATTGAAAATCTTCCAACTTTTAAATGTTGAAATCAGCTATCTGATAATTTTAAAATCACTGTACAAAATGTATCTGTATTCTGAATTTAACTAGCACTTTAAGACATCCAAAGCTCCACTGTCCTTTTGATGTTTAGAGACGAAAGAGGTCAGAAGTGATTATGCTACAAAGCATATATATTAAATATTTTGTAATAACCTATAATAGAAAATCTGAAAAAAATATGTATCTATATCTGTTTCTGAATCACTTTGCTGTACACCTGAAACTAGCACAGAATGATGTCAGTCATAGTTCGATTTAAAAAAGAACAGAAAATTAATATCGTAGCTAAAATAAAGAAAAATATCCTGAATTAAAAAAAGTTTTTACTCTGTCTTTGATTCTAATTCCCCAGGGGTTCCCTCATCAGGAGCAATTTCTATTACCAGTTTTTTTTTTTTTTAATACTTATTTGTTTATTATTTGGGCTTCCCAGGTGGCTCAGTGGTAAAGAATCCACCTGCCAGTGCAGGAAACGCAGGTTCAGTCCCTGGAAGGGGAAGAGCCCCTGGAGAAGGAAATGTTAACCCACTCCAATATTCTTGCTTGGGAATCCCATGGACAGAGGAACCTGGTGGGCTGCAGTTCATGGGATTGCAAAAGAACTGGACATGACTCAGCAACTAAACAATAACATTTGTTATTTATTTGGCTTTGCTGGATCTTAGTTGCAGCCGGTGGGATCTACTTCCCCTACCAGGGATGGAACTCAGGCCTCTTGCATTGGGAATGTGGAGTCTTAGCCCCTGAACCACCAGGGAAGTCTCATCAGTTTCCTATGTATGTTCCAAGATATATCCTATATGCATATATATATTCTTTAAAAACAACCACAACAATAAAGGGATAAACATTGATTTGCATTTTATTTTCCCACTTACGACTTTTGGATATTACTTTTAATCAATATGTATTGGTTAAATATATATTAATATTTTATAAATATGATTAAATGTTTTATATGTATCATATATTAAAACTCATTATTTCCTTGCTATGTAGTACTTTATTATATGGTAGTACCATAATTTATTTAATTCTCCTGAGTGATTTTAGTATTTTTTTCTATTCAAGCAAAATCATGAATGTCCTTGTATATGAGTCTTTGAAAATAAATAAAAGTGTAACAGTAGAATAAAAGTTTAGATGTAAAATCGCCAGGTGAAAGAGTATATGCATTTAAGTTTTGACATATTTTACTTACTTTATATCAAAGAGATTGCCGACCTACAGCACTCCCCACATGGGCTACCTGTCGCAGTATAGTCTTGCTGACAACACAATGTATTATCAAATTTTTAAACTTTTCATTTGATAATTCCATTGATGTTTTCACTTTTATTTCTTTTCTATGAGCAAGGGTGAACATCTTTTGAAAATCACTTGCTTTCCTTTTTTCAGTTATTCATTAAACATTTATTGACCATGTACAATATGCTATGCATTGTGCGAGGTACTGAAAATCTGAACCAAATACACACAATTTGTGATTCATGGAATATATTGTCTACTAAGGGTGACAGCCATGAAACAATTAATTACAGAAATAACTATTTGAGTACTGTTGTGATGAGGGTATGGTGTTCAGAGAGTGTGTAACAGGGCGCCTGTCCTAGCCTAGGAGGATAAGGGGAACTTCTGGGAGAATTAAATTGAGACTGGAAGAAGGACAAGAGTTAACAGGATGCTAATAGTAACATCACGATGCCTTGGTCTCCCTCTCCTGACCCTCCCAGGCACTGGGGAGTGACTACACTTTCTTTTTATTTCAGACTCAGGGCCACCTGACTAAGAGGTAATTAGAGAACAGAACAGGAAAACAAATCTGAATTAGTTTATTTTCATTATTCTGGTGAAAAGTGTGGTGGCTAAAATCACTGACCAAATTTTATTATTTTGAAATAAGTGTTATATACATATTTTTTTCCTGCTGTGCCATTTGGAATTTTAGTTCTCCAACCAGAGATCAAACCTGTGCTCTCTGCACTGGGAGTGCAGAGTCTTAACCATTGAACAGCGAGGGAAGTCCCTGAAAGACTTGTTAATTTTAATATCCTATTTGTTAGTCAAAAATCAAGAGATAAAATAATTGAGATTGTTTGGGATATTTGACAGAATGACAAGTTTTGCACCCCCTCCAAATCTTTGACTACCAAAAATTGGATTCCTTTACCTAAACTTAATGCTGTCTAACAATTGTTAAATCATGAAAGTTTGCTAAAAAGATCTTTTCTCAATTATAGCTGTTTATAATATTGAGACCTTGACAATAGAATTTCATATTAAAAAAAAAAAGAAATTAGCAGTCAGCAAATAACTTGGGGAAAGACTCCTGGGAATTCATGTGACCTTAGCCTAGACCTCATTGTGTCACTTTGTTATCATAATATCGCCTTATTTTAATCCTGTCTGAAACTATCTGAGGTTGGTATTATTGGGAATTCGCTCACGGTTCCATAGTTAGGACTCTGCGCTTCCACTGCTGGGGGCACAGTTCTGATCCCTGGTTGGGGAACTAAGATCCCCTACCCCACATATTGTGTGGCATGGGCTAGAAAAATGAGAATGGCATTATACTGTTAAGATTCAGGTTGCTTTCTATATTTGAGTTGTTGGTACCCTCATACTGTAAAGTCTGTATGGTTGTGATAACTCCATAGGCATAATTCAAAGATATTGTAGGTTTGGCTCCAGACCACCACAGTAATGCAAATATCACAATAAAATGAGTCACACAAAGTTTTTGGTTTCCCAGTGCATATAAAAATTATGTTTACTTTTCTATAAAATCTAGTCTCAGTTCAGTTCAGTCGCTCAGTTGTGTCCAACTCTTTGCGACCCCATGAATCGCAGCACGCCAGGCCTCCCTGTCCATCACCGACTCCCGGAGTTCACTCAGACTCACGTCCATCAAGTCGGTGATGCCATCCAGCCATCTTATCCTTGGTCGTCCCCTTCTCCTCCTGCCCCCAATCCCTCCCAGCATCAGGGTCTTTTCTGATGAGTCAACTCTTCACATGAGGTGGCCAAAGTACTGGACTTTCAGCTTCAGCATCATTCCTTCCAAAGAAATCCCAGGGCTGATCTTCAGAATGGACTGGTTGGATCTCCTTGCAGTCCAAGGGACTCTCAAGAGTCTTCTTCAACACCACAGTTCAGAAGCATCAATTCTTCGGCGCTCAGCCGTCTTCACTGTCCAGCTGTCACATCCATACAGTCTACTAGTGTGCAATAATATTATGCCTAAAAAAAAAAACAACGTATATACCTTAATTAAAAGATAACATTGTTAAAAAATGCTAACCATCATTTAGGCTTCCAGCAAGTCATAATCTGCTGGTGGAGGGCCTTATCTCAGTGTTGATGGCTACTGACTGGTCAGGGTGGTGGCTGAAGATTGGGGCAGCCGTGGTAATTTCTTAAAACAGCAATGACATTTGCCACATTGACTGACTCTTCCTTTCAGGAACGATTTCTCTGTAGCATGCAATGCTGTTTGATAGCATTTGACCACAGTAGAACTTTAAAAACTGGGAGTCTATCCTCTCAAACTCTGCTGCTATTTATCAACTAAGTTTATGTATACTCTAGATCCTTTGTTGTTATTTCAATAGTCTTCACAGCCTCTTTACCAGGGGTAGATTCCATTTTCAGAAACCACTTTGCTCATCCATAAGAAGCAATTCCCCATCCTTTAAACTTTTATCATGAGGTTGCAGCAATACAGCCACGTCTTCAGGCTTCGTTTCCAATTTTAGTTTTCTTCCTTTCCCCTCCATATCTGCAATTACTTCCTTCATTGTAGTCTTGAACTCCTCAAAGTCATCTATGAGGGTTGGAATCGACTTCCAAATTCCTGCGTATGTTAATATTTTGACCTCTTGATACGAATTATGGATGTTCTTAATGGCGCTTAGAATGGTCAATACTTTCTAGAAGGTTTTTGGTTTACTTTTCCCAGATCAACCAGAAAAATCTCTTATCTATCACAGCTTATAGCCTTATGAAATATACTTAAATAATGACTTGAAAGTCAAAACTGCTTCTTGATTCATGGGCTCCAGAATGGGTTTTTTTTTTTTTTTTCTGTGCAGTAGGACCCAACTGTGGGCTTAAAATATTCAGTAAACCCACAGTAAAGCTGTCATCCATGCTTTGTTGTTCCACTTATAGAGCATAGGTGGAGTAGATTTAGCATAGCTCTTTTTTAAACAATTTTTATTTATTTATATATATGTTTTTTTGTTGTGCCACGCTGCATGTGGGATCTTAGCTTTCTGACCAGGGATTGAACCTATGCCTTCTGCACTAGAACTTGAAGTCTTAACCACTGGACCACTTGGGAAGTCCCTGGCACAGTTCTTAAGGGCCCTAGAATTTTCTGAAAAGCAAATGAATGTTGACTTCAACTTAAAGTCACCAGCTGCATTAGTCCCTAACTAGGGAGCCTGTCCTTGAGGCTTTGAAGCTAGACATTGTCTTTTCTCTGGCTGTGGAAGTCCTAGATGACCTGTTCTTCCAATATGAGGCTGTTTCTTCCGCACAGAAAATTCCTGATTAAGAGTAGCCACCATCAGTAATGATCTCAGCTAGATCTTCTGGATAACTTGCTGCATAACTTGATAACTTCTATATCAGCACTTGCTGCTTCACTTTGTGGTCTTATGTCAAGGGGATGGCATCTTTCCTTAAACCTCATGAACCAACTCTGCTAGTTTCAAACTTTTCTTCTGCAGCTTCTTCACCTCTCCATCTTCACTGAATTGAAGTAAGTTAGGGCCTTGATCTGGATTAGGCTTTGCCTTAAAGGAATGTCGTGGTTGGTTTGATCTTCTGTCCAAACCACTAAAACTTTCTCCATATCAGCAATAAGGCTGTTTCACTCTCTCATCATTCATGTGTTTACCGAAGTAGCCCTTACAAGTACCTTCAAGAACTTTTCCTTTGCAGTCTCAACCTAGCTAACTGGTACAAGAGAGCTAGCTTTTGGCTTTTTCTTTATTCTTTTGACATGCCTTCTCTCTTAAGTGTAATCATTTCTAGCTTTTGATTAAAGTGAAAGACTTTCCCTTTCACTTGAATACTTAGAAACCATCGTAGGGTTATTGGCCTAAATTTTAATATTTTGTCTCAGGGAACAGAGAGGCCTGAGGGGAGAGAGGAGGACAGAGACAGAGAGACAGAGAATGGCCAGTTGGTGGAGCAGTCAGCACACATACAGCATATTGATTAAGTTTGGTGTCTTACATGGACGTGGCTTGTAGCACCCCCGAAACAATTGTAATGTCACAGATCACTGTAACAAATATAATAATAATGAAAAATTTGAAATATTGTGAAAATTACCAAAATGTGTCACAAAGACATGAAGTGAGCAAATGCTGATGGAAAAATAGCTCTGTTTGACTTGCTGGAGGCAGAATTGCCACAAACCTTCAATTTGTAAAAAATAAAATCTTTGAAGCACAATAAAATGAGGTAAGCCTGTTAGTAGCTTCTGGAAGAGTAGTTGGTTAGTTTTGTAGGGTCATAAAGTCAATAGCTTTATGATAACCGCATGGGGGAGCTCAACCTTTCTTAACAGTTACCTTAGAAAATCACATTCTTTGTTTTTGTTTGCATATTTATTTATTGCAATTACTTTTTATTTTTATCAATCACCCACAAAATTAAAAATATTCAGTTGGTATTAGCTCCCTCCTCTGCAACTTTTAGTCTTATTCCCTAGAACCACTATTTTTTTCAGCTGTTTTCACAAGTATTTGGCTCTCTGTTTCTAAATGTGGACTTAGACTATTCTATCTTGATTTAACAATTTTAGATAGTATATTATATATGTTCTCTTATGGTAGATGGGGATTTACAGTCAAGCACTCTAACCACTAGGCTACACCAAGCTCCCCCCCACCATCTCCCATCCCATCCCCCTCCCACCCCTGCCCTTGCCACACAGACACACAGCAGTTGTGTAATTAGAATGCTTTCAAGTGAGAATTACAGAAAACCTTGATTCTACTGGCTTAATAAGGGAATTTGTTATCTCCACTTAAGTCTGAAAATCGTGTTTTTCAAGGTTGCACAAAAGGTTGCACAATTCAGTGAAGCACTGAAACCTGAGTGCTTTTGTTCTTTGCTCTGCTGTCCTTGAGGTATTGACTTTATCTTCAGGTTGACTGCCCTCATGATTGATAGATGGTAGAAGCATATTTATTTGTCTTTTCCACATGTCCAGAGGAACATGGACAGGGCAGTGTCTTTGCACTTCTGTTTAAGAAGCCTCTCAACAGAATTGGATCTATGTTTCTTCCTAAAACTATCACAATTAAAGGCATTGGGACTAACTAGATTTACCCTTTAGGACTGGTGTTGGGATCAGCCTCCCCTTAAGCACATTGCCAAACAGAAAATGGTAGATACTAGAACAAAGTCTAGGTGAAGGAAGGTGGGAGATGGAGGGAAGGGATGTTGGAGAGGCAGTAACACTCTGCCATAATAATAGAATTATGTCATAATTTTTGGTTCAATTGATAGTCATGCATAGATCATATATTGTTCACTTCTGGGCCAAATAATGTTTTATGGTTTAATTTATTTGCTTTTATTGTTGTCATGCTTGCTTTTCCTGAAGTTGATGATTATAATATTCATTTTACTTATATACTTTTCAGTACTCCTCCTTATTTTTTTCCTATGAGATTTGTCAAACTCCCCTCAATACTTTCCCAAATGCTGAGCAAGTCAGATAGTTTATTAACTTCATACCTTTTTCTGGGAGCTTATCTCCAGGAAGCTCCCTGGGGATCACTCTGGACTGGTTGTTCTCTAGGTCAGTTGTCAAACTGTGGTTATTCTGTAACTCATTCTTAAATTTGACATTCCGTTTTGGAGATCCACAAATTTTCTTTTTCTTGATTCATTTGGTTATTTTTCTGGATTCTTATTAGCTTTCTAAGGAAGGAAGTTTGTATAACTTTTGTGTGTCTGTAAATGCTTTTAGTTTACTCTAAAGCTTGACCAGGTATAAAATTCTAACTTGAATTTCTTGCCTGGGGCACAGATCATGAAATCTTTATTGCAAAATTGAGACTTAAATTGAAGAAAGTGGGGAAAACTACTAGGCCATTCAGGTATGACCTAAATCAAATCCTTTAGCATTACACAGTGGAAGTGACAAATAGACTCAAGATTAGATCCGATAGACAGAGTGCCTGAAGAACTATGGACGGAGGTTCGTAACATTGTGCACGAGGAGGTGATCAAAACTATCCCTAAGAAAAAGAAATGAAAAAAGGAAAAATGGTTGTCTGAGAAGGCCTTACAAATAGCTTAGAAAAGAAGAGAAGCAAAAGGCATTGGAGGAAAGAAAAGATATACCCATGTGAATGCAGAGTTCTAAAGAATAGCAAGGAGAGATAAGAAAGCCTTCCTAAGTGAACAATGCAAAGAAATTGAGGAAAACAATAGAATGGGAAAGACTAGAAATCTCTTCAAGAAAATTAGAGATTTCAAGGGAATATTTCATGCAAAGATGAGCACAATAAAGGACAGAAATCATATGGACCTAACAGAAGCAGAAGATATGAAGAAGAGGTGGTAAGAATACACCGAAGAACTATATAAAAAAGATCTTAATGACCCAGATAACCACAATGGTATGATCACTCACCTATAGCCAGACATCTTGGAGTGCGAAATCAAGTGGGCCTTAGGAAGCAACACTAGGAACAAAGCTAGTGGAGGTGATGGAATTCCAGCTGAGCTATTTAAAATCCTAAAAGATGATGCTGTGAAAGTGCTGTGCTCAATATGCCAGCAAATTTGGAAAATTCAACAGTGGCCACAGGACTAGAAAAGGTCAACATTTATTCCAATCCCAAAGAAGGGCAATGTCAAAGAATATTCAAACTACTGCACAATTGCATTCATTTCACATGCTAGCAAAGTAATGCTCAAAATCCTCCAAGCTAGGCTTCAACAGTATGTGAATCAAGAACTTCCAAATGTTCAAGCTGGGTTTAGAAAAGGCAGGGGAACCAGAGATCAAATTGCCAACATCCATTGGATCATAGAAAAACCAAGAGAATTCCAGAAAAAAATCTACTTCTCCTTCATTGACTATGCCAAAGCCTTTGACTGTGTGGATCACAACAAACTGTGGAAAATGCTTAAAGAGATGGGAATACCAGATCATGTTACCTGCCTCCTGAGCAATCTGTATGCAGGTCAAGAAGCAAGAGTTAGAACTGGACATGGAACAACAGACTGGAACAACAACAACATGGTTCAGTATTGAGAAAGAAGTACATCAAGGCTGTATATTGTCACCCTGTTTATTTAATTTATACACAGAGTATATCATGCGAAATGCTGGGATGGATGCAACACAAGCTGGAATCACGATTGCTCCAACACAAGCTGGAGAAATATCAATAACCTCAGATATGCAGATGATACCACCCTTATGGCAGAAAGTGAAGAGGAACTAGAGAGCCTCTTGATAAAGGTGAAAGAGGAGAGTGAAAAAGCTGGCTTAAAACAACATTCAAAAAATGAAGATCATGGCATCCAGTCCCATCACTTCATGGCAAATAGATGGGGAAATAATGGAAACAGTGACAGACTTTATTTTCTTGGGCTCCAAAATCACCGTGGGCAGGGACTGCAGCCTTGAATTTAAAACGCTTGCTCTTGAAATTAACTTGCTCCTTGGAAGAGAAGCTATGACCAACCTCAGTTCGGTTCGGTTCAGTTGCTCAGTCATGTCTGACTCTTTGCGACCCCATCAATTGCAGCACGCCAGGCCTCCCTGTCCATCACCAACTCCCGGAATTCACTCAAACTCACATCCATCAAGTCAGTGATGCTATCCAGCCATCTCATCCTCAGTCGTCCCCTTCTCCTCCTGCCCCCAATCCCTCCCAGCATCAGAGTCTTTTCCAATGAGTCAATTCTTCGCATGAGGTGGCCAAAGTACTGAAGTTTCAGCTTCAGCATCATTCCCTCCAAAGAAATCCCAGGGCTGATCTCCTTCAGAATAGACTGGTTGGATCTTCTTGCAGTCCAAGGGACTCTCAAGAGTCTTCTCCAACACCACAGTTCAAAAGCATCAATTCTTCGGCACTCAACCTTCTTCATAGTCCAACTCTCACATCCATACATGACCACTGGAAAAACCATAGCCTTGACTAGACGGACCTTAGTCGGCAAAGTAATGTCTCTGCTTTTAAACATGCTATCTAGGTTGGTCATAAATTTTCTTCCAAGGAGCAAGCGTCTTTTAATTTCATGGCTGCAGTCACCATCTGCAGTGATTTTGGAGCTCAAAAAAATAAAGTCTGACACTGTTTCCACTGTTTCCCCATCTATTTCCCATGAAGTGATGGGACCAGATGCCATGATCTTCGTTTTCTGAATGTTGAGCTTTAAGCCAACTTTTTCACTCTCCTCTTTCACTTTCATCAAGAGGCTTTTGAGTTCCTCTTCACTTTCTGCCATAAGGGTGGTGTCATCTGCATATGTGAGGTTATTGATATTTCTCCCGGCAATCTTGATTCCAGCTTGTGCTTCTTCCAGCCCAGCATTTTTCATGATGTACTCTAGATGCATATTAAAAAGCAGAGACATTATTTTGCTCACAAAGATCCATCTAGTCAAAGCTATGGTTTTTCCAGTAGTCGTGTATGGATGTGAGAGTTGAACCATAAAGAAAGCTGAATGTCAAAGAACTGATGCTTTTGAACTGTGGAGTTGGAGAAGACTCTTGAGAGTCCCTTGGACTGCAAGGAGATCCAACCAGTCAATCCTAAAGGAAATCAGTCATGAATATTCACTGGAAGGACTGATGCTCAAGCTGAAGTTCCAGTACTTTGGCCACCTGATGGGAAGAGCTGATTCATTAGAAAAGACCCTGATGCTGGGAAAGATTGAAGGCAGGAGGAGAAGGGGATGAAAGAGGATGAGATGGTTGGATGGCATCACCGACTCAATGGACATGAGTTTGAGCAAGCTCTGGGAGATGGTGAAGGAATGGGAAGCTTGACTTGCTGCAGTCCATGGGGTCACAAAGAGTCGGACACGACTGAGTGACTGAACAACAGAGACAATAACAACTACAAAAACAACAACAAGGTCATTACTGAGAAGTTCAGGCCATTCTCATGCCTGTTCACTTGTGTGTGATCTTTTATTCTCTCTTCTGAAGACTTAAAGTATTTTCACGTTATTCCCAATGATCAGTAACTATAGGATGCTGTGCTTGGAGTGAAACATCTGAAATTAATAGTCCTAATCATTTGGTGAGTCTTTTAAAGCTGTAGATTTGGGTCCTTCAGCTCCACTGAAGTGAAGTGAAGTGAATGTTGCTCAGTCATGTCCAACTGTGACCCCATGGACTGTGGCCCACCAGGCTCCTCTGTCAGTGGAATTCCCCAGGCCAGAATACTGGAGTGGGTAGCCTTTCCCTTCTCCAGGGAATCTTTCTAACCCGAGGGATCAAAGTCAGATCTCCTGCATTGTAGGCGGATTCTTTACCAGCTAGCCACCAGGGAAGCCCTGAGCTCCGCTAGTTATCTTGAATTATTTCTTAGATTATCACTGTTTAATTTTTTTCTTTTCTTCTCTTTCTGGCACTTAGAATGATCAGATTCCATAATCTGGACTAATATTCTGATTTTCTTATCTTTTGTATTTTTCATCTTTCCCTTGTTCCCCTGATCTCTTTTTTTCATACTTTCTGGGAAGACTATTTTCCAACCTTTCTATTTAATTACAACTTCTTCAGTGTATAGATTTTAAGAGCTGTTTCTTGTTCCTGGATTACTTGATTTTGATGCATTGTTTTTAAGGACACCTTCTAGCTAAGGTTATTCTCTTTGTAAGTTTTTATCTCTTCCCTGTATTGTTTATCCCCTTTTCCCTTTCCACTCCTTAAATTTTTCTGTTTTTAAGGATACACCTTCTAGCTAAGATTATTCTCTTTGTAAGTTTTTATCTCTTCCCTGTATTGTTTATCCCCTTTTCCCTTTCCACTCCTTGAATTTTTCTGTTGTTTCTCCCTTTCTTTTCATGTTTGCTTGTTGTGAATTCTCTCTTCCATGTTGTTGTCTTCCAGAAATAGCTGTTTAAAATCTGATAGAGCATTCAGTTATATTTAAGGGTGGAATCCCAAGCAGTTGGTTGGAAATTTGTTTGTAGCCACTTCTCCTATGAAATCTCTCATGATTCCTCTAACCTCTGTGCTTTTAGTCTTTTAATCCCCAAAGCACTCTGAATCTCTCTTATGGTATTCACTTTCTGCTTTATATCAGTTACCTCTAACCTAGTCTTATACATGTAAACTCTTCTATGAGATATGGATTCATTCTCCTGGGATAAGTTGCATTAAACCAGCCTGGATAACTCTGGAACATTTTCTTTCTTCTATTTCACTGTCAATGCTATTTATCATTGTCAATTCTTGTTAATCAGGAACATGGTTGAAATTCCTGGATTAACTTTGCACAATCTGGGAAAAACAGCCATAAAATTGTTTGACAAATTTAATAAGTAAAAATTATCTATCAGTATTTTATTTTTGTATTTTCACTGATTTGTGGGCAGCATAGTTATCCTCCAAGGTGTTGGGTCTGTCAGTCATCAGGGAGATGATACCCCAAGAACTCACAAAAAATAGCTTGGTAAAAACTGGAGTGATTTGTAAACATCTACTGAATCAAAGAGTGATGTGTAATAAATGGCTCTCAACTCAAACTAAAGTATGATTAGGAAAGAATATTTCTTTTAAACATGGTGAAGGGCTTCTAAGAAGTATAGTGAAAGTGAATACATTTTTGTCAACTTCCTTAGCAATAGGCATTGTTTAATTAACTATCAAGAATATATAGTTTTTAAGAAGATAATTATTTTAGTGCTAATAGATTATGTCTTTTACGTCTCTGTTATGAACTAAAAAGAACATTTACCTTGAAACATTGCCATATAATTATGTATCATGAAACAATTGCTAGTATGCAAAATGATGATTTAAAAAAAAATCAAGTGAACTGATATAAAAGAGTTGATGCAAAGCTTACTAAAATTTTCTGAAAGGTGTAAAAATTGAAAGCTTAATCTATGTTGATGGTGAACAAGTCACAATTTGTTTCCCTTTGCAACTAAACAAAAAAAAAAAGTTGACTCTGACAATTTTCCTGAATCTTAAGTGTAACAGAGATTTGTTTGCTTAGTTAATTCCCTAAAGGGCTTCCCAGGTGGCACTTGCTTAGTTACTCAGTCATGTCCAACTCTTTGTGACCCCATGAACTATAGCCTGCCAGGCTACTCTCTTCATGGGGTTTTCCAGGCAAGAATACTAGAGTGGGTTGCCATTCCCTTCCCCGGGGGATCTTCCCAAACCACGGGTTGAACCCAGGTCTCCTGCATTGAAGGCAGATTCTTTACTATCTGAGCCACCAAGAACCTGCCTGCGAACGCATGAGACATAATAGACTTGAGTTTAATCCCAGAGTTGGGAAGATCCCCTGGAGGAGGGCATGGCAACCCACTCCAGTATTCTTGAGAAGATGAATTCTCCTTATTCTGGAGAATCCCACAGATAGGGGAGCAGACAGATAGAGGATGTGGCAGGCTACATCTATAGGTCACATGGGTTGAACACCACTGAAACGACTTAGCATGCAAGCACAGACAATTCCCTGAAATCTGTGGTGTGTGAGTATGTATGTTTCTGTGCTTGTGTGTGTACTTGGCTTGGTGAAGTGGTAGAAGGGGAAGAAGGCAGGGTGCTTGATCCCAGAGAAGCCTTACCTTTGCCTGATAACCCCAAATGGGAAAATAATGGCAAAAAGTAGAGGCGTACTTAGAACATTAATGCGGGTACTAAAAGAATGGTGAAAAAAGGTATGGTAGTTTTAAGAATTGGCTGCTATTTCTTTGACATGCCTCCCACCAAGGAGTGTATACCCTCTCCCTTTGAATCTCGGCTGGCTTCTGATCCCCTCAATAACCAATAGATGGGGCAGAAGTGATGCTGTGTGCCTCCTGAGGCAAGGCGAGAAAGGTGATACAGATTTAGCTTTTGGAACCCTGAGCCACCATGTAAGTTCCCATACTGCCCTATTGAGAGAAAATCTGTATCACACAAGAGGCCATGTGTAGGTGCTCAGAACCAGTAAGGGTCTCAGCTGATAGGCAGTGTCACCTATTACACATTTGAGTGAATATACCTCCAGACGATTCCAACACATCTTTTCCTCCCATGCCATAATCAATGCCAGTGTTGAATCTTCCCGACTGAAGCCTCAAGTGTCACAGAGCAGAGACAAGTCATATTTGCTGTGCCCTGTTAAAATTTCTGATCCACAAAATTCACAAGCATAAATGAAATGGTTGTTTTAAGCCTCTAAGTTTTAGGGTAATTTGCTACGTGGCAATAGTGATAAAAAAGAAGGGACAAAAGGGAGTAGATTAGTCAGGTTCTAGGGGAAGAAAGCTGGGTTGTGAGATGACTGTGCTGAACAGAAGCAAATTTTCTAAACACACAGGTAGATCATGAGTGAGCCTCAGGTGACAGCCCTTAACTGTTCTGATATCACCCTAGGAATTCTTCAGATATATTAACAAACACAAGAATGTAAAAGAATTAAAATACTAATGTTTTCTTCTTATTTTTTTTTCCCAAGAGGCAAGAAATGGATTTATTCGGATACAGAGAAACGCACAGAGTGTGGGTCATCGTAGAGGGCAAATGCACCCGTTCTCTTATTCTGCACAGTCTTTCATGAGTTCCTCCAGCTTCTATGGAATATTGCTGGGTGGCACAGTTCCCTTTCCTAGTACTCTTGGTGACACCTGAAGTATGTTATTAATAATACTGACATGAAGTTGTGTTAACAAGATTAGTAAAAGTAACCACATCAAACATTAGAAGTTAACTTCACATAGAACATGTGTGACTACAAACTCTACAACATTGATCTAATTTGCAAATATTCAATAAGACCACTTACCTCCTCTTGTAGGGGCAGATAAGCCCCTGAGCACATTTAGTCTGTGCTCAGTCATCTTGTATTTCCTGAAATGTGGAGCAAGCAGCAAATCTTCCAGTTCAAACCCAGGTGAACTATTGTCTCTCTTCACCTTTGCCCCGGACTCCACTGTCTGGTTTTTGGCTGTGAACATTTTTACCTCTTGCTTCTGATCCTCTCCAGTGATACAGACCAAGCAGTAGCCATCGACTGTTGAAATTATTCTCTGTATAACTTTCTGAGGCTGCAGAGCCATGGGTACACAAACTTCTTTAAATATGTTTATTTGGCTGCGCTGGGTCTTAGTGGCGGCACACAGGATCTTTGATCTTCTTTCAGCATGCACATCTTTTAGTTGCAGCGTGTGAACTCCAAGCTGCAGCATATGGGAACTAGTTCCCTGACTAAGTTCTAACCTGGGCCCCCCGTATTGGGAGCTCAGAGTCTTAGTCGCTGGACCACCAGGGAAGTCCCTACACGAACGTTTTTTGATATTGATGGGGGAGAGGAAACTTGAAGTTTTTGCAGATGGTTGCCAACTTGTTTGTCCCTTCACTATATTGCTTTCCTTTCTTGGCCAAAGAGTTGCTCTTGTTTCCATTGGGTTCTTTGGGGGAAGAAACACAGGAGTCCTGTTTTTCAGGACTCTCTTATGACATGCATGTATTGTACCGAGGGTAAATAAGAATCAAGCTGGACCAACATTTAATGACAACTTAAATGAGTTAAAATTGAACTTTCTTTTATTCTCCGTAACTGAACCTATGTTGTTGATGAGTCCTTATTCCCTCTGATAGTAGAAAACACTTGTAACGGGATCTATAAATGAAAATTTAAGCTAAGATCCTAAGATGACAAATGCCAGATGTCGGAGTGGATTGTGAGGATTTGTAAAATTTCAAGGGAAGTTTCTAAATCTTTTTCATATCCAAGTTCTAAAGGATAGGGTTGGAAATGGGAAGGGAGGATTGGATGGAGCATGTCTTTGAAGAGAGCTCTGTTGTGAGCCCTCCTTGCTGTTCAACTAAATCTGGTGGGAAAAGTTCCTCAGGAATCTTGCTATGAGATTCATGTAGTTGAGGGTGGAGTGAGGCAGAGTGTAGCCCTGTGAACTGATGTCTGACTTTTGAGGGAAAAATGTAAAAGGCAGGAATGTGGACCATCCAGCTGATCCAAGGTGGGAGCAAAGGATGTGTTTGTGTGTTTTCTCAATCAGATGTGATCACTGGGAGAAAAGACAGGCCTGAGGCTCCCTGAGGCCTGAGGCCAGGGAGGCCTGGTGTGCTGCAGTCCATGGGGTCAAAAAGAGTCACGACTGAGTGACTGAACTGAATTGAGGTTCTTTGAAATCCCAAGCCTGGACTGAAAGATGGGAACCCAAGGGAAAGAATGGACTGTGGAATGTCAAGGGGGAGCAACTAGCAGGGTGGGGGGTGGGAGAGATGCATCCACTAGGACCAGAAACAAAATAGAATGTTCCTAGTGAGGATTTCTAGAGTCCTAAAAGGGACCATACATTTAAAGCCAGATTTAAACATCTATCGGATCAGAGGGCAAGGACCATTTAATGACAGTTTCAATTAGCTAATAACTTTCCTGTTCTCCCTCCCTGCTCCCCTTTTCCTTCTCTCCTCCTGCTTTGACCCTTGAGAAGTTGAATAACA
Source organism: Oryx dammah (assembly GCF_014754425.2). Lineage (NCBI taxonomy): Eukaryota > Metazoa > Chordata > Mammalia > Artiodactyla > Bovidae > Oryx > Oryx dammah. The sequence goes on along the minus strand of NW_024070211.1, from coordinate 109,078,520 downwards.
CATAGCAAAATAAGACATAGGTGAGAAGGAGTAAAAGCTTAGGGTGGAGAAATGAAATCATATTCTAGTCTTTGGTTGACTTACCTACAAAGACCTCAGTTGGAAGAGAGGAGAAGTTAAATTTAATGTTTTGGTGGTTACTTGAGATTGCATAGTTTCATATTTCTCGTGAGACTTTGTTTGCAACTCAATGTGATCATTTGGGGTTTTATCACCTAAGAATGACCAGAAAAGTCTAGGACACCCTGAATTTCATTCTGGGTGAAAGGAGGAGGGAACCAAGGAGCAGACTCTTCACTTGCAATTTTTACTTCCTGTCTTGTCCCAACCTAGAAAGATCTTGTATCCTTTTAGGGTTAAAAAGATGCCCTTTCTTTCAATAGGAAACCATTGCTATGGGTATCACAGAATTCTCTGATTGGTCTTTTAGGTTTTAGCTGAAATCTTGCAAGTCAAGTCCTGTTGCATTTCAAAACAAATTAATCACTGTATTTTCTCAAGGACTTGTAACTCAGGCCCTTTGCTTTTGTTTTCAGACCGTCTCTTCTGTGAGCTGAGGGAGCAACTTAATTAGTTTCCTTATTCTAGGCTAGGTAGATAGGTAGCCTCAGGGAAACTAGGAATTACTACCAGTTAGGCTGCAGTCCATGGGGTTGCTGAGGGTCAGACATGACTGAGCGACTTCACTTTCACTTTTCACTTTCATGCATTGGAGAAGGAAATGGCAACCTACTTCAGTGTTCTTGCCTGGAGAATCCCAGGGACGGGGAGCCTGGTGGGCTGCACAGAGTCGGACACGACTGAAGTGACTTAGCAGCAGCAGCAGCAGCAGCAGCAGCAGCAGCAGCAGCAGGAAACCGCACAGAGTCGGACACGACTGAAGTGACTTAGCAGCAGCAGCAGCAGCAGCAGCAGCAGCAGCAGCAGCAGGAAACCAAAATTGCATTTGTTTACTATTTTAAAAAATGTTATCCTGCCTCACACCAATATTAGTCAGGCCCATGGCATGTAGTTCCACTGGTCTCCATTTGGCTTATAACATACTAAGGTAGGGGCTTCCCAGGTGGGCTCAGCAGTAGAGAATCTGCCTGCAATAGTGGAGAGGCGAGTTTGATCCCTGGGTCAGGAAGATTTTCTGGAGGAGGAAATGGCAACCCATTTCAGTATTCTTGCCTGGAAAAATCCCATGAACAGAGGAGCCTTGTGAGCTACAGTCCATGGGGTCACAAAGAGTCAGACTATACGGACCTCTGTTGGCAAAGTGATGTTTTTGCTTTTTAATACTCTGTCTAGGTTTGTTATAGCTATTCTTCCAAGGAACAACCATCTTAATTTCGTGGCTGCAGTCACCATCTGCAGCAATTTGGGAGCCCTAGAAAATAAAATCTGTCACTGTTTGCATTTTTTCCCCATCTATTTGCCATGAAGTGATGGGACCAGAAGGTCAGTGGTACCATGTGATGTTTCTGAGTTATACGAGCAGGTGTAGAAATATCAGTTGAAATATCAGGTATAGAAATACCATTTCAGCAGTTGTGGTGACTCATTTCAGTTCAGTTCAGTTGCTCAGTCGTGTCCGACTCTTCGTGACCCCATGAACCGCCACACGCCAAGGTTCCCTGTCCATCACCAACTCCCGGGGTTTACCCAAACTCATGTCCATTGAGTCAGTGATGCCATCCAACCATCTCATCCTCTGTCATCCCCTTCTCCTCCTGCCATCAATCTTTCCCAGTATCAGGGTCTTTTCCAATTCAGGTGGCCAAAGTATTGGAGTTTCAGCTTCAACATCAGTCCTTCCAATGAACACCCAGGACTGATCTCCTTCAGGATGGACTGATTGGATCTCCTTGCAGTCCAAGGGACTCTCAAGAGTCTTCTCCAACACCACAGTTCAAAAGCATCAACTCTTCGGCACTCAGCTTTCTTTATAGTCCAAGTCTCACATCCATACATGACTACTGGAAAAACCATAGCCTTGACTAGATGGATCTTTGCAGACAAATTAATGAGCTTTAAACCAACTTTTTCACTCTCTTCTTTCACTTTCAGGAATTATTGCTTCCTTCAATTTGTGGATTTGTGAGATCTCAGCTGGTGAAGCAAAATAAAGTAAAATCAAAGTCAAATGGTACTAGAGGAGGTGCTAGGGAAAGACATTTATTATTGGTCAATATGATATGGCAATTTTAAATCTCACCTCAACTTGCAACATTGTATGTTAGAGTCATCATTATCTGAGTTATGGGGCCAGAAGCTCTTTTTATATTCAGTTCCACAAATCTTACCCCTGTGGTTAAAAAAAGAAAAAGAGTGAAGTTTAGGTACAGATGGAATAATATCTCAAATAAAGTTTTGGACTGCAGTTCCTCAAGGACCATCAAATAACATGATTCAATCAGTATTCTGGAATCAACTATATGCTCCACATAGTATAGTATTTGCTTTTATTCTTGAAGATGGGGTAACATTTTAATGACTAGAAACTGGGAAAATCTTATTGGCCACACTCCTTGAAAGATCTTTGATAATTTGTACCATTCTTCCAGGCTATTCATTTACGGTTACTTATTGGTTGATTCCTTAAACTCAGTTTGTTATAAATACAGATACTGTATTTATATCTTTGTGCTTCAGTGAAAAACAATACATTCTCTAAGGGATATCCTTCCATGTTTTCTGGTTTTGTTTTTTATGAACTTTTCACAATTCTATAAATTATTAAAAATTGATTGTAGTGTGAAACAGTTCTTGTCTATAGACATGCAAATTCTATCCTGTCTAGTAGAGGTGCAGTTGACTATTCTCCCCCACTACAGAAAAAGCTAGTTTTGCCTCTGTTTGCATGTTCATTTCACCATTTCTTTACTCCATGGAAATTTGTGCTTTTGACTTCTCCTTTGAATTGGTTTTAACACCTCCTGACTTTCCTCATTGAGCTAAATAAAATCTTTAACACATTCATTTTCATAACTGTATAAGATGATTTTACCTTAAAAATTATCCTTTGACAATGTATTATCAAAATTTTTAGTGTCTGGCAATCCATGTATTGTTCACCAATGTCGTGAAATGGTGATTATTGCAGCAGAGATTTGATATGGAACAATAAGTTTGAAATCAGAGTTTCTTGCTCATTTATCTTGGAAAATCAGTGGCTTTGGTGATTATGCTGTGTAGCCTGTTATTTATGGGCAACAGATAAAAAGGCAAGGAATGTGCATGTTTGGGGCAAGAGAATTCTGATGACTGTGAAACTCCCTCTGGTCACCTTTCCATTACTGAACCAGAACGAAGGCGCCAAAAAATCAACATCACATTATAGCAGGCAAGGCCACCCATACAGCTCTCTACTTCAGGGCATCCAGAAGGAGTTCTTTTCCAATAATATCTGTGGAGATCATCTCCTAGAAGCTTAGAAAAATGTAAAGGCTGGTTTCTGTATTTAACTAGGAGACTTCTGATGTTTTCTGATGGCAAATTAAAAAAAAAAAATCAGAGTGGTTCCTTGGCATGAAAATCTTCTCCAAACACAGAATATTATTATAGCAGCAAGTCATGAAAAAGGTCTGACATAGGTTGACATCCATGACCTTGTCAACATTGATGGGAACTTGCGTGGAAACCAACTGTTGTCCTCTTTGAAGTCTGAAGGTTTGCGTAGACTCTAGCTGCTTTCCTGGGGCGCTGACACTGATTTGTTCTGATCTCTCCCCTTTAAGATTCTCTTACTAATTTGGCTGCTGCACGAGTGCTTCCAGGGGCATGTGCTACCATTCCTCACAAATACGGTCGCATACTTGGCTTTATAGTTTTTGACACAGAAGAAAACAATGCCAACTAAAGTGTAGCATAGTCACTTGCTGAAGTATAAACACATTCTAAGGAGGTGTGTTTTCCCCATCTATTGGCCTCATCTATCAACTCCACTTTTGATACTACTTGGTCAGTCCTCGGACAGGAAGGGAGAAAGTGTCATGTGTGGTCACCTTAAAGTCTAATTAGAGCAGAGATGTCACATAAGCCTGACACTTTCTTGGTGATGAGAAGAGAGTTACGCCCATCTAACCTTGATATTAATTATTTAAATAATAGTTGCCCAGTTGCTTCATATGAAACACACTCATGTTTCATTTGTTAATCTAGAAGTTGAAGCCACTTTGTAAGAGCCTTGTGCCTATCTTCTGCTACGGCTCCAAATTTTGATTAAATGATTCCTAAATTTACATGATTGGGATCATCACTAAAGTTTGTACATTGGAGGTAGCTTTGTTTACCACCTCAGTTTCCATAACTGTAAAGTGGAATAGTAATCACCACTTCATAGACTGCTTTAAGTATTTAAAATACTGTATGTAAACTACCCAGATAGTAGGCCCATAATATGGCATCTACTCTAAACTGGTTAAGACGTAAGTCCCAGTAAAGGACAAAAGCTCCAGCCAGGTGAGCCAAGACAGATGCTGTCTGAAGGACTCCCATGACTTGGGTCAGGGAGAGGTCAGGTAGATCCTGGCTACTTGAAATTCCAGGGCTCATGCCTAGCAGAGTACACCTGGTCTACAGGCTGAAGGGCCTGGGGCTGCTGATAAGGACTGGCTCAGAACAGGCCTAGGACTGAGGCTACCTCCTATGGAGGTCAGAGGACAAAAAGGGCATTTGGAGAAGGCAGAAAATGTCAGTACTCTTTGTTGGTAAGATTCACTTGTGATCTAGTGGAGTGGTCTTTGGTCTTTTCTCTAAGGAGACCGGATCTTTTGGGAGGATACTGAATTCTCAAATGTGTGTGTGGGGTTATATGTCTTGCAATTTTACTGTTGCAGGAAGAAAGGACATTAGCAATCATGATGTTTATTCATAGAATCCTTCCACTAACCTGTATTATTATATGCGATTCTGCCGCAAATGTGAATATTGTCATTTTTGCTTAGTACATGAAGGAAAGAATGTAGAGAGTAATCAGATGACTGGGCCATGTTACATTTGGGACTAGAATCTAGAAAGCCTTTCTCCTGGGCCAGAGCATTTCCCATTTGTATAGGTTTAAAACTAAAATGTATTGAAGAGATTTTTGGTACTGATACTAGGGCTTATTTTCCTCTGTGACTTGTGGGATATTTTTAAAACTTGTTTCTAATTGAAGGACAATTGCTTTACAATGTTGCATTGGTTTCTGCCATATATAAACATGAAACAGCCATAAGTATGCATATACACCCCGCCTCTTGAACCTCCTTCCCAACCCCCACCCTAGCCCATCCCTTTAGGTTGTCACAAAGCACCTAGTTGAGCATCTTGCACTATATAGCAATTTCCCACTAGTTTCACTAATAGCTTAGTTGGTTAAGAATCCGCCTGCAATGTAGGAGACCCTGATTCAATTCCTGGGTCGGGAAGATCTCCTGGAGAAGAGATAGACTACCCACTCCAGTATTCTTGGGCTTCCCTTGTGGCTCAGCTGGTAAAGAATCCGCCTGCAAATGCGGGAGACCTGGGTTTGATCCCTGGGTTGGGAAGATCCCCTGGAGAAGAGAAAGCCTACCACTCCAGTATTCTTGCCTGGAGAATTTCATGGACTGTAAAGTCCACGGGGTCACAAAGAGTCGGACACGACTGGGCAACTTTCACTTTCATCTGTCTTACATGTGGTAATGTACAGGTTTCAGTGCTACTCTCTCAATTCCTTCCACCCTTTTCTTGCCCCCTCTGTGACCCACAAGTCTGTTCTCTGTGTCCACGTCTCTATTTCTGCCCTGTAAATCGACTTGTGGGATTTTTAAAGCTATACAACAGCATATGGGTAACTTTTCATTGTACCTCTATGTAGATTACACACGGAATAAAATTTTATGGCAGAATTTACGTACCCAGTCCCAGGGAAACCTTGCCCAACTGTGCACTTTTTGACATAGCAAACAGTTCAATAAACGGGATGGTTCTGGATTTGTCTGAAGCTAGCTGTGTGGCTTTAGGCAAGTTTCCTAGTCTTTAAAAAGACTTGTTATTCTGTGGGCTTCCCTGGTGGCTCAGATGGATTTATTGCAAAGAATCCATCTGCAATGCAGGAGGTCTGGTTTGATCCCTGGGTTGGGAAGATCCTTTGGAGGAGGAAATGGCAATCCACTCCAGTGTTTTTGCCTGGAAAATTTCATGGAGACAGGAGCCTGGTGGGCTACAGTCCACATCACAATCAGACACAACTGAGCAACTAACACACACGCACAGTCATTTTAGCTTTAGTGTCTTAAGTGATCTGTGAAGAGTTCCTTCAGCTCTGAGTATAATGATACTGTGCTCCAAACACTGTATGTTACAGACAGTATCATTTGTGGGTATCGCCCTCCTTTGATAGCAGAGGACCCTGACACTCAAAGAGATGAACAGATTTGCCAAGGTCGCAAATGGAAGACCAGTTTTCAGTGCAGGACGGGAACCTCAAAGTCCTTGCTGTTCTCCTGTGCCAAGACACCCATCAGTTTGTCTCTCTTCCTTTACTGGTGAGAAGTCAAAGAATTGTCAGAGTAGCAGCCTCTAGCAGGGAGGTTCCCCCTCAGGCATGCACAGGATACCTATTGAGGAACACGGACGAATGTCTCCACTTTGATTTACATTTTTCTCATACTTCAAGCTTTTCTATTTTGGGGGTGTATTTTTATTTTTTTCTTGTAGCTTTGTTTTATTTTATTTTATTTTTTTATTTTATTTTACAATACTGTATTGGTTTTGCCATACATTGACATGAATCTGATGTATAAATACATTGATTTACACACATCACACATGGAGGTTTGTGGGATAGTCAGTAAACCTGTTTTTTTCTGAAAGAAAAAAATTTTAGAGAGCCCCGATTGTCAATCTAATTTTAATTTTTCATTAAAAAGTTATTGTGAAAATAAATAGGCCATAAAAATATTGTCTAATAGAAACACAGTTGCAGATAGTTCTAATTTGGATTATTTGACCTTTTAGATTATTTATACTTTTAGATTATCTGGGGCCACTATTTTACATCAGAGCAGATGCCAGAAGGCTGATTGAAGAAGAGATATCTGCTTTGTGTGCTTTGTGTGGGTATTATTTGACTTTCTATTTTTTTTTTTTTTCTTTTGGCCTCACTGCTCAGCATGTGGGATCTTAGCTCTCTAACTATGGACTGAACCTGTGACCCCTGCAGTGGAGTCTTACCCACTGGATCACTGGGGAAGCCCCTACTTGACTTTCATAATCTTGCATTTATTATGGTAGTAATAATAGCTGCTGTTTATATATTTGTGCCAGGTATAGTCATAAGCATTTAAAGTTGTACCTCATTTAATCCTCACCATGGCTCTGTAAGTCAGGAATAATAGCTCCATTTTACAGAAAAGGAAATTGAAATTTAGTAAAGTGCTGAGACTTGCTCCAGATTACCCATTTAGAGGTTGGACTTTGATTTTTCTGACTCCATAATTCACTTCTTTCTTGTTTGGTAATCTCTGTTAAACATGTTAGATATATTTGCTAAAATATTAATTTTATAAAAATCAAGATTTTTTTGTTTCTCCTTTAGAGTCATTAAAATGGATCCTACAATACACATCTCATCTAAACCTTAACAAAAAATTTCCAACGTACTCATATAAGAGATCATTCTAAAAATTATAAATTTTATTTCTTTTTCTACTCCTTAAATAGAGATAAAACTAACTCTGAAAGCGTTACCTAATTAGCATATTTTATGAACAACTATATCACTCTTAAGATTCTAAAAGTATTAAATATTGAATTATTAGAAATAACTTAAAATAGGTAATTTTTCTATTTGATATAGAAAGAGTTAAGGCTGTAAATTATTTTATTGTCTATTTAGGTTTGCTACATAATTTCAATTTGTCCCATTAGTTTCTATCAGAAATTGAATACATTGTTTTGTCAACAGAAGACAAATTACTTACTAATGTTAGGTTAACAAAAAGCAAACAAAGATACAGAAAAAAATCTTCTATTAATTATGTGTGAATATTTACTAATTTAATCTGGCTTTGTAAGATATAATTCACTCTTAGTGAACAAGTCATAGACTTAAGTAATACTCAATGGAGATTTTAGAAAATGGCAAATCACGTAGAAAAGAATTTCAGGGATTAAAAAAATTAAATTTGGCCACTGGGTGTCCATCTTGATCCATATTCACTAGTAGTTAGGGCAAGAGAAATAAATCTTTTAAGTGACTTCAGCTTTTCTTTGTAGTTCTCTTTCCAGAGAGTTAAGGGAATGCTTTTATTTAATAACTAATGCAGTAACACATTTTCTCTTTCAAAGTCTTTGCGATTTCTTTCACCACCGTGACGAATCTTCAGAAAATCCGAAGAGGAAAAAAAGACTTTAAAAAAGCAGCAAAAGAACCCCTTTAACAAAAATGGAATCTTTTGGGGCTAAGCTGTGTCTTGACTGACTGTGTAAGACAGCCCTGGGTCACTTTATTTCTGCACACTACTCTCACTATATAAAATTTCTGAGTCTTATAGGTCATATATTGGTCTGGAAAATATAGCTTTCTTAGTGAAATGGTGCATTTTTTTTCATTATTACTTTCATATTACTTGGAAAAAAGTAGAACTACGAAAGGTTTATAGTGTGAGAGAGACATATCTCCCCTACTATTGCCTTACATTTGCCTCTTCTAATGTATCCTAGGAGTACATCAAGGCTGTGTATTGACACCCTGCTTATTTAACTTCTATGCAGAGTACATCACGAGAAATGCTGGGCTGGATGAAGCACAGGCTGGAATCAAGACTGTCTGGAGAAATATTAATAACTTTAGATACGCAGATGACACCACCGTCATGGCAGAAAATGAAGAGGAACTAAAGAGCCTCTTGATGACAGTGAAAGAGGAGAGTGAAAAAACTGACTTAAAACTCAACATTCAGGAAAGTAAGATCATGGCATCCAGTCCCATCGCTTCATGGGAAATAGGTGGGGAAACAGTGGAAACAGTGACAAACTTTATTTTCTTGGGCTCCAAAATCACTGCAGATGGTGACTGCAGCCGTGAAATTAAAAGATTCTTGCTCCTTGGAAGAAAAGCTATGACCAACTTAGACAGCATATTAAAAAGCAGAGACACTACTTTGCTGACAAAGATCTGTCTAGTCAAAGCTATGGTTTTTCCAGTAGTCATGTATGGATGTGAGAGTTGGACCATAAAGAAGGCTGAACACTGAAGAATTGATATTTTGAACTGTGGTTTTAGGGAAGACTCTTGAGAGTCCATTGGACTGCAAGGAGATGGATATAAATCAGTCCTGAATATTCGCTGGAAGGACTAACACTGAAATTGAAGCTCCACTACTCTGGCCACCTGATGAGAAGAGCTGACTCATTGAAAAAGACCAAAATGCTGGAAAAATTGAAGGCAGGAGGAGAAGGAGATAACAGAGGAAGAGATGGTTGGATGGCATCACCGACTTGATAGACATCAGTTTGAGCAAGGTCCGGGAGTTAGTGATGGACAGGGAGGCCTGGCATGCTTCAGTCCATGGGGTTGCAGAGTCAGACATGACTGAATGACTGAACTGAACTGACTTGAATGTATCCTAGAATCTGGATATACTCTATGCATACATAAACACTTTCTGTATATATCTCCTTCCATTGCTACTTCCACACAAGTAGCACAATATACATGCCATTCTGAAACTTAAAAGAAGTTATTAGTGTATCTTGGAAGTTGCTTCAGGTTAGTTAATATAGATCTGCCTCATTCTGAATTGAGATCATCCTTTCTTAAAGATGGGGCTTCCCTGGTGGCTCAGATGGTAGAAAACTCACTTGCAATGCAGGAGACCAGAGTTTGATCCTTGGATTGGGAAGATTCCCTGGAGAAGGGAATAGCTACCCACTCCAGTATTCTTATCTGGAGAATTATGGGCAGAGGAGCCTGGCGGGTTACAGTCCCTGGGGTTGCAGAGTCAGATATGATTAACACTTTCACTTTTCAAAAAAAAAATAGTAACCAGTGCTCTGATGTTCTCATCTCTTAGGATTTAAAAGTGGCACTGAAGGCAAGAATCTGGTTGGACGTGCCAATCCAGATTAGAGGAAATGGAACGCAGAAAAGTTCGAAACTCTTACCTCGGATGGTCTGCAAGTCTTTGATGCCCCTTTTCCTCCTCCTCCTTCCAAACCCCTCCAACAATCCTGAACAGAACTCTGACTTCTCTTATCTTACACTCCCTGATAAGTCTTTTTAGAAGCTGATGGTCTACTTATGCCAAGCCACATCCATATGATGGTCCCCAAGACACACCATAGCAGAAGAAAAGATAACATAAAATTAGATAAAGCTAGATCTTTGCAAATAACATTTTAAAAAAGCCCTCTCATTTGCATTAAAACAATGGCGCTTGATTTCATTCATCTCTGAACTGCTGAACTGGACTGAGCATTTTCATCTTCTCAAATTTAGTAGTTTGACTTAAGTCTGTTAGCCTGTAAACAGGGTTACCCAAAATGAGTCTCTATAATTATGGTGGGTTGCTGTGGCCCCAGATTTACCCTTTCATTAAATTAGACTGACACTGAAACCATTCTGGACAAAGTGTCAGTAATATTTCCAAAACCAGTGAAATCAAGATGTGTTGAGATAGTCTTAACAGGTAGCCGATGATTCCTGACTTTCGGGCCTTGCTCTACTCAGTTCTTGGGTTTCAATATCCCCTCCCATCCCAAGCTCCTTGGGAGACTATCTCTAGGTTTTGAATTCATTTGGTTTTGAGCACTTTCAGTCTTGTTCCGTATCCCTTGGGATCATTAGAGTACCCTGGGAGTTAAGTACTGGAGCGTACTTTTTTACCAAGCTGTGTTCTCTTTCTCAGTACAGGTCCCTTGGTTGGTAAAAGGACCTTTGAAAAGACTCAAGGCTTCCATAAATGGTATAAAACTGGCCTATTTGGAGCAACTCTGTTGCTTTGCCCTCTAAGAATTAGGACACATGGTCGGTTCTTGTGTCCAGAGGGGACTATTGGATGTTTAAGGCCCTGGACAAGGAAATGGCAATCTACTCCAGTGTTCTTGCCTGGAGAATCCCAGGGACAGGGGAGCCTGTGGGGCTGCCGTCTATGGGGTCGCACAGAGTCGGACACGACTGAAGCGACTTAGCGGCAGCAGTAGCAAGGCCCTGTTAGGATGTTCAGAGGCTGCCCTTGATTTGCAGCTAAAGTCTCTAGTGGCCTCCAAAGCATCTGTTACACCTTGACTGGGAATAACTTTAAGTCAAGGCAGCCCAGTAGGTTGATATGCAGGCTTCTGGAGCAGTGTTTCAATGCATTTTTAAACTTTGCTACTGTTTAACTTATCAGACCTTGAAAGCATTAACACAGCTTCTGAAAGAGTCCAGCATAAATGAGGAGGGTCAGAGGTGCCAGCAGCACAGAGTGGCTCTCAGGTCCCCACCACCAGTGATGCAGAAGAATGAGTTTCCTTTCTGGATTGCTCAGGGGAACTTTGGCCTCTAGCTTCTACTTCTGCCTTCAGCTGGTAACTGCTGCCAAAACCAGGGTCAGATTAGCCTTTTGGAAAGACAAGTATGAGAATTAGTGTCATTTCTTATATGCCTTTGGGCTAGGTGGTAACAGTTTGTTCATCTGTGAAATAAAAAATGATAATTGCACTGTCTGTGGAAGCAATGAGATGTTTGTAAAGAATTTGGCACAACTCTCAATAAATAGAGGTCACTGGCATTAAGAAAGTTGCTTTAGTAATTATGTGAACACGGTAATTTTAGTTGTTCCTTGTCTGAAAGAGGACCTGCCCTCCTGATGCGATGCATAATGTTTTATAACTAAAAATTCACTTTTGGGGCTTCCCTTGTGACTCAGGATCCCTGGTGGTGAGCAGGGTACTGGGCAAACCAGCCCTTTTCAGAAGGAGTAAGGGAGGGAAGAGAGGCCCAAAGAGGCCACTGATGTGAGGGAAAGAGGTCCTCACAGCCCGTGGGAGGATCCCTGGGGACAGATGCCTCCCCCACCTTTGAATGGCCTTGTTCTTTCAGCTTTTGGTGGAAAGATCTCTGGCCTGGAGACCATCTCTAGTCCTTGTTTGCTTTATGACCTTGGGTGAGTCACTACTTTTCTCTGGGCTCCAGTTATCCCTAAAACTTCCACCAATGCTAAAACTCTTTAATTTTCCAGAAAAGCTTGTGCAGTTACAAGACTGGTCGATCTACTCAGGCCACCTAGCCGAGGTGACCGGACTTGAGTGAACCTTTCTTCAGTCATGGGTGGAATGAGGCGACCTATTTATTGAGTCACTTTGATTCCTTTATCATCAGTTGCAAATTGCATGACTCAAGGCTCATTAATGTTTTTCTAAAATTATCATGGGATTCCTCTCCTAATTCCTGGCTGTCTTTAAAAATTAGAGATGGGGTGAATGCTGAGCTTGTAGGATCGTCTCCAGTCTCATTACTCCTGAGGCTCTCTTTCCTTTGATCCAGATGGTGTGGTGGCTCGATTCTCCCAGTGCCTGGCTGAGTTTTGGACGTGGTTAAGAACCAACTGGTTGAGGTTCAAAGCAGACAAGATGGATGTGATGCTGGTAGGCAGGGGCATACTTGGAGATTAAGGGACGGAAAGTCCAAACTCACTCAAGTATATAAATGTTATATTACTCTTCCAGTGTCTGAGAACACTGGGCCAGTAATTTCTAGAGTTTGGATGAGATTAAAAAATCATGTCAACAATGTAAAAACTATCAAAATAACAATTTGTGATAATTTGATAAAATGGAGCCACTGGATAAAACTGTATGTAAAAATTACAAACAGGAAAACCAGAACTGTTCTTTGCAGAACCAAAAGGCTATATACATGTTTTGGGGTAGTGTTAATAAAAATCAAACTGAGAAAAAGATGAGCCAAACTGTCGCATAGATGTGGGATTTCCACAGTAATACATTACTGCTTTGTAATTTACATGCTGCCTGCTACAGTAAAGGTAAAACTCAATTTATCTAAAATGTCATTTTAAAAAATAGGTGAAGTTTTTTGACATTTAGGTATTCTCAATCTAATTAGTAGTTACCCATACATTTTTACCTGCATATCATGTGCAGGCTGTCACTTTTAAAGGAAAATTTAAGGAAATAGTCTCAAAAGGGACTCTAAAAATTGTTAGATACAGAATTTGGTTTTAGGGTTTTGAATGTACTATATTAATCTATTTCATTCAAACAGCCCAGAGTCTAAATTGTTGCAAATATTTTCTTGATGCATTTTGAGAGGTACTTTTTTAAATTTCATAACATGTGTATATAGTATTCCTTATATCTGAATCAGTTATTGCTCCTGAAAGGTTATATTTCTTAGCTACATGTAAATTGCCAGGTTTATTTATTTGTTAGTTTGAGGTACTGGTGGAAGAAAAATTGAGACCTTAAAATGCTTTTATTAAAAGCAAAATAGTAACTTTGAGGAGTTTGTGTGTGTGTATATGTATATTGCAACATCTATAAAATTGTTAAATAACTTAAAAAAATATTTATTTTTTATTTTACTTTACAATTCTGTATTGGTTTTGCCATACATTGATATGAATCCACCATGGGTGTACATGCGTTCCCAAACATGAACCCCCCTCCCACCCCCCTCTCCACATCTCTCTGGGTCATCCCCGTGTACCAGCCCCAAGCATGCCGTATCCTGCATTGGACATAGACTGGCGATTCAATTCTTACATGATATTATAGATGTTTCAATGCCATTCTCCCAAATCATCTCACCCTCTCCCTCTCCCTCTGAGTCCAAAAGTCCGCTATACACATCTGTGTCTTTTTTGCTGTCCTGCATACAGGGTCATCATTGCCATCTTTCTAAATTCCATATATATGTGTTAGTATACTGTATTGGTGTTTTTCTTTCTGGCTTACTTCACTCTGTATAATCGGCTCCAGTTTCATCCATCTCATCAGAACTGATTCAAATGTATTCTTTTTAATGGCTGAGTAATACTCCATTGTGTATATGTACCACAGCTTTCTTATCCATTCATCTGCTGATGGACATCTAGGTTGTTTCCATGTCCTGGCTATTATAAACAGTGCTGCGATGAACATTGGGGTACATGTGTCTCTTTCAGTTCTGGTTTCCTCAGTGTGTATGCCCAGCAGTGGGATTGCTGGGTCATAAGGCAGTTCTATTTGCAATTTTTTAAGGAATCTCCACACTGTTCTCCATAGTGGCTGTACTAGTTTGCATTCCCACCAACAGTGTAGGAGGGTTCCCTTCTCTCCACACCCTCTCCAGCGTTTATTGCTTGCAGATTTTTGGATCGCAGACATTCTGACTGGTGTGAAGTGGTACCTCATTGTGGTTTTGATTTGCATTTCTCTAATAATGAGTGATGTTGAGCATCTTTTCATGTGTGTGTTAGCCATCCGTATGTCTTCTTTGGAGAAATGTCTATTTAGTTCTTTGGCCCATTTTTTGATTGGGTCGTTTATTTTTCTGGAATTGAGCTGCAGGAGTTGCTTGTATATTTTTGAGATTAGTTGTTTGTCAGTTGCTTCATTTGCTATTATTTTCTCCCATTCGGAAGGCTGTCTTTTCACTTTGCTTATGTTTTCCTTTGTTGTGCAGAAGCTTTTAATTTTAATTAGGTCCCATTTGTTTATTTTTGCTTTTATTTCCAGAATTCTGGGAGGTGGATCATAGAGGATCCTGCTGTGGTTTATGTCGGAGAGTGTTTTGCCTATGTTCTCCTCTAGGAGTTTTATAACTTTTATAAAGTGAGTGACTAACACATATATATATAGAGAGAGGGAGTTAAATAACTTTTTAAATGGAATATGAAGTAAATTGCTTAAAAATAGTTTCCCAATATAATAGCAATTTTGAATAACTTAATGTGGTAAAAGTTAATGTAAGTTTGCCTGAAAATAAGGAAGCCTTTAGATGGGGACTGGGAGCTAAAAAGGCATTTATTCAGGCTTTGTAGTGATTTTTTGTTTTGTTTTGTTTTGGGACATTAGTCACAAATCTCACATATAATTAGAATTAACCACACCTTTTTGCTTAACTGTAAACATTTTACAGAACTACCTAACAGAATTCTAACAGAACTACCATTTTGGATATCACAATAGTAAGGACTATAAACTATAATAATTTTAAACAGCTCATACATAAGGGTGAATTTTCTCCTGCCTTCAACTCCGTAATGTTCCCTTTTCTACTCCTCTAGTATCAGTTCAGTTCAGTTCAGTCGCTCAGTCGTGTCCAACTCTTTGCGACCCCATGAATTGCAGCATACCAGGCCTCCCTGTCCATCACCATCTCCCGGAGTTCACTCAGACTCACGTCCATCGAGTCAGTGATGCCATCCAGCCATCTCATCCTCTGTCGTCCCCTTCTCCTCCTGCCCCCAATCCCTCCCAGCATCAGAGTCTTTTCCAATGAGTCAACTCTTCGCCTGAGGTGGCCAAAGTACTGGAATTTCGGCTTTAGCATCATTCCTTCCAAAGAACACCTAGGACTGATCTCCTTACCAGCAGTCTTTAAAGGTTTATTTTTTGGTAACCCAAATATAAATATTGAGTGTATTTGGATACAAAGAAGACACCTATTGAATTAATCCAAGGTGCTGAAGAACTCAGGGTAAGGGACGACAATAACAAGGAGGTAGATTCTGATAAAAAGAAGAATGTTCCAAACATTAGAGGTTTTTGTGGAGAAGAACAGCCTTTTTATGAGTCACTGAGTGCATTGGAGGTGTTTAAGCGTAGGCAGGAAAGCCTGGTAGTGGGGAACCAGAATGAGGGATTCCTGCCTAGACAGTTTAGGAACTGACTAAAGACCTCTATGGTCCCATCCAACTTTAAAATTCTGTGACTAATAACTAATTTATACATATTTGACACTGAAGAGGTATACAAGAGTTTTGAGAAAGACTTTGCGTTCTTTAAGACCCAGGTTTGATCCATGGGTTGGGAAGATCCCCTAGAGAAGGAAATGCCAGCCCATTCCAATACTTTTGCCTGGAGAATCCCATGGACAGAGGAGCCTGGCGGGCTACAGTCCAGGGGTTGCAGAGAGTTGGACACGACTGAGCGACTAACATATGACACATGACTGGTGGCTCAGTGGTAGAGAATCCACCTGCCAGTGCAGGAGATATGGGTTTGATCCCTGATCCAGGAAGATCTCACATGCTACAGAGCAATTTAGCCTGTGCACCACAGCTATTGAACCTGTGCTCTAGAGCCTGGCAGCTGCACCTACCGAAGCCCATGCACCCTAGAGTCCAAGTGTTCAGCAACAAGAGAAGCCACTGCAATGAGAAGCCTGCACATCACAACCAGAGAGTGGCTCCCACTCACTGCAACTAGTGAAGACCATGTGCAGCAACAAAGACCCAGTACAGCCAAAAAATTACTTTTAAAAATCGAAATGTCTTGGTAAGTGGAAACACTTCCATGAGAGAGGACACGGAAAACTGGCAGCCATTTACACATTAGTCAGAGTAAACTAATCTTATTTTGATAGGGAGTGATGGGGGACTGGGTCCATTAGAGAAGAGAAAAGATTTCCCTCTGAGTAGAGGCAAAGCAAAGATTATCAAGGCTCTGGTCTCTACAGACAAACTTCTTCGACTTTAGAGTTATATGCAGAGTTCCTCTATTTGCTTGATGTCTGTGCCCCTTTGAAGAGAAATGTCATCTAGTGATCTATGCGTATTTAGTCTCATGGTTCCCTCGCTCCGTTATTAATCACTCATTAACCTATTTGCTTAACTTAGAGCAAGACTGGAAACAGTGTGGGAGCAGGGAGCCCAGATCTGCTCTCATTAGCACAGGTATAATGCCATAATCAATATTTGTCTTTGAAGGAATATAATAGGCATTATGCTGCTGCTAAATCGCTTCAGTGGTGTCCGACTCTGTGCGACCCCATAGGCGGCAGCCCACCAGGCTCCCCCGTCCCTGGGATTCTCCAGGCAAGAACACTGGAGTAGGTTGCCATTTCCTTCTGCAATGCATGAAAGTGAAAAGTGAAAGTGAAGTCACTGAGTTGTGTCCGACTCTTAGCGACCCCATGGACTGCAGCCTACGGGCTCCTCCGCCCATGGGATTTTCCAGGCAAGAGTACTGGAGTGGGGTGCCATCGCCTTCTCCAATAAGCATTTTATATATGTATATATATATATATATACACACACATATACACACAGACACACACACATATACATATATGTACACAAACTCTCTCCCTCTCTCTCTATATATATGTGTTAGTCACTCAGTTTTGTCTGACTCTTTGCAATCCTATAGACTGTAGCCCAACCAGGCTTCTCTGTCCATGGAATTCTCCAAGCAAGAATACTGGAGTGGGTTGCCTTGCCCTTCCCAATCCAGGAATCAAACCTGGGTCTCCTACATTCAGGCAGATTCTTTAATGCCTGAGCCACAGGAAGGCCCCCTTTTGTTCCAATATGGTGCTTATTGAATAATATTCAACATAGCTGAGTTGTCAAACAATAAATGCCTGGGATAGAAGATAGGTAAGACCAATTTTATCTGGAGATTTTATCTGGAGCTGATTACTCAGAAAAGACACAGTTCAATTGCACGAATATTTATATTTCCTAAAATGAACCTATCTGATTAGAAGTCAGAATAGGAGGTTACCCTTGGGGGAAGTGACCGAAAAGGTTAAAGGGGAGCTTTCTGTGATGTTGATAATGTTCTATTTCTTGGTCTGGTGCTGACTACATGAATTAACTTATGAAAAATTCATCTAACTGTATACTTAATGATTTTTGTGTGTTTTTTATTCTTTAATTTTAAAAAGTTTACTTAGAAGACTATAGATTGTCTAGTCACCATCTATATGAAAGACCTTTAGGTGCTATATTTTATACTTTCATTAAAGTAAAAATTGGGGACTTTCCCCATGGCCCAGTGGTTAAGCCTCTACGTTTCCACTGCAGAGGGCCCAGGTTCATTCCCTGGGCAGGAAATGAAAGTCCCACATACTGCTGGATGCAGCCAAAAAAAAAGAAAAAAAAAAAAAAAATTAAAAAAAAAAAAAAAAAAGTAAAAATTGAAGCAAGTAGTGGGAAGGCAGAGGTGCAATGATTGTATTTAATCCTCCACTGTTGTTCTTTTATCGTCTCCTGGAAGTCCATGCATGCTTGCTCAGTTGTGTCTGACTCTTTGCAATCCCATGGACTGCAGCCCACCAGGTTTCTCTTTCCATGGGATTTTCCAGGCAAGAATATTGGAATGGGTTGCCTTTTCCTCCTCCACAGGATCTTCCCAACCCAGGGATCAAACCCAAGCCTCCTGAGTCTCCTACACGGGCAGGTGAATTCTTTCACCGCTGAGCTACCAAAAGAGCTAAATTTATTTAAGAAATGTAACAGATAAAAATCTACCTCTTGGGCATATTTTGACTACATTGTATTGGAAGATACACAGGTTTGTAGGTTTATGATTATTACCATGAGCCACAGGTTAGAAATGTTTATCATCTGTTTGGCCTTCTTTTTAAGTGCACTTATCTGATTGTCTTTCCATCCCCTCAGTAAAGGACATGACAATTCCTCATCTGATCCTTGCAAGGACATGGTTTACAGATGGAGGAGGGGCAGAGGTGCTAGATGTAAAACCCTGAGTTGAGCAGAGCTCTTTTAGACGTTCAACACGTTTCTCTGCTTCTGCTCCTCACAGTGAGAAGGCTTGTACAGGGCAGGTCCAAGCATATTTTTCTTGAAATGAATGTTAGCATAGAAGGGAGTGGGAATTAATGGGTTTTTATCAAGAAATAGGAGGAGGAGGCGGCTGAATGCTATTGATGTGGAGCTGACTACGGCCTGCCACCTATTTCTCATCCTTTGATCTTTTGCCATGGTTTCCACCTTTAAAAGTTTTAATTAAGGCTTTGCCATGGAAAATATGGCAACCTTATGGGCCCACCAGAGTATGTTCAATCCCCAAAGTTTTATAAATTTTACCATCTAAATTAATTGTAGGCAACCTGGGCCATTTTATATTTAAAAATAACTATCAGTTTTCTAGAAATGTAATGACAATTATCTCCAGGTTCTCTATTCTCATGCGTTAGCTACATTTTTGTTAATATGAAAACTCACTGTATAATGCTTTTTTTCTTTTCATCCAGAGTTGCTAAAACATTCTTTTGAAATGTAATGACAATTCCCTCAATTTCACTTTCCCTTTTTTGGTTGAAATAAAAAACATTAATTAAAAAAATATACATGTCAGCTTTAGCAATGAAAACTGTTCTTATATCACTTGAAACATTAAAAAATGGCAAGAATCTTGTCAACATTTTAATTTGGTTCATATAATCATTTGCCCCCTTTGGCTCCCTATATTTTTTCAGTTTTTTCCAGGTATGACTGATAAAAAAAATTATAAGATATTTAAACTGTACAATCTAATGATTTGATACATGTATACATTGTGAAACCTATATGCAGGTCAAGAAGCAACAGTTAGAACTGGACATGGAACAACAGACTGGTTCCAAATAGGAAAAGGAGTACCTCAAGGCTGTATATTGTCACCCTGCTTATTTAACTTCTATGCAGAGTACATCATGAGAAACACTGGGCTGGAAGAAGCACAAGCTGGAATCAAGATTGCTGGGAGAAATATCAATAACCTCAGTTATACAGATGACACCACCCATATGGCAGAAAGTGAAGAGGAACTCAAAAGCCTCTTGATGAAAGTGAAAGAGGAGAGTGAAAAAGTTGGCTTAAAGCTCAACATTCAGAAAATGATGGTCATGGCATCTGGTCCCATCACTTCATGGGAAATAGACAGGGAAACAGTGTAAACAGTGTCAGACTTTATTTTGGGGGGCTCCAAAATCACTGCAGATGGTGACTGCAGCCATGAAATGAAAAGATGCTTACTCCTTGGAAGGAAAGTTATGACCAACCTAGATAGTATATGAAAAAGCAGAGACATTACTTTGTCTACAAAGGTCCATCTAGTCAAGGCTATGGTTTTTCCAGTGGTCATGTATGGATGTGAGAGTTGGACTGTGAAAAAAGCTGAGCACTGAAGAATTGATGCTTTTGAACTGTGGTGTTGGAGAAGACTCTTGTGAGTACCTTGGACTACAAGGAGATCCAACCAGTCCATCCTAAAGGAGATCAGTCCTGGGTGTTCATTGGAAGGAATGATGCTGAAGCTGAAACTCCAGTACTTTGGCCACCTGATGCGAAGAGTTGACTCATTGGAAAAGACTCTGATGCTGGGAGGGATTGGGGGCAGGAGGAGAAGGGGATGACAGAGGATGAGATGGCTGGATGGCATTACCAACTCGATGGATGTGAGTCTGAGTGAACTCCAGGAGTTGGTGATGGACAGGGAGGCCTTGCATGTTGCGATTCATGGGGTCGCAAAAAGTCAGACACAACTGAGCAACTGAACTGAACTGAACTAATACATTGTGAAAATATGCATACACTGCATTAGTTAACACATCCACCCTCTCTCTCTCTCTCTCTTTTTTTTTTTTTTTTTTGTGAGAACATCTAAGTTTTACTCTCTTAGCAGATTTCAGTTACACACTAAAGGGATCATGTTACACATTGGATCATTTGATCCTCTGACCTCATTCATTTTACAACTGAAAGTTTTAATCTTTTTACCAATCTTTCCTTATTTCACTTTTCTATTCTTTGTTTCTCTGAATTTGACTTTTTTTTTTTAGATTCCACGTGTAAATGATGCCATGCAGTATACTCATCCTCTAACTGGCTCATTTCATGTAGCATACTATTTAGTTCCCTATTTAAAGTGTGCTAAAACTCCTGGTCTCAGCTCTGTGCATCTCAAAGTCAGTCCAAAGACATTTATGAGTAAATAAAAACAGGTTAAAGTTCAAAGAGCAAACATCTTGACTTAGTGCTATTTAAAGTTCAGATTTTACAAAATGTAGTTTGCCATATAGTTCAGCAGTCCCACTTATGGTCTGTTCATTATGTATCAAGCTCCAAGTCAGGCATTACACAGCACAATGACATTCAAAGTTGCATTTGGATAGAAGTGGTGTGATTCTTCCTCAGTTTGAGAATGAAACAGTTGTATCAGACAGAAACTCAAACAGAAAATGGTCTCTGAGATTTGTTTTCTGCTGCATATTCACTCTTTTGATCTTTCCATCTTTCAATATGTTATTTGAAAGCCAGGTCTTTAGAAATGCAGTGATGCATTCAAAATAAATTAAATGACAAAGCTTCAAACACAGCCACTATTTAAAAAATTATATGTAGCCGAGAGGAGAAAACAAAAACGCACAAGTGAAACACTGTAGTTGCTATTGTAAAAGACTGATGTAAGTGAAATTAAGACACAGGTATTGACTCAGTACTTATTTTGAGACCCAGATATTAAATGAGTAAATTTTTTCCATTGAGTGATATCAGGAAACTTCTTTAAAAAAAATGCCATGCTTAGGAGGACTTCCATTGAAAAGATTCTGACGCTGCTATTCCTGCCTGCAGCCACATTCCAATCCTATCTCTAGTTCAGAGATCTGAGAGCCTGAGTTAAAGAGATTTTACAAAATTGTAATTTATTTTTTCTTTTCACTGTAACTCAACCTGAAGGCTTTTCATCTAAGTTGTCATTCCTGGGGGAAAACAAAGACCTACTACCTTCAAACCTGGTAATGCTTCCTTGGCTGACTGCAGATAACAGTATTTTTGCCATAAAGTTGACTTTGATCAGTTTAAAATTACTCCAGTGAATTTGTTGTCAAAGGAGATATAATATCTTTGCATAAATTTCATATCTTTATTTTCAATAATTGGTATATAGCACTTTTACATATTTACCCTTGTTGTCAAGGAATGAAGTCTGATTTAAGATCACCAAAGGTTGTTTTCATGGTATATATGTAAGTGAGATTCTGATTAATGAACTGACTGTTCTTTTTCCCTACCGTGGACTTATGGGCATACTCTTTTCTCTTATTTTCTTGTCTAGAGAGTCATTTACTTGTACCTAAATTAACTAACATCTATAGGAAATCAGAAGATAAGAGTATTATACGAGTCTCTCTTTTCTCCCCTAATAGTGGCTCATATAGTTTAGCCTGCTTAATGCAGTCCTGTGTAGCCATGCCATGCTAAGTCACTTCAGTCGTGTCCGACTCTGTGAGACCCTATGGACTGTAGCCTGTCAGGTTCCTCTGTCCATGGGATTCTCCAGGCAAGAATACTGCAGTGGGTTGCCATGCCCTCCTCCAGGGGATCTTCCCAACCAAGGGATAGAACCCACGTCTCCTGCATCGCAGTCAAATTCTTTACTGTCTGAGCCACCAGGGAAGCCTGGTCCCATCTAGTGTTCTTTCAAAAACAGATATGTTTATGGGGACTTCCCTGGTGATCTAGTGGTTAGGACTTGGCCCTTTCCCTGCAGAGGCCTGAGTTTGATCCCTGATTGGGGAAGTAAGATAAGACCCCACAAACAGCACAGTGTGGCCAAAAAACAAAAACCAGGTACATTTAAACATACAGTTATAAGTAAGTAGTGATTACTTGGAATGTAATGTACCACATGATAAACACAATTAACACTGCTGTTATATATGAAAGTTGTGAATTCTCATCACAAGGAAAAATATTTTTTCTATTTCTTTAATTTTATTTCAATATGAAATGAGTGTTCACTAAACTTTCTGTTTAATCATTTAATCATCTCATGATGTAAGTCAAATCATTACACTGTACACCTTAAATGTATACAATGCTGTATGTCAATTATATCTCAATAAAACTGGAAGAAAAAAACATTTGATGACATTCAGAGGGCAGACAGACTGAAACCACAATCACAGACAACTAGCCAATCTGATCACATGGACCACAGCCTTGTCTAACTCAATGAAATGAAGCCATGCCGTGTTGGGCCACCCAAGACAGATGGGTCATGGTGGAGAGGTCTGACAGAATGTGGTCCACTGGAGAAGGGAATGGCAAACCACTTCAGTATTCTTGCCTTGAAAATTGCATGAACAGTATGAAAAGGCAAAAAGATAGGACACTGAAAGATGAACTCCCCAGGTCAGTAGGTGCCCAATATGCTACTGGAGATCAGTGGAGAAATAACTCCAGAAAGAATGAAGGGATAGAGCCAAGGCAAAAACAACACCCAGTTGTGGATGTGACTGGTGATAGAAGCAGGGTCCGATCCTGTAAAGAAAAATATTGCATATCAACCTGGAATGTTAGGTCCATGAATCAAGGCAAATTGGAAGTGGTCAAACAGGAGATGGCAAGAATGAACGTCAACATTTGAGGAATCATCGAACTAAGATGGACTGGAATGGGTGGATTTAACTCAGATGACCATTACATCTACTACTGAGGGCAGGAATCCCTCAGAAGAAATGGAGTAGCCATCATAGTCAACAAAAGAGTCTGAAATGCAGTACTTGGATGCAATCTCAAAAACGACAGAATGATCTCTGTTTGTTTCCAAGACAAACCATTCAATATCACAGTTATCCAAGTCTATGCCCCAACCAGTAACGCTGAAGAAACTGAAGTTGAACGGTTCTATGAAGACCTACAAGACCTTTTAGAACTAACACCCCAAAAAGATGTCCTTTTCATTATAGGGGACTGGAATGCAAAAGTAGGAAGTCAAGAAACACCTGGAGTAACAGGAAAATTTGGCCTTGGAATGCGGAATGAAGCAGGACAAAGACTAATAGAGTTTTGCCAAGAAAATGTGCTGGTCATGGCAAACACCCTTTTCCAACAACACAAGAGAAGACTCTACACATGGACATCACCAGATGGTCAACACAGAAATCAGATTGATTATATTCTTTGCAGCCAAAGATGGAGAAGCTCTAAACAGTCAACAAAAACAAGACCAGGAGCTGACTGTGGCTCAGATCATGAACTCCTTATTACCAAATTCAGACTCAAATTGAAGAAATGAGGGAAAACCGCTAGACCGTTCAGGTATGACCTAAATCAAATCTCTTAGCATTATACAGTGGAAGTGAGAAATAGATTTAAGGGACTAGATCTGATAGAGTGCCTGATGAACTATGGACTGAGGCTCGTGACATTATACAGGAGACAGTGATCAAGACCATCCCCAAGAAAAAGAAATGCAAAAAAGCAAAATGGCTCTCTGAGGAGGCCTTACAAAAAGCTGTGAAAAGAAAATAAGTGAAAAGCAAAGGAGAAAAGGAAAGATATAAGCATCTGAATGCAGAGTTGCAAAGAATAGCAAGGAGAGATAAGAAAGCCTTCTTCAGCGATCAATGCAAAGAAATAGAGGAAAACAACAGAATGGGAAAGAGTAGAGATCTCTTCAAGAGAATTAAAGATACCAAGGGAAAATTTCATGCAAAGATGGGCTCAATAAAGGACAGAAATGGTATGGACCTAACAGAAGCAGAAGATATTAAGAAGAGATGGCAAGAACACACAGAAGAAATGTACAAAAAAGACCTTCATGACCCAGATAATCACGATGTTGTGATCACTCTCCTAGAGCCAGACATCCTGGAATGTGAAGTCAAGTGGGCCTTAGGAAGCATCACTACGAACAAAGCTAGTGGAGATAATGGAATTCCAGTTGAGCTATTTCAAATCCTGAAATATGATGCTGTGAAAGTGCTGCCCTCAATATGTTAGCAAATTTGGAAAACTCAGCAGTGGCCACAGGACTGGAAAAGGTCAGTTTTCATTCCAATTCCAAAGAAAGGCAATGCCAAAGAATGCTCAAACCACAGCACAATTGCACTCATCTCACATGCTAGTAAAGTAGTGCTCAAAATTCTCCAAGCCAGGCTTCAGCAATATGTGAAATGTGAACTTCCAGATGTTCAAGCTGGTTTTAGAAAAGGCAGAGGAACCAGAGATCAAATTGCCAACATCTGCTGGATCATTGAAAAAGCAAGAGAGTTCCAGAAAAACATCTATTTCTGCTTTATTGACTATGCCAAAGCCTTTGATTGTGTGGGTCATGATAAACCGTGGAAAATTCTGAAAGAGATGGGAATACCAGACCACCTGACCTGCCTCTTGAAAGTGAAAGTGAAAGGGAAGTCGCTCAGTCGTGTCTGACTCTTTGCGACCCCATGGACTGTAGCTTATCAGGATCCTCCGTCATGGGATTTTCCAGGCAAGAGTGCTGGAGTGGATTGCCATTTCCTTCTCCAGGGGATCTTCCTGACCCAGGAATCGAAGTCGGGTCTCCCACATTGCAGGCAGATGCTTTACCGTCTGAGCCACCAGGGAAGCCCGACCTGCCTCTTGAGAAACCTGTATGCAGGTCAGGAGCAACAGTTAGAACTGGACATGGAACAACAGACTGGTTCCAAATAGGAAAAGGAGTACGTCAAGGCTATATATTGTCACCCTGCTTATTTAACTTCTATGCAGAGTCATCATGAGAAACACTGGGCTGGAAGAAGCACAAGCTGGAATCAAGATTGCTGGGAGAAATATCACTAACCTCACATATGCAGATGACACCACCCTTATGGCAGAAAGTGAAGAGGAACTAAAGAGCCTCTTGATGAAAGTGAAAGAAGAGAGTGAAAAAGTTGGCTTAAAGCTCAACATTCAGAAAATGAAGATCATGGCATCTGGTCCCATCACTTCATGGGAAATAGATGGGGAAACAGTGGAAACAGTGTCAGACTTTATTTTTGGGGGCTCCAAAATCACTCCAGATGGTGATTGCAGCCATGAAATGAAAAGACGCTGGAGTAATCCTTGGAAGGAGAATTATGACCAACCTAGACATTATATTAAAAAGCAGAGACATTACTTTGTCTACAAAGGTCCATCTAGTCAAGGCTATGGTTTTTCCAGTGGTCATGTATGGATGTGAGAGTTGGACCATAAAGAAAGCTGAGCGCCGAAGAATTGATGCTTTTGAACTGTGGTGCAAGAGAAGACTCTTGGGAGTCCCTTGGACTACAAGGAGATCCAACCAGTCCATCCTAAAGGAGAGCAGTCCTGGGTGTTCATTGGAAGGACTGATGTTGGAGCTGAAACTCCAATCCTTTGGCCACCTAATGCGAAGAGCTGACTCATTGGAAAAGACCTTGATGCTGGGAAAGATTGGGGGCAGGAGGAAAAGGGGACGACAGAGAATGAGATGGTTGGATAGCATCACTGACTCAACGGACATGAGTTTGGGTAAACTCTGGAAGTTGGTGATAGACTGGGAGGCCCTGGCGTGCTGCAGTTCATGCAGTTGCAAAAAGTTGGACATGACTAAGTGGCTGAACTGAACTGAACTGAACTGAACTGATGATATTCAAAATGCCAACATTTGAAAATTGTTTGTAATGAAAATCTAGATTTCTGGCTTCTGTTACAAAATTAGGCACTGAGAATAACAGGACTAACTTGCAGAACAATAATTGGCTGTATAACGTTTCTAGGGTTATCTATAACAATATGAGAAACATTTGAAGTGCACTTTGTACTTTACACAGTATGTCTCATTGGATCATATCAATAGCCTCTGAAATGGGTGTTATTAACATTCCCACTTTATGGGAGAATGAAGCAATCTATAAGAGGTATGAATTTTTCCATAACAACTTGCCACATTGTTTTAATTTAAAAATGTATTTATTTATTGGCTGTGCCAGGTCTTAATTGTTGCATGTGGTATCTAGTTCCCCGAGCAGGGCTCGAACCTGGGCCCCTTGCATTGGGAGCTCGGAGTCTTAGCCTCCGGACCACCAGGGAAGTCTCTGTTTTAATTTTTGAAATAAAATTGAATCTGTTTCAGAATTCTTGTTTGCCGAGGTCAGTAAACAACTCAAATCACTCACCTTGGCTTGCAAGTACTCTGGTCTTGTGGACAGGATGGGAGGGCTGGGTCTTTCAACTGTGGTGGCCACTATTATCAGTCTACTCCTCCTGCCACATAGTGCCCTGTAACACCCAGCCCATTCACTGTTCCGCTCCAGGTAGACGACAGCCTTTCCCAGCATCCTCGCTAACTTTTGCAGGCTTGGCCGTGGACAGCCCCATTCCTATTCCCGAGGCTGTGGCCCTCCACAGGTATCCCTGTACTATTCGACATTCAGGTTCCCTGTGGGGAAGCTAGTGGAGGCTTCCCTTCCTCAGAGCTCCACCCCTATCCTCCCCCAGTCTTTCAGGGATCTAGCAATGCTTGGGGGCCCAGGCAAACGCTCTCCTTTCCTTGCATGAGCTGAGCCTTCCTGAAAGGAAGCTTAGGAAACACATAAAACATTGTTATCTTTCCTGAGGCAAATGAACCCCAAACTTAGACCATAGGGGCCTGCTGTATTTTTTGAATGGGAAATAGCAAAGGAACATTTGTTTTCTTTTTTGTTGATGAATTCACAGCAGCCCCCAAAACACTATTTATAGTCCATGCTGGAGCAGTACTAGAAAGCTTTCAAAGCAAGTGAGACCTGCTTTCTGGGAGCTTCTCTTTTCATCAGAATTAACCCATTGACATTTCATAGGTCCAAAAAAAATTAAAAATGATAGCTTCGCTGAACACATCTGAAATTGGACACTCTAGTAGGTCTTTGATAGTAGTAGCAATACTGTTAGATGCTCAGTCGGGTCTGACTCTTAGACTCCACAGAGTGTAGCCCACCAGGCTCCTCTGTCCATGGGATTCTCCAGGCAAGAATACTGGAGTAGATTGCCATTCCCTTCTCCAGAAGACCGTCCCAACCCAGGGATCAAACCCAGGTCTCCTGCATTACAAGCAGATTCTTTACTGTCTGAGCTACAGGGAAGGTCAAGTCTTTGGTAAGTGAAGACAAAACTTCAGCCTTTAATGAAGGTCCTTTGAAACAGCTGATTTCTCATGGACAATTCTTCAACAGTACCCCATTCCCCATCTTTTTGGCTTTGTTTTTATGAGACATTTTGAGTACTAAGAGTTAGTGCTTTTTTCCACTGATTCTTGTTCTGATAGTCACTTACCTAGTTCTTGGGCCAAAAGAGTATCTTTAGTCAAAAAGTGCTTATAGATCTGAGGAGAACCCTGGACAATCTAAGGGCTTCTTATGGCCTTGCTCTCAGCTGTGGAGACCTTAGCTGTAAATATAATACAGTTCAGATGGTCTCTAGTTCTACCCTCCAGTAACAGATACTTCTAACAATAGAGTTCTACCTGTTTATCTTTCTTGCAAATTAAAAAGATAGGCCTTTGTAAGGCTGAAGTTATTACATCTCATAAAGAACCGCAGTGGACTCTGATGAATGATGATAAGAAATGAATGTACACAGCAGTGAGGTTTATACTACATGGTGAAAAATGTGGGGTCATTAATTGAATGGACTCTGAGAAAGACTGAAGAAGAGAAGAGTGGTATCTTGATTTTCTAGAGGAACTTCTACCTTGTAGTTGTCCATAAAAATAACTGATACTTACTGAACATTAATTCTCACAAAAACTGTATGCAGTAAGCATCATTATTAGTCCCACTTTGCAGAGGAAGAGACTGAGTCCCAGGGATGTTACACGATGAGGTTGTGTTGCCAAGGTTATATAGCGATGGCGAGGGGAGTAGAGGTGAAGTTTGAACTCAGGTAACGTAGCTGTCAATTATGATGGTTGCCCGTGTTAGGCTCATTGGCTTTATTATTGGAAGAATCTGAGGGGAACTTGCTAAAAATACCATCTTTCTGTAATATCAGCAATGCTCTCCTGGTAAGTGCTGCCAGCCTTAAAGTTGGTTGGCAGTGTTGCCCAGCCAAGATTGCCGGTGAAACCTCTTATGCATTGAATGTGTACAAAGACAGCAGTAAGAGCTAAACATTTCCTTTTCTAACCTCCCCCAGGGTTTATCAGGTAAAACAGTTACCTTAATCATCTCAAGGTCCAAGGGTTGGAACTTTGCTTTATCCTAAAAGATGATTTGTGGGAAGTTTCCTAACTAAGAAAACACCTTGGCAAAAGGGTAAAAAATTGACTATTTAGTGACTCTCAATCCAGGAGGTTCAGGACTTTTGGATTACTGACAAAGTTCATCTATTTTGACAGTCATATAGGACTTTGAGGGACTGGCACATTTTTATTAACTGTCTGTTAAGCCACCAGACATGCAAATGTAGACTCGACATACTGAAATACAGTCTAAAATGCTGGGGTGTTTTGGGTGTAGAGGGGCACATCTGAAGAATAAAATCATGCAAGTTTATGTCTGTTTTATTCAAAACACCAATAGTATGACTATGACCAATCCAATCCAAGTATCTTCTACTTTTCAGGCTGTATAATTTTTTTAACACACTTTGCTCAGTAGTTTGTGCAGTGTACTGAATTCCAGATGACAGTGCGGAGTATGATTTTATTACTATATTTAAAATTTGATGTTTGTGATTATTAATGATTTTTAGCATGTAATTAAGAAGCAAAAAAAAAAAGCAACCACTAGGTTATTCATATTCTTTGCTCCCAATAATTCTTTTTGACTGTGGCATTGAAGTGTCTTATCCTCTAAGCTATCTCTTTCTAATACCCTTTCTCTTCTAACTGAGTTCAGTTCAGGTCAGTTCAGTCGCTCAGTCATGTCCGACTCTTTGCGACCCCATGAATCACAGCACGCCAGGCCTCCCTGTCCATCACCAACTCCCGCAGTTCACTCAGACTCACGTCCATCGAGTCCGTAATGCCATCCAGCCATCTCATCCTCTGTCGTCCCCTTCTCCTCCTGCCCCCAATCCCTCCCAGCATCAGAGTCTTTTCCAATGAGTCAACTCTTCGCATGAGGTGGCCAAAGTACTGGACTTTCAGCTTTAGCATCATTCCTTCCAAAGAAATCCCAGGGTTGATCTCCTTCAGAATGGACTGCTTGGATCTCCTTGCAGCCCAAGGGACTCTCAAGAGTCTTCTCCAACACCACAGTTCAAAAGCATCAATTCTTCAGTGCTCAGCTTTCTTCACAGTCCAACTCTCACATCCATACATGACCAGTGGAAAAACCATAGCCTTGACTAGACAGATCTTTGTTGGCAAAGTAATGTCTCTGCTTTTTAATATGCTATCTAGGTTGGTCATAACTCTCCTTCTAAGGAGTAAGTGTCTTTTAATTTCATGGCTGCAATCACCATCTGCAGTGATTCTGGAGCCCCCAAAAATAAAGTCTGACACTGTTTCCACTGTTTCCCCATCTATTTCTCATGAAGCGATGGGACCAGATGCCATGATCTTAGTTTTCTGAATGTTGAGCTTTAAGCCAACTTTTTCACTTTCTTCTTTCACTTTCATCAAGAGGCTTTTGAGTTCCTCTTCACTTTCTGCCATAAGGGTAATGTCATCTGCATATGTGAGGTTATTGATATTTCTCCCGGCAATCTTGATTCTAGCTTGTGCTTCTTCCAGCCCATTGTTTCTCATGGTGTACTCGGCATAGAAGTTAAATAAGCAGGGTGACAATATATAGCCTTGACGTACTCCTTTTCCTATTTGGAACCAGTCTGTTGTTCCATGTCCAGTTCTAACTGTTGCTTCCTGATCTGTATATAGATAATTATCTAATTATTGATTGAAATAACCATATGAACAAGAAAGATAATAGAAGTCTTCCCGTGATTGGTGAATGAAGATGGGAGACCAAGTGAAAATCTGCCCACTCTGAGGACACAGAGGTAAGGCATTCAGATATGGAAGATATACTTGTCTTCATTCACCCTCTGGAGTGGGCTATGCTGGAAGAAAAAAAAAAAAAAAGCAAATTCCTCTTCTAAAACTTGTGTTATAAAGTACCTCCAATTTTTCCAGTTTGAGAAATAGTAATGGTTTTACTAGAAGGAGTCACATAAGTAGTAAATTGGTTTTTAAAGAATGATTTTTGAAGCTACTAGGTCAACAGGTTTCTGTCATTTTGCCCACAGTTATCACGATCAGTAATCAGAAGGCAGCTGGATCAATGTTCCTCTGCTACTCACCAAACATTGTTAATGGTAGGTTGTATTTTTATTTTTACTGTAATTTTAAAACCTTTTCTATTTAGCATTATTTGCCTTTCAGATTGTGGTATTTCTAGGTTTAAGTATTATTTTATGAGACTGTAACCTTTATGTTGATAGAATATACAAGTTCTGAAGAACATAGGTACATTTTTATTTCTACTGTTGATGATATATCATCCAAATGTTGTCTTGCAATATATTCAAGTATAACACATTATTCTTCTTGTGACATATTTGTTACTAAAAAAGTTCCTGTAACAATAGGGTGCCCTGCAATCATTAGGTAGAACATACTATGCTTTCAGCTAAAAAAATTAGAATTTTGGATAACTTGTATCTGTCAGTGGAGCTTGATAACTTAACAGTACTTTATTTTTGCTTGAGTTTTGTGGTGATTCTAACCAATGTCATTAAAAAATTCTGTAATGAAATATATCAACTTTTAGAAGAACTGAGTAACAGTAAGTTGGTATTTTTCAAATGACTAGTGCATAATTTTACAAAATCAATTCAAAAGTGTAAGGTAGACCAACAGACTTTAATATAACCAAAGATGAAAATTTCATTGATATCGTTTCAGATTCATTATTTGTAATTGACCTTTAAGAAACTACAACTTGAGTTTTGGTGTAGCATCAGAGAATAGTCACAACTATATTAAAATATATTTAAAATTTTTAATTATAAAAGAACCATTTAAAGGCATTGGAGAGCATGTTCAACAACTTGAGAGACTGAGATACAAAAAAGAAAACATTGAGGTAAGCCCCCAAATCTCCTACTTTTTTTCTCAAGGCATTTCCACTTTGTAAGTTGCACTGAACTAAAAGATCTAATGTAAAGTGGATGCTAAGATGTTAAAGATTACCCAGAGCTTTGGTAATATGATGGTGCTGATGAGGTAAATACCGGAGTTCATATCTCATATATTTCCATTGAGATGCCCGAGGGGCTACACCCTAGCAGTAGGACAGAGCAGCCCCAGTTCAGCTCTCAAGAAGACTTAGATCTAGTCTTGAGACATCTCAGTCTAACTGGATCAAGGATTCACCCCTATTCTAACTGCCTACTTGAAGGAAATAAATCCCCTTTGGAGAAGATTTCATCATCTACAGCCTGCACAATGTCTCATAGTCAATATAAAGTATTCAATTAAAATTTGCCAGCCATACCCAGGAGCTGGAATGGAAAGACTGAAGACAAAAATATAATTAATTAAAAACAAATCCAAAGTTGGTTCTTTGAAAAGACCAACGAAATTGATAACTGACAAGGAAAAAAGTGTTAGTCACTCAGTCGTGTCTGACTCTTTGTGACCCCATGGACTGTAGCCCACCAGGCTCTTCTGTCCATGGGGATTCTCCAGGCAAGAATACTGGAGTGGGTTGCCATGCCCTTCTCCAGGGGATCTCCCCAACCCAGGGTTCGAACCCAGGTCTCCTGCATTGCAGGGGGAATCTTTACAGTCTGAACCACCAGGGAAGCCCCATGAAGTAATGAAGAGAGAGATCATATAACAAATCATGCAGGTTCTAAAAAGATGATAAGAGGATGTAATGAACAAATTTATGCCAGTATGTTTAAAATTTTGAGTTAAATGGAAAGATTCCTAGAAAAGCACAAATTGCTAACACCAACATGAGGAAAAAACAGAAAAATCAACCTCTCGGTGGCATGCTGATTACAATGGAGCTTTTCATATGAAGGCAGAAATGGTTTGTCCTTCCTAGAATCAACAGATCCTCTAAATGTAAGTTTCTTTTCCCTTCCCAAACTGCCCCACCAACACTATAATTATGAGGATCTATTAAATTCTCATTTAAATGACCAGCTCAATAACAAAACTATGGGATTGGGGTACTGTCAGCTAAGATGTAGTATGTGCAGATAGATGATACTCTGTCCCCAAGGTGAGGAAGAAAAACTGGTGTCTCTCACCATTATCTCAAGAATTTGCTAAATGACAGAAATGTAATTAAGCTCTGCTGGTTTAGAGGGTCTTGTCAAGGAACTGTAGTAATGATTCCACTAAGGGACACAATAAAAGTACCACAAAACATTTAGGTATGACAACTGCCTGGGCACTTGGCTCCTCATCCAGGCTTCACCTCACCTTACACCAGAAGAATTATGCTCCAGGAACCTTCTGCAGCACGCCTTTTACTTTTTGCCCTGGAGCTTCTCCATTGCTGCAGACATTGGCTGGCTCAGCAAGCATACATGCAGATTACAGGTTAAAGGGAAAGTAATGCCCATGAATATAACTTTTTACCAACAGCAAATGGAAGCTGATAGAGAAATACTTCTGCTTGATAGTCAGGTGGATAATTCTGAAAAGCCTTTACTACTCTGTTTAGAAGGCTCTGAGAGAACTAAATGCCAGACATCACAGTGGTCACATTGATATAGCCACCTGTTTATAGCTTTCCTCCCTTGAAGTTATTTCTCAAATAAATGACTTGCACTCAAGTGTTTGCTTCAGGACTCTTCTTTCAGGGAAAGTACAAGCTTAGGTGAAGTTGATCATACTGGATTCAAGTTGTAGGTCTAATAACTGTGTGACATTTGGAAAATCACTTAACTTCTCTGGGCTTAGCTTCCTTTTCTGGATAGTAGGAGTGATTATAGTAACTACTTCATTGAGTTGCTGTGATAAAATAACCTGATGTTCCTAAAGCACTTTGAACTGTGTTTAGCATGTAGTAAGCACTACATAAATGTTAGCTATTACTTGCTCAAGGATCATTTTTTTCCAATGAGGTACTCAACTTTTTATTAATTTCTAGGAACCTTTCTATATTATTAAATAATTTTTTTGGTCATGGGTGTGAATTCTCCAATTTGCCTTTAAATTGTTTATAGTGTTATTGTGTTTTTCACTAACAAAATCATTTGATTTTTATAGGTAAAACTATACCTATAGTTTTACTATAGGTGTCAGTTCTTTCTATTCTATCTTCATGTTTTATAATATTAGGCTTCCCCATTCTATTATTATAAAAATAAAATGTAATAAAAATAATTTCTTGAGGCAATTCATTCAAAACAAGGTGTATCAGTCTTTGCATGCTAGTTAGCTGGAACTTTGCTTGATGTCAGCAAGTTTTCATATCCATGTAAGATTCTTCCATGCTCACTCACTCAGTCGTGTCCCATTCTGTGTGACCCCATGGGCTGCAGCACGCTGGGCTCCTCTGTCCATGGTATTTTCCAGACAAGAACAGCAGAGTGGGTTGCCATTTCCTTCTCTGGGGGATCTTCCCGACCCAGGGATGGAACCCCTGCCTCCTGTATCTCCTGCACTGGCAGGCAGATTCGTTACCACTCTTAGATAATTTCTGACATATATTGAATATTCAGAAAATTTTAGTTACTAATTTTATTCTTTTTAAAAAATGTGTTCATAAAACAAAATAAAGAGGAGATCTTGACTGATTATAGGACTGAGTTAGAGATTTTAGAAGCTGAACCTGGAGCATCTTGTGGAGCTGAAAAGTAAGGAAGTGCTCAAAACAAACAAACAAACAAAACCCCAAATCCCACAATGATGAGAGTATGTTATAGGGACAAAGGAATGAAATGAAAGAGTTCCAAGAGACCAAACAACCTAGAACAATTTGAACAATAAAATAATACAGTATTGGATTATGATCCAAACTATAAAATAAATATCCATAATTCCATAGTGATATAAATAAATAATTGAATAAGGAAATAATTAGGTTGGCTTTACCCCAATACAAAGTGGCTTTGGTGTTAAAAAAATTTAAAAAACAAAAAAGTACATAATTAGGGACAAACAGATAAATGCATTCATGCAGAAGAATTCCCTTACTTTGCCCTTAAAGAAGTGGAGTGTGGGATGTGCATAAATACTTCCTTCTAAAGAGGACAGGATGAAAATCGGGGAAAGGAGTGACTGCTATGTAGCAACATGACAAGCATGACTTCAGCCAGATGGTCAAAATTAACATCAGCATAAGTCATGTTGACAGTACGTACTGTTGATATGATGTGAGGGTTATGGCTGTTTACCTCTGTCATCTTGCCCCTGTGAAACCCTAGTCAAATAATGAAAAAAAAAATTAGACAAATCTTAACTGAGGGGCATTGTACAAAGCATCTGACTAGTACTCTTCAGAGCTGTCAAAGTCACCCAAACCAAAAATAACGTCTGAAAAGCTGTCCCAGCCAATGGGTGTTAAAGGAGACATGATGACTAAGTATAAGGTAACCCTGGATGGGATCCTGGAATAGAAAGAGGGCATTAGGTAAAAGAAAATCCAAAAAAGTATGGACTTTAGTTCCTAAATCAATATCAATAATGGCTCATTGATTGTTACAAATGCACCATACTAACCTAAGTTGTTTATAATATGCTAAAATGGTTGTGGGATATATGGGAGCTCTCTGTACTATCTTTGCAATTTTTATGTAAATCTATTCTACAATTAAAAAGTTTATTTTAAAAAGACTTTGAGAAATACAAAGTTTATTGGAGGAGTTATGATCGTAATCAAAGACTTACTACCACGAAGTGAAAATGTTAATGAAGGTGAGTGTCTGATGGAATAGGATTACAGGAAAGAAAGGGACGCTCTGGGAAAGAAAGAGGTGATTTTCTCACAAAGGAGAAAATATTTGAGCTGAGGCTTGAGGAGAAGGTAGCAGTTGGTCAACTGGAGAGAAGAGAGAAGTACTTTTCTTGTTCAGTTTGCATCTACTTAAACATTGCTGAAGCACAAGAACTGAGATGCATATTCTGCATTTTGAAATACTTCTCAGCATGCCCCATCTTAATGTCTGTTTCTCTTGACTGAACTCTTATAGTCCTTTGCCTATGGCATTGTCCAGTTACTAAGAAGATGAAGTAGGTTTTAGATGAATTTTTGATTCTGTTCTTGATCTAAAGGCCTGAATTCCATCTTCAAGGTTTAGTTGCTACAGACCTTTTGATTGCACTTTCAGTTTCTCTTCCTTGAACTGGTGAAATTTGAGAGCAGATGATACTCTGTTATGAGATGGGAGAGAGGATAAGGTGGAAGGAGATGTTTGTCCTGTTCCTTGTAGGATGTTGAGCAACATCCCTCGTTTCTACTCACTAGATGACAGTACAACTTCCAGTTACAGCAACTAAGTGAAAGAAAGTGAAATTATCAGTTGCTCAATCATGTCCAACTCTTTGAGACCCCATGTACCGTAGCCCTCCAGGCTCCTCTGTCCATGGAATTCTCCAGACAAGAATACTGGAGTGGGTTGCCATTCCCTTCTCCAGGGGATCTTCCTGACCCAGGGATCGAACTCAGGTCTCCCACAATGCCAGGTAGATTCTTTGCCATCTGAGTCAGCAGGGAAGCCACAGCAACCAAAAAGGTCTGCAAATATTGCCAACTTCTCAGGTGGCACTAGTGGTAAAGAATCCACCTGCTAATTCAGGAGATGCCAGAGATGCTGGTTCAATCCTTGGGTCAGGAAGATCCTTTGGAGTGGGAAATGACAACCCACTGCAGTATTCTTGCCTGGAAAATTCCATGGACAGAGGAGTCTGGTGGATTAGTCTGTG
Organism: Oryx dammah; assembly: GCF_014754425.2. Lineage (NCBI taxonomy): Eukaryota > Metazoa > Chordata > Mammalia > Artiodactyla > Bovidae > Oryx > Oryx dammah. The sequence continues at coordinate 109,041,986 of NW_024070211.1, read as the reverse complement.
GGTCTGCAAAGAGCTGGACACGACTGAGTAACTAAGCACACACCCCCCTGGGACATTAGAGAAATAATGCTCATTTTATAACTCAGATTGCAACTTTAATTGTAGGCCTTCAAGGCAAAGATAGCTAGAGAGTTTAAAACTCTGATATACCTTGAGGATGCTTCTAATAGCATGCAAGATCTCAATATCTCTTCAGAGTAAGTTGCATCTTATACTGTTTTATTTCATTTGTTCACTTATTTAATCTGCATACATTTATTGATTGGCTTGCCATGTATCAGATCCCAAGTCAAGTTCTGAGAATTTGGTGTTGACTAAGACAAAGCTCCAATACTTTGGATACCTGATGCGAAGAACTGACCCATTGGAAAAGACGCTGATGCTGGGAAAGACTGAAGGCAGGAGGAAAAGGGAATGACACAGGATGAGATGGTTGAATGGCATTTCCGGCTTGATGAACATGAAGTCTGAGCAAGCTCCAGCAGATAGTGAAGGACAGGGAAGCCTGGTGTGCTGCAGTCCATGGGGCTGCAAAGAGTTGGACATGACTGAGCGACTGAACATCAACAACAGGCTATAAAGGAGTTGGATTGTCTTCAGGTCAGTTCAGTCACTGTCATGTCCAACTCTGTGACCCTATGGACTGTTGTGTGCCAGGCTTCCTGACCTTCACTATATCCTGGAGCTTGCTCAAACTCATGTCCATCAAGTCGGTGATGCCACCTACCATCTCTTTTCCAATAAGTTGGCTCTTTGCATCAGGTGAACAAATTACTGGAGCTTCAGCTTCAGTATCAGACATTCCAATAGATGTTCAGGGTTGATTTCCTTTAGGTTCAACTGATTTGATCTCCTTGTAATCCAAGGGACTCTCAAGAGTCCCTTAATAGGGAACCTGGCTGAATTCTGAAGCCGGTCTCCAAGCAATGTTGTTTATGGAAGACTGGAATTATGTCTAATGGTGATACTGAGATAGTTGTCCTACTTGATTTCACCTGAAGCTTGATGCATGGATCCTGACTTTCTATAGGCTCTTTCTTCATGCATGTAGTACTCCTTATCACAGACCTCTCTGTGGCCCTCCAGCCCTTTCATAACCCCTGAGATTAGAGATGCACCTTGGGAATTGTATTGGTCTTGGGTATATTCAAAAGCAGAGACATTACTTTGCCGACTAAGGTCCGTCTAGTCAAGGCTATGGTTTTTCCTGTGGTCATGTATGGATGTGAGAGTTGGACTGTGAAAAAGGCTGAGTACCGAAGAATTGATGCTTTTGAACTGTGGTGTTGGAGAAGACTCTTGAGAGTCCCTTGGACTGCAAGGAGATCCAAGCAGTCCATTCTGAAGGAGATCAGCCCTGGGATTTCTTTGGAAGGAACGGTGCTAAAGCTGAAAGTCCAGTACTTTGGCCACCTCATGCGAAGAGTTGACTCATTGGAAAAGACTCTGATGCTGGGAGGGATTGGGGGCGGGAGGAGAAGGGGACGACAGAGGATGAGATGGCTTGATGGCATCACGGACTCGATGGACGTGAGTCTGAGTGAACTGCGGGAGTTGGTGATGGACGGGGAGGCCTGGCGTGCTGCGATTCATGGGGTCGCAAAGAGTCGGACACAACTGAGCGACTGAACTGAACTGAACTGAACTTGGCTCTCAAGAGTCATTATCCAGGCAGCTGTTTTCACTGCTCTTTTTCTATGGAAATTGCTCCTGAGAGAGAGGAATCTGAAAGTGGGAGGCTAACCAAGTTGACCCTGCTACTGTATTTCTAGGCCTCCTCACGATGCACGGTCAAGTACCTCTGCACATACTCTTGACTGGCGCTTGTGGTACCATCACCGTCTGAACACGTATGCCTGCCTTAGGCCCACCTGATTCTCAGAGCTTCCGGCCATCCTGTCTTTAAATCCTAAATTTTTCAGGCAAGTCCTAATTCTATTGGATTTTTTTTTTTTTCAATCAGTGAGACTCATTAGATTCTCAACTGTTTCTTTAAACCTCTGCCAAGATGCTCCCTATGACTGTATTTGCAAAGAAAGAGGATTGCTTTGTCATATTATACCTGGTATCTCTGTCTTTGGTTTAGAAGACATGGCTGCTGCCTTAGTTGTCCTTTTCGGTCTTGCTGTGGCTTTTCCAGGCCTGGTTACCCACAAGGAAAAGTGTTGGCTCAGGACTGCTTATGGCTCATGGCTCAGGATGCAGTTCTGAGACTGGCAAATACAAAGTTGGAAAAAACAAACGAATGATGTCCTTTCTTTGTGAGCGGCAGTTATTATTACATCAGAAGCATCCTGGAACTGCTTGATTGGTGAGATACCTGTGGTGTCTTTTTGGCACTTTTGTATGGTTTTGGTCTGGCTCTGTTTTACAGAGGGCAGAAATCCATTCAGGCTTCCTCAGGGAAAAGGAGGATGATTTTAAGGGTAATCTAGGTTAGGAACTAGACCTGGAGTGCTGTCAGGAATTTAGATAGCCCCGTGAAACTCTGCCTTATCCCCCTTAGGCGCCTTAATCTCACCCTCAAGGGTGGGAAAGCAGACAGTATGTTTGCGATACCAGGTGGAAGCCAATGTGGCTATGGACAGGTTGTCACATGAGGGTCACGAGATAGCCAGTGGCCAGATCATTCAAGAGCTTGTAGCAATGCAAAAATCTTTGAATTTTATTCCAGTGAGAATGGGGAAACTATTGAAGTGTTAAGACCAAGTGATTGATACAGTCTTGTGGAAGTCGCTCAGTCATGTCCAGTTCTTTGTGATACCCTGGTCTGTACAGCCCGTGGAATTCTCTAGGCCAGAATACTGGAGTGGGTAGCCTTTCCCTTCTCCAGGGGATCTTCCTAACCCAAGGATCGAACCTAGGTCTCCCGCATTGGAGGCAGATTCTTTACCAGCTGAGCCACAGTGGAAGCTGATATGGTCTGGATGACTGCAAAAAATTACTCTGGCATCAGAGTGAAAAAATTTGAGGAGGCTAAGGGAATACAAGTGTTGTGTCAAAGAGCTGGGCTGGGGAAATCAAGAGAGCTATGAGAGGGTATTGAAGAGTCTCCTAAGGCAGTAGGGGTGGTTAGGGAAGGCTTCCTGGAAGAAGAGATATTTCAGATGAGACTGGAAATTTGAGAAAGTCGAGTAAGACCTAACCAGATGAAGGGAAGGATTGGTAGGAGAATAATACTTTAGACAGACGGAATAGTAGGAGCAAATCCTGGGAGACAAGAGAGGAATTGTCCTTGTGGAATTTCTGACTTGACGCAAAGTTTTTAAAACTTAAAAAAAAAATCATTTTAATATAATTTTAAGCTCACAGAAATGTTGTAGTAGTGCAAGAGACATTGTCCTTTGCCCATGTGCTCACTTTCTCTCTTCCTAATTTATAAATTTTGAAATTATGTATGTATGTAAAATTTTGAAATTCTGGATGTATTTATATTTTGTCTGTCTCTCAGGTGGGATCTTAGTTCCCAGACCAGGGACTGAATCCCAGCCCCAGCAGGGAAGGTGCAGAGTCTGAAACATTGGACCACAAGGAATTCCCATTCCTGAACCCTTAAATATTTTAGGATATGTTCTCTATAAACAAGGACATTATCTTTTACAACCAATATGATACATTATAGGATATTATTATTCAATCTATAGTCCACATTAAAATGCCTCTGATTTTCCCAATAATGTCCTTTGGAGCTATTTCCCCTACTAGTCCAAGTCCAACCCAAGCCTGTGCATTGCACTTAATTGTCTTATCTCTAAAAATCCCCCCAGCTTACAGTATGTCCCTATTTGGATTCTTCTGATGCTTTCTCATGACTGTGTTGTGTGTGTAGGTATACCCTGTGGTATCTGCTTTGTTTACCCTATGTCTAGCTTCTGTAATCTTGATGCATCTGCCCTTGCCTGCATTTGCTGGATACACCTTGTCCTAATAATATACGTGAGTCACCTTGCCTTGATCTCCTGCCTCCTCCAGAGTTGGCGGTGGGGGTGGGGGAGGGTGTTATGTTCAAATACAAGGACATTATGTTCGAATACTAACTATACTATCCTAAACCTGCTTACCTGGCCTGTCTATTCCCTGTTCCTTCCTGTGGAAACAGTAAAGGTGCTTGCCCCCAGTTCCCTCCTTTTGCTCTCAGAGTGATGACTTTGGCGGTTGCCTGTATGGGTTCCAGTGTCCTGACCTGTATTCCCTCTTCTGGGATCTGTGAGTATAATAAACTGTCTTTTCAATGGCTGTCTCCTGATCTGTTGACCTTAACATACCTAAGTAATGGTAGCTCAGATGGTAAAGAATCTGCCTACTATGTAGGCACCCAGGGTTCGATTCCTGAGTCAGGAAGATCCCCTGGAGAAAGGAATGGCAATCCACTCTAGTATTCTGCCTGGAGAATCCCATGAACAAAAGAGCCTGGTGGGCTATAGTCCATGGGGTCACAAAGAGTTGGACATGACTGAGTGACTAACACACAACACATACACATTAAAACACCTGCCAGGTTCTAAACTTGTTACTATTACTCTAATTAATAAATAGTTTATGGAGAGATACTTCAAACTTTTTTGACTGAGATGTATAACAAGAAATATATTTTACATTGTGGAATGTCTGTTTCACAAGAATTTTGTGGAACAACACATATCCTCTCCATATGAAAGTTATTTTAGTTTCTATTCTGCTCTGTTTTATTTGAAAATAATTCTTGTCTGACCTACTACGTTGATTTCATAACCCTCTAATAGTTAATTACCTTTGTCTGAAAGCACTAGTCTGGTGGAAGTATCACTTTGATCATCTGCTTCCATTCCCATCTGCTTCCATTCCCATCTGTGGAATGGAAAATAGATGTGACAGGGCAGACTGATAGCAAGGACTCCATTATAAGGATCTAGCCATAATTCAGGTGAGAGAGTTGTGCTATTGGCAACGAGATTGAGAAAAATGATGGATTTGAGAAGAAGTGATTGGATTGAGGAACTTGTATATGGAGTACAGAAGAGAAAGGGATCAAAAAGAACAATTTCTCGGACTTCCCTGGTGGTCCAGTGGCTAGCACTCCAAGCTCCCAATGCAGGGGGCCCAAGTTTGATCCCTGGTTGGAGGAACTAGATCTCAGAAGCCACAGCTAAAAAGATCCCACATGGTGCAATTAAGACCTATCACAGCAAAATAAAAATAAATATTAAAAAAAATGACAATTTTAGCCTTGGCCTGTGGGGTGGATGGTGGTGCCCCTTACTGAGATAAGAAACACTAAAGGTTTATAGTTCAGGCTCCATCATGCTAAGTTTGAACTCTTATGGACATTGGATTGGAACTGCCCAGTGAACAGTTAGCTCTGTGGCACCAAGAGGCAAATCTGGGTTAGATTATTAGCAAGCTGGAGTTGGACTGTACTCAAGAAGTTTTTCCACTCCCTGTCAACTACAGGAAGCAGAAGTTAAGTCAGAATAGTAACAAATGCTTTGAAAATATTTCCAGTAGTTTGGCATTGAGATGCATAAAAAATAAAGTCAAAAATATATTTAGGAAATCAACGAATACAAATTTAGTAGAATAAATCTCACTTTTCAGCACTTTCCTCTCTTTTGGTTAACGGCACTGTAAAGTCCTCTTTGTACAGATGTAGAGAGAAATGTGGAACATAAAGAAATTTTGCATTATATAGAAACTTGCATTACATAGAAACAGTGCTGCCGTAAATCAAAACTGAGCTAGCCTGCGCTTTCCCGGAAGCTAGTCCTTAGTTTTAATCCCCCAAATCTAACAACAGGCATTCTCAGGTATAGATACCGAGATAAAAACTGGCGCACGGTGCAGGCTGTAAAAAGACGTCTGGTTTTAACTGGCATGAGTTTGGTACTGCACTGAAAAATTGGGGTTTTCTAGTGGGAGAGTGTAGATGTGCGAGTTTACATACAGTGTTGGGATTGATAGGCTGTGTTTCATTATTGGTCCCTCATCTTCTATCCCCACCCCTTCATCTGCTCCCCTCCCTCCAGTCCTCCCTCCATTCTTCCCCCCTTCTCTGGCGTTTTTCTGGGATTAACGGCGGGGTCGGCCCCATACACAAACGCAGCTGGTTCGTACGGTCAGCCTGAGCCCTGCTGTGCAACCACGTCAGGAATTCCAGTAAGTTGGCAACACTGCAGCACAAAGACAACAACAATGAGGGAAACCCTTCAGTGCAGAAAGGAATGTTTGGAGCCCGCGCTGCTACACAGAGAAAGGACACAAACACCGCCCCCATGCCCGCCCCCTCGCCCCCGATCGCGCCTGCGCGCCCTCTCCCGCACCTCCAGCACCCCACGCGCGCTCCGGACTGGACGCAGCCCCTCCGGCGCCCCGGGAGCCCCCACCCGCTCACCGCCTGGGGCGCGCGCCTCCCCAGCGCCCGCAGCGGCTCTTTGCAATTGTGGTGCGGGGACGCTCATTGACTATGCAGGGCAGCCCCGGCGGGCGTCGGAGTGCTCTGACCCCGGCGCGGTCTCGTACCATCGTCCCGGCCGCCCGGAACCGGCATAAATCACCCACCGAGACTAAAATGCAGCTTTTCGCCCCCTCGCCGCCTCCCTCCTCCCGCTCGCCTCGTCCCCCTGACTTCCCAGCCCCCCATGCCCTTCGGGTCCCCAATCCTGCCTCCTCCGCGGCGCCGCCCAGCACCAGAGGCTGCGCAGGGAGGCAAATAGGGTCCCAGTGACTTCGGTCGGAGCCGAGAACTCTGGATTTCCAGTTCTTGAGAAGAAAGCTGTTAAATCTCTCCCGCCCCTGCTCGCACCTTACTCTTTTTTAAGTCAAAGTTTTTTCTATCTGGGTCTATTTTTCTCGTCTTGTCTTTCAAAAGTAATATCTATTTCCCCTTCCCCTTCCGCTCAAAGCTTCACCAGCCACTAAATCCTGGACTGTTCGGGGTCAGTAGAGTTCCACAGAGTCTCTCAAGATCCCTGCTCGGGGAGAAGGGGTGGCAGTATCTGGGTCGGGGACTACGTGGGTGCTGGGCTGTCGTCTTGACGGCCATGGCTCCTCTGAGAGAAAGGGCTCCTGACTGAAAGGGCTCCAGGACCAGGGCCTGGCTCCGGGGTAAGGAAATTCCGGGGTGACCCCTGGCCTAGAAACGGTTCCTTCTCACATAGGGCTCCACGTGGCCAGGAACGAGGTTGCACGGATCCTCCTTCTTTCTGTGAGCACTGGAGCCACGTATCGGCTGAGGACGACGCTCAAAGTTTCTCTCACAATGCTCTTTGGGGCTCCCTCCTCCAGGCCCCGCCAGCCTGGCTAACGCTGCCCCCAAAGAAAGGAGTGGCGGGATTCTCTGAACCCCTTTAGTTTCTCCCTCACTTGAAAGGGCATCTGCACCGTCGAGAAGACGTTCATTCTTTCAGTTTTGCTTCAAAATGATCAGATTTGTAAGAAGCACGACCTGGCCGTGACACCTGTAGACGTGGTGCGTAAGAAAATCTAAACAAGGATCCGACGCGCCCCCATCACCCCAACATTGATCTAACTCCCCCCGTAACTCGTAAAAACATAGCGCACGCCATCTCAGCGCCCAACTCTACAGGGGAAACCCGGGTGTCTGAGGGAACTTGAGGATTGTAGACTGGAGAATAAAACAGTCACAAGTCTCGATCGAGCAAGCTCTCCGTTCCTCTTTCCCCTTCCCTCCTCCTCTTTCCCCTTCCCTCTTCCTCCTCTTATTTTCCCTTTTCAAAAACTGTATAGGTGGCCGACATCCTTGTGGACCGCCTAGCTTACTTCTGTGAGGAGACCAATCCTGCCCGCGTGTGATTGTGTCAGTGTAAGTGTGTGACGGTGATGAGCGTGTGTGCGCGTATGAATGAGAGTGTGTACCTGGGAAGTGTGCGTGCACGTGTGAGCGGGTGCGTGTGCGCGCGCGGCTGTGTCTGTAGGAGTGCATGCGTGAGAGTGCACGCGTGTGTTCGGGTCCTGACTCCTCTCGAAGCTGCAAAGTGCAGGGGGCGGGCCGGGCGGCAGGGGGCCTGCCCCGCGGGATTCCCGCAGGCTAGTTCCGGGGCGGGCGGGTCTAAAGGGCTTTATGCACGGTCTGGAGGGTGGGGACTGGCGCCGGTAGAAAACGCGATTCCTCGGGCGCGGGTCCCGGCTTTCTGCCACTAGAACCCCGCAGAGGTGGGGCCCTGAAATAGCGCTCCCCAGTGGAGGCGCTGCAGTGCCGAGTGCGACGCGCGCCCACCTCCCGGGGAAGGAACGGCGAGGCCGGGGACCCGGACAGTCGCTGGGATGGAGCGCTGGGCGGCGGCGGCAGCGAGCACGCTGCTGCTGGCTTTCGCCGCCTGCCTGGCGCCGGCCAGTGGCGAAGGTAAGCGCCCACCGGTCCGAGCTCCGCGCCGAGTGCGGGACTTCCCTGGCTGCGGCAGGGTCGGGTCCGCGGGCGAGCGGAGGGGGCTGCGGCCGGCAGAGGCCAGGAGCGGGAGGCGGCCGGACAGCTCCCTGTGGGGCACTCAGGTTGCCCTGCGTGGGGCCAGCAGGAGCGCACCTCCTTCGCCCGCCCCGGCAGTGAGCTGTTCCAAATTTGAGAAAGCAGCCCCTGCGGTTTCGGTGACAGCACACCCCACAAGGACCCCGCCTTTGTTCCCACGGAGGTTTGTCCCAACCCTCCTGGAAGGTCCTTTGCTGCTCTCCCCGTGAGTCCTCAGCCTGCTCCCCGCTCTGGTTTCTTCTCTCCGGGGCCAAGCGGTCCTCCGCGCTGCTCCGTGCGCAGTTTTCCACCTGCAGCGCCCCGCCCGGGAATCCCTTCGCGCGCCCAGGCTGCGGGCTCGAGCACCCCGCCTTTCTGCAGCAGCGAAACTTGGTCTCGGCGTGACCCCCAAGAGACCGCATCTCGATAAAGATCATTCATTAGCCGAGATAAGGCCGGGAGGTGGGATTGGCCCAGAGAGCGGCTGATACGCTGCAGCATTTTCTTGAAGGGTTTCCCTTTCCAGCCGGGAAGTGGAGGCTTTTGTGTTGATGAATGGGGCTCGTCTGCGCGGCCAGAGTTTTGAGGGCTCGAATGGAGAAAGTTTCTGCGATGAAGCGCTGTAAACTTCTCTCAAGTTGTCGGGAGAGTTTTAGTTTTTTACAGGAACGGAGGCGAGGGAAAGAGGAGGAGGGCGTAGTGGAGAGAATAAAAAGAGTAAGACGGGAGGAGGAGAGAAAAGTAGAGAGTAAAGGGAGAGAAGGAGGGGAAAGAGAGATCGGGGGCAGGGGTCGGGGAGAAGGAGAGAGAGAGAGGAAGCTAGGGATGAATGGGAGAGGCGAGGAGGCAGGGGAACAAGCGAGCTCTCTCCCTGGCTTTGCGTTGCTAGGTAGCAGCGAAGAGCTGCGTGTGACCGACCACCAGACAGACAGAGCGGACGCTGCTGCCTCCAAGGGGACTAATCTGTCTGTGGGGACGGGAGACCACCCTCTCCCCCACCACCCCTTCCTCCCGCTTCTTCCTTCTTGGACAACTTAATTGCCCTACAATGAAAATGAAACCCCTATTGTTGTAGGATTAGCCAAAGCAATACATTGATTTTCCTGGATCACATATTAGGGTTGAAGAGTGGGGACTGCAGAAGCCCCCATTTATGGCAGAGAGAGGGGATGGGCCAGTGGCATGTATTCAAATGGTTAATCTGCTTTCTTTCCTCAATTCTTAGAGTAAGCTCCTTAGAGGGAATCAACTAAGTAATTATACAGCAACTCCTAGCAGTACACATTGCAGGCTTCCTGGGAAGAAGTTTGGAAACGCCAGCAAACCTCACTGGTCGTGTAAAAATCTTTGGAAAAGGAGGGGAGGCAGGAAGAGAACATTAATAATTATAACTTTGAAAACCTTTTCTCAGGGTTGGTAACAGAGAAAGAGAATCTATTATTATTGTGGAGGGTTTGTCCTAATTATAGCCACAAGTTTTACTATGTTCTTGTCAGTGCCTGGCAAAAGGAAACCTTGTCTGGATTAAACTGGGATACATCTGGGTTGTCCACATACAACCCAAACAGATGTTTTCATCGCTGTGTCAATGTCTTAGTCATCAAATAACCTGTACTTAATCTTCTTGGTAGTTTAGACCCATCCGTCTTTCATTCTATAATAATAATCACATAATAATAATACATATAGTATGTATCATATACTTTTATGTGGCAGGCCCTGTTCTAAGTATTTTACACTTGTTGAAATTTAGTCTTTATCATGCCCCTTTTTAAATAAGCACTCTTACTGTTTCTATTTTACAGATGGGAAGTGAAGGCATAGACCAGTTAACTTCCTTAAGGTCATATGGCTAGAAAATCACTGTGAGACAATTCCCAGAGATTCTGATTCCAGAGGCTTTAACTAAACTGCCCTAGTATATGGCTCTTTTGTACTAGAAATGTCATACCCCCTTAGTTACTGTCCATGTGTGAAGTTACTAAAGAAGCCAAGGGACTTTTTGCAAGTCTTTGCCACATACTGTAGAATTTGCTTGCTGCTCATAACTGGATATTTCCAGAAACTCTTTGCAGGTTTCTATCCTCACTCTCAGTCTCCCAATTGATCATTTTGACATACATGTCCTCTGAATATTGTCAACCTGGGGCTTTAAGATTTCTAGATTCCTGTTGTATTGATTTTTCACTTAGGTGAAGAAGTATGATGACATTGTAAATGCCCTTATTTTAGCATAAAATATTTTAGGTAAGATCACCCTGTAAACTTCTTATCATTAGAAACTGGAAAGTGTTTTGCAGTTAGTCTTTTTAAAAATATTGCATATCTGTGGCTAGAAATTATTTGCACTGCCCTCTATTTTGCATAATGCTTTTTAAAAAATGCGGGAGGGCCTGAAGCAATGGCTTCACCTCATTCTAGCTGTGTGACCTTGGGGAAGTCCTTTGACTTTGCATGGCTCAGATTGCTTATCTGTAAAACTGGTATGATAATGGGAGAATCTATTCTGTGACATTTTATGAACATAAAGTGGTAAGTGTGCCTTAGCATGGTGTAAGGCATTATAGACAACGATCATGAACTAATAGCTCTTTTTTTATTACTTTGATTCACAATACCTTTTCTTGCTTACTGATCATATTTCTAATTTCAAAATGCACATGAGAATATCTTTAAGTATTTTCCACCTAACATTTCTCTAAGAATTCCCAGATTCCAGGATGTGATTTTAAGTTTTTCAGAAAATGTTATGGTTTCTCAGGACAATGATATTCTTTCATCCAATAGAAGTTTGATTGTGCCCTTAATAGGATCAGGTTTTATGACAATTACATCTTTGGGTACAGTTTATATGCTTAGAAGGGTTGTGTAGCCAATAGCAAACAGGCAACATTTTGGTTCTATTACGTCTCTATTATCTGTTGCTGCTTTTATTTCACAGCAATTGGCTTTTCTTTCTCTTAAGTTCTTCCTTGCCAGTCTTTGGGGCTTCTGCTTAAACTTCCTGTCCCTGCCCTATTTTAATATAAACTTTTATAACCTTTAGATATATCATTTGGACTGCTTGGCATTATTTTATAGCTAAGTAACTAAACCTTGGTGGAGAAGGAAATGGCAACCCATTCCAGTGTTCTTGCCTGGAGAATCCCAGGGACTGGGGAACCTGGTGGGCTGCTGTCTATGGGGTCGCATAGAGTCGGACACGACTGAAGCGACTTAGCAGCAACTAAACCCTGGAGGGAGACTGAAAGGAGTGAAAGGGTGGGGATTAAGTGCCTTACCTAAAGGGCATTGATAGAGCCAGGGTCTGAACCTGAGACTCCTCATTCTTCTACAAGACCTTTTTTAGATGCATGTCCTCTAAATGTCCCCACATTGAAATCTCTAGATTCCTTTTGTGTTGATCCTGAATAATCAGTTGAGGCAAAGTATGATGAAAAGATGATCTTGGGCGAATATTTAGTTGAGTGGGTTACCTGTCTCAAGCCTAAGCTGAATCTTATGATAGATTGATATAACCATGTGTTTTTAGCTTGATCCAGAACTCCCAAAGTCTGTGCCTCTGGATCCATTTTTTAAAAATTGTGGACCATCAGAGCACATTTCTGAAGAGCTGATAAAACTCAGATATTAATAGTTATAGTCTATTAATTTTGTGATCTTGAGGAATTAAAAAAATCATTACACTGTGGCAATCCACGAACATTTATTAATAAGCATCTACAGTGTGCTAGTAAGACAGCAGTATCAATATAACAGAAAGGTTAAGGATGATGAGAACTGAAAAGAGGAGTCTAGATTCCACAGTTAAAATGGGCTGCAACTTTGTGATTAAGATTCTGAGATAGTCATTTTCTAGTTCCTAATAACTCTGGCTAGGATTTCACTAATATTAGATTTGACACATTCCAGCCTCAGTGTTTTGGGCTGCTTTTAGAATGCTCAGATTGGTAGATGTTTTGAAATGTCAGAGATATTTCTTTGATGTTTCCCATGTTTATAAAGGGCCCGTACAAATGTTTCATAATTGATTTCTTGACTATCTTAGCATTGTGAGACAAAGTAGGAAAAGTGTAAATTTGGGGATTAGAGGATCTGGATTTGAAAGTTGCCTCTGCCATTTTCTATCTGGGAAATTCATTACAACATACTCAACTGCTCTGGGTTGGTTTTATCTATAAAATGGGCACATGTTTACCTTATAGGGTAGTTATGCCAGTTAACTGAAAAGAGTGTGAAATGCTTTTTAGACTGTGAGGTCTCATGTGTTTCTATCCATCATGACTGCCCTTTTCAAGAATTTACCTTTTTTTAAAAAAAAAAAAAAAAAAGAATTTACCTTTTTTTAAACTTGTGGAGAAGATATTGTATCTTGGTATCTCCCCCCGCCCTCTTTTTAGTACAAGGGATGTTTAAATGATTTTCTTGTGCATCTTTGACACAGTGCTTTATTGGCTACAGCAACTTTACACATTAGTCTGAATTCTCATGTTTGTAAATGACAGAAGACTCAGTTAAACTGCTTGAAGCCAAAAGGAAGGAGTATTGAAATATATAGTTGAAAAGATAGAACTGTTAGGTTGAATCATATGGGATTGTTGTTTTCCTAGGTCAGAAGCAGTCAAATTTGGCAATTTGGTTCAACCTGGTATAGCTGGGCCGGAGAAGGCAATGGCACCCCACTCCAGTACTCTTGCCTGGAAAATCCCATGGACGGAGGAGCCTGGTAGGCTGTGGTCCATGGGGTCGCTAAGAGTCGGACACGACTGAGTGACTTCACTTTCACTTTTCACTTTCATGCATTGGAGAAGGACATGGCAACCCACTCCAGTGTTCTTGCCTGGAGAGTCCCAGGGACGGGGGAGCCTGGTGGGCTGCCGTCTATGGGGTCACACAGAGTCAGACATGACTTAGCAGCAGCAGCAGTGTAGTTGGGCGCTCAGCCTACTTCATGTTGATTGGTTTCTCTGTCTCCTGGTTCTGAGATGACTGTGTTCTCTAGCGTGTTCTTCTCTGATGTCACATCCTTTAATATTATGTACAATGGAAAAAAAATTTCGTTTTAATTATACTCTGCAAAAGTCTCAGTTGCATTTCAGGGACTCCTCTTATGTCATAAGCTCATTGGAGAACCAGTCACTATATCCAGGGATATGAAATGTGCCTCTGGCTTAGACTTGAGTCACATGCTTGATCTCTGAAGTCACAGACTGAAGTCTAGACCCCAGAGGGAAAATGAGGTAAGGCAGGAGAATGGTGAATAGATGTGGAGTTGTAGAAACAACAGATATCTGGAACACCTTATCAGATAAAACCAGTTTTCCATTTTGTGTATGAAGACAGACTTGAAATTTCTTAAGAGTAGGGGATCCTGGGATAACTCAATAATTGAAGAGGGAAAAGTCTTGCAAATATTAAAGCAAGACACTTACATGATGTTGTGTTCTTGTGATCATGTGGCAACTTGAAGGTTGTTTTGTAGCCTAAGGGATTCTTATTTGGAGCTTTACTTTGTGATGGACTGGAATGTTCTGGAAAATGATTTAAGAGATCAAAGTACAGAAACTCTTGAGTCCTTTGTAAGATTTCATTTTTCAGCAAGTCCTAGGCTTTTGTCCCTTTTCCAACTTACTTCATTTGTTTTTATTCCTAAAATGTCCCTTTTCCAGACACTAGAGCTAGAGAGAAAGGAGAGAAGAGCTGTGAGAAAGAGCTAGAGAGAAAGGAGAGAAGAAGGGTTTGGAGACATAGGAAGATGCTTCAAAGGAGACAGAATGCACTTTGGTGCTCATCTAAGAATCCCTAGCATATACCCTAGGGAACTTCTTCTATAGACAGTGGAACATCTTTCACACTTCACTGGGTTAATTCAGAAATGCTAAACATTTGCCCTCTATGCCAGTGGTTATTTTGCTGGTCTTTAAGTGTTATTTCTAATATCTCGGTATCATGCACTAAGAAACTGGAAACATCAGTTTTCAGAAAATTTAAAAGTCTCTCCAAGAATATAACAGATTAGACAATGTGAAGTTTCATGTTAAAATCTCTATGCTTTTGGTCATTAGCCCTCAGGTCATGCCTTGACCCCCAGTGTTATTGGAAATAGTGAGAAATGAATGAAAGAAGGAAATGTAATTACCACTCTGTGTTGAAAAGTTAAGTCACTGTTATTATGGATACAATGGCTTGTTTACTGTCCAGATCTTGAGATTCCAAGTTTGGAAGCAATACTAGAGGTCTCCTTTAAGTTTATATATCATTAGCCTCATGAAGATCAGCAACTTTGAATTAAGCCTTTACTTACTGATTCACATTAATAGCATATCTACTTTTGAGTGCCCAGTTGGTATCGAGGAAACCCCCCAAAGAGGAAGAAGACCACGGCTACACTTCTGTTCTGCTGGACTTTCTTGGATTCTCATATAAAAACATCCTGTGTTATGGTGTCAGAGACTTGCTTGTCATCTTGAGCCCAGTTCTTTGATTTTTATTCTCATTAACAAGGAGATTTTCTTCGTAAAAGGTAAAAAATCAAAACTCATTTATTTTGATAAGGAAATCCTTAAGTAAAATTGAATTTAGGGATGGAAATATCTGAAATATGTCAATCTTACCTACCTTTTACTGTCACTAAAGGGAAGGAGAAAATGCTAATGTGTACTTCCACACTGGTTTGATTTTGATGTGGGAAGGCTGTGGAGGATACTTTTTGTTGTTAAGAAACAGAAAACCCACCTCCAACTGGCTTAAACGATTAAGGGTATTTATGACTGAGGTAAGCAAAAACTTCTGAGGCAGAGTGGGATTCAGGTAAGGTGCATTCAGGGCTCCAGTTCTCTTTCTTTGTGTTCTTCTTGACTCTACTCCCCTCTAGGTTTCAGCTTTGTTTTCAGCCTGGCTTCCCATATTGTTATATTAGAGCTGCCAGGGCAAATGGGGCTACATGTTTTCTTGATCCTATCTAGGGACAACTTTGAGATTTCAGCTGTGTTCTCAAAAGTATTACTTCATCACAATTTATAGAATGTGATAATCTCTAGGGTCCCTAGATGGAAATAAGCTAGATTCTTAAGCTTGGCATATCATAAAAATTACCTGGGGAACTTTAAATATCTATTCTTAGGCCAAAACTCACACATACTATATCAGGAATATGGAATCTGTATTTTAAGTAATTCTGAGAGTCAGATGATTTGGAAACAACTGATCTGGGTAACGTGTCTCATGTTTAGTTTTGTAAACTGAAACTAACTTGCCATGGCAAATTCCTTCCACTAGCAGTGAAGAGTACTCCAGTTATATTTATTCTTTCTTTTGGATGGGGATGTTACAAGGTAGCTATGGTAACAAGGAAAACTACTCATTTATATCCGAGGGTGATATGAAGTACTGCCCCCATTTCTGGCGGTCTCCTTTCCTGGCCAATATGACAGTCCCTCCCTGCAGCCACTGTTTGTGTCTTAATTGGATTCTTTGCTTTCTCTGCTTTTTCCTTGGACACCCTTGATGTCCTTCGTCCCACTGTTAAGAATCTGAGGTTCTTTGAGCTGACCCAAGTCGGGAATTCATCTCAAGAGCATCCCCTGGCAGAGCTCACTGGCGCCTATCCCATGTTTGGCATTGGGAGTTATTAGAAAATCTTATTGCCCAACTCTTTGTTGATCCCACTGGGACTTAGAGTCCATTGATCCTGCCACCTCTTCACTGTCCCTCAAATCCCTCAGTTATTTACCTTCTTAGCTGATATGGCCCATTATTAGCATCACTTCCTTGCTTCCACCCTCAGCAGTCTGATCCTCTTTTCTCAGGCCTCCAACACCACCTGCTCAAACAACATTGCTTCTTATAGACATGAAAACAGAAGCAATCAACAGAAGGACGCAAATTCTCATAACTCAACCATCATCATTTGTACCTCAGCCTGTATATGGAGAAGGCAATGGCATCCCACTCCAGTACTCCTGCCTGGAAAATCCCATGGATGGAGGAGCCTGGTAGGCTGCAGTCCATGGGGTTGCTGAGAGTCGGACACGACTGAGCGACTTCCCTTTCACTTTTCACTTTGATGCATTGGAGAAGGAAATGGCAACCCACCCCAGTGTTCTTGCCTTGAGAATCCCAGGGACGGGGGAGCCTGGTGGGCTGCCTATGGGGTCACACAGAGTCTATGGAGTCACACAAGAGTCAGACACAACTGAAGTGACTTAGCAGCATCAGCAGCAGCCTGTATATTTTGTCTTTCCTCCTGTTCCTCAGAACAAACTCTCCATGCTCTGTAGTCCAGCCAGTTTATTCACGTTCTAGATCATACTCAGTCTTACCTCTCACCATTTGTCTCCTCTCATCAAATCTTCATTTTCCCCACATTCCCTTCTTACTGTCACCTATTTTCTCTGTACCTTGGCAAAATTCCTTGGCAGAGTTATCTTTATCCACTGTAATTTTGTTCAGTTTTTCTCATATCCATGCCTTTCAAGTGTTTTTTCCCCACCACCATTGACCAAGGTGTTTCTTTGGCCAGGGTCACTGGTGACTTCCATTTTGTTAAATCCAAAGACCCATTCTCAGCTCTCATCTTGTTTAGCTAACTAGCAACACTGCACACAGTGTATCCTGCCTTCCACCATGAAACAGTTTGGCTTCCGAGAAACTACATTCTCCTGGCTTCCTTCCTTCCTTGTTGGCCTCCTCTTGTTCCCTCATGCTTCCTCCCATCCACCTTTCTGATTACTTTTCATCTCTATCTGCTTTGCTTTGGGCTCATTCTGACTCGTGTGCTGACAACTTACACATTTAGGACGATAATCCAGGCCCTACCCTAAACTCTAGTCCTGTATGTCCAACTGCTTATTTGATAACCTGGTTGTACAAGAGTCATTTCAGACTTAATATCCAAAAAGTGAACTCCCGATCTCCACTAATGCCCCAAACCTACTTTATCCATTGATTTCCCCGTCTTAGAAAGTGACTACTCCATCTTTGCTTGGACTCCAAACTTTGGATTCTTTCTTTTTATACCTTACATCCAACCTATCAGAAAATCCCATCATTTCAATCATCAGGATATATGTAGAATCCAAACAGCTTTGAAACTGATAACTGGTCTTTACCACTGCTGTGTTGATCTGGGTCATGATCACCTATTACCTGGATTATTGCAATGCCTTCCCCACTGATCACTGGGTGCTCTTCGGTCCCCTTCCTGTCAACTCTCAGCCCCCTTTAAAACCCAGTTGGATCTTGTCACTCCTCTACTCAAAAGCACCAATGGCTTCTGTCACACATGAATTGGATTTTTCAGAAACAGATGCTGAGATGGACTTTGGAGTGCAAGATATTAATGAGGATCAGTGTCTGTGGAGGGAAGGGGAGGAAGCGGGAACAGGCAGAGGAAGAAACTGAAGTGGGTAAGGCCTCGATTGACCCAGTGGGGAGTTCTGGAGCTGCAGCCGGCAAGAAGAATGTTCTGTGTCAGGCTGAATTGGCTTTCCTCAGTTGCTGGATGTGGCCTACCCTAGCAGGGTACCTTTCTATTGATACAACTGAGGTGGACCTTGGAGGAGTTGAGTGTAGGCAGAGAGTCCTTCCCTGCAGCTGGCCCTTCCTTGAAGGGGAATCTCGGTGGTGCATCTCCGCATCTCCCTGGCTACCATTGCTCCCCAGCTCATACAGAGTCAGAGTCCAGGTGGACCCTAACTATCAGCTTGGGCATCCCTTGAATTGAACTCTCCTCCCACTCACAGTGTAATGGTTATTGTTCAGTTGCTCAGTCGAGTCCAGCTCTTGGTGACCTCATGGACTGAAGCACACCAGGCTTCCCTGTCCTTCACCATCTCCCAGAGGTTGCTCAAACTTGGGTACGTTGTGTCGGTGATGCCATCCAACCATCTCATCCTCTGTTGTCCCCTTCTCCTGCCTTCAATCTTTCCCAGCATCAGGGTCTTTTCTAATGAATCAGCTCTTTGCACCCAGTGGCAAAGTATTAGAGCTTCAGCTTTAGCATTAGTCCTTCAAATGAGTATTGAAGGTTTATTTCCTTTAGGACTGCCTGGTTTGATCTCCTTGCAGTCCAAGGGACTCTCAAGAGTCTTCTCCAGCACCACAGTTGGAAAGCATCAATTCTTTGGCGCACAACCTTCTTTATAATCCACCTCTCACATATGTACACGACAACTGGAAAAGCCATAGCTTTGACTAGATGGACCTTTGTCGGCAAAGTAATGTCGTGTTTTTTTAATACATTGTCTAGGTACAATGGTATTCTTGCTTTATTCCCAACAGAGTGAGCACATTAAGGCCTTCGTACTTGCTTCCTCTCTTCTTGAACACTCTTGCCTCAGACTGTGCATGACCTGCCCCTCACCTTGTACAGGTCATTGCTTACAGGTCACTTTCTTAGTGTTGATTTCTCAGATTCTTTGCTCTTTCTTCATGCACTTATCACCCTCTGACGTAATGGACATTGTTATTTTTGTTGTTGTTGTTTATTTACTTTGTTTCTCTTTTCTAAGATATAAATTCCAGGACCGCAGACATTTTTGTGTCTCTTATCCATTGTCGTATTCCTAGTACCAAGAATTGGGCTAACTAAATAAATCTAACTTGAATGAACGATGGATACATGCCACCATGGGTACTAAAACTAAGAAGGGCAGCCTCCGCTCATCACTATGTCCCTGGTATTGCCAGCCTTTAATTCCGCCAGGCTCCTGGAGGCCCCATCAAGGTTCTGATGGAGGAAAAAAGAAAATTGCTGTCTCTATCAAAACAAGTGGCTTAGCAACGCTATTTCTTTCCATTTGACTCTCCCCCTTCCTCCGCCTCACTGCCCCCCAACTACTGATGACTCCCAACAGATTTGATTGTAGCGGATTCTGCATCGGCCTTTTTAACTTCCACCCCAGACACTTGGCTACTCTGTGAGAATCCCCTGTACATACAGAATGGGTCATTCTGCTATTTTAAGGACAGATTTGATACAGTAGCTTTTACAAAAAGATAAGCCTAAGTTTTTAGACTTTATGTTAGTGGACTGTCACTCTGTGTTTAAACAGAACACAAAAGAAATCTGTCTGAGACCACGGCACAGTGAAAACAGCCTTGATCAGACAAAAGGCCCTCTGAAGAGGGGAGTGGTTTCCCAAGTCGGGGAGGCGGCGTGGACTGTGGAGGAAAGGACATCACACGTCAAGTCCGGACATTCATGGGTCTTGTTCCTGATGAATGAAGAAAAAATGGGCCCCGTTGAAGAGGGCCAGACTGCTGAAAACTGCCCATGGCTGCTCGTCCCTGGGTGCAGTCTTTCTCACTTTAGACCCTTTTTTTAAATCGAAAAAAGTTATTTATTTGGCTATGCCTGGTCTTTGTTGTGGCATGTGGGATCCAGTTCCCTAACCAGGGATTGAACCCAGGTACCCTGCATTGGGAGCACAGAGTCTCAGCCACTGGACCACCAGGGAAGTACCTAGACCCCATTCTTTTGATAGCTTTGAAATGCAAGCATGACTGATTAGTTCAGAGGCAGAAGAATGACTCAGTGACATGCATGTAAGTTGTTGGCATACAGATGGTATTTAAAGTCACGAGATAGGATGAGACTACCAAAGCAACGCAAATAGAGATGAAAAGTAATCAGAAAGGTGGATGCGAGTAAGCATGAGGGAACAAGGAGAGGCCAGCAAGGAAGGAAGGAAACCAGCAGAGTGAAGAAGTTGGGAGAATGACCTGAAATAATTATTGCTAAAATTTTTGAGTGTTTTCTATGTGCCTGATAACAGTCCTAAGTGTTTACAGGTGTAACTTTACCCACTTCTTTATTATTAACGGTTTGAATTTTATGGATAAAGAACTAAGGCAGGGACTTCCCTGGTTAAGACTTGGTGCTTCCAATGCAAAGGGTACAGGTTTGATCCCTGACTGGGGAACTAAGGTCCCACATGCCTTGCAGCAAAATAAATAGATAAATCAAACAGAAGAAACAAGACAAAGATAGGGTAGGTAGTTTGCTCATAGCCATCTAATTAGTAAGTGGTGAAACCAAGATTTGACCCCAGAGTGCTTATTCTTATGTGTTATCACTGGGTAGGTAGGATCAAGTGAAAGATAGTGCCTCTGTGTCCATCAAAGCCTCATTTAATGGCTTATATTATGATCAGGTGACCTCATTTCAGAAGCTGGTACCTTTGCAACTCAACTCTTGGACATTTTTGTGCTATTTTTGCATTCGTTCCTTGTTGATGGAGGCCATATCATGCTTTGACATCAAGTAACTGGAAACAACAAAGGATAGAGAGATTCCTGGCACATGGGCCTGTCCAAAGCAGCTTACCCTGAAAGAGTACATTTCCACTGTAACCCAGTTTTCCCTCTGTTCTATTTAGGTACTGGCTGATTCCTGCTTTCTCCTCTGCTACCCTTCTGTTATCTAAGAATGTCTTTTCTATAATTACACATCTTTTAATTCAAAAGACCCTTGACTATCAGAGAGAGTTCTATTTTAACTTCCTTTTAGGGATGGCAGTGCAGATATTGAAAGTTGTCTGTTGCTTCCTACTTGATGGAAAAATTCCTACTAAGTTCCCTCATTCAAAGTCCTAGAAGAAAGTAATGAACAACCAAGTGAGAACTGAGACTCTTGGCAGCCAAAAAGGTTGTTCCTGGAGAGATGGGGAAGGCATTTGCATATGGTTGGAAGGGCTGGAATGTCTCTTGGCTCCAAAGTGTCTCTCACCCTGGCCAGAGATGTCTGCTCAGTCGCCATTAGCGCCAGTTCTTTAGAGAAATACATTCTTCCCCTTGAAACTCTGGTTAAAGTGCAGAAATGTTTACCCTTGTCTGGCCAAGTAGTTAGCTGAGATAATAATGCACAGAAAACATTCCTGAGTGAGGTTCAGAGAGAAGGAGATGCAAAGTTGATAGTTTGATAGGGGGTGGGGACGAAAGAAAGGAAGAAGATATTTGAAGGTGAGAGTCTTGGAAGGGAGCTGACTTCATCTCCTAATTAATTGTTTTGCTTAAATCAGCTTTTCTAGATAACAGAGATGTTATTGCTTGTGCTTTTTCCTTAGGATGACATTATGGGGAGTTTCTGCTATAAATCTGTTCAATTGACATCAAAGATTGAACGTCTTACTTTCTAAGGCTTCCCTGGTGGTGCAGAGGTTAAAGCGTCTGCCTGCAATGTGGGAGGCCTGGGTTTGATCCCTGGGTCGGGAAGATCCCCTGGAGAAGGAAATGGCAACCTACTCCAGTATTCTTGCCTGGAGACTCCCATGGATGGAGGAGCTTGGTGGGCTACAGTCCATGGGTCACAAAGAGTCGGACACGACTGAGCAACTTCACTTTCTCCTTCCTCTAATTAGCTTAGTAGAAATAAGATTGTTAGAACAAAAGGAAAGGTTGACCCTAAAAGCAACAAAGTCGCAGCACTCTATCAGTCATTCCTTAGGGATTCATTGGCATCAGGTAAGGTTGAGAGGAGGCTTTTGGATTTAGTGGAAATGGAAGTTACAATTTTTCTAGACCATAATGATGACTGTTAATAGGAAATCCAGTTTTATTCCTTCGTAATGCAATAAAACAACAGTTTTCATGTGGATAAGGTAAAAGCCACACATTTCTTAAGTCAATTGCTAAATGGTTAACTTTTATGTACCACCTCTCTGAATTATTTTTCTAGTTCACTTCTGACATAAAAATTTACTTCTTCCCTAATATTTGGTGCAGTGAGGTGTTGAAAGAATTTGCTAAGTAATCACTGGAACCTGAGATTCTAGTGAAAAACAAAATGCATGGTTTAAAAATTGAACGTACTAACTGGGAGAGAGCAAAGATTAGATGCTTCTTTCTGTAAATAATTAAACCCAGCAGGGCAGACAAGAGAGAACATGGGGCTTGAGCTAAGAAGGATGCATAGGGTATTGAACACTTTCACTTCCCTGTGAGGGCAATCAAAGAGGTCTTTAATAGTTGTTGCTGATTGTGAATATGTGCAACAAAATCCTTAATCCAGATTTACTTCTCAAGCATTTTGCTGTGACTGAAGGAATGAGAAAGGGAAGAGAAGAGGAACTGTTTGATTGAGCCCTTTAGTGCTCTTTCTCTCTAGGAGGCCCAAGTGTGGTTTGTCACAGTGACCTGGGACTTTGGTTCCCTTCAGGACCACCACCTAGCACTGGGGGTGCATGGGTAGATCAAAGACAATTGGTTTTACTTTTTCTTGCCGAGAAGCAGTGGATCTACGAATTGAGAGCTGGATTAACACAAGACACATAGGATGGATTCTTTCTGATTTTCTCTTTCAGAGTTGGTTTTCTTACACTCCAAACCGTCTCCACTTTTTTGAGGTGGTTGGTCTTAAAAAAGAGAAAAAGATTTTACAGTTTTCCTATGGGTAAGCTTGAATATTAGCCTGAATGAAGAGGTTTATCATTTAAATGAACGTAGACTTAAATTGTGCATGTATAGTTTTATAAATTTTCATACATGTATATATTTGTGTAACCAGTACCATGACTGGGATTAGAACAGTTCAATAGCCCCCCACCCCCTCGATTCCCATATGCTATTGCTGTAGTTACACTCTCCAAATAAAGTTTCTCAGTTCTTTTTTTTTTGAAAACTCACTTTCCCATATGAAAGCCTCAATTTCTGCCTTTCATTTGTTCATTTTAATTCAAGAAGTATTTCTAACTCATTTTTGAAGTAATTCAAAATGACATGGGTGAATGGTAAGGTTGCAAGCTTGGTTTCCCCCTATTACATGGAGGAAAAAACTCTGGAAAGATAGCTCTTTCAGTATACTCTTTCAGTATAGCCATATAGGAAAAAAATTGGCCTAAACTTGGCTTGTTGCTAGATTGGAATCTGCAAAGAAAACACACTCAAGAAGTCTCCCTTGAAGCAGAGGACAGAGGTTTATTTTATATTTAACGATTTACCCCTTGACACCTGGGAAATGATTAGTTGATGTTTTCAAAGAAGATTAAGTCAGTGTGGTTAATTAACTGTGGTAATCAGGTGACTTAAATTAATTAACTCCTTGTTAACAATTTCCATCAATTTTGTTAAATAAATGACTGAATCAGTAAATTATACTCAAGGTTAAAGGCTATATTTCCTGATTTATTTTATTGATGACAAATTAGAGAATTTTCTCTTCATCTCATTCTCTTCCTGCCAACCTTACAAATGAGAATTAGCTGGTTATAGTTTGAGAGGAATGCACCAGAGTAACTTTTAATGTATGGCTTTAAGGCAAAGTCAGGTGAAAGGACACTTGAAAAGATTTAGGGGAATGAAACTTAACCAGCATATACATAGCAACATTAAGGGAGGATGGGGGTAGCAAGTAATGATAAAACTCACTTTAGGATAAGCTTTTAACTATGAAGTCTTTAATGTTTTCTTTCTTTTTTCTAAGTGAAAAATGAATGAGGGATATAACAATTTGTTTTTTAGCTAGAAATAAATTTGAGTGGATATTTAGATATTCTAAATGGAGAAGGAAATGGCAACCCACTCCAGTATTCTTGCCTGGAGAGTCCCATGGACGGGGGAACTTGGTGGGCTACAGTCCACGGGTCGCAAAGAGTCGGACATGACTGAGCGACTTCATTTTCACTTTAGATATTCTATTGAGAAGGAACTTACCAAAATGTTGGGATGTAGTGATTACATTAGTCAGTAAAGCTCGACTGCAGGTTTAAAGTGCCATACAAATATACAACTAAAATGTTTTTATTTTTAGAATCTCTATAGTTGAAAATTCTCTTCCTTACTTACATGATTATGTCTTGATCTCCAAACAATGAGCTGGAACATAACCAAACTGTCCCCCATACCATTGCAGTTTCTGAAAGGCATTGAACACTCAGGGGATTTGCATTTGTAGGACAGGTGATAGAGGGTTACTTAGGATTCCTTCTAGAAGGAATATTTGGCATCTTGAATAACATATGAGAAGTGAGAATATATTTATGAATTTGCAAAAATTCAGTGCTAACATCAATCAGATTTTATAAGGAGAAAATTCCTACAGTTTCCTTGAAGGCAGCCTAAATTGTGGGGATGAGCTGAAGCCAGTGATATAAATTTACATTTCTGGCCGCTGAGCAAAATGTTGGGCCCTTTCCACTATTAAGGAAGCTCTCTGGTCCCACCCTCTGGCCCCTTCTCCACCCACCCAAGGATCCTCAATCTGAAGGGTCTCCTCTGGACACAGTTCACCTGTGGTTGAACCCTGTCTGGTGCTGGAACACTGCCTGGTGTTAAGTTCCAGAGATGTACCTCTAGGCTGCTTGACCTCTCTGAGCTTCAGTTTCCTGGACTACTTAGTGATTTCTACTCCACAGGTTCCTGAGAATATTTAAAGGATGTTGTGAGCATGCAGGGTCCGGCACTTGGTGAGCATTCAGTAAACCTTTGGCCCCACAGGGAACCTGGTGCTAAATCATTCATAGTTGACCAGCTCTTGCTTAGGTCAGTGCAGCAGAGCAGCCACCATGCTGTGTCTTTTGAAATAAAGGAACCACTTGTCACATTCTCTATCCATAGAACTTGTTGGGGGAAAAATATTTAAAAAAATTTTTTTATAAGGAGAGGGAAGTCAAGGAAGCATTAGAAGACAGGCATTGTACCTTGCTTTTCTACCCCCAGGAACATTTATTTGGGCTTTCCCCTCTAGGGCTTGAAATCAGACCCAAAATGTCATGTTACATAGCATTTCAAACTTCTCTATAGGCTCAGTGTTTCCATTTTGTATGTCTTGTACCTACTTCCTGTAAATCTGGTCCTCTGCAGAGTTGACTGGTGATGTCTTTGTAACTCTGAGAACAAGAGTGATGGACGCATGGGTCTAAGTAGAGCTCAGATGTGCCCTCTGGTCAAGGAGAAAGCTTTTCAGAGGGAGGAGTGTGTTCAAAGATGAACCCTCGGCTTTTAAGCAGACCGTGTGAGGATCATAAATAGTGATTTTTCCCCCCCTCTTTTAATAGTTTCTTATTCTGTGAAAATAGACAATGGTCCATTGCTGCTGCTGCTGCTAAGTCGCCTCAGTCTTGTCCGACTCTGTGCGACCCCATAGACGGCAGCCCACCAGGCTTCCCCGTCCCTAGGATTCTCCAGGCAAGAACACGGGAGTGGGTTGCCATTTCCTTCTCCAATGCATAAAAGTGAAAAGTGAAAGTGAAAGCGCTCAGTCGTGTCCGACTCTGTGCGACCCATTAGTGCTCCATAAATGCGTGGTGAGTTGAATTGACAACATGGAAGCACTCAGTGGCTTTGAGGGTGCCAGGATCTTACAAAAAAAATTTTTTTTTCTTTACATCAAAGGAAACCTGCTTCAAATACTCTCTTGGTAATTTGAAGTCATGTGTCAGTGACATAGGATGAAGAGTGTGTTTTTTTCTTGGTCATGCCCTATACATTTCTGCCTCTGTGCCAGTTCCAGTTTGTTCCTTCTGCCAGGGACACCCTTCCCTTAGACCCACATATTGAAGCTTAAATGCTCCTTCCTCCACAGGGCTTTTCTTGGTCTCCAGTGAATGTTATCTGAGCCTCTCTCACAACACTTATCATCACACCATGAATTAAAATTATTTATGCATTTTATCTCTTTCTCTAGCACAGGACCACTGATGCTAAGAATTATGCTTGCCTCCTCTGGTATCCTCTGTCTGGCACAGAGCCATGTGTAAGCAGGAAACTCGAGAAATCTTTTAGTGGAAAGTTCTCTGAGTTATAGTAAAGCACGTCTGTCCTCCAGGGTAGGTGTTGCAGAGAGGATTGTGTTTGGCTTTGTTTCTCCCTTACATAACAGCAGTAGGAGGCTGACTTGGTACTTCCATGGTATCATCAGGGACCTACGTACCTATCTTCCTGCTCCACCAGCCTCTGCTGGTGGCTTCCATCCCTAAGGTCACCTCAATGTCCAAAGTAGTGCCTGCAGCCATGGCTACCTCTGCTCTATGTTAGGTGTGGAAATGGAGGAGGTAAAGGAAGGGCATGCTCTCTCTCTTTAAAAGAGACTCTTCCCAGAAGTCCTGCACAGCCCTATTGCTTGCATTTCATCTCATTGATTAAAACTTGCTCCAGTGACCACACTTGGCTGACGTCTGGGAAATATAGCCTTTTGGCTGAATACACTGTTCACCTGAATAAAACTGGGATTCTGGGTCTGAAGGAGGAAGAGCAATGAGCATTGTTGAAGGCTATTGTGGTCCTGGCTGTGGACAGTCAGGTGACCCTGGGCATTTGTTCTACTTCGAGGACCAAACCTTTGTTAAGATACTTGAACTGGATTTGGAGCATAGATGTAAGGAGGATGAGAGAACTGGAAGCATGTTTTGGGAGAAATGATAGAAAAACTTGATGTTTCTTTTGGAGAAGAAAAGAATCAGAGGAACAATGGTTAGCTCTCTCTTCAAATATTCGAAAGGACCATCATATGGAAGAAGGATAAAGCCTTTTTTTTTTTTTTTTTTTGGTTATGCTTCATGGCATGTGGGATCTTAGTTCTCTGACCAGGGTTGGAACCTGTTACCCCTGCAATGGAAGTGTGGTGTCCTAACCAGTGGACTGCCAGGGAGATCCCCTGGAGAGGTTTCCCAAGGAAGTCCCTAAAGCCTATTTCTAATGATTCTAAGGGGTAAGAAGAGAGTTGTAGGCACATAGGATGCACCAAAAGAAGGCTGAGGTTTTGAACCCAGGTGTAGACTTTAGGGTTTTCTCTCTATTGTCTTTACGGTCTCTTTTAACCTTTGACCTTATTGAAATGTATACTATATATATGCATCTGTGAGTCTGATTTTGGAGTTAGAAATAGTTCTTGTTCAGAATCCCCTTTTCTCAGTGGTTGCTGTAATGGTGCTACTGCATTGCAGTTTACATTTTGAAAAGCTCAGGACTCGTTTGCTTTACGCTTGATCTTTTTCAAAATGTCATTGACAGTCAGAAACAATTTCCACATGCAGGCTGAAATGAGAATTCTTAGACTGTAGATACTAATGTCAGGGCTTAATAATTGCATATTGTTTAACTTAGTAATTCAGTAAATATTGTCACCAACAACTTCTTTGGACTAAGATATCTGTGCTTAGGTGACTGGTTAATGTTATTAGTTAAACGTGAATTCTTTTAAATTATTACTAAACGTTTTAAACACCAGAAATGTAATTGCTGCAATGTCTTTTTAAAAAATTGGGGTATAGTTGCTCCATGAAAACAGAGACATTGTCAAGCAGAGAAATAAACTAGAAGAGTTAATTTATCTTACTAAATAGATTTATTTTTGAAAGTGCATAGATTTAAATCTGAAAACTTGCCTATCTTTGTAAATTAAGTTCTGTTGTTCTAATTCAGTTTTATTTTGAATATACATACGTTCTTTTGTGAACCTCGGATGTAAGAAATACTTAGTTAAGGAGAGAGTGTAATTTTTAAAAGGCTTCCCAGGTGGCACAGTAGTAAAGAATCCACCTGCCAATGTAGGAGACACAAGAGATGTGGGTTTGATCCCTGGATTGCAAAGACTCCCTGGAGTTGGAAATGGCAATGCACTCTAGTATTCTTGCCTGAAAAACTCCATAGACAGAGGAGCCTGGCGGGCTATACTCCAGGGGATCACAAACAGACTAACTGAGCACACACACATGTAATTTAAAAGAGAAGTGATAATTTAATAATATGATATGAAATTTCTGTATTAAATCAGCTTTTTGGAGGGTATAAACTATGATTCTAATTAGGGTAATTTAGAACTGGGATGCAGATTATGAACACAGAAGTGCTAGAGTATAAGCAAATATGTATGGAGCAAACAAAAAAAACACTGAAAAATTCAAAGGGAGACCATATATAGAGTTTAAAGGGTCAGAATTTACCTGTTTAAAAATAGTAACCATGGCTAACTTTTGTGGACCATGTCCTTCTGTGCCAGGCCCATACTTTTTATTTATTTATTTATTTATTAATTATTTTTTTCAGGCCCGTACTTTAAAAAAAAAATTATTTATTTTTTTTGTCAGGCTCTTAGTTGCCTCATTGTGGCATGCGGGTTTAGTTACCTTGGAGCATGTGGGGTCTTTGTTCTCCAACCAGGGATCCAACCCTGCGTCCCCTACATTGTTAGGCAGATTCCTAACCACTGGACTGCCAGAAAAGTCCCAGGCCCATATTTCTTATCCTAAACTTCTGTTGAAAAGCTGTTGGCTTTTAGACATGCTGGGTTGAATGGAAGATGGCAAAAGTAGACTCCTACTGGAGATGCATTCCTACAGGTGTAGTGGAAAGTATACCTTCAGGAAGGTGTATCAGCTCCATTCCTTAACAGCAAGCTTTGAAACACTGGGCTTCTGTGTATGTGTGTGTGTGTGTGTGTGTGTTTGTGTACATGCATATGTACACAGATATACACATACACATTAGGTGGAGTTGGTAAATCTTACATTTCCAATAGAAAGAAATCTTTGAGTTACAAACAGTAGAGCAAGGGGTTTTGCTTTACAAAAGAACCAAAACTACAGTATTTCAGGAAATCATATTCATTACTTGATTCTCTTGGGTTTTGGCATCATTCATTTTAGGGCCTTTTTCTAAATCCCAGATTAATCTAAAACACATTACAGTGATTCAGAGATGTTACCAGTTCTCCTGGGAAACCCCTGGACTGTATTTTTGATGGCCTGTGCTTTTATGGAAAAATGCTATCTCACTGCTGATGACATTTCTGGTATCAGCAAAGATAGCTGACCATGTACCACATTTGGAGTCCTGTTAAGATCCTAAAATCTGTGTCATCATTCTGGTGAAGAAGATATTTGGGCACTGAAAGTGAAAGTGTTAGTCGCTCAATCGTGTCCGACTCTTTGGGATCCCATGGACTGTAGCCCACCAGGCTCCTCCGTCCATGGGATTCTCCAGGCAAGAATACTGGAGTGGGTTGCCATTTCCTTCTCCAGGGGATCTTCCTGACCCAGGGGTGGATCCTGGGTCTTCTGCATTGAAGGCAGATTCTTTACTGTCTGAGCTACCAGGGAAGCCTAAAATGCCACAATTAGAAATTTCACTTCTTTGAGGGCTTCCTGTTTTCTGCTGAAAGTACCAGTATCTACAGAAAGCTTTAAAACTCACTTAAACTTTGCTGTGAGTAAGTTCACTTAGGCCCAGGTTTTGAGGCTCAGAACACTTTGGCCACATCATGGGGATCTAAAGGGAAGAGAAGGAAAGGATTTTTAGACTTGGGTGGGGGAAATGAAGCACAGGTGGGACTCTAACTAGATAAGGCCTTAATCGCCTCATTCCTGGACTATCAGAGGAACCTTTTAGGTTTAAGTTGCTTTTCCCTCTTTGTAACTTTACCTACCAAACTTAGTGAAGTGTTGAGTGCTCTTAACAGTGAACATACTCTTATTCAGGGAAGAACTGGCCTCACTTAGTCCTGGCAGGAGGTGGGCTGGTTGTATGCGCTTGACTGAGGACAGCCAAATTGTCCTGGACTTTCTGTCTTTGCTGTTGTGCCCTGACAGTTGTTATTCTGTTTCCTCGAGCATACAAATAGATGTTCTGCCAGAGCCTCAACACATGCTGTTGGATTGAATTGAGTTTGGAGCGCTTGCTGTATGAGGTGGAGACTATTTCGGAGGGTGATGAGAATTGTGTTTCATTACCAAGAAAGCCTGGGGCTGGGGTCATGGCAACGATGGGGTACTTTATTTCTCCTTTTAGAAGGGTTGGACCAGAGAGAAGGTAATAACTGAAGATGATAAAGTTTTCCTTTGGACATATTGCAAGTCATAAATTACATATGATTTTAGTCAAAGAATATGTACATTTGTAGCATTTTTATATTGTGTAAGTGAACATTTAGAGAATTCAGATACTGAATATCTTAAACATTCTAAGGAAGAATTTGGAATTTCATTTTTTTGAATCTGGGCCCTGGAGAATTTATGAACTTTCTCAATGAGAAGCTTTTTAGCTTAGCTTCAGTTGATTAAAATCCTGAATTTATTTTATGTCCTCAGTTCTATGCCATATGTTGAGGGAAGTGCTGAGGTCAAGGGGAATACTTTTATGACCATAAAAAAGTTGCTGTGTCCAAGTTAATATAAAGTGATTTAAAATCCACTCTGGGAAAGCCTCTATATTTATCATCAAATTTTTGTGTGGGTATTGAAATTATACACTTATGGGAGTTTGCATAAAAACTCCAGAGGCTCACCTGAGATCGAGTGATTTGAAATAGATGAAGAATAAAAATAGGAAAATGCATTGAGAATAAAATAGAAAATCAGTGGCAAGCTTGGTTTTGGCCCCAGCTTGACCTGTGTTTCCTAGGATAAATCTGGATTTTCAGTCTTGTCCTTGATCTCAGACTGGGCCAGTGGCTACTTTGTTCATGGGCAGGCAACCAACCACCTTGCTCTAAATACTGAGCTTCTCACAAGCAAGGGGGCTCAGGCTCTGGGAGTTTTCTCTCAATTAGTTAGGGGAACAGACAGGTCTTATCTGGTGAAGGCACTGGTTCCTGAATATTTTACTTTGTAGGCTGTTAGAATATTTGAGATGGATGAGAAGTGGGTATGCCCAGGAGGAAGCCAGCCTTCACAGAGGGACTGCTGTCCTTCAGGCTTTGTGCTTGTGGTTTACAGGGACCTCTTTAATCCTCATCAGAACTTGGTTTTGCAGGTCAGAAATTTTGCAGGTAAGGTAACAGCATGAAAAAAGTGTGAAAGTGTTAGTCAATTGTGTCCGACTCTTTTCAATCCCATGGACTGTAGCCTGCCAGGCTCCTCTGTCCATAGAATTCTCCAGGCAAGAACACTGGAGTGGGTTGACATTTCCTTCTCCAGGGGATCTTCCTGACCAGGGGATCAAACCTGTGTCTCCTGCTTCAGCAGGAAGATTCTTTAGCACTGAGCCACCTGGGAAACCCAGGGAACTGCATATCAGAGTTTAAATCCATGTTCACCAACCTAAGTCAGTTAAACAAGAAATCCTTACTGACTGAAAATTTAATAGTGAATAAAGCAGAATTCCAGCCTTCATGGAACTTTTTGAATGATATGGGAACAGTAGTCTGTACTACCCATGTGTCTTGGACCTTAGTCTGGTATTTTCTCCATCACTATCTTATTTTAGCCCTAATTGAAAAATCTGACTTTCTTACTAAATTTAATTAAAATTGTCTTTAAATAATAGCTGTATTTGGAATCTCAACTTATTCATTCATTGTCTAAGTCAGCACTGTATAATTCTAGATGTCTAATTTTCAGAATTAAGATGATAATTAAAAACTCCATTCTTGACCAAAATTCCTAATACCAGTTTATTTTCTTGTAGTTTTTTAAAAAGTGTAATACAGGCAAAATTCCAGTAAGCAATAGTTTTAATTTTTTGTGTCAGAGATTTTGTTGTATGTACTTCCTAGTATAGTTCATTACTGAAACCATTATTTTTTTCCATCATTAAAATTCTAAGTTCTATTTTATTGCATGGTTAACACTTTATTATGAAAATAGGTTCTTACGGTCATTACTTATTGATACTTAAATACAGATTAGGTGAAATCTTAGGAAATATATGTTACCTTTTTCTTCCTGCTTTTGACCATCACTGCAGATAAACATAATTTTATTTAAGCTTCTCTTAATATTGGGGAATTATAAATTCACTGTATTTAGTCAGAAACCCAAATACTATTTCATTACACATGGATATTAGTGGGTGATAATATAATATTGTTGATTCTGTGTCAACAAGCTATTGAGTTTCACATTATAACATGAGGTGATGACATTTATAGAGCCTGGAAGTGATTTGGAGACCCATAAATGCTATTTAAGCCCAGGCATAACAAACCAGGGCCAAAGGACTCCTGGTTTAACAGATAACCTGCTAGTGAGGCATGTCCTGAAGTTCTTTTTATTCAGTCTGCTAAAATCATTGTAGTAGAGGAGACACAGGAAATTTTATATCGTTCTACCTTGAAAGTCTTTGCAAATGAAATAGATCCCATTTTATGGCTTCCCAAGTTACCAAATACACCTTTACCTTTGACTCTGCAGGGGAACTAACTTCATGCATATGTTAGCAAATCGCTTATAATAAAAATTACAAATTTTTAAAAAACTTTTTGTATTGAGGAATAACCGATTAACAATGTTGTGATCGTTTCAGGTGAATAGCAAGGGACTCAGCATTCGGAAACATGTATCCATTACCCCTCAAACTTCTCTGTGATCCAGCATGTACTGTAACTTTGAGCAGAGATCCATGTGCTATAACAATTATACATTTTGATTTGTGGAATCAGATCTTCTCTTGCGGCTTCCTTTTTCCCCTATTTTTTTTGTAGGGGCGGGTACGAAGTACTCCAGAGTAATGCTGCACATAAACAGTTTGTATAATATGGGTCGAGGTCAGGGGAAGTGGGGAGTTCCATCGTTTATTGAATTAGCAGAGAATGACCCAGACACATAAAGAGGCTCCCAGGGGTTTGGGGTTGGCTTCTAAAGAGTCTTTTGGACTCTCAAGAGAGTCAGTATGGAAGATAATTGTTCCATTGGTAGTTAGATTGGAAGAAAAATGGCAGGATCCATTATAAAAGTACACAAATCATCATGATCTGAAGGCTTTATCAATCTTTTGGAAATCAGCTTCACCCACATTATTCTAATGCATCTCATATCGTTTGTTTATTGATTTGGTTACTAGGAGGTTCTGTGCTAGGCTCTGGGATTACAGAGGTATTTATTCCTGCTTTTAGGAGCTCACACTTTAGAATAACATGCTGTTCTTGGTAGAATCATAATAAATTCCTATCACCTTGGTATCACTCTTCTTTTGGTCTCTTATTCTCATTTACTTTTTCTGTTCTTTATTTTTCATATATATATCAGGTCATGGTGGGAGAATTTTGAGCTTCTTATAAAACCCTTTCTGAGATATAAGGTGACTAGAAGGGAAAAAAGGTCAGTGTTTGTGTAAACACTATAGTAAGCCCCAGCATAAGCCTCACAATGATCAATATTTCTGGCCAGAGTTGTCATTAGACTTGCTTATTGATGTGTAAGCATTGGTTGCTTCAGAGTAAATTTCATGCATATATATACAATTATATATATTATACATAATATATATACAACTATACCTAATCTCCACTTTCTGAAAATGTACAGATTTCAAGTGAGAGCTCAGAGTTCCTAGCATGAAATTTGTGACCTATAAACCCACTTAGCAGTTACAAACTGGTCCAGCCTGGATTTGGGCCACTGTTAAAGTTGAGTTACCATTTTGTACCACTGAGGTTAGGGTACAATGCTAGGTCTCATTATATTTAGTGTTTGGACACTGATATTGGTTGATTTTGGTATCTCTCCTTTCCTCCCCCTCTCTCTTCCTTTTTCTTCCCCTTTTCTCTTTCTTCCTCTATTTCTGCCTCTTTTATCCCTTTTCATGTCTTGAGAGCATACTGGTGTAACTATTGTGAATGGTCAAGAACTAAATAGCATAGAGTAAGGGACTAAGTACAGCAAAGGGTTTGTTAAATAAAAACAAGGGAAAAGTGCACAGCACAAAAGAATATAGCCATTATTTCGTAATAAAGTGAAGTGAAGTTGCTCAGTCGTGTCTGACTGTTTGTGACCCCAGGGACTGTAGCCTGCCAGGCTCCTCAGTCCATGGGATTTTCCAGGCAAGAATACTGGAGTGGGTTGCCATTTCTTCTCCAGGGGATCTTCCTGACCCAGGGATCGAACCTGGCTCTCCCAGCATTGTAGGCAGACGCTTTACCGTCTGAGCTACTAGGAATTCCCATGTTTTGTAGTAACTTTATTTATTGGTTGAGCTGGGTTTTTGTTGCTGAGTGCGGGCTTTCTCTAGTTGCAGAGAGCAGGGCCTACTCTTCCCTGTGGTGCTCGGGCTTCTCACTGTGGCGCTCGGGCTTCTCACTGCGGCGGCGTCTCTTGTTGTGGAGCATGGGCTCTCGGGCATGTGGGCTGCAGTAGTGGTGGCACACAGGCTTACTGTGGCGCGCACAGGCTTAGTTGCTTCATGGCATGTTGGATCTTCCTGGATCTGGGATCAAACTTGGGTCCCCTACACTGGCAGGTGGATTCTTATCCATAGTACCATCAGGGAAATCCTCTAATAACTTTAAGTGGAGTATAAGCTATACAAATATTGATTCACTGTATTGAACACCTGAAACAGTATTGTCAGTCAATTATACTTAAAGTTAATAATAAAAGTTAAAAAAAATAAGATCAGAACAAGAAAGTATTTGTATGATTCAGTCCAGAAGACCTGTTTTGTAGTTACAAATGATTTGCCCTGTGACTGTAGAGAATCACCAAATCCTTCAACTGGGGGTCAATTTCTTCTTCTCCTGCTATTGTCCTAATTTCCGGTTTCAAGCCATTGATCGCTTGATAACCTGTGATCTAATTTACTTAAGATGACCAAAACAGCAATGATGCCTGTATCTTTAACACACATGTATTGATTTGACTTATGATTTAACACTTGGGACTAATTAATGAGAGAAACCCTGGTTTGATGCTATTTATAAACTCTGCATTCGGCTTGAGAGTAGGTCTATCACATCCTATAAAAGCCTTAAGCAGGAAAGCGATTTGCCTGGATCTGTGTAGTCCCTTATTTCTCAGAAGTGTGTGATTTTCCTTTTTAGTTTTTTATTCCATTGAACTATTTCCCCAGTAATTTAGATTGCTAATCAGTAAGCCATGTAGGAATACCTTGGGCGGCTGGGGTTGGAAATCAGCTCTTAAATGGGGGTGATTTATAGTTTTTGTACAAGTCATGTTAAGACATGGTGTTGAAGGGTGCTGGACTCTTTCCTGATGGAGTTGGATTCACTGGGTTCTTATTAACCAGAGCAGGGGGACTATCTTCTTTGGTTTGGATAGTGTTCTTTCAGCATCCTATACATGTAGCTCTTTGGCTATCAGATAACCAGTCAGTTCCTTAGTGGGGACTGGGGACAAAGTTCTTGGGCTTAGTTTTCTCCCAGGTGGAGTATGCATCCCTCTGTAGGAACCTCAGTGACTCAGCTGCTAAAGAAAACAGCATGGATTATATGAGAAAATACAGGAAAGACTAAAATAAACACAATTTCAGTGTTTGGTACTGGCTGGCAGGAAGTTTTCATTGCTGAATATTCTTGGTCAAAATAGCTTCTTTTGAATGTTTTAGGCACTCAGGTGATTGTCAATTAATATCTTTCTTTCTTTCTTTCTTTATAAGTGTGGCAGGGTGAGGAGAGGGTGTTTGAGAAAAGTATATATATATATATTTTGTTCTAAATAATTACACAGATGGGAAAAAGTTGCACCAGAAGCAGGTGTGTTTCTGACTTTGCTTTTCACAGCAGTGATCCTTTCCATTAGTGAAGAACAACTGCCTGAGGACTTAAGGTTTTGGCTTGTTTTCTTTTTTTTTTTCCTGTGACTCCCCTCACCCTTGAATGATAAGTCTGTGGACTCCTGATAGAGCACTCCAGGGTGAAACAGGCTTTCCTGGAACTGGGATTCTTTATCACACTCCCATGAAGTTCATTTCAAGGTGCTGGTACTAGTAGCTGGGGCATGATATTGCCCAACCCCAGGCCCTCTTATTGATGGGTGGGAGGGAGTATGATTACCATTAAATAAATTTTATTATCTTTAGGAGGGAAGAATTTATTATAGGGGTTTTCTTAGATGATCTCTTTCATGTGGAGTAAGACATTTTGAGCTCTGAATGTCCAAGCCGCTTAGATGTTAAGTTGTTCTCAACCGGGGGTGGTACCACCATTCTCAAGGGTGTTTGGACATGTATGTCACATCACAGGAGATGGGCACTCTTGTCATTCCACTTGTCAGGGGCCAGGGACACTAGACATTTGCTCTTTGCCCAGGGCAGTTGAATAATTTTCCTACCCTACATGCCTATCGCGTTCCTGTCAAGAGTCCCTGGGAAGTGTGATTTTATTTATATTTCAGTGCCGTGCTGATGGACAGTCTGATTGTAGGGCTTAAGGAAAAAGAAGTGGTGTGGAAGAGATGAGGGTAGAGGAGAATGGCTGGTAGCTAGTGTTTAAACAAAATGGGGGAGGAATAGCTCAGTTAGAAAAGGTAGAAATGTAACTTCCCACTTCCCAGAATTGAGAGGCTTCTCTGATAGTGTATCATGTTATTCTGCTGCCTTTTGATCATTGAAAAGACACTTTAAAAATTACTAAATCTTTCAGCAGTCTTTGCAACCTGCTATCTCACAAGGACTGGCTGAATTCCACATGCTGGATGCTCAGACACATCCATTCAGCTTGGAAAAGACAGAACACTAGGAGGCCTTGGGTGGTACCTGTGGAAACTGCTGGCCATCTGCCAGGCATTGAATCAGTTGTGGGGCAACTGGAAGGGCTGCAGGGTGAGCCCCAGGCCTACCGGAGCCTCTCAGTGAACCACCCACTGCCTTGCTCACCAAGCTCTTGCTCTGGGCAAGGTTCTGAGGAACCCGAGGCCTTCTCATGGCCAAATCTGTATCTTCATTCAGATTTGCATCCACCCAGAGAGCCTTTTAGTTTTAATAGTTACTGAAGTGAAAGTGAAAGTGTTCAATTGTGTCCGACTCTTTGTAACCCCGTGGACTGTAGCCCCACCAGGCTCCTGTGTCCATGGAATTCTCCAGGCAAGAATACTGGAGTGGGATGCCATTCTCTTCTCCAGGGTATCTTCCTGACCCAGGGATCAAACCCAGGTCTCCTGCATGGCAGGCAGATTCTTTACAGTCTGAGCCAGCAGGGAAGCCCAATAGAGTTACTTGCAGTAAAGATTTCTTAGTTTTCTCACTCTCAACCCATTTGACCATGTCACTCTGTTCTTGACATTCAAGGCCCTTTCTTCTCCATCACCCAGCGTCGTTGTCCCCCATGTTTGAAGAGGTTCCCGTGCTTGGGCTTTGGAAACCTGCTCATTAGACTTCAACCAAGCTGGGCCTCCTTCAAGTTGTTTGGATCCTATACAAAGCCTGGTCTCTCCGTCATCCACCCAAGTCCTGGTCTTTCACACAGGCCCAGTGCAGTCTTTTCTCCTTCAAGAAGCCTTCTTTCATCACACCATCTTATGGTGTTCATTTTTTCCCTCCGTGAGACCAATTGGTTCTTACTGTCTCTGGTGCTTATTTGGAACCAAATCATCTACTGTCATATGGTACAGCTCTGGGGTCATACTACCTGCTGTGTGAATCCCTGCTTCTCCATCTACCAGTTGTGAGATTTGGTTAAGCCTCAGTTTTCTCATCTATGAAATGGGGCTATTAATACTATCTCATAGTATTATAGCAGTATTATCTCATAGTTGTGAGGATAAGATCATCTATGGGAAACCCATAAAATACTGCTGGCACTTAATAAGTAAATTATGAGTAATTGAAAACTGTCATTTGTTTTGTGGGATGTGAGATGAAGAGTAGAATATAGGTCCTGGGTCTGAATCATTTTCTGCAAAAAATTCATTTTCTGCATCTGTGGGAATTTGACTGATGTCTCTGAGGTGCAAGTTCTCCTACTAAGGAAATAGAACTCTCACTTCATCTATTTCTAAAATAATCTAATGGGTGTGTATAAAGATTTTCATATCATCTATATCATCATTTTTATATCATCAGTACATAGTAGGTACTTAACAAATAGCAGCTATTGTTGTTATATGGTTATATAATTTATAATGCATAAATAACTTTTGTTCCCAATAAATTTATAAACTCTATATAAGAAAGATCATAGCTTATCATTCTTTGTTTCTTTCACAAACCTTAAACAAAGTCTTGCACACACTGGGTATAATTTTTTTTGTGGCTTTTTTGAATCTGACATCATATTCTTTTGGTCTTTTTTTTTAAAAAGAAACTGCATTTAAATAATGTGTGTACATGATCACTCATCAACTGGCTTTGTGGTTTTCCCTCAAAGCCCTTGACTTTTTGAAATATACTTTTTGCTTTGTTTTTCATTGTTAAAAAGACTTTATTACAATATTACTTCAGTTTTATGTTCTGGTTTTTTGGTCGTGAGGCATGTGGAATCTTAACTCCCTGATCAAGAATCAAACCCATACCCCCCTCCACTGGAAGGTGAAGTCTTAACCACTGCACCACCAGGGAAGTTCCTTGAAATATCCTCTTAATACCAATATCGTTTCCCTCTATCAAAACGTCAGGGCTCTGAAGCAATTTGAGGAAGCAGTCAACTCAATTTGTTTGTAAACTGGATTTAAAAAAAAAGTAATTCTGGCCACTTATTTGGCAGCCTGTTCTGAAAACCAGGCAGCTAAAATGCTGCACAGGAAGAGTAGTGTTAATAGGTTGGTTTGCTGTACCTGTCTTGTTTCAGTTCCATCAGTTGTGCTGGCTGTTCCACTAGTTGACATTAGGCAGGGCAAGGTCACCAGACAGTTTGTTACCCTTGGGTGTCACGCTACAGTGTCAAGTTTGGAAATTAGCAAGTGACTTTAAATCTTCCAAAGGGGACAGGCCTTGTTGCTATGGATAAGGTGTGAAAATTGTAGTAAACCATCACCGGTTTATAAACATCACAAATATGTTTGTCTGCACCAAAGGAGTAAAATTAAATACCAAAAAAGTAAAGCAGAAATTATGGGTGAATTGAGGAGTGTATTTGAGTTCAGGGAAGGTAGGATTATTAAAATGCCACATAGTGTTAAATGTTTTTAAAAAGAGCACATGTACCTTCTCAGGTAGACCAAAAGTGTCTGGATAGAACAGCATGTGTTAGAGGATCGAGGAGGAAAATAGGATTTGCCATAGAAATTACCTTACTCTGTTAACTTTGGACAATGTTCCATTGACTACAACTTGCCCTTTTCTTCTAAGAAGAGAATTCATGAGAGGAAAAAGAAACTGTTATAGGGAAAGAGCAAACGAATAAAACATTAATATGGTAATATTTTTCTCTTTCTTTTAAAACTTTTAGATAGTCCTATTTCAGATTAAACCAGGTTTCATTTTTCTTTCTATAAAGATAGTAAGTTTCAATTAAAAGACATTGTTTGCCTTGATGGTTTTATGAATCTTGTGTCTGTAATGATCCCAACAGACTGAATTTTACAAAGAGAAATCCTCATTTCCTGGTAAATATGTGTTTACTGTCTCATGTGCCCAGCACTGTGCTTAGAGGCTGTGAAGGATACAGAAGTGGTGCTCTCAATTCTGTGCTGTGCCCTTTAGGGAAAAACAAACTTCTTTCCTCCTTGAGGCATTATCTGTTACTCTAGTATCTTATCTTAACACATTCTTAGCCCAACACTTAAACCAGGAAACTCTATGGCTATTTATGAAGAAAGGATTACTCCTGTTTTTCTCCAGCTGGGAGCTCTGTAAGGTTAAAAAACAGGTTATTCCTATGTCCACTGTAATTTTTCTTGAAGAGATTGAAACTTTTAAAATTTCCCTGCATTGCTTTTTTTTAAAAAAAACTCTTTTATTGAAGTATATTTGATTTGTAATGTGTTAATTTCTACTGTATAGCAAAGTGATTCAGTTATATATATATATATATACACATTCTTTCTTTTCATATATATTTCATATATACACATTCATATTCTTTTCCATTATGTTTATCACAGTACATATTCCCTTTGTAATATTGATAGAATGGATGACAGTTTTCTAACAATAGTGGAGCATTTGGTTGATACGTTACCACCCAGCAATGATAGAGTACTCATTTGCTTTTCTTGAGAGGTGTTTCCAAATAATAGTCATTTGGGACTTATAACAGACATGGAAGTTGACATTGAAAAGATGAACTTGATGAATTATCATGGATCTGTTGTTATAAGAATTATCTATAAGTTGAGTGAGTTGGGCTTCATGTATTTAGATGATTGAGTATTTGGGAGGTCAAATGTGAAAAATATGAACTAGAAAGGGTTACTTAATTGCAAAACTTCCCCTATCAATTAAAAAATTTTTAATGTGTGATATTAAACAATTGCCTTTTAAGTGCTTAAGAAATTAATCTTGTGTATCTATTTTGTATTTTTTCATGATATGGTTAACTTCATATTTTAGCAAAAACAAAGAACAACCTCAACATTTGACTTGTAATAAAAGTTGCTTAAATGAAAAGAGAAAAAAGGTTGATTAAGAAATAACTGTATATATATATATATGTGTGTGTGTGTGTTTAAAACAGGCAGTACTGAGAATTTGCTTCAGTATGCTCAGTTTCTAAGTGTATGATTTTTCTAGCAATAGGAAACTCTTTGTAAATCGACTGACCTTTAGACAGCTACACTTTTTCAACCAGAAATTATTAGA
The DNA here is from genome assembly GCF_014754425.2 of Oryx dammah. Lineage (NCBI taxonomy): Eukaryota > Metazoa > Chordata > Mammalia > Artiodactyla > Bovidae > Oryx > Oryx dammah. The sequence continues at coordinate 109,001,206 of NW_024070211.1, read as the reverse complement.
TACTAAGGGAAACAAATGTACTGAATTTACAAATGTATTATGTTGGATTACTAACAATAGACCTAATTGATAAAAGTGATTTAATATATGTTGTGTTAATAGCTAAACCTCCAAAGCCTCTAATCTCTCATGGAAATATTGCTTTGTAGAACAAAATCCAATGAGAAGTTCTGGGATTCCAGAGTGAATTTGTACATTCCTTAGGGGCATTTTTGCAAGGGAGGTTGTTGTGTTTTAAAGGTAGTTGATAAGAGACCTGCACCACCAACCCCAGACCTGCACCACCAACCACCATCATGCATTAGTCTATAGAAGGTATTTGGGTGTACGTATTCCTGTACCACTCGGTACCACCATTTAGTCAAGGAAAGTTTCTGACCATTTGCAGCATACATTATAAATCAGGATGTCACTACCAGACAATCAGATTTGAACATTCCATGAACAAAGTAGCCTATATCCCCTACGAATAGATCACTTAACTATGTTTATGTCATGCTGTTGATATGCCTGCCTTTACACAAGACAGGATAGCACGTTGCTTATTTATTTTGGGAGTAGGTAATTGATCTGTATATTTACTTAATTTCAGGTTAGTTAGTCAAACACTGAAATGGATAATTTAGCATGATTGCTTAAATAGCTGGGGAAAGTATAATTATTCTTCCAACCCCCCAAATTATTCCTCTACCACCATGGGCTTGTGAAAGAATAATTTTGAGTCTTCTCCAAGTTGGGCTGATGTTGGCTGCTCTCTTAAAAAAAACACGATAATGATACAGCACATAATGTATGGGGAGGTCGCTGGTCAGGTATTTAGGAAAACTCTGAGGACCTCCAACTGCCAGATCAGTCCCCCAGGGAGAAGTAGGAAAACTGCAGGATATACTGGTTGAGTTTAATGAATTTAAGTTGTATTCTCTTGCTGGTATCACTAGGGGTATCACTGCCACTTGGAAATGTGGCAACTTTGATGCCAACTTTATGTACTCGAGATTGGCTGCAGAGATTTTTTTTTTTTTTTTTTGGCCTTTGTTTATTGCCGGAGAAGAGCTGTACCTGACTTCTTACAAATAAGTTACAAACAAAAAGCCAAGGTGTTGGTCTGTATCTAAGAACAAAGAACCATAAATTGCTGTACATGATTTAGTAATAAAAAGGGACTTAAAAAAACTGTAGGGTGTGAAACTGAAAAAAAAAAAGCACTATCACACATATGAAAAAGTTACTCATGACATTATTAATCAGCGATAGCTACCCTTAGCATTCTGGTCTTTCCTGTGCTTTTTTTCTATTATATATACTTTTGTTCTGGTAAAATTTTGTTCCTTTGTCTTTGTTACGTTATATTACAAATATTTCTCCAAATCATTTTGTTCTTCATAACTATTTTAATGAGTTCCTAATATGATATATAGATATAGATACACGAAAGTTTAATCATTTTCACATTGGACATTTAGGAGGCTTGCAATTTCATTTATCATAAATAATACTAAGATGAAAATCTCCACACATAAATTTTTAAATTCTCTGCCTCATTCCTTAAGGGATAAAAAAAGACCTAGAAGCTTGTTAAAGTGTAGAAGTAAAAGTATTATATTAAATTAAAGAAGTATTAAATTTAAATTAAAGAATAAGTGCTTTTAAAAAGCAGGATAACTGTTGTCAAATTGCTTTCCAGATTCCTTACATCAAGGTGCCTTCTAGTTAGCTGTGTGTGAAAATGACCTTCCTGCAAACCCCAAAACAGAATATAGTCATAAAAATGTTTTCCTAATTGTATATATAAGTAATTTACATCCTTTGATTACTAATTAGTGGGATACTTTTTTATTTCATCAAAAATTTGTATTTCTTTGAAATATCTGTGTGGATAACTTTTTAAACTGGCTTTCTCTGGCTTGTGGGATTACAGGATGTCGCAGTAACGAGTTCCTGTGCCAACCTGGTCTGTGTATTACTGCGACCTGGCGGTGTGATGGGACCCGAGACTGCCCAAATGGCGCGGATGAAATTGGCTGCCGTAAGTGAAGAGGGGCGCGGCTCAGCGCTGTTCTGAGTGACAGAAGTGATTTCAGCTGTAACAAAGACAGAGTTGTGACTTTAATAGTTTGTACTGAGCTCCAATCTTCAGCGTTAAAGTGGCATTAAAATTCAGACCCTTTTGAGGAAGAGGTTCCGTTCACATCAGTTTGTGTCTTATCCAAACACCTTGATACGGAACCAACTTTCTGAGTTGTCTTCTGAAGCGTATAAGCGATTATTTCATATTATTCAATCTGCAAATTTTGTGCACGAACAAGAACAAAAAAATAATGTCTGTACTGCTGTGATTTGCAATTCAGGGAGTCTGTTTTCACAAACAGGATGTAGTAGGGTGTAGGGGAACTTGTGTGAATTACTATAAAGAGGTCACAGAAGTGGCTAGTGCAGTTTATATTCTTAAAAATTATAGTTAAAAACATGATATAGACACCAACTTTAACTTTTTAACTTACAAGTAATTATAAAAATAATTTTCCACCTATTTCTTCATTTATTTCTGTCCATAGTATTCTGAAGTAGGTTTCAGATGAGGAAACTGAGGCATAAAGAAGCTAAGTTACCTACTGAAGGCTTCCTGCTTGCTGTACTAATCCCAACCCTTATATCCGTTTTTCTCCCACCTCGCCATAGGAGATCTATCACACTATTGCAGTTTCATCCATTTTGATAGGTGAATAGGCAATGATTATAATCCAAAAACCAAGAAGGCAGGTGAAAATGTGAGTTGTTTGCCATCCTTTGGCACAACAGAACAAACTTTTGTGTATTGTTTGGATGACAGTGCACTTTGAGAATGGGAGAAGTGTGGGGCATAGGTGCTCTGAAGTACTTCTCAAATTTTCACGCAGTAATGGATCACCTTGGGAGCTTGTTAAAGTGTAGGTTTTAATTCCACATGGTTGAGGTGGGGTCTGAGATTCTGCATTCTGGAAGCTCCCAGGAGATGCTGATGTTGCTAGTCTGGAACCCACACTTTGAGTAAGGGAGTAGTTCTGTTTGTAGAGACATGATCATGTGTTATCTATTTGCCTCCTGGGCTTGCTGAGTTCATTTTAGGTTAAACACAAGGAGCAGAAAGGTAAGAGTGTATTCTGATATAAAGGAGTAACAGTTACACCAACAGATTTGTCAGTGTCCCGTAGCAATGATGATAGCAACACACCAACGACAGTCGTGATTGCAACTAATTTGTGTGGCACGTTCACATATGATGGGGCTTCCCCAGTGGATCAGAAGGTGAAGGATCTGCCTGCAGTTCAGAAGACCTGGGTTTGATCCCTGGGTCAGGAAGATCCCCTGGAGAAGGGAATGGCAACCCACTTCAGGTTTCTTGCCTGGAGAAGTCTATGAACAGAGGAGCCTGGAAGGCTACAGTCCATGGGGTAGCAGAAAGTCAGACATGACTGAGCAGCCAACACTTCACATATGTTACTCTTCTTATTTTTTACAGCAGTGTGAGAAAACTATAGACCCCATTTTATGATGCATACATTGAGATTCAGAGAACCTGCTCAAGATTTTAAAGCAAATAAATTGTGGAAATAATAAAATGACTTGATTTGGGGTCTTATTTTCCAAATCTCATGGATTTTACAATTTATCCTCATGCTTTACTATTGTTATTACAATACAGAACACTTCAAGTAATGTAATAATAATAAACTAATGGTTGATTTTATTAAAATTAAAAATGTAATTAAAATTAAAATTTGATATTGTTTTGGTCATAACTTTGTATGTGTGTTTTTGTATGTATGTATGCTATTTGTTTTATTCTCTGGAATTTTGTATCTCTTTGGATTATCATTTATTGTGAGACCATTGAGATTATTTGACAGTGAACATTGTCCAAGGTCCACAGACTCTAAGGTTTTTTAATATTTGCTATCAAATATATTGAGCAGTAGTTGACATACTTCCTTTAAAAGGAGTATTGCTTGTTGATATAATAGGGTGGATGTTTGACACAATTTCTTTTCTGGTTTATTTTAGCCACCAGTAGTTGCCATTCCAACCAGTTCCTGTGTCCGAATGAACAGCTCTGTATCCCTGAGAGCTGGGTATGTGATGGGGAAGATGACTGCAATGATGGTGCCGATGAACGGCGGCATTGCCGTAAGTGCTTGTAGAGGAGTCTTGCTTTGGCCCTTTGGCCACCTCAAATTCTAACCTTTACAAATACAAAACACAATGAAATGATTCTTTGTAAATGAAAGAAAAGTTGAACCTTGAAGGACAAGGAAACCTGTGCCAGCCATCTCACCCAGGGGTTGGATGATACTGAAAGTGTGAATGTGCTAAAGACTTGTCAATAAATCTCTGTGATTTAGATTCCCAGCATTTAATTCAGGTTATGTTATACTTAAGAGCGAAACAAAACACTTTTTGGTGTCTATATGTGAGGGTCTTCATGTGTCTGGCAGTTGGATGTTTTGGCTGCAAAGAATGAAAAAATGTAACTCAAAAAATTTAAACAAAAAGGGAATTTATTATCCACACAACTAGTATAAATGTAGCATTGTTCCAGGATTGACTGGAAGATAATGGAAAATCTCAGTTCCTTGAATTAATAACATCATCCAATTTTCTTCCACTGTTCTGCCCTCCTGTCTTTTTAGTCTGTTGGCTTTTCATGATTGCATGAAAGCTGTAGAAGTCCTGAATTTTACATTCCTATAATTCACATTTCAGTATCTAGAAGAGAAAGCATCAACATCTTGATGGACTGAGATGGAGAGAAGATACAAGGCTGTAATGAACCACCTCTAGCTCTTGACCTCAGGTGTCCTCTGGAACTATCCAGCTCTGATTACTGTGTAGCATTCATCTTTGAACTTTCCCACGTTCTGTTTCATTACATGCACATCCCACAAATCAGTGGCCATCTATCATCACTCTGTGTTGGTTTTGAGATAGCCCCGATCCTGTTGGCATTTTCTCATAGTCATTGCCCGCAAAAATCAAAGAAGAAACAGATGTTTTGACGAGTACTTCATGTGAGAACTTGTTTAGTTGTTAGGTGACTAGCAGTGGAGATGCTATGGGCTTCAGTAGGTTCTGGGTGTATTTATTAAAAAAATGGAATTTAGTCCAGGAATTTTGAGGCCAGCAATGGAGTATGAACTCTTCTCAGTTGGGCCACTAGATGCCTTCTTTTGAGGAAAGTAATGGAAATTCTCAATACTCATGAGTTTGACTTTGGTGTAAAGTTAAACGTAGACTGTATTAAACAATCTGTTAGGGCTTGTCAGTGCTGGTCATGTGGTCTGCCATCTAGCAACAAAGAGATGGTGGTCCTTGGGACAAAGTGGTTAAGAAGAAACCAGTGAAATATGTATAACTGTGAACGGTGGTGGTGTGGTGACAGATTGCAGTCTTGAGGAAGGTACAGACAGGAGCGGCTCAAGGCCAAATGGGAGCATGGCGTATCTAAATCAGGTCTAGCTATGAATCAGGACTTAAGGTAGATTAGCAAAATGGGAGCGGGAGCATGGTTCAGCAGTACTGAAATGAGGAAGGAAATGTACCAGGGATAGTGGGGAGCAGGAAGAAATCCTTGTTTCTAGGAAGTCTGTCTGGGCTCTGATATTCTCTGACTGGCCTCTCAAAGGTCCTAGAGGAAAAGGATGACCTCCGTGCTTGATTGTGAAGCTCCCGAGAGCAGTGACTATGCTTTATTCAGCTTCTATCCTTAAGACTTGCTACTCTGTGTCACAGGTAGTAAGTTCTTGATAAATGGACACTGAATGAATGAATGACTGGTTATTTATCTGTTGACTGCATATGCCATTTGGTTCCATGTCCCCTTGCTGCTGGCACAGAGTAGGAAGAAAGCTGAGCTGTAGGTTGTGATGCAGTGTGTGGTGGATGACCTCTTGCTAATACTGCATAGAGGGGCTGGGAACTGCCAAGGGCCACGGCTCGGGGAGATTCTATAATCTGTGAGCGATGCTCCATACTATTTTAAATGGGTAGGATTTCATAAGGTAAATCTTACATTTAAAATTTTGTATTGTGTTTTCATCACATCATATTTCCCCCAGATGCTTCTCTTTTTATGTGGATAATTTTAAAAAGTCCCATCATATTTCCTGCGTCAAACTCACAGAGTAGAATTCACATGAAACAACCATTCATTCGATTTTGTCCAATTTATCCAGAGACAAATTTGATAAGCTACTGATGTTCTGCCTTCACCTACCATAATCACCTACCATTTAAGCCAGCTTAAATGTCTGTTTATAAAACTGACACGTATTCAGTGTAGAAAGCTTATAAAATAAGTCTTCTCTAAGACTCTAAAGAAAAATATCACTTACATTCCTGATATTCAGAAATAATTACTGTCCACCCTTTGGCATATTTCCTTCTGAGGGGAATTTTTGTTGTTGTTCAGTCGCTAAGTTGTGTCCGACTCTTTGTGTTCCCATGGACTGTAGCATGCCAGACTTCCATATCCTTCACTATCTCCTTGAGTTTTCTCTAACTCATGTCCATTGAATCAATGATTCTATCGAACCATCTCATCCTCTGTTGCCCCTTTCTCCTCCTGCCTTCAATTTTTCCCAGCATCAGGGCCTTTTCCAATGAGTCGGCTCTTTGCATCAGGTGGCCAAAGTCCTGGAGCCTTAGCTTCAGTATCAGTCCTTCCAGTAAATATTCAGGGTGGATTTCCTTTAGGATTGACTGGTTTGATCTCCTTGCAAGGGGGACCTTGATTAATACCTATACTTGCAAAATTCTTATTTCATTCATCCTTTTTACTGTGTAGGTTTTCAAGCTATATTGTATTCTCAGCACATGTTGATAATATAATTGTCTACACTCACAAACTTGAGTGTTTTGGGTATTTTGATAGTATGCTTGTCCTAACACCCTTGCTTTCACATTGTAAGATGTCTCCCTTAGGGTACCCAGGTGCTCTACCTGGTGACCCTATGAATTTTATGCTCAGTGTATGGGTTACTTGCCTTTACTTTTAAATTTCCTCATTCATATTTGTTAATGTTGTCACATTTGTTAATTGATCTGCATTCTTCAGTAATTATAAAGTCATTTTTTTTCCTTTCACAGCTGGAATAACATGCTCCAGCCGTCAGTTTACCTGTGAGAATGGTGAATGTATCCCAGGGGAGTTCAGATGCGACCATTCCACAGACTGCTTAGATGGAACCGATGAGAAAAACTGCCGTGAGTTCCTTAAAGCCTTTGCCCTGTATTTAGTTTCGCCTTTGTCCCTTTGGCATTTTAATCAATTTGTTGATGGATAAAAATGCCTACAATATGCCTCTTGTTATTGAAATCTCTTGGCAGATTCTTTTGTGGATTAGAGGTGATGTTCTGATAGGAGTCTATTTTTAGCAAGACATTCTGAGTGTGTCCTGCCTTAGCACATTAAGTTTCTGTATATCTTGAAGTAAGAAACTTTTAACTTTATTTTTTTCGGCTTGTTTTTCTTTCTTTCTTTTTAAAATAAACTTTAACATAGAGTCACAAAAAGTCAGCGAGTACAAAACCCAGTTTGATCAATTTTAACTTTTATTATATTACGATGGTGAGCTTCTAGGTCAAATGTCTTTGGCCAATAAGAGTTTTTCCGTTCCTGTGGACTCAGTGTTTTCCAGCTTACCTTTGGAAATGTGTTACATGTTGAAAATGGCTTTCTGTAATGGAAGAATGCATCAGTTTGTAACTGACCACCATAAGATAAAGCATAGAAATCGCAGTGTTCTGCATATAATGAATATTTAATTATTACCATAAGCAAAATAAGAAAGTGAAATCATGTGCATGATTTACTTCTTACAAATGAGTAAAGAGTAATCTGCCTCTTTTGAGATTTATGTAGAATTTTTAGAATACAAGAATATACTAATTATTCTGTTGTGTCCTTCCTCTGGTCCATCTAACTCTGTCTTTAGTCTCAGACATACCCATTTTCTCTCAAAGCCCTTATAAGTCTATCATTTCATACATTTTTCCAGAGCTTCCTTGAGTTTTTATGTCTTTTCTCCTGACATTCCTTCAGGTAGACTGCATTTTAAACTTCAAGGAGTTATTTAATACTTCGTATTCTAATAATCAGTGGATAGATTTTGCACCTTAGAAATCTTGATCATAAACTTCTTGGTTATTATGTCTTCACCTAAAAATTTAAGTTTTAGTCTATTCTCCTGAGGCAACTCTTTAATTATTTGATCATTTTGATATGATTTTAGTTCTCTGGACTGTCCCTAAGTTCTTTCCTTTGGTAGACTGTATGAGAAGCGTACACTTTCCAATATGGCACCATGCCTGGAGTGGGAGCTGACATAAACTGGTTATGAGCACATTGTTTGTATTTACTGTACAAACTGTGCTCTTGATGGAAGAAATACTGGTGTGTATGCCAGATCCATGCTGCAGCCTATCATCACACAGTACAATAAACAAAACGAAAAACTTCTCCATTGCTTTCTTCCCTTGTATGTTACTTTGCTTTGAGAGGAGGCTTTGCTATTTGTCTTTATGTCTCTATTTCCTAGCAGTTTCTGGTATGGTTCTGTTGTAATTTCCAACTTACATGTTTTCTTTTGAAAGAGATTATGTTGCTTCTATTTCGGATCTTCTTTAACTTGAGAAAATTTATGTAAAATTTAGACTTAATTTAATACTGGCAGTTTTAGAGACAGCAGTGTATGTCTGGAGGTCACAAATGTAAGTCCAGAATCAAGGGCTCCCCTTTAAGTACTTTGTAAAGCAAACAATAAATCCTTTATGGTGGCAAGTGAAGAAAATATTTTTCACTAAGAATAGAGACAAATCATACATTATATTTTGCAGTATTGTGTAAACTTCAAAGTGTTATGTAAATTCCAGTGGTTACTCTTATTAGGCCGCTCACAGAGAACAATAGCAGCAGTATTACAGTACTGTCTTATGAATAAAGTAACTGAACCAGCAAGGACAGAGTGGCTTGTTCAAGGGTAAGTGGTGTGTGGCAGAGCTAGAGCTCAGCTCGTCCTCTGGTCCAAGTCTGGTGATTGGTGTTCATGAAGGACTTTATTTACAGAAGGAGGAAGTCCTACCTTGTGCAAGAACAAAATGGGTGACCTGTGCCACTGGCCTGCATCTTTATCCCTTATTTACGAATGGATAAAAAATGAATGCTTTATTGCAAATGCAGTGGGACTTGTGGAAATGCTATTTTAGGCAAAATAAAAGGCAGCCAAAACAGACTATTTGGATTTATTCCATGTGAACACCCTGCAGCCAAGTCTCAAGTCACCAATACAACTGCCTCATGACTTTGCCAATGGGCCTTCTGGAAAAAAAGCTGGCAGGGTTCAGGTAGCTCTTGTAGGAATGAAGGAAAGGAAGTGAGTTTTGTAAAATATCTGGGCTGGAGTTCATAATCAAGATTTTATTTATATATTTTTTAAGTACATACAAATAATTGTTGAACTAGAGTTAAAGCTCATTGTTTCTGAAATCATACAAGTCATGAATCCTACAGGGTTCATGGCCCTAAAGTGAATCTCATCATGTAAGGGGGTTTTGCAATGAGATTTCTTTCTTCCTATTTTTCTCTACCTTGTTTATTTATTGATACATGTTATTTAAAGACTAGTATAAAACAAATTTAACAAAGCAGAGGAAATGAAAAAAGAATCCTCATACTTCCTTGTTAGTGCCTTGGTCTCCTGGCCATAGCCAGGTTCGTATAAGAAGGAAAGGAATGACCTGGATCAAAGTGTTTAATAAATGCCAGCATGCAGGAGCAGGATTGGCCTTACTTTATTTTCCCTCTTTGTTTGGAGATCCTGTGGGAAGTGAGAGGGCATCAACCACTATCTCATTCAGTTTTCACATTAGTACTACAAGGTACTTTAGAGAGATCCTTAAAGATCATCAAGAGGTAAGGGTGGGTGAACCAAGATATTAACCTAGGCCTAAATCCTATGCCCGTGCCCTTGGAATATTTGTCTTTGTATAACATGTTTACAGAACATTTTGCCTCCAGATTACATAGCTATTTTATTATTAAAATGATGCATTAAAAGCTTTTTATTATGGAAAGTTTTAAACATAATCAAAAGCAGAATGATTGCATCAGCTTATAGCTAATTTTGTCTCACCTATGTTTCCTTGTTTTTCTTTCCATTATTTTGAAGCAGTTCTCAGATCAGTTTTGTCTTTAGGTAATTCCATATCTAGCTGCTAACATTCAAGGAAAGACTAAAACATAACGCTGTCAGCTCTGTGTGTGTGTACTCCATCATATGACTCTTTGTGACCCCATGGACTGTAGCCCACCAGGCTCCTCCATCGACGTCCATGGGATTTCTCAGGCAAGAATACTGGAGTGGGTTGCCATTTCCTACTCCAGGGGATCTTCCCGAACCAGTGATAGAACCCACGTTTCCCACGTCGCCTGCATTGGCAGGCAGAGTCTTTACCACTGCACCACCTGGGAAGCAAGTAATCAGATATCCATCCAGTTTTAAAAAGTTCTCCAAGTGGCTTATTATTTTTTATTTGAAATAAAAACCCAAGGAAAATTTATATTTTCTTCAGACAAGTCAGTTAGCAACTGACTTGTCCTGGAGTTTCCTATATTTTTATTTTTTGCTCATTGCACTTTCTAATGTTTTTAAACTGCCCCAGAACTGTACTTCCTGAAAATTGGTAGTTAGATCTAAAGTAAGTTTCTTTAGTCTTAAAAATAATGACATTCGGATCCAATAATTATGGTGGGGAGCTGTCTCGTGCACTGTAAAATGGCTCTCAGTATCCCTCTAGTGGCCTGTGTCCACTAGAGGCCAGTAGCACCTCCCGACTGTGAGAACCAAAAGTGTTTCCAAACAGTGTCAGTTGTCCTCTGGGAGCAGAATTCCTTCCCCTGCTCTATCTGAAGACAGCACTATCTAGAAACTTGTACAGTGGCAAGGATGTGAATGTCTGTATGTGGGTAAGGGCAACAGCGCTTTGTATATAAAGGTATGTATTTCCATCAGGAGGCACCTAATGTCTAACTGTCCCTTTGTGAGGTTAGCAGCCATTGATGGTCATGTTAAGATCCATTTAGTCATAGGGGTACTTAGCTATTTTAAACATCACTTCAAATATATAGCAGCTGTTTATTAGTTGTTTTAAATTAGAATGTTTCCACATGATGAAGGATTAAGTGAGGCTTTGCCAGAAATCATTTTTGTGACACTTTGTTCTATTGTTTCTGCGGTCATGATGCATAAGAAAATTACTCATGTACAGACAGAATCAGTTTATGAATATGGCTTTGTCTATTTCTCAGGAATAATATTGTCTGTAGGAATGAGTGTTCTAGGCACTAGAAACACTTAAATATAGTGATGGATGTTGGAAAATTGCCAAAAAGGACTTATTTCTTTTCCCCCAATATTTGAAAGGATCAGGAAACTTGACTCTGTAGTTCATAGTCCTGTCAGCTCAGACCCCTAGGGATATAGTTCTTACTCCTTCAAACTTTTAAGGTCAAGATCTTGAGCTGTGTCCATTCCAGGCACTCTTTTTACAGAACAAAGAGTGGTGTGTAAAGGTCCACTCAGGGAGGCAGGGAGAAGGGAGGGGAAAGAATGAGTGAGATGATGAGGAAGGCAAGGGTATGAAGGTCCCAATAAAAGGATTATCCTTGAAATAAATTGTTTCTTATTATATTTGATCTTTTTGTCTGCTGTATTCCTGTATGCACAAGGCACAGATATTTATAATTATTCTGCTGTTTGGGAACTTTCTGAATTGTGTGTGTGTGTGTGTGTGTGTGTGTGTGTGTGCTCGCGTATATGTATAGCTGTGAAATAGGTAAAAGTTCATTTTCCCTAAGTTATTTTGCTCTTCAAGCTGGCCACCTGTAAAGTGGCACTTTCTATTAAACAGCTTATTAATTATTATTTTTTAAGGAACAGAGATTCGAAACTGCCATCCATGTTGCTTTTAATGAGATTAGCATCAAGGGAAACCCACTCACTCAGAGTCCAAGATAAGCATCAGAACAGTGCAGCAATTATGGGTCATTCAATCATGGGTCATGCACTGACTTTTGGTTGTTCGAAAATAGTATAATTTTTTCTGGTGAAGTAAACAGATTATTTCATTTTTATCAAGTGCCATATTAGCATGCTTTTGGTGTGAGTAAAACTACTGCTAATTATCATTGGTTTGCAGCCTTCTCTTTTGTTACTTAGGAATGCCAAAGAAAGGGTCAAATCCCTGTTACAATGAAGGCTTTCTTGCTGGTAATCAGCAGTGTTGGATCTGCCTGCCACTGGGGTGGCTTTGTCTCTGACGTTTTATTTCCATTGACGTTCTGTTCTTTAGAATTTTGTATGCTTTGGGCTTCCCAGGTGGCTCAGTGGTAGAGAATCCAGCTGCCAACACAGGAGACACAAGAAATGTGGTTCAATCCCTGGGTGGGGAAGATCCCAGGTGTAGGAAATGGCAGCCCACTCCAGTATTCTGAAAAATTCCATGGGCTGAGGACTCTGATGGGTTACAGTCCATGGGGTTGCAAAGAGCTGGACATGACTGAGCAACTGAACACATACTTTACTCTATATATGTCTAACTGCTGAAATGCCAACTGGGGGCATAATTGGGGATGGGTAGTGAAGCAGAGAGATAAGTCATTCTGTGAACAGTGATGCCTGGTGACAGACATGTTCATCAAATTCAGATTTGCTCTCACTGTTCTCTCTACTGCAAGCGAGAAGGAAGAGCAGAGAGATGGAGCCTTGTTTTTTTTCTTAATGATTCTCACAGTTTGAGATAGGATTCAGAACCCAGATTTCTTGAGGAAAGAGAAAAATCTCCTATTTAGTCTTCATCTTGCAAGCACATTATAAATATCTCTCATCTCTTAAAAGATGTTAAGATCTGTTTCAGCTGTTACATAGAGTTGTCTTTAATAACTGTCTCCATTTCCTCTTTCTTCCTTGAACTCACTGAAAACTGTCCATCTCCATTCTTCCAAAAACATTCTTTTTTTAAAAAAAATTTGTTTATTTTTCAACTGAAGGATAATTTCTTTACAGAATTTTGTTTTCTGTCAAACCTCAACATGAATCAGCCATAGGTATACATATGTACATAGGTATACAAAAACATTCTTGAAAATGTCACCAATGACCTCCATTTTGCTAAACCCAGTGGTTCTTGTTTGAACATCACCTTATCAGAGAGCTTCTCCTCACTGTCACTCTTTCTCATTTATTTTAATGTCTGTCCTCCTACTCTCCTAAATAAATAATAAAGTTCTATGAGAGCAAAGATTTTATAAAGTTCATCACTTTCTCTCTAGTACTTAGCATGCGTACGAAGTCATTCAGTTGTGTCTGACTCTTTGCAACCACATGGACTGTAGCCCACTAGACTCCTCTGTTCATGGAATTTTCCAGGCAAGAATACTGATCTCTCTTCTCCAGGAGATCTTCCCAACCCAGGAAATGGGTCTCCTGCATTGCAGGCAGATTCTTTATCATCTGAGCCACCATGAAATATTTTCAAAAAGCTGTGCTACTTATAATTTCACTTATAATCTCTTTATCCAATTCTTATCATGGTGTCTAGGAAGATGGATTTCAATAAATATATGTTGCATTATTCCTTGGAACACTGAGGCACAATTTTCCATTCTGTTTCTCAGTTATTCCAACCCCAGGGCTCATGTGAGATTTTTATTATATTAAAAATTCCTACTCTGTCAGTTTTATCTCGTTTGCAGATTTTGGTGATAGCTCTGTGTATGAGAAGAAGGTACTGCAGATCCAAAATCTTTGGAGCAGCCCTCTTGGGTGCTTTTTAAAACTTAGGTCTGAGATCAGTTCACCATGAACTGAGACCAGGTAGGGATTTGGGACTTAGGACCTAGTAGCTTAAAGGGAGAGTGGTAAAGAAACTAGGTAAGTCGATGTCTTCTCTTTTCTTGCTTCAGGTTCCTAAAAAGCTGCTCAGACTAAACTTGATGTTAGCCCAATTTTAGTAGCCCTTGGGAAGATCATAATTGCTTTCTCTTTCCAAGGTACTGAATTGCTATTTCCATTTTTAAAATATTACTATATGTATGCTTTTCATTGAAAGAGGCTTCTAATTATTTTTGGAAAGAGGCAGGAAACGCTTCTCTGTTGCCCACTTGCACTCCCTTGTCCATGGTGACTTACTTCAGGGACTGGATTAAACTGACCAGGAGGTGGGAGGGGGCCAGGGAGGGGAGCAGGCTGGTCTTCTGCCACTTTGTGGTCTGTTTTTGTTTTTTGACGCACACTATTTTTTTTTAAACTTTTAATTTTATATTCCAGTATAGCTGGGTAACAATGTTGTGATAGTTTCAGGTGGACAGTGAAGGGACTCACTCATACATATACGTGTATCCATTCTCCCCTAAAGTCCCTGATGTGGACCATTTTTCAAGTCTTTATTGAATTTGTTGCAATATTGCTTCTGTTTTATGTTTTGGTTTTTTGGCCATGAGACATAGAAATCTTAGCTCCCTACCAGGGATCAAACACACACCCCCTGCATTGGAAGGCAAAGTCTTAAAAACTAGACCACCAGGGAAGTCACCTGGTCTGTTTTTTTAGTATGGACTCTCTTGTGTGTCCTGGTACTCTTGAAAAGCTGTTTCTTAGCATAGGGTTTCCTGGAATCCCTAGATTATATCAGATTGAAGTCCTTAGTAGAATATAAAATAATCTGATGAAATTTATATTTGACCTCACTTCTCCAGACTTACCAAAGTGGAATGAGAAACTAAATGGGGAAAAAAAAAAAAAACAAAACTTTTTTCTTGGGGTTTCTTCTTCTCTTTCTTTTCATATGATTTTTTAAAATCTTTTCCTTTCATTCAGTTTCATTCTTTTCCCTATAAATTCCTCTTCCTGTTACTCTGAAGTCTGTAAGTACTAGAAATACCTATTATAGTGGTTAGGAATATGCATTGTGGGGCCAGGTTGACTGAATTCGAATTCTAATTCTCCAGCTTACCAGTCATATGACTTTTTTTCAAATTGTTCAACCTCCTTATACCTCAGAGAGGCACAGATACAAGATCTACGAAATGGGAATAATAGTAGTAACTACCTCATTGGGATGTTACAAGGACAAAATAAATTCATATGTATTGAGTACTTGAACAGGCTTCTGGCACATCATTTTCAATATGTGTTTTTGCTGATTATTATTGTTTTTGCTTATTTAACTCTGGGGATAGTACTTTTACTAAATGCTGGCAGTCAAACTAGTAAACTTTTTCTGGCAAATCATTACTCTGACTGGATTATCCTGCCTCGGAACTGAACTAACAAAGTTACTTATAAAGGATGACTCTAGGACCTTGGAAAATCCCAGGTGTCTATTCAGGACTTATTTCTTGTTTTCCTTTTAATCTTGGCTTAAGTATCATAATATACCTTTAAGATACCTTCTCCTTCTTTAGAATCAGTTTGTCTTCTTGGCTATTTTGTCAAATTCTGAGAATAGAATGTATTTAGAACCTTCCTGTGAAGATAATGAAGAGTAGTGCCTAATATCTGTGTCTTACTCTTCTGTGGATGATTTCCATTTGGGAAAGTCAGTGAGTTTCTCAAACCACTCTTCCTACTTGATTATGCAAATAGAGCTATAGCATGGAAATTTCTTGCTCCAAGCCAGATCATTAGCAGAGAAAACAAAACACCGTCAAGTACCAATCCTACATGTATATTTGGAGGCAGCTCCCAATTTTGAGGAGCAAACCTGGACATGAATCATTTTGAAAATTGGAGAAAGGAAGGGAGATGGAAGAGGATGCATTTTTTGACACTTGGAATGAAATATGAACAGCTTTCTTGTCTCTGATCAAGCTGATAATAAATCTGTCAATCAGCTGAGGATTTGCCCTGCACACCTTCTGGTCTCTGCTGTACCTGACTAAATGTACGGGGATACCCATAGGAAGGACTGCACGGTACCAAAACACAAAATATAAAAACACGGAGCCAAAACACAAAAAATACAAGAAAAAATTCTTGCATTTTTTGTATCAGGTCAACTTTAGCAGTCTGGGGCTTAGTTAATAGGTACTTGTCAATCTTTCCATTAAAACAAAACTGACAGGGATGATATTCTCCAGTATTCTTATACAGTATCTTCTCTCTTACTACCCTTCCCCTTTACTGGAAGTCCTGTACGACATTTCAACTACATGATGGATTTGTCCCATGGGAAAAAGTTTACAGGGTTAGACTCAGGCTCTCCATCCAAGCAAATAAACCAAAAAGTTAGACTTCAGAGAGATACATTATCACCAAGTATTGTGACTTCCTGTTTTCTGGTGTAGACTGAAACTCATTAAAACTGTTAGCAGTAGAAATCTTTAAAGGAAATAGAATTTGCTCATTTCTTACTTTGCTCAGTGTACAACTTGGACCTTTTCCCTCTGTGGGGTATTCAAAGAGGGAAAAGCTTTTAGAAACAGTTTGCCAAATCTTCTGTATATTTTGTGTTTTGGCTCTGTGCAGTCCTTCCTATGGGTATCCTCGTACATTTAGTCAGGCACAGCAGAGACCAGAAGGTGTGCAGGGCAAATCCTCAGCTGATTGACAGATTTATTATCAGCTTGATCAGAGTCAAGAAAGCTGTTCATACTTCATTCCAAGTGTCAAACTACTGACCTCTAACCTTACCAATATGATTGACATATCAGGTTGATGACATCATGCTGGCCTTGTTGTTCGTGGTGCTGATGTGTCTTGTCAGCAAACTTTAGTTATATTAGTGGATACTGGTTTTCAGTGCGGGAATGGCCCTCAAAAAGGACGGGGCGAACAAGAGATCTGCCCAGCATATTGGCCTCAGTTCCTTCATATCTACAATAATCACCTTAAATGAAAGAGTCACAGTCCATGCCCACATAAAATTTCTTCCTGATAGATATCTCCTTTATTGTAAAGAGGTTGGGTTTTCTAAGATTTCCTTCCTGCTTGCTGCTCTCTGAATAGCACAGATGGCATACTACTATCCAGTGCAAGGGGGAAGGGAATCACTTGCTGGACTCAGCTGGCTTCTAGGCATCTCTTGAAGGGAGAATGAATAAACTGAACTATGTGACCCTTTGAAGATGCATCTGGGATGTGTGCCATCCCTATGATGAAAAGACAGCAATAACCCTAGACACTAACTGGTTCTTGGTTGATTAAAAAAATAAAATTTGCAAAAAAATTAAATTTTATCAGTTATTAAATGCCTCCCATTTTAGTATACAGTTGTTTGTATGCAACTTGGCAATTAAAATATTTATAGACACTTCATAGACTAGTTTTGAGCTTCTGGAGATGAGAACATTTGTGCTTACTCTTTTACTATAGACCATCATCCACTGCTGTCTGATCTTGGAGATGTACCCTTTTCTTACTGAAAAAGAAATTAGAGGAGAATCTGAGAATTACTATGAAAACAATCTTTAATGAAACAAAAAACAGACCAAGAAAGATATCACACTTGTGAGAGGGAGACTCTTAAAAGACCGTAAAAGGCAGAAGTTCACACTATTTTTAAAAACTTCTCAATCTAAAAAGTTCAGCTGTGATAACTCTGGCACTCCCAAGCATTTCTTGAGAGCAATGGGTAAATGACCTAGTCTCTGTACTGAATGATGGGGATTTGAGTAAGACAGGATCCTTGATCTCAGAGGATTTCATAATGTCATGGGGGAAACAGCTAATCAGTGAATAGAATGGAGCCTATAGTAAGGGGATCATGAGATATGTTCCAAGTCTGGGGAAGCACAAGGGAGGGGCTGATAGTACCTTTTTCCTTCAAGGGAACATCCTGATTTTTCCACTGAGAGAAAACCAGGGTTAAAAAGCATTTGGCTAATGGCGGTGAAGTGATCGTCAGTACATAATATGGTAACAATGATTTGGGCTTGTAGCTCATACCGTGCTTTTGTAGAGCGCACTATGCTTTTCAGAGTGCTTCACTAGACATTGTCTTTTGGAGGTTCCTGTATGTGTGGATGAGAAAATGGTGACACAGAAAAGATGAATAATTCAAGTAAGAGTAAATAGGTATGGAGTGGCACCCCAGGTCCCAGGTTTCCTGGCTTCTTGGCCTGTTTTCTTTCTTTGACCCTGCAGCCAAAGAACCAGCCCTTCATCTCCCGAACCATATGTGATGGTATGTTGTTTTCCTGGGGTGTTATTTATATTATGTAAAAAGAATGTTCCATTTTGATAAGTTAAAATTTCTTCTCATTCTGCGGCTTGGAGTTCACAAGTCACTTTAGAGCCCAGTTCCCTGGGCTTCCATTCCCCCTACTATGCCCTCTTAAAGCACTCTGTACTTACAACATTAAGCACATAGTCCAGTTTGTAATTTGCTGTTTGTGTCATTCTTAGGTTATCCAAAGAATGTCTCTTTTGTTTACCAATATATGTTCAGCAGTTAGTGTCTAGGATATAGTAGTCATTCAAGAAGCGATTGCTAAGCAACATCCTCATTTAAGATTTGTGTGCTATTTCCATTCTTTCAGGATACCCAGTATGTGAGCAGCTAACTTGTGCCAACGGAGCCTGCTATAACACCAGTCAGAGATGTAATGGGCAGGTTGATTGCAGAGATGCCTCTGATGAACGCAACTGCAGTAAGTAATATGCTGAAGCTGGTTTACTGGCCAGTTATGCACATTTCTTCTCAAGTTTTGTTCAGTGAATTCATTTTGGTGGCTTGAAAGTCAGCCATGGTGGAGTATTTTACACTGTGGAAATTGGCAGATAGAATAAGTGAGGACTTTTATGTTCCTGGAGAACTGATTATTAAACATTTACCAGCACACTGCTGCATGGTAAGAATCTTTTGAAACTTGAGATAGACTATTCCTATGAAATTAAGTGGCTACAGTGAAATTGAAATTCTCTTTTCTTTCCCCTTTTAACCTTGTGTCCCAGCTCACCGATGCTCGCGCACTGAGTTTCAGTGTGGCAGTGGGCAGTGCATTCCTAGAACCTACGTCTGTGACCATGAAATTGACTGTGAAGATGGCAGTGATGAACTTTCTTGCAGTACGGTGACTTCCTCATTTTGGGTCATGCTGTTAGGAATGCTCTTGTCTTTGTATTTTTCCCCCCTACTGATGTATTATTCTTTTCAAATAAAAGAGTCCCCTCTGGCAGAGGAGGCCAGAATATCATTTAGGGCCCATGGCATGAGCCTCAGCAGTGTTGCTGAACTTAGACTTCTTTACCTTCCAAAGATCTGTGTAGAGTTGAAGTGTTGCTCATGGACAGTTTGCATTCTTTTCTTAGGCCACAAAGATACAGGGTATATTGTATTGCTGGATTTCCTTTCTGGCACCTGGGCTTATTTCGGTGCTAAATTGAGAGGAATGTGATATCATGGAATGAGTTACTCAGAATCATCAAGTCCTAGACAGCAGTCACCGTGCTTGTGGTCAAGTGAGAGAATGTTGGCCATTGGCATTTCTGTAGCATCTTTGTCAGTCTGTATTCTTTGCTCTGTGTCCATTTACAGCTATCTTGTTTTTCATCTTGATGCACTTGATTTTCATATCCTGAACCCAAAGCTACTGTTTTCATCTCCCCCTTCTCTCTTCTTCTCTTTCTCTCTTTTTTTTTTTTTTTGTTCATTTTTGTCAAGATAGTTAAGGGACTAAATGGGCGTAGAAATTTCAGTTTCTTGGAGCTCAGTTTAGGTGGCAGAGTGAGCACTTTGATTTCTTTGTGTCTTTGGAGTGTAGCTGTCATTTTATTTTCTTCCAGGTGCTTATCGGACCTGCAAAGGCAACGAATTCACTTGCCCTAACGGCGTCTGTATTGCACAGAGTTGGGTTTGTGATGGAGAAGGTGACTGTGCAGATAATGCTGATGAAGATGGATGTGGTAAGGAGGGGAAGAGCTTCTGATTGGAAAGCATTTTCCGATTTTCAAGGAAGCGTTTTCCAGGTCTTGCTTTTCCTACTTTCCTTGTTAGAAATTATCTGTGTGACATGCAAGTTTCCAGACTGGCTGGACTGACAGGGTATTTTGGGTGAGGAAGAGTGGTTCCCCTAGCTTTTTCTAAAAAGACACAGAATTCAAATATAGCATAAATTGTAATCCTTTCCTAACAGTAAGGCCAAATACATAGGACAGTCTCTCCCCCTTTACAGCCCTATTTGAGGTTTTCTTTTTAAGACTTTTATCTTAATTAGATTTATCTATATAAAAGAAGTAGTCTGGGGAAGGAGCAAAAATAGGGGGAAATGTGATTTGTCTTAAGACCTTACAACCATGAAGAACGACTGAGCTGAAGATTGGTAGATGTAGGAGAGGCCACTGTCGGGAGAAGTGAGAAGGAAATTGTCAGGGATATTCATCCCCTTCACTGGGCAGTTATCAGCAGTACCTCCAACAGCTTGGAAACTGCTAACACTCACACATAAAGCAAGTTACCTTTGTGATTCTAGCCCAGATATATTAATAATGTTGCTTGTTTTGGTTGGGAGCATCCATTGGTTTCATGTTTCAGTATTCCAAGAAGTTGTGTTCCAACTTCTGGGTTATAATCTTTCTTGTACTGTTGACAATTCACTAAAGAAACAAAACAAAACCAACCAAAAATCACACATACACACACACACAAACTCAGGAATCCTGGCATTACCTTGATAGCTCTAGTTCTATTGTTCATAATTTAATAACTGAATGTTCTCCTACAGGTTATTCATATAGTTTGTTGATAACTCAGGCCCATTTCTGCTTCTTACTCTTATAATTTGGCTGGGAGTTGCCTCCCCTAGAAAGACTGGAACCTAAATAATGACATTTACTATTCTTTAGAATCTCAATAAAAAGTCAGTTGTAGCGTTAGAAACTGCTTGTTTATTGTGAAATATCGGTCATTTGGAGGTTTCTTGTTTACCTGATCTCTGTCCTCTCTTAACCATGTATTGAAAAATGGCTGGCTCTGCCTCTTACGTGGCGTATTGTAACTCTCTTTTTCCCCCACAGAAAGCAAAATTAATCGTACCTTTGAATGTTACCCAAATGAATGGGCCTGTCCAAAGTCTGGAAAATGCATCCCAATTTCTAAAGTTTGTGATGGGACTTTAGATTGTCCAGGAGGAGAAGACGAAAGCAATATCACTGCAGGACAACAGTGTGGTGAGTATGGAAATTCATCAGGACACCTTTCAGGTAGTGGTGTCTCTGTTTTTCTATAACAGATTGCCATATATAGAGAGTATCAGTTGGTGTTTGCAGAATGAACAATTTCAAGACTTAGTAGCTCTAACCAACAAACATTTGTTGTTTCTCACAGTCCTGTGGGTTGGCTACGTTATTCTTTTGGCCTGAACCAGCTCACTCACATCTCAGGATGCTCCCGCAAAAGCATGGCTGGTCCAGGCGTGTTTGCCTGGTCGGGGAAAGGGCAAACTCCAGTGAACAAGCTCTTCGAAGCCTCGACTTATGTCCTGTTTCCTAAGTGTTCTATTGGCCAAAAGAAGTCACACTGATCCCAGATTTAATGGACTGAAGAAATAGACTCCAATTCTTGATGGGAGAAGTTTATAAATATCTGTGACTCTTCCTCCCCCTCCCCCCTCATCTCCTTCCCAGAAAGAATGGTTTTAATGGTAATTGTGATGACTCTAAAAGTATTCTGGAGATTTTATTCCCTGGATTATACCTGTGGAAAAAGTGTTGCTGGCTTTACTCAACAACTTCTGGTTTCAGGGATCTATACTTGGAGTTTCCCCCCCCCCCTACCCCCCACTCCGTAGCCGTAGAATATTTCCCCACTATAAGCCATCGCTTCTGTGGACAGCTGGCTGTCCTGTAGGAAAATGCAATTCATGGCCTTGATTTCTCTCTGAATTATCTTGTAGTTGCCTGGCAGTGACCATGAACTATAACCTGAAAGTTTTGGTGATTTCTTTTCCATGAAAAAAAGAGGCTTCTATGGCTTCTTTTTTATCCCCCCCATTTCTTTGGGAGCCCTTTTAAATAGTCCTAGTGCAAAAGTTAGAAAACAAAAACTAGTTGAAGCTAGCTTGGATTAATTAGCTTTTTAAGTTAAAAGTTTAGTGTTTAGTGTTCAGTGGCTTGGAAATTGGAAATATCCTTCTATTCTTTCTAGATAGAAGAAATAGATATCTAGATAGATATCTTTCTATTTAGATATCCTAATATCTTTCTAGACACAAAGATAGACTTTTGACCAGATTTTTTTCATGAACAGCACTTCTGATGCCTTGTGCTTACACTTAGTTATAATGAATTTTTAAAAATATGTCCTGAGTTTTTATTGCATCATACTGCAGGCTTGAATGGGGACAGATTTTCTGTGTTACTGCATACTTACTGAGCTTTTACTTTGGAAAGTTCTTACTTCTTCTAAATCAGCCTTGTCCAGAGATCGCCTTTCATTTCTTTTCACAAAGTCTTTTTCTCTGTTTAGATGTGAATCTGTGTCCGTCCTTGGGATGTGAATACCAATGCCACAAGTCACCAGGTGGAGGGATGTGTTACTGCCCCCCAGGTTTTATTGTCAACCAAAATAGAACCAATAACTGCGTCGGTAAGTGACAGTCTTTCATCACAGTACTTACAGCACTGTGGGCATTCCCTTTAACATCAAGGAGTTTGTATTTGTGGAGAGGAGAATCTGTTAACAAAGAGCAACACAGTCTTCACTGAAAACCTGGCCAATATGAAGTTTTAACTCTGAGAAGCTTTTGTGAGGTGCCCATGGCAAAAGAGTGGTTGGATGATGAGTGAGTAAACTAGCTACTTGTATGTCTGTCCAGTACCTAATGATGGAGGTTGTTCTTTTGATACATTGTATATTGCTGTTTTATATATTTGGAAGCAGAATTATATAGCCATACTTGTTAAATACAGTTGGCCCTCCCTATCTGTGAATTCTTCAATCTCCAGTTTAGTCAACTGGGGAATCAAAAAAAGAAAGGGAGTGGGGTGGGGCAGAAAGTTCCAAAAAGCAAAACTTCAACTTTCTGTGTGCAAGCAGCTATTTACATAGCACTTAGGACTCCAGGCTTTCACTGCCAAGGGCCAGGGTTCCCTGGTCAGGGAACTAAGATCCCACAAGGCGTGTGGTGTGGGCAAAAATGAATAAATGAATAAATAAAATAAACAAGCACAAAGAAACACTCCGGTTTACAAACTCTGGAGGAAGTCTATTTCCTGAGTTTCTGACACGGAAACCCTGCTTACGCTCTCTTCTGTAAGTGTGAGACTGCTCAGGCTGACACTTGTCACGCTCCTCCTCCCCCTATACTGCCACCCAGCTGCCAACCCAATTTCCAGTCTTAGTTCTCCAGGCCTTTCCCCTTTCTCTTACTAGAAAAAGGGGAATTCCGGTAGAGATACCGGAAGCCACATTCTCAGTGTTACATTTGTTTTTCTCTCTTTTTCCTCTCAATCCTAAAGAGAAATTTGGGCTGGGCTGCCTTATAGTTGGAACTCAGTAGGCCATGAAATGTTTTCAGGAAAAGGGATTTGCTCTTTAAGAATCCCTGGTTCATTCTTGTGATACCTTGCAACCTATTCTTTAGTCTCTCCACGACCCCCCCTCCACCCCCCTTCTAGAGCCACATTTTCTAACATGTTTTCCAACATCTTTTCTAATACTTAAGCCTGTGATGAGGTTTGAGTTGTAGGTCAGAGAGAGGTCCAGGCTGCTTCAATGTTTTGCATCCTTTAAGAAATGAAAAACTTTCATAACAAGATTTTTACATTTAAATCTATTAATGAACGTAACAGAATTTTGCAGTATTATGCTGTACACAGAATCATTTCAGAATTCAAGAACACATTTGGTTCTACTACTACTGGAAGTAGTCCGATACTTGGGCACTAATTCTAAGGTCCACAAACATCTTTCAGTCCCTTTACGATGTACCTAGACTTTAGTACAGATGACCTCTTTTGGATACAAGCTCAAAAGTCTGCAATTTTGAGTTTTGTGAGTGTGAGGCCCTCTGCTACCTGCAGAGACTTTCTCTGTGACCTTTCTTGTCCTTTAAGAATGTACCTTTGCCTCTGAGTTTTGAAGCTGGATTAACGTTTATTTCACGTTTCTTTTCAAGAAGACTATATTTTGCTTTCTTGGTAAAGAGAACCTATTAGTTTCAATACATGACATTATGAAACCAGCTACACTCACTTCAGCTGAGCTTTTAGAGAATTGTTTAGGTCTGCTCTTTCAAGCATTTCAGTTGAACAAACACTCTCTATGCCTGTAATCCTCTGCATGCCTGAGTTACCACAGAAGCTTCAGGTGTTGGAAACCCAAGCAATGTTTATCAGCTTAGCCATGGCTCCCCAGGGGATGCCTCAGTGATTGTTAAGAATAAAATGGAATAATCATGACAGGAAATCTTTCCTTCTACCATTCTCTGCTCCTGGTAGTCTTGACCTAGCTGTGGAGACTCTTAAGGCAAGCCACCAGAGCAATTTACTGGACTATTGTTTTTGATTGACAAGGACATGCTGTTTGTTGAGGGAATGACATCGTGGTGCAGCCTTAGGGCAGGAAGGTCATTTAGCATGGTGGGATTGCACACAGCCAGCTGGATCAGAGGGTATCTGAGCAGGATTTTTCTTTTTTAATTACTCTCAAAGCAGTATTTGTTGGTAAGAGGGGACAAAGAGTCAAAAGGAAGGTAAATGAAAGTGACTTGGGCTGGGAAGGAGGATTTTGAAGCAGCATTTTATTGTTTTGTAGTTTCCATTACCTTTTCTACTCTCTTTAAAATCCTCAGGTCTCCCTTTCATTTTTCTTGTCTTTCTTTTGGCTGACAATGGATGGATATTAATTAGCCTTTATTCTTCTTTGTAATGATGAACAGAATCTTACTCAGTCGTTAAAAGTGACAGTGTTTATTTACTCATTTAAACCTGTACAGTACTTGTAACCCAGATGGTAGGAACTGCATTTGCACCCGAGAATTCCTAGCTATGACTTCTCCACCCTCTTTTTGACATGAGAACTCCCGTTTCCAGGGTAACTCCAGATCCTTAGACATAGTCATAGTATCTTGGATTCAGAATGAGGTCATGATACCCTGGGAGTTTGAGGGCGAATGTCCTGTACATTCCTACTGAAGCAAAGCCTCACGTGGTGTTTTCTCAGAAAGGAAGTGAGGGCACAGAAGAAATAGATCAAATGTTGGCTTTTGGTCTATACCCACATGTCCTTTTACCTTGTCATGTCCTAATTGGATTAATTTTTTCTTTGTCACAGTCCTGGGGATGAAAGATGTGCTGGTCTGTGTTGTTATAATCCCAGGAGTTTCTTGATCTTTTTTTTAAATTATTATTTTTTTCTTTTTTAGATTTTGACTGTGCTGAGTCTTCGTTGTGGCACGTGGGCTTTCTGTCTAGTTAATGGCACTCAGGGGCTTCTCTATTTGTGGAGCCTGGGCTCTAGAGTGCAAGGGCTCAGTAGCTGTGGGATCTTAGTTCCCCCACCAGGGATCAAACCCATGTCCCTTGCATTGGAAGGCAGATTCTTAACCACTGGACCACCAGGAAATTCCTTCTTGATCTTTCTTTTTGGGGAGTCACAGGATGGTGGGGCAAGCAGCAGGTGTGGTAGAATTCAACTCACAGCTTTGCAAATGTTCTCAGATCCTAGAAATTCTAGAGAACCCCAGACCTGTGAGTCTCAGGAATTATAATTTACTTGAGAATTTTCTGAAGCCCTAGGGGATAGGAGCCTGTTGATTTAGGCTGTGGACATCATTCTTCAAAGAAAGAGAGCAGGGCGAAAGAGGGTGAAGAGTGGATATGAACTTCGAGGGTCAAATGAAATATTTGGCACCAGTTATCCAAGGATAGGACAATTTCTGTGCCCTTTAAGCTTTATAATCTTAAAGAAAGACATGTGTGTTTTTCTTCCCTGCCCCCATGTTGTATTGTTTATGTGTCAATTATATGGAAAGTCTTTTTACTGTTTGATAGAACTGGGACTACTTGGCCATTGAACAGAGCTCTATTGTGTAATGGATTTTCAACAAGTACATATTAAATGAATGAATAATGCTAATGAGTAAGCAGAAGAGAATGTATTTTTCATGACTTAAAAATGATTTTAATTTTGGTGATGACTTTTGACATCAGAGAAAAGGATAAACAGACCTTTCCAGATACTTTATTTCATACTTTATTTGTGTCTCATTGAGCAGTTGGATATAAGGCAGTTCTTTCTGCAGTGATGGAGATGTCTGTGTCCTCCAGTATGGTAACCACTAATCACATGTGGCTGTCAGCATTTGAAATGTGGCAAGTGTGACTGAGAAATTGCATTATTAAGTTTATTTCAATTTAGTTCATCTAAATATAACTTAGAGAAGCTGCAGAGAGCTAGTGTCTACCACATTGGAAAGCACAGTTTTAAAAGGATACATTTATACAAAAAATTTATTATTTTTTTAATTAAAATTAAATTTTTGTATTATACCAAAATTTTGTATCAGGTATTTTGTAAACCATCATTAGTAAATGAAATGCAAAGGCAATGAGTCCAA
Organism: Oryx dammah; assembly: GCF_014754425.2. NCBI lineage: Eukaryota > Metazoa > Chordata > Mammalia > Artiodactyla > Bovidae > Oryx > Oryx dammah. The sequence goes on along the minus strand of NW_024070211.1, from coordinate 108,974,616 downwards.
GCAGTGTTGTGCATCACCTACAATGTTATCCATTATGTAGATTTTAAAGAACTTGGGTTTTCCTTGTATGACAATGCCTATGGCCTGCCTCCCCAGGGGGTACTTTCTTAGGCAGTTGCATCACCAGATTCCTGTATAGCTTGTCCAAGATTTTTTTCAGAAAGTGCTCAACCCATGTTGTTAAACACTATTATAACTGGTTGTTTCCTATGTGGCAGATTTTGATGATTGCCAGATATGGGGAGTTTGTGACCAGATATGTGAAGACCGAATTGGCCATCACCGGTGCCACTGTGTAGAGGGGTATGTCCTGGAGCGCCAGAAGCACTGCAGAGCTAATTCTTCTTGTGAGTAAATTAAAGACACTCGTGTTTCTGAACAGTAAACTTCTATCCTCTTTGCATAGCAGAAGTCAAAAGAAATATCAGCATTAAGGCAGATGGCGGGTTTGATTACCACAAATCAGATGTGGCCCCTGCTGCTGGAAGAATGGGTCAACATTAACTTCATGCTGTTAGGGACCAACTTGTGGATTAATAGTTGTTGGGTTTTTTAAATTTTATTGATTGCTTGTTCACTTGGGCCTGAAATAGTGTATCATCTACCACGTAAATTTTATGAGTACATTTGACCTATTTTTAGTTAATGTACCTACCACAGGGTGACAAATATCAATAGGCACTGTTTATGCAAAATTTTTTAGAGGTGGTTCAAAATGGACCTGCTAAGTTTGGGTTACAGCTTGTGAAAATGCCTTCATTATAAGAATACTGTGGTATGGAAAAGCCATGAAAATTTTTGTCACTGTGGATTTCTGGGTAATAAGATCTTGACTTCACTCTCTTTTCCCAATTATTATTATTTTTTTCCCACACCTGTTTAAACTGCCATTAGTGTCTTTCTGAAACTGATTTGCCCGTCTATGAGTGGACTCTTTTCTAGTTGTTTTTGTGTAGAAAATACCTGATATGCTGTGGACTAACTTCAGTTACTTATTTATTTTTGAACAGGTGCATACTCATATTTTCAAAAATTTCACATTATTGAGAAGTTATACGACCACCTCCCCACCCCCTATACCCATTCCACTCTCCCCAGTTTCCCACTTCGCCTCTCCTATGGATAATCACTGTTTATTTTAATTCTAGAGATTATTAAATGCATAATTAAGAATATGCAAATATAGACATTTAACTCTATTTTTACATATATGGTAGTGAACTATACATACAGTTCTTCATTTTGCTAATGTTGCATACTATATTTTTAAGGGCTTACCATATCAGTATGGAGAACTCTACTTTAATTTTGTTTTATTTTTATCTGAAGTATAGTTGGTTTCCAGTGTTTCAGGTCTACAGTGATTTTTAATAGTGGCAGAATCCGTTTTTTGGATGTATATAATTTATCTAACTAGTCCTTTAGTGATGAACTTTTATATTATTTCTTATCCTTTGACATTAAGCTTCCCTGGTGGCTCAGAGGTTAAAGCGTCTGCCTCCAATGCGGGAGACCCGGGTTCGATCCCTGGGTTGGGAAGATCCCCTGGAGAAGGAAATGGCAACCCACTCCAGTATTCTTGCCTGGAGAATCCCATGGACGGAGGAGCCTAGTAGGTTACAGTCCATGGGGTCGCAAAGAGTCGGACACGACTGAGCGACTTCACCTTCACCCTTTGACATTAGCAAATCAGACTTCAATGAATAACTGTATTCATTTTGCATTCTTGTAAGTATATGCGTGTAGCAGGTTTGGATCCACCATTGCCATGTTTTTCACATGGGGTGGTTTCCCATTAATCTTTAAAATGGATTTTGTGTTTTACACAATCTTAAGTTGCGCCTGGGGAAAGGTGCCCATATCATCAAAGATACCTCAGTGTCATCGAACCAGCATTTAGGACACTTGAGTTCTTGACAGACTCTGTTCCTAACTTACTGTGATTTTGGACATTTCATTAAACCTCTTTGTGCCTTAATTTGCCCATCTGTAAAATGGGTAAATTGATATGTATTTCTACATACACATTCTGATATGTATTTTCTGAAGGTTTAAAACCAAATAAGAAAACATAGTTGTAAGTTGCTTCATCATCTCTGTTCACTTGAAGGACTGACAATGCCTTCCTTCTTCACATTTAGTTGGTGAGGGCTTTGTGATCTTCTCCAATGGTCGGGATTTGCTAAAGGGTAGCATTCATGGAAACAACTTTCAGATTCTGGCAGAGTCTCAAAATCGTGGATTGGCTGTGGGTGTGGATTTTCACTATCGGCTACGCAGAGTCTTTTGGACTGACATTGTGCAAAATAAGGTAAATAGAAATTTCTGGAGTATAGCTTGGGACCTGATAGAACACCAAGCACAAAGTGTTGATAGTTTTTCATTTTGGGAGGAGTAGGGAGGGAAGTTCCTTTGTTTTCTAACAAAAAAGGCCCTTGAGATATTTTATGTTAATCAGCACCTTTTACAGCTATAGTATTACATGTGACCTGTTAAACAAAGCAGTCTATTATATGGATTAGCCTTGAGCAACTTTTAATTTTATTCGAAATGGAGTCCAAAAGCCTAATTAAAAGAAATAGTAGACATTCTTTCAAAACTGGATAGATATTTGGTAGTAATTTTTGAAACTTGATCATTTAAAATGTAAAAACTATTCTGCTTTCCTGGATGATAAAAATCAGATTTTACCTGCATCTTCTAAATGGAACTGTAATTGAGCATTGGGTAACAAATATTGACAGTATTTTGTTTAACAGCCAAAATTTCATTATGCTCTCTTATTTGGAGAACGTGATGGATCTGATTTCAACTTTGAGTAATGCAACAGAGATTTTTAAAACATAAATTTTAGAGATTCTTAAAGAGTTAAAGATATTTTATTTCTTCTTACATTTCCTTGTACGATTAATAAAATTTTAATTCAGTTAACAGATAAATTCCAAAAATTTTCCAAAAATGGAAACTTTTGGATTATTAGTAGGTCTGATTTAATAACAGCTAGAAATCAAAACAAACCATTTCCACCTGTGCCGCCAAAAATCCACATTGAATTAAACTTTCACTAACTACTTAGGAATTAGAGATGCAGGCTTTTTTAAAAAAAATTGTTTTATATATGCCTCACATGCTTTTAACAAAATGCCCCACCACCTCCTATTAACCCATGATGTAAAATAAAATGTCTCTAGTAAATTTTTTTTTAGTTCAAATGACTGATTTCTACACCAAAGATAAGTCCCTGGAAAACTCTCCCAACTAGTTATGCTTAAGAGGTTTAATAATTTTGGTTTTTCTTTCAGGTTTTTTCAGTTGACATCTCTGGTTCACGTATCAGAGAAGTTCTCGGTGTTTCTATCGAAGACCCAGAGAATCTGGCTGTGGATTGGGTAAATAATAAACTTTATATTGTGGAGACCAGAGTCAACTGCATAGATGTGGTAGATTTGGATGGAAGCCATCGGATTACCCTTATAAGTGAACATTTGGGACATCCTAGAGGAATTGCTGTGGACCCAACTGTTGGGTAAGTTATTTGCAAACATACTGATTTCAGCATTTTTTGAGTTTCATTTCTCCCCCTTTAGATAAAACATCCATTGGCATAGTTGAAGATTCTTTATGCTCTGTACTGTAGAATCCTTGTTTATTTCATATCTCTTTTCATAGCAGCTTTAAAGGGATTAGCTAAATATAATCCAATTTGAGGATGTGCAGTCCAAATATACCTACCAATGTCCTAAAAATATGGAATGTTATTGGGGTATGAATTTTATGCTTAGTGTTTGCCATGTTTACCTGGCTGAGAGATTGAATTCTTTTTTCTGACTCACTCTAATAGTATTGTCACAACTAAACCATTATTAATGTGATCACTCTTAAGTTGTGAAGTTGTTTTAAGCAGTGGATAGATCTAAAACCACTAGGTGGTGTTTTGGAGGGCTTTGAAGAACCCCAGTTCTTTATGCCTCAGTACAGAAAGAATTTAGCAAGAGGCAAAGTGATAGATAAGTGATTTATTAGCATAGGATGTTAGTGTTGCCCTGCTCCGAGTACTTAGTGGGTTACATTTTTATAATCAAAGAAAGAGAGAGGAGGTGGATAAGACCACCTTCTTTTTCATTCTTTGAGTCTTTGGTCATTAATTCCTCCTATTTGTTGGGTGGGAGAGTTTTTGAGGTGTATCTAGGATCATCATGGCACTATGGAAAAAATTCAGATCTCAGTACGAGTGTCTTTCACTTTGAAATATCACCTTTCCCTAAATTAGTATTTTTGTACATGCAAAGAACATGCCCTAGGTGTCATTAATTTGTTGACGTCACTGGGCAGGTTGTAGGCCTTATTTTTCATGATTGTTTTGCTGTTTTGAGGTGTGTCTCATGCTTCTGTTGCATGGTTTTGTTGGTAAGCAATTTAGCTTGGTTTTGTTGTTAAGCACACCAGTCTGGCTTTGATACTATGCCACTTGGTCTGCTTTATAAGTCAAGCAAACCCACATTGTTTGATGATTTTTCCACTACTTTCTTGAGTGCTCTTTAACTTACTGTGTTCTCCCAAAGCCTCCCTAAAGTTCCTTCTCTATCTGCAATCCCTAATGGAGTTTCTAAGCTAACAGTCTGAAGACTCTACCCTGTCCCTACTGGACCTATCCCTTTTAGTGATTTCCTGTTAGAGACTAGTGTTGAGATGTCAGTGTTTTCTCCAGGTATAAATTAAAATTTTCCTGATCTTCACATTTAAGACCAGTTATGTAGAGACTAGCTTTTGCCTAGATTTTCACAGTTGGGTCTTAGAAGTGTTGGATGAACTTGAGACCGCTTAGGTGCTGGTGATAATTCATTTCTATTTCATGATCTGTCCTTCCTTGAAAATGATGTATATGATGTCTAGACTGTGCCTTAGAATGAGGAATTAAGGAGGGAAATGGCTTGATAGATTTTTTTTCCTGGTAGCGTTTTTGCTGGCTGTAAATAGAGAAGTGAAAGATGGGGTCAGGGAACAGGGGAGAAAAATTAAGAAGGTTAGAAGGTAGATAAGCTTTTTTTTTTTTTTTCTTGCCTGCGAATTGTGCATTTTCATAGTTGCTATTTGGAGTTTTTGACGCCCCCCTCCACAATTAGTCCTCACAGTCTCTGATTTTTAATGCTTTAAAATTTCTCTATTGTTTTAAACCTCCATGGTTCTCTTATCAGCTAGAAGAGATTTCCATTGATCCAAACACACAATCTCAAAAGATATTTACTAAGTAAACTTGTAAAATAGCTGATTCTCTCATCTTTTGTTTTTCTTTTGTAGTTATTTATTTTTCTCAGATTGGCAGAATGTTTTTGGAGTACCGAGGATAGAAAGAGCTTACATGGATGGCTCCAACCGTAAAGACTTGGTAACAACAAAGCTGGGATGGCCTGGTGGGATAACCCTGGATTTGGTATCAAAGCGTGTTTACTGGGTTGACTCCCGATTTGATTACATTGAGACTGTAACTTACGATGGACTTAAAAGGTAAGAAGTTTTTGGTTTTTTTTTAATATGTCTTTATAAGTTTGGGAGAAGTACGTAAAATTTATGGGGAAGGATACTGAAGAACTAGAATTAAAAGACTGCTGTGTTGGTTGACATAACTTGAATGATCTTTGTGTTTATATTTGCATGGTGTGACCTGCTCTGAGTTTTAACTTGTTCCATGTTAACACTCAAATTTGATTTCTTTTCTCCAAACCCTCCCCGACTCCCAGATGAAGTACATTATTTTCATTAACTCCTGAGTTCATTTTTCTGGGTCCCTTAGGGTTTGTTTCAGAGAAGGCAATGGCACCCCACTCCAGTACCCTTGCCTGGAAAATCCCATGGATGGAGGAGCCTGGTAGGCTGCAGTCTATGGGGTCGCTAAGAGTCGGACATGACTGAAGAGACTTAGCAGTAGGGTTTGTTTCCAAAGATCATTTTATAGTTTAGTTTTCTATTTTCCCCCTAGTAAATAGGTTTAACATTATCTGGTGGGAATTAACTGGATTATACTGCTCTTATATATTTTTTAAACCTTAAAGAGAAATTCTGACTTTTTACCTAATATGCTTCAAAGGCATTTAAACAACCTTTGAATGCAGACTATGGCATACTTTTTTCCTTCATCTTCTTAGTCAGATTAGAGTTGGCCATAGCTTAATTTAATTGTTAACTATTTTACATCTTCTTTTGGTGTTTTCAAAAACTGGTTAAAACAGCCTTTAACTTTTGACCAAGAAAAATTACTCATGTCTATTTGATTTTTCCAAATGACTTGATCTTATTTTCTCAATTAAAAGACCATGATACTTTTGTTTCTCCTTTATTTGTAAGGATGGTATCACAGTTTGCCACAATCTCTATTTGTTTAAATGAAGAGATTGAGTATTAAGGTTATGACTTTTTATTACTGAAACTGGTTCCCAAGGTGAGAATATGAATTAACTTAATGACAAAAATAATCATATAAATCAGATGACTGAGAAATTGCCTACCTTTTTTCTCTTTCATGAACCATCCTCCACCTCACTTTGTGTGGCCTCAGTGAATGACTGATTCTGTAGATATAGTCATGGCAGCAATGTTGATTTCTTCCCCTTGTCTGGCACTTCTTACCTCTGTTGTCTTCCATTTAAGCAGTTCTGGGCACTCTGTCTCCACTATGTGATTAGCTGACAGTTTAATCAAGCAAAGGCATGTCAGTGGTAGCCCTGTGCTTTCTGCTCTCTAGAGTGACATCAGAAATAGGTGTGTGTTTGCCATGTGTCGAATTTTCCAACTTGCTGTATTGTTCCCTAGTGGCTGAGAAATGGTCAGTGGTGCAGTGTTGTGAGTGGAGTGAGTGTTGAAGGCATCTTCTACCAGACTTCCCATCCCTTGTTACACTCTTTCCCCTAGGAATTTCAGAATGTTTCACATCTTAGCCCTTTTATACGTGGGGCAACCTTAAAAGAATGAAGAACAGGTGGGAAAGCAGTAATTTCTCAAAAAATTTAGCTAGGGCAGGGACTGGTCTATAAGTGCCAAGGCTCGTTTCTAAGAGGCAACATGGAAGTCCTTCTAGCAAGTATTGACAGCAATATACCTGCATCTTAAAATGTATCTTGACTATATATTCTATAGTAGTAGCTAGCAACTTTTTTTTTTTTTTTTGAGACTTCCCTGGTGGCTCAGATGGTAAAGCGTCTGCCTACAGTGCGGGAGACCCGGGTTCAATGTGAACTAATTCTACCTTTAATCAAAACTGTATGGTGTATCTCTTCTGTAACAGGATGACAGTAATTCATGGAGGTGCGAACATTCCTCATCCCTTTTCAATAAGCTTGTTTGAAGGACAGTTGTTCTTCACCGATTGGACAAAGATGGCTGTATTGAAGGCAAACAAGTTCAAGGAGACTGACCCCAGATTGTACTACCGCTCTTCCCTGAAGCCGTTTGGAGTGACTGTTTACCATGGCCTCAGGCAGCCCGATGGTAGGCCCCCCCCCAACAGAGGAAAAACCCTGCTTGGTACAGGCCTTGGTTAGAAAGGTTTTCTCAAAGTTCTCATGAGATTTGGGAGATGTTCTCAAATGTTTGATGGATTATCTAGAGAGTTAAACTAGCTGAAATTAGCTTTGCAGGTCATGGGTATTTTAGAGAAATTGATGTATTTCAGAATTAAAATGCCCAGTCTATAAAGAACATAGAGATGTGTTTAACAGACATTTATTGGCATATGCAGTGTACCAGATCCTGTCTACAGGCTGGAGAAAGAGCAGCAAATACACCAAACTAAAATTACCCATCCTTTGTCTACTGGGAGAAATCTCCTAATTAAACTTTCTAATATTACAGTCAAAGAAGCCAGACCCAGAAGAAGGAAATGATATGCCTAAGCGGCCATTTTATTTGGGTAGTGCCAAAGCTTTTTTTTTTTCTTCTTCTTCCTTGTATGACACCTGTTTAGCATTGGGTTTGGTGTCTCTCAGGATAGTCACTAATCAAAGAAATGAAATATTTTGGTTCAAACACTGTTAAGTTTTATGTTATTTTATAATAAGTTTTGTTTCAAGGTTTTAAACTGACATGACTGAGCTGTGTCCATAGCTCTTTTCTGCATTTGCTTATGCATCAGAGGAAAAAAAAAACACAAGGCTACATTGGAAGAAAGCTTAATATCAGTGAACAGTAATTCAGAGAAAGAAAGATTTAACTTTAAATCTCTAATGCTAAGTGATGAGTCTGGCTTTCTGGAGAAAGACTATAAAGTAATTAGGCTGATTTAAAAACCCAAACAAACCAACCTCTAGAACTGATAGTTTCGGATGACTACCCTTCCTACATAAACAAACACTTCATTGGAAAATATATACTATATATATAAAATATATTATCTATATATATGAAAGTATATACTATATTAGAAAATATCTATTTGGAATGATCAAATTTGGAAAATATATACTATATATATATACTATATATATACACTTTATATATATACTATATATAATATATATACTATATATATACACTTTATATATATACATATATATAATATATATATCATATATATATGAAAGTATATACTATATTAGAAAATATCTATTTGGAATGATCAATTCATGGCTACTAAACTCACATCTGCCCTTGACCAAAAGTATAACCCAGTTTCATCATCTAAATTATATTATTTGCCTCAGAATGATACCTGCCTGTGTTTCTCAAAATGAATCTACTTGAGAAGGTAAAGAGACTATTTGAAAGAGTAAGTTAAAGGATAAGAAAACAATTTCAAAAGCAGACATTTTTAACTTCAGAAGCCTTGCGTACAGTGAACTTTCTGAAGTCATTGCCTTGAGAATTATTTTTAGATGTATAGACTGGTTTGTGTTTCAGACATGTAGGGTTTTGGAATTAGATCTGGATTTGAATGTTAGTTTAGTTGTTTAACAACTAAATAATCTTGAGCAAGTTGTCAAACCTTTTGGAACTTTGGTTTCCTTTTCTGTAAAATTGGGATAATAATGTTTACCTCTTAGAATCTTTGGTGGTAAATTGTCTTACAAAGTAAGTATCCAGGGAGGTTATTTGGGGGAAGTAAAATTTTAATCACTGATGCTAGCAGACAAAGTGATATAGTTACTGGCAGTGATATAGTTACTTGAGTTACCCTCAAGGCTATTCAATTGCAGGATTTTTTTTTTTTTTTTTGGCCACTATCAGTTTAAGAGTAGATTCAAGAGCAGCAATGGAATTGGGAGCAGTTAAATGGATGTATACAGTAATAACCAGTAGTGATGTCTCCAAGGAGTTGCAAACCCATTTCACCCATAGGTCGCAAAATGGCTTCGCATGTCTTGGATAAATAAGCATTTCTATTTGAGATTTAACAATGTGCATTTTCCCTTCCAGCAAGAAATCCATGTGCACATGAAAATGGGGGCTGTCAGCACCTCTGTGTCCTCAGCCACAGAACATTCAATGGTGGTTTGGGTTACCGTTGCAAGTGTAGGCTTGGCTACATTCCGGATTGGGATGACTATCACTGTGTTGGTAAGATCACTTTTGGACTATCTTTCTGACAGTCAGCACAGGGCTGTGCGTGCACTGCTTTGGGACTGGGCCAGCTCCCTGTAGCACTTCTCCACAGCGCATAAGCTTTTGGTAGCCCGTGGGCATCTTCCTTTGTAGGCACCATTCCTTTTGTACAATGAATGTGTTTGAAGATGTAAATTTCCATCATTTGGGACACATTCAGGGTTTCCTTCAGGTGTCATTCCTGAAATCACTTCCTTTCTTTAAACTATGCTCTTGAAATTCATAGAATTTAATTTTGAGCCTTTTACTCTACCACATGTATACCTTTAGATGTTAGTCTTAACCCTAGTGGGAAGCACTTGCCATCACTTTTATTGACTTCTTTTAGCTCACCACTTTGCCAGTCAGGTAATCACTTCTTGATCCCAGCTCGCTTTACTGCTATATTCCAAAGTAAACTCCTAAGTGTTGGGGTAGCTCATTTCTTCATCTGGTATTTACTCATCAGTTCAGATTTTCTCTCTATATCTGCTTCTATGCTCTGGTTTTCATTCGTGCCTTAAATGCATAGTCTTCTTCTTTGATCACCTACACATCTACTCACATTAAAATAACGCTACCTCGTTTTCATCTGATGATGAAATGCACTCCTAAATATTTGTTTCTCTCATTTATTGTCCCTTTGACAACTCTCCGTTTTAATGTTTTTGACACATTCTTACTCCCTGCTGTTACTTCTGGATTAGTATGTAAATTCTCTTATTTTAACTTGAACAAATTTGTTCACTTTGTAGGTCATCCTAGATTCAGATAAAAATCACCCTCACTGCAAAAACCATGTTCTCCTTTTTGATTTCCTGGCCCATTGTCTCTGCCTTCTTCTTTGATTTTACACATCATTTCTTCTTTCCTGTTTCCTTCATTCCTCTCCTTCCTTTCTGCTTTCCTTCCTTTGTTTCTTTCTAAATAATTTACCTGGTTGCTGTTAATCTTCTTTTTTGCTGGTCTTCGCATCTCCTAAACTGCAGTAGGATTCTTGATATAGATCTCTACACAAAAGTTAATGTAACTTGAGAATTTTGATGGAATCATTATTCAGTTAATACCAATTTGGAAATTCAGCATATGGACACCATGTGTTATATAAGTTTAATCCTAAGGATAAATTTCTCAGGGAGAAGTAAGATTGTAATACTTACTGCCTTTATAGTATTTTCCTTCTTTCCATTATTTCCAACTATGTTTTTTACTTATTTTTTGTATTTATTTCAGAATTATCAGATGTGACTTAGGGGTGTAAAAGTAATTTCTCTGGAACTGGGAGAAGGCAAGAACCATGCTGTGGTTGACTGCGGGTGTCCTTCTTTCTACAGCTGCTGAACGGTTTCTGCTCTTTTCATCTAATCTGGCTGTTCGTGGCATCCCACTCACCCTCTCTCACCAGACGGATGTCATCCTTCCAGTGACAGGATCTTCTTCCGTCTTCCTTGGGATTGATTTTGATGCCCGCGAGAAGGCTATCTTTTTTTCAGATACAAAGAAAAACATTATTTATAGACAAAAGCTTGATGGTACAGGTAAGAATGGTTTAAAGTTTTTTTTTTTCTTTCTTGTTTTGTCTGTTTTCAATAATAATACTAATCATTTGCCCTATAAAACTTTTGCATTCACTTCTTAAGCAGGATATTTTACTAAGCTTGCTAAATATTTTTAAATAGGGAAATCTATAAATTAGCTCTAAGCGAACACTTCCTTTATTTTCAGAATAAGTTACAAATGAGACTGCATTTTAAAACAATTATTGATGTAATTGGACAGCTACAAATATTACCATATTGACACTTCATAAAAGGAGGGTTAAATGTATGAAAGCTGTTAATGGGTTAATTGACTAGAGGCTGTTCCCTTTTCAAGCAGCCAGATTGAGCCAATGGGATGATCTCTGTATAGGGTTGCTACACTACCTAAATGGAATAAGAATATTTATTTTTAAAATATATGAATTATATGTAAATATAGATTTAATGTAAGTTTCTAGTTAAGTGGAATTCTGTTAAAACTTCATAATCCTCACAGAAAGATAAATTATAGTCAGTCAGACCTTATCAGTTGGGTACTATCATGATCCAGTACTTTGATTTTACCATCCACTAATCGGTCAAAAACTGAAGTCTGGAAAAAAAAAAGAGTAGCCAGAATAACATAGCAACTAAGAAGGCCAGCTCAGGAACCCACTGTTTAGTTTCAAAACCCGACTTCTCACATTTCTTAGTTGTATAATCTTGGGAATGTTACTGTGAAATAGGAATAATAATAAAGGCACTACATAACTCAATGTTTTTGATAGGATTTTAGGTTAATGCTTTTAAAACACCTAGAATGATGCCTGGAAAATATTAAATATTTTCAGTAAATGTTAGCTAGATAGTTGGATAGCATCACTGACTCAATGGACATGAGTTTGAGCAAACTCTGGAAAATAGTGAAGGCCAGGGAAACCTGGTGTGCTGCAGTTCATGGAGTCACAAAGAGTTGGACATGACTTAGCAACTGAAGAACAACAAAAGCTATTATTGTAGCTGTTATCAATGAAAAACTCTATTACTCTGCTCCACCCTGCCCCAACCTCAGACTTGCTCACTAGAGGTAATTCCTTACCATTCTTTTATCCCCATGTTTCTAAATACTTACACTTACTAATACTTATACTGTTACTAATACTTACTAATAACTGTATTAGTAAGTATTAGTAACAAGTAAGTTACTAATACTTAGTAATGTTTATACCGTTACTGAGTCCAAGCTCATACAACTCACTGCAAGGCAGGCTAGTAAACCTAGAGATGAGTTGTTCCAGCCAGGAATAGCAACTTTACTTGGAAAGCCAACAGACCAAGAAATTGGTGGACTAGTATCCCAAAAAACCATCTTACCCAAGTTAGAATTCAGGCCTCTTTTATATTAAAAGCAGAGAGGATTTTGGCTGGTGAATCCTTTGTCCTTGGAGCTATCCATGTAATCTGTTTACAATGTTCCTATAAACTACCAACAAAGCAAAAGCTGTTCTCTGTTCTGCAACTTTTTATCTCTATAGAAAGAAAGTAGAAAGTATTAGTCACTCAGTCATGTCTGACTCTTTGAGACCCCATAGACTGTAGCCCACTAGACTCCACTGTCCAAGAAATTCTCCAGACAAGAATACTGGAGTGGGTTGCCATTCCCTTCTCCAGGTATCTTCCTGACCCAGGGATCAAACCCACGTCTCCTGCATCACAGACAGGTTCTTTACCACTAGGGCCCCCTGGGAAGCCTTTTATCTGTGTGTGCGTGTGTTCAGTCTCTCAGTCTTGTCCAACTCTTTGCGACCCCATGAGCTATAGCCACCCCGGCACCTCTGTCCAAGGAATTCTCCAGACAAGAAGAGTGGAGTGAGTGGGTTGCTGTTTCCTACTCTAGGGTTTTATCTCCACATGAAAGGAAAATATATACCTTTAAATGTCACAGCCTTGAGAATGGGCTATCCTGTGTATTTTATCCCATAGGCAACATTCCTTTACAAAAGGTGCCGAGCCTGCACGACTAACCACAGGCAGCAGAGAACAAAGGTTAGAGCTAAAGGAATAGATGCAATATGGAATCAGGGTTATTCTTCTCTGTTGCAGTACCTTTTCTTGATTTGTCATTTTAGACATTTATTTTCCTTGTTACAGATAAGGAATCAGCTCTCCTTTTCCCTCCTCTTCTCCCTAAAAAGCTAGAACGTAATTTTTTGTTCACTGCTAAATCAAGTAGTCTTTCATAATGACATTTCTTGAACAAATGTTGATTCCCCCGCCCCCCTCCCCCGGAGTTTAACAATTGCTCCATCTTAATTTGCTTAGTTTCTTCTATAGCTATTATATTTTCCCCAAACAGATCTATCAAATGCTTATCTGCGTATCTACATATTTATCAAATGCAAAATCTGTGATTTTTTTTCCCCACTCTGCTGTATATGTTGAATCTGGCACACAGCTCTTCTGACCTCCATCTGCTGTTTCTCTCTGCTGGTTTTCCTGTTTCTGGCAAGCCATTTATTTCTCTTTCCAGACTTACTTCCATACTTTGCTGAAACACATTATATCATAGCTTTGAATGGGTAGGGTGGTATATAATTTGAGTCTGAATCTACTTTTATTTTGTCCTGCAACTCGATCATTTGACAAGGTGTAGGATGAAAGCAGTTTTACCTTAGAAATTTGAAGACGCTGATGCACTCTCTTCTAGAAGCCCATGTCGGAAGGCCTATGCCATCTGCAGTAGCATTTCAGTGTATATGACCTTTCTGGGAGGAGAGTCTTTTTGTTTCTTTTTGGAAGCTTTTAGAATCTTTTTGTGATCCTTTTTATCTTGAGATTTCTCTCCTATTCTGGGAGTTTTCTTGCCCCTCTTTTTCTATTCAAGCATGTTAGGTTAATCATCTGTTTTCTTATCTTTCCTTTCATAGTTTTCATCTCTATCATTTCGTTCTACTTTCTGTGAGATTTTTTTTTTGGCATTTTAGTTTTAGTCTATCAGATATTTAATTTTCAATGTTGGAGAGCTCCTTCTTGCTCTATGATTATCTCTTTTTAAAAATAAAGCCTTGGACTTCCCTGGTGGTTCACTGGCTAGGACTCCATGCTCCCAAAGCAGGGGGCTCAGATGTGATCCCTGGTCAAGGAACCAGACCCCACATTCCTCAACTAAGACCCAGTGCCAATAAATAAATTAATTAATTGAAAAATAAATTTAATCTTTTCTTAGTCTATGAAGATATTAATTACATTAAATGATTAATTTTTCTCTTTCCATTTCCTTTGGGTTGCTTTTTCTTTTGGGGTTGTTTTCAGATGTCCTTTTTTATGAAGGAAACTTAAATTTCTTTGAGCCTTGTTTGAAAGTAAGAGCAAAGCTATAAAGTGCTGGCCAGGAAGCTATAGGTATGAATGGTCCTCATCAGTTGGTTATCAAGCAGCCTTTTTGTTGAGAAGTTTCCAAATGTCAGTATCAGCAAATCCTTTCTGGAGATAGTCAATTTCTTCTTCTCCTTGTTGGGGTGAGGAGTAAGAGGGAGAAGCTGGTATCTGTGTTCTGGGAGCAGTGCAGATGAGAGGGGGCGGAGGCCCCTTCAGTTCGGTGTTCACAGGCATAATCCTTCCGTGTTCAGTTCTGTGCAGACCCCAGTCCCCTGTCATGCCACATGTCCTCAGCCTGCAGCCTCTCTGCGTGAGTTGCCCCCGAGGGAAAAAAATCTCAGATCTCTTAGAGGGAGCAGAGGAGGGGAGTGTCACAAATGCTCGGGGACTTGGGTTCAGCTGTTCCCCATACCACCTTTTTGATTTATTTATTGGCTGCGGTGAGTCTTCACTGTTGCATGTGGGCTTTCTCTTGTTGAAGCAAGCAAGGGCTACTCTTGCTTGTGATGTGTGGGCTTCTCATTGCAATATCGTCTCTTGTTCCAGCACACAGGCTCTAGGTGTGCAGGCTTCAGTATTTGCTGCTCATGGGCTCTAGAGTCTTGGCTCAGGAGTTGTGGCACATGGGCTTAGTTGCTCCATGGCTTGTGGGATCTTCCCTGACCAGGGATCAAACCGGTGTCCCTTGCATTACAAGGCAGATTCTTAACCACTGGACCACCAGGGAAGCCTCTATACCAGGGTAGTTACTCACCCCTGCCTTTTTCAGAATCTGCTGCCTCTGCATGCAGATAAGCTGAGGCTTCTGCTTGTGTGGGTGTTGGTGCTCACCTCTGCTGGTATATCTCACCTTTTATTTAGTTAGTTACCCCTTCTCCAGTTTCTTTCTCTTCATCTGTTCTTCTACTGGAAGGAAGAGGAGATAAACTTATGGTTAATCGGTTATTTTGAACCAGAAGGCCTTTTTTCTGAGGACTGGAATTACATCTGCAGAGCTACTGCACACAGGCTGTCTCCCGTAGGTGCCTCCACAGGTCAGCTTCCTATAGTTTTGGCAACTGCAGTTCTCATCATGGTTTGCTTTCTTCTTCTTTTTTTTTTTTTTTTTTAATAAATTTCAAGTCCACATGCTGAGAAAATTGCCTTTTAAAATAGTGGTTAAACTCTTTGCACTTTGGTTAGGGAGGTATTATGTTTGCTGTTTTTCCGAGTGAGAAGGTGAAATTCAATGAGTTTATGTGCAAAAACTGTTAGAAGTCAAATTGAAGTCAATATGGGCTGACCCTCAGGGAACTTGCCCCATCAGTGATCCTTTCTCTTCTTCAACATTTTTTGTTCTATTGACTTACCCTCATCAGATATGCTGAAGTCTCTCTCATCCTAAAAATCCTTCAACCCACCCTCTATTTCATGTTCCTCTTTGATTGCAGTCTTCTGTCCTCAAGTTTGTGGACAAGCACCTTGAAAGTTTGGTGTACATTTTTTAAGCCTTACTTCCATATCTACATTTCTCATCTCTTTGCACTATGTCACTTTCTTGAAACCAATCTTATCCTAGTCACCTCCAGTCACTTTGTTATAAACTTTCAGTTCTTATCCTTGGCACCTTAGTCATTTTCTTAAATGTTTTTTCCCCTTGACACAACACACTCCTGAATTTCCTTCTGTTTCTTGACCATTATTTCTACTGTTCCTTAAACATATATTCTTTCAGTTCAGTTCAGTTCAGTCACTCAGTCATGCCCGACTCTTTGCGATGCCATGAACCACAGCACGCCAGGCCTCCCTGTCCATCACCAGCTCCCAGAGTCCACCCAACCCATGTCCATTGAGCCCATGATGCCATCCAGTGATCTCATCCTCTGTCGTCCCCTTCTCCTCCTGCCCTCAATCTTTCCCAGCATCAGGGTCGTTTCAAATGAGTCAGCTGTTTGCATCAGGTGGCCAAAGTATTGGACTTTCAGCTTCAACATCAGTCCTACCAATGAACACCCAGTACTGATCTGCTTTAGGATGGACTGATTGGATCTTCTTGCAGTCCAAGGGACTCTCAAGAGTCTTCTCCAACACCACAGTTCAAAAGCATCAATTCTTCAGCACTCAGATTTCTTTATACTCCAACTCTCACCTCCATACATGACCACTGGAAAAACCATAGCTTTGACTAGATGGACCTTTGTTGACAAAGTAATGTCTCTGCTTTTGAATATGTTGTCTAGGTTGGTCATAACTTTCCTTGCAAGGAGTAAGTGTCTTTTAATTTCATGGCTGCAGTCACCATCTGCGGTGATTTTGGAGCCCCCAAAAATAAAGTCTGACATTGTTTCCACTGTTTCCCCATCTATTTGCCTGAAGTGATGGGACTGGATGCCATGATCTTAGTTTTCTGAATGTTGAGCTTTAAGCCAACTTTTTCACTCTCCTCTTTCAGTTTCATCAAGAGGCTTTTTAGTTCTTCTTCACTTTCTCCCATAAGGGTGGTGTTATCTGCATATCTGAGGTGATTGATATTTCTCCCAGCAATCTTGATTCCAGCTTGTGCTTCCTTCAGCCCAGCATTTCTCATGATGTACTCTGCATATAATTTAAATAAGCAGGGTGACAATATACAGCCTTGAGGTACTCCTTTTCCTATTTGGAACCAGTCTGTTGTTCCATGTCCAGTTAGTTCTTTTTATTTTTATTTTATTTTATTTTTTTAAATTTATTTTTTATTTTACTTTACAATTCTGTATTGGTTTTGCCATACATTGACATGAATCCACCACGGGTGTACATGTGTTCCCAAACATGAACCCCCCTCCCACCCCCCTCCCCACAACATCTCTCTGGGTCATCCCCACGTACCAGCCCCAAGCGTGCCATATCCTGCATCGGACATAGACTGGCAATTCGATTCTTACATGATATTATACATGTTTCAATGCCATTCTCCCAAATCATCTCACCCTTTCCCTCTCCCTCTGAGTCCAAAAGTCCTCTATACACATCTGTGTCTTTTTTGCTGTCCTGCATACAGGGTCATCATTGCCATCTTTCTAAATTCCATATATATGTGTTAGTATACTGTATTGGTGTTTTTCTTTCTGGCTTACTTCACTCTGTATAATCAGCTCCAGTTTCATCCATCTCATCAGAACTGATTCAAATGTATTCTTTTTAACGGCTGAGTAATACTCCATTGTGTATATGTACCACAGCTTTCTTATCCATTCATCTGCTGATGGACATCTAGGTGGCTTCCATGTTCTGGCTATTATAAACAGTGCTGCGATGAACATTGGGGTACATATGTCTCTTTCAGTTCTGGTTTCCTCCGTGTGTATGCCCAGCAGTGGGATTGCTGGGTCATAAGGCAGTTCTATTTGCAAGTTTTTAAGGACTCTCAACACTCTTCTCCATAGTGGCTGTACTAGTTTGCATTCCCACCAACAGTGTAGGAGGGTTCCCTTCTCTCCACACCCTCTCCAGCGTTTATTGCTTGCAGATTTTTGGATCGCAGACATTCTGACTGGTGTGAAGTGGTACCTCATTGTGGTTTTGATTTGCATTTCTCTAATAATGAGTGATGTTGAGCATCTTTTCATGTGTGTGTTAGCCATCCGTATGTCTTCTTTGGAGAAATGTCTATTTAGTTCTTTGGCCCATTTTTTGATTGGGTCGTTTATTTTTCTGGAATTGAGCTGCAGGAGTTGCTTGTATATTTTTGAGATTAGTTGTTTGTCAGTTGCTTCATTTGCTATTATTTTCTCCCATTCGGAAGGCTGTCTTTTCACTTTGCTTATATTTTCCTTTGTTGTGCAGAAGCTTTTAATTTTAATTAGGTCCCATTTGTTTATTTTTGCTTTTATTTCCAGAATTCTGGGAGGTGGATCATAGAGGATCCTGCTGTGATTTATGTCGGAGAGTGTTTTGCCTATGTTCTCCTCTAGGAGTTTTATAGTTTCTGGTCTTACATTTAGATCTTTAATCCATTTTGAGTTTATCTTTGTGTGCGGTGTTAGAAAGTGATCTAGTTTCATTCTTTTACAAGTGGTTGACCAGTTTTTCCAGCACCACTTGTTAAAGAGATTGTCTTTACTCCATTGTATATTCTTGCCTCCTTTGTCAAAGATAAGGTGTCCATAGGTGTGTGGATTTATCTCTGGGCTTTCTATTTTGTTCCATTGATCTATATTTCTGTCTTTGTGCCAATACCATACTGTCTTGATGACTGTGGCTTTGTAGTAGAGCCTGAAGTCAGGCAGGTTGATTCCTCCAGTTCCATTCTTCTTTCTCAAGATTGCTTTGGCTATTCGTGGTTTTTTGTATTTCCATACAAATCTTGAAATTATTTGTTCTAGTTCTGTGAAAAATATTTCTGGAAGCTTGATAGGGATTGCATTGAATTTGTAAATTGCTTTGGGTAGTATACTCATTTTCACTATATTGATTCTTCCAATCCATGAGCGTGGTATATTTCTCCATCTATTAGTGTCCTCTTTGATTTCTTTCATCAGTGTTTTATAGTTTTCTATATATAGGTCTTTAGTTTCTTTAGGTAGATATATTCCTAAGTATTTTATTCTTTTTGTTGCAATGGTGAATGGAATTATTTCCTTAATTTCTTTTTCTACTTTCTCACTATTAGTGTATAGGAATGCAAGGGATTTCTGTGTGTTGATTGTATATCCTGCAACTTTACTATATTCATTAATTAGCTCTAGTAATTTTCTGGTAGAGTCTTTAGGGTTTTCTATGTAGAGGATCATGTCATCTGCAAACAGTGAGAGTTTTACTTCTTCTTTTCCAATTTGGATTCCTTTTATTTCTTTTTCTGCTCTGATTGCTGTGGCTAAAACTTCCAGAACTATGTTGAATAGTAGTGGTGAAAGTGGGCACCCTTGTCTTGTTCCTGACTTTAGGGGAAATGCTTTCAGTTTTTCACCATTGAGGATAATGTTTGCTGTGGGTTTGTCATATATAGCTTTTATTATATTGAGGTATGTTCCTTCTATTCCTGCTTTCTGGAGAGTTTTTATCATAAATGGATGTTGAATTTTGTCAAAGGCCTTTTCTGCATCTATTGAGATAATCATATGGCTTTTATTTTTCAATTTGTTAATGTGGTGACTTACATTGATTAATTTGCGGGTATTGAAGAATCCTTGCATCCCTGGGATAAAGCCCACTTGGTCATGGTGTATGATCTTTTTAATGTGTTGTTGGATTCTGATTGTTAGAATTTTGTTGAGGATTTTTGCATCTATGTTCATCAGTGATATTGGCCTGTAGTTTTCTTTTTTTGTAGTATCTTTGTCAGGTTTTGGTATTAGGGTGATGGTGGCCTCATAGAATGAGTTTGGAAGTTTCCCTTCCTCTGCAATTTTCTGGAAGAGTTTGAGTAGGATAGGTGTTAACTCTTCTCGAAATTTTTGGTAGAATTCAGCTGTGAAGCCGTCTGGACCTGGGCTTTTGTTTGCTGGAAGATTTCTGATTACAGTTTCAATTTCCGTGCTTGTGATGGGTTTGTTAAGATTATCTATTTCTTCCTGGTTCAGTTTTGGAAAATTGTACTTTTCTAAGAATTTGTCCATTTCTTCCAGGTTGTCCATATTATTGGCATATAATTGCTGATAGTAGTCTCTTATGATCCTTTGTATTTCTGTGTTGTCTGTTGTGATCTCTCCATTTTCATTTCTAATTTTATTGATTTGATTTTTCTCTCTTTGCTTCTTGATGAGTCTGGCTAATGGTCTGTCAATTTTATTTATCCTTTCAAAGAACCAGCTTTTGGCTTTGTTGATTTTTGCTATGGTCTCTTTTGTTTCTTTTGCATTTATTTCTGCCCTAATTTTTAAGATTTTTTTCCTTCTGCTAACTCTGGGGTTCTCCAATTCTTCCTTTTCTAGTTGCTTTAGGTGTAGAGTTAGGTTATTTATTTGACTTTTTTCTTGTTTCTTGAGGTATGCCTGTATTGCTATGAACTTTCCTCTTAGCACTGCTTTTATAGTGTCCCACAGGTTTTGGGTTGTTGTGTTTTCATTTTCATTAGTTTCTATGCATATTTTGATTTCTTTTTTGATTTCTTCTGTGATTTGTTGGTTATTCAGAAGCGTGTTGTTCAGCCTCCATATGTTGGAATTTTTAATAGTTTTCCTCCTGTAACTGAGATCTAATCTTAGTGCATTATGGTCAGAAAAGATGCTTGGAATGATTTCGATTTTTTTGAATTTATCAAGGTTATATTTATGGCCCAGGATGTGATCTATCCTGGAGAAGGTTCCATGAGCACTTGAGAAAAAGGTGAAATTCATTGTTTTGGGGTGAAATGTCCTATAGATATCAATTAGGTCTAACTGGTCTAATGTATCATTTAAAGTTTGCGTTTCTTTGTTAATTTTCTGTTTAGTTGATCTGTCCATAGGTGTGAGTGGGGTATTAAAGTCTCCTTCTTATTGTGTTGTTGTTAATTTCCCCTTTCGTATTTGTTAGCATTTGTCCTAAATATTGCGGTGCTCCTATATTGGGTGCATATATATTTATAATTGTTATATCTTCTTCTTGGATTTATCCTTTGATCATTATGTAGTAGCCTTCTTTGTCTCTTTTCACAGCCTTTGTTTTAAAGTCTATTTTATCAGATATGAGTATTGCCACTCCTGCTTTTTTTTTGGTCTCTATTTGGATGGAATATCTTTTTCCAACCCTTCACTTTCAGTGTGTATGTGTCCCTTGTTTTGAGGTGGGTCTCTTGTAAGCCCATGTCCAGTTAGTTCTAACTGTTGCTCCTGACCTGCATACAGGTTTCTCAAGAGGCAGGTCAGGTGGTCTGGTATTCCCATCTCTTTCAGAATTTTCCACAGTTTATTGTGATCCACACAGTCAAAGGCTTTGGCATAGTCAATAAAGCAGAAATAGACATTTTTCTGGAATTATCTTGCTTTTTTGATGATCCAGCGGATGTTGGCAATTTAATCTCTGGTTTCCCTGCCTTTTCTAAAACCAGCTTGAACATCTGGAAGTTCACGGTTCACCTATTGCTGAAGCCTGGCTTGGAGAATTTTAAGCATTACTTTACTAGCATGTGAGATAAGTGCAATTGTGCAGTAGTTTGAGCATTCTTTGGCATTGCCTTTCTTTGGGATTGGAATGAAAACTGACCTTTCCCAGTCCTGTGGCCACTGCTGAGTTTTCCAAATTTGCTGGCATATTGAGTGCAGTACTTTCACAGCATCATCTTCCAGTATTTGAAATAGCTCAACTGGAATTCCATCACCTCCACTAGTTTTGTTTTTTCTTTATCTGTCCTATATGCAATTGTGATCTCTAGTGTTCAGCATGGGTCCTCTCTTCTAACTGTGCATTTTCTTCCACATAATTCTGCACCTTCTGTGTGTTTCGTCACCATCTAATATAGTAAGTATGAATTAGTGTAGGGAAATGTATGATAGGTCATTTCCTGAATGCTTTTCTTCCTAACCTGGAGAATGAAGGGAAAGGTCAGGGAAGGATTCTTGCAGAAAGTGCTAAAAGTCTCAAACCAAGCTTACATTCTGGTGTTCACATCCATTGCACCAGTTGCCTCTCGGATACTTCACCTGGATATCCCACAGACCACCTGAAAACCAATGTGTCTAAATATTCACCATTCTTCCTCCTCTCCAGACCTCCTGCCCCAAGGGAAAGGTGTCACCTCTTACCTGCTGCCCCACCCTCCCCAAATCTGGTGGTCACCCAAACTTCTTCCTTTCTTTTAGCCTCTACCATTAACTTGTTAACCTCCAGCCATGCTTCTGAATATGTGGAATCCTCAGGGTCTCTCCTTCCCACTTCCACATCTTTTCTACAGCCCTTCATTCACCACTTCCTTTGGGAAACCTCTCCATAGGACTTCGCTGGTGGTCCAGTGGTTAAGACTTTGCTTCCACTTCATGGGGCATTGGTTCAGTCCGTGGTTAGGGAATTATGATCCTGCATGCCATGTGGTGGGGCCAAAATAAGTAAATAAATAAAAGCAAAACACCTCTCTACACCTATTGTCATTGTTCAGTTGCTAAGTCATGTCTAACTCTTTGCAACCCCATGGATTGCAGCACACCATGCTTCCCTTTCACCATCTCCAGGAGTTTGCTCATATTCATGTCAGTGATGCTGGTTAACCATCTCATCCTCCTGTACTTCCTGCCATAATTTCCATACCATCCTGTGCATACCTCTATCACAGCAGCCAATATTCTTCTATTGCTTTCTCTCTTGCCCTAATTGCCTCCCCTCACCTCTCCTACTTCATTATAGATATCTTGAAGACAGTTTCCACATTTCTGTCAAGATGCTTCACTTTTATATGACTCAGTTTCTGCATGTGGAAAGTAGAGATAATAGTAATTCCTGCTCTTGAGCTATTGTGAGGATGGATGAATTCATGTAAAGTACTTGAGCTCCTTTCAGGCTCATGAAGTGAAGTGAAGTGAAGTCGCTCAGTTGTGTCTGACTGTTTGTGACCCCATGGACTGTAGCCTACCAGGCTCTTCCATCCATGGGACTTTCCAGGCAAGAATACTGAAGTGGGTTGCCATTTCCTTCTCTAGGAGATCTTCCTGACCCAGGATTGAACCCCAGTCTCCCGAATTGTAGGCAGACGCTTTACTGTCTGAGCCACCAGGGAAGTGGTGGCTCATAGTAAGTGCTCAGTATAAGCTGCTGTTAGTAATACTATTAGCAATATCATGTTTCCTCAATGTCTAGTATGCTGTCTAGCACATAGAGGACTCAATAAATGGAAAAAAGACTAGACTTGTTCCATCAAAAGAAAGAGGTGTGATTGTTTACTCTGATTCACTTTTTTTTTTTTTTAAGAAAAAGGAGGGGGAAAGGCATAAAAATTCACAAAGGAAAGTGGTCTTTGTTTTTCCTCATACCCAGTTCTGATTTCCTTTCTGGCTGCTGGTCTTTCCTAAACTTGGCAACTCTGTGGCTATGAAAGGATTGTTGATGAGAAGCTTGGGCGGGAATGCCTCACAGATTCCCCCCAGTCGTACCTGGCAGCGTCAGCTTATCAGTGCTGTCTGTGGGTGGTGGTTGTGAGTATGTGAACTCAGGTATCTCTTCTTCAGATGTTCTGTACTGAGAAATTTTTTCCGAAAGGTTGAACAAGGGAGTAAATCCAGGCCATACCACTGCTGGTTCTGTTTAACAGAATCATATCTATTCTTTGAGATCCAGACATTTGGAGATGAGTAGATTCTAGGTTTATCTCATGTGTTGCTTTGCAGTTTACAGTTGCCTTTTTTTTTTTTAAAGAATTTCATGTTACTGAAATATTCTTTGCATGCTCACACAAAGTTTAAATATGCAGTGATAGGAAAATGTATATCATATAAAATATGCTTACTTTAAACCATGTCCATATTTTAATTTACAGGAAGAGAAATTATCACAGCTAACAGGGTGCCAGGTGTTCAAAGTTTGAGTTTTGATTGGATTTCGAGGAATCTCTATTGGACAGATTCTTCTTATAGGAGTGTCAGTGTCGTAAAGCTAGCTGATAAATCAAGACGTACAATCATCCAAAATTTAAATAACCCACGGTCAATCGTAGTTCATCCTACTGCTGGGTAAGTATGTTCATGTTTTCTTAAGAAAACAAGTGATGGGGAGGGGGGTGGGAGGGGGGTTCATGTTTGGGAACGCATGTACACCTGTGGTGGACTCATGTCAATCTATGCCAAAACCAATACAGAATTGTAAAGTAAAAATTAAAAATAAATAAATAATTAAAAAAAAAAAGAAAACAAGTGATGCCATAGGTATTTGACAAATTTAGTAAATACAAGATGGAACCATGTAAACTGAAATCACCTTAGATTGTATCCTTTTAGCATATGCTGAAATTATCACTTTACCTCCTTTCAAAAACTTTCTCCTAAGTTTTGGCTTTCCCAGCCTTCCCTGAACTGTGTTTTTTTCATAGTCACATAGGACCAAACAGTGAGTCACAGATTCTGTGGAGAAGGAATGAATATGCAGCAGAATTATCAGGAAAGGCTCAAATTCCTTCCCAGCTTTAATGCATTGACACAGAGCTTACCAAAGCTTTCTAAATCGTTCAGTAGTTTTCAGAACGAACAGTCTTTCAGACCACGAAGTGTTTAACCACTGCATTGTTGATGGAATCAGGCAAGAAAAGAGAGCATTTCACATCATCCCTTCTAGTTCTTACCTTTTTTATTTAAATATGTTTGATAGTTTGATAGTGTACCATAAAGTCTAAATCCAGGTAGTTATGTTTTAATAGAGTAATAAAAAAGTGATAACTGGTAACTTACTAAAGCCTGATTGAGGGTACATAGCAAACACTTTACATAGTGCATAATCTCATCTAATCCAAAAGCTGGTTTGTGAGTGAGTATATACAAGACCTGTTTTGGACCTCAGAGAGATAAAGTAACTTGCTCAAGGACCCACAGCTATTAAGCAACAGTTAGTATTAAAATTCCAGACCTATCTGACTGCAAAGCCTGTGTGTCTAACATATTTTAAAACTGACGATGGTATTGATAAGAAGTTTTATTGCCCGATAGAGAGTTAAATGTTGATTTTCTAGTGAATTTATCTTAAGCTAAGTCTTTGGCAGTGGGTTTTAAAAAGGCGTTAAATTCCTTTCCTAATCAGTCATTCATTTAAAACAATATGAAGTCACATTTCAGAAAGTTACCTTTTGGAAAAGACTCATTTTAGTTCTTAAGGCTCACACGAAACAGAAGAGCTTTCCTCCCCTATACTTATATTTTTGCTACCCTTCAAAATTAAAAAAAAAAAGCATAAAAAAGATGTCTTGGGTAAGACATCTTGGGTACATTGATTTGGGTGCATTTTTAATCAGGAATGAAATGCTTTGCTGCAAATTCCTTGTGGAAGATGATTAAAGAGTCATCTAGTGGATCCTGGATGTTTAATCTAGAAAGAAAGTGAGAGAATATAAAATCTGTTTTTGCTTTTGTTTTGCTCATCGTTTATTTTATTTCAAGGACATGTAGTAGTAATAATCTGAATTGTGTCTTTTTAAAGAACCTACTTGGAGACAATAGTCCTGAAGTCTATCACAACGGTTCTCTGCCCTGGATGCTCATTTTAATGCTATTTGTATTTTCTATATATTTTTTTTATATAAACCCTACAGAAAACTAGTTTGCAGCAATTCTCTGGAGAATCTGTGTTTGTGTTAGATCTAAGTTATGTAGTTTGTGCCAATGTTAACATCTTTGATTTATTAACTCCTTTTCTAGGTATATATTCTTCTCAGTTTGGTACCGTCCTGCTAAAATCCTGAGAGCATGGGCTGATGGATCTAACATTTTACCTATAGTAAACACTACTCTTGGGTGGCCCAGTGGGCTGTCCATTGACTGGAGGTAAGTAGGAATCATCCCAAATTGCTGCTAAGGGAGACATATTGTAGTTGGCCAGCTTCTGCTGGGATGAAAATGTATGCATTAAAATGAATATTCTGAAAATTGTTAGATGAAGCAGAATAGGGCAAGACTCAGGGAAATAGAAGAAGGATTTGATGAAGTACTGGTCATGTGTAATTTTTACAGGGGCCCTCTTGAGGATAGGAAATCTTTGGTGTCAACAAATATATATTTGCCTATATGCACTATGGGAGGATTTTTGGAATATCAGATTTAAAATTTTAAGATATTGATCTGTCAAGGAATATAGGAAAAGGTAACAGGGTAAACAAGCTTAGAGATATCAAATACAAAAGCAGTTCATAGGAGAAAAAATAGGAAGAAATGTGTTTAACCTTTCAAACACAAGTCACTAACAGTATTTTTCCTAAATGTGAATGTAATAAGGCAAAAACTAAAATTCTTAACTTGAAGATAACATTTCAGGTTTTCTAAGACATTTGAAATCACTTCATGAAAGTTGCTTTGTTTTTCTGGGGAACATAAGACTATTAAACTTTGCTTAATGAATGTAAATGTGCCAACCGAACACACTGTTGTTGAATTGCTGTTGTTTAGTTGCTAAGTCTTGTATAACTCTTCTGCGACCCCATGGACTGTCCAACTCTTAGTTGTGTCCAACACTTTCCACCCCATGGACTGTAGCCCACCAGGTTCCTCTGTCCATGGGATTTCCCAGGCAAGAATACTGGCCTGGGTTGCCATTTCCTTCTTCAGGGAGTCTTCCTGACCCAGGGATCGAACCCATGTCTCCTGCATTGCAGACGGATTCTTTACTGCTGATCCACCAGGGAAACCCCTGATTTGAATGCCCTTAGTATAAGGTGTGCTTTTTTAGTTTCTGAATAACCAATAACTAAGTATTTTGTTATTCTAGTTCTTCACGATTGTACTGGATAGATGCCTTTTTTGATAAAATTGAGCACAGTAACTTTGATGGTTCAGACAGAAAAGCCCTGACCAATATACCTCAGTTGACAAATCCATTTGGACTTGCTGTCTCTCAAGGTATGTTTTGAAGTAAAAGTGTTTTATTTATACTGTGCAAGCTGTATAAAACTCATCCTTATTTGGCAATCTCATAATTCCAGAAAAACTGGTCACTTATGAAATGGTGCTCTTATGTCTAAATAAAACATTTGGTTTGTTGATGAAATATTAATTTTTTTCTGTTTGAGACATTTTTATATAACAGTGCATCTGTTTTCTTCCTCCCATCTCCCCTCTTGTGAGTATAGGCATGTTCTTGTGGGTTCGGTGGCTGGGAATAAGAATCTAGCTTGGCACCACAAAACAGGTGGTTTGCTTATTCTTGATAATAGAGTTTCTGTGAATGATTGTGTAGCATGTGCCAGGCCAAGAGAGTAAGGAGAAACTAAAATCGACCCTGGTTCTGCTTGACAAACCATAATTAATCGAGTTAGAGAGGTGCCATTTTGTGATCCACCAAAGCCCCTACACTTACGCTAGTTGTGTCTCAGGTTGAGACTTCCTGCATGCGTGCTAAGTCACTCAGTTTGACTCACAAAGTATCTGACTCTTTGCGGCTCTACGGACTATAGCCCTCCAGGCTCCTCTGTCCATGGAATTCTCCAGGCAAGAATACAGGAGTGGTTGCCATGCCCTCCGCCCAGGGGATCTTCCCGGCCCAGGGATTGAACCCACGTCTCCTGCATTGCAGGTGAACTCTTTTCCATTGAGCCACCAGGAAAGTCCTGAACTTCTGTGCTGTGAATAACTGTCATACTGCTTTTAAAAAAAAGTGGACATTGACTATAATTCAAAGACTTTCTCATACACATGTAGTATGGAATGAATAACTAGTAAATATATTCCATATTCCCCCCTGTTTTCTATGGAGGAGTGCATGTTATTTTAAAATATTTTAAGTGCTCTTGTGAGATTTTTGAGTCAGTTATAAATATTCAGCCCCCCTCTCTCCAGCCTGTGCATTCTTTTTCCCTTTCTACTAATGCTGTCTGACACATCCTATTTGTTCTCACATAGGAACAGTATAAACATGTTAAATTTTCTCTGCTGTTTGCTGGAATATTTTGCAATTAAATAAAAATGCAATTTTTATTTAATTGCTGGTTTGCAGTTTGATTGCCAGTTAGGCTAAATATGATTTAGTGAATCCAATGACTGATTAGTCATTGATTAGACCATAGATAAGGAAAACTGATTTTATGATAAAATTTGTGACATCTTAGTCATTTTCTGGTGAGTTGGAATTTTTAGTTGGTTATTGCTTTTTCTGTTGGAAAACTCTATTGAAATATGCATTTATTTCCCTGCTTTAGTATCTTAGGTAAAAAGAACACAATTGAATTTTTGATGTTTAAAATCTTGTATGGCCTCTTCCATTTTCAGCTTTGTGGAGCATTATTGTCTTTTAAGGTGTAGGAACACTTATGTGGATAAAATTTTATTGATCCCTAAACATGCACTAACATTTCCTTCTTGAACTATGTCTATGCTTTGCCTTCTCAAAGCTCATTTTGAAATTTGAGAGTCAAATTAAAAAAAAAAAGTTCTCATTAAACATGGGATATAAAATATTTGACCTAGAAGAGAACTTAGAGATGAATTTTACTAGAAACATGAGCCCCCACACAGTGAAGATCACTCAGCAGTTTAGTGCTCAAGCTAGGATAAGAACTCAGTCTCCTGAGGCATCATCTCATATTGTATAAAAGAATCCTGAGATTAAAAAAATTTTTACCCATAGAAGTTTGAGCCCAATTACTATTAAGTACCATCGCAATATTCCATATTCCAATATTCTTCCCTGAATCTGAACACTACTATTATTAAAAATATAGGCTTCTTCTAGGTAAAATCTCTCTCAGATATCTATACTAGCAACTCTTTCTACTGTTTTTATTCCCTAGCACTCTGGTGTCAGCAAGTATTCTTCCAACTCTATTGTTTTATTAAAGGTCCTTAGCTTCAGAGGCTCAAAAGTCAACAAATAAATTTTTTCTTTAAGAAAAAAAAAATATATATATATATATAAGCTTCTAAAGAGTCATTTCTAGAATTGCAAGTTATGGAAAACAGAAACATATTTATTTAAACAGATACTTATGAAAGAAGCTTCCCACATTTAGAAGAAGCATTACAAACATATTGCATTTTCCCAGGTGAGCTGCGGCAAATAAACTTATCACCATATTTCTTCTTAGACTATATATATGTTACTGATTGGAGACGTGGTATTATTCGATTCGGGAAATACAATACTGCACAATCGGTTATTCTCCGAAGTGGTGTTGGTTCTGTAATGCGTGCGAAAGTATATGATTCTAGAGTCCAGACAGGTGAGTAATGTTGCCAGGTTGTTTTGTATGGATATATTTAATATGGTGGCTCCTTTTACCTTTAAATACTTATTTACTATAACTCCTGATAGTTTTATCTTCCTGTCACTGAGATAATTTTAATGCGTAAGAATTTCTGTTCAACTCTATTAACTTTAAGCATATGGGAGGAAAAACACGTTTCAGCCCTTCTCTGTATTTAAATTGAATGTGTCATTTGGCATGTTCCTTTCCAAGAAGAAGTCAGTTTCTAATATTGGGTCTGACAAGTATCCTTTCCATTCATTTTTCATCACAAACCAAACCCTTGATCAACCTAAAAGGAATGCGCTTAACTCCCCTGTTTGGGGGCATTGCTTTTTCAGGGTCTAATGCCTGTAACCGACCCACCAATCCAAACGGCGACTGCAGCCACTTCTGCTTCCCAGTGCCGAGTTCCCAGCGAGTGTGTGGTTGCCCCTACGGAATGAGTCTGGCTTCTGACCATTTGACATGTGTGGAGAACGCCTCCCAAGAGCCGCCGGTGGAGCAGTGTGGCCCTCTTTCCTTCTCCTGTCACAATGGCAGATGCGTGCCCCTTCGGTATCGCTGTGATGGATTTGATGACTGTCTTGATAACAGTGATGAGGTTCAATGCACCACATCTAGTAAGTAGCTTATACATTAGTGATACGTCCTATGATCTATACAGAGAGAGGTGCGCTTTAAAAAAAAGGCTTAGGTTATCTCTACAGGAAAAAAGGAATATGTACTCTAAAGGGTTTAGAAAGCTAGACGATGAATATTATTCATAGATAATGTTACAGATGATTTCTAGCATTATTTGGACTATCCTCAATAAAATTTTTTTCTGACATTGGATGGACATGCAGAGTCACTGCATCTTGGCCTCTCCTACCCTGAATAAACGGGATCTAATCTATAGTACTGGAGAGAATGGTATCATGGAATAAATGTTTGCAAAAATAGCTTTTGAAAATCTCATGTACTATATTCCTTTTTCCTCCTGTAGGTGTAAAATGGATTATGGGTGAAATGGTGATTTTAACCTTTATAATCTTTTGATGGTAATCCAATTTATAATAAATACTATTGTGATCTCAGAAATTTCTATCAAGGAGACATTAATAGAAATGACATTTGAAAATGAAAGTGCTCGTTTGTACATTTTTGAAATTTCTAAAGGTTTATTTTGTTTTATTTTATTTTGCACTTTTCTTTTTCAAAAGGGCAGATTTTTACATAAATGTTTTATCAGTTTCAAATGAGCCATATGATGAGAGGAAGCATAGCTTAGAAGCAAAGGATGGGCCTTACAGTCGTGACAACTAGAGCTTTGGTCTTGGGCAGATGCCTAAGCCTCTCAAAGCCTCAATTTCCTCATCTGTAAAAATGCAGATAATTATATGAAACTGGCAGTATCCTTGTGAAGATTCAGAAAGAAAAAAAATATGTAAATAATAGTTGCCAAATAAACATCACGAATGATGATGACTTTCACATTTTGTATAATGCTCCCATTGAAAGGTAAGATCTCACTTAAAAGGCTGTAAAAACCAATGTCTTTACGACCAACTTGTTTCTATTGTAGATGCTACCTGTTCACCTTTAGCATTTGAGTGTAAACGCGAAGGACACTGCATTCCCTCAATGTGGCGATGTGATGGAGAGAACGACTGTCTGGATGGCAGCGATGAGCAGAACTGCCCCACTCGAGCACCCACTTCCTGCCGTGCTGATCAATTCACCTGTGACAATAACTTCTGTATCCCAAGGAGCTGGGTCTGTGACACAGATAATGATTGTAGGGATGGATCAGATGAAAAGTCATGCAGTAAGTTTTGAACTGATTTCTCTTGGCTGGTCAGCCTATTAAATAGATTTGAACCATGAGTAGGCCTTGAGTACTTTCCTTGAATGCTCATATAATTTTCATTGTATCTTAGCCACTTCTGTTCCATCTGTCAACCAGTGTATTAATAGGCTGTCAAAGCAAAGACATGGGAAGTCTTGCTAAATATTTTCTATGGAAGCAAAACAAGGACTGTCTTTGATATCTAACTAATATCCCAGTGGAAACTGGAAAATAAAAATCCCACAACTAACTGTTCAGATATTTAAAATAATTCCCCTTTCTAAATCATATAAACACACCCAGATGTTTAGCTACTGGTTTTTCTTTTCATTTATACAGGCAAAAATACAATAGAATAAAAAGGCAAAGAACATTTCAATTTCATTAAATCTTACCCACCTGCACAGAGGGGGTACAGAGTTCCCTGGACTAAGTTCTGTTTTGGTTGCATGATTTGGCTAGTCTCTTTTTTTCAGGACTAGATAAGCCTTAAGATCCCCTCTAGCTTTCACATTCTGTGAGACTATATTATGATTCCTATTTTGGGTCGTGGAGGCAGCCCATCTGACCCTAAGGCTATGTCTCTTCAGCCAGCTAGGGTCCTGGTTTTGAGGATAGTTATCCAGTTAAATCCAGTTATCATGTGGACCATGCTCCATGACCACAGGCCATCCTGTCTGTGGGCTGGATTTCATTGCTTAGCTGTGCAGATGAGTCTTGAACTTCATAGTATTCATGAGGTGTAGTCCAAAGCAAGGCCATGATGCTTATCTTCTATGTATGGTCTGTTTTTCAAAGTATCCTCACAGTTTCTGGCTCTGACCTATATTATTTCTGTTCTTCTCTCCAAGAACGCGATCTGCCTAATGTGCAGGAATTTTGAGCACACACACAACTGAGATAATTTATGTATTTCCTAAGCATTGTACAGTTTGGCTCTGGTACACATTGGACAAGAAATAAATTATTAACTTGGTTTTGTTTTTGGATGACATTAGATTATACACAGACGTGTTCACCTACTCAGTTTCACTGCCCTGGTCACCGATGTATTGCCCTATCGTTTGTCTGTGATGGGACCAAGGACTGTGCTGACGGGTCTGATGAGATTGGTTGTAGTAAGTACATTGTTTTACTTTTTTAATTAATTAACTAATTGCTTAATTAATCCATTGAGGTTATAAGTCCATAACTGATTTATATGTTTCAGGTGTACAACATACTAATTAACATTCAAAGATTAAATTCATTTATAATTGTAAAATATCAGCTATATTCCCTTTGTTGTGTAATATATTCCTGTAGCTTATCCCTGTCTTGCCCCTGCTCCCTTCCTTCTGCCCACTGTTAACCACTTGCTTGTTCTCTATGTCTGTGAGTCTATTTCTTTTTGGTTATTTTCATTAGTTTGTTTTAGTTTTTAGATTCCACATATAAGTCACATTATCTGGTGTTTGTCTTTTTCTTTATGATTAAGTCCGTCCACGTTGTTGCAGATGGCAAAATTTCATTCTTTTTATGGCTGAGTGGTGCTCCATTGTGTGTGTGTGTGTGTGTGGATATATATATATATATATCACATTTTCTTTATCTATTCCTCTGTTTATGGACAAATAAGCTGCTTACCTATCTTGGCTATTGTAATGGTTTATTTTTATTCATGATGTTTAGAAAAATTTCGATGTTCAATTGTCCCTTGCGTTAATTTCTAATATTTTTCTCTCATTTTCAGTAATTAACTGCACTGCTTCTCAATTCACATGTGCTAGTAATGGTCAGTGTATTAGCAAGACATATCGGTGTGATGGTGTTTTTGACTGCGATGACCACTCTGATGAGACAGATTGTTGTAAGTACCATATACCTAGCATGTTTCAGGTGACAGGGTCATTTCTTATTTACCAGGATTGCTCTTTCCACAGATTTTCTCTTAGATAAGCTAGAGGGAAGGCAGCCTAATTAACAAAACATTGTCCAAGGACCACAGTATTGATTGTATAAGAAAATCAAATCAACATCACCAAATAGGGATAAATTGTGAATCAAGTAGTTGTAAATGGGCACTTTCAAATTGTCTTTT
Source organism: Oryx dammah (assembly GCF_014754425.2). Classification (NCBI taxonomy): domain Eukaryota; kingdom Metazoa; phylum Chordata; class Mammalia; order Artiodactyla; family Bovidae; genus Oryx; species Oryx dammah. Next base: position 108,941,437 of record NW_024070211.1, on the reverse strand, counting down.
GAGTAGGTTAAATATTTCTCAGGTATTTTTCTTTTCAGTATTACCTGGGGCATTCAAAATTAGTGGGTTTCAGTGAGGTTTGCCATATATAAAGATATTTTAATGGTTTCTTTTAAGTTTCAATAGGGAGATTACGTCAAGCAAATCATTTGTTTAGTATCTGCTAACATGTTTTCTGTGGTCTTTGTTCTGGGAGTCTGATAGAAAGTAAGAAACAAAGCAAGGCAGATAGTTATAAGGGCTTTGTAGAAATGATACAGATAAAATTCAGTGAAGGTTCTGAGAAAAAAAAATTTTGAGGGTTCAAGGAGGACTTCATGGACTCTAAATCTGATGGACCTTATAAACTTCACAGGCTGTACACCTAATAATGGAAAGGATTTGTTTTTGCCATTTTTATATTAAACAGGTGAGGTGGATCATAAAAAGTAGGTTTCTATCAATTCTCCTCCCTAATCAGAAAACAGGGTTTCCCTGATGGCTCAGTGGTACAGAATCCACCTGCCAATGCAGGAGATGAGGGTTTGATCCCTGGGTCCAGAAGATCCCTGGAGAAGGAAATGGCAGCCCACTCCACTATTCTTGCCTAGAGAATCCTGTGGACCATGGAGCCTGGTGGGTTATAGTCCCTGGGGTTGCAAAGAATCGGACACGACTGAGCGACTATAAGAACAACAATCAGAATAGCATGGTTTAAATCTATGGATAAAAGAAAATATAAACGCTTACATACCTAATAAGTGTGTACAATACTCAGAAATTCTTAATCACCGAAGTTTCTGTTTCACATTGAAAGCATGGAATTCTTCTCAGGTGATCTGAGGTTGAAGTGCCATTGCCTCTAGCTTTCTATTACCTTACAAGGTCCCTGGGAGAGAGTTTGGGTTTACTCCTGTGAAATAGGCAAGCATTCAATAAGAACTGCTTGATGAAGAGTGGAAAGTTTGCAAAGAATGGAAGATTTACAGTCATCTTGGCTTCATCATCATCAGTTCAGTCACTCAGTTGTGTCCGACTCTTTGTCCATCATCAACTCCCGGCTGCTGCTGCTGCTGCTAAGTCGCTTCAGTCATGTCTGACTCTGTGGGACCCCATAGACAGCAGCCCACCAGGTTCCCCCATCCCTGGGATTCTCCAGGCAAGAACACTGGAGTGGGTTGCCATTTCCTTCTCCAATGCATGAAAGTGAAAAGTGAAAGTGAAGTCGCTTAGTCGTGTCTGACTTTTTGCGACCCCGTGGACTGCAGCCTACCAGGCTGCTCCATCCATGGGATTTTCCAGGCAAGAGTACTGGAGTAGGGTGCCATTTCCTTCTCCAATTTGCATGTTACTCCAGGTATTTCTTGACTTCCTACTTGGCTTCATTTAGTATAATTCATTTGAGGGAAAGTGATAACATCCAAATATATGAAATACATGAATTCCATGTCACCATAGCTGTTTAACCTCTATTAAATTCTCTGATGATTCTTTATTATTTAATCCAAAGTTAGAAACACAGGAAATATAATTTTCTTTTGACTCAGGGACTTCTATCCATTGTACATCCGTTTTTTTGTCATCAGATCCGTTAATCAGATCAGACAGAGAAGACAACCATATATTTAGAGTTAATATTACATTTGTCATAATCATTATTAGAAACTCGCCATTGATCCAAATGACTTCTTCTGAACCTAGGAGTTATATAAAAGGGATTGTGGATCACATTCACAAACGCATTTTCCCCATGCTGTTCTCTTAGCAACCAGGCCTCCTGGTATGTGCCACCAAGATGAGTTCCAGTGCCAAGAAGATGGGATCTGCATTCCAAAGACCTGGGAGTGTGATGAGCATGAGGACTGCCTCCAGGGATCTGATGAGCACAATGGCTGTCCCCCCAAAACCTGCCACCCATCTCATTTCGTCTGTCAAAATGGAAACTGCATCTATAGAAGTTGGCTCTGTGATGGGGACAATGATTGTGGAGACATGAGCGATGAGAAGGACTGCCCTACTCAACCCTTTCAGTGTCCCAGTTGGCAGTGGCAATGCCCCGGCCATAGCATCTGTGTGAATCTGAGTGCAGTGTGTGATGGTGTCCCTGACTGCCCCGGTGGGACAGATGAGTCCCCACTTTGCAGTAAGTCTCCTGACCACAGTTTTCTGGCCATGAACTCATCCTGAGCAGTGGCCGGCTGTGTGTCATCATTGTCACAATCACCATGTAGTTCTTGAGGAAGGAATCTCAGTTCTCTTAATTTCAACCTGTGTAGGGATAGCCCTCATGGAATTCAAATAAATCATCACTGGATAGTATTTCTCATTTAATCCTTTGCACCCAGTTCTGTGTTTTTACTTCATTAGATCATCAAATTAAATTTGGTTCTGTTGGGTAATGCGCTCATAAGTTTTTCTAATTTTCATATTTCCTAATTTCAATCAGAACTTGCCACAAAACGAATAAAGTCCAGGGATTTGTGTTTGCTGTGATTAAAATCCTGTGATTGGCATATCATCCTAATTACTGTCCTTTCTTTCTTTGCTCTTTAATCAATGCTCACTCTCAGATGAACCCCAGCCAGGTATGACTGCAAAGTATTTTAGATTCTTATGATTTTATTTGCATTGCGTTTGTGCTGAAAATGCCCTAATCATTTTGACTTACTTCCCCTTCTGGTACATGTTTCATACCATGACTCTTATATAAGAGTACACATGGAAATAGAGGGTATTTTCATCTACAGGCAGATAACTATCTTGGGTGCCTTGGGCATAGTCATTTTAGCCCTGAAAGTGAGGATGATGGTATGTTAGTGTATCTGATGCCCTCTAGTCTTTCAGTTGTCTTTCCCCTTTGTAAACCTTTTAACTCTGTTCTTCAATGTCAAAGTGTTATCTTCCATATCTGTGTAGGTAGAAGAATGACAGAAAACAAATGGGAAGTAATTTAGGTCTCTTTGCATGCTTTACCAATGACAGTTATGTTTCTTTATGTTTAGTTTATATTTCCTCCACGTTTCTCTCATTGCACTAAATGGAGTTATATTAGAAGTTTGTAGTGAAGAAAGTGGTCCAAGTCCAGTGGATGTGAAAGATGGTAAATCCTTAAGAAGTCAGAGCACTGGACAGCCTGTGGACCTCATCCATGTGGATTCTACTCATAGCTCATACTTGGGTATTGTGTTGAGGGTGATGTGTATGACATGTAATATAACCGAGTGAACCAAAGAAGCAAAGATTCCTGACTTTTCCCCTTTGTGATTTCTTTTCTTTATTCTAGACCAGAATAGCTGCTCAGATTCCAATGGTGGTTGTACTCACCAGTGTATTCAAGGGCCTTATGGGGCCCAATGCCAGTGTCCATTGGGATACCTGCTTGGCAATGACTCTAAGACCTGCGAAGACATAGATGAATGTCGTACTCCAGGCTTTTGTAGCCAGTACTGTTACAACATGAGAGGTTCTTTCCGGTGCTGGTGTGATTCAGAATACAGGCTAGATGCTGATCGGAGGACTTGTAAAGTTACAGGTAATGAAAGTGAACTAACTCCAGCTAATTTAACAGGCATACTCCAGACACCATCTTTGTATAATGCCTAATGAATTAAATTCAACCAGTATTAATTCTGGGCTTCCCAGAGGGTGCAGTGGTAAAGAATCTGCCTGCCAATGCAGCAGCACACACATAGAATTAATTCAGTTTCTGTGACATGAAAGTGTTTGTACTATGTGTTAGGGTATTGATGTGGCTGCTTTAAATGTGACCAAATAAATAATACTAAAACCAAAGAGGCAGTTTCTTATTTTCAGGTAGGAGTCTGGAGGGTAGAGGGTTCGGGGGTAAAAACTGGTGTGCCTTCCATCCAGGAATCCAGTGATCTTGCTCCAGAGTTTGCCAGCTCCCAGGAAGTATGAAAGGGGTGAGCAGCTTCCTTTTAAGGATGATACCAGGAATTTGACACATCATTTGTGTTTGCATTTTATTGATGGAAATTTAGTCATATATTCTCTCCAAATTGAAATGGAAATGGAGAAACACCTCTAGCTCTTAGGTCCTGTGCTTTGCTAAAACTTGGCATAATTTATTACTAAAAAGGAAGAAGAGAGAGGACATGGGAATGATTAGAAATCTCTGCCACAGCTGAATGCAGAGTACAAAGTAAGCAAGTACAAAAGTAACTAGAGTAACAGGAAGAATGCAAGAATAGTTCACTCCAGGTTGATAGATAAACACTGAAGTGTAATTCAAGGATGAAATTTTGAAAGCTTACTTTCAGTACTTATGAAAATCAGCTATTAAGGTAACATCATTCTTATAGGAGTTTTTGTTTGTTTTTCCCTATTACTCTAGTTGGGAATGGCATCTTCTTTCTTTTATCGAAGGTATTACATCAAATATTGTTGTTTCTCCCATAATCGTTGACACTTCGTATTTTCTTCTTGGACAGATTCTCAAAGTCTGTTACTGGTGGCGAGTCAGAGCCAGCTTGTTGCTGGCAATATGACCCAGAAGGGGTATTTTGTCTACCCGGTTATCCAACATGGTTCTCACATTGTGGCTGTTGACTTTGATTCAGTCAGTGGTCGTATCTTTTGGTCTGATGGAACTCAGGGTAAAATCTGGAGTGCATTTCAAAATGGAACAGATAGAAAACTAGTAAGTACATAAGTACATGTCTACTGGCCTTTGGTCTGACTAGTTCCCCAGTCTCAGGTCTATTTGCTGTTAATCACCAGTGAGAGAAGGTCCTACCTTATCTTAAGTGGTTCTCATGTCTTCTCTGGGCCATTCATACTTAAAAGCCCTGGATGTTCCTGACTCCTATCTGATGGGATCTGAAGGGAGAGACTTAAATCTGAATACCAGGCTATATGATACAGAGACCTCATTGTATCTTGGAAGTCCCTTCTGCATTTTTTTTTTCCCTAGTGGATAAAAAACAAGGGAGACACAGGGGAGATTGCTTTTCTTTCTTTTGTCTTTTAAAATTATTTTTTTAATTTGTTATTTCTTTTCTATCATGGTTTATTATATAGGATAGTGAATATAGTTCCCTGTGCTGTATAATAGGACCTTGTAGCTGAAGTTGCTTTTCTTAGCTTTAATTCAGTTATGTTTCTTGATCAGTATCCCAGAGTTTCAGTTTCTTCATCCTTGGTGGTTATGTTTCCTCTGCCTCTTAGAACTTTATTTTGTAATTGTTGGCTCTCAATCAATAAAGGCATTACTTTTGCCATGAGAACACCGTAAAGTTTCATAGGGTGGCCAACATAGCAAATGGATACAGTTTTTGTTTAATTGAAAAAATTCTGAAATCAAAACTCCATGCTAATCCAACAATAGAGTATTCAATTCTGCACAATCTTGTAGCTTTTCCCTAGAAAACCCTACTGTTTCTACATGGGAAGACCACATTTTCTAGTCCTCACATGGAAGCATAGGACAAGTTAGATGATGCCTTATTCTCAATTTTCATTTTATTTCTATGTTTGGATTATTTCTTGAGAGGTCACTTATTCACTTTCGTCTTTAGATACTTGACAGTGGTGTCAGCATGACTGGAGATATTGCAGTAGATTGGATAGGACGCAATCTTTACTGGACAGACATTTCCCTGCGAACAATTGAAGTCGCGAAACTGGATGGGAGCCACAGGACTGTGCTGCTTAGTGAAAACATAACAAATCTAGGGGGACTAGTAGTAGATCCCAGAGCTACGTAAGACATTTTTTTTTCTTAAATATCATGTTGCCTTAACATTGTATGAGAAGAAATAACAGTAACGTGATATGGCTAATATTCATATCACAATATTTTAAATGATCCCTTGTTTAGACATCTCTATATAAATGTTAGCCATACAGCTAGTTGTTGCTGTCTTCCTTTATCTGAATAGTCTTCATAAAGTACGCAAGAGCAATTGATTGTTCACTTAAATTAAAGATCACGTTACTTTTTAGCTTGCAAGTATATGATGAAGTCTCTAACAAATGCATGCAGTAAAACACTTCATATTCATACAACAAAAAGCCAGATTTTCTTGCTTCAGTTTCATATTGTTTACTACAACTTCCTTTTAGGTCATGTAAGGAGATTTTTGCCTCCTGGCCCTAAAGGAAAGAAGAAATTCTCTCATGCTTAGAAATCTTTGAGGGCTTCTTTCCTTGAATTTCCTTAGATTGTTTTCTGCAGGAAGATGAGTTAGGCAAATTATGTTCAATGCAGTGTAGACGTGCTAAATATTGTAAAGTATTACACACCAGTGAAATTTATGATGAATCTGATGATGAAGAACAACTTTCTTAAAAATGACAGGGTAGATAAACAAGGACAGATAGAGTTTTCTAGATCAACTGTATGTGGATTGTACAGAAACACAAGTCAGCATTGAGACACTTCAGTGTGTCACACTGTACTGCATGTTTTATGAATGTTATAAAGACACCCAGATGGCTTGTGATTGCATTATGATTGCAGTTTTACTTTGTGACATAGTAAGCTCTTGCATATACTCTAAACTGAAGATGTGTTATTTTAAGCAGAGCATAAACATGATATTCTATTATTTATTTATCTATTTTTATTTTATTATTTTTTAATTTTACTTTACAATACTGTATTGGTTTTGCCATACACCAACATGAATATTCTATTATTTAAAATGACAATTATTTTCCATGTAGGAACATGTCCTGTCTGATTGGTAACTCGTTTCTTTTCAGTGACCGCGTGATGTTCTGGTCTGACTGGGGCAGTCACCCTCGCATTGAGCGAGCTAGCATGGATGGCAGTCAGCGCACCGTCATCGTGCAGGAGAAGATCTACTGGCCCAATGGATTAGCTCTCGACTACCCCAATAGGCTACTCTATTTCATGGATGGCTATCTTGATTTCATAGACTTCTGTCACTACGATGGAAGCAACCGGAGGCAGGTGATAGCCAGTGATTTGGTAAGTTGGTAGCAAAGAAAGGAAATTAAAGTAAGATCATGGGTTAGTAGGAAGCATATGGAGTAAAAGAAAAGTGAGAAATTCACTTCTGTGTCATAGACATCCAGAAAATATCAACAGGAAGGAGGGCCGGTCCATCTTTTTTCACAGAAAATCATTATTCCTGTTCATGGTCCAGGAAGGATTAATAGCTTGCGTGATTTAGTTGATCTGTTATTTAGCTGATGCCAATCTGTTGTTTCCATGTAAATAATGATTTAATTATATGTAAATTCCTCAATGAAATCATAGTTTGTTGCATATTTTGTATTTTTATTCAGGAAATTCTGGTGAATTTATTTTCACAAGTTAAATGCGAAAATGAAGAAAAAATATATTTTACTAAAGAGCTTTTGAATCCTTCAGAGTAAAGATGAAGGCTAAATGACACAGGTCCATGAAAGTATTTTTGATTTGTCAATGGGATATAGGTCAAGAAGTATATTTTTTTCTATCTCTTGAGCAAGGATTTGGTTATGTCTTTATTAAGTGAAATGCTAAAGGAAACCATCTTCTTGGGTAGGTATCCCTTCCTACTTTGTTCATCTTAGTTTTTATTTCTAGGTCTCACTGTTCTCTTCTGCTTCACAGATTCTACGCCATCCTTATTCCATAAGTCTCTTTGAAGATACTGTGTACTGGAGTGATCGTGCTACTCATGAGGTTATGAAAGCCAATAAATGGCATGGGGGGAACCAGTCAGTGGTGATGACTCTTCACCAGCCTCTTGGCATTGTTGTGGTTCATCCTGCAAAACAACCAGTTTGTGAGTGATAGACATATCTTTTCTGGGTATAGCTTGGAAAACATTGATTCTGGGAATGTAAAATGTATAATTTTTGCAGACTCATTTGTTTGGACAGTGTATTTCCATGATTTTTATTTTGTCATGGAAAACACAAATCTTTTTTGTCTTTACATACTCAAAGTCTCCCTGGTTTTTTCCTCTCACTTACTCTTGCCACACTGGGCTTCACTGGACTTCCTTTCCGGTACAGAAGCATATCAGGCTTCTTCCCATCTCTGAATGTCTGCACTGGCTCTTCCCTCTGCCCTGGGATGCTCCTTGCCCAGATCTCTGAGGTGCTCCTTCTGTTACTCTCAGATGGTCCTTGGTGCCTTCATTCTCTCACATGGCTCTTGACCATCCTATCGAAAATGGCTCTCTCTTTCATAATTCTTTTGTTCTTTGTTTTCACATTCTGAAGTTACACAACTTATGAGTTTAGTTCTGGTTCCCTTTGTCATAATAACGGCCTCATATTTACAGTATTCCCAGTCTCCTGCATTGGCGGTTAGGTTCTTTACCACTAGCACCACCTTGAAAGCCTGTTTGGCTTTACTAGGTTTTGAGTGAACGAATGAACTACTGCTTCTAACAAAGTGTATGTAATGAGAATATATAAGATCTAGAGAATATCCTATCAGCACAGGATGCACACCAAATCTCTTTACTTCAAGGAATAGAAACGCAACACAGAGGTCACCAATAAAAAAAAAGAAAGATTATTACCGAACCAGAACTTTCACAACAGTAGGTAAGGTCACATAGAGAACACAACTTGGTTTCATTTATCGTAAAAAGATCTTTTGGGGGTCAGCCAAGGAGACACATCTTATGTAGCATCAAATTTCTACTTCTAAGCTCTGGGTTACTCAGGGGCTGTTTGTTCATAATCCATTTACAGACTGGATTGATCTGTGACCTTGGGTAAGTCATTCTTCTGTCTTATGCCTCTTATGAACCTTATGTTGAAAGATGATGTTGGGGAAGGGTGAAGTAGTTAAGGGCAAAAACCGAACTAGTCAAGGTAACTTATATATTTGGGTGTCCAAATATCGGAGACTTCTGGGATTACATTTTTTAATCGAGATATAATTGACAAATGACATTGCATTTGTTTTAGGTGTGCAACATAATGATTGGATATTTATATATATTGTGAAATGATCAATGCAAGATTAATGAACATCCATCACCACATATTTTTCTGTGATTAGAACTTTTAGGATCAACTCTTTAGTCTTCATGCTGTACATTACATCCACAAGGCTTCTTTATGTTGTAACTGGAAGTTTCCACCTTTTGACCACCTTCACACTTTTTGCTACCTTGCATTCACTGCTTCTGGCAAGCACCAATCTGTTTTTAATTATTTAATTTAGATTTCATATGAAAATGATATCATTATACCCTCCAGGTCTATCTATGTTGTTGCAAATGGAGTATTTTCTTCTTTTTTTGGTGGCAGATTAATATTAGATTATATGCATGTTTATATACACACTCTATCTTCTTTGTCCATTCATTCTGTTCACTTTAATGTGGGCAGTTTTCCATTCACCTGGTTTTCTTCTCTTTGTATTACAGCCTCAAATCCATGCAGCAATACCCGATGCAGCCATCTGTGCCTGCTTTCCTCAAAGAGTCTTTACTCCTGTGCTTGTCCTTCCGGGTGGAGTCTTGCTCGTGATTCTGTGACTTGCGTGAGAGGTAGAGTATGTCCTTTAAGTACGCTCTGAAGGTGGAACTTACCATCAAACTCTAAGGCACTTGCTGATGGAGTGTGTGCTGTTTCCTCTGATCAGCAGGTATCTGTGGGGTGTGTGCCGTGTGGGGTGAGTTAATTGAGCACCATAAACAAAAATTGATTTACAATCAACCATATACAGAAACTCCATTACAAATGAGTTGTAATTGAAACATAGTTTCTATATATGGAGCCAATATTATGTGTGCCTGTGGTTCAGCATTCTTTAACCTCAAACTTTTTCTTACCTGGTTATAGGCAGGCAAGCTGTGATAATGGGAAGTTCCAAATTCTGCATTTAGAAATAAAAATCGTGTATATTTGTGGATAGTTATCTCATTTAAAAAAATTTATTTTTATTTATTTGTTTGGCTGTACTGGGTCTAGCTGTGGCACATGGGATTTTTTAGCTGTGGCATGTGAACTCTGCAGCATGTGAACTCATAGTTGCATGGCATGTGGGATCTAGTTTCCTGACCTGGGATCAGACCTGGACTCCTGCATTGAGTGTGTGGAGTCTTAACCTTGGACCACAAGGAAAGTGCCTCCTTATTTCATTTTTTATTCTCATAACCAGTAGTCAATAAAGAGTGTTACAGTATGGGTGTTCTAACTCTAGTTTCAGTACCTTTACTATTTATTATTTTAAGGTGCTCTAAAAATGAAACTTTTCTTTGTATGAAATACTTTGAGTGATTATTTGAGCAATTTATTCTTCATCTCATCCTAGATATCTTACTGGGTTGATTGAAGAGTATGTGGCTATTATACTAAGTACTTTAGGGATCAAGAAAGGAAGGATAAGAGATAGTCAATCCACAAAGGGAATTTCTAAGAAATCATTTTCCTTTGCTTAAAAATCTAAAGAGGTAGTATAAACAAGTTTCTTTCATTACTCAGTGACGAGGAGTAAACGTATTTTCATACTGATAAAAATGGCTGTGGACAAGTTAAAAGTAAATGTTTAATGGTGAAAAATTCCTAAATTAAGAGAAAAGTAGTCTTAATCCTAGAGAAAAATTTGGTTCTCAAAAGGAAAATATATTCCTGAATCCAGGAAATTTATGGTGTTTACAGGTTATACAGATGCAAGGTTACTGAAAATTTAATTCCATCAACATGTAATATTTTGCAGTGATACTTTCGTGATGAAAGATTTTAATTATTGGTAATGCTTGCAAAGGGATTGGCATTTGCAATGTTTCTTCAGAGATTTATTCTGAACCTAATCCTTGTTGACATTGTTTAATTTAGTGTGTCCTCAGAGTCTTTCAGCAGAAGATTAAACGGGGCTATAGACATTCTTTGTATAAAACATTCTTTCACCACGGAAAGATTGTTGAACTGTGCATTGGGGATTGGTGTCATCTACATTACTATCTGATAGTGATTGATAAGTGTCAACCCTAAAAAATACCTTTTCTTATTTCACAAATAATTCCACTAGTGGTTTCCCATGGACTGATTTTTACTGAAGTGGAACTTTTTTTAACATTTTCCAACAGGCTTCTGAGCACCGGTTGGGTTACTGAGTGCTAATATATGTGAACTAAAAAAAAAAAGTTGCTTTTTTTTTCAACAAGAAGCTTAGAAGACATTTATAGATGAAAATAGTTTATTTAAATATTTGATCACCTTTAAAATTTTGTCTGTCCAGTGTCTAGAATATCTTTGGAAGTTCTTGTATAAGATTAAGTGAAAAAGCACAGATTGTTTAATATTGGCTATATATTCATAAAATCATGCATTAAAAAAATCTGGAGGACAGGATACACAAATGTTAATAGTGCCTACTGTTGAGAAGGGAGATTATGGAGTATTTCTATTTTTTCCTAATTTTATGTTATAAAATTTTAATGGGAGAGAGCTTTCTTTATATAAAATAGTTTTTTTATTATTTATCAAATATGTTCTTCAAGTGCCAAAAAGCCCCCCAAACTCAAACCATCTTCCCAGCAGCCCCTAATATTAAGAGCTGCACATCCAAAATAGGGTTGTATAAGGTCTGACTCTGGGAGGAACTATGCTTGGGAGTCATAAATGCCACCTCTTAATGACAGCATAAATTTTTCATTCCCGACTGTTGTCTTTTCACTTCTTTGCTCTGCTAACACTAATCTTAATTCTTAATAAGATAATGACATGAAAAATAAAAATGAAGACACTTTCTTTTCTCCTGATCTCCTTTCCAGCCAACCCTAGATGCTGCTGTGCCTACTCTTTCATGGCCATGGTCCATATCCTTTGTCTGGCCCCCCTGATTCTAAGTTCCTTGAGGGTAAACCCGATTCCTTCATATATGCCCGTGGCACACAGTGTCACTCAGGGAATGTTGAATGGATGACAAGCCTTTCAATATCATTTTTTGTTTATTTTCCATTCATGTGTTTTTCACATGTTTATGCCTTTATTGATATGTAAAGTTATAAAATTAGTCCTTTTTTCTTTGCCATAGAGCACTTTTCATGCACCTTCTATGCCACCTGCTGTCTTGGTGGTCGCTTCTGCCAGTGCAGTGTTAAATGATACCCCACCTCTAATCTATGGCCCACAAATGTTCATTGGTTGTAAACCCTCTCAAACACACCCACAGTAAACAGACGGAGGTGCTGAGACCTATCCCTAGGGAGGAGAATTGGCTGAAGGAGTAGCGCTAGAGGAAGAGCTTATTAGAGGAGGAGTCCGGGAGGCCCATGTTTGGTGGATAAGAGATGAAGATTTTTCAGCCTTAAACAGTGCTTTAGTTAACAATTCTTCCAATTAAGCAAAAGAAAAATTACCCTAAAAAGAGCAGAATCAGATTTTGAGTAAGTAAAAATTCCCCTGTGAAATTGAGAAATATTTGTTATTTCTCTGAACTAATGAGCATTTATAATATATAATTAATTAATCATTAAATATGATCTCAGAATAATTTCAGGGTACATTTGAAACTCATAATTTTTAATTTCTGTATTTAAATCAAATGTATTCAGGAGTGATTTGATATTCAATAAATAGTACCCAGCATGTACTTTTTGCAGAACAGTGATTAAGAACATAGGTTTTAGATTCCAAGTGACCTTGGTTATTTTGCAACAACAACAAAAGGCTTTAGGGAGAGAAATTAAATGAATAAGAATTTGTTTGCTGCATATTGTATAGCATGCATTCTCAATAAACGAGGATTGCTATTTTGATTATTGCAGTTGTTCAGAAAAGAGGAAAAGCAGCTGAGCGAGGCAAGGCGTGGGAGTTAATCTCATTGCATTGTTTCCTGCAAGAGTTGCATAGCTGTGGGAGGCTCCTTGGCCTCAGTTTTTGAAAACAGCATTGCTGGTTGCTGTGAAAGACTAAATGCTATATATTGTAGTACTTTTCAGGAATAGTTGCAAATTTCAAATCTGTACTAGGTTAATCAATTAAGTCAATTCATTTCTCAGTAATGGAAATGTCAGGAACAAGGAAAAGCTAATCGGATGTAAAAGAAAGTAAAGAAAAAATTGTCAAAATAATCCTGCTGAAGATGCAAAGCTTCCCGAATGATCAAAATAATGCAAACACCATTTTTTAGCCCATGAAGATTATGCAATAATTAATCATTTTATACTTTGTCTTACTAGGTGATGTCTTAATAACACAAACTCACATTTCAAAGTTTTCCTTTTCTCACAGAGGAATCATAATAAAACCCTACTCATGAACTTTATTAGTTTTTTCATAATGGGCCTACAGTCGAAAGGACCTCATTATCTATTAAAGAGCCTACATAAAGTGACAGTTTAAATAAGATATTATGAAGATGTTTAAATTGCAATGTATAGATACTTTTGAGAACTTCAGAAGACACTCTACATATTTACTTATCTGTGCATCCATTTATTCATGTATGGGGTCATTCAGTTAGCGAATATTTATTAGACAACTATTCCAAGCTCTGGGACATAATAGTGAGTAAATTGAAGGGGGTCACTGCCCTTTGGAAGTTAGAATCTAATGCAGAATATAGACATTAGTCAAACAATAATTGGTGCAGTTATAAATTAGATTTACTTAGTAATTAGACCCTTTCATAAACACTAGGCAACACTTTGTGGTATTATTTTCTAAAAATACTTAAAACTAATGAACTGCCATTCACCAAGAAGAGACTACAAATTTTCTTTTGCCCCAAAATGTGAAAATCCAACTCTCCCTTGCCTGAGTCATTCTGCATCTAGAAATGGAAGAACTTCTTGTCTGTGACTACCCAAACATGGATAGTTTAGCAGTGTGAGTAAGGAATTAATGAAGTTTAAGGTAAATGCTGATCTACCTTGGGTGATTCCAGAAGTCTTTTATGTGAAATTGGTGATCTGGTGACCCAACCACCCACTGAAACCCAATGGAAAAACCTGAATTTTCTGGTGAAATATCTATCATGCATTATAATTATTGCCATGATCCTTTGGTGGCATTATATCCTATCAAATGGTAATAATCCTTTGCCCTCTGTTAGTCTAAATATCTGGGATATAATTTTGAGTGATATTCTGTTATTTTCACAGATGATCAAGCATTCCTAATAGTTGTAAGAAACAGTATAATTTTTGGAATTTCCCTTAATCCTGACGTGAAGACCTTTGATGGTATGGTGCCCATATCAGGGGTACGCAATGGTTATGATGTTGCAGTTGATTACTCAGAGCAGTTCATCTATTGGCTTGAAAATCCAGTAAGTTTCGAATAACATTCCAAGTAGGTAGCTTGTTCTTGAAGAGCCTACCTTCACGGAGGCCTTCTTACATTTTTGCTTGCGGGTGTCAGGGTGGGAATGACCCAGACAGAAATTAGTTTAACACTAAGCATTTTTAAATTCAGTGAGGGATGTCAATGGGAAGTTGGCCTGGAGCAAAGACCCAATAATAAACACGTTTAAGCTCTTGGGTGCATTTATTCATTCATCAAGTATTAAGTGACTACTACTTTCCCTGCAGTGAACTGGCTGCTTCCAACTGCAGAGGAAGCAGCAACCAAGTTTGCTCTTGAGCTTCAATCTAGCGGAAGATATTAGACTAACATAAGAATGATCTTCACTTAAGACCAAAGGCAATAATTCCCTAAGGGAATTTCAGGAAAACATCTGATGTGGCTTCTGTGGCCTTCACTCAGAATCTTTGTCTCTAGGAGAAAAGAGAACATTCCTCCAACTTCCTTCCCACTGGGACTCTTTCTTTACCTATTAGGGAAGAAACCTGTGAGAATGGGGAAGGGGCAAGGAGAACATGAATGATTCAGTGTTGCTGGCATTAGTGTTTCACACAGTGAGCCCACCCAGTGGCGCTGGCACTTGGCATTTCTTCCACGCATGAAGTATCTTAAAGCCACTGCAGTGAAGAAGCTGTGACCTTGAAACAGCTCACCACTCCTTGTCTTTCTCACCAGGGTGAAATTCACAGAGTGAAGACAGATGGAACCAACAGGACAGTGTTTGCTCCTCTGTCAAGTTTGGGGGCTTCTGCGAGCCTGGCCTTAGACTGGCTATCAAGAAACCTTTATTTTACCGATCATGTGACTCGATCAATTAAGGTAGTAATTCCGTAAAACTATTGACACAAACACTGGTTTCTGATTCATGTAAAATTTCAAGAAATGCTGTCATATGGAGGAAGGAAAAAGGGATATTAGTTCTCTGAAGACAAGGAGAAACCTAAAAATGGAAACTTTCTACTGTGCTATTTTGTCTCCACCTGAGTATCAATGGCAGCCTGTTAATAATTTAATAAATAACAATTTATTAAAATATATACAAAGATAAATAAAAATTATGTAACGAGTTCAGTGTAAAGGGAAGCTTATAGTAAGCAAGGCCCATTTTCATCATCTTTCCCCATCAAGCATCTAATGCTATTTCAGTTCTAAACCAAATTTATAGATTGCCATTGTTCTAAGATGGAAATCTATGACTCTAACAGTGAAACAGAAAGTAGAAACTTGATTCTAATTCCTTTGATGCTTTCCTTTGTGAAATAAGTGTTCTTTTCACTCTAATTCCCAGAAGAAATTCTATAGGGGCACAAGTATGAAATCACATGAAGTAACTCAGAGGTAACTTGACTAGTGTTGGTTTACTCCAGTCTGGGATAAGGTCAAGACATGTGAGGGACTGTTAATTCAGAGTGAGAATGAGAATTCCTAATGCAAAGGGGCAGTCAGGAATGTGACAGTAAGGTGACAGTCCACTGCTCTGGATGAAACGTCAGTCAGTCAGTCGGTTCTCTTTGGGACATTCAGAAAGATTGATGCTAACGATGAGGAACAGTAGCCTTCCTCAGTAGCCTCCAGTAGTCATCCAAACTTTACAACATCGCTGAGGGCTGACAAGTGCAGTAAACAGTCATGGTGACAGGGATATTCACAGTATGTACTCAGTATCCTAATCTCAAGCCAAGTAGAATCAGCAGCTCCTAACATGAAGGGAAACTTGGAGGCTCATCTGGTTCAAGCTCTTCATTTGGTAAGAATGTTAAGCCCACAGAAGTCAGCTTCACTACCCTGATTCCGGGAGGTGGAGTGGGAAGGGGTGGGTGGTTTAATTTTGCCTTGTTATAAACCACAAGTTCAGCAGTCCATCCTGCTTCAACCCCCTTGGTCAGTGACAGAAGGTATTTTGCACAACTTCAACTAAAAGTATCACTGGCCCAAGACAAGGCAATATTTACTGCCCAAGACCTTTAGTACCAAACTCACATTTTCTAGAGGCCACTCAGTACAAAACTGTCTTCTTTCCCAATGGCAATTAATCTGCTCCTGTTTTGTAAAGAGGGTCTTCTCTTGTGGACTGATAGTATTTCAAGAGCAGGGCGCTTGTCTCCTCCATCGGGGTTAGATAGCACCAGTTGAAGAACTGAGTATGTGCCTGTGCGTGTGTGTGTGTGCATGTGTGCGTATTGGTGAGGCTACTTTAACCATGGAAACTTAAATTGTGCCCCAAATGCAGCAAGGTCCAGAGGAAAGAAAGCTTGCTTTGGAGTCCTGGCTTCGAGTCTGGCTCGTTTGCTCATTTGTCCATTCATTCAACAAACACTAGTAAAGGCTTTCCATGGATCAGTGCCATGGTTGTGTTCAGTCGCTCAGTCCTGTCTGACTAAAGATCCCATACAGTCCCAGGACTGTAGCCTGCCAGGCTCCTCTGTCCATGGAATGTTCTAGTCAAGCATACAGGAGGGGGTTGCCATTTCCTTCTCCAGAGTATCTTCCTGACCCAGGGATTGAACCCTGATCTCCTGCATTGCTGGCAGATTCTTGACTAAGCTACCAGAGTCGGAGTAACTCATGTTGGATTCCAGCGTGTCCACTAGGGGTAGCTGTGTGCTCACTCACTGAAAGCAATTTTGTAACTGAAAAGTGAAACACACAGAAAGGCTGTCTGGGAGAGAGCTCCAGCTATCCCAAAAAACCAAGGAGACTTTCCTTTGAACCAAAGACATCCTTAGGAAAAGGAGAGAAATTGTAGCCGGAAGAGGCAAATTGAGAAACTTATTTTAATCCAAATAGGAGAAAAAGCTGTTACACAGGAGAGAGAAAAATAGAGTGAGAGAGAGAAGGATGTGTGTGTGTGTGTGTGTGAAAGAGTGAGGGAGGGAGAAAGATGTATATAGATAGAAAGGCAAAGATAGAAACAAACATTAATCAGTTTGTATTGAAATACGATTTTATAGAAAAGGCTTTGTGCAAATCAAGAGGCGTTTTCGTATTTCTTGAGTGTTTCTCACCTCAGACTGTCTGAAATGCACGCTAAAATAGCCTTGTTTCTATGAGAAACTGCTTCTGGTCCAGCAATGTATATCTCTCAGTGGTGTTTCACAGTGGTATAACACTGTAGTTATAACAATTCAAGGAAGATTGCTTAAAAACATAACAATAGGAAAACCACAAGTCCTCTCTAGGCCTCTTCTTTATTACCTTATATGGGCATAATAATGGCATCCATCTCATAAAGTCACTGTGAGGATTAAATCCGATAGTGCTTAATATAATGCCTGCTATATAGTGGGTTCCCATAAACAGGTCGATAAAAAACATTGACTGTAGTTGTGCCGGGTACTGTGCAAAGCACTTTACATGAATTGTCCCATGTTGCTGGGACCTCTATGCAGAAGGGAGCATTATCTTCCACACTTGACTAACACAGTTCAGAGAGGTGATTTACTTGCTTCAGGTCCTGTAGTCAGTCATGTAGGATCTGGCAGGGCTGGCACTGGCCATTAACGTGGCACAGAACTCACTCAAGTGAATTAGATGGTTTGCTCAACTGTGTTTGCAGTGATGGACCACTGGGTGCTCTGGTCCATTCATCAGGGCACAGGAGACCTGTGGGGCTCCCTTTGGACGGTTCTCATCTTTTTCTGAAGGCATTTTGTAGTTTCACCCAGGCAGTGATCCACATAAATAGCTTCTCCTGAATTTTTAGATAAATTGCAAATAGAAATTTGAGAGGTGATGTCATTTTCTTTCTCCCATTTTCTATTGAGCTGATTTTTCTCATAGCTCTGAGATGCAATTAGGGATTATATACCGTGCAAACCCTCTCATTCACCCCAATCATAGTTTGAATTTGTTGTGTGTTTCAGTTTTCCTTCATCTTAGCTTTCTTATTTTCCTCTTATACAGGTTGTGACACTTGGAGGAGATGTCAGTTACGGGAAAACCCTGATTACCAATGATGGGACGAGTCTTGGAGTTGGTTTGCCAGTTGGCATAACTATCGATCCTATTAATGGGTGAGTGTTCATTCAGCAATAGCATATGTCTTCTATACAGCAGCACTTTTGTTAGTATTATGATCTGATAAAATAGAAGATTTCAAACATAGGACCTCTTCTGATTTCATAAGCCAGCATTTGAAAAATATAGATCCCAGGGCTTCTCTGGTAGCTCAGTGGTAAAGACTCCGCCTGCCAGTGTGGGAGATGTGGGTTTGATCCCTGATCTGGGAGGATCCCACGTGCCGCAGAGCAGCTACACCTGTGTGCCACAACAATGGAGCCTGTGCTCTAGAGCCTGGGAGCCTCAACTACTGAAGCCCGCCTGCCCTAGAGCCTGCACTCTGCAACAAGAGAAGCCACTGAAATGAGAAGCCTGTATACCACGACTAGAGACTAGCCCCTGCTCACCCCAACTAGAGTAAAGCGCACATGCAGCAAAGCCCCAGCACGGCCAAAAAAAGAGAAACAAATTATATAAACAAGA
Organism: Oryx dammah; assembly: GCF_014754425.2. Taxonomy (NCBI): domain Eukaryota; kingdom Metazoa; phylum Chordata; class Mammalia; order Artiodactyla; family Bovidae; genus Oryx; species Oryx dammah. The sequence goes on along the minus strand of NW_024070211.1, from coordinate 108,922,723 downwards.
AGGAGAAGGAAATGGCAACCCAGCCCAGTATTCTTGCCTGGAGGATCCCATGGACAGAGGAACCTGGCTGGCTACAGTTCATGGGGTCGCAAGAGTCAGATATGACTTGGTGACTAAACCACCACCAAAATATAAAAAAGAAAATATAGATCTCAGTACAAAATATAGATCTCAGAAATAACTGTTATATGTGATATGTATTTTTCAAACTAATAACCCTGTATTTTCAATAGGCAAGAATTTCAGGCATTTGAAAATAGAGTGAACAATTACATATTTTGACTTTGAATGAATGTGGAAAGCTTGAAATAGACCTTGAAGGGTGAGAAGACCACCAGTAGATGGAGGATGGCTTGCAGCTGAGAAATGGTACTTGAGGCCAAAGAGCAGTGGAGGCCCAGAAGTATGGTGATACTTAGCATGGTTGTGTAGAGGGCTGGAACCAGAGACTTCGAGTAAGGGACAGTTCACTAAATGGGAGAGATACAGCAGCTAAAGCCACTTGGGGATGAATCAGGGAAGGGCTTTAATGTCATGCTAAGGAGTTGTACTGTATTTTTTTTTTTTTTTTTGAGAAATAAGGAGCCAGCAGGAAATTTGGAGGAAAGGAATGATAGAACCTAATCTGTATTTCAGAAAGATTAATCAGGATTGGAGTGGCAAGAGTCAGGGGAAAAAGAAAATGTTTAGCTAGTGATGAGAGTTCTTAGCTAAGGTTAAGTAGCTTAAATTTTTAGTGAACTCAGAATTCATAAGAGTTTTGTGACTTTGTCCAGAAAACTTTTTGGCAACCTGGAATGGGAGAGGAGAAAGAGAATAATGACAGGTACTTACGGTGAGCAGTTAGCAAGTAAAGGATCTAAGAGTACTGTTAAAACAGTTAAAATGGTATGAGGTCCAGGCATAGAGGGATTGAAGGTTTGAGAGCTCAGACAAATTTTAAGGGCAGAGGATAGGTTCAATGGAAAAAGTAAAATAGAGAGGAAGAGATGGAAGAGTTTGGTTGAATTTCAGAGTTTCAAAACTTAGAGGTAAAGAAGTTTAGAATTGAAGAGTAGGTTCATGGGAAGGGTATATTGGATTGATGGTGAAACAAAGATGCCAATAAAGATGATTGGAATTAGGGGTTTGAGGAATCGTAGAAGAGTTTGAGAGGGCGGTCTGGTGAAGCAGGAGGTGAGTTTGAAAGGAATGAAAACTTCTAGAAAACTCATGTCTAGAAGTTATGTCCTCAATGGAAATGGAAAGCAACCTTCACATAGTTTGAAATTGGTAATTCTGTGTGCTGATTAGGATTCATGTGTATACAATGCATTTTCCATCATGAAAATTGGAAAATTAAGTAGCTTATCTTGTGGTAATAGATTTGGGAAAGAAATAAAGAAGGCTGAGAGGTGATCAGGGAGGTACCTGAATACTTTTGCATTAGCTCTTTCTTTTCCGGTGTGCTTAGCAGTATGTGAGTCTGGAACTGATGGTTGATACAGGCTTTTTAGTCCATGAACTTCCTGTGTGACCAAGCTAAAGGATTGTCCACCAGTGGAAAATGGTATCCTGTGTCAGATTTCATTTTAAGTGGCCTCTCTCCCAGTAATAACTGGGAAGTATACAGACACTAGAGAATACTAGTTATGGACTCCTCCATGCTGTATGTAACAGGATATTGACATTTCAGACTTCCTCCATTGAATGGTGTGCCTCCTGAGGACAAGAAAGACTTGTTTTTCATTTAAATATATAGTGAAAATGTTTCACTAAATACCTTTATTTTTCATGGTTGTAGGAAACTGTACTGGTCAGACCGAGGAACCAACAATGGCCTTCCCCCCAAGATTGCCAGTGCCAACATGGATGGCAAATCTCCAAGAACTCTCTTTACTGGGAGCCTTGAAAATGTGGCATTTATCACCCTTGATATTGAGGAGCAAAAACTCTACTGGGCAGTCAGCAGCACGGGAGTGGTATGTGCCCCATTTTAGTCTGTTGGTCTTCGTTGCGGAACTTGGGCAGTTGACATCCATTGTTCTGAGTTGTCTGGCAGTGGTTCTCAAACAATCTTGGCCACTTTTGAGGCTTCCCAGGTGGCACTAGTTGTAAAGAACCCACCTACCAATGCAGGAGGCATGGAAGAGATGTGGGTTCGATCTCTGGGTTGGGGAGATCTGGAGAGGGCATGGCGACCCACTCCAGTATTCTTGCCTGGAGAACCCCATGGACAGAGGAGCCTGGCAGGCTGCAGTCCATAATATCACGACTGAAGCGACTTGCACCACGCGCATGCACCAGTGTTTTACTGCCCTTTCTCTCCATAACTTCTTTCCTTGAAGTCCAGTTCTTTACAGAATGTTATTTTTTCCCTTTTTCTTTCTTTTTCTTCAAGATAAATTCCATTTCTCATTCCACACTTGTCCTCTAAGAGCCTTTTCTTTTTAAACAGAAAGCTTCTGAGCTCAATAGACATCTGTTCACAGATGCCTGTTATTTTCTGGTAGTTGTAATATGTGAGGAGTCCCTTTCTTGGTCGTTTTAAACTCCAAGATGAAGTTCATTATAATCTGCAATAAAAAATAGGAAGTATACAATTTCATTCATTCACAGAAATAACACTTGATCTTTACTACTGTGCTTATGCAGCTGATCTGGAACTAGGCACAAAAAAGGTACTCAGTAATAATTATTGATCAGCTACAGTCTTGTTTTGGTTGTTGAATGTGTGCTAGTTGCTTCCTTGCTTTAGAGAACAGGAGTGATTTCAGATCTGTTTATGACATAGACGCTCTTCAAAAAGTGGTCCAGTAGATTTGATTTTCAGTTCATGATAGCTTGATGAGGACTCATCTCACTCTTAGTATGTGATTATAATGAAGAAATGTAGTGATGTGTGTGAAAGCCCTTTACAGAAGTACTTGCCACATGCTGTGATATCTGCATACAAGTTAGGATGTCCCAGACCAGACTACCCAGCAGCTCCCACTTCCTGTTTCCACATCTGCCCTGCTCTCCACAATCTGTGAGCCAGTTGGTGGTGTGACTTCCATCCTTTCTCCTAGGCTAGAACCCTCATATTCCTCCTTCACTCTATTTAATCATCACAGAAATCCCAGCAGTTTGTCCCTGAGCGCCTTCGCGGTCCAGCCTTTTCTGCCACCTGCACCATTCCGAACCACTTCTCTCTAGCTATCTTGCTAATGAAACTGCTTTCATGATGGAGGCATGTGGTCTTCATAAAACTGCAAGAAACCCTGAGCCCTGGCCCAGATAAGTAGCTCCAGATTCCTGAGCCAAGTGTGGTCAGCTCATCTGGTCCCAGTTACTCTCTCAGCAGCTATCCTCAGAGATTATCCCCCTTGTGCTGCACGCTTCTGGAATTTTGTCGAGAGAGGCAGGGAGTGACACTCATTTGTCTCTCTCGCCAGCAATCAGTTCAGATCCTGACACAGAGGAGGATCAAACCAGCTATGTCTATATTTTTTCTTTCTTCCAGAGCAGACTGCTTATCACTTCCTGTTAGGAACTTCATTCTTGAGTTCTTCTCTAGTTCGCCAGAGTCATTTTGAGGCTGACTTATTACTGTGCTGATTTAACAGCGCTGTCTTGCTGTCTTCTGAGTGTGTTGAGTACGTTTCCTATCTCCATTGCAGAAATGGTTGGTGAAGACGTTAAACTCAGGGCCAGTTAGCATACAGTATCCTTGACCAGAATATCACATGTGGGGATTAGTTCCCTATTTTTCACCATGCCATCTGAGAAGGTTGACTGGCTTACTTGGACTTCAGCTTCATTATCAGTGAAATGAGCACAGTGACATTTGTCTGACCCACCACTTGGTATAGGTGAGACTATCACATATAGTTAGAAATAGATATGAAACACCCCTGGAAAGGATAGAATGCTATCTACGTGTGAAACATTATTAAGTGAATATTCGTTTTAAACATTTGCCTCATTTCACCATGAATCAGTCAATAGCAAAAATTCTAACCTTTCAGATTGAAAGAGGAAATGTGGATGGAACAAATCGAATGATCCTGGTAAACCATCTTTCATACCCCTGGGGACTTGCTGTCCATGGCCCCTTCCTTTATTACTCCGATGAAGAATATGAGGTCATTGAAAGAGTTGACAAGGCTACGGGGGCCAACAAAATAGTCTTGAGAAATAATCTCCCAGATCTCAGGGGCCTTAAAATTTACCAAAGACGTGGTGAGTATTTGTCACTGAAACATACATTCATGTGTGCTCAATGAATATATCTATGCACTTACATGTCTGCATACAACCGCATGACATATACAAACCTGTGTGCATACAGAAATAGAAATTATCTATTAATTTTAATAGATAACATTAATATTAATTTTAATATTAAAGCCATGCTTTGAAGCTATTAATATTAAAGCTATTAATAAAGCCAATATTAAAGCTATTAATATTAAGCCATGTTTAATATTTTAAAAATATTTTTAAAATATTAAGCATGGCTATGTGTCAAAGACTAATCTGGCATCTGAAAGGCCCGATTCACTTCAGAGTAAACTTTCTCCCATTCATTCCCCATCACTTTTTACTTTGCTTTTGTTTATTGCCCTCCCTGACGTAATTATGTATGTGTTTATTGTCTGAGTTCTTCATTAGTATGTAACCTTTATAGGGACAGGTATTTTGTCTGTCTTGTTTCTTGCTCTCTACCCAGTAACTAGAATAGTTACGGGAGCATTGGAGGTTGGATACCTACTGGAAAAGTGAATAACACGATAGAATTTTTTTAATCTTAAAAGGAGTACTCTTAGGTGTGCTTTTTTGAGATAATGTAACTTTTGATTTGCCCCTTTAAATTAGTATTATGATCTACAGATAATGTTTTTATTTTGAAATATCTAGCCTAAGATTATCAAGTAATTTGTTTGTTGTCCTATAACCTAGGTTTGTCACTTGATATTTTATTGCATATTCAAAAAAACTTCAAGTATTCTTATTTAATATACATTAAATCAAATATCCATCACATGTTTGATCATATAGTTAAAATTGATAGAATTTTAAATGGTAGTACATAGGCTATTCCTCTAACTCTTGAATGTTTGGTGGAAGAAAAACAATTGGTGCTCCATTCTCTACTATGATATAACATGAACTATTACATGGTTGTGGTCCTATTTTAAACCTCTGTGTGTTAGTTCAATAAGCACTAGGCTCTCCAATATTGTTTTTAGGTTAACTCAGATTCCATATTTTGTTATTGACTTTTATAATGACCCCAAAATTTGACACTGAGTGGCAAATAGATGGGGTGAAAAGTTACAAACTAATTGTGATTTCATTTAGGCTCTGAATCCTCAAACGGCTGCAGCAACAACATGAATGTCTGTCAGCAAATTTGCCTGCCTGTACCAGGAAGACTGTTCTCCTGTGCCTGCGCCACCGGATTTAAACTCAATCCTGATCAGCGGACCTGCTCTCCATATAATTCTTTCATTGTTGTTTCCACGCTGCGGACAATCAGGGGCTTTAGCTTGCAATTGTCAGACCATTCAGAAGCCATGGTGCCGGTGGCAGGCCCAGGTACGTTCCTCCAGTACAAGTAACATTTGACTCCATGTAATGCCATGTTGAAGTCCTTGGTGCCATATAGCATTTCTCCACGTTTGGATTCAGTGCGTAAGGAAGCATGTTTATTCTGCTTGATAACCATATTCACATGTGCTCATGATTGATCTCTGCTTTCCTATGTCTAGAAAGTCATCTAAGTTACCGTCTTGTCAATATATTATACAGTCAGAAAGTTTTTCATCCAGCTCTGCATTTTGAAAAATATCAAATGCAGAAAAGTTGAAAAGTGTAGTGAATACCGTTATACTTGCTAGATTCAACCATCGTTGACATTTTGCTACAACTGATACTTAAGTTTGATCACCTCGTAATGGTGATCACCATGAAATCTCTGCCTTTTTGCCCCTCTACAACTTATATGAAATTTTTGGGTTTACACTTTGATACCCTATGAATATCTTTTCCCCCAAGCATCTTTTATTCATTGGTTTTTATCTTTGTCTGAAATGACGATTTAATTGGGAACTGCAAAATGGTTCTTTTTCTTGTTTTATCATTCCTTCTACATTCATTCTTCTCTCCTTTTTTTTATCACATACACTCAAGTTTTTATTTCTTTAATTCAGTGTAAAATCGTTTAGCATAATTGTTCTTTTGATGCTCCGATTGATCCATTTTGTCTGGGAAGAGCCTCTCATATTGCTGTCTGTATTCTTTTGACATGATTCCATTAGTGTTTGAATGCTTCCTTGCTTCCTGGTCTAATAAATATGTTCCAGGCTTACCTTGTACCTTCCCTTCCCACACCTATGCTTAACCATTTCTCCCAGAAACCAGTACTCTTTATTGTGGGAAGAAGAAACTAAGATCTGGGGGTAGTTGTGCTCATTGCATCCGGGAAATAAATAGTTTTATTTCATAATCGGGGCATGGTTTGAGCAAAGGGGGTTTGGAATGAGGGTTAGAGAGGAAGGGCAAACATTTTTAAAAGTTCTATTTCAAGCTAGAGCATAGTTTAATGATCTTTTCTTTAATGTTCCAGGACGAAACGCACTGCACGTGGATGTGGACGTATCCTCTGGCTTTATTTATTGGTGTGATTTTAACATCTCTGTGACATCTAATAATGCAATCCGTAGAATCAAACCAGATGGGTCTAATTTTACAAACATCGTTACAGATGGGATAGGAGTAAACGGAATCCGGGGTATTGCAGTGGATTGGGTAGCAGGTGGGTAAGCTGTATAGTGATTTTATTGAAAAGCTTTTTGTGTTTGCATTTGTCATCTTATTTATACTATAAAGTTTAACATACATGTGGCAGATCTATTTTCCTGGATGTTTATTGAGATTATTTAAGATAAGTTGAATTGAGTTTTTAGAATAAATGTAACAGCCTTGTGCCTGTTAATGATAGTGTTTCAGTTGACAGATTCATTATAGATGATCTCATTCTAGATTATTTACTGAGTTGTTGGCAAAATGGAAAGAAATATTTAATTATGTGGACTTATTTCACCCTTAAAGGAACATCTAATTTCTAAATTAGAAATGTCTAACTTTTCAAAGAGAAAGGAATGTCAAAATATAATAGAAACCATAAAATGGCAATCATTTGTTTTATTTTATTTTATTTTTTTCTTTTTTCAATCATTTGTTTTAAAGCTGAGCAATTTTAGTTGCTGAATTCTTAATTGCTTCCTTGTGTTATTTATGAAAACCCTTTGATTATTAGGTACTTTGTTGTAGTTAATTGAAATGCCTGACCCAATATTATATTAACTTTTCTATACTGATTTATATACTTAATTTTGAATTACCATCCAGTTTTTAATGATACATTGAAAAACAACTGTCAACAGTCTATGGGCCAAATGTAGCCCGTGCTAAGTAGTTTTGTTGGAACACAGCTATGCCCATTCATTTATGCATTGTAAACTATCTTCCCACCATACTTTTTGCTCTAGCGTTTACTTTGTTCTGTAATGCCCAAATTCTGGTGACTTTAGAAGGTCCATGGGATGAAAACATCTACAGTAGTTAGAAACAACCTATTTAGTCCCTAAGAAGAAATCTTTATTTTTCTAAGCCTAAACTGAGATATTTATCCTCCTGGGAAAGACAACATTTACTGGCTCAAACCTCTATCTTACAAGAGCTATCTTCTTCTTTTTTCTTGATTTGCCATTAATCAGCATGCTCTTTAATTTTCCTGCAGGAAATCTTTATTTCACCAATGCTTTTAGATCTGAAACACTAATAGAAGTTCTAAGGATCAATACTACCCACCGCCATATTCTCCTTAAAACCATAGTGGATATGCCCAGAGACATTGTTGTGGACCCCAAGAATCGATATCTCTTCTGGTCTGACTATGGGCAGAACCCAAAGATTGAACGGTCTTTTCTTGACTGTACCAATCGAACTGTGCTTGTGTCAGACATCACTGCCACACCACGGGGCTTGGCATTGGATCATAGCAGTAACTACATTTATTGGGTTGATGACGCTGTGGATTTAATTGCAAGGATCAGCATTGAGGGAGGGGAATCTGAAGTGATTCGTTTTGGCAGTCATTACCCAGCTCCTTATGCCATCACTGTATTTGGAAATTCTATCATATGGGTAGACAGGAATTTAAAGAAAATCCTCCAAGCCAGCAAGGAACCAAATAGAGCAGATCGACCAACAGTGATAAGGGACAATATTGATTGGCTAAGAGATGTGACCATCTTTGACCAGAGTGTCCAGCCTCGGTCACCAGCAGAGGTCAACAACAACCCTTGCTTGGGAAATAATGGAGGATGCACCCATTTCTGCTTTGCTCTGCCTAAATCACAAACCCCTAAATGTGACTGTGCCTTTGGGACCCTGCAAGCTGATGGCAAGAGCTGTGCCATTTCATCAGAAAATTTCCTCATCTTTGCCTTGGATGATTCCTTGAGGAGCTTACGTTTTGACCCCAAAGACTATAGCCAACCTTTCCCAGCAATAAGTGTGGAAAAAATGGCTGTGGCCCTAGACTATGACAGCATAGATAACAGAATCTACTTCACACAACTTTTGCCATCTGGAAAAGGCCAGATTTCCTATATCGACCTGAATTCAAGGAGCAGTCCTCCCACTGTTGTTGTTTCGGGTAAGTGCACTCTACGTGTAGCTTATCTTGGAAGGAGACGCGATGGGATCAACACACATGGATGACCCAGTGATTCTAAAATGCTTATTGAGATTCTAACTTCTTTTTGTGTGTTTTGTTGGTTGTATGTCCAGGCATAGGGAGTCCTGAGGGCATTGCCTTTGACTGGGTCAATAAAAGAATTTATTACAGTGACTACACCAATCAGATGATTAAGTCCATTGCCACGGATGGGTCTAGACACACTGTGATAGCCCAAGTTCCAAAGCCAAGAGGAATTGTGTTAGATCCTTGCCAAGGGTATGTCATGATTGCTTATTTCTGGAGGGAGTGGGGTCTGAAATTATCTGTTAATAGAGAGCTAGTGTTTCGTGGACTTGTAATAATGTAGGTACAGATTAAGGGGTGAAAGAGCATGAGTGACCTTACTTGGGAAGGAACTCTGGTTGGTGCTCCTAGGAAGTTTGGCCACATACTAGGGAATTAATGCCCTGACTCAGTAAATCCCTGTTGGACAAGTTGTATGGGTGGGAATAGAGTAAGCTTCCATTTGCTCTATTGGTGTCAAATATAACTGTTATATTTACAGTTAAAGAATGCTGCTGTCTTTCTTAAGTAAAAAGAAGTGTGAGTTCCTTGTGGTGAATTATGACTCCTTTTGGATCACTAGGTACATGTATTGGACCGACTGGGGTACCAATGCCAAAATCGAGACTGCCACAATGGGTGGATACTCCCGGAGAAGCTTGGTGGACAGGGGCCTCGTCTGGCCCAACGGGCTCACTCTGGACTATGAACAAAACCTTCTCTACTGGGCAGATGCTAATCTGTACGTGTCTTTGGTTATTCTTGTGGGTACTGATGAGATTTCTTCCTCCCTGTTCGAAAGAAGAGGGATATGCATAATGTGGTGAAATACTGGTGAATATATCATGAAAATTGATCTCTATCATGAGACTGAGTAATTATGAACTGAAAGACACCTAAAGATGCATTACTAGACAAGTTAATTTCAACTATGGTTATAAATATAATCATTCAGTTTATAATCATGTAACTACCTCAGAAAATGAATGACTTTAAATGTACACTGATAGTAACTTTTCTCTGGGTTTTAACATTCAGTGTCTTGTAAAAGCATTTTCCTTCGGTCTTTGTCTTTTGATCATCTTCCCCCCCCAAATATTATTTCTTGTGCCAGCTTCTTCTCAGTCCATTTCACAATATTTTCTTTATAAACTTCTGTCAGCTCTAATTTTTGCATGTAACTCTCCAATCACTTCTGAAATTACACATATTCCCATCATCCTAATGATTGAAGATATGAGATGATTTTGTTTATTATGGCTGGTATCTGCATGTTGGGAATCTTAAACTTTCCTTGCTTATTTTCTTATCATTTTGGTCTCATGATGCTGAGCACCTAACAACTTTATCTTTATTTTCTCACTTGAAATAAAGCAGGGATGTTTTGTGTCTAAATTAGGAAGATATCTCGAAGTCAATGACAAATGGAAAAACTCATTAAGTGGGTGGGAAGGGAAAAGTAATTCACATTTTATTGAGTGACTACTATGTGCCAGACACCAAGACAGGTTTTATTTCCAAGCAAGAGGTGTATTTTTCACAATACTCCCCACTGTTCGTTTCTTTTTCCTGTTTCATTTAGTAGGATTACTTGTGGGTTATATTAATATTTGGATATCATTTATATAGGCCATTGTTTAATAAGGAGATGAAGTTCTCCCATTACCAGAAGAAACATTTCTTGCTGCCAGTACAGTTCACTTGAAAGGAAGTTGGGGGCTTGTGTAATTGCGCTGAGGCATTGGGTGCCAGTTGAGGACCTTAATCCTTCTAGAGTCTAGTATTTTCTTTTTTCTTTTTCCATCTTCATTTTAGGGAGAAGATTGAGCGCATGGATCTAGAGCACTATCTGCGGGAGGTCATCGTCAGCAGAGCCAACAGTCCTTTTGGCTTGGCTCTTTATGGCCAGTATATTTACTGGACTGACATGCTCACTCAGAAAATTTATCGAGCTAACAAAGTTGATGGGTCAGATCAGTCTGCAGTGACCATGACCCTTCCCTTTCGGCCTAAGGGTATTTGTGCTGTTGTGAAGGGCCAACAACAATGTGACAGTCCTTGTGATCGGTTTAATGGGGGCTGTAGCCATATTTGTGCACCAGGTAAATACTTTGGCCACCTCTTGCGAAGAGTTGACTCATTGGAAAAGACCCTGATGCTGGGAGGGATTGGGGGCAGGAGGAGAAGGGGACGACCGAGGATGAGATGGCTGGATGGCATCACCGACTCGATGCACATGAGTTTGGGTGAACTCCGGGAGTTGGTGATGGACAGGGAGGCCTGGTATGCTGTGATTCATGGGGTCGCAAAGAGTCGGACACGACTGAGCGACTGAACTGAACTGAACTGAACCGAAGGCATTGGGCACAAAGATAGAATTATGGAGAGTGATAATAATGATGATCACTAGTAGGGAAGGCTGAGGGAATATTCAGCTCCAGCACGAACAAAGATTCTCTTTGTTTTCAGAGGAATTTCTAAAATACATTTCAGGGTTTGTGTGTTGAGAAGAAGAATGAAGGTTTTTTTTTCCTTTCCTATTCCATATGGAGCCTTCTTACAATGACATTTTTAATTCAAGCTTGATGGAGGTAGAAAGAAATATGCAGGTTTGGCTGCTGCGTATCATGTCTTGAATAGAAATTTCATCAATGAACTAATGTTCCTCATTAAAGGATTTAATACTTTCACTTAGGAGGTACTGTTTATAGTTGAATAAACAAAGTGTGCCTCAGAAGTGTGTTTTATAGAGAATGATAAATTCATAAGAGGGTGTGCCTTTTGAGACTATTGCTGTGCAGATTTTGCTGAGAAGGTAGAATCATTGTTAATGTTTCAGTGAAGATAAGAAATAGTGGTTTAAAGATTAGGGTGAATTAACCACATTCATTAGAAATTGGTGGTTGTTCATATTGATGAAAACATAATGTAGAGCAGAGTTTCCATGTCTTAGAGTGTGTTTAATAATATAGAAGCTGTTGCCAGTGCTCTTCAGGGGGAGAAAATATCAGTGTTTGCTACAGAAATATTTTGCTTTTTTCTGGGCTTACCTTTCTTCAGGTCCAAATGGCCCTGAGTGCCAGTGTCCACATGAGGGCCGCTGGTACCTGGCCAACAACAATAAGTACTGCATCCAGGATAATGGTACCCGGTGCGACAGTTCCAAGTTCACCTGCCTCAGTGGGAAGTGCATCGCTGACCAGCTGCAATGTAATGACATCGACGACTGTGGTGACAGCAGTGATGAGCTGGAAACTCTCTGTGGTGAGCCGGACTCTTGGAACTTTTGAAGTTCACAATGTACCTTGTGTTTGTTCCTTTTACAAGGGAAGAACATGTACCCTGAGAGTCTAGACTGCACTTTGCTTAAATCACGCAACAGCTGATACATGCGCTGTGAAGTAGTGTTCGATGCTTTATTAGGAAGCACCTCTGAAGAGCACCTAAGAAAGAGCAGAGATGCTGCATGTCATTTATAGTCCGGGGAGCTCTGGGAAAATTACTTAACCTCTCTGAGCTTCAGTCCCATGAAAGCATTGTGTTTGCATGCTTTAATGAAACTGAGATAAACGTATACATTGAGATGGTAGAGGAATGGAGTGACTTTGCCATTTGCGTAAAATCCTCCATTTGCTTAAAAAAAGTATACAATATTAACTAATTTAAAGTTTGAGCTCACTTTGCATGCAGTACATGTGGGCAGCTTTTGCCTTGGAAGGTCAACCCAAAGTGTCTTATTTTACTTGATTGTATCTTTTTAGAAAACGGGATGATGCTTTTAATCTGCGAGCTTCTTCAATGTTTTCAATATTTTGACCCCCTCCTCTTAGCGTTTCACAGCTGCCCTTCGACAAGCTTCACCTGCGCCAATGGGCGATGTGTCCCATACAGTGACCGCTGTGATCACTACAATGACTGTGGCGACAACAGTGATGAGGCAGGCTGCCGTTTCAGGGCTTGTAACAGAACAGAATTTACTTGCAGTAACGGAAGGTGCATCCCTTCTGAATTAGTCTGCGACGGGATAGACAACTGCCATGATGGCAATACTTCAGATGAGAGAAATTGCCGTAAGTTCATCTTACGTTGTTAATGGGCTTTGGAGCCTTGAACTCTTAGCGCCTGGGAGATGTCAAGACGATGCCTTTCTGAGAAAAAACTGACAGTATTCATCTAAAACACACATTTCATTTTACATGTCTACTAGTGATTTTTAAAAATAATTTGACCTAATGTTTGATTTATTCATACAACCTTTGACTACTTTCCCCTTCTATATTTTATCTTTGGTTTGTGGTTCTGATTATTGTGAAGCTTTACCAATGATTACTGACAAAATTAATTGATTAATGTGTGTGGTTAATGTTTGTTATGCACAAAGCTATGTAGCACAGTGCTGACTGAAATGATTTGGTAAATTGCTTTTTAGTGAGTTGCTTTTCCCAAATTTCTGGAACTTACAGTTCAGCATCTTGAGAAAATAGTAGCACAGAGTATGAGCAAAAATGCATTTTCAGTTCGGGTATATCGACATGCTCTGCTGTCATTGTATGCGGTTATACACAATATTTATTTGGGTGTGGCAGTATTATTGCCTGGATAATCCTATAGACAGAGGAGCCTGGTGGGCTACAGTCCATGGGGTCACAAAGATCCAGACATGACTGGATGACATCCAGAGCATGCACCCATGCTTTTTTGTTGTTCTTTTTTTTAACAAGTGGTCAATATGTTTTCATCCATGTCCTCCAACTTTTTTCCTGAGTATTTTAAAGCAACTTCCAGAAACACATGTCAGTGATAAAGACATTTGTTCTCAAATTTAAAAAAAGTTTTTAAAATTTTAATTGGAGGATAATCTGCTTTACAATGTTATGTTGGTTTCTGCCATACAACAACATAAACCAGCCGTAAGTATACATATACCCTTTCCTTGAGCCTCCCTCCCTTCCCACCTCATCTCATCCCTCTAGATCTTCACAGAGTACCAGGCTGAGCTCCCACTAGTTATCTGTTTTATACATGGTAATATATATTTTGAAAAACAGCTACTATTCTAGCATTATGCTCAACAAAATCAACAATACTTACTTAATGTCCTCTAGTACTAAATCCATATTCAGATTTTATCACTTAGCCCCAAAATGTCAACAGTTTATCTGTTCACATCAGGATTCAAAGTCTACACATTGATTTAGGCTGGAATTGAGACTTAGACCTTTGATTACATTAGACTTAGTTCTTTGGGCAAGAACATTTCATAGGTGGAGCTGTCTGTTTCTTGTTGTATCACATCATGAAGCACATAATGCTTGATTGTTCCACTTTAAGTGAGGACAATATTAATTTAGAAGTCAGTTTGAATCTTCCCTTTAGGAAGTTCCCACCAATCTTTCACCCAGTGGTTTTTAACCATGGATGGTTGTTCCATGAATTTATTATTACTTTAAGGGTGATAAATCAGATATTTAAAATTTTTACTATTCCATCCACATTTATTAGCTCAAGTTCTCTAAAGAAGAAATTTCCCTTATCAGCTATTTTGTTACTCTGAAATACAGTTCTGTGGAGGAAATGTTTGATTCTTTCTTTCTCTTTTCAATTTTCAGAGTAGTAAGTTGGTGACCAATGAGCATTAAGCTTTGGCTTTGTTTTGTTTTTACTATTGTATTAAATTCATGGATTTGTACATATTTGAGTTTTAATGAGATGAAGTAATTTACTGCTTTTGGTGCTTAATTGTCCTGTTTTTGGCAGCGGGAATCCTGCTAAGTTGGGTCCTTTTTTATTTTGACTTGATCCTATTCAATCTTCCATAGTGCATTTCAGACTTGTGCATTTCTTGTCTCAGACCTGGAATTTGTCTCATTCCTTTTGTGTGTGGTATTTAAAAATTACTGGGACTTCCCTGAAAGTTCAGTGGTTAAGACTTCCAACACAGAGGGTATGGATTCCGTCTCTAGTTGGGGAACAAAGATCCCACATACCTCATGGCCAAAAGACCAACACATAAAACAGAAGCAATATTGTGATTTAATAGACTTTTAAAAAAATTAAAATTACCACAGTGTTGGGTTACCTATTCCTATTTGGCTTTTATTGCTTCTAGGCCTTTTTAGTGGACAGAACTAGGAAATACAATTCTAAAGGGAAAAAAATGATATTGGTATTTTCCATTTTAATTTAAGATAAACAGGTTTTTACCTTTTAGATTTTATAATCACATCTCTTATACTTAAACTCTTAGTTTGTAATAGGTGACATAGTCACTTATTTGCTTTATTTTATAATACTTTCAAAGTAACCATACAAATGTAATTAAACATTTTATGTCCTTCTTGTTCTTAGATTATTTCCCACTAGAAATATGCAGTCATTTCTTACTGTTTCCAAATGTGGGAAATTGCTTTTCTTTATGCATTTTTATTTCATTGTGTTCATTTATAAAAAATACTGTGCGTGGATTCATAGTCATATAAAAATTGTATGACAAGGTACACTCACAGACGTCCTTCATGCTTGCCCTCTCCACCCTGTTCCCTCCATACTATTCTCAATCTGTTCATAGGAGTGACAGTTTTCATTAGTTTATCTTTGCATTTTTGTTTTAAATGTAAGCATTTCTTTCTTGCTGGACACACACAGTTATCAGTTTCATACACAAAAGATAGCCTAGTGTTGTGCTTTCCTGCTTGCTGTTAATGCATC
Organism: Oryx dammah; assembly: GCF_014754425.2. NCBI lineage: Eukaryota > Metazoa > Chordata > Mammalia > Artiodactyla > Bovidae > Oryx > Oryx dammah. The sequence goes on along the minus strand of NW_024070211.1, from coordinate 108,907,239 downwards.
CTGGAGGCCATGCCATCTTCCCTTATCAATATATAGAGATCTTCTTTATTCATGTTACTCCATTGTATGGGGAGTGAGGAGAGTGGGAAGTCTTGCTGATGCTATTAAATAATGAAAACAGGAAATGCTCTTTTTACTAGAGACTATATGGCATCACATAACTGTCATGAATTATTCCTCTCTGATAGCGTCCCTTCTACTGGTTTGATTGTGCAGTAGATCGGTTAGCATGGACACATATGATGTACATGTGATGAATATGTTCCAAATTGTTTATCTGGTTGTCTTTTTCAAGCTGAACGCACGTGCCATCCTGGATACACAAAATGTACGAATTCAACGATTTGTATTCCACGTTCTTTCTTGTGTGATGGAGACGATGATTGTGGAGATATGAGTGATGAAAACCCCATTTTCTGTGGTAAGATAAACCTCTTTTTGTGGTTCCAGACATGCATGTCTTGAGCTCATAAAGACACATGGCTTGTGTGTTTCAGCTAATTTCAATTTGTCCTCTCAAGCTGACCTTATAAATAGATACAGTAGGCAGTTATTTAGGATGTAATTGGAGGGGCATAAGAAGTCCCTTCTCTCTGTTCCCTGGCTGGATGCCTGACTCCAAATATTTCTTCCAGGGATCAACTATAATGCATAACCTCCTATAATTAAAGGTCTTTTGTCTTCAGGAACTTCAGGCAGAATTTGCAAAATAAGCCCTCATATTTACTGAAAGAATTTTTGTCTTTTTCATATGTTTGACTTTCAGAAACCTTAATTTCATATTTAGCTGTTTGGTTCAATCAAATAATTTCTTATATTTATAGCTCAAATTCTTAAGTTTGATAACTTTGAAACTATTAGTGTAAATAGATGCATCTTTTAAGAATTTAGTAATGGTCACCAGGCCAGGTTACAATCCAAGAGTAGGAGTTGTAAAAACAGCAACAAGAGGAAATAGAAAATCTAGAAAACACATCAGACCATAACCTCAGGTCATGTGAGAAAAGTTTACACATAGGTAGAATCATTTACTCAAATAAGTTACAAGGATGAATAAGAGCAAAACTTTGATAATTCTCTAGAATCATGGTCTATTATGGCTTAAAAGGTTGTGTGTAGGGTGATTTGGTTATTTTTTCTTTTCAGTAGAATTTATTTTGTGTTATGGCAGAAAACAGAAACATGTTTTCTTTTATCTATAATTTGATTTCATGTATCAAAAAATAGTCTTTCTGGTATTTTTAATAAGTGCAATTCATTTTCTGAATCTCTGGAATTTAGGAAAAAAATTCTAGGACACTGGAAAAGTATTGCTCTCCCATGTTCTTTCCTCTGGCTGGAAAACTTCTATAAAAACTCAGGCCTCAGTCTTCCTGTCTTGGCAACTCCTACCCAGTTCAGAGATATAGGCAGGTTATTAGGAACAAGCTTGTGTGTTGCTCATGGATTTTATCTTCTTTACCTACTGCAGCCACTAGGTCGTGTAGGAGCGATGAGTTCCATTGCACCTCTGGGCCCTGTATTCCTGCACGTTGGTATTGTGATCATGAAAAAGACTGTTCTGATGGCTCTGACGAACCTCCCACTTGTGGTAAGAGAGTGAGCCAGCATTAAAAGCATTGTGATGTAGCTGGCACCCTTCTTCCAACTACTTCAAGTGTAAACTATGGTTCTGGCTGGGGAATGTTTGCACTCCTTGCTGATACCCCTCAGCAGATATTCATTAAAAGCTTGGTCATGTAGGGCACTGGGTGGGTTGTTGGGCAGGATATGGAAGTTGCTGATTGATGCAGACAAAAGTTGGTGATGCACCTACTACCTGCCTGGTTTGTGGAACTCAGTTAACTGTAATTGACTCTGAATTGGAATTTCTGAATTTGGGCGAGTTTTCACCCATAAGACTATGGGAGGATCTAAAGGTTATTGAGAGCGTGATGTACATGCCGAGGGGGCAGGTGAGGGGCACACATTTCTTCCTGCTCTGTGTACCAGCTGAGGGGTTAGGGTCCCAAGGCCATCTGAGCTTCCTCAGATGTTCCGAGGACCTAGTTATATTCTTGGAGGCAGTTGTGTGTTACTTGTGTTTGAAGGCTGCTATTTACCTTTGCAAATCCAAATCTGTATCCATGCACAATTTTTTTTAACATAATTGTAAAACTATGAATGTACAGTCTTCTATATTGCCTTTTTTTAGGGGGTCTGGCAATATTGTTATATGTGGCCATGCTTGTCTTTTCTTTTTTTTTTAAAGATTTTTTTGACATTGACCATTAAAAAAAAGTTTTTACTGAATTCGTTACAGTATTGCTTCTGTTTTATGTTTTCTTTTTTCTTGGCCATGAGGAATGTGGGATCTTAGCTCCCTGCCCAGGTATCGAACCCACACCCCCTGAATTGGAAGGTGAAGTCTTAATCACTGGGCTGCCAGGGAAGTCTGTCATGCTTGTCTTTATAAGGTTTCATTAAAATACAGCCGCATTATAGTGTCAAGTATTTGTGAAAAAGAACATATGGCCTGAAGCTTAAAATATATATACTGTCTGGTTAAGAGAGACTTCTCTAACCCATGTTGTCATCTTCATACTCTTGTTTAATAGCTGTGTGATATTCTATTGAGTGGCTATATGATCATTGAGTTAACTGCCTCTATTTTAAGTATTTAGATTGCTTTATTTTTTCTTGTATTATAAATATCACTGTAGTAAGTACCATCACTTTTTTTGGAGGAGTATTTTCTTAAGACCATTAGCCTAGTTTTGCAGCTGAATTTAGGTTATTTTCTATTCCTGTTTTCCCTTGGGCTCAAATTCTGTGGCTAATAGAGAGTGGTATTAGAAGCTCCTTGACAATTTCTTTTTCCCCAACACTAAAAGTTTTGTAGAAAACAAAGGGCACACAGAGTTTTAAGGAGCTGTAAAAGAAATAGTAACTGTTGGGTGAGTAGAAAGGTCTTAGAGATTATTTTAAATATATGAACTATTGGTTCAGATATATGAAGAATAAATAGTTTCCAAACTTCTCCGTGGGAACCAAAGTCATTATCAATTAGTATTATCAATTAGTACCAACTATCTGACATATTTAAATAGAAGTAAAAACACAACCTAATATTAATGGATTTTCATAATATACAGAGGTATTTTTTCTTCTAGTTTTATTGAGATTGACATATAGAACTGTGTAAATTTAAAGTGTAGAACATAATGATTTACATACATCATGAAATGATTATCACAGTAAGTTTAGTGAACCTCCAATACACAGATATTATTTTAAAGAAATAATAAGATGTATATAAAAGAATGAAATCCCCATTTTTTCACCCTCTTACAATCCCCTCACCCAGACATAACTGCTATTAAGTGTGAATTCTTTATCTATATATCCTGACATAGAGGGATCTTATTATATATATATATATATATATATATATATCTTTCTGCTGTTCCCCTCCCACTTTTTTTTTTATCCTAACAGTATCTTATCAGTTAGAAAATACACCTCTCCCTCTTGAACCTCCCTGCCATCTCCCTCCCCATTCTACCCCTCTAGGTTATTACAGAGCCTCTGTTTGAGTTTCCTGAGTTATACAGCAAATTCCCATTGGCTATCTCTTTTAGATGTGGTAATAGAAAACAACAAAATTCTGTAAAGCAATTGTCCTTCAATTAAAAAATAAATTAATAAAAACAGAAACTACTCCTCCATCTTATCTTTGTACTGCTGAATAGTGCTGTAAAGTGTGTTTCCATGTGTTTTTACCCCTTTCTCAACTGCTGGGCATTTAGCTTGTTTCCATTTTTTCCTTGTAAGATGTCATGCTGGAATGAACATCCTGCGTGTGTGGGAAGGCTCGATCTCTGGGAGTAGGTTTCCTGTGTTAAAGCCTTTCAAAGGCTGTATCGATACATACTCCATTCTTACCAGCTCGTGGAAGTTCACATTTCTCCTTACTGTTATCATTGTGCTGTATTTTAATAGTTCAAATTAAATATTCTTTTGCCTTAGGATAATTTTGAGGAATCTCTGGGATTCTGGGCATATGACAACTTGATTCGTTAACATGTGGGATATGATTAAAGAATTCTAATTGGTGTTCTAGAAAGCCCTTGCTATAGTATCTTTCTCTCAAGATTCCTGACTGCACATGACTCTTCTCACCAAGAGTGCTTTTTTTTTTCCCAGTGTTTTCTCAATCAACATGCGCCAGTGATTATTTCAAGTGTGACAATAACAGGTGCATCCCAGTGATGTGGGTCTGTGATGGTGATAATGACTGTGGAGACATGAGTGATGAGGATGAAAGACACAGTTGCAGTAAGTGCAAACAATTAATTCCTCTATAGAGTCACATTTCAGGGAAACAGTAGCTTTATTTTTCTGACTTTGGAGAATATGGTTGTCACACAGGTTCTTCTTTATTGAAAGTACACAGATAGAATGTTATCTTTATTTTTCTGCTCAGGAATGTTTTATATTATCTACATAAATGCTTTTAAATGGTGAAGAATGATTTTAATGTTTCTTTTTATGTTGCATTGAGGTCATGGAAATAATGTCCTACATTTCTAGGACAGATAAAGAGAGCTCAGTTGGCCACTGAATTAGCAGCTTTAATACTGTTGCAATTAACTGTGCCTCTAGTTTTATCCATTACCCTAGAGTTGTTAAGGGCGGGGGGGGACAGGGGTCATTCTTTTAAGTGAATTATGGAACAGACTATGAAACAACATTTCCCATTAACAACAGAGCATAGAACTCTAAATTCAGGTGTCTTAGAGTATCTTTCCGTGATAGGATAATAAAAACAATGACTCAATGATCTTTGCATTTGATTGTTACCTCATATGTCGATGACTTTGGTGATGGCCCCTATTTCTCCATATCCTCTATGAAATGGGTTGGCAGCTGCCCAAATCTAGACTGTAGTGTGTACTTTTCTCCCATATCTCTTCTTCAAGACCCCCTTCCTTTTGTCTCCTCTTCACCCTCAGATAAAATATCTATTCTATTCTGCAGAGTTTCATGATTACATGTTAGCATTTTAGCACTTTCCTAGTGTCATGGTTTCTGTCAACTCTTTTTTTTAAATTTAAATTTAAATTTAAATTTATTTATTTTAATTGGAGGCTAATTACTTTACAATATTGTACTGGTTTTGCCATACATCAACATGAATCCGCCACGGGTGTACACGTGCTCCCCACCGTGAACCCCCTCCCACCTCCCTCCCCATACCATCCCTCTGGGTCATCTCAGTGCACCAGCCCCAAGCATCCTGTATCCTGCATCGAACCTGGACTGGCGATTCGTTTCTTACATGATAGTATACATGTTTCAATGCCATTCTCCCAAATCATCCCCCACTCTCCCTCTCCCACAGAGTCCAAAAGACTGTTCTAAACATCTGTGTCTCTTTTGCTATCTCGCATACAGGGTTATCATTACCATCTTTCTAAATTCCATATATATGCATTGGTATACTGTGTTGGTGTTTTTCTTTTTGGCTTACTTCACTCTGTATAATCGGCTCCAGTTTCATCCACCTCATTAGAACTGATTCAAATGTATTGTTTTTAATGGCTGAGTGATACTCCATTGTGTATATGTACCACAGCTTTCTTACCCATTCATCTGCTGATGGACATCTAGGTGGCTTCCATGTCCTGGCTATTATAAACAGTGCTGCGATGAACATTGGGGTACACATGTCTGTTTCAATTCTGGTTTCCTCAGTGTGTATGCCCAGCACTGGGATTGCTGGGTCATAAGGCAGTTCTATTTCCAGTTTTTTAAGGAATCTCCATAGTGGCTGTACTAGTTTGCATTCCCACCAACAGTGTAAGAGGGTTCCCTTTTCTCCACACCCTCTCCAGCATTTATTGCTTGTAGACTTTTGGATTGCAGCCATTCTGACTGGCATGAAATGGTGCTTCCTTGTGGTTTTGATTTGCATTTCTCTAATAATGAGTGATGTTGAGCATCTTTTCATGTGTGTGTTAGCCATCTGTATGTCTTCTTTGGAGAAATGTCTATTTAGTTCTTTGGCCCATTTTTTGATTGGGTCGTTTATTTTTCTGGAATTGAGCTGCAGGAGTTGCTTGTATATTTTTGAGATTAGTTGTTTGTCAGTTGCTTCATTTGCTATTATTTTCTCCCATTCTGAAGGCTGTCTTTTCACCTTGCTTACAGTTTCCTTTGTTGTGCAGAAGCTTTTAATTTTAATTAGGTCCCATTTGTTTATTTTTGCTTTTATTTCCAATATTCTGGGAGGTGGGTCATAGAGGATCTTGCTGTGATGTATGTTGGAGAGTGTTTTGCCTATGTTCTCCTAGCAGTTTTATAGTTTATGGTCTTATGTTTAGATCTTTAATCCATTTTGAGTTTATTTTTGTGTATGGTGTTAGAAAGTGTTCTAGTTTCATTCTTTTACAAGTGGTTGACCAGTTTTTCCAGCACCACTTGTTAAAGAGATTGTCTTTAATCCGTTGTATATTCTTGCCTCCTTTGTCAAAGATAAAGTGTCCATAGGTGTGTGGATTTATCTCTGGGCTTTCTATTTTGTTCCACTGATCTATATTTCTGTCTTTGTGCCAGTACCATACTGTCTTGATGACTGTGGCTTTGTAGTAGAGCCTGAAGTCAGGCAGGTTGATTCCTCCAGTTCCATTCTTCTTTCTCAAGATTGCTTTGGCTATTCAAGGTTTTTTGTATTTCCATACAAATTGTGAAATTATTTGTTCTAGCTCTGTGAACAATACCATTGGCAGCTTGATAGGGATTGCATTGAATCTATGGATTGCTTTGGGTAGTATACTCATTTTCACTATATTGATTCTTCTGATCCATGAACATGGTATATTTCTCCATCTATTAGTGTCCTTTTTGATTTCTTTCACCAGTGTTTTATAGTTTTCTATATTTAGGTCTTTTGATTCTTTAGGGAGATATATTCCTAAGTATTTTATTCTTTTCGTTGCAATAGTGAATGGAATTGTTTCCTTAATTTCTCTTTTTTCTCATTATTAGTGTATAGGAATGCAAGGGATTTCTGTGTGTTGATTTTATATCCTGAAACTTTACTATGTTCACTGATTCAGTTCAGTTCAGTTCAGTTCAGTTCAGTCACTCAGTCGTGTCCGACTCTTTGCGACCCCATGAATCGCAGCACACCAGGCCTCCCTGTCCATCACCAACTCCCGCAGTTCACTCAGACTCACGTCCATCGAGTCAGTGGTGCCATCTAGCCATCTCATCCTCTGTCGTCCCCTTCTCCTCCTGCCCCCAATCCATCCCAGCATCAGAGTCTTTTCCAATGAGTCAACTCTTCTCATGAGGTGGCCAAAGTACTGGAGTTTCAGCTTTAGCATCATTCCTTCCAAAGAAATCCCAGGGTTGATCTCCTTCAGAATGGACTGGTTGGATCTCCTTGCAGTCCAAGAGACTCTCAAGAGTCTTCTCCAACACCACAGTTCAAAAGCATCAATGTTCATTGATTAGCTCTAGTAATTTTCTGATGGAGTCTTTAGGGTTTTCTATGTAGAGGATCATGTCATCTGCAAACAGTGAGAGTTTTACTTCTTCTTTTCCAATTTGGATTCCTTTTATTTCTTTTTCTACTCTGATTGCTGTGGCCAAAACTTCCAAAACTATGTTGAATAGTAGTGGTGAGAGTGGGCACCCTTGTCTTGTTCCTGACTTTAGGGGAAATGCTTTCAATTTTTCACCACTGAGGATAATGTTTGCTGTGGGTTTGTCATATATAGCTTTTATTATGTTGAGGTATGTTCCTTCTATTCCTGCTTTCTGGAGAGTTTTTATCATAAATGGATGTTGAATTTTGTCAAAGGCTTTCTCTGCATCTATTGAGATAATCATATGGCTTTTATTTTTCAATTTGTTAATATGGTGTATTACATTGATTGATTTGCAGATATTGAAGAATCCTTGCATCCCTGGGATAAAGCCCACTTAGTCATGATGTATGATCTTTTTAATGCGTTGTTGGATTCTGATTGCTAGAATTTTGTTAAGGATTTTTGCATCTATGTTCATCAGTGATATTGGCCTGTAGTTTTCTTTTCTTGTGGCATCTTTGTCAGGTTTTGGTATTAAGGTGATGGTGGCCTCATAGAATGAGTTTGGAAGTTTACCTTCCTCTGCAATTTTCTGGAAGAGTTTGAGTAGGATAGGTGTTAGCTCTTCTCTAAATTTTTGGTAGAATTCAGCTGTGAAGCTGTCTGGACCTGGGCTTTTGTTTGCCTCTTAACATTTCTGATTACAGTTTCAATTTCCATGCTTGTGATAGGTCTGTTAAGAGTTTCTATTTCTTCCTGGTTCAGTTTTGGAAAGTTGTACTTTTCTAAGAATTTGTCCATTTCTTCCACGTTGTCCATTTTATTGGCATATAATTGCTGATAGTAGTCTCTTATGATCCTTTGTATTTCTGTGTTGTCTGTTGTGATCTCTCCATTTTCATTTCTAATTTTATTGATTTGATTTTTCTCCCTTTGTTTCTTGATGAGTCTGGCTAATGGTTTGTCAATTTTATTTATCCTTTCAAAGAACCAGCTTTTGGCTTTGTTGATTTTTGCTATGGTCTCTTTTGTTTCTTTTGCATTTATTTCTGCCCTAATTTTGAAGATTTCTTTCCTTCTACTAACCCTGGGGTTCTTCATTTCTTCCTTTTCTAGTTGCTTTAGGTGTAGAGTTAGGTTATTTATTTGACTTTTTTCTTGTTTCTTGAGGTATGCCTGTATTGCTATGAACTTTCCCCTTAGCTCTGCTTTTACAGTATCCCACACATTTTGGGTTGTTGTGTTTTCATTTTCATTCATTTCTATGCATATCTTGATTTCTTTTTTGATTTCTTCTGTGATTTGTTGGTTATTCAACAGCGTGTTGTTCAGCCTTCATATGCTGGAATTTTTAATAGTTTTTCTCCTGTAATTGAGATCTAATCCTACTGCATTCTGGTCAGAAAAGATGCTTGAAATGATTTCAATTTTTTTGAATTTACCAAGGCTAGATTTATGGCTGAGGATGTGATCTATCCTGGAGAAGGTTCTGTGTGCGCTTGAGAAAAAGTTGAAATTCATTGTTTTAGGGTGAAATGTCCTATAGATATCAATTAGGTCTAACTGGTCTATTGTATCATTTAAAATTTGTGTTTCCTTGTTAATTTTCTGTTTAGTTGATCTATCCATAGGTGTGAGTGGGGTATTAAAGTCTCTCACTATTATTGTGTTATTGTTAATTTCCCCTTTCATACTTGTTAGCATTTGTCTTACATATCGCGGTGCTCCTATGTTGGGTGCATATATATTTATAATTGTTACCTCTTCTTCTTGGATTGATCCTTTGATCATTATGTAGTGTCCTTCTTTGTCTCTTTTCACAGCCTTTGTTTTAAAGTCTATTTTATCTGATACGAGTATTGCTACTCCTGCTTTCTTTTGGTCTCTATTTGCACGGAATATCTTTTTCCAGCCCTTCACTTTCAGTCTGTATGTGTCCCCTGTTTTGAGGTAGGTCTCTTGTAGACAACATATATAGGAGTCTTGTTTTTTGTATCCATTCAGCCAGTCTTTGTCTTTTGGTTGGGGCATTCAACCCTTTTACATTTAAGGTAATTATTGATAAGTATGATCCCATTGCCATTTACTTTATTGCTTTGGATTCGAGTTTATACACCTTTTTCATGTTTCCTGTCTAGAGAAAGATCCTTTAGCATTTGTTGGAGAGCTGGTTTGGTGGTGCTGAATTCTGTCAGCTTTTGTTTGTCTGTAAAGCTTTTGATTTCTCCTTCATATTTGAATGAGATCCTTGCTGGATACAGTAATCTGGGCTGTAGATTATTTTCTTTTATCACTTTAAGTATGTCTTGCCATTCTCTCTTGGCCTGAAGAGTTTCTGTTGAAAGATCAGCTGTTATCCTTATGGGAATCACCTTATGTGTTATTTGTTGTTTTTCCCTTGCTGCTTTTGATATTTGTTCTTTGTGTTTGATCTTTGTTAATTTGATTAATATGTGTCTTAGGGTGTTTCGCCTTGGGTTTATCCTGTTTGGGACTCTGGGTTTCTTGGACTTGGGTGATTATTTCCTTCCCCATTTTAGTTTTCAACTATTATCTCCTCAAGTATTTTCTCATGGTCTTTCTTTTTGTCTTCTTCTTCTGGGACTCCTGATTTGAATGTTGGGGTGTTTAATATTGTCCTGGAGGTCTCTGAGATTGTCCTTATTTCTTTTAATTCGTTTTTCTTTTTTCATCTCTGATTCATTAATTTCTACCATTCTATCTTCTACTTCACTAATCCTATCTTCTGCCTCTGTTATTTTACTATTTGTTGCCTCCAGAGTGTTTTTGATCTCATTTATTGCATTATTCATTATATATTGACTCTTTTTTATTTCTTCTAGGTCCTTGTTAAACCTTTCTTGCATCTTCTCAATCCTTGTCTCCAGGCTATTTAACTGTGATTCCGTTTTGATTTCAAGGTTTTGGATCATTTTCACTATCATTATTTGGAATTCTTTATCAGGTAGATTCCCTATCTCTTCCTCTTTTGTTTGGTTTGGTGGGCATTTATCCTGTTCCTTTACTTGCTGGGTATTCCTCTGTCTCTTGATCTTGTTTATATTGTTGAGTTTGGGGTGGTCTTTCTGTATTCTGGCAGTTTATGGAGTTTTCTTTATTGTGGAGTCTCCTCACTGTGGGTGAGGTTGTACGGGAGGCTTGTCAAGGTTTCTTGGTTAGGGAAGCTTGTGTTCTGGTGGGTGGAGCTGGATTTCTTCTCTCTGGAGTACAATGAAGTGTCCAGTAATAAGTTATGAGATTTCGGTGGGTTTGGAGTAACTTTGGGCAGCCTGTATATTGAAGCTCAGGGCTGTGTTCCTGTGTTGCTGGAGAATTTGTGTGGTATGTCTTGCTCTGGAACTTGTTGGCCCTTGGTTGGTGCTTGGTTTCAGTGTAGGTATGGAGATGTTTGATGAGCTCCTGTCAATTAATGTTCCCTGGAGTCAGGAGTTCTCTGGTGTTCTCAGGATTTGGACTCAAGCCTCCTGCTTCTGGTTTTCTGTCTTATTTTTACAGTAGTCTCAAGACTTCTCCTTCTATATGGCACCCCTCAAGCTTCTTGAATTTGGTCACAGGATGGCTTCTGCTGTTAGAAAACAGCATCCATTATCCTGGGGGGAGGAGAGCTGCCAGCACGAGTTGCAAAAGTTGTGCTTCACCTTTGCCCAGAGTTCAAAGTGCCAGCACTCCGGCCCCACCACAGGCTGGCTGCCCCGAGTCCTCTCTCACCCCGCTCCTGCCTTCCCCACCCTCTCGGCCTTACACCATGTCAGGAATCCGGGCAGGCACCGAGCTGGAAGCTGACCTCTGTCGACTCTTATTAACAAGTACTCTTCCTAAATATCTAGGAAAGAAGCCCTAGCTTTTTAGAAAATTCTGTGATCTTTTGCTGTCTAGTTAACCATTGTGAGTTTCACTTTTCTCATAAAACTGGCATAAAAATGCCTATCTCACATTGTGTTTGTGTGATTATACTTTATAAAATAAAAATAATTACCAAATGTGTGGGATTTTTACTATCCAGTTAATAAAATCAAGTAGTTTTCTATATCTCTAAGGGAAAAATATGACCTTATATTAATTTTATGGAAATTAAATTATGAGGTGTTTATCTTTACTTTTTACTTCTGAAAAAATTCAAGATTGAAAGCATTTGAAATGAAAATTTGGGAGAGTAATTTGTCTTCCTATTTTCCCTTCATTTCCTTTCATCCCTTAGACTATTATGTAATGTAAAACAAGATAAATATTGATTCAAAATGAACTTGACTGCTGGAATGAGCTCTCATATGATTCCTGATTCTCTTTGTGCTTTAGCTTCAGAGAATCGCAACTGCTCAAGTTCTGAGTTTGCCTGTGTAGTTGGTGTGCATCCACACAGAGGGTGTATCCCTGAATCATGGGTTTGTGATGGCGAAGCGGATTGCCTTGATGCCTCTGATGAGCACCAGAATTGCACCAGGAGATCCTGCTTTGGAACGGAGTTCGTCTGTAACAATGGCTTGTGTATCCCCAACCACTTCAGGTGAATTGGGGATTAAAAAACTTATTAACAAACCTTAAACGTCCATGAGGCAGGGCTGGGGCCCATGATACTTTTCATGGCCTCTGAAAATGTTTGGACTTCTTTTAAAATCAAAAAAAAATAAATAAAGAGAACTTCAAAGGAAGTATTTACATACTAAATAATAATATATATGCCTTTATACCAACGTAGTCCTTAAATATAATTTAAAATATTTTTATGGAGGAAGGGGCCCAAGAAAGCAGAAGTGCCTGGGGTCCATGAAGGTCATATCGTGACCTTGCACAGAGGATCAGAGAGATGAGTGAAGTGGGAATTTACTAGAAGAAAATTCTTGAGGCAGCTGATGCTCAGGGTTTGCCACTTGGAATAGAGTCATGGCCATAAGAAATACTTCATTCAATTCTTTCTGCTATAAGAAAAGTACCAGTGTGAGCAGGATGATAAATGGGACTGCATGCTGTGGCTCAGGGTCAGCCTGACAACAGAGAGAGGCAGGTGAGGCAGACTGTGGGCGTGTGCTCCAGCTAAGAGACACAGACACTAGTTAGCATCATGGGTTTGGAGAGAAATTGGGGATCTGGATTTTCACCTGAAATATTCTGATTTTAAGTGTACTGGGTCTCATGACACAGGTGTGACCGGAACAATGACTGTGGTGACTACAGTGATGAGAGGGGCTGTGTGTACCCTGCCTGTGGCGAGACCCTTTTTACGTGTCAGAACGGACTCTGCATTAATAAGGCCTATGTCTGTGACGGGGACAATGACTGTAGAGATAACTCTGATGAGCTGGAGCACCTCTGTCACACCCCAGAAACCACATGTCCCCCTCATCAGTTCAGGTGTGACAATGGGAACTGCATTGAGATGGTGAAAGTCTGTAACCACTTCCCTGACTGCTCAGACAACAGTGATGAGAAAGGATGTGGTGAGTATAATGGAAGATTAGGGAAAAGGAAATGAGGGGGACTGAACGTGGATTCTCAACCCTTTCTGACTTAGTAGGACCTTTCAGTTGGTTCTCTAAGTAGCACACTGCCAGAAAATTACTGTTGTTTGTCTATGAAGAAGCAAGGATTTCTTGGTCTATAAGGTCAGTCACACACATTTTTGGACTAATCATCAGTTAGTCATTCATTATAGAGAATAGGAGATAAACAAATTAAGGCCATCTATCTAAAAGCAGACAGTGGTGATCTTGCAGTGACTTGTTGCTTTAACTGCCCCTCCTACATTCCTTAATCTGTTCTTAATTTTCATCCTCAGGTGACTAAAGGGGAGAGTTTAACTGGAAGTCCCCCTCCCACCCCACCCCTAACCCCACCCTGGTTAAAACCATTGGTGAAGGATCAAGGAAGGAAGTTGAGTAAGAGTGACTTTTGAATAATGTAGGGCCTTTAGAAATCCCTTTTTATTTGTCCCTGTTTGTCTTTTTTAGCATGATTCATTAAGAACTTCAGTTCAGTTCAGTTCAGTTCAGCTCAGTCGCTCAGTTGTGTCCGACTCTTTGCGACCCTAGGAATCGCAGCACGGCAGGCCTCCCTGTCCATCACCAACTCCCGCAGTTCACTCAGACTCACGTCCATCGAGTCAGTGGTGCCATCTAGCCATCTCATCCTCTGTCGTCCCCTTCTCCTCCTGCCCCCAATCCCTCCCAGCATCAGAGTCTTTTCCAATGAGTCAACTCTTCGCATGAGGTGGCCAAAGTACTGGAATTTCAGCTTTAGCATCATTCCTTCCAAAGAAATCCCAGGGTTGATCTCCTTCAGAATGGACTGGTTGGATCTCCTTGCAGTCCAAGGGACTCTCAAGAGTCTTCTCCAACACCACAGTTCAAATGCATCAATTCTTCGGCACTCAGCCTTCTTCACAGTCCAACTCTCACATCCATACATGACCACAGGAAAAACCATAGCCTTGACTAGACGGACCTTAGTCGGCAAAGTAATGTCTCTGCTTTTGAATATGCTATCTAGGTTGGTCATAACTTTTCTTCCAAGGAGTAAGCGTCTTTTAATTTCATGGGTGGAGTCACCATCTGCAGTGATTTTGGAGCCCCAAAAAATAGTCTGACACTGTTTCCACTGTTTCCCCATCTATTTCCCATGAAATGATGGGACTGGATGCCATGATCTTCGTTTTCTGAATGTTGAGCTTTAAGCCCACTTTTTCACTCTCCTCTTTCACTTTCATCAAGAGGCTTTTTAGTTCCTCTTCACTTTCTGCTATAAGGGTGGTGTCATCTGCGTATCTGAGGTTATTGATATTTCTCCACAATCTTGACTCCAGCTTGTGTTTCTTCCAGTCCAGCATTTCTCATGATGTACTCTGCATATAAGTTAAATAAGCAGAGTGACAATATACAGCCTTGACGTACTCCTTTTCCTGTTTGGAACCAGTCTGTTGTTCCATGTCCAGTTCTAACTGTTGCTTAAGAACTTGGCTCTGTCCAAACCCAACCAAAAAAAAGAACTGCATCTGTCCAGCGGGAAGGATGACTTTTTGACCATTATGGTGGGTCCATTACTGACAACTTAGGTTCTCTGATAACTGTCTTTTACCTTACAGGCATTAATGAGTGCAATGACCCTACGCTCAGTGGTTGTAACCAAAACTGCACAGACACCTTAACCAGTTTCTATTGTTCTTGTAACCCTGGTTACAAGCTGTTGTCTGACAAGAGGACTTGTGTTGATATTGATGAATGCAAGGAGACGCCCTTCATCTGTAGCCAAAAGTGTGAGAACTTACCTGGCACTTACATCTGCAAATGTGCCCCAGGCTACATCCGTGAGCCAGATGGAAAGACCTGCCGGCAGAACAGCAACATCGAGCCTGATCTCATTTTTAGCAACCGTTACTATTTGAGAAATCTAACTATCTATGACAATTTATACTCCCTCATCTTGCAAGGATTGGGTAACGTTGTGGCATTGGATTTTGACCGAGTAGAAAAGAGATTGTACTGGCTTGATATAGAGAATAAAGTCATTGAGAGAATGTTTGTGAATAAGACAAACAGGGAGACAGTCCTAAAGCACAATCTACCAGGTGCGGAAAGTCTGGCTGTCGACTGGGTTACCAGGTAAGAAAAAAGCTATTTAAAAGTTAACAAGTTTTTGTTTTTTAAAAAGTGTTCTAGCCAGGCTTTCATCTTAATAGGGAATTGATCTTTCCCACTTGGGTTACCAGTTAGAAACATTTTAATGCTTCTGCATGTTTTGTTTTTGTTGTTGCTGTTTTCTGGTGTGTACCTAATAATCAAATGGGATACCACAGAATCTAAAATCTAGTGATTTTTAAGAATTTATGATATGAATTTTATAGGGGGGGCACATCACAAAGGAAGAAAGAGCTCTGTTATTACTGGAGGTATGTGAAGGGATGATTCATGCTTTGGTTGGTTCAGTCATTTAAAGCTGTTGCCTAAGTGCGATGCTATTCTAGGGACTGGGGTTTGGAGATAAACAAGACAGACACAGCCCCTGCTTTCCTGGAATTCACAGGCTACTTAACAGTGCTAGTCATTCCCAACTTGGGCTAGTTATAAATTAAAGAATGGCTAACTTGAAACTCTGAGCATCTTTACAGTAGACAGTAGTATTTTAATTTAACTCTACCAGTTCAATCACACTTCTTCACACCTCTACTGAATCAGACACTTGGCTTTGTGGTTGACAGGAAGCCGCATGCACTTAGGCTGCAAATATTATTGCTTTGGTCACCCCAGACCCACAGAGGATGCTTCCACATCTTTTCTGTTTGATCATCTTAAGAGTAAAGATGGGGGATGGAGAATTGACTTCCTAGTTCTAGTTGAATAATAGCCTGCCTGCTCCAAAACTGCCTGCAGAATAATCAATAAAATATTGATGTGAATACAAATATGTTATATATAATGACTCTGTGGGGTGTCAAAAAGCATAGCAAATAATGATTTGCAGGAACAGAACTAACTGTGGTACCTCTTCTTATCTTGTCCTTGCTTCAATACAGGGAAAGATAGATAATATTTTAACCTTGATATTGTCATTCAGCCCTCTCTCCCCAAAACTGGTAGGATGGTATTTTCCCCTGGACTTTAGCTGCTTTTCTCTTGTTCTAGGCATAGTGTTTGACCAGGGGAAAGAATTAGATACATGTGTGGTAGTCAGGAAGACAGAGCGAAAAAGTCTAGGGTGATTGTAAGATAAAATATCTTACGACTGAAGCATTTCCTCAGATGTTCAAGAAAGATTCCAACCAGATTAAACATTCCTTAAAACACAAGGCAGAATAGAACCTAGTCACATTTAGGCTTGGGGGGCAGTTCTAAGATACAATTACTTGGAAATTTGAAATAATCTTCCCAGTATCGATAAAGATGTCCACAATAAACTCAAAGATATTTGGTTCCCAAAGCCTTTAAACTTGATATACTAGTTTTTCAAAGCACAGTGCAAAATTTCACAGTGGAAAATTGGACTGGCTCTCAGTCCTCTTAATTTTTCCCTATATGGGGATGGAGTGTCTTCTCCATATTCTGTTCACATGTCAGTGTTTTGATTGTTGAATAAAAAGGAATTAGTGAGTTGGCAGTAAGCTCCACAGAGTAGAGTGCCCTATGGTATAGCCAGTCTTGAATTAATTCCTGCTCTAGCTCTTACTAACTTCTGGGTCTCAGCAGCCTTATCAAGAAAACAAGAGTAACAGTAGAACCTACTCCGGCAGTTGTTGAGATCTTAGCCCAGGGCCTGGCACTGAATAGGAGCGTGTTCGGTCCCTAAGTTGTATCCTACTCTTTGCACCCCTATGGACTATAGCCCACCAGTCTCCTCTGTCTTGGGATTTTGCCAGTAAGTATACTGGATTGAATTTTCATTTCCTCCTCCAGTGGGTATTCCAGACCCAGGGATCAAACCCGTTTCCTGTGTCTCCTGCATTGACAGGAAGATTCTTTACCACTGAGCCCCCCGGGAAACCTGGCATTGGATAGATAGTTACTATTATTCCCCTCTACAGTGATAGAATCCAAAATTGTAGCCATCTCAGTCATCAGTACTCAGCCAAGTGAGCAAGGCCTGTACATTTTTGCATACTCCTTTCCTCATCCACAAGCCTAAGAAGGTACTACTGTCCTGACAGTTACTCCGACACCTAGTATGATTGGATCGTGTTTACCTCTGGCGAGGAGACATTGAAGCTTTCGGAAGAGAAATCATTTCAGTGGAAATTGACTATCAGACATTCTCGGAGTATTGAACTTTGGAAGGTTATGGATACTTTAAGACTGGTGATTTGATTAAATGAAATTTGGCACAGGTTAAGAAAGTCATTTTGCCAGCCTAGTGGGACAAGGCCAGGGAGGTGTCAAGTCTTTCTTTATCTTAAGGATGCCAGCATTCAGAGTTCCCTTTTGCAGTCTCAAGGCTGCACTTGAGATAAGTTTCCTTGACTCCACATATAAACTGTAATTCATGAGACTTATTGATTGCTCTCAATTCTGCTTCGTTGCTCCTGTGAAGCCTGGATCATTACCTGGAAAGATGCCTTTTGCTGTATGAAGCAAGTAAAGCCAAAATCCTTCTGTGGCCCCACAATTCTCTACTGTAAGGTGACATCCCCTTGAAAACTCAATGAAAACTCAATCCAGTATACTTACTGGGAAAATCCCAAGACAGAGGAGACTGGTGGGCTATAGTCCACAAGGTTACAAAGCACACATTATTGTGTCTTTTTTTGCTTCATTGCAGGAAGATCAACTGTTTTCCTCTGTTTGCTTGGGGGAAAAGTGCTTGGATAGGACATTGTGTGGCTAAATGTACATTGTTTTACAAGTAAAATGGCTCTAACTCCTGCCTCTCCGTTTGCAGAAAGCTCTATTGGGTGGATTCCTACCTGCATTGCCTTTCTGTCTCTGACCTCAGTGGTCGATACCGCCGCAAGTTGGCTGAGCACTGTGTGGATGCCAACAACACCTTCTGCTTTGAGAATCCTAGAGGACTTGTACTTCACCCTCAATATGGGTATTGTCTTCCTGTAATCTCAGGCTCTTCTTTTACGCCCTTCTTCCACCTCTGTTACCAAAAAGGCTGTTCACGTAGTGATCTCAAGGCCAGTATCTTGCTGGAATTTGTCTTCTCCTTTTTCTACCTGGTAAATGGCTTAGTATGCTAGAAGCATGACTTGTTCAAATAATATTCATATGCTATTTTCTTTGCCATGATACATCACTTCACTTATAAAGTTACATATTTTGGCTGCATGCAAGTAAATCATGGTTAAGAAAACAACAACTCACCTTTTTTGGACTTTCCATGTCAAATATACTGAAATCTCTAGTTTATCATGTTCATTCCTGAGAATTTCCTACACATTGTCCCCTTTTAGATTCCTTTCTATTAGTTCTCTTTCCTTTATGAAATGCTCTGTAGGATGTAAATTCTGTTTCTCTAATTGGAGAAAGCTTGTGTCTTTGCCACTGAGTTCCTCTGGCTTCGGGGACTGACATGTTGTGTTTGCTCCAACAGGCATGTCTACTGGGCAGACTGGGGTGACCGAGCATACATTGGGAGAGTAGGCATGGACGGAACCCATAAGTCTCTGATTATCTCTACCAAGATCATGTGGCCCAATGGCCTCACCATTGATTACACCAATGATCTACTCTACTGGGCAGATGCCCACCTGGGCTACATTGAGTACGTACATAGAAAAGAATAAAGCAAACCGTATAACTCTTCATTCCAAGCACCAGGGTTTGTGTTGCCAGTGCATTATTCCTAGGCAGCTTCTAATTGGCCTGTTTGTTAAAAGTCACTCTGAGGTCGCTTCTAACTAAAGTGCCTGTAGGCAGCTCGCCGAGCTCTGAGACATGGTACAAGAGAAAGAGTGTGAACTTTGAAGCCATCCAGATCACAGTTTTGTCTTGGTGCTTTTACTTCTTACACTCCTGAAAAAGCAGCTAGTAATCTCTCCACTATGGTAGTCAGCCTAGTGCTCAACTCATCTGAATTTCCTTATCCCTTTACTCTGCCCTTCCCTTCCAAATATATGATAAATAGACTTGGAAACATTATACTGTTCAATGAAGAATACTCCTTGTAAAAAAGGTAATGCAAATTTTTGGCCAAGCAATATGTGTTTATTTCAGAGACATTGCTAATTATGCCACAGTTAGACGATGGTGATGTCTTCTGGGTATTTATGAATTTGTACCCAGATGCACAGCTTATTGCATGCAAAAAACAAGATCTTTAAAAATTGTGGCATTCTGTTAAATTTATCTTGAAAAAGATTTCACTTGAGAAAAAATACTCATAAAAGTGTCTGAGCTCTCTATGTAGAGATCATGCAAGAAGTGAAAGAGAAGAGATCAAGACTGCTTTCTGGTTTATGAATTTTTAAAAAAGAAACAGATAATGACTATGTTCTGGTCATTTGTCTGCAGTCTTAGCAACAGGGATCCAGAAGATTGACCCCTGGTTTTCCTATGCCTTCTTTAAGTTTTCATAAATTAAGATATTTTGGAAAATTTCCTGACATCCCATGGCTAATGTTATCAACTTTGTAGTTGCTAGATCATTCCACCTCTTATGGGAGTTTTAGGGTTTGTGCCCAGATTTTTAAATATTAAAGTAACAGTGAAGTGAAAGTCACTCAGTCAGGTCCGACTCTTTGTGACCCCATGGACTAAACAGTCCACGCAATTCTCCAGGCCAGAATGCTGGAGTGGGTAGCCATTCCCTTCTCCAGGGGATCTTCCCAACTCAGGGGTCGAACTCAGGTCTCCCACATTGCAGGTGGATTACTTACCATCTGAGCCACCAGGGAAGCCCCAAAGTAACAATATTCTGATATAATTTCCTAGCCAAATTCCATGATATTCATTGATTTGGTAGCTCCTCCATCCTTAAAGGCATTAGAGGAGAGGCATGATCTTCACTGAGTCACTCTTTCTTCCTTTGATCCTAGGTACTCTGATTTGGATGGCCGCCATCGGCACACGGTATATGAAACTGGCACACTGTCTCACCCCTTTGCTATTACCATTTTTGAAGACACCATTTATTGGACAGATTGGAATACAAAGACAGTTGAAAAGGGAAACAAATACAATGGGTCAAATAGAGTGGTGCTGTTGAACGTAACACACAGGCCGTATGACATCCATGTCTATCATCCTTACAGGCAGCCAATTGGTGAGTAGTTGATTTAGAAGTTTTTGCACAGTTACTCAGAAGCTTTTGCAGTTACTTTAGGGTCTTGTGCATGCTGCTCTTGTTTTTTTTTTTTAATTTTTTTAATCATTAATATCATAATTTATACTGGAAATGATGTTACTTGTTACTGTTTTCTATGAAACAAATGTTGAGAGTTGAGGGGATGGAAATTAAAGGTATAGAGTTTATTCCCCTGTTTCTGGAAAAGGCTGCTGATGATTCTTTTTTCATAGTACCTGCTATCTTCTTAAAGATCTTGGGGTTGTTTTTTTTTTAATAAGAATCAATAGTTATTGTATGTTGCCTTGACATTTCAGTCCTACTTAAGAAAGCACCTTTGAAAAATAAGGACTTTCCTGTGTAACCACAATAAATTATAATACCTAAGAGATGTATTATAATCACATGGATGTATTTATAAGAATCATTTATTTACTAAGATCAATCTACTGAAATGATCAAAAGAAATGCTTAAAGGAAAGTTACAGTAACCATAAAATATAATTTATTAAATGGCTATTTGCATTTGATATTTAGCCAAGTTCTGGAATATTCTTTGGGGATAGAGTACATTTTGTGGGCCTGCTAGGTCATGTTGTCATGATTCTGGGTCAAGTTGCCTGTTGCCTTCTGTTGCCTGTATCCTTAGGAGGAGAGAATATAGCATCTGTTGGAAAGTAAAACTTTAACTTACGTTCTGGGTGCATGGAGGTAAGCTAAACCTCCCACTTGCTCTCCAAGAACGTTCTTTTTTAATGGAATGTGGGATCTAGTTCCTTAAACAAGAATCAAACCTGTGCCTCCTGCACTGGGAGTGTGGAGTCCTAACCACTGGACCACCAGGGAACTTTGAGAGATCTTTTCTAGCAGTGAGTAAGCCTCACTTCTGCACATAAATCAGTTTATGGTATCAGCAACAGGGCTGCTAACACAGCTCTCCCGTATGTCTTCTTTGTGAACTTTTTGAAAAAGCATGCATCTAGGGTAATGATGAGTTTTATGTGGCAGGTAATCAGTTCTTCCATGCTTTAAGTGGATGAACATATGTTTTCTCCCTTCTTTCACTAGTGGCTAATCCCTGTGGTACGAACAATGGTGGCTGTTCTCATCTCTGCCTCATCAAAGAAGGAGGTGTTGGATTCACTTGCGAGTGTCCAGATAACTTCTATACCGTCCAGCGTGGTCACAACACCCAGTGCCTGCCCATGTGCTCTAGCACCCAATTCCTGTGTGCCAACAGCGAAATGTAAGGCTCGCTCCTGCCTCTCTCCACTGCCTCTCCAGCCTTTGGACACACATTGAACTTCAAGGCCCCTGGGGATGAGAGTTTTGTAATGAACAAGATTTTGGCTAATTAACATGGCTGGTTTAGGATACACCAAGACTGTCTCCAACTGTCCAACTTCAGTCTGAAGTCTCCAACTTCAGATAATTTCTTCCATGAAAGGAGGCATTTTGGGAACCAAATAGTTACACCCAGGCATGCAAATTTTCATATCTGTAACAAGGAAGCAAACTGAGTGTGTTTTATTTCTAATGAATTGCCCAAAGTCTCAGGGTCAAGAATGTACATAAGTGTACACTGAGAAACAGCCCTTAGGAATGATAGAATTTCCCCATCTTTTTCAAACACATGCTGGCCTAGCTCCTCAGTTAACTATGCTAGAGGATCGAGGCTCACACAAATCTATTTTTGATCATTTGTATTTGTTATGAAACACGGTCACAGATTATTTCCCTCACAGTGGGTACAGCCCTTGATGACTAGGAATTCAGAGTCAGAGAGTGAGATTAAGAGGAGGTGTTATGCAAACCACAGCATCTAAGATTCAGTGCCAGATTATTTTGATGATTGAGTAAAGAATCCTAGATTAAGAATCTAGCATACCCCATCACGACGTAGACTCTCAACAAATGATAGTGCCTCCAGCTTCCCAGCCCATAGCCTAATGTCATCTCTCCCTCTGACTGATAGCTCTAACCATCCATCTGTTACCCAGAATGCACACTTCACTGTTGGCTGTGGCAGGAATTTGGTCATCACGCTCAAAGCACTTTTTCAGCATGTGGTGGGTCTTAACACACCTGTTCTATCTAACCTCGTTATGTTTTCTCTGAAGATTATGCCACAGTAACCAGGGTTGAATCGATCCTCTTCTTGGGCCATGATAAAACACTTGCTTATCATTGCTTGAAAGTCAGCTTTGCCTTCTTCTACCTGGATGGTCATTGCCTGCTCCTCTAACTGCCTGTCGCTTTGCTAAGAGAAGTGCTGCTTCCTTTGTGCAGGTGTATTCCTATCTGGTGGAAATGTGACGGGCGGAGAGACTGCTTGGATGGTTCTGATGAACCTATCACTTGCCCACAGCGCTTCTGCGCATTAGGAATGTTCCAGTGCAATGATGGCAACTGCACCAGCTCACACTCCCTATGCAATTTGCGTCGGGATTGCCCTGATGGGTCGGATGAAGACCCTGTGCTTTGTGGTGAGTGGAATCACTTTCTCCGTTCTTTGCCCACTTCTGTAGTTGATCATGTACAATCATGGTTCTGTGGGGGTTTTCTGAATGTCAAATCAAAATCTGGTCCAAAATCCTGGGGGAGGAAAAAGACAACTCAGAGTCCATCCCACATCTATAAGTTGTCTATATTGGTGGTTCTTTGCTGTGTACTGTGTATAGAGTCTTCTTTAAGAGCTAATATTGAGGGTGAAATCAGGGATTCCCACATTTTAAACAGGGACTCTCAGTTGTGATATTTAGTTATGTCTCCAGTTTTAAAAAACACCCTCTCAAAAAAAAAAAAAAAAACCTCCACTAAAACCCAAAAAAACAGCCCTCCAACTCCAAAGTAGTGCATCAACAATAGCAACAAACACAAAGTTTGAAAACCATTGTCCATTAGGGCAACAGGTACCGGAGAAAGTGAATTTAGTAGGCTGTCAATCCTCATCCTTTAATGTTATATGCAAGAAAAAGATCTTTAAGAATGTAAGAGACAGTAATAGTCAAAGGACTATCTGCCCGTGTAGCGTTACTGGTTAATAATGAGCGCATTAGGCCATAAGTCCTCTAAAAGGAAGGTATAGTGGAGTTTTACAGGGTCCATTAGTGTGAATTAGGGGCTTCTGTTCCTGAAGCCTTCCAAACTGATAGCCAAATGCCACCGCTTGCAGAGCATCACCGGTGTGAGCCCTACGAATGGCAGTGCGCCAACAAACGTTGCATTCCGGAATCCTGGCAGTGTGACATGGAGGACGACTGTGACGATAACTCGGACGAAGACAGCTCCCACTGCGCCAACAGGACCTGCCGGCCCGGCTACTTCAAGTGTGCCAACGGCCACTGCATCCCTCAGACGTGGAAGTGTGACGTGGACAACGACTGCGGAGACTACTCGGACGAGCCCTTGCAGACATGCTGTGAGTTCTGTGTGCAGGTCTGGCCTGAGAGCAGCCCTGTGTGGCTGGAGAGAGTGCGTGGCCCTTGCTGTCGCCCTGCGGCATGCACCCTCTTCGCTCTCCCCAGGAACACAGAGGGGAGCTGCACGCTCAGCCTGCAGCTTGAACCACATCCCTGGGTCTCAAATGGCAGATTCCTGGTCTCTGCCCACAGGAAGCCTAACTACAGAATATGATCAAAGAACTTACATTTTTATCTTGCACCTTCTGTTTTGAGCCTCAGAGAAAGCTGGTGAGAGACAGCGAAGGTGAATGAGGGACCTGAACCTCATGTGAAGTGATTTTTTTTAACTTCAAACCCAGTGAAAAAATGTACCAGCGTACCTTTTCCCCCATCCCACCCCATTGCCCCCTCAACAGTCTGACCACAACATAAATGAGTGGTAATGATGTGTTGAGAAAACCTAAGGTCTCTGTCTTTCTACTCTGAGGGAACAAATCACACCTAAAGGAGACACAGGCTTCCCAGGTGACTCAGTGGTGATGAACCCACCTGCCAGTGCGAGAGAGGCAGGTTCAGTCCCTGGGCTGGGGAGATCCCCTGGAGTAGGAACTGGCAACCCACTCCAGTATTCTTGCCCGGAAAATTCCATGGACAGAGAAGCCTGGTGGGCTACAGTCCATGGGGCTGCAGAGAGTCAGCCACACGACTGAGCAACTAAGCACAAAAGAGACATAGTTGCCGAAAAGATGGAGTCTGCTTGGTTAATAATATGGTCACTGTGGAAAGGTGTCTGGTTTCCTGGCTGGACCACGACTTCAGTTCTTACTTTGCTCCCTCCTGTCTTTTCAGTGGGGCCCTCCTATCGCTGTGATAACTATACAGAATTCAGCTGTAAAACAAACTACCGCTGCATCCCGAAGTGGGCCGTGTGCAATGGTGTCAACGACTGCAGGGACAACAGTGATGAGCAGGACTGTGGTAGGAGGGGTGGCAGTGGAGGAGGGAGGGGGGAGCAACTTACCAGGAGGGGAGGCTGGATTTCCCATCATCCTTCCTTTGTTTGCCTCTAATAACATGGTGCATTTTATAGCAATTTTATAGGGATCCCAGCATTTTACAGGGGTACTGGAAGGTTCATTTATATCATCCTAAATGAAATCTTTCCCAAAATGTGAAGATATTAGGAATTTGTGTAATTTCTCACAAATGGGAAAGTCTTATTTACATTTGACAAGTTTGTCTTGTCTTTCAGATTGATTGAAATGGATAGGAGGGAGGAGGTAGAGAAAAGATTTGATATGTATCTCTAAAAAGGATATTTCAAAATCAGAATATTTCTTATTTGGAGGTTTTGATATTTCCAATGTCTCTCTGACCTTCCACATCTTTTGTGTTTGGCAATATAGAAAGAATCTATGAACAAAAGGCCAAATGAATTAATGGAATTTTCCAAGATTAGGCATATTCTCTAGCTGAAAAACAGTGTGTGTCGTGTTTAGTTGGAAGAGAGGTAGGAAAGATAATGAGTTATTTTAATAACACTGAATCTAATCACCTAGAGACAATGTAATGGACATGTTTTGTTTGCTGGCAGCATCACTTAATTTTCCTTTCCAGGCCTTTGTTGCAAATTACAAGCCAGGGACCAAATCATTTTTTGAACTGTTTCTACAAAAGAGAATGGATTTAGTTTCAAATAGTAGGATAGGTTCAGTTTAGCCTAAAGAGGAGTATTGACAGTGAATGTGGCTGGCATTCCTCTTTCTGGGAGTTTCAAGACTATGGTAGCATAAGCCTCAGACCATCTCAAGAGAGCCAGTACTACTTTGGCATTCTTTGACCATGGGCTTCTGAAGTATTTGCAATGACTGTGATTTGCAGAGTCGATGACATGCAAACCTTCTGGGGAATTTCGATGTACAAATCACCGCTGCATCCCTCTTCGCTGGAGATGTGATGGGCAAAATGACTGTGGAGACCGCTCCGACGAGGAAAACTGTGGTGAGTGTTCGGGGTCCTTCTTTCCCATGTGCCGGTGGAGTGGTGATGTCTGCTCTTTGTAACTCAGTTGTCAATGCCATTCATCCTCAAAGGGTAGGATGATGGCTGTCTGATCTCTTGCTTTGTGACTGGTACATTTCTACTTTTCATCTTCTTCTTAGCAGATTGTAATCACGCTCTAGGAAAAGAATATTTACCCAAGTATATCTTTTGTCTGTTAATTTATTTACACTCAACGACATCTTTTTTTTTTTTTTTTTTCAAAAAGAACTTGAGGTGACTTACATCATTGCCTTATGATATGTATCAATTTCAGATTAACTAATATGAAATATACTCTAACTTTTGTCTCCTTTTGGAAATGAGAAAGTATGGGCTGTGGAGAGAATCAGGGTGCTGGTTTCACCTGCAATTATAACTGACTAAAAACAGACTTACAATTGAAGTGAAAAGTCTATTTTTGCAGGTTGGATGGTCTGGGACTTGGGGCACAGGAGGGGGTTGGGCACAGAGGACACTTAGGCCAGTCCACAAGCCAGTCCACTGTGAATGACTCCTGGTGCCCTCTAATGGCCATGTGGCTTTCCTTTTCAGCCCCCCGGAAATGCACAGAGAGCGAGTTTCGATGTGATGATCAGAGCTGTATTCCTTCTCGATGGGTCTGTGACCAAACCAATGATTGTGGGGACAACTCAGATGAGCGGGACTGCGGTAACTGTTACAGCAATTTGAGGGGCTTCCCATAGAGTCTCGTACTAGGATCAGCACATTGGAGGGGAGTAGGGAATTCGGTATTCTTTCTTGGGAAATCCCATGGATAGAGGAGCCTGGTGAGCTACAGTCCCTAGGGTCACAAAGAGTTGGACATCCCTTAGCCATGAAACGACAACAACAGGGACTTCAAATGTGTGTTTGTAAGGTTTTATAGAGTAAGATGACTTTTGTGTATTTTAGGTATAATATATAAACCTTAGCATTACAGTACCTTCTTCTCTGTACTTTTTATGCTTTATGATTACCTTAGACCATTCTAGATCAATAATAGGGGAAAATCCCAAGAGAGTTTTAAAAATCTCATTTTAACTAGAGGAGAGATTGGCACTTCCATCTCCATATCTTGAATGGGGAAGGTGTAACTTTTTAGAGTTTATTCACTCACTAACCACAAGTTGTGGATTTTTTGTGAGCCAGTCACTGGGTATGTATAGGAATGTGATAGAATACTTACTACCCTCCACAGAGCCAAAACTTGTCTGAGAATACCAAGGCACCTTGGAAATAACATTCTTTCCTTTTCAGAGATGATGACCTGCCGTCCTGGATATTTTCAATGTGATAGTGGGCACTGTATTTCTGAATATATGAAGTGCAATGGGTTGGCTGACTGTCACGATGCCTCTGATGAAGCCAATTGTCGTAAGTTTCTAGACGATTGGTATGGTTATGGCTGTTTAGACCCATTAGCCACCACTTCTTAGATTGAAAGGTCATAGATATTTTCTATTCAGCATTCATTGATAATAATCAATTTACGTGGGGCTTGAGTCAACATGTCTATATATTTCACAATAGTTATTCAAGTACCTTTCACTAATATTTCAAATATTATATATATAGAGAGAATATTTTATGTCTGTGCTAATGAAAGTATTTATATATCATCAACTACTCTACAAATCATTAATCGGATAAAAACTTGGCAGGAAAAGAATATTCAAGCAATGAATAAATGGGTATTCAACCATATTGAAGTTCTAGCATTAAGCATTTTCTGAATTGTAATAAAGGCATATAAAACTGTTTGAAAGTATAAAGCCTATATGATCATTTGTATTTTAGTCTTTTTTTTTGAACCACTGAATAAATATTAACTATTGATGCTTATCTATGATGGATTTTGTTGATCATGTGGTTGCCACATCTTAAAACCTTGGTTTCCAAGAGACTTTAAATGTATGATAGGAAAAGCCAGTGCTGGCACTGCTGAAAAGTTTCACTTACCTGAAAAAGAAAAAACCCAATGCTGTCCATAGAATGACTCATGTCATTAAATACTGGGCTTAGTCAATTACCCTTAAGAAACATTCCATTAGAATTTCAGATGGTTTAAGGCCGCAGTACTTGTGGTTGAATCAGGAAAGAGCAGGCTATAATGGAACGCTTTCTATTAGGAGAATTCTTTCTATAAAAGGAGAAATAGCCAGCTAGCTTTCCAAAAAGTATCTTTTCCTAATAATTTGAATATGTCTCCTCCCCACCCACAGCCACCCGCTTTCCCAATGGTGCATACTGCCCGGCTACTATGTTTGAATGTAAAAATCACGTTTGTATACATTCATCTTGGAAATGTGATGGTGATAATGACTGTGGTGATGGTTCCGATGAAGAACTCCATCTGTGCTGTGAGTGAGAGATTGAGGGGTGGTGGTGTTTATGTGGAGCATAAGTGGGAGGGCAATTGTACAATTTTTGTGTATTGGACACATGATCTGATTAGTGCACTTTCCTTGGCCTTCCTGCTTAGTTCTCTACTTGGGACATGAGAAAGTTGGGCAGACATCCATAGTTTTAAACATTTTTGTGGCCTTTGAAAACAGTGGCCTCAAAAGAAATTGTTGGAAAACCAATATGCATAACTAAAGGCAGGTCTGTTGTGGTCGAAGTCTGAGTTAGGGTGGAGTATGTCTCTCTCCTGCTCCACCCCACTTTCAATGCCCCTCAGAGTACTTCTGCCAAACCCCTGGAGCTTCACAGAACACCTTTAGGAAATATTAAAACCACTTAATCTTTAAACTCACTTCACTTTACGTCACAATTCAAGCCCATCTAATTCCTTTCTGTTGTATGATGCATATTTATTTTTTAAACCAGTCAATCTCAATGTGGGTACCCGTCCGAATCCCTTGGGGAAAGGTGCTTTGGAAGCACATGCTCTGGTCCCACCTCAGGCTTAGACCTATCAAATGTCCAAGGACATTTTGGGTCTGGGCAAAAATATATTGAAAAAGCTCCTTAGGTTTTGATTTGGTCTCTTGGTTGAGAACTACTGCATTTTAGCAAAGTGAATGAACATAAGTTTGTTTTGATCATTTTGCTCCATGCCTTGAGTCATTGGAGATCTCAAGCAACATCTCCATTACTAAGAGAGTCAGTATCACCTGGGGACCTGTTAGAAACACAGATTCATGGGCCATCCCACGTCTACCCAATCAGAATCTCTGGCAGTGGAGGCCAGCAATCTCTGCATTAGTAAGCTGCCCACCCACCTCCCCAATCCCTCCCTCACCCACCGTGTGATTCAGCTGCAAGCCAAGGTTAAGAATGTCATGTAAGTAGAAGCCCTCCATTCCTCTTGAAACTCTTAATTCTTAGTCTCATTTAGCTGTAATTTGTTTCTGAGATTCTCATCACCTCTTCCATTCAATTTCCTAGATTCCTCACTATTCATTTTAGCCCTCACTATTCATTTTTAGGATTTGACTCTAGAAAATAATAAATCAGAATAGTCCTTCCATCAAGAGAATTTAATTATATTATATAATTAAAATATAAATTACATTATATTTTCCCAGTGGCATCCCAATATTTCCCTTGCCCCATCTTTTCTTCTAAGGAACTAACAGTAGTTGGTTTTGTTTTTCACTTGAAGAATCTTGAAAAAGAGCTTAAACATGTGTAACTGTCAAATAAATCCTGGAACAGTTGTTTCCCACTATAAGATAAAGTGCCCATAGTTAGTAAGATTAAACTTTGGGGAGATTGAGACACAGCTACATGAAAAAGTGATCAGCGCTGTTTTATAAGGTTACATTTTCCTCTCACCACAAATAATCCTTGTGAAGTTCTATTAACAATACTTCCAAGAGCCAACTTTTGCAGCTGTTCTTTTTTTCCCCTCAACCTCACTAAAAATCTCTCCTCTTGCTTCCTGTGTGTGGTACCAAGGCAGAAGGAAAATCAAACAGCCCATGTCGTCCATGGGAAAGAGGAGGACACCTGTGTGTTGAGTTCTGAATTCCTGGTACATGTATAGAGGGCCGTGTCCCTGTTCTAACCAAGGGCCCTGGGCTTTACCTGTAGGTTCCTCACAGGTGCATGAGCATCAGCCAGAGATCTAACTCTGGGTAGCAGAATGAGTCTGTGTTTGCTTTGAGATGTCAACTTCGAAAGTAATGGATGAGGAAATTGAGGAAGGGAATTCCATCATGGTGTAGAACTTTAATGAAAAGACTTCATTCTCTGGACTGTAGTCAGAGGGACACACGGTGAACTCGTGGCTGTTAGGATGAGAGTTCATGTAGAGAGTTCATGGAGTCCTGCTGGTCTCCAACCTCCTGGCCACCGTTGACCTCCTCACTCTAGCTCCAGCCACAGAGATCTTTTATTCACATCCAGTAGCCTGCCATCTTCTTCCTGACCCAGACTTCCCATGTAAGCCTCTTCTCACCCCTCCTCCCCTAGATCTATATATCAGATCTTCCCGGTAGATGCTTTCATAGCATGTTTCCTTTGGGGCTCTTACCACAGTTGTAGTTGAATGGTTAACTTGTGAAGTTGGTTTCTCTGCTAGAATAAAAGTCCCATGAGGATAAGGACTGTGTCTTTCTTTTCCCCAGTTGAACCTGGTGCACAGCACAGCACCAGGGTGTCAACAAGACACTCAAGATGTGTTTGTCGATTGGTTAATCTAATAAGCCAATAAGGGGCGAACCAAGCAAGCCCAAGCCTGGTGCTGGCAACAGGAGTGTTTTTAGATACTGACCCTTATGTTCTACTCTTAACGTAAACTTTTGCTTTTTCATCTTGTGTTCTAGTAAATGTTGCCTGTGACTCACCATACCGTTTCCGGTGTGACAACAATCGCTGCATTTATCGTCATGAGGTGTGCAACCAGGAGGATGACTGTGGAGATGGAAGTGATGAGAAAGAGGAGCTCTGTAAGCAAAAGTCAAAAGGGAGAAGGGAAAAAGAAAGGCCCCCAATTGTCTGCAGTCCACAAAAGGCACCTCAGGGATTTCAGTCTGTTCTATAGAGGCTTGAGCTGTGCGTATGACTGCAGATCTCCTTGGACATTATTGCTTGCAAGACTCGCTAAACACACAGTACTCAGATGCAGCCCTTCCCCCATTCTTCCTATTTCATTTGAACCAGATGTTGGAAAGTTCCTTAAGGAAGTGAGAACAAATACGAAATAGTGGTTTGAGTCTCACTTGAAAAACTAATGGTTTATCTCTTTTCAAAGATGAGGTTCGGTCACTCTTCAGCCTAGAGCTTCTAATTGTTGATCTAAGGATGGAAACTTCTCAATGTCCCGCTGAAAAGCTCATGTTAAGGCTGCACTGCTGTTCACAGGGCTTAGCTAATGTCCTTCTTTAAAATGAAAATGCATTTCCCAGAAGAGAAAAATGATAGATTATTTTAAGAGATAAATGGCTGCATTTAATATTTTAGGTATTGAGAAATCTGTGCTTTTCCATTTTGAGACCGTTTTCCATCTATCCATTGAAGGAAAGAGCTGATTAATTTTCTGGGCAATTTAGTTTACCTAGAAAAAGTCAGTCAGGAAGGTTATTTATCCTGAGTCTAATTACTTTTTTTCCTAAAAGGATATTATCGGGGGAAATTTGGATACATGCTTTTCTATTCTCTATTCCTGATACTGATGTGGCCTTAGAATGCTTACTGCCAGTTGCCATCCTGTGTCAGGCAGACTTTGATACTATTGCCCTGTTCAAGTTTGTACCCTGCCTCTCCTTCCCCTTTTTGGGGCAGAGATGAGCCAATGGTTATAACATTGTTAATATGTTTGTTTGAAGCATAATACAAAAGAATGAAACCTAGAAATAAAACTTCTTTTAAAAATTGGGGCAGGTTTTCATCTTTTTGTCTTCTGTTCCCACTTCCTCTATTAATCCTGCCAGACATCTGTAGGATGTGATCAAATCCCAGAGTGGAAAAAAGGGATAGGAAGCTAAAATTCTTCCCACGGAGGAGGAATTCTTCCCATGTTAGAGGAATCACTGCTAGGCATCACAGTAGACGAACTGCAACATTTCAGCGGCTTACACCAGCAGAGGCCTAAAGTTTGGTGAAGGTCAGGCAGCCCCCTTGATCCTGTATTAAGCCATCCGGAACACATAGTCTTCAAGGTTGCTGAGGCGGGAGAAGAGAGAAATGGAGGAGACAGTTTCCTTACTTCCTAGGCCTGGAAGTGACAGGTGTCCAATATGCTCATAGTCCATTGGCTGGATCTGGCCCCAAGCTAACTGCAAGGGAGACCAGGAATTGTAGGGAAGCACCAGCTTATTTGTGAGAAACACTGTCTCTGCCACAGAAGGAAGCATCTTGTTTTGCAGAAGAGAATGTTTTGACTTGAACTTATTCTTAAATTATAGGTGTAGAACCGACTCCTAAACCTTGTACACCAGATGAATTTAAGTGTAGCAATGGGCGTTGCATTCCACAGCACCGGGTGTGTGATCATGTTAATGACTGTGGTGACAATTTCGATGAGACGGGATGCAGTAAGTAAATAATTATTTTTGTATTTCATGGTAGTAACTCAGGTTACCTTACTGAAAAACTTGCAATAACATAAAGTAAACGGTAACCACATTTGTCTTTAGTTTACATGTTGTGTTTCTTTATTGAACACTTTTTCTATACCAGACATTGTGCTGAATACTACATGGACTATTTCATTTTATCCATGTAACAATCCTGTGAGTTAGGAATTGTTTGCCTCTCTGTCACTCTCTTTTAAACAAATGAGGAAACCACCCTACAGGTTAAATAAATTGGCTGTGTCTTCCTGTCATTAAGAAATTGAGTCAGGATTTGAACTCTAGTCTCCTAACTGCAAGGCACATCCTCTTCCCAGTTCACTAGGTAGCTGTCAGCACCTTTGAGCTATTTATTTTGTTTCTAAGTTTGCACTTTTTTTTCGTCTTAAGCCAAATGCAGCATCTTTGGCACAGAGGGGAAGAGTAGTTGGTAAGAATGGAAATGTCAGGACATTCTTAGTGGTCCAGTGGTTAAGACTCTGTGCTCCCAATGCACACGGCCTGGTTCGATCCCTGGTTGGGGAACTAGAACCCACATACTGCAACTAAAGATCCCGTATGCTGCAACTAAGACCTGGCACTGCCAATAAATTTTACAAATATAGTTTTGAAAGAATAGAAATGTCACAGGGGACCTTGGAAGGAGCACTGATTTTTAAGAGAGGATTTTTGTGTGGGAAAAGTATGATGTACACAAACAAGGGATGAGTCTAGCTTAACAGGAAGTGAATGTTGGAATGGCATGCTAATAATTTGCCCAGGGACGGGGGAGCCTGGTGGGCTGCCATCTATGGGGTCGCACAGAGTCAGACACGACTGAAGCGACAGCAGCAGCATACATCCTGTTACAACACAGTGCCTGTGCAAAGTAAAAGGCTTAAAATCAGCCATCTTGCAGTTGCCTGTGCTTAAAATCAGCCATAGTACCTTTTCTTTTTAAGGTAACTTCCTTGCTGAGGAATTGTTTATTTATATTTTTGGTTGTGCTGGGTCTTCATTTTTGTAGCGATCAGGGGCTACTCTTGTGGAGTGTGGGCTCTAGGCTCGGAGGCTTCAGTAGTTGCCGCCCGAAGGCTCTAGAGCATGGGCTCAGTGGTTGTGGAGCAGAGGCTTGGTTGCCCCATGGCATGTGGGATCTTCCTGGACCAGAGATTGAACTGGTGTCTCCTACACTGCAAGGCAGGTTCTTCACCATAGTACTTTTAATTCAAATGACATTGCATTAAAAGCAGGGTTTATTTAAGGGAACTAGGTAGCCCAGGCATTAATGTGGTATGGAAGCAACGTTTCTTTTCAGATATTAAGCGGATCTGTGATGGAATTCAGTCTTACTGCATTGGGCTACGTTGACTAAGATACAGAATTCTCATTTAAATACCAGTTCTTGGGTGCTGCTCATCTGCTTGCTTTCCTTTTCATTTCCCTTTCTCCTCCTTTTCTTTTAAACAGGACCGATGCCTTCTATTTATATGTGTGAATCAGACAGTACTGAAGTGACTTAGCATGCATGCACACAAAAATTATTTATATATTGATATCACTGTATAATAGTAAGATAGTGGAGCAAGTGGTGACAGTTGTAAAGAGTCCCTGGCTTTTTGATTCTGTCCAGAAATGGATGCTTGGAGGATGATCTTGGCAGTGCAGAGTATAATCAGAAAATTGCCTCAAGGATCTAACATTACATATATTTGTACAAATGGAATTCAGGGCATTGGCACCTGTAGAGAGGTCTCTGATACTCAGTAAAGCTTATGGAAAGGGGTCGTCTCAAGACTTTCTGTTCTCTGATGGCCGTCTGTAGGTGTTCTTCTGATAGGCCACTCGAGTGTTCACTTGTGCTTCATCGGCTTTGTACCTTTCATTTGTAATGGTGGGATTTTGCATTTCAGATAGAGGAAAAGACAGATCATGTGCTGAAAGTCTGTGTGAACACAACTGTACTCAGTTACGTGAAGGAGGATTCATTTGCTCCTGTAGACCTGGATTCAAACCCAACAGTATTGACAGAAACCTCTGTGAAGGTAGAGTATATTTCCTCCAGTTCCTATTAGGAGAACCGTGTACTTTTTAGGTTCTCCACTCATTCTCTTTTATTAAACATGGTTTAATTCCCTGCATGGGGCTAAGCTCATGCCAGTTGCATTTTTTTCCATGCTGTCTCACCGATGTCTGGCATAGCACTGGGTGATAGTTCATCTTCAGTAATGTCTGTGAAATTGATGTGATGAATGAAGGCTTGGATGATGATGGCTCCTTATTGTATCAGTGTGTGAGATCAAAATTTCTTTTTAACAAGCACAAGTCTGCCTTTCTTCAGACAATATGTATTTATTACACCCTTCCTTATGTCAGACTTATGTAAATGAGTTCTAAGATGGGGCACTTACCAAGATGGTAAATATCAAGTAGGATTTTAGGTGTATTTGACTGATCATTTGAATTTACTGTTCCTATTTCATGATGTACCACACTCAGATGATTAGAATAGTTCTTTTGAGGGCTGATGCCTAAGAACTCAACTGAAAAAGGCAAATCAGTGTTGCCCCTTCCTGGAACCAGTTAGCAGGAGGGAAGTGGTACCAAATACCAGTGGTACAACAGCTGCTTCCCCAGAAAGGAAAATCTTGTTCTGTTGAGTCAGACTGCTTCTGTTTAAATCTGGTCTTTGGGACTTTGGGTTCAATTAACAGTCCATACCAGAGAGAGTCGTTTTGGAAGATCAAATGAGGGAACAACCTGAAATGCATGTGAAATAGTATCTGAAGTTTGGTCAGTGTTCTGCACATGTCGGCATCATAACTTGTGTTCATCCGCACTTTTCTCATCCTTATTGCTTGTGAATATGGATTTAAGCAGAAGCAGGATCTCTAAGGAAGGGACGGGCTCTAAGCAGATATTGCCCACTTGGTTTTATTTTGCCTGCAGACATCAATGAATGTATGCAGTTCGGGAGTTGTCCTCAGATCTGCCATAACACCAAAGGAAGTTATGAGTGTTCCTGCGCTGAAGGGTTCACGTCTCTGAGTGACAGATACGGAGAACGGTGTGCGGCTGATGGTATGATGCATTGACGGAGAATTAACTGACTTTCGAAGACTCCAGGCCAAGGGCTACAATATACCAGGAAATAAACTTTTGAGTCCTGTTTTTTAAATTCACCAGCTACTTCTCTTCCAACACCCAACCCACTCTCTTCTCCTCTCCCCTGCCAAATCAAAACAATAACCACAACCCCCAACAAATACATAGGCACTGAAACAAGAGTCAAGTGTTATTATTCTGGATTTAGCCTCTGGTCCACCTGGATAAAAACTTAAAATAGTGGACAAGATATCCCTCTCTAGAGGATTCAGACAACAAATGCTTCTGTGTAGGATGGTGGTCAGCAAAGCCTTCTACTCTACTGAGGTCAAGTTTGAGGTCCAGTAATCCAAAATAGGTCACAAAACACATCCCATTCAATGGGTCATAGTCAGTTGGGGCAGATCAGGAACACTCTGTTGACAAACATTTTTTTAGTTGTTAATGGACTCTTGATCACAGACAGAAAGAGTCTGGCTTATTTACAACCTCAGTCATTAGGCTCTGCATTTTTGGTTAATGCCAGTATCTGTGAATCAGGCCTGAGTAAAAGCAGAAATAGAGACTACATAAAAATGGCAAAAGAAAAAGTCAGAAGTATCACAGTCCAGATTTCCAGAGTTCTGACATAAATCAGCATATCTCAGTTAAGGAGTCTTTATAATCTTATGGATTTGAATTTAAAGTTTGTAATTGAGTTTAAGGACTTGATATGAAGGCGACATTTTTATTTTGCATATTAAGGATAAAATGGCTGTTCAATTTCTTTGTACAAATTGAGTTTTTGTACAAAGCATACATTTGACTAGCATACTTAAATATTTTACCCTCTAAGCATTTTTGACTCTGAATGCAAACTAGGCATTTGAACAGTTGGTGTGGTAATTAAGCAGCAAATTAGAAAATCTTCAACCCTTTTAACCAAAGAGATGACTGAAATGAGAAATTGATGTAGTACATTATATCAAGATAAAGGAAATACATAAAATGAACTTTTAAAAGTTACTTAAATTGGGTTTGATGAACATTATGCAAGTAAATTAAAAAAAAATTCTAGACAGTGTATCTTGGAATAGTCACCATTTACATAGCTGCTTTAACTAAAAAAAGAAAATGAGAACAAGCTGGTTTTTTGTCATTAGCTAGAAGCGAAACTAGGTCATGGAGCTGATTACCTGCTAAAAGAATCATTAAAATCTGTCAGTAAAGAATGAGAAATGAAGACTTCAGGGTAAACTTTTAGTAAGACTCTATATATTGAATTTCTTCTGTGAGACTGAATGTCTACAATCTTATTTGTTTTATTGTCAGTGAAAAAACAATCAGTGAAAAAGAGGTAACTATCCAGGGATCTCAGTCTTTGCTTTGCTTTAAACTGTTACCTAAAGATAAAGAACTGATTATATCCCTAACAGAAATGGAGACAAGAATGTCACAGATTTTGCAACCCAGTTTATGGTCAGCTCCCCTGATTAGCAGAGTTCAGTTCCTAGAAAAATGTGTGTGTGTGTTTAAGGACAGGGAGGCTATCTGCTGTTTTATATCCAAAATTCAGGTAGAATTCAAATAGATTAACCAGACTTTCTTCTGTTTCCAGGCAGTCCTCCTTTGCTGCTACTGCCTGAAAATGTGAGAATTCGAAAATACAACCTCTCATCTCTTCAGTTCTCAGAGTACCTTGAAGACCAGGAGCGCATTCAGGCTATGGACTATGATTGGGATCCGGAGGGCACAGGCCTCAGTGAGTATGAACCCTGGCATCTGTCACCGATATCAGTTGAGTCCACTGAGTGATAAGGTGTTGGACTTTGGGGAATGGATTTTTAATGAGCGAGTGTTGCTGCCTGAGTGGAAGAGGACGCTCCTTCCACCCGGCATGCTCCAGCCCGCTTAGCGTGGCCGTGTGCCTGGCCTGTTTGCCAACTTCTCACTGAACCTTCTCCCATCTCTGGGGACTGTTCTTTCAGAACTGCCTCACATCCCTTTGTTCACTGTCTCCTTGTCTTTGCTCTTGCCAAGACTGTTCTTCCCCACTGCTGTATGGTTGGAACATTTCTACTCAAAGGCCCAATTCAAAGTCACCTCCCTTCTGGTATCTTTGATAATCTCGGTTCTGTGAATCTGTAGCATTTTATCCACATTGGATTGAGTTTACAGCTAGTTGTCAACACATCTTTCTCCCTACACCTTAACCACGTGCTCTTTGGAGACAGAGGTTGAATCAAAGTCATCCCCACATGCCTGGCATCTGAGCCAGCATCTACTTTAGTGTATGCGGTGCGTGTTGATGAAGGAAAAATAAGTGATGCTTCCTGCCGAGTCTCTTATGGTTCTGTATGGCATGTGGGAGATGGTTGTTGGGCAGGAAAACTTATATTGTATGCCTGTCTCCCTTGTCTACTGGCTTCATGACCTTAAATAATTGTAACAACTCTCTGAATCTCTATTTCTTATCTGTAAAATAAGAGCAGTGATCTTGCTCAGCCTGGCTCCCTCTGAGAGTTGTTTTGAAAGTCAAATGAGATGATAGATATGAACATGCTTTGCAAACTAACTATGTAAGATTTATTTCACATTTCATCATACAGTGCAGTAAACTTTTCAAAAATGGTTCCTACCTAGGGAAGTGTGTGCCCTGAAAGGCACAGTCTTCCTATGCTTTTAAAAAGAAAAATTTTTTTTTTTTTTGCCACAGAATGTGGCATGTGGGATCTTAGTTCCCTGACCAGGGATCGAACCCCTGTTCGCCTTCATGGAAGGTGGAGTCTTAATTGCTGGACCATAGGAAAGTCCCTTCCTATGCTGTTTAAAGTGCCTGCTATCCAATATCTTTTAGTATATA
This sequence comes from Oryx dammah, assembly GCF_014754425.2. NCBI lineage: Eukaryota > Metazoa > Chordata > Mammalia > Artiodactyla > Bovidae > Oryx > Oryx dammah. The sequence continues at coordinate 108,869,039 of NW_024070211.1, read as the reverse complement.
CATAAAATAAGACTTCTCTTCTACACAGCTTCATTATTGCCAGTATGGACCTAAACTGTTAACAATTTGCCCCTAGTTAATCTATATATTCTTTTCTCAAAACTAGAACATGATCTTAATGAGGGTAAACAGGTTCTTGGCTGAAATATATTTTAATGAATTACCATTAAATAGAGATGACTAATTATCAGGTTATCATTGAAGCTTTTATAGCTAGTATCTCAAGTATGATAGATTTTGAGGTTTGATCACAGTGGTTTCATTGAACTATTAGTATTACAGGAACACTGAGGAGGCAGAGACATCAATGAATGAACAGTACTTCACCTGACTCCAGTTCTTCCCTTACCTGATGCTGGTTACACGCGCCTGATCTCTATGTCTCACCTCCGCAGGTGTTGTATATTACACTGTGCTAGGGGAGCGCTCTAATTCCGGTGCTATCAAACGTGCCTACATTCCCAACTTTGAATCTGGAAACAATAATCCCGTGATGGAAATTAACCTGGACCTGAAATACATAGTGCAGCCTGATGGGTTAGCAGTGGACTGGGTTGGAAGGTAAGTTTAGCTTCATTTTCTTCTGCCTATTCTACTTTTCTGGCCAGAGCTCCCCTCTGCTCAGCTTGGCACATGAATTGAATTGACCCAGATTATGGGTGCACTCAGCCTCGGGGCAGCTGAGTGATACCTGGACTTACTCTCGTCCCAGCACCTACCTCTGCTTATCCAGGGGGGTAACGGGGTAAACTTTATCACTTCCTGTTTTCTGAGTGCCTCAAAAGTGTGAGGAAAGCCCCAAGGTCAAGATTTTATATTCTATCTAGGAAAGCATTTTTGTCAATAGAATTCTGGATTCCAAAATGAACTTTCAGTATGCCAGTACTGCTCATTTGGTGAAGAAATGGGACAGCCTGGCATTCTACCAGCAAAGCAGTTGAGATGAAACACTTTCCTTGATGCTGATTATTTTGAGAGGGAACAGTCCACATGTTGTGTTCCTAGCAGGCTGTGTTGTCTGAACAGATTGGAGGTTTGACTTTCCTGTTTAAGCTTTGGATTTGAGCTAATAGGGGTGCTCTTCTAGATTTTCAGGAACCAGAACCAGTTTAAATGATGCCTAAATAAGAACCTTAAGTGGGCTTATCATCCGATAGATTCATGAGACGCAAACTGATGTGGAAGAAGCCTTCTTCAAGGAAGAGCCCTGGGTTGGAATAACATTTACGGGAAAGTGACTACATTACGATCAGAACTCAGTCATTTGTAGAATCATTATGTCCTTCTAATGAAGTAGTAGTGGAAAATGTTTGCTGCCCTCTGAGACAACAGAAAGTCATCTGTCATATTAATTTTCACCTCTTTACACACTTCTCTAGTACTCCTGGAAGACTTGAGCATCTTAGCAGAAGTTAGGCAAGTCCCACTGTACCTGCAGGATAACAGGAGACTCATTTCAGCAACTCCTATCAGGACCTCAGAGAGTCACGAACTGGCACCTCTAGACTTTAGCACCTCCTTCTGAAAACCAGCCTGGCAATGGCAGATCTTTCTTCTTGTTTGAAGTTTTCCCTCTTTCTCAGCCTTAATGAATGAGTGAATTTAAGAAAGTACTGCAGCTCTTTCTGCTTGAGACTGACACCTGAAGCCTGAGGAATAAGGGCAGGGTGGCTTTGCTGAGTTTGCTATCTTGAGTGACTATTTCCACTCATCCTTGAAGCTGATGCCAGATTCCTAATGATTCTGGTGGACTCTTGGCTGAGGAGGAAGCTGACTCATAGGCAGTCAGAATGAAAGGCCCACAGAGCCTTACGACTCCTACCTAGAAGCAGTTGTCTCGTAATCATGCCAGGTGTGAGGGTCACCATCATTACCCGTCCTGGCTGATACAGCTGCTTCACTGAATAGCCCCTTCACCCCATACCCCATCACTTGTAACCTCCCTCAGATGTCCCCTGGCTGAAGAGACTGGGGCATTCCTGAGAGACAGAGGCTGTGCTCTCATCACTGGTGTCTGAGTAGCTGGCTTGCTGGCCAGAGCTTCCAAACTAAATGCTCTGGTCTTCACACCTCTACCCTGGAAGTCCAATCTAGACTTTTCAGTTGTTTAACTTTGTCTCTCTAAATTCAGGCATATTTACTGGTCAGATGCCAGGAGGCAACGGATTGAAGTGGCTGAACTTGATGGAAGGTACAGAAAGTGGCTGATTTCCACTGAACTGGGTCAACCAGCTGCAATAGTTGTGAATCCCAAACTAGGGTAAGTACTTGAAGGAGTCCTCAATGTGCAATATTTTCCTCTGGGTTCTCAAAAAAATTTATTTTCAATAGTCTTCAATTATTCCCAATTGTACTGAAGTTGTCCTTGCACTTTTTTGAGTGGCCTCTATGACTGTTTTCAACAATTAAAATATGCCCTGAAGATCATTTAGGACCAAACAGGCTTCAGTAGACGGACACTGCATATGGGGAAGGGTTTAGCCACATTTTTCGACACTGCGGTTTGTCTAAAATCCACACATTTCTCAGTAGAATTTAGGGATTGAGCAACACCTGATGATTGGTTTAGACTCGAGATTGCAAAGTGGTGGCTGATGGGCTAAATATGGCCCGTATACTTATTGGACTTGAACTTCAGAGCTTTAAGTAAATGTAGTTGGTAGCATTACATATTTAAAAGATGATTTATTTATTTATTGGCTGCATCAGGTCTTAGTTTCAGCACGTGGGCTCTTTGTTGCAATGTGAGCGTTTCTTTATAGTTGTGAGTCACAGGCTTAGCCCCTCTGAAGTATTTGGGATCTTAGTTCCCCAACCAGGGATGGAATCCAAGTCCCCTGCATTGGAAGGTGGGTTCTTAACCACTGGACCACCAGGAAAGTCCTGATAACATTAAAATTTTTTAAAAATATTTGTATTTCTGGTTTGAAAAAATCAGAATAACTGTTAACCTTATGTGGATATGCCTTCCTTGATGCAGCATTGCCTGGAACTCTTAGGCTAGGGCTTGGCTTAATGTGGTGTTTGCCCATCACTCTACATTCACAGCTGCCCTGCACCATCCATTTATCTTGCTTGCCTGATCCTTTCTAGGTACTTAACGTGGTGCAATCCTTGGTTTACTCTGTTCTTCTACAATCAAGTATTAATTGGATGCAAAAGAATACAGTTTCAAAGAGTTAGGATGAGGAAAGGAATCTTTTATTTTTTTTTCTCAAGATACATTCCAAACACAGGATCGTGCCTTCTTATACAGTGGGCATTCAAGAAACAGCCTTTGTGATTATATATATTGAAGGGTCTGAATATATATCCTAGGACAGAACTGTCCAGGTTGTATTTGGAATGTGCAGTTCTCATGAAGGAGAGCTCACAGCTGCGCCAGCTCCCGCCTGTCTCTCCCTGTCCCGTGTAGATATAAAAGCAGCGTCCTTTAGGACCCAGGCCTCTTTGAAAATCATTTGGTTTTTCCACCTGATGAAATGCTGCCACGAGGAAACCTTCTGTTACAGGTTTATGTACTGGACTGACTGGGGCGAAAATCCTAAAATCGAGTCCGCTTGGATGGATGGGGAGCGTCGGAAAGTCTTGGTTCAGGAGGACCTCGGTTGGCCAACAGGCCTCTGTATAGATTATATGAATGATGACCGTATCTACTGGAGTGACCTCAAGGACAACATTGTTGAAACCATCAAATATGATGGAACCGATAGGAGAATTGTGGTAACTTCAGGTTAGAAATTTCACTTTCAATTTCATATATTAATTAATGTGTTTCCAGTCTCTTTGCCCCCCTTTTCCCAAGAAGGAATCCTAATCTTAGGAGACGGTTTATAAAGTTTCTTAGATACCATTCTGCCCAGCTCCCAGCTGCTGATTCAAATGCAAATGAACCTGTTAGGAGTTCTTTCTTGTATCATAAAAGTCTTTTGTATCATTAAAAAAAAAAAATTCTCTTGGCATCAGATGTTAAAATAACCATTTCTTGTTAGGTTGCCCTGATAGAGGTGATGATCCTATGTTACAGTGGTTATATCCAGGTCTAATTCCTTCTAGATACATTCATTTTTAACATGCTAAATTGCTTTTTATGCAAGCCTGGAAACATTTAGGAGACTAGCATTTTGTTTTCTTGCCTAAATTCTACAGACCTGAAAAATCCAGCACTTATCAAGTTTTCCTGATAAGTGGTATCTTATGTTTAAGGAAAAAAATTTCTCTGCCATACAAATTGTTTTGAATACGTGTATACCTGTGGTGGATTCATGTTGATGTATGGCAAAACCAATACAATATTGTAAAGTAATTAACCTCCAATTAAAATAAATAAATTTATATTAACAAAAATTAAATAAATAAAAGTAAAATAAAATCAGCAACTTGAAAGTGAGCAAGTCCCCTATATGGAGTGGAGCTTGGGTATCTTCTTTTTGATAACCTTGTTTTGTTTTTGCTTTTTCCCTGTGGGTGAACAGCGGTGAACCCTTATAGTCTGGACATCTTTGAGAGCCAGTTATACTGGACATCTAAGGATAAGGGAGAAGTGTGGATCCAAGATAAATTTGGACGAAACAAGAAAGAGAAATTGCTGACAGTGAACCCTTGGCTTACTCAAGTTCGAGTCTTCCATCAACGGAAATATAATCATTCAGGTAGTCACAAACCTTATTTCAAATTAATGGCTATAGTCTTTCTGGAAAATGGTGGTGGATAATAATAGCTGACCTCTCTGTGCCTGGAATGTGTGTGTGTGTGTGTATTTTAATCATTTTGACGAGAGAAACATAAAATTGGAGACAAAATGAAATGATGCACACCATCAGCAGATATGAAGTAAAAATCCTTCAGTCCTTGTTGTTGCTTGCAGTGTGGGAATGTCTTCTTAGGCCACAGAATCCAGGATGGGTTAGACCCCTGATAAATGTAAGTGGGGTTGACAAGTCACATAATGATAGGTTTCATGGACATCAGAAGTCTTACCCACTCTTAACAATTGCAAGGTCAGGCTAGTCAAGTCATCCTGAGCTAGGCAAGCCTTAGCTTAAAGCTTGAAGGATGCATTTTTACATTCTCCCTTCTTCTTTTCTTAGTTCTGGGTCCTGCTTCTTCAGGTGGTGGTTCTTGTTTTGTTGCTACGTTGTGTCTGACTGTTTGTGACCCCATGGACTGTACCCCGTCGGGCTTCTCTGGCCATGGGATTTCCCAGGGCAAGAATACTGGAGTGGGGTGCCATTTCCTTCTCAAAGAGATCTTCCCGACCCAGGGATCGAACCCATCTCCTGCATTGCAGGCAGAGCCAGGGGGATGTGTTCTAATTCATCCTTCATCATTGTGTGGAGTAACGTGAAAGGGAAAGGACATTTTTGAAGTGAGGAGAGGAACTAGAAATCTGCCCAAGTCATCCAAGCAGTAGATAAGCTTTAAACCCAGAGATGATTTTTAAACTTTATTCCATTCAACCCAAAGCTCAGCATTTTTCCTATTCTGGTCCAGTTGTCAGTAAACCCAGTTCCAGCTTGAATTCTATGGCTGTGTGTGAGCTCCATCCCAATTTGATTTAAGTCTGGATTTTTGTGACAGGGCCTCAATAATTGTAATAAAGGTGATGCTGATAATCAGAGCTCTAAACTCCCTAACCTTGCAAATAATGAAACTGAAGCCCTGAAGAAAAACTTCTCTTTGGAGGGCAGGGGTGAAAAATCACATCCGCTGTGTGCTTTGGCTGCACTACACTTTTGGGTCTATCCAGATTTGGATATTGACACATCTTGATATAATAGTGGGGTCTTACTGACCTTTTGAAATATCTCAGATTACTTAGTGCTGATGGACTTTTGCAGTCATGTGGTGAACCAGACAGACACCCACCATCCAGACTTGCCAGGGCCATAGGGGAGATAAGCGATGCCGCTAGAGAATGTGAGGGGCACAGAAGTGGGGTGGAGGGCACAGGGAGGGACAGTGCCGTGTTGGTGACGTAGCAGGGAAGGGTAGTGTAAAGGGGGTGAGTTGTCAGGTGTCACGTGGCCTAAAGGTATCAGGATGCTGCCTGAGCTCAGATGTCGCCTGGCCACAACTCAGCTGATGGACACGTCCCTGGTTGGAGCGTTCATTCCCTCCTCAGAAACTAATCGCTGTTCTCATCTGCTTTCCAGTGCCCAACCGCTGTAAGAATGTCTGCAGCCACTTGTGCCTTCTGAGACCTAAGGGATACACCTGCGCCTGTCCCCAAGGCTCCAGATTTCTAGAAGGGAGCGTCACAGTGTGTGATGCAGGTAGGGATGCTGCCTGGGCAGCCGTGGGGGCTGGGGGGAGCTCCTTTGCCATCTTTAGTGGATTCCCTTACCTAGGCTTCACCTTTCAGGAGCCTGAAGAATCCCTGAGTACTGGTCTCTTGCAGAAGAGAGTGGGGGTGGCTGGAAGGAAGGATGGGAGATCTGGAAACTGAACAGAGCTGAGTGGGACTGAAGGGGCCAAACGGAACTTGTGTCCCTGTGATTTCTGAGAATTGTTTGCCAAAATCTGTAGAGATTTACATCCAGTGCCCCTAAATCGACTGTTAGGTTGTCTTATAAAGACATTTTGAAGAGTGACTTTTCTATAAGGCCTCATCCTCCTCAATCTGCCCCATACTGGATCCCAGTCACCCCAGAATCTATTCAGCCTTACTGGGAGTTCCTCAAAGTGGAGAACCAGGCTCCAGAGGTTGTGGGGTGATGCTTATCCTGTACGGAGGGGAGACATAGAGAGAGTTCACTCTTTTTCCCATTTGCTTATTTCAAAGTTCTGACAACTGAAAAAAGGCCACGTTTTAAAATGTACTTTATGCTGTTGACAGATGGAAGCTGAAATAAGTAAGCAGTGGTTTAATTCTCATCCCAAATGCTATAGATGACCTATTCTTGGCAAGACCTTTCTTCAATGACTTTACTAAGGAATTAAAAAGCCATAGGTAGTAACTAGTTAGTGTCCCTAACTAGTATCCAGTGCTTGATAAGGATGATAGGGACATCATCCTGTTCACTAGCCGCCCATTTTATGACTCACATTCTGGGGAAATGAAGAGCATAACCATGTTCTGCCACCAGGGGGAGCAAGCAGTGAAGCAAGGCCCCACCTGTTGACTCTTCCCAATCAGGCTGAAAAGTTGCAGGTTTAGAGAAAGAACTCAGCAAGTTACCGCCCCTTCCGCTCTCGCTATCCCCTCTGTCCCAGTGCTACTGGGGAAGTATTTGCAAGATTATGATCTTTAGCAAGGGTAATTTTGAAGGTCTTAAAAAATGAGATCTCCAATCAGCCGTCTATCAAGTATCTATTGATCTGTATCTGTGTGTCTGTTTATTGATCAATGGATTGCTGATGCTTCAAAGTCTTTAGTGGATGTTTCAGGGTGTGCCTAAATTGAGCTCTTGATTTAACTGGGTTCGAAAAGAAGCATTCTGAAAACTTCAAATGAAATGTGAATGTCCTAAGAGATTTACCACAATGTTCTTTTTAACTATTAGTGTGTATTTTCAGGAGTTTAGTATCGCTCCACTATTTGATGGGGGGGCTGCTATAAACTGCCTCTTTTTCCCCTATCAAGTATATGTTAGTCGCCAAGACCTTCTTGATAAAGGAATTCATCTGACTTAAGGGCAAGGTATCATTTTGATAGAGAGGATAATCAGCGGCCCCACCCCGTTCACTCCCTACTCCAGCTTGGGCTGTAACAAGTTTGCAGGTTGAGGGGGGGGACAGTTCTCTGCTGAGTGTGGCTAACTCACACATATGTGACTTTCTCTGTCTGCAGCCATTGTAGGTGCTGTCACCATGCCCCCTCCATGCAGGTGTATGAACGGAGGAAACTGCTATTTTGATGAGAATAACCTCCCCAAATGCAAGTAAGTCTGAATGTCAAGGTCTGAGCTATAGATCTTATCCCTTCTGGGGGGAAGTTGCGACCCTTAAAAACAAGCCCGAGAGCCTTGTCCGTTTTCATATCATGAGCAGCTTGCCCTCCAGTGGGGGAGTCCACAGAGAACTAAGGCAGTACTTCTCAAAGTATCGTGTGCATTAGACTCACCTGGGGTTTGGGAAAAAATGCCCATCTCATTCACAGGGATCCTGCATTTCTAACTCCTGGAGGGGAAGAAAGTGAAAGTCTCTCCGTTGTGTCCGACTCTTTGCGACCCCATGGACTATACAGTCCATGGAATACTCTAGGCCAGAATACTGGAGTGGGTAGCCTATCCCTTCTCCAGGGGATCTTCCAGACCCAGGAATCAAACTGGGGTCTCCTGCATTGCAGGCGAGTTCTTTACCAGCTGAGCGACCAGTGAAGCCCCGCTCCTGGGGGGGATGCCACAGAATTGTGTGCCCCATTTTGGGGAGCAAGGAGTTAGAGAAATGACAACCCAATTTTCCTCCTTACCTGAAATTGCCAATTTTAACTGGGAGAGCGGCCATTAGCAGAGCTGCTTCAGTTCCAAGCTCTCCAGAGGAAGAGACTGGGCTAAAGGTTTGGAAAGCAGAAAATTATCAAGAAAGGTCTCCACATGGTGCACAGAGATTTTCATGAAAGCATGTCCAAGGGAAGAACACGATGAAGGTTTCCGGGTTTACTCTCCAAGGAAGAATTCCATAGATTAGAGAAGACACCAATAGGTCAATTTGACAAGTTTGACTCCGTAGATGGCACAGCTGTTCTCTGTGAAAGTGCATTTCCATAGTCAGATTGCAGCCAAAACCTAAGGAAGCAACAGCTCATGAATGGTTCTTCCTTTCCTTTCAGGTGTTCTAGTGGCTACCTGGGAGAATATTGTGAAATGGGGCTTTCACAAGGTGTTCCTCCAGGAACAAGTAAGTTTTAAGGATAATGAGGGATCTGGGAATGCATCATGCCCCCTCAGTTGAGTGCTGTCTATAATCTGTTTAATGCAGTTTTGGAAGAAGTAAAGGTTCTAGCCGCCAGCCCCTGCTGCTCAGCTAGCTCGCTCTTTTCCTTCTTCTCACGCTCATACATTTTCTTCTTCCCTCTTCGGCAGCGGCGTCCGTGCTGTTGACAATCATCTTGATCATCGTAATTGCCGCTTTAGCTGCTTTAGGATTTTTCCACTATCGGAAGACTGGCTCCGTTTTGCCTTCTCTGCCCAAGCTGTCAAGGTCAGTTTCATTATGTGGAATGTTAATTTTAGAAATCTGGATGATCTGTAACCACATGAATAACTTAGTTCTTCTTTTTTAAATTAAAGATCATCCTAGAGTGTTCACCTACTCTGCAGAAACAAAAGATGCTGAACTGAAAGCAGTCACTTCTTTGATTGCTTCTCTGAAGCCCGAGTACAAATCACATTTTAGAGTGTAAATGGTTGTGTCTACCAGGTTACACTGGAGAACAACGTCGGCTGTGTTGAGGGGCCAGGCTTGCTTTCCCCTAGTGCCGGGCCGGCCCTCTCCTGGTTCTTAAGCATTCAGGGATGTGCTTGAACACTTCTGGGTGACCAAGGGAATTTACACTTGTACATGATGTATAAATTCAAAAGTGGGATTCAAGCCTTTCATTTAAGTAAGAGTTAGCTAGGAAACTAGCTAGACAATTATTGCAAAAGATTTTTTTTTTTTTGAAATAACAAGACACTGTTTGATTATTTCTTTTCAGCTTAAGCCATCTTAAATCCTCTGAAAATGGAAATGGGGTGACCTTCAGATCAGGGGAAGATGTAAACATGGATATTGGAGTAACTGGTTTTGGGCCTGAGTCTGCTATTGACAGATCACTGGCAATGGTGAGTGTGGTTACAAAATGACTATTTGAAGGTGATCATTTTTACTGTTTTATCAAAGAAATACTTAAGAAAAATATATTTATTTATTTATTTGGGTGCATCGAGTCTTAGTTGCAGCATGCGGGATCTCCACTGTGGCACATGGACTCTCTAGTTGAGGCCCATGGGCTCAGTAGTTGAGGTACCCGGGCTTAGTTGCCCTGCAGCACGTGGATCTTAGTTCCCCAATTAGGGGATGAAGCTATTCCTTGCACGACAAGGTGGATTCTTAACTGCTGGACCACCTGGGAAGTCCCAAGAAACCCTTTTTATAAAGAATAAAATTCAGCTACTGAAAAAAAAAAGAAATACAGTATGCCCCTCAGAAGAAAATCTTCACTCTACTAAGTTAGGAAACTCTGAGCTTGTGGCAGAAATGTGTCTAAAAACGTTCGTAATGAGATTGAAATGAACCCCTGAGCTAAAAGTAAGTCACACTGTTGACCTGGAATCTTGCCTGGTTTTAAGTTTAATTGAAATCTTAAAACAATCTATGTTTGCGGGAAACAGGGGAGAGGGACCATGATATTATGTCTTTCTTTGATGACTTTTTATATGTTAAAGGAAGAGGCAGGGAGACACATGTTGCTTAGTCTCATATATTTTCCCACTGATGTAATGTTGGGATAAACATGCTTTTTGAGTCAGTGAAGGTGAAGGTGGAGTCGCTCAGTCGTGTCCGACTCTTTGCGACCCCGTGGACTGTAGCCCTACCAGGCTTCTCCATCCATGGGATTCTCCAGGCAAGAGTACTGGAGTGGGTTACCATTTCCTTCTCCAGGGGATCTTCCCGACCCAGGGATCGAACCTGGGTCTACTCACATTGGAGGCAGCCGCTTTAACCTCTGAGCCACCGGGGAAGCCCTTCAAGTCAGTGGTTGGTTCAAATCACACCTCTGCCAGCTTCTAATGATAGAATGATAAATGATAGAAGCATGATAGAATGGTACCATGTACCATTTACCATTCTAATGATAGAATGGTAAATGATAGAAGCATGGAGCTTGAACTTTCTGTCCCCACCTGTACAGTGATCCCTCCTGTGAGGACCAAACACTTTATGAGAGGACTAGGATCCATGCAATGTTTACATTCGGTGATGGGGAGCCATTCTCAGTATTCTGCCTCCCCGCCACATCTTTCTTTTTTTTTGTCCCTGCCTAAAAGTGCGGTGTTATCCATTCTTCTTTCCCCTTCTGCCTCTTCTCTTTGCTTCTCTTCCACCTCCCACCCTTCTGTGTCCAAAGCCAACCCCCAAGTGGCTTTGCCTTAAGGACCCATAGAGTGCTCAGAAATGGGAAGAGCGTTTTTGTTTCCCTGAGCTGATGAGTTAGAGCATTTATGTCGCTTTACACAGTGTGTGCCGCATGGAGGTCTTGTGTCTCTGCTGGCTTTTCTTTTCTTCTTTTGGGGTCAATTCGGCAAAGCACCTCACATACCTCCTGTAAGGAGTGCATCTTCTGCTGTGTGTGAACCAGGTTTGCATGGTATAATCCTTTTTTTCCTTCATCAGAATGAACATTTTGCCACAGACTTCGGGAAGCCGCCCATAATATTTGAGAACCCGACATACTCCTCCAAGGACACTGCTGTCACAGTGGCTCAGCCAACAACAGCCCCGGTGAGAAACCACAGTCCTTTCTGTTAGGCGCTGCTGTTGTTGAGTCTTGTTCTTTGGAATAATGTGCCTTTAGCATCCTCCCAGACTTCCCTCCATGGAAGGAAGCACGGTGGTCCCTTCCTCAGCTTCATGCTCTGCAGTCACAGGACTGGCCCAAGGACAGAAGCCCTGAAAACAATCAGAATCCTGGGTTTTGGCCACCATTCTGGGGGTGCCAACCAAGAGCAGTTTTATCCTGAGTGGTAGAGCAAGAGGTCTGAGTGCATTCAATGGCGGACATGGTGCCTGGCACACATGGGTGCTTTGTAAATATCTGTGAGCTGAGTGAGTGGGCAGTCCTCAGGCCGTTATGCAGAGGCCGGGGGGCTGGGCACACATTGTGTCTGGTCCTTACTGGTATCATGAGGGTGTAATTTGAGGTGACTTCCCTGCTTGCCTTTCTCATACTTTTCTGGAAAGTACAGAGTCTCTGAGGTTGGTAGACAGGTACCAAAACTTCCTTTGGTATGGTCCTATTACTCACTTATCTTTAAGAGAAACAGAGAGATAAACTAGACACATGGATGGAGGGACGTTTCTTCATTAGGTCTGGACCAGTAGTCCCAATGCCACTGCCCGTACCTGTCAATTGTCAGTTAGCCTGTTTTCCTCTTGTCAGAACCACTAGAGCTAAACTTCTTTCACATCAGGAGATATAGTACATTTTAGTATGACAGAAATAGAGTGTGACCAGTAATGAGTGGTCCCAAGAATATTCGTGATCCCAAGATTATTCTATCTCATGCCTGATTCTTGGGAGAATCAGGCATGAGATAGGCAGCTTAGTCATTGGCGCTCCTGATTTGGGGGAGATGAGAGTGATGTTTATTCCTGGACCACAGGATTGTTTTCATATAATAAAAATGGTGCCTGATTATATTTGTAGGGGAGCAAGGTGGTAAGCAGAATCAAAGAGCTGGATAAACTTTACAGCAAAAATTCTTCCAAAACTGAATAATGGCCTTCAATATGCACACAGGTAACTGAATCTGGACCAGTGTATAACAAAAACTATGGAAGCCCCATGAACCCTGATGAACTAGTTACAGACACAAAGCCAGCTTCCTCAAGTGATGAGACTCAGGTAACAGTGACTGAATGGTATGGGATTTGGGAAGGACTTTGGAATTGCTGGGTTTATTAATCCTAGGCCAACTAGAGAGACCGTGGTAGGCTCACAGATGCCAAGATGTGTAGGCAATTAGTAAAGATGATTTTAAAAATAATAAATTGAAAACATCCTACTGAGTAAAGCTACATTCTAACACTGAGTTGGGAATGATGTTCCTTGGGACACGGGAGACAAAGCGGGAAAGAAGGGGTGGCGTACTTCTGAACCTAGCCTCTTCAAATCAGAGGCATTTAATTTACGATAACAACTTAAAATGAATAAAGACCTCACAGTGTCAATGATACATATAGAGAACCTTTTCCTTTCCTGTGCACTGCAGTTTTTCTGCTGTGTATGTCTTTGTTCCCTTAATAATACATGTTGCTTTTACTCTGCTGTTGTTACTGATGTTCACCACTTGATGGCACTAATCTACACTCGCTTGATCTTTCCATCTAACATCATTGTCCTCAATGTGCCAGGCACAGTGTTTAATACCGAAGAGTAAAAGGAAAAAAAAAGAACACTAGATGGAGCTTCTCTATCTTGTCTGCAGACCCTTTGAAATTTGTAAACTATGTGGTCTACAAAGAGAAATTCAATAAATTTGATACAAAGCTGTACATGAATGGATAATATATCATTAGTTTTAATAGACACATAGGAAGAAGCTATTTCAGATAGAACTGTTTGATTCTGGGCAACTATTTTACCTCTGGGCACTAGAGTCCTTACTGTTACTCACCGGGGGCACTATTGGCATCTTGAGTTGGGCAGTGCTTTGTGGCACAACGCTGCTACACATTGCTGGGCATTCTAGTATTCCTGGCCCCTGTCCACCGAGTGCCAGTAGTTTCTCCAGAGCATCGTGATCCCTCCCCTCCCTTCAGCCCCTAAACATACACTCCCCGTGGAAGACAGTAGGATCTGGGATGTTCTAACGTTCTGTGACTTTTGTGAAGTAATATAAAGGAACAAAAGCCCAAGGGTAGTTAGAAATCTTACCATTTTATAGAATAACCCCTGTTCTCAAATTGCATAATCTATAAACAAAATTAGTGTCTGCAAAGTCATGTTGGATTCTCAACACTTCACACTGGTTCCTGTTCTGCTTGTTCAGGTCAAAATAAAAGTTGAACTAAATTGATGCTAATGAGGAGAGCTTATAACAAAGGTGCCTTTGTCCACCTTTTCATCTTTCATTTACTGATTTCTTCTTATACACACACACACAAATCTAGTCTTAGGATTTTCCACTTTCATATTTTTGATATTTCATATTTTCAAAGGATTGCCTATTTTTCTTTAAGCTACACTGAAAAGTTTATTTTGCAGACTACTTTTCCACAGACACCAGAATACCTAAATGTCACATGTTGGTTCCCCAAGTCTGACTCGACCTCGTGGCAGTGCCAGATCTACATTCTGTTCTCAAGTCCAGTGATCCCCTTCTTTGGACAGAGCTCTCTCCCAGCTGAGCAGGAAGGGGAACGTGATGGGGATTCTGCAACCTCTGCCCTGCACAACAGTCATCAGAAACACTGAGAGACTCTCTCAAGTAGAGCAGACCTTTACCAATTGCAGACCTTTTCTTTCTCATCTCCATCTTTGCAATACACTGGCTCTTCTTACTTTTTTCTTTTTGTAATCAATTGAGGCTGAGCTCTAAGGTCTGTCCTCCATGGTATATCCACGGATTTTTCTATGACCTTTGCTTCCTGGGAACTGAGATAACAGCCAGAGAGGCTTAAAGCAATAGAAGTCCTTGGTTAGGATGACCTTAGGTTGACACTAATGTGCCAGAGAGGCTTACATTTTTCTCTTTCATCAATAAATCTGCTCAAAGGACTCGAAAAACATGAACTCCTATGGTTTAGTTCTGTCATTTTCAAAAGTTATGTTGACATGCATTGGACTCCCCAAGAAGATAACAATGAAAATCACCACTGCTTCTCTTGTTAGTAATTACTCAAGGCCATGGGGCCATTCCACACTGAAGCAATGAGTTTGGGCCTTCCTCATTAAGGGTAGGTTTCTAGAGGCCGGGCTTTGACCTGAGTATCTCCATCTTCCCCTTGGTGGTGGCTGTGTGCTGAGTAGGTGCTCAATTAAATGTGACTGAATGCCTTCTTCTACTTCTGTATTCAAATGCTCTCTAGCCCTTCACATGTTGGCCCCTACTTTCAGAGAGCAGGAAGCACTTCATAAAGCACACTTAGCTGCCTGCAGGAGGGCGCGGTCTGTTTCCTGGTTTCCTGTGCTCTCGTCTCCTTCCAGCTGGCAGCTGGAACTGTGGTCAGCTCTCTATCATGGGCAGCTTTTCTGTAAGACAGGGGCCGTTCATCATAGTCCAGGGTAACTTCTCTTTGGGTTCTTTAGTTTTGAGGCCTCTGAATCCTAGAGGCATTGCCTGTTCCTCTACCTACAATTTAGTTCAGCGATTTTGCTGAGACCCCCTTTCCTCATCTGCAAAATAGATATAATCAGAGCCTTTACCTTGCAGAGTCATTGGGAAGATTAAATCAGAAACGTGCAAGGCTCTCAGAATAGTCCCTGACACACAGTAAGCACTCAGTCAATGTTCAGTTCAGTTCAGTCGCTCAGTCGTGTCCGACTCTTTGTGACCCCATGAATCGCAGCACGCCAAGCCTCCCTGTCCATCACCAACTCCTGGAGTCCACCCAAACTCATGTCCATTGAGTCAGTGATGCCATCCAACCATCTCATCCTCTGTTGTCCCCTTCTCCTCCTGCCCTCTTTCCCAGCATCAGGGTCTTTTCAAATGAGTCAGCTGTTTGCATCAGGTGGCCAAAGTATTGGAGTTTCAGCTTCAACATCAGTCCTTCCAGTGAACACCCAGGACTGATCTCCTTTAGGATGGACTGGTTGGATCTCCTTACAGTCCAAGGGACTCTCAAGAGTCTTCTCCAACACCACAGTTCAAAAGCATCAATTTTTCAGCACTCACCTTTCTTTATAGTCCAACTCTCACATCCATACATGACCACTGGAAAAACCATAGCCTTGACTAGACGGACCTTTGTAAACAAAGTAATGTCTCTGCTTTTTAATATGTGTAGGTTGGTCATAACTTTCCTTCCAAGGAGTAAGCGTCTTTTAATTTCATGGCTGCAGTCCCCATCTGCAGTGATTTTGGAGCCCCCCAAAATAAAGTCAGCCACTGTTTCCACTGTTTCCCCATCTATTTGCCATGAAGTGATGGGACTGGATGCCATAATCTTAGTTTTTTGAATGGTTGAGCTTTAAGCCAACTTTTTCACTCTCCTCTTTCACTTTCATCAAGAGGCTTTTTAGTTCTTCTTGCCATAAGGGTGGTGTCATCTGCATATCACTTTCCAAGTGGCTGCATTTTTGTGTTGTTTTGTGTTACTGTAGTGTATACTTTGGCTGTTAATTGTTGGTTTTATGTACTCTTTGTTCTGAGATCAGTTGGCATGAGGGATCTGAGTTCCCTGATCAGGGATGACACCCGAACCCCTGCTTGGAGGCGCAGTGTCTTAACCGCTGGGCCGCCAGGGAAGCCCCTGTTAGTTGTTTTCGTTATCATCACAATGGCAGGAGGAAATGGTGACAGGATATGGAATATGATGGAGTTGACCAAGAGTCAATATGAGATGAAGGTTACAGTCTGGCTTGTCCCTTAAAGTTTCGGGCAGCCCCTGAAGAAATCTCTTGCCTGTCTCTGTCAAAACTTCCATATTCTTGGGCACAGATTCTGTGAACTATACAGTTCAGATCAAGCAAGTGTTTTGAAATTATTAGATGACAAGGGCCCAGAGTTTCAGTGACTCTTCAGGGCCCACCCATGGGAGAATTGAACAATTTCCTGCATGGGCCGGGTCATGTGGTCCCAAGTTCCAAATTGCTTTTTCCCTCTGTAAGAAGAAATTTTAAAACCTAGGCTGGGGGGAAGAAACAAAAAATTCCATTACTGAAAGTTTTCTGTTTCCCTCTTTTTCATTTAGCCAACAAAATGGAATATCTTCAAACGAAAACCAAGACAAAATACCAACTTTGAAAATCCATTCTATTCCGAGGTAATTGTTAACAATTTTTCTCAGCCCAGGCATTCTTTCTTAGCATTAACTTGCTAAATCGGGCATGCACTCAGATTATTCTGAGGAAATTGGCCACAATTTGTCATCTCCACACAAAACCATTTTCCATTGTGTTGGAAATAAGTGACAGATTCTTGTTTCTTTCTGGTTTTAGATGGAGAATGAACCAAAGGTCAGTGCTGCTGTGACCCCACCTCCATCACCTTCTCCTCCTGCTACCGTTTCTTGGAAAAAAGCCTCAACTCCAGGCTACAGTGCAACAGAAGACACATTTAAAGACACTGCAAATCTTGTTAGAGAAGACTCAGAGGCATAACTGTGCTGGCTATTTAGGGAATAATCAGAAACACACTTTTGCACATTTTTTTTTTTTACCAACAGATGAAAAAAATTAACATTCAGTACTTTATTAAAAGAATATATTTCCCCCCCCCCCCGTACTCCTGTAGTTGGTACTGTTTGTGGAAACAATGCCTTGTGTGTCTTTTTTACTCATTTCATATTTTTACAACTAATTACCACCTTGTACTATATGTATATCTTTGCACTGAAACTCTCTGAAGGTAATGCTATAAATATATTGTACATTTGTAAATTTTGGAAAGATTATCACATCATTAAATTTGCTAATGAAAGTATCTGCTGAATTGGTTGGTGATCATTACATTCAATGATCCACTGAAGAAAGGAATTGACTAGGGGCCTTTAGCAATGTCAGAAGAGGCACCACCCTAAGACTCTATAGCATTATCAAGGAAGGGAATCCAGGCCCCACTCTTGGGTCTGTTTTCACTCATCAGCACTTAGTGTTCAATTTGACCTGATGAATAGCATATCCATAGAGATGCAGATGATACAGAAGGTTGAAAAAACTATTCAGTTCCATCCTTCTGCCTGTTGGCATTGTCCAATCAGAACTCTGGTTCCTATTATCTCCCTAGCTGCCAAGTCAACATGTTTATGTTAATGTCTGAGAAAAAGCTCATGTCCGTAAGTCTAAGTATCCTGCAAAGAGTTTGTAATCTAGTCACTTGAACTTTCATTTGATGGACCGTAGGGTGATTGACACCCTTTCCTGGCATCTCAGGTGGTCACCTACTCTAGAAACTGGAGCTGAATGAATGAAAAGCAAATCTGTCTTCATAAAGGAAGGTGCAAAGCAAATACCAGCAGAGCAAAGCCTCAGCTGGATTTTGTGTTTCTCTGTGTGAAAATTTTCCTTATAACGACTATTTATTTTCTCAGTTGAACATGACTAGAAAGGGAAACCATTCTTATTGAGCCTGGCTTAGATTCTTTAGCAAAATCGTACGTTTGTATCAGAATGTATTGCAGGGTCTAGCCTTCTCCTGAATCTAGACTGTAGTCTCCACAGCCGGAACTGTGGCAGGAATACAGTTTCCACACTAGGTAGCATCCCCGGTTCTCTGTGCTAATAATGCACGTTTTACAACAATGAATGCATGAGTGTATGAGTGGACAGATGGATGAATGAAACATGTACTACTGACGATTTTATTCCTGAGTTCTCAAAATATTTTTTGCTCATATTTTGAGTGCTTATTGTAATTATTTTGAAATGTACTTTGATTAGAAAAGCAAATGGAAATGATGCTGCTGAAAAATTTCTAATAAAGGTGTATTTTATCAGACTTCTGTGTGCTTTACAAATCCAGGTCATGAATTGGTTGCATTTTGCTGTGCATGGAGCTTGGGACTTTGAGTGCTAGGCATCAGGGAACCAGGATTTCCCGGGGTTCAAGAAGGGAAGAGAAGGAAGAGGAATCCACAGGTTACAAAGCCCTGAAACTGGCCTGGGGGGTGGGGATGAACACAGGAGGATAAAGTGTAGGTTTCCACCTGAACTCTGGGCAGGCAGCCCCCTCAGTTGCCTTAAAGAATCATCCAATCGTCCTCCCCTTTCCTTCCTCACAACTAGGACCCCAGCCAGCTTCCCACTTTGGATCTGATGGTGATGGGAAGGCAGCAGCAAGGTCACAGCTGGAGAGGATTTTGTTCAGCTTGGTATTTGGGCTCCAATGGGGTGTGTAAGCCATACCAGCCCAAAGTCAGAGTAAAAAGGAGTTCCAAAACGATTGTGATTTCCAGCTTTGGCATTTGTCTTGGGCCTTAAGCTCAATAAGAAATAATCTGGGGAATTTAAAAAATGAGAATTAATTTCCTGCTTAGCTTCATTTCTGGGTCTCCCTCGGAAGGAACTAGAAAGCATGCTGCTGCGTGTCTGTTCTCAGCCATGTGAGCTGGCATTTGCGGTCAGACCATCAGTGGGTGGGTCATCCCTCCTTGGTTGGCTCTCCCAGCTGGGGTCCTGCCCCTGCTTTATTCTCTCCTGGTGAGAAGTTATGCCAGGCGTGTGTGTGGCGGGGGAGGGGGAGATTGGGAAACAGGGTGCTGTTTAGAGGATGGAAAAGCTGATGTGACTCAGTATTACATCACATGAAGCCAGGTCAATCCTAAAGGAAATCAACCCTGAATGTTCATTGGAAAGATTGATGCTGAAGCTTAAGTTCCAATACTTTGGCTACCTGATGTGAAGAGCTGACTCATTGGAAAAGACCCTGATCCTGGGAAAGACTGAAGGCAGAAGGAGAAAGGGGTGACAGAGGATGAGATGGTTGAACGGCATCACTGACTCAATGGACATGAGTTTGAGCAAGGTCCAGGAGATGGCGAAAGACAAGGAAGCCTGGCGCGCTGCAGTCTATAGGTTCACAAAGAGTCGGACAGGACTTAGTGACTGAACAACACTCACATGAAGTGGAAACAATTTTACCAGCAGAAACGTGCTATTGCACAGTGTAAAATCACAACCATGAGAAGGTTTGTCCATGGGAAGCTGTTGGATCACACTAGTCATCTGTCCAGAGCTTCCCATTGTTTTTTTTTTTTTTTTTTTACTATCCCTTACTCACTCACTCACTTGCCTATGTTCTTATCAGCAATCAGTTGCAAGCTCAAACTTAACTATGAGTTTAAGGAAAATGTGTGACAGGACAGCTTTTAGTGGGGAATTCCATCCATTAATTCTTGGCTTTTTTTTTTTTTTTCCTGAATTAGGAAAAGATCACTAATATTTGATTTTTGAGATAGAGTACGTTAGGCTGGCTCAAAAATGAGAGCTAGTTAGGCCCTGGGGTGAGGGAGGGGTCTGAGGAAACTGGTTATAGATGTACATTCTGGAAAGAGGCACACAGCCTGCCCTGGGTTGCCCTTGAACTCTCAGCCTCTTTTCAGTCTTCCCCTCTGCATTCATCAAAGTCAGAAGCCACAAGTCATACTGAAGATGACATATGATTATATGTTTCTGTTTTTTAAAAATATTCTAATTTTATCTTGGAGTATATTTGATTTACAGTGAAAAGAAGTTGGACATACATGGAAGGTGTCTAAAACCTGGGAGAGGAAGGCCAGCTCTGGAGAGCATTGCCTCATGCCTCCAGTGGTCCTAACCATGGCCAAGGTGAGGATCAACAAAAATCACTAGGCTTGTCAACTCCTGAAAATTACCAGCCTTGCGGAGGACTTTTAATCACATCAATTGTGTGCCTCTTCCTGGAAGTGAATTCAGAACATTTTGTGTGAAAATCAACCACATGTCTGCATTCACTTTGTGTCCATAATATTCTGGAATAAACTGCAGGAGACAAAGCAAACAGGTCTCCAGAAATTATCTGACATCACTGAGTCCCCTAGCTAACAGTATAGTCATCGAATGCTGTCCCATCTTATGCAGACTAGAGAGGAAGGGCTCATAGTTCTGCTCCTCTGATAATTAGCATCCCCCAATGATCGTCATTTGCTAAGAGCACACTTTCCCAACCAATTACTTCCATCACAGGGGCTAGGCCATCCTCCTGCTGCTAATCACTGAGCCTCAGCTGCTGCTTCTGTGGAAAACAGAGAGGGGGGCTATGAGAGTTCAGTGTGAAAATACATCGATATGTAGAGAGTGTATGCAGCCCACTGCCTGGCACCAAGCCCTGAATCTCCAGTAGCCATGATTTTGATCATTATTAAATGGAAGAGAAGGGAAGAGATTTTTTTTTTTTTTTTTAAGAAATGTATTTTGGGCTTCCCAGGTAGCACAATTGGTAAAGAATCTGCCTGCCAATGCAGGGGACATGGGGTCAATCCCTGGTCTGGGAAGATCCCACAGGCTGCAGAGTGGCTAGGCCTGTGCACTACAACTACTGAGCCTGTGCTCTGGAGCCCAGGAACTGCAGCTACTGAAGCCTGGGTACCCTAGACCCTGTGCTCTGCAGCAAGAGAAGACACTGCAATGAGAAGTCCTCGCACCATAACCAGAGAGTAGCCCCTGTTCACCGCAAATAGAGGAAAGCCTACAGGACAATGAAGACCCTGCACGGCCAAAATAAACAAATAAATAACATCAATTTTTAAAATAGAAACATATTTTTCAAATCTTTATAGAATGCAATTTCATGTTTAATTAATTAATTACTTTTGGCCACACTACGCAGCACATGGCATCTTTGTTCCCTGACCAGGGATCGAACTTGTGCCTCCTGCAATGGGAGTGCAGAGGCCTAACTCGTAGACAGCCAGGAAGTTCTCCGGGAAATGTATCTTTACAAGCTCCTTGGGGATTTTAACATGAAGCCAAGGATAGAATTACTAATCTAAATAGAAGTCGCTAATCTTTTTTTAAATGATGGATGTTACAGGGGTGGTCAAGATTTTCTCCGGGGCCTGTGGAAGAATGCGTAGATCTTGTATGTAATGAGGCTGGAGTGTAGATGATAAAACATAGAGTCTCATTTTATTGTCATGCAAGAGTAATGGGAAGGCAGTAAAGAACCCTGGATGTGAAAGGTGGGAAGCCCGAGGCTGAGAAAGGGACAGTTCATGCTCCCATCGCAGGCTGGGGAACATGGCCCAGGTTCTCCCGGTGCCCCATATCCAAGCTTTCGCTGAACTGAAGAACAGGTTGATGTAGGAATTTGATAGAACATATTTAAAGCCTGTTCTTCTATCTCTTCCCATGTTTTCAGACTCCAGAGGACTTTAATTATGCTCTCTTAGTTTCCCTGAACTCCGCTCTGGCTGCGATTCCTCAAGAGGCCTTTTGGGGGCCAGGGAAGAGGAGATGAGAACATCCTGAGTCTTCCTGACATTAGAGAATTTTACCCCACGATGAGTGGGATACAGTCTGTTTCAAAGAGTGCAATTGTATATTTATTGCTTCTAAGTTTTCATTTGTCGAGTTTTTTTTTTTTTTTTGCAAATTTAAAGTTTAAAGGATAAGCAATCTTGAGCTGTTCTTGGCAACAGTGCTTTGCCGCTGTTTTCCTAATTTTCAAGGGACTGGATTCACTCAGTGGAGGTCAATGGAGATGCTACCATTTGCTGCACAGAAATGTGCCCCACATTATGGAGGTGGTGCTTGGACTCTGGGCTCAGGAAGTCCATTTATCTGTCATTGGCCCTCACTCAGGGCCTCGCGAAAACAGAGACAACAGTCATACGGGCAAGGAACCCCTCTCCTAGAGAGAGGGAACCTTTGAGTGGCCATGGGACCTTGGATCAGTTGTTTCACCTCCCAGATGGTTAGTAACTGTCCGGAAAGTGAAGGGGTTGGACAAGTTTATTGCTAAGTTCTTTGGTTTTCAAGTTCGATGACTTCTCTCTACTTCAGTCTTAATTTGGAATTTGGTTCAGTTCAAAATCACTGCTGCTGTTTCAGTAAGTTCTAAGCCTGTTACATCAACTTCAAAGAAGACAGCTTCAATTATAGCGTCTTAGTTTTTATCCTCAAATGCTGTCTCTCTCTAGGTGAGCTATCAAAGAGATACATTTTAGAAAATCTTTTCTTTTTCTGAAGTATCTGAAAGCCTGCCGATAATTTTCAGGGCTGAAAGTTGCCATCAGGAATTTATTTTTGCAGGAAAACTCCTGCAAGGCCATGGGGGTCTTTCATGGGATCCCAGGCCCACGGAGTGTTTCCTAAGGTGTATGAAGGGACCCTAATCAGAGAGTAAGGCTGGCTGGAGGACCAGGAAGTCACCTCTGACGAGCCACTGGCATCCTGCAGACTTTTGGTGAGATGCGAGGCCCTTAAATGGGCTCTGGATGAAAGAACAGGTGAACCTAGAAGTAAAATAAATTAATTATGATTTTCAATTCTTTTCATGTTAAACCTGAATTTACTTTTTAATTGTGGTAAGATATATATAACGTAAATTTTTAAATTTGGATTTTTAGTCCTATCTGACATCTGGAGCTTTTTTTTGTTTTTTTTTTTCCAAAAAGGCCTTAGAAGGCTTCCTGTAATGGCTTTGAAAATCACTGAGGCATGGTATTCCTTCTGATATTCTGACTGTGTCAGGGCCCATGAAAAGAGGTCAGAACAGAGCTCAGTTCAGTCCAGGCCAACAGGAAATGCCCTCATCTCCTATGAGAGACATGGGAATTACTTCTCAGAAGGGGCTGAGCTGTGGTGTTCAGAGTGCAAAGCCACCACTTAATAACTTAAGCAAATTGCCGCCTTGGTTTATCTGGGAAGGTGAAGTAGAGTTGGAGCCAGGACTCTTTCCCTAACTAGCTGGCTGACCTTGTAAAACCTGTTGAGTTCCTCCAAATTTCTGTTTCTTACCTTAAAAAAAAAGAAAAAGAAGATAACAAATTCCATAGGGACACCAAGAGGACAGTATTTACTCATTCATTCGACAAATGTTGAACAAGCATCTACTAGGTACCATGGAATGGTATCAAATAGTAATAGCTAACATTTCCAGAGCACTTTATGTGAAGTATCTCATTTAATTCTGGAAGCCTTATACTGAAAGTACTATTTCCCTGTTTTACAGACCAGAAAATAGAGGGGTAGATAGACAGCTAAAACCACAGATAGCAAGCTGCTTTTTTATTTTTAATAAAAAATTAGAAAATTATATTTTGGTAATTATAGTTATAAAATAATTCAATGATTTTGTGTAAATGATAAAGCACAAAACAACAAGCTTTGGCACAAGATCATGACCTAGGAAAAATTTTCCTTTACTTCCTCCATTTTATTTCTGTGGATTGTTAGTAACCTGTACTGTCCAGCAACAACAACTATGTGAAAGTGAAAGCGAAAGTCACTCAGTCATGTCTGACTCTTTGTGACCCCGTGGGCTACACACTCCATGGAATTCTCCAGGCCAGAATACTGGAATGCGTAGCCTTTCCCTTCTCCAGGGGATCTTCCCAACCCAGGGATTGAACCCAGGTCTCCTGCATTGCAGGCAGATTCTTTACCCGCTGAGCCACAAGGGAAGCCCAACCACTATAAGAGCAGGTATTTACTGAAGGTTTCCTATGTTTCCAGGACATTTTCTAAGCTCTTTCCAAGTATTAACTCATATAATCCTCCCAGCAACTCTATGAAGTAGATTATTATCCCCATTTTACAGATGAGGAAACTGAGCTAAGAGAGGTTAAATAACTTGCACAAAGTCTTAGAGGTATTACGTGTTGGATCTGAGACCGTACCTCAGTCCAGCCCCTGAGTCTACACTCCACACCCCTGTGCCACATTGAGTCCTCCCACAGGCTGGCGAGGAAGTACCCTGCCCCACTCCACCCGCAGCTAAGTCCCTCTCGATCCCCGTCCTACTCTGCACTGACTGCCCAACAACTTCCTACTTTTCATAAACCTTTCCTAAAGCCTATCTAAACTACCAGTTCAAAGGAGCCTTCAGTGACTCGTATGCTACTGGATTCAGGTCAATGCTTTCTGGCCCCTGTGTGTTAGTATTCTGCCTTCAGGTAATGAAACTGTGATTTACTAAGAGCCCCTGGAGGAGAGGTCCCACGAGGGAACTCCTTGTGCTGGGCCGGCTCCTGGGTGCTCCTTCACCAGTTGGGTGCTGGCTTCTCCCTCTGTGAAGGGCCACACCAGCCTAGCCCAGCTGTGCCCACCAGCATTAACCTTTTCTTCACGCAGTCATTAGCATTTAAATATAGAACGAACCAATGCCTCGGTTTATTCTGTGGAGAAATAAATCTGCCAGGACAGGCTCAATATTCCTGGTGCGTCTCCTGCTGTGCCTGACCCAGCAAGGCTCTTGTTTCTGAGAAACAAAAGAAGCAGAAAAATGTGAAAAGCAGCCTAAATGATTTTTCTGAGCTCTGCCTCAAATGCATGGTGGAGTCAAACAGCTCAGACAGCTAACCCTACCCTAATTGTTATTTGTTATTTGTAATTTCCTGGGCAGGGAGGAATGGTGTGTGTGTGCGTGTGTGTGTGCCTTTTTTAATCAAGCAAAACGCACACCCTTTTTCTGCCTTCACAGGACCTTCTAAGCTCACCTCCATTCTAGTCCTGGTGCACATTTAATAATCCTTTTTCTTGTTTTTCTCTCTCTCCAACCCCATGTCAGTGTCCCAGGGACCATGACCAGCTTTCACTTCTCTCTCCATAGCTCCTAACATAGCACCTGGCATGTAATGAGTGCTGAATAAATGTTAGCTGAGCTTCCCTGGTGACTCAGATGTAAAGAATCCACCTGCAATGCAGGAGACCCGGGTTTGATCCCTGGCTTGGGAAGATCCCCTGGAGGGAGGCATGGCAACCCACTCCAGCATTGTTGCCTGGAGAATCCCCATGGACAGAGGAGGCTGGCAGGCTCCAGTCCACAGGGTCACAAAGGGTCAGACATGACTGAGTGACTAAGCACACACGCAAATGTTAGCTAAAGAAATAAATGGAAAAAAAAAAAAAAAACCCTAAGGGCTACGGCAAGAAAGAAATCCATCAAATCCTGAACCTCCATTGGAAGGAGAGTGCTTTACAAACACATCTGTCTTTGGCCTATGTCGCTGGGTGATTCAGGGTTCATGCATGTGAGGTTAGTTGGTCACGATCAAGTGCCATTTAAATTTGTGTCTTGACTTTTTTCTTCTGAGCTCCTAGGACTCACAAAGGCTTTTCATTGAACAGAATGGTTAAATGTTGTGTAAAAGACATCTGAAGAATTAAGCTCATGCTCTTCCAGAAAGATGACTGAGAGGGAATGAGCCATCACTAAAAGCTCACCTTTATGTAGGTAGGAAGGCTCCACCCCTCTCATGCCACTCAAGCTCTAAAACTTCAGTGTTCTGCACAGGAGAGTGGTGCAGAGAGCCACTCACAAAACCAGCCTGGATGTCTGGCCTTTTGACCTACGCTGGCTAGGACCCCAGGCCTGTGATAGATGGGGTCTGCAGAGCAGTTAGCAAGATCTGTTCTGCACACAGGCTCTTGTTTAGGGGGTACACCAAGCTGAGGGAGGTACTGTTATTAGCATCCCCATTTTATGGAGGCAGAAACTGAGTCATAAAATTAAAACTGGCTGCTCAGGATGGCTCAGCTAGGTAGTGGCAAAGCCAATCTCTGAACCCAGGAGCTTCAACCCAGAGCCACATCTCTAACCTTGGCTGGTACTGCTTTCCAGGTCACCTCTACCTAAAACACAGTGTAATGGAAAGAGTCCTGTTCCAGGCAGGAGGAGACCCAAGTCTTATTCCAAGTTGGTCAAAATTTAGCAATGTGATCTCAGAAAGTTGCCTGCTTTTTGTTGTTTCTTAAAAGGGGATAGAAGATCACTGCTTTACAACCTAAATGTCCATTGACAGTTGAATGGACTAAGGAGGTATGGTATATATATACAGTGAAACATTCAGTTCAGTTCAGTCACTCAGTCGTGTCCGACTCTTTGCGACTCCATGAACTGCAGCACGCCAGGCCTCCCTGTCCATCACCAACTCCCAGAGTTCACTTAGACTCATGTCCATCGAGTCGGTGATGCCATCCAGCCATCTCATCCTCTGTCGTCCCCTTCTCCTCCTGCCCCCAATCACTCCCAGCATCAGAATCTTTTCTAATGAGTCAACTCTTTGCACGAGGTGGCCAAAGTACTGGAGTTTCAGCTTCAGCATCATTCCTTCCAAAGAAATCCCAGGACCGATCTCCTTTAGAATGGACTGGTTGGATCTCCTTGCAGTCTCAGCCTTAAAAAGAATGAAATAATGCCATTGCAGCAACATGGATGGATCTAGAGATTATCACACTAAGTGAACTAAATCAGACAGATACCACATGATATTGCTTACATGCAGAATCTAAAATACAATACATATGAACTTAATCACCCCACAGAAACAGACCCATAGACATAGAAAACAAACTTATGCTTTCTTAGGTTACCTTAGGTTACCAAAGGGAAAAGTGGCATAGGGGTAAATGGGGAGTACAGGATTAACAGATACAAACTACTATACTTAAACAAGTATTTACTCTATAGTACACAGAGCTGTGTTCAGTATCTTGTAAAAACGTAAAATGGAAGAGAGTATGATAAAGATTGCATATGCATATATATGTCACTGATTCACTTTGCTGTACACCTGAAACATTGTACTTTAACAAAGAAATGAAAAATGTTTTATTTTCTAAAGAACACTACCACATTAAAGTCTTTCATAAAGGAAGAACCTCCTTAATTAATTCCATGGGCTCCATGCTTTGAATGTATTATTTGTAAGCAGAATCATATTTATTGAGTAACAGTTACCTTGCTTCCGCTTCCCATGTTTTATTAATCAAGTCAAATCAGACTCTCAGTTTCAGTAAGGTTCTGCTTGTCCATTTACCTAGTTTCCACCTTCTCTTTTCCTGTGTCCCACCATGGATTATTTTTGTTAGTCTTAGCCACCATTTTCTATGCAATAAGTCTGTTTACTCAGTTTCATCTGTCTGGGCCGGCAATTTATCTGCCTTATTCTCCTCTGTGTCCTCAGGCTCTAACATCTAGCAGGTGCTTGATGAGTTGTTGGGCTCATGAGTAAATTGACTTATTGGTATTGACAAGCCTGTTCTGTTCAGTTCATTTCAGTTCAGTCGCTCAGTCGTGTCCGACTCTTTGCGACCCCATCAATAGCAGCACGCCAGGCCTCCCTGTCCAGCACCAACTCCCAGAGTTCACTCAGACTCACGTCCATCGAGTCCGTGATGCCATCCAGCCATCTCATCCTTGGTCGTCCCCTTCTCCTCTTGCCCCCAATCCCTCCCAGCATCAGAGTCTTTTCCAGTGAGTCAACTCTTCTCATGAGGTGGCCAAAGTACTGGAGTTTCAGCTTTAGCATCATTCCTTCCAAAGAAATCCCAGGGTTGATCTCCTTCAGAATGGACTGGTTGGATCTCCTTGCAGTCCAAGGGACTCTCAAGAGTCTTCTCCAACACCGCAGTTCAAAAGCATCAATTCTTCAGCACTCAGCCTTCTTCACAGTCCAACTCTCACATCCATACATGACCACAGGAAAAACCATAGCCTTGACTAGACGGACCTCAGTCGGCAAAGTAATGTCTCTGCTTTTGAATATGCTATCTAGGTTGGTCATAACTTTTCTTCCAAGGAGTAAGCGTCTTTTCATTTCATGGCTGCAGTCACCATCTGCAGTGACTTTGGAGCCCAAAAAAATAAAGTCTGACACTGTTTCCACTGTTTCCCCATCTATTTCCCATGAAGTGATGGGACCGGATGCCATGATCTTAGTTTTCTGAATGTTGAGCTTTAAGCCAACTTTTTCATTCTCCACTTTCACTTTCATCAAGAGGCTTTTTAGTTCCTCTTCACTTTCTGCCATAAGGGTGGTGTCATCTGCATATGTGAGGTTATTGAGATTTCTCCCGGCAATCTTGATTCCAGCTTGTGCTTCTTCCAGCCCAGGGTTTCTCATGATGTACTCTGCATATAAGTTAAATAAGCAGGGTGACAGTATACAGCCTTGACGTACTCCTTTTCCTATTTGGAAGCAGTCTGTTGTTCCATGTCCAGTTCTAACTGTTGCTTCTTGACCTGCATACAGATTTCTCAAGAGGCAGGTCAGGTGGTCTGGTATTCCCATCTCTTTCAGAATTTTCCACAGTTTATTGTAATCCACACAGTCAAAGGCTTTGGCATAGTCAATAAAGCAGAAATAGATGTTTTTCTGGAATTCTCTTGCTTTTTCCATGATCCAGTGGATGTTGGCAATTTGATCTCTGGTTCCTCTGCCTTTTCTAAAACCAGCTTGAACATCAGGGAGTTCACGGTTCACGTATTGCTGAAGCCTGGCTTGGAGAATTTTGAGCATTACTTTATTAGCATGTGAGATGAATGCAATTGTGGGGTAGTTTGAGCATTCTTTGGCATTGCCTTTCTTTGGGATTGGAATGAAAACTGACCTTTTCCAGTCCTGTGGCCACTGCTGAGTTTTCCAAATGTGCTGGCATATTGAGTGAAGCACTTTCACAGCATCATCTTTCAGGATTGAAACAGCTCAACTGGAATTCCATCACCTCCACTAGCTTTGTTCGTAATGATGCTTTCTAAGGCCCACTTGACTTCACATTCCAAGATGTCTGGCTCTAGATTAGTGATCACATCATCATGATTATCTGGGTTGTGAAGATCTTTTTTGTACAGTTCTTCTGTGTATTCTTGCCACCTCTTCTTAATATCTTCTGCTTCTGTTAGGTCCATACCATTTCTGTCCTTTATCGAGCCCATCTTTGCATGAAATGTTCCCTTGGTATCTCTAATTTTCTTGAAGAGATCTCTAGTCTTTCCCATTCTGTTGTTTTCCTCTATTTCTTTGCATTGATCGCTGAAGAAGGCTTTCTTATCTCTTCTCGCTATTCTTTGGAACTCTGTTTTCAGATGCTTATATCTTTCCTTTTCTCCTTTGCTTTTTGCCTCTCTTCTTTACACAGCTATTTGTAAAGCCTCCCCAGTCAGCCATTTTGCTTTTTTGCATTTCTTTTCCATGGAGATGGTCTTGATCCCTGTCTCCTGTACAATGTCACGAACCTCATTCCATAGTTCATCAGGCACTCTATCTATCAGATCTAGGCCCTTAAATCTATTTCTCACTTCCACTGTATAAGCATAAGGGATTTGGTTTAGGTCATACCTGAATGGTCTAGTGGTTTTCCCTACTTTCTTCAATTTGAGTCTGAATTTGGTAATAAGGAGTTCATGATCTGAGCCACAGTCAGCTCCTGGTCTTGTTTTTGTTGACTGTATAGAGCTTCACCATCTTTGGCTGCAAAGAATATAATCAGTCTGATTTCGGTGTTGACCATCTGGTGATGTCCATGTGTAGAGTCTTCTCTTGTGTTGTTGTAAGAGGGTGTTTGCTATGACCAGTGCATTTTCTTGGCAAAACTCTATTAGTCTTTGCCCTGCTTCATTCTGCATTCCAAGGTCAAATTTGCCTGTTACTCCAGGTGTTTCTTGACTTCCTACCTTTGCATTCCAGTCCCCTATAATGAAAAGGACATCTTTTTTGGGTGTTAGTTCTAAAAGGTCTTGTAGGTCTTCATAAAACCATTCAACTTCAGTTTCTTCAGCGTTACTGGTTGGGGCATAGACTTGGATAACTGTGATATTGAATGGTTTGCCTTGGAAATGAACAGAGATCATTCTGTCGTTTTTGAGATTGCATCCAAGTACTGCATTTTGGACTCTTTTGTTGACCATGATGGCTACTCCATTTCTTCTGAGGGATTCGAAGGGTAAGCCATGTAATATGGCTTTAAAGGTATTGAAAATAACTTGAAGAGCTCCATTTTTGCTCTTTCAAAGTCTGTAGGCTCTGGGTTTGATATTGCTGGGTGGAATGACCTCTAAGCTCCCATCTGCTGAAATTTCACAACCCAGTGGATTTCCCTTGTGAAGATGACTGGAGAGATTCACCGAAGACTGGACACTAGGGGTTCTCTTTCTCCCAATTCATGTGAAGTAGTGAACACTCTGAAGCCACCTGCCATACCCATCTGTCTGCAAGCAGGGTCACCCCAAGGCCAAGTGACGTAGCATAACTGTATTCATGGTGGAGAGATGTTTATGGTAGTAGAAGTTCTTTAAAGATCCAAACTGATAGGAAACCTATACCCTTTCCACTCACACACTTTTTTTTCCTTTACACACTTAATGTGTAAGTTGAAGGAACTGGAAAAAAGACTCCCTTTATCCTCTTATATATATATGAAAGATGCTTGGATCTATCCCTTTAAGAAACTAAATATTAATATTACGGGACCTAATGAACGTTGTGGAAAAGCCATGTGTACAGTCATAAGGATGGGTAGACGAAGGCAGGCTAGGCAGAGGGAGAAGCTCAGCTCAGATGCAGTTGCCATGGCGGCCTCAGCCAATGGTACAGGATGCTGTGGAGCTGGGAATGGTCCTTCTGAGTCGGCCTTGACTGAGGCTGGGGCCAAGCCTTTGGTCTCTTCATCAGCCAGGCATTGGTCACCTACCACCCTGTGTTAGCCTATTCGGGCCACTATAACAGAACACCATAAACCGAGTGGCATACAAACAATAGAAATTGATTTGCTTCAGGTCTGGAGGCTGGGAAGTTCAAGATCAAGGCACTTGCAGATTCAGGGTCTGGTGAGAGCCCACTTCTTGCTTCACAGACAGAGGCCGTCTTCTCACTGTGTCCTCACATGGCAGAAGGAATAAAATTCTCTGAGGTCTTTTTTATAAGAGCACAGTCTCATTCATGAAGGCTCCACCCTCATGACCTAATCATGTTTCAAAGGCCATGCCTCCAGATACCATCACACTGGGCTCAGGGCTCCCCTAACACAAACATTGGGCTTCCTTGGTGGCTCAGAGGTTAAAACATCTGCCTCTAATACAGGAGACCTGGGTTCGATTCCTGGGTTGGGAAGATCCCCTGGGGATGGAAATGGCAACCCACTCCAGTATTCTTGCCTGGAGAATCCCATGGACAGAGGAGCCTGGTGGGCTACAGTCCATGGGGTCGCAAAGAGTCGGACGCGACTGAGCGACTTAACTAACTTAACACAAACATTCAGTCTCCATTACACCTCTGTATCCTTGGCTGAAGCAGCTCAATGGCTGCAGGCAAGTCCATCAAAGGCCATAGTCCTGGGCCCTTGGCAACTGGGGGGTGGGTGCAGAGGCCCCTAGTAGGGATCTGGAACCTTCAACTGTCACCATATCCTATAGCATACTGATTTGTCAGAATGGAATAGGATAGAACAATTTTCCCTGCCCAGGACTGTGTTGCACTCAGCAAACGAGGAATCAACCTGGAAACAAAAATGGCCTGGTCCTCCGTTTGCCAGACCTCCTGGCAGGGCAGCCAACACAAGAATAATCTCCAGAGGAAGGTTCCTAACCCTCTCTCCCTCTGGCCTCACCTTCTGACCTTCCCTTCCCCTCTTCTCTGTTAGTTTTATTTCCAGCTAAGTTGTCAGTGGCAGCCTTTGATGGGCATGAGGTTAGTCCTTAGAGAAGGAGGTTGAGGGGACAGGGAGGGGCTTGCCCTTCCAGGTTAGGGGGCAGGGAAGGGAGTGGGAGTCCTCTTTCTGGGTCAGAACCCTTTTGCTGACAGAATGACACGTGTGCCCAACTACCTTCCGAGATATAGAACGTAAAACTGAGCTGCTGCTGCTGAGTCGCTTCAGTTGTGTCCGACTCTGCAACTCCATGAACTGTACCCCGCCAGGCTCCTCTGTCCACGGAACAATCCAGGCAAGAATACTGGAGTGGGTTGCCAGAGTGGGCACCAAACATTCTATCTTTTGAAAGGCTGGAATTTTGATCTTGTAGATTAAAGGGTATTTCCCTGAGATCATATATTAGCAGAGGTGTGTCCTGGGCTTGTTTGTTTGTTTTCGTCTTTGGAGAGCAATGAATCACCCTAAAGAAGTAAACAGAAATTCAGTTCTAAGAAGTTCTGTTGCTGCTGCTGCTGCTAAGTAGCTTCAGTCATGTCTGACTCCGTGCGACCCAATGGACTGTAGTCCACCAGGCTCCTCTGTCCATGAGATTCTCCTTGTGGGTTGCCATGCCTTCCTCCAGGGGATCTTCCCAACCCAGGGATAGAACCTGCATCTCTTACTTCTCCTGCATTAGCAGGCAGGTTCTTTACCACCAGTGCAACCTGAGAAGCTCAGGGAGGTTGAGACTGTGCTTGACTTAGTGAGTCTACTTTCTGACCTTGCAGGAAGCTTGGTCCCTCTACGTGTCCACTTGCGTCTTTAGCTCTTTGACTACTGAGTGTGCATGTTTCATACTGGATTGCAAAGGAAATTTACATTTTCTAATTTTTTTTCCATAAAATATACCAGTCCTTCAGATGCCAGGTAACAGCTTTTGAATGAATCTATTATCCTAATGCTTTATTGGAAATGGAGTGATCTACAACACGACTTACCCCTTTGATAATTATGGCTTCCTGTGGCTTCAAGGAGGCTTGAGAAAACCTCTAATTAGATCCACGAGGTCGTGGTCATAAAGACAGCCTCCCCACCCCTACCTTGGTGACATATGAGCCAGGGCACCCCTACTTCCAGTCACCCCTACTCTCCCCTTAGGGCAGGTGGTGCTAGTGGCAGAGTCTGCCCGCCAGGGCAAGAGACACAAGAGACTCAGGTTCAGTCTCTGGGGCGGGAAGATCCCATGGAGGAGGAAATGGCAACCCACTCCAGCATTCTTGCCCGGAGAATCTCACGGACAGAGGAGCCTGGTGGGCTACGGTCCATGTGATTGCAGAGAGTCGGACATGACTGAGTGACTAAGCACAAATACACTCACCCCTCAGCTTGTGGGAAAAGTGGGACCCCTTACGAGTCTGTGAGTTCAGAAGACAAGCAAGAGGGGCTGACAGAAGTGTGAACAGCCCGGGCCATCAAACCGGGGTTTTGGAGCCCATCTATATTGGTGGGGGGTGGGGGGTGGGGAGGTGGGGAACTCTAGTTCCCAGACCACCAAGCCCAGTGCTGAAGACAGGGATTCAGGCATTGCAGGAAGCCTGGCCTGGAGTCCGGGTTTACTTACTTACCCAGCGTATTCCTGCAGAGCATGATTTAATCTCCAAGTACCTCAGGCTTGTTTCATTTTTGTTTTCTTCTTTTGTTTCTTTTTAACTGAGTAAAACAGTGTCATAGTAGCAGGCTCCTAGGTTATTATGAAAACGAACTGAGACAACGACAGGAATGTGAGCTTCCTGAGGACAGGGGCATTTGTTTCATTGCCGGACTGTAGTCCCAGGGCTCACATCATTGCTCTTGGCGCTGAAATAACCGACCAGTCACAGCACACGGCCTGGGTTACAGCCAGTGCTCATAGCAACACAGCTGCTGTCACTCTGCTGGGAATGTCTCCCACCAGCCTACTGCTTCCAGATCACGTGTGCCAGGCATTCTTGTGCACACTCACGGGAGGGCCCAGGCGCAGTCACCCCTCACACTTGGTCGAGAATTGACTGGCTGGGTTCTTTCGATGACTCAGCAGATGGCAGACCTATGAGAGGGACCGTGGGATTGAGGTGGAGGTTCCAGTGTTCTTGCCTGGTGCCTGCAGAGGGGTGGGGATTGGGGATTTCAAAGGGCGGGAATCCTGGAATGCTTGAAGAGTGGCTGTTAGGTGCTGGAGAGGAGGAGTGGTGGGGAGGGGTGGAATGGCAGGGAGCCAAAAGACATTATGTGCTGAGTTTGTTTTAGGCAATTTGCCAGGAAAGCAGAAAGTCCTTTCCCCCTTTTCTGTATTCTTCTCTCTCTCAGAACGGAG
Source organism: Oryx dammah (assembly GCF_014754425.2). NCBI lineage: Eukaryota > Metazoa > Chordata > Mammalia > Artiodactyla > Bovidae > Oryx > Oryx dammah. Next base: position 108,834,786 of record NW_024070211.1, on the reverse strand, counting down.
CCTAGTCCAGTTAGTTCTACAGCTGAGCCACATTTTGGGCCCATGGGCTCTTGCTCGCTAGAGAGGGACCTGGACCACCAGCTGGCACCTTGTTTCTATGGGAAACTTACTCTCACTTCCAAGCAGATAATGAATGGCATTGGTCTCAGAATGAAACCTGTTCTGTGCTCTGTTTGGGAATCCAGACACATCAGGGCTTGATTTTGGTGGGGCCACTGGGGAGTTCTGCTTGCATACTAGAGACCTTACAGACCCCTAAGCAGAATGGAAGCAGACTCTTGGGCTGACAGTCGGTTCCAGGGCAGAAAATTCCTGAATTCTTGAATAAATCGGAGGGTCTCCAATTGGTTTCCAATTGCAAACTGGAGGCCAAAGAGCTTTCACCTCCTTGGCGTGCTAGGAAGTGCTCTAGCAGGGGAAGAACTTCGCTGGAAGAGACGGCCCTGCGCCAGCTGGCCCGAAGCTTGGCTGAGTTTCAAGGAACATTGTGGGGGGGCCATCAGAGTGTTCATATTTTCTCCCAGGCATGTTCCCAAGGGCGCTCTGGCCACATGTCCTGGGAAAGACACTAATGAAACGAGCACAGAGGGCCGCAGGAAGATGTGCCCCACTAGCGGTGTTAAGGAAGCCCAGAAAGAGAAGTCCTGTCTTAAGTAGCTCTCAAAGATTGATTGTGCTGGTGGGAGGGGTCTTCTCCTGGGCGAGCAGTGACCAGGCCATGTTATGTTGTGGGGGTAGATGGGAAGATGACAAATCCTTCTACAGCATCCAAGGGCTGAGCTGGTCACCTCGGGGAACGGGAGTGCTGGGAACAGGGCAGTTGGCAGGACTGTGGGTGCCCACAGCCTCCTGGCACCCAGAAGGACCCTGAACCTCACCCACCCTGCCTGGATATAACCTTGGCTACTGTCAGAACTGGAGCTACTTGTATAAAGACACTTCTGGATTACATGACTTTTGAAATTTGGGGACTTACTATAATGGATCTCAGTTTGGGGGTCTTCTCCCACCTACTGAGAAAGAGAGAGGAGGAGCTTGAGGAGCCAGCCAGATGGCTCCAATGTTAATGGACCAAACATAATACGTAAGATAGAACTGTTTCCAGTGAGTTCCTGGCCTTAACTTGTTAGTGCGGCAAACCGATTTAACCCTCGTGGCTCAGACAGTAATGAATCTATCTGCAATGCAGGAGACCAGGGTTTGATCCCTGGATCAGGAAGATCCCCTGGAGAAGGGAATGGCAACCCACTCCAGTATTCTTGCCTGGAGAATTCCATGGACAGAGGAGCCTGGTGGGCTACAGTCCATGGAGTGTAGAGTCGGACACGACTGAAAGACCAACACACCCAAAGGCAGCCAGATCATTCCCACTGCCTCCATCCCCTCTCCCCGCCCTCAGTAAGAATGCTAGGAATTGTTGTCAAAGGATGGGAAGCAAAGAAACAAACACCAGATATTGACCTGATACAGTGGGCGTCCGGCAGGCTATCAGGACGTTGTGTTTCTCTAGAGTGTTGCAGTTCTTTTCACAGATCATAAACTATTTGATTAGCTTCAAAAAACATGCCGGCATGTTCCAGTTATCCTCAAGAAGGAAGGCAGAGGGGAAAAAACATTGCCTAAGAGACGTTAAAAGGTAATTCCTAAACCCAATCTAGGCAAGTGGTTTTCACCAACTCACCTGGCATCACTTCATCAGGGGGAATGGTCAGAAAACGGCTGTTGGTGTCCCTGCCCAGTGAGGGCTCAAGGGCCCCAAGGGGCCTCAGATGACTTACTGGAGGTGGGGGATGGCCAAAAACCAAAGGTAGTAAGCAGAGGAGCATGCCTGCTCAATCAGGAGACGCCCACCGGGCTGCCAGGAGATCCTGACTCTCCAGGGCTGCTGTGCTGCTCTGGGCCGCCTCTGGAAGGTCATTCCCAGTCCCTGGGCCTTGCTTCCTCTTCACCTCCTGTACCGTCTTAAAAAATGTAACTCCTAATATGCCTCTGGAAGTTCATTCCCAGTCCCTGGGCCTCCTCCATCCAACCCTCCGGCCCTTAAAAAATGTGACTCCTAATACCTGCCCTCATCTCAGTAAGGAGCTAAAACCCAAGAAATGTTAAAAGGTGTTAAGGCCTTGGAGAAGGTTTCCACGGAGGGGCGGTGGCCCCAGCAGCAGGAGGTGCACAAGTATTTGCGTTTCACACCAAAGGCAAGGGCATGAAAGTCGCATCTGACTCTTTGCGACCCCATGGACTGTAGTCCGCCAGGCTCCTCTGTCCATGGGATTCTCCAGGCAACAATACTGGAGTGATAGCCGTGCTCTTCTGTGGGGGATCTTCCTGACCCAGGGATCGAACCTATGTCTCTTATGTCTCCTGCATTGGTGGATGTGTTCTTTACCAGGAGCACCACCTGGGAAGCCCTGGTTCTGCACTAGCAGATACAACATAGTCTTTGCCTGGTCTCTGCCCTACATCTCCTGCAACAGAATTCCCGTGCTTCCCAAGGATACCAAGGCAAAGAAATATCTACAAACTGATTCCTTTCGAAGAGTGCCAGGAATTTTAAACATGGGAGTAATTCATCTTCTAGGAATGAGTTTTTTTTGTTGTTGTTTGTTTCCGTACCATGCAGCTGTTTATATTAGGTTTGCTTCGACAGGCGATTCCGGCTTTATCTAAATGTGTCTTCCCCCACAGGCAGGGTGGACTTGCCCCTGAGTTAGTCATGCAGCACCTGCTGTGAGCCTAGACCTCAGAGAGGGAGGAGCAAAAGAGACTTAGCACTCACTCTGGGTCTCCGCAAAGCAGTGGCTAATGACGCCGGATTCTTGTTTATAATTATGCTTAGCCAGAGAATTCCCCAAATTCATTGTCACATCTTGTTACAGAGACGTGCCCGCTCTGGAGGGGCCCCCTCCAGGTGCATCTCTGGGGAGCAGGCAAACAAAGGAAGAAACATGGCAGCCAAGTCATTACTGGGACCAAAGTGACAGGATGGAGGGCCTGTGAAGAAATGATATGCTCAATTAGCAGCCTGGCAAGTCTACAGATGGTGCTCGTTAAGATTTCCCCTAATACGCTGATGGGGGCTTTGTAGCAAACTTTAGCTTCCTATCCATCTTAGGAGTGACAGAAATAGAGCACTGAGGTTGATTGACAGCACCTCATAGGGCCCATTTATCCATTCCCAAGCTTGCGTGAGAAGGGGAGGCAAAATGCCTCTAGTACAGCAGTGGGTCCCGGCCTCTTGTCAAGACTCTAGCCATCTTTCTCTCTGGTCTGAAAAGTGCTTTGGCTCCAGCGCAAGGTCAGTGGGAGAGACCAAGTGAAGGTCAGACTACTTTCTCTTTCTTCTTTCTTTTTTGTTAGTCACGGTTAGTGGCTGGATTTTTAAAAAGATCCAAAAGCATGAAGCAGGAGACTTGAATATTCTGATTTGCATATTCATGTCAAATCTGTGTTGCCAGCACTTGGTTGTTTCAAAGGCTTGTTGCCAAGAGCCCAGCATTGAAAGGCCTGAGCACATCGGGGGCACTTGGGGCCGCTGTGAGAGGCTTAAGGAAGGAGAGCACCCTGCCCTTCCCTCTGCTTCTCTCTGCTGGTTCTCTGGTCTTCCCGGGAGTGAAATGAAAGACACCTTCTCCAAGGAGCAGACTTCACCTGTCCACGCTCCTTTCTTCCTAAAGACACGTAAGCACGTGAGCTGGGGGCGCCAGAGAGGCACAGGACTTTGGAGATGACAGGTGTTTTTCTTGTATGCCTTGTAGTATTTTTGATCACCATCATTGGCTGTTTTCTGTGTTATTCTGGGTTATCCTGGGAGTGAGTGTTAGTCACTCAATCATGTCGGACTCTTTGTGACCCCGTGGACTGTAGCCAGTCAGGCTCCTCTGTCCATGGGATTCTCCAGGCAAGAATGCCTTCTCCAGGGGATCTTCCTGACTCAGGGATTGAACTCAGGTCTCCCACATTGCAGGTGGATTCTTTACCATCTGAGCCACAAGGGAAGACCTAGAAGCTTCTGGGTTATCCTAGAAGCTAGCAATAGTGGGGCTGGGAGAAAGATACTTTTCTATCCGACAGAGGGAATCTGTTTTTTACGGTGTTCTCACAGCACAAAACTGCAGCATATCGGATTTAGATAGTCTACAAGGAGGAATTCTTCAGTAGGAAAAGCTATGAAACGAAGAAGTGAGTTCGTCTTGAAACAGTAGATTTTAATCCGTTGAAAGTGATATTTCTCAGGGGTACAGAGATTGTATTCCTTCTCAATCAGTTCAAACAGGGTCCTTTCTGGGAATCTCAGGGATTTTATGAGTATCTGGCGCCCACTGGTGGCCAAATGGCAGTACTGGCCTTGCATGCTTTGTTCCTGACCAACATGGGGCACAGGTGTGAGGAGTCAGAAGCGGACTCTCAATGTGCCTCCATTTGTTTCCTGGGGCCAGAGGTGTTGGGGGGAGTAGAGGCAGGGATGGGGCTGACTGCAATAAGTGGCTTGTCCAGTCGCCTGACCTGGAAGCCACAGTGTCCTGCACCACACCACTTGGACAAAGGACTGACTGTATCCTTACTGAGAATCAACATGAGGGACCAGGTCTGTGCAGTGGAATGACATAGACTTTGGGAATTAAAGAGACTAGAGCTCAACTCCTAACTTCTTGGACTAAACACTTAATCTTTTGGATGGAGTCACTTTCAGAATGGTGATAGGAATAAGTGCCAACAAAATGCCTGCTGCCTCTCAGTAAACCCCAGCACCCTTTGCCTCATGCCTGTCCCTGATCCCAAATTTGAAACAGCTCCCTGGGTCCAATTCACTTGACACACAGCTCTGTGGGCTGGCTTCATGCATATACTATTTCTTTATAAAAATATTATAAAGGTTTGTGGGTTTTTAATTTTTTTTTTTTTTTTTGTAGCTTTGTGTGTTAGCTGCTCAGTCGTGTCCAACTCTTTCCACCCCATGGACTGTAGCCTGCCAGGCTGCTCTGTCCATGGAATTCTCCAGGCAAGAATATTGACTGCTGCTGCTGCTAAGTCGCTTCAGTCGTGTCCGACTCTGTGTGACCGCATAGACGGCAGCCCCACAGCCTCCCCCGTCCCTGGGATTCTCCAGGCAAGAACACTGGAGTGGGTTGCCATTTCCTTCTCCAAAGCATGAAAGTGGAAAGTGAAAATTGAAAGTGAAGTCGCTCAGCCATGTCCGACTCTTCGAGACCCCATGGACTGCAGCCCACCAGGCTCCTCCGCCCATGGGATTTTCTAGGCAAGAGTACCAGAGTGGGTTGCCATTCCCTTCTCCAGGAAATCTTCCCAACCCAGGGATCGAACCCAGGTTCCTGCATGGCAGGCAGATTCTTTACCATCCGAGCCACCAGGTTTGCTGCTTTAATTGATTTTAAAAAGTGGTCTTGAGACATTCCTGGCAGTTCAGCAGTTAAGACTCTGCATTCCCCATGCAGGGGGCCTGGGTTCCATCTCTAGTCAGGAAACTAGGCCTAGTGTGTTACTACTAAAGACCCCCACCCCCACCCCCATGCAACAAAGGTCCCGCTTGCTGCAGCCAAGTAAATATTAAAAAAAAGAAAAATGCCTGCTCCCTGGCTCTCTTACCCCTGGTTCTCCCCTTTCCCTAACCTCTTTCCCAAACCCTTATTTAAAAGTCGGTCTCCCTTAAATTTGACCCTGAAGTAGCTCACGCGACCATCTCCATCTGAGATGTGGCCATTGCACTTAGACAATTATGAGACACAGCTGAGCCATCAGGCATGCCCTGCCTGTTGGCCAGTGAGGAAATCCATTAATGGCCATCGTGGAGGCACCAGGACCTCCAGACAGCAAACTCTCGTCTTGCGGATGTGTTTCTTCCGGCTTCACTAGAAGTCATGAATAGATTTTCCTAGTGACCCACTCTAATGTGATATCAGAGTATCTTCACAACAAATCTCAAGTCTTTTTTGCTTCTAGTTTTCCTTCTATCATCATTCATTTGGGACAGCTTTTCTGTCACAGAGGAATTGGGATTTAATCACAAAACGTTTTTCTGCCTTCCATTTTCACTGTGGAGGGAAGAAAGAGAGATTACTGATTGCCTAGATAGGCAAGGTAAGAGGGGGATTCTATACAGACTGCACAGACTAACTTGTCTGACTGTGGCCTTAACTACTTGAAAGAGGATTAAGTAGAACACATGATTAGGTCATTGTGGAAACTGGTCATGTGTGTGGAAAGGGGCAGCAGACGTGGAGACACACAAGTATTTGCTCGTCCAGGCCAGTCAGAGGTGTATGTGCGAGTGTGTATGTAGGGTCCTTGGGCATGAGAGCCAACCTCTCCCAAATCTCTAGTTTTCTCACCTGTAAAATAAGGCATCTTAATAGCACTTATCATAATGTTGAGATTATATCTGATAATGCATTACAGTCCACAGTCATATAAAAAGTGTTTAATAGTGTGTCCACTATTTTCAATGGACTATTATTCATTCACTCTCTTTCTACTTTAACTGATTTTGGGTTCATCTGGTACCTTTGGAAACTTCCTTGGCAATTTACAGAAGTACAGGGGGTCTTACTTCACTTCCTGCTGAAATGGAAGTGCAATTGTTATTTTGACCTTCTAGGGGCTTCCCAGGTGGCTCAGTGGTAAAGACTCTGCCTGCCATGCAGGAGACATGAGAGATGCTGGTTCGATCCCTGTGACGGGAAGATCCCCTGGGGAAGAAATGGCAACCCACTCCAGTATTCTTGCCTGGAGAATCCCCTGGATAGAGGAGCCTGAGGGGCTAGTCCCTGGGGTCACAAAGAGTCAAACATGACTTAGTAACTGAACAACAACACGGGATGAAATTCAGAGAGGGGTCTGTATTTTTGCAATGGGACAGTCTGCCAGCTCCCAACTTGGCTCTGAAACCAGAAGATGCTTAGGAAACGCTTGTCACCTAAACTGGAGCCAATACAATGCTTACTAGGAAATACGCCAAGTGCAGGCACCCCCTCATATACCCTCTGTCTAGCATAAGTCTTCTGGGAGGGGTGTCCCAAATGGGGTCCCCTTGGTTTGTTCTTAGTTTGGGTTTAAATGGATATTTGTAACCAAGACTTTTAAGTCATGTTCCCTAAATGATGTTTCCCTTATCCCTTAAAAACAGACAGGACCTCCTGATCATGTTACATAGCCCACTTTCACCTTACTTTTTTCCACAGTGCCCTTGTCAGAGTGTTGGAGTTGATCATGATGGCTCAAGTTCAATAACCAACCACAGCATTTCCTGTGGTTTCCATTGCATTTCATTACACTGTATTAGAAAAGTACAAGAGGAAATGGTGTTATGTTACCCAGGAGAAAAGCGATGATTTCAGCAAGTTCTGATAGTGCAGAAGCAATCAACACCAGATCCAAATGCCACTGAAGATTTTGTCTGAGAGCCCATTCTTCCAAGATGAATGTGGTGGTTGTTTCTGATATGATTTTCACAGTTCAAAACTCTGTATGGAAGACCAAGTAGATTGATTTCACTGGTAAGAGATATAATTTAGTGCTGTGGCTTGGATAATCTAAAAATATATGCTCCTTGAGCAAGAAGGGCCCTTGGCAGCATCTGTTGCTGGGGCCTGCCTCTAAGAGGCATCCTACATACAAGCTGATGGTCCTCACCGCTACCCAGCAACTCCAGGTGCTGCGTAAGTTGAGAATCCTTTTCTGAGCTCTCATCTTCTTTGTAACCACCTTGCAAGGTGGTTGTGTGAGAAATGAATGAGGTAGTTTTGCATAGAAAACAGTGCTTGCTGTGAGTGGAGTAAGCTGCTCAATATATGGTACCAGCATTATGGATGTCATCATCATCATCAATATTATCATCGTTATCTTATTTCTGCAACTCTTCTGGAGTCAGGGATCTTAGATTTCTATTGAGTCCTGCTTTGGGGTGTCTCATCTTTCTCACAGGAGAAGCAGCCTATTTCTTATTTGAGCCTCATTCTGTTGTTACTCTGACAGAAAATGTTGCTCAAGTCTTCTCACCTTTCAGGGCATCTGTTCCCTTTTCTTTGAACTTAGACAAGCGATCAGAGATCTGAAGGGCCTAGAAGCTCTGCTCTCTCTGTTGGAACACTCTTCTAGGAACTGAAGCTTTGCGAGGTCCATCCTGCATCTTGGACTGCCTTCCTCTAGAGTCCCAGCACCTTGGCGAGGACTCTCCATGGGGTGTGTGCTGAGAAAACAGTGACCGATGGATATTTTGTGTGTGTGTGTGTTTCTCATGTCTTATTTCTTTCCCCTTTCATTATTCTGAGGGCTCTGCTGTAGTTTCAATCCCTTCTTATTACACTTAACTTAAACAACTGGGGAGAAAAAAGTCACTGATCTTGCCTTTGGCCAGTGATCCAAACAGGCTGAGAGAGGGGCTGACCTACAGTAAGTTCTGCCATAAACCAAGGCTGATTTGAGAAGATTTCAAATGAACAGAATGAACAGTCACAATCACTGACATTTATTGAGGATTGTGCTAATCTTTGATATGCATTCACTAATTCTTATAACCATCTGAGGGACAGTCTATAGATGAGGAATTTAAGGTTGAGAAATTGTGTTCCTGCTCAGGGTGAATCTAGTGTGAAGGCTGGAGCTTAGTTTTAACTCCAGCAGCTTGATCCAAGAGTCCTTGTTCTCAACCAGTTGTGAAGCACTTCTGAACAGATTTATGACAATTTTGTAAAGGTACTCCCTTGGGAAAGATGCTTAAAGGGAAGAAGGTGGACCAGGTGAGCACCTACGTATTACTTTCACCCCAAGATTCTGCCAAACCAATGCAATGTTGATATTATCCCATGGTTCTGGAATAAAGTAGCCCATGGTGGTAGCTTTGGCACAGTGCTAAATAATCCGCCTGCAAATGCAAGAGACTGGGTTCAATCCCTGGGCCAGGAAGATCCGCTGGAGAAGGGAATGGTAACCCACTCCAGTATTCTTGCCTGGAGAATTCCATGGGCAGAGGAGCCTGGCAGGCTACAGTCTATGGGTTTGCAAGGAATTAGATGTGACTGAGTGAGTGAGCACTCACTGTGAGCGCTATTGGATAGCTTAGACAACAGAAATGTATTGCCTTTCTAGGAGTTCTAGAGGCCAGGAGTCAGGGTTGTTTCCTTCTAAAGGCTGTGAGGGAAGGATCTGTTCCAGGCTTCACTCCTTGGCTTATAGAGGCCCTTCTCCCTGAGTCTTTTCACATTATGTTATTTTCTCTCTCTATGTGTGGGTCTATGTCCAACCTTTCCTATTTATAAGGATATCAGCCATATTGGATGAGGGCCCACTCTAATGACCTCACTGTAACTTGATTTCCTCTGTAAAGACCTTATCTCTAAATACGGTCACATTGGGAGGTACCAGAGGTTATGACTCCATCATATCTTTTTTGCAGGGGGACCTAATGCAATGCTATAACATCTCCCCTTTGTCATTTTGAAGTAATAATCAGCAAGGGGGTAGTTTACTTTAATAGGAACTCTCCGACAGGCCTTGGAGTCAAATGGAGTAACTTTGTTAATGCCTCATTTGCTACTGTTAGCCAATAATCAAATTAGCTGATTTCTAGATTCTTATCTACAAAAGTAAGAAAAAAAGAAGAAAAGAAAGGATTCAGTCAGTGTCTAACCTTAGAACCCTTGACTGTTGATGACATGGAACGAACTCTCAGTGTATCAAACACCATTTAGGAATTAGATATCCCCCAAGAGAATGTATTGTTTTCAAACTGGTTTCCTTAAAGAGTTAATTAGTCTCTGGTAGAGGAGCAATTTACCTTCAGCACCATTTATTAATGCGTTGGTGATTCCACTTGGAACTGCTCATGTTGGTAAGCAGCGCTCTTAAGAACTATTTACAATTAACACTATTATCTCCTTTCTTATTTCATTCAAAATAAAGAGCACTGCTGCAATTAAATTAGAGAGGAAACCAGGCTGTAGGGAATACAAACTTTAAGATGTATTTAATGAAAGAGTAACAGCACCATGATTTAATGAATTCATGTGTTGGTTTAAGCAGATGCTGAAGAAATGAAATGCTGACTTCACAGCTGCCTGTTGCCTAAGCCTGGGTCAGATTTACACAGGAAACTGAAAGCTTGTTTTAAAGACTTCTACCCTCTTGTTCATTAATGTTTGAATGGGTTGTGGAGGAAAGTGTGTAGAGTCCAGCACTGCTACCATTGTGTAAAAATGGGTGCAGGGAGGACTCTATGTCCCTATTTATTTACACATCTCGGGAAGGCCTTGTGAGAAGCTACTGGCTAGTGACTAGAGGCCTGGTGGGAAGAAAACTGGGTTTGTACTATACACACTGAATGCTTTAATTTATTTAAACTTCGTCCATTGATAAAAAGCAAGTCCATGTTTTGGATAATTGCACACACTTCTGGTTGCTAAGGTGGGGGGGTGGAGTTAGGGAGAGATGGATTGGGAGGTTGGGCTTACCAGATGTGAGCAGATATAGAGAGCAGAAATAGAGAGCAGCTATAGAGAGCAGATATGAAGAGCAGATAAAAAGAGCAGATATAGAGAGCAGATAGAAAGAGCAGATATGAAGAGCAGATAGAAAGAGCAGATAGAAGAGCAGATAGAAAGAGCAGACAGATATAAAGAACAGATATAAAGAAGATATAAAGAAGAGATATAAAGAACAAATAAGCAACAGTGTCCTACTGTATACAGAAAATTATATTCCCTATCCTATGATAAGCCATAAGGAAAATAATATTAAATATATATATATGTATCTCAAATCACTGTTGTGCAGCAGAAACTAATACAACATAGTAAATCAACTATACTTCAATTAAAAAGTTACTAGATAAATATATATTCCATAGGGAATGTCCCTCCTTCTTTTGATTTTCCTACGATAGCTTAGCTCTCCCTCTCTTTCCATCTCTTCCTGAAAGTGGAGTATTTGAACTATTCAAAAACATGGACATTTCAAGCTCCTTGGAACCTCGAAGAATCCTTCCGGGCTCTGGGCATGGTATGAAGTTCAGCTGAAGTTCATCTTGAGGTCTGTGAGCGCCTCTTTGAGCATGACACCCCTTCTTTCCCCTTGTCAGAGGCTAAGACAAGCTTTCAAGGCTTGAAAAAACAGTACTCCAGACCTTGTGAGAAGCTGGGTAAGAGACATTTGGCCTATGGCTTCCTCAGGCTTTGGAGACTGGGAAATCTTTGCTGTCTTTACTGGTATGTGCTATATCTGAGGAAAGCCCCTTGCCCCAATCACAGATTCTTAGGTTTGCGAGTCTGCAAAGGTGAACCAAGTCAGCCACCCCAACCCCCTTACTTGAATCCCTTCTCCAGCATTTCCACGCCAAGTGCTGTTCTTCCTGTGCTCACCCACCGGCTGTGCTTACCTTCAGGCAAGCTTTTACTGGCAAAAAAAACACCTCCTTATATGATGCTGAACTTGAATTTCATGTGACTTCACCCATGACCCTGCACCTTTCTCTTTGCCATCTGGAAATGAGTTTAATTCTTGTTTCACAGGGAGACTCCTTCAGGTGGGCTGTCTTCCCTCAGGCTCTCCTTCCAAGTAAACAGCACGAGAGTTTTCAGCTCTGCTCCAGCTCCTCCTCGATTTCCCGGCCCCCCTCTTCAGAATCTCTGTGGCCACACAAGAGTGGGGTTCGGATCAGTGAAGGCTCAATTTTACCAGCGCTCTGAGCAGTTGGGAGGAGACACAGCCATCATCAACCTTACTCTCTATGTTGTAAATTTAAAGTTTAAACCAAGATTGAAACATCATTTACATTTTCCTTCCTTGTGAGGGACGGTGGAGGAGGGCTTTTACATCATCGCATCATTACATCACACTGTTGCCTCACTTTGAGCTGATGTTACATGAAATGCCCCAGTCACTTCCACAGCGTGGCTCTGAGGCCCGTGCTTGCTTTATTGGAACCATAGCAAGGCCCTGCTTCCTCCCCTTTATCATTTTGTCTTGCTAATCCATGGTTAAAACTCACAGACACATTCTAGACCCAGATTCTGTTTTACGGCTTTCCTCTGGTGGGCTGACAAACCTCTTCATCTAAGTTGGTGGTAAAAGTGCTTCTCTCTGGGGCAGAACTCAGGTCAGATTCTGTTCCCTTTGGAAGGGAAGGCATGCCAGTGGAGGGAGGGGCATGAAGAAACTTGAGTGTTTGGAGAGTTTTTGTTCTTTTTTCCACTTGATCTTCCTTGCAGCACACGGGCTCTTCATTGTGGTGCACAGGCTTATCTAGCTGTGGTACAAGGCATGAGTGATCTTAGTTCCTTAACCCGGGATCGAACCTGCGTTCCCTACTCTGGAATTCTTAACCAGGGGACCACCAGAGAAGTCCCTTAGAGAGTTTTCTGACCAGACTCCTTTTTTTTCCCTTACTTCAGATTGAGCACTGGAATTTGTAAAGTGTGGAGATAACCGTATTTCTGCTTGTGAAAACAAGTCGAATTTCTTTTTTATTTTTTAATATAAATTTATTTATTTAATTACAAGCTAATTACTTTACAATATTGTATTGGTTTTGCCATACATCAGCATGAATCCGCCACAGGTATACACGTGTATACAGTTGCTGGTATACAGTGTGAATCCTTAACCCCCTCCCACTTCCCTCCCCGTACCATCCCTCTGGGTCGTCTCAGTGCACCAGCCCCAAGCATCTTAGAAGGGTATTAGCAGCAGTGGTAGAGAGTAAGTAGGAAAATGAGAAGAGCTTGCATTTCCCTCAAGGGTTCAAGAACATGGAGAAGGAGCCAGGGGGTTCACTGGCCAGGAGGCAGCCTTATGCTTTCTGTACTCAGAACTTTAGCACTTTTCATTTAGGATGGCTATAGAGTTCCAGAAAGAAACTTGAAGAAAACATTTTGGGATTAAAGTCCACTGTTAATTTTTCTCTCTTACTCTCTTCTTCTTCTTCTTTTTTTTTGAAGAGGAAATATAGGAACTGTTAGGGTTAAAAGCGACTTGGACATTAGGATCCTCTTTTGTAAGATGGGTCAGTAAAAGTGACTGTTGTGTAATAGTTGTAAAGATTATGTGAGAAAATGCAGGAACAGTCCTCTGGGTGAACCCTGACTCATTTGAAAGGCTCAGTGAACACACTATTATTATCATGATGGCTGTAGAGACAGTGGCCGTTTCCCCCCATCTCCTCTCCAATGATCATTTTTGGCTCAAAAATAATGAAGAACATTCTATTAACTAGAGCTAGTCAACAAGGTAATTAGAGTGGAGATCTTCCCATTTTTCAGGGGTACTGGAGCAGAAATTTGTCCTACTGGGAATGTCGTTAGTGGAAATTACTCTGTGAGACAGTCTAAGCTACATGTTCTGCTTAGCCAAGTCGGAGTGTCCAGCTACATTCCTAGTAATATCTTCAGTGTGTTAGTGGTAGGAGGTCCAAGTGCTACCTTGGCCCAGCTAAGATCCCCTCATTTCTCTCATTAGTATTTCCAGGGCTAGTGGCAGCCACAGTGACTAGGATCAGTAGGGTCAGTAGGATCACGTTCCACCCCATTACCCCTAAGTAGTATTTAGAGGATTATTTCTCTGCATTGAAAAAAATACAGCCATAGGGAAACATAGGATTCACAGGGTCTTACTCTGCCGTTCCTTTTTCCTTTTTCTGATCGTAATAGCCTAGAGATTCAAAGAGTTGATCTTGGGTCAGGACAGATCATCTAAGGCCTTTATTAAGATTAGTGAAAATTATTTACACATGAATATATGAAACAACAACAATAAATAAAATCAACAACAACAACAAAAAGAAAGAACAAAATATAGTTAAAAGATTTCAAGTACCTGAGGAATGAGGTGCAAGTGCTTTTGTTATTTTACCACAAGTGAGAAAATTTTTTAAATAGAATCTAGGAAAACAAAACAGAGTGTGTATTTATATACTGAAAACTATACATTTCTCTATGCATAGTCATTATTGGCTAGGCGATACTCATGTTAGAGTAATAGAGATTTTGCTTCTGTAGATCCAGTATTGAAGTTTAGAAAACTGCTCTGTAAGATGCGATTTCTATATAATTACAGTGGTTCTGAGCATGAGTTCTGGCATCAGCCTGCCTGGGTTTGAACACTGGCCCACACTTGGGCAAATTGTTCACCTCTCTGTGACTTCATTTCTCTGTCTCCAAAAAACATACTTCCAAAATATATAAGAAACCATTTCAACCTAATAGCAAAAAACCAAATAACCTGATTTTTAAAATGGGCAAAAGACTTGAATAGACATTTCTTTGAAGAAGATATTTAAATGACTAACAGGTACATTAAAAGATGCTTAATATCACTAATCATCAAATAAGGTGAAGTAAAACCATAATGAAGTATCACCTTACACCTGTTAGGGTGGCTGTTGTCAAGAAGGCAAAAGATAAGTGCTGCTGAGGATGTAGAGAAACTGAAATGCTTAAACACTGTGGATGGGAATGTAACATGGTACAGCTGCTTTGGAAAACACTATGAAGTTTCCTCAAAAAATTAAAAATGTTCCAGCAGTCCCACTTCTGGGCATTTAATCCAAAAGGAGTGAAATCAGAATCATGAAGAGATATTTGTGCTTCCATGTTTATTGTAACACTGTTTAAAATAGCCAAAATGTGGAGAAACAAATGAAATATTCACCTATAGATGAATGGATTAAAAAAGTGTGGTATATACACACAGTGGGATATTATTCAGCCTTAAAAAAGAAGATAATTCTATATGCCTCCACTTGGATGAACTTAAAAGACATTACACTAAGTGAAAGAAGCCAGTCACAGAAGGACAGATATTGCATGTTAATACTTAGATGAGGTATATCAAATAGTCAAACTCATAGAAGCCAGGAGTAGAATGGGGGTTGCTCGGGACTGAGGGGATTGGGCAATGGGAAGCTGTTCTTCAACTGGTATAAAATTTCATTTATGCAAGATGATTGAGCTCCTGAGATGTGTTGTATAACATCAGGTCTAAGTTTACAATATTGTATTATTACTTCATTTGTTAAGAGGGTGGATTTTGTGTTGTGTTCTTACCACACTAAAAACAAATGAAAAGCACACACACAAAAAAAACAACAACAACCCACCAAAAACCTGTATCTAAGAGACGGTTGTGTGCTTAGTCACTCAATCATATCTGACTCTTTGAGACTTCATGGATCGTAGCCCACCAGGCTCCTCTGTCCATGGGGATTCTCCAGGCAAGAATACTGAAATGGGTTGCCATGCCCTCCTCCAGGGGATCTTCCCAACCCATGGATTAAACCCAGGTCTCCCACATTGCAGGTGGATTCTTTACAATCTAAGCCACCAGGGAAGCAAACCAGGTAAGGCGGAACCTGGATGGTTTGGGTTAGGTAAAATCATTCATGCAATGTACAAATGCTTTAAGAACCTGACATGCACTCAGGGTTAAATAACCATTATTATATCTCTATTATACCAGTGGGAGCTCAGGTTGCTTGGATTACTTGATCCAAGTTACCATCATTAGTTGGGTGGCATCATGCTTAAGTTCTAGTCACCATAAATCAGAGGGAAAAACAGACCTAGAGGATTGAGAGTAAATATTTAACTTAGGTGTTTGACTGGTTGGCTTTGGTCAGAGCTTATGCTGTGCAGCTATAGAGATTGCTTTCCATCTCCAGTTTCTCAAAAGGAGCTGAAATGAAACTGTTCAGGGCAGTTGCTGGTATACAGTGTGACAGGATGCTGCGCTGCTTTGCAAGACCTGTTTCAGACTAGGGCACTATTTATTTCCGGGACGAATCAGGCAAGAGCTGTGATCTGGCTCTTTCCTGGGCAGATGCTATGTGCAAAATGAGCTTTGAAAGCTTGTTAAACCAGAATCTGCATTCAGTTGAGTTCAGTTAAGTCGCTCAGTCGTGTCCAACTCTTTGCGACCCCATGAATCGCAGCACACCAGGCCTCCCTGTCCATCACCAACTCCCAGACTTCACTCAAACTCACGTCCGTCGAGTGAGTGATGCCATCCAGCCATCTCATCCTCTGTCGTCCCCTTCTTCTCCTGCCCCCAATCCCTCCCAGCATCAGAGTCTTTTCCAATGAGTCAACTCTTTGCATGAGGTGACCAAAGTACTGGAGTTTCAGCTTTAGCATCATTCCTTCCAAAGAAATCCCAGGGCTGATCTCCTTCAGAATGGACTGGTTGGATCTCCTTGCAGTCCAAGGGACTCTCAAGAGTCTTCTCCAACACCACAGTTCAAAAGCATCAATTCTTCAGTGCTCAGCCTTCTTCACAGTCCAACTCTCACATCCATACATGACCACAGGAAAAACCATAGCCTTGACTAGACGGACCTTAGTCGGCAAAGTAATGTCTCTGCTTTTGAATATGCTATTTAGGTTGGTCATAACTTTTCTTCCAAGGAGTAAGCGTCTTTTAATTTCATGGCTGTAGTCACCATCTGCAGTGATTTTGGAGCCCAAAAAAATAAAGTCTGACACTGTTTCCACTGTTTCCCCATCTATTTCCCAAGAAGTGATGGGACCGGATGCCATGATCTTAGTTTTCTGAATGTTGAGCTTTAGGCCAACTTTTTCATTCTCCACTTTCACTTTCAAGAGGCTTTTGAGTTCCTCTTCACTTTCTGCCATAAGGGTGGTGTCATCTGCATATCTGAGGTTATTGATATTTGTCCCGGCAATCTTGATTCCAGCTTGTGTTTCCTCTAGTCCAGCGTTTCTCATGATGTACTCTGCATATAAGTTAAATAAGCAGGGTGACAATATATAGCCTTGACGTACTCTTTTCCTATTTGGAACCAGTCTGTTGTTCCATGTCCAGTTCTAACTGTTGCTTCCTGACCTGCATACAGATTTCTCAAGAGGCAGGTCAGGTGGTCTGGTATTCCCATCTCTTTCAGAATTTTCCACAGTTTATTGTGATCCACACAGTCAAAGGCTTTGGCATAGTCAATAAGGCAGAAATAGATGTTTTTCTGGAACTCTCTTGCTTTTTCCATGATCCAGTGGATGTTGGCAATTTGATCTCTGGTTCCTCTGCCTTTTCTAAAACCAGCTTGAACATCAGGAAGTTCACGGTTCACCTATTGCTGAAGCCTGGCTTGGAGAATTTTGAGCATTACTTTACTAGCATGTGAGATGAGTGTAATTGTGTGGTAGTTTGAGCATTCTTTGGCATTGCCTTTCTTTCTGGGATTGGAATGAAAACTGACCTTTTCCAGTCCTGTGGCCACTGCTGAGTTTTCCAGATTTGCTGGCATATTGAGTGCAGCACTTTCACAGCATCATCTTTCAGGATTTGAAACAGCTCAACTGGAATTCCATCACCTCCACTAGCTTTGTTAGAACCCTGGTAATTTTAATGCCTCATATAGAAGAATGGATTTACTCATATTTTGTTTTAAGAAGTGAATCATGTTGATGTATGGCAAAACCAATACAATATTGTAAAGTAATTAGCCTCCAATTAAAATAAATAAATTTATATTTTTTTAAAAAAGAAGTAAATCACAGAGTTGAAGAATGCCAGCAGTGTATCAGCAGAATTGTCTTATTTTTCAACACGCAAAAACTTATGAAACTGTTGGCCAGTATTATCTTTATAAACAGTGGTGTAGATTAAGTTGTCACAAATAATTCATAAATATTAAAAAGAACTTTTAATTTTGAAAATGTTTAGCTCTTCCCTCCACACTGATGAGATTGAGATGTCTTGTGTTCTTGAGAATTGTTGGGATTAATAGAGTGGAGAAGAGCCGAAATTGATAATTTTTCTTAGACGCTCCTGGAAATTTCCCTCATTAAATGTTGGGCTGGGTTTCCCACAGAAGTTTCAGAGTTTCTGGGGAGATTTTAAATAGAAAGGGATTCTCTTCAGCCTGGATAATGGACATGCCCTGCCTACAGGCAGAAAAATGGACAAAATGATGTCTGATGCTCCCTTTTTCTGTGACCACTGAACCCTAAGTCTCAACTTAGACACAGGCTCCTTCATAGTGTCTCTGGACCAACAGGTCATGAGAAATCTCTATGGCAACAAACCAGCATTAGGGAGCCCCTTGCAGAAATACTCAAAGGCTTGAGGAAGTTACAGGATTTTGTCTGAAAAGACACACTGACAGCAAAAGTAACGCAGCTGGCGAGCTTGATCTTAGGTGCTAGACTGCACCTTGGAAGGATTAATACAGGCTTATTTCTGCATTTATTCAACACATATTTACTGAACACTGGTCTATATGCCAGCACTCTGCTAGACAAGGGGATAGGAAGATAAGCAAACCAACATGGGTCCTGATTTCATGAAACTCATAAATTTTGATGAGAAAGGCCAATATTACCTAACTTACCTGTCACACAAATACATAATTACAGAGTGTTATAAGCTCCTTGAAGTAAATTACAGACTGCGGTGAGAATGGATAAGATGGGAATGTCATTGGAATGAAGAGAGGTCGGTAGGAATTTGGAATTGTATGGGCTTGCCTGAGAACGGGTTGAGTCTGTAGGATGAAGAAACGAGATAAGCAGGTAAAATGGGAACGTTCTAGGGAGAAGCATGGGCAAAGGTCCCCAGATGGCAAAATGAAGACAGTAGCCTAAAATGGAGGTTTGTGAAGTGTGCTCGGACAATGTGGTTTATGTCCTGTGTTTTAATCTTAGTCAAAGGGCAATGGGAACACACTGAAGAGTTTGGGGAATTGGAAGTGGGGAGAAAAGCAGCAAGATCAGACTTTAATTTTGAGCAATCTGACTGCAGTGAGGAGAAACCATCGAAGGTACACAGAGTAAATATGCTGTAGTTGAGGTAAGAGATGACAGAAGCTTGGACAAATGGTTGCCCTAGAGGTGAAGAGGAATAGATGGACCTGAGATCTCCTTTAGTTCAGTTCAGTTCAGTTCAGTTCAGTTGCTCAGTCGTGTCCTACTCTTTGCGACCCCATGAATTGCAGCACACCAGGCCTCCCTGTCCATCACCAACTCCCGGAGTTCACTCAAATTCACATCCATCGAGTCAGTGATGCCATCCAGCCATCTCATCCTCCGTCATCCCCTCCTCCTCCTCCTGCCCCCGATCTCTCCCAGCATCAGAGACTTTTCCAATGAGTCAACTCTTCACATGAGGTGGCCAGTGTACTGGAGTTTTGGCTTCAGCATCATTCTTTCCAAAGAACACCCAGGGCTGATCTCCTTCAGAATGGACTGGTTGGTCTCTTTGCAGTTAGGAGATAACATTGATGGCACTTGGTGCTGGACCCAGAAAGAGTTGGTGGAGCGAGGGAGATAGAAACTCCAGGTTTGAATGTATTACTCACATAGAGCTACATCAGACAGAGCTGGCTTTTTAGATCAGATCAAGGGGAAGATCTGGAACACTTTCTTGGTCCCTCTGAACTAAGTGGGGAGGAACCTCCCTAACTTGAAGTGGTAGAAGATGATATCTCAATTCATCTTGTTTTAAAAAATTTATTTGGCTGTGCCAAGTCTTAGTTGTGGCATGTGGGATCTAGTTCCCTAACCAGGGATTGAACCCAGGCCCCCTGCATTGGGAGTGCAGAGTCTTAGCCACTGAACCACCAGTGAAGTCCTTCAATTCATCTTGACCAGGGATTCCTGGAGAAGCCCCTCTAAGGTATCCTGAAAAGTGGCCTCAGTCTTTGGTTTACCTTTTTAAAAAAAAAAAAATTTATTTATTTAAATTGGAGGCTAATTACTATACAATATTGTAGTGGTTTTTGCCATACATTGACATGAATCAACCATGGATGTATATGCGTTTCCCATCCTAAACTTCCTTCTCACCTCCCTCCCCATCCCATCTCTCAGGGTCGTCCCAGTGCACCAGCCCTGAGCACCCTGTCTCATGCACCGAACCTGGACTGGCGATCTGTTTCACATAGGGTAATGTACATGTTTCAGTGCTATTCTCTCAAATCATCCCACCCTCACCTTTTCCCACAGAGTCCAAAAGTCTGTTCTTTACATCTGTGTCTCTTTTACTATCTCGTATATAGGGTCATCATTACCATCTTTCTAAATTCCATATATATGCATTAATATACTGTATTGGTGTTTTTCTTTCTGACTTACTTCACTCTGTATAATAGGCTCCAGTTTCATCCACTTCTGGTTTACCTTAAGCTCTGTTAAGAAAGGGACTATGTCCTTTTCTTGACTGTTGGCCAGGGCTTAGCAGAAAGCCCAGCACATATGTCCACCAAAATATTATTGATAAATATATATATTTTCCCAAGAGCACAGAGAATATAAAAAGCAATGGCGAGATGGGGAGAAGTCTAGAAACCTATACTTCAGACCTTTGGCGCAGTGATCCTCCCTCCCTCTTAGGTCATGTGCTTTTGTTGAGACTATGCCTTTCTACTTCAAATACCCTCATCTCCTCATTTAGTTGAAAAAGCTTTAAAAGTTGCTTGGGTGAATATATTTGGTTTTATTTTGAAGTGATACCATAATTTGGCAGCATTTATTTAAGTATAGCATTTTTTTTTCAGTTGGATGAAACAGGGAGTTATCAATTGTAACTACATGGAGAAATGAGTAAAGAACTCAGGTCTATGCAAAACAAAGGCAATAACCATTAGGAAAGTTCAGGACTTCCCAGATGGCTCAGACAGTAAAGAATCTGCCAGAGATTCTTGCAGGAGACCCAGGTTCTATTCCTGGGTCAGGAAGATCCCCTAAAGAAGGAAATGGCAACCCACTCCAGGATTCTTGTCTGGAGAATTCCAAGGACAGAGGAGCCTGGCAGGCTACAGTCCATGGGGTCACACAAAGTCACACATGACTGAGTATGCACGCACGTGAGCTCAGCTACACAGTGGAAAGTTCAGCAAGGGAGGTTCTGGAAGATTCTAAAAGTCTGGGCAGCCCTAGGGGCCTGGAAGGTTGGGGAGCAGCAGGCTAGATTTGTTTTACAATATTTATTTACTTGGCCGCATCAGGTCGTAGTTGTGGGCATCTGGGATCTTTAGCTGTGCCATGTGGGATCCAGTTCCCTGACCAAGGATCAAACCTGGGCTCACCTGAATTGAAAGCATGAAGCCTTAGCCACTGAACCACCAGAGAAGTCCCAGGTTAGATATTTTTAAAGCAATGAAATGAACCCAAGATCTAGGAATTTAAGGTGAGAAGGAGAAGCCTCAGCAAATGATGTGATGAACTTCATCTCCAAGGACAAGATGAGTGACAGTCACCTAGTGTTAATTCCAACCAGAAGAAATCAGGGATGTACAGGTGGAATGGTCTCTGGGCCTTGTAGGACCAAGATGGAGATGAGTCCACTGATAGGTAGTGAGGATAGTTGAGATAACTTTGCTTGAGACTTTTTCTTTTTCTTTGAGAATTTTTCTATATGATTCTTACTGTGATTGTCTTCATTTTCATGTAAAAAAGGATGAGTGTATCTTTTCTCAAAATAATGAAACATATGGACCTGATAACATTGGAAATTTGTTTTTGAAAGTCATCAATATGTTGTAAATGTCAAAGGAGGGAACTCCTTCATAGGCAGATGTTTCCAGAAAGGTGAGTAAAATGAATAGGATTACTGACATCTTCAAAAGAACATGGTTTTAAGCAGCAGATATTAAATATTTTCTTCACAGTAAATTCGGTGTGTGTGTGTGTGTGTGTGTGCATGCACAATTATACACACTAGATAATTTCCCCAACTCTTTCACTCTGTGTTATTCTGTGGTTGCCCAAGTATGTTAGTTGCTCAGTTGTGCCTGACTCTTTGCGACCCCTTGGACTGTAGCCCGACAGACTCCTCTGTCTATGGGATTCTCCAGGCATGAATACTGGAGAGGGTTGCCATTTCCTTTTCCAGGGGATCTTCCAAATCCAGGGATTGAATCCCAGTCTTCTGCAAAGAGGTAGATTCTTTACCATCTTAGCCACCAGGGAAGCCCATATTATCCTGCAACAGATATTAAAATTTGACACTTTGGGTTTTTTCATATAAATATTCAACCAACCTTTGTGAGTGATACTGGGTGCTGGGATTTGGGGAAGCATCTGTTTAGGCAGTTTCTTTTGGATGGGGTGTGGGTTCAGAGTCAACCCAGTTTAGAACCATTAAATGAGCCAGCAGCAGGCCTGCTCTCACCGTAACTGCTGGTAAAAGAGAGTCTCTGAATTTAGCTCTGTATTTTCATGGGGCTTTAGAGACACCTCACATACTGGATTTCCCAACCATCTCAAGTGTAAGTTGTAAAAGAGTCTATGTCTCGTTACATTTACAAGCCTCAGGATAAACACATAGGCTCTACATTTTTCTTCTTTTGGAATGACAAGTTCCTCTGCTGTTACCATCTATCCACAGATGGTGGTCCTGGAATCTCTCTACCTACACTTTTATACCTGTTTCTCTTTTTCAGTCCTCTTATTCCTTCTCTCATTTTTCTTCCCTCCTACTTGCACTTTTATAGTATTTTTCTGCTGCCCCTTAGCTTCTACCAGTCTCACAATGCCCTATTACCCTTTCTTCTCCTGCCCCCGGGTTCCAGTCCTTCAGAATCTTATTCTCAGCAAGGTAGTACATCCAATCCCCCTTTAAGAAATTATTTTACTTATCTCTTAATATTTTGATCAGAAACAAATATTTAACATTCAGGAGTCACTCTAAGTGGTATGGATTAGAAGCATGGGACAGGCACGGGTGAAAAATCATTTTGGATGGGAAAGCCTGTCCACTTTCCATACATTATAACCAGCAGGCAAAAACTAAATATCGGGCAGGTGCCATCCCTGCCCAGCTTCTCAAGAAAAATTTAAGGAGGGACCCTGGGACCTCAAAGGTGATGGTGGCAGCCCGTCTTTTTACCAAAAGGAGTTTGATCTAAATGAGTCCAGTTTGGATTAGGTAAAGAATGAAATTGAGGAGATGTGTCCTAGAAATCAGCCAATTTCACAGCCTGGGGCAGGTATTTGCCATCAGCTGAGTCATACTGCCTTGGGATTAGCCAGCTCTACTTTCTGTTTCAACAATAAAAAGTCTTGCAAAACTGCTGGCATGTGAGACAGAGGGATCCAAAAAGTTTTGGCATCTTTTCCAGCAGCATAACGGGTTTTAGGGAAGAGACTTGTGAGAGCATGGTCCATGCACTCCACCACCAGGGACAGATCCATGTTCACAAAGGATGCGGTGCCTTTCAATTGTTCTAGGCCTGTAAAAAAAGAGACAGAAGCACATTTACCCCGTGGAAGAAGCGGAGTAGGGGAGTGTGAAGCTAGGTTGCAAAGGGGAGGATGCAGTGAGGGCATTTATTTTGATTTTGCCATTATAACTGGGTCCGCTTGTGGTGGGTTTTTATCTATTCCTCAGAAAAGGAAGCAGCAGTGATTTCTTTAGATTGTTGGCTCTCAGACTTGAGTGAGCAGCAGAATCTCCTAGAGAGCTTGTTCTAAGCCAGAACCCAGGAAGTTAGTAGTTTGTATAAACATGGTGGTAGCAGTATAAACACAGTACTTCTTAAGACAAATTTGATATAGGAAATGTGTGTGTACGTGCTTGCGCATATACGTGTGCACTAATATAGCACGTGCCTCTATAATTCAGTGAATAAAGAGAGACTCATCCACTAAAGCCCTGACTCAGGAAGCTAAAGGTATGCTGGTTCTCAGCAAATGAATTGTTTGAGTAATGAGCTAAGATACCTTTAAAGAGGCAGTGACTGGTGATGGCTTGAAGCATTCCTCCTAAGCTCTTAAAACATATTTTAAATTGTGTATCCTCAAGGGAAAATCTACTGTGTTAAATCTTTTGACTTCAGCTCCCAGTAGCCACGAGCTGTTCCAAGAGCCTAACTGAGGTTAGCTCAGAAGTCTTAAGTCTATTTTAAACTCCTACGACTCCAGTCTGGGAAACGAAGCAAAATGAGCTTAAATTTGTGGTCTGCTTTAGAACTATGAGTCTTGCTGATCTCAAAGTCTTGGCTTGGAGAACTCTAATAAGAGCAACCAGGACAAAATTGGGCTCTAAGCCTTTCGTAATTCTGAGAAAGGACCCCTGACCCAGAGGCCAAGTCAAAAAAATTTGAGATAGAAGGCATCTAGAAAATATCAATTTCAACATCAAACAGGGAAAGCTCTTTTCAATGAGGGATTTTGTTTTCGAACTTAGAGGCTTCGGAGTCAGTGAGTGAGAAACAGCTTTGAATGGCAGTGGTTGTAACCTGATATGTAGTGACATGTCAGCACTGCGAGGTTTGTCAAACCAGACGTTCTAGTTGACATATATGTACCTGTATGCATGTGTCTGTGTGTGTGTGAGTGTGTGTGTGTGCAGTCGGGTAGTTGCAGAAGTCAGTCATTCTCCCCCAGTAGATGTGACTAGGCTCGGCTCCACCTTGAATACTCCTGGCCTTGAACCTTGCCACAGTTGGCTGTCTTACCTAAGCCCGCCAAAGAAGAGGCAGGATCACAGCTGGGGTTAGGGTGACACCAGGTCAGGTGGAGCTCCTGGCTCAAAGCAGGAGCTTAGTAAGTGTTTGAGGACTAGTTAATAGGGCCAGGAAGTCTGATATGGAGGCAAGAGCCCTGATACAGGAAGTTCCAGCAGTTCCTCAATGCCTCATTCCCATTACAGTGCATGGCAGAGAATAGATGGCCAAGTCAGGCCATCTGGATTCAAATCCAGCTCTTCCACTTACTAGCTGTGCTACTTTGGGCAAGTTATATCCCTGTGCCTCTGCTTCTGTAAAATCCAGAGGGTTTGTTTGGGTGTTTTAAATGAAAGAGTTTGTGTAAAGTGTTTAGAATGGTGACAAGTATACAGTGAATGTTTACTATGTGTTAGTCATTGTTATCTAACCTTTATGATTATTCCTCCAGCCTTGACTCAGTCTGACTTACCTTATTTCTCCTTCCATCTCCACTGCCATGCATTCCTGCTGTGGAAAGCTTCCACCCAAATATTAATAATTTCTTCCTGTTTAGATCATGTTCAAACCTGACCTTTCCTATAAAGGTTTCTTAGCCAGAAATGCTTTGATCCTGTGCTGAATTTCTTGAGCAGTTAGAGACTGTACTATCTAGCACTCCTTCTAGGCTGTTGGTTTGTGTCTCAGAAATAAAGGATCGAGTTTCTTGCATGTTGTAAATCTCAGTGTTCAGAGTCATCTGGTTACTTTCTGTTGTCACCTAGATTGTAAGTTAGTCAGAGTCTGAGTCTTTGAATGAGTGGTAGGTGATCACCAAAAAGAGGTGGTTTGTGTAGATGTAATGACCATGGGCTCCAGTTCAGGCATTGCTCTGAGGAGCTGTATAAACTTGGGTAGGACGTTTCCCCTTTCCAAGCCTCTGCTTGCTGCTATAGTTCTTTTGAGGAATAAGTGATACAATTCATAAGGCATTTAGTATGGAACTTACCACTTAGTAAATGCCCAGTCAATGTTTATAAACACGAGCAAGAGATAACACTAATTAACAGGGACTCCTGATCTATATTTGAGATCTCTACTGGTGTATTACCATGATAACCTTATTTTTTCCTTTCTGTTCGAATCTCTTTCAAGCTGTCCAGGACAATGAACCCCATAGGACCCTGGGTCCACCCCAAAGCTCACTTTTCTTGATGTAGCTTTCTCCATATTGTTGTTTGATGTCTGGAGACAGATGCTTCCAAATGGCAAGTTTTTTTTCAGCAGCCTTTTCTGGATCTGACAAATTGGTTTTAAACAATCCTGGTTCAATGCAAGCAACATGCACACCAAAAGCTTTCATGTCCCTCCTGTGAAAAGAGCCCGTTGAAGACATTTAATTCAGGCTTATTTGAATAATGTTTGCTTATAAATCTTTTCATGGAATCACAGAATGGGGTGCACAGGAAAGAGCATCTTATTCTACCATCTCAGTTTGCAGATGAGGAACTGAACTACGGGATGGACCATCTTCCACATTCCAGACTGGCTACTATGCAGTTTACATGTGGGACACATCTGAATAGCACAGCAAAGTCTTTGAAAGTGAACAAACATTGGGAACAAACCACAGAAGGTTGGTTGGAAGTTGTGACCTGAATACAAGCTGGTCAATTATCTGCTAAAAACAACAATGACAACAGAAACCTATCAACATTCTCCCCAGAATTTAATAAGACTCACAGTTTCATGTTGTACCAAGTGTTTAGCATATGATACATAAAAGAAGTCAGATAATCTCAACTCACATGAGAAAAGACAATGGACAGATACCAAGGCCGAGGCAACATGGATGTTGGAATTATCAAAGTCTTTAACGTGCTTGTTACAGAAGGCTCCAAGAGAGAGACACTCCTGAAGTAAATGGGAATTTAGAAAGCTTCAGAAAAGAAAGAAAAGATAAAGAAGAACCAAGTGAAAATTTTATACTTGAAAAATGCATTAACCAAAATAAAATATTCACTGGCTAGACTCATTAGTAAAATGAAGAAGATGAAGGAAAGTCAATGAATTTGAAGATAGATCACTAGAAATTTCCTAATTTGAACAGCAGAGAGAATAATGATTGACAAAGTGAACAGAACCATAGGAATCTAGAACCATGGGACAAAATCAGGTCTAATATTTGTGTTAGAATCTCAGAAGGAAGAGAAATAGTGGATTGTAGATAAAAAATGTTTGGAGAAACAATGGCTGAAATCTCCTCAGATATGTGAAAAGGCATAAACCTATAGATTGGAGAAGCCCAGTGAACCTCAGACATCATAAACCCAAAGAAACTAATGCCTGGGGCACTGAATTGAAGGACTTTGCTAAATTGGTCCTTTCATGGTTTTATGCTCTTGAGTTCTCTGGTGACCCATAGCAAAAAGAGGTAGTCAATGCTTTCTTGTGGTAGCAAAATCTTCACATTAGTTTAGCAAGCTTCTGTGTGTGTGTGTGTGTGTGTGTGTGTGTGTGTGTGTGAGTCACTCAGTCTTGTCCAACTCTTTGCCACCCCATGGACTATAGCTTGCCAGGCTCCTCTGTCTATGGGATTCTCCAGGCAAGAATAATAGAGTGGGTTGCCATTCCCTTCTCCAGGGTAGCAAGCTTCTAAGTTTTATTTGGAAATAGAAGCATCAGAGGAAAGCTGTCTTTCTTGTCCTTGGGGTAGAGGTGGGACGGTTACCATCCACTCAGCTATAGTGTGTGAAATTTGAGTCCAGAACTTGCAACAAGGGGGAAAAATGTTGCATCCCTAAGTCATTACTTTATCAGATAATTTTCTACTGAGGGTTTTAAATAAGATGTCACTGTTGTGTCTGCATCTGACAGTAATACCAAAAGAGAGACCTGATTTATTTCCTCTCTATGATTCCCTAACTATTAAACAAGTTAATCTGTTGAATACAAATTTGCCACCACTATTCACATATGCATTAATGCAAAAAGGAGAAAAGACTTTAAAAGATTTAGGTTCAAATCCTATTCTACCACTTGACAGCTGGGTGACCTTGGGGGAGTTATCTCATCTCTCTTAGCTTCAGTGGTATCATTTATATTTTATTTATCACTTTTAAAATGTTTTTTCCTGATTTTTTGTTTTGAACCCTTGTGTCAAGGGCTGACTTTCAGTATCATAAATTGGGAATCGTTTAAAGCACTAAATAGAGTGTCTGGTACATAAATGTTCACTGAGTGTTAGTGGTTATTATTTGCTAAGATGCCCATGTTTGCTTTACCTTAAGCTGTCATTGAAGCCTTCTACTGCATATTTAGATGGAGAATAGCCCCCTCCACCAAATGCAAGCCGACCCCCAATGCTGGAGACATTGATAATTCTCCCTCGAGCCTTTTTGACCAAGGGAAGCATGTTTAACGTGACACTGATGAGTCCAAACAGGTTCACTTCAACAGGTTCTCGGTAGTCCTCGACCGTCAGCCAGTCGTTGGGTGCCAGCACACCAAGAATGCCAGCGTTGTTGATCAGACCCCAGAGACCTAGAACAGAGCGGAAGGGAAGGAGGTGTGGCACAAGGTGACATTTGTATAGGCCTCCTTGATGGAAATACAGCTCTGCCTTGTCTGATGGTGCCATTTCCTCCTTCTAGTCACATTCCTTCCTGCTTTGAATATTTGCAGTTTGGGGAAGTGATAGTACAGTGGGTGGAAGGTTAAACTGAAACGGCTGAAGTTCTGTTACTGGAAACCAACCTCACAATTTTTCTGTTTCTGCTTAGAATGTCAAACACTATCTGAGTGAGACTTTTTCACCTCAGATGTGAGGAGATTGCTCTATTTTTCCTATCATGCTGGATGGCATAGCCAGAGAATACTTATGAACTGTTTTTATAGACAAAGAACAACATCGATCTATTTCACATTCATTTTTTGGTAAAAATCCAATCATTCAGCTGTCTTATTTTATGATGGGAAACATTTAACATTGTTAAAAGTGTTTGGCATTCAAGCATTAAAATATTATTTGGAGCCTTATCAAACCACTGCTTTTGAGGTTCAGAGTCTCAACTATAAGATGAAGATGTGATAAAGAAAAATCACATCTGTTCGTTTTTTCCTTTGTGGATTCAAATATCTTCATCCATGAGAATATTTCAAACTTCATTCAAGGAAATAAAATAAAAAGTCTTCTAGTTCAGAATGCTCCTATCTTTGCAGAATCTAATGCAGAATGAGGTCTGACGACTCCCTATTCTACCACGACTGCCTAAGACACATTTGCTCAGATCGCCAGACTATTTTCTTCCTTTCCCAGTGACAGTGTGTGAGCTCTGGAACCATTTTGCACTCGGAAGATGGTCCTGGATATCCAGATGGCAATTCAAGGTTTGCCCTCAGGATCTACTGTAGCTTTTAGCCCCAAGTTTGCTGTGTAAGTGGCTAGAGTAGCACTTCACAGAAAAAGACCAGTTAACACAATCATCTCAGTTCTAAATTCACCCATGTGAACATATGAGAAGATAACATGGGCTGTGTCTCTCATGCATGTAGAGAGCTTGCAATGTAGAAATATTCAGGGCTAGTCTAAACTTTCTCCCATCTTCTCCAGTACACAACTGGTATTTAGCAGACATTTTTTTTTTGAAAGATCATTTAAAATCAGACTATTTACTTTCATTTAGCTTTGCTTACTTCTCAACACCCCCTCCATTTCCCTCATTTTCACATCACTCACCTTTCTCCCCAACTTGGTTTTTCACCCACTGGGCAGCCCTCTTGACATTTTCTGGGTCAGTTACATCCAGAAGCA
This sequence comes from Oryx dammah, assembly GCF_014754425.2. Lineage (NCBI taxonomy): Eukaryota > Metazoa > Chordata > Mammalia > Artiodactyla > Bovidae > Oryx > Oryx dammah. The sequence continues at coordinate 108,805,591 of NW_024070211.1, read as the reverse complement.
CGGTATGAAGCCTCTCTGAAGTTTCTGCCTTTAAAGCTGTTGATCCTGACTCAGTCAGACAGGCAGCAATTACATGAAATCCTTTCTTATCAAAAGTTCTGGCTGCCAAGTTTCCAAAGCCAGTATCACATCCAGTGATGAAAATGTACTTATCAGTGATATTTGCGATCTTTAGCTGTCTTTTATAATTCCACAGAAAACCACAAAGGATCAGAAGGGCTAACAGCCAAAAGAACATTTTTTCCCGGACACTTCTTTCTTGAACAATAAAAGAAGATGGCGTCCTGAGTGTTCAAAATTAGAAAGACAATTCAAATTAGAACCATTAGGGCATAATAACCCAGAGTGATGAGCTTAAGATATCTTAATGCATTTGGATGGATACATAGATGGTTAAAAATACAATAACTCTTGTTTGGTTGGGAAGATGGCCATTTAAGTGTTAAACTACACCTGTCATATGTGCGTGTGTGTGTTCAGTCATGTCTGACTCTTTGTGACCCGCATGGACTGTTTTTCTCCGGGTTCCTCTGTCCATGGGATTCTCCAGGCAAAAACACTGGAGTGGGTTGCCATTTCCTCCTCCAAAGGATCTTCCCGACTTAGGGATCAAACCTGTGTCTCCTGCATTGCAGGCAGATTCTTTACCACTAGGCCACAAGGGTTTCCCAAGTGGCAGAGAAAGTAACTGGCAAAATTGACATGGGTCATTGGGTTGATTTTACTTTTTCTCTCTCTCTATATGCAAATATTTCTTTGCTTAATAAGGAATATGAACATAAACACAGATAGAATGATACACATACACTCATGTGCACACAGACACACAACTCTATTTCTATTATTTTACAAGGAATAGATTGTTTCAGATAAAAAAAAAATTCAATATATCTTCACTTATCGTGGAAAATTTGGACTCTGCTTTCATCTTTTTTTCCTGCTGAAAGATCTATAGCTAAAGAAGGAAAAAACGGCAATAAAAATAAGTCAGAGGTAAAAGGAACGTTTGTGCAAACTAGTTGGTTCTTGTGGTATAGCTGTGACTATTTCTAAAGCAGTCAGGTTTTTAGACTATTGTGACTTAAAAATTTGGTATAGTTTTTCCAACTCTTTCCTCTGTAGGAATTATTGATTTGTTGCAAGTCGATGTCTATGTAGCAAGATTTCCCCTTTTCAAATAAATAAATACATTTAAAATATATAATTTTGAGGGGTGGAGTGGTGTAATTGACTCTTGCAAAATTTCATATTTAGACATTTTAAGGAAATTTCATGTTTATACATTCAATTAGTATAGTGTTTTGCTCAAGCCTAGGTCTTGATAAAAAATTGTTGAATAACTAAAAGTTGACTATATTCACCAAATGGATTCTGTAACCTTTGTTGTAATCCAAACTCCCAAGGGAATTATGTGAAAAATGAAAATATTCATGGGGTTTAATGTGCCCTAGAGCTGCGAGTCAGAGAAGGCAATGGCACCCTACTCCAGTACTCTTGCCTGGAAAATCCCGTGGATGGAGGAGCCTGGTGGGCTGCAGTCCATGGGGTTGCGAAGAGTCAGACATGACTGAGCAACTTCACTTTCACTTTTCACTTTCATGCACTGGAGAAGGAAATGGCAACCCACTCCAGTGTTCTTGCCTGGAGAATCCCAGGGACAGGGGAGCCTGGTGGGCTGCGGTCTATGGGGTCGCACAGAGTCGAATACGACTGAAGTGACTTAGCAGCAGCAGCAGCAACAGAGCTGAGAGTGGAAACTCTGTGTTGTAGGGTTTTGCTGCTGGCAGATAGGCCTAAGGGGAACAATAGTAAAACAATGGCTTTTGTAAAGCGTTCTGCCTTTCACTTTTACATATAGGTCTCATTTGATCCTCTTCATAGCCTTTTCAGTTAGAGAGGGCTCATTACTTGCCTTATTTTATAGGAGAATTAATACGCCAATTAATAAATGTAAAAGGAAAAATGAAATTAGCAAATCATCATGTGGCAGCTGACAAAGTAACAGCTGGTCCAGGCAATTCTACACTAGTGGGTGAAATTCCGATGAGAAACAGTAACTATAGAATCTCAAAGAATCTCTGCATAAGACTGGTACTAATCAAAAAGAGAGCAATAGTAATCTCACAGTGGAGAAATCTGACAGGTACCACTCGAACCAAGTGATAAAAGTGAACACTACAGAGATGACAAAATGCAGAGGAGTAGCTGGACATGGAGTACTTCTCTCTTCATGGATGCATCAGGGATGTATCTTCAGATGCAAGGATCTCACAGAGCACCTGCTGAGAGCTGGCAGGAGTGCCTGACCACCGGAAAGGAATATGGATCCACACAAAACTCAGTAAGAAGAAGGAAGGAAGGGAAAATTAGGAGAGTGATTAGGACTGGATCTGCACTCAGGGGGTGAAGGAACTAAAGCCGGGGTGAGGTTCCCACACCGAAGCAATAGTTTGGGACAGAGAGGAGACATTTGAAGCTGTTGGAGAGTGAATCAATTGATCTGTGACATTCTGAATGGAGCAGAGAAGCACAGCCCTACCTGTCCAGGACACAGGTCCCTCTGTACACGCAGTCGCTGGGAGCTGGACCGTTGGGATTAGAGAGCAATCCCGAAGTGAGGACTGCTGGTGACTGCGGGAGATGGCCTGAAGGGATGTGAGGGAGGGGATCACGGTGGGAGTGCCCTTGAAGGAAAGCCGGGCAGCCATGGAGGCAGGGCCATACTGCTGACTCATGTGCAGGGGGTGGAGCCACCACTGGAGCCTCTCTCTCACCCCACATGCCAGAGCCAGCAGCTGACCAGTAGAACAAGACCCCAGAGATGGTGGTCCTTGGTGGGCCCGATGCGCCAAACAACAGAGAAAGATCAGAGCCAGGAGGGCCCTTTGAGCACCTGCTTCACCAAGCAACAAAGAAGGACCAACTAGGGAAGTCCTTTGAATGCCAGCTTCCAGAGGCTAGAAAAAGACTCTATGTCCGTGCTAAGTTGCTTCAGTTATGTCCCACTCTGTGCGACCCTGTGAACTGCACTCTGCCAACCTCCTCTGTCCATGGGATGCTCCAGGCAAAAATATTGGAATGGGTTGCCATGCCTCCTCCTGGGGGCTCTTCCCAGCCCAAGGATCAAACCCGTGTCTCTTATGTCTCCTGCATTAGCAAGTGGGTTCTTTATCACTAGCACCACCTGGGAAGCCCCTGAAAAAGAGTCAAATAGCACTTTCTCTCCTATGCCCATGGCCACCGGCTTCCCTACACTTTTGGCCCCACCAGGTTCCCCATACTCTGGACGGCCGTGCCACCTCCATGCCCAGTCCTCCTGGGTGCAGAGCTGCCAGAGGCTAGAAGGAAAAAGCCTTAATAGTGCCATATCTCCTCTCCTGTGGCTGCCACCTCCCCTGCATGCATGGTGCTGCCAGGGTCCCCACAATTCAAGCAGCTGTGATACCTCCACTCTTGGTCCTCATTGGGGCAGACCCAAGTCCTCCAGGGCAGCCTCAGGAGTGAACTCCTGTGGATAACCTACATGCAGTGGTGAGGATAAAACCACAATTGAGCTCCAGGGGCAGAGTGGCTAAGGAAGAGGGTTGAAAATCTCTCCACCAGCTGTACAAGCTGCAGATTAAATCCACACAACCAACTAGGTAGACTCTGTGCCTATGGAATATATAAAAGGACAGTAAGAGAAAGAAAAAAAGAAAAAACACATAAAAGAAAAAGAACCCTAGCTCTGGCAACTGTGGACATTGGAGGTAAGTACACATAGGAGTAGAGGCAGATAGGTCCAAAGAACAGTGCAGTGTAGGAAGGCTTCCTAGGAGGTGGAGATAGAACTACTGCTCTCTATATATTTTTTTTTTTTCATTTTTTCCCCTTTCCCCTCTTTTCCCCTCTCTCCCCCTTTTCCCCTTTTATATCCTTTTAATCTTTCCCCCCTTTTTTTCTTTTTCATATATTTCTCATTTTCTTCCTTTTTTTTTTTCATTCTCTTTTTTCTCTCTTCCTTTTGTAAATGTGTGAGTTTCTTTGGGTGCTCTTGGCAACTGAGTGTTGTTTTCACCCTTAGTCTTGAGGTTTTGTCTTCTGTGCTGTGATCCCTGTGAAGTCTTGGTGCTACAGTAAGGGAAGGAACCAATAGCAGACTATTGGAGGCAGAAAAATGGGTAAGTGATCTGGAAGACAGAATGGTGGAAAGAACTGAAGCAGAGCAGAATAAAGAAAAAAAAAAAAAAAGGAAGAAATGAGGACAGTCTCAGACCTCTGGAACAACATTAAGCACAATAACATATGAATTATAAGGATCCCAGAAGAAGAGGGGGAAAAAAGGCATGAGAAAATATTTGAGGAGATAATAGTCAAAAATATCCTTATCTTGGGGAAGGAAATAACCATCCAAATCCAGGAAGCCCAGAGTCCAATACAGGATAAACCCAAGGAGAAATACACCAAGACACATATTAATCAAACCAATGAAAATTAAACACAAAGAACAAATATTAAAAGCAGCAAGGGAAAAGCAGCAAATAACACACAAGGGAATTCTCATAAGGCTAACAGCTAACCTTTCAACAGAAACTCTGGCCAGAAGGGAGTGATGAGGTATACTTAAAGTGATAACAAAATTACAACAAAGATTACTCTATCTAGTGAGGATCTCATTCAGATTCAAAGGAGAATTCAAAAGCTTTACGGATAAGCAAAAAAAAAAAAGATAGGAGAATTCAGTGTTACCAAACCAGCTTCACAACAAATGCTAAAGAAACTTCTCTAAGTTGGGAACACAAGAGAAAGAAAAGACCTACAAAAACAAACCCAAAAGAATAAAGTAAATAGTAATAGGATCATTAGTTAATTAGTGTTATTCGCTCAGTCGTGTCCAACTCTTTGTGACCCCATGAACTGTAGCCCACCAGGCTCCTCTGTCCATGGAATTCCCCAGGCAAGAATATTGGAGTGGATAGCCATTTTCTTCTCCAGGGGATCTTCCTGACCCAGGGATTGAATCTAGGTCTCCCGCATTGCAGGCAGATTCTTTACTGTCTGAGCCACGAGGGAAGCCCCATACATATCATATATATCAATAATTATGTTAAATGTAAATTGACTAAATGCTCCAATTAAAAGATACAATGGATACAAAAACAAGACCCTTATATATGCTGTCTACAAGAGACCCACCTCAGACCTAGAGACACACAGACTCAAAGTGAGGAGCTGGAAAAAGATATTCCATGCAAATGGAAATCAAAAGAAAGCAGGAGTAGCAATAGTCATATCAGATAAAATAGACTTTAAAATAAAGCCTGTTATAAGAGACAAGGAAGGACACTACATGATGATCCAGGAATCAATCCAAGAAGAAGATATAAAAGTTATAAATTATATGCATCTAACACAGGAGCACCTCAATACTAAGGCAAATGCTAACAACTATTAAAGGGGAAATTGACAGTAACACAATAATAGTGCAGGTCTTTAATACTCCATTAATACCAATAGGCAGATCTACCAGACAGAAAATTAATAAGAAAACACAAGCCTTAAATGATACATTATATCAGTTGGACCTAACTGATATTTATAGGGCTTTTTATGCAAAAACAGCAGCTTTCACTTTTTCACGAGCACACATGGAACTTTCTCCAGGATAGATCACATTTTGGGTCACAAATCAAGCCTTGGTAAATTTTAAAAAATTGAAATCATTTCAAACATCTTTTCCAACCACAACACTATAAGACTAGATATCAGCTACAGGGGGAAAAAACTACCAAGAACACAAACACGTGGAGGCTAAACAATACACTTCTGAATAACCAATGTATTACTGAAGAAGTCAAAAAAGAAATCCAGGTATACTTAGAAACAAATGACAATGAAAACAACAACAATTCAAAACCTACAGGAGGCATTAAAAGTAGAGCTAAGTGGGAAGCTTATACCAATACAAACCTCCCTTAAGAATCAAGAAAAACATTGAATAAGCAACCTAACCTTACACCTAAAGCAACTAGAAAAAGAAGAACAAAAAACCTCTAAAGTTTGTATAAGGGAAGAAATCATAAAGATCAGAGCTGAAATAAATGAAGGAGACAATAGCAACTTTTGATCCTGTACCAGAAAATCATTTTTTCTTTTGTCAAAAAGAACATTTTTATGTTGACAAGTGAAATTTCAGTAAGCTCTGTAGATCTGATAAACAATAAATATTACATGAATATCAAATTCTCAATTTTGATCACTTCTATGATTATGTAGACAATGTCCTACTTTTTTAGGAAATAGACATGGAAGTATTTAAGGATTAAGTAGCACCATGTCTCCAACTTACTTTTAAATGGTTTAGGAAATAATAAAAATATGTATATAAACAAACATTAAGAATATGTACATTCTCTAAAGGGAGAATATGAATGTAAACGTGGTACAATGTCAATATCTGGGGATTCTGGGTTGTGCTATTCTTTCAACTTTTCCATAAATTTGAAATTAATTCAAACCAAAAAGTTAAAAATTTGGCAAAGGAAAGTGATTTTTTTTTTTTTTAATGAGAAAAGTGTTCATTTGACTGCTTTGAGTTCCATGCACAGAATAGGTGAGACATTTCATATCCAGAACTTCAGAGTCTAGTGACCTTGGACACCAAGTTTTCTGCCTTCTTCTCTTTGGGAAGTTCACCTTCATAACCACTGGAGGAAAGCAAAAACTCAGACCAAATCAGTCAGACTCCCTCTTCCTCCTCATCTTATCCATCTCCCCCCTCAACTTCCTCCCCTAGCCAAACCAACTTTTCCCGGGTGACAAGCAAACAGAGAGGAGGTTTTAGTTGTTAGGGATGGGCTCACATTAAAATGTGTTGTCCTCATTAGTTACTCCTTTGGGGTGAGGGTTATTTCAGATGCTGGTGTCCCAGCCTGCAGCCTGAATCCAAGGACTGCCAGCCTTGACCTAGAGATTTGCAAACTCTGCCCTTTCCCCAAAGATTACCATCCAGAAATACTGCTTCTTTTTCAGTCCCTAAGGCTCACATACCTCTAGGTCATTGGACCAAGTCAGCCTCAAAGCAACACATACCTTTGTACTCTAATTTTAGCCAAGATGCCACCTTTGAGTAATAACCCTCGGTCAGTCAGAGTTGCTGAGAACATGACCTGTACACAGAAGCTGATTGATGGTTGATTGGTTCATTGACCACTGGGAAGTAAATGAGTAACAGCAACTCACAGGGCCGCATCAGCCTTATTCTGCCAGCTGTGGTCACCTCCATATGGGTCCTTGGTGCCAGCAATTCAGTCAGGGCATTGACTTTGGTTGCTTGGGTTGTTGGCTTCTCTGTGTGTTTTCCAATTTATCTCACAGCCTTTATTGGAAATTGTATTTCCAATTTATCTCCTTGCTTAGTAGGTGTGCAAATCTCTCAGCAAGAAGTGCCTAGGTCTGTCAGAGTCCCTCTAGCACCCAGGGACCATGAGCTTATTGACTCATCAAGGCCAAGAACAGAGTAAGAGAAAGCAGATCTTCAGCCCCTACAGCTCAGTGCATAAGGTTGGGTGCAGTTCTGAGCGTACGTCCTCTGAACAGGTCATGGAGTGTTTTCTTCAGCCAAAATCAACACTAGCCAATTTGCCAGTAAAAATTTAGAAAGCAAGAACCAAGGTCACACACACACACATACACAAGAGACATTAAATCAGGGTTTAGGCACTGAAGCCTTGGAATCGGGCAGATCAAGTTTCAGGTTCAGTTCCTCTACCATCAGAGGGCCTTTGGTGAATTGTCATACTACCTTCCTTTCCATTTTCTATCTGTAAAATAGTGATAACTTCTACCTTGAAGAGTGTTGTTATTTAGTCGCTAAGTCTTATCCAACTCCTTATGACTGTATGAACTATAGCCCGCCAGGCTCTTCTGTCCATGGGATTCTCCAGACAAGACTATTGAAGTGGGTTGCCATTTCCTCCTCCAAGGGATCCCAGACCTAAGAACTGGACCCATGTCTCCGGCATAGTCTGCGCTGGCAGATAGATTCTTTACCACTGAGCCCCCAGGGAGGCCCACTTGAAGAGTACCTGGTGAAATAAAATGACGGGTACACAGGAAGACCCTTGTCACGTGGCAGGGTTGGCTGCTGTATGCATTGCTCATGTCTTAGCATGGGGTTCTCAGCCTCAGTATTTTTGCAGTTTTGGTCAGATAATTCCTTATTGTGGGGGGGTCTCTCCTGTGTGTTACAGGATGTTTAGCACCACCTTGGCCTCTGCCACTTAGATGCCAGTAGTCCTCTTCGCCAGTTGTGACAACCAAAAATGTCTCCAGACATTGCCAGAGGTTCCCCTAGGAATAAAATTCCTCCCAGTAGAGAACTGCTGGTCTAGTGTTTCCTTGTCTTGGAGGTCCAGAATGGTACAGTATTCAGAACTGCTGGAAACTACTGAAAACCCAGACTGGAAATTCAGTCTTTGTTTCCTTAGTAGTGACATATTGATCAAAGTTTATATATTTTACGGTCTTACCAGAAAATTTTTATTATTTATAAATACTGGATGGCATCATCAGCTCAATGGACATGAGTCTGAGCAAACTCCTGGAGATAGTGAAGGACAGGGAAGCCTGGAGTGCCACAGTCCATCTGGTCACAAAGACACAGACATGACTTAGCAATTGAACAACAATAAATTCATAGCCTGCTGCACTAAGCATTAATATCTATGATTTTAAAAAGTTTCCTAGGAACTTCGCTGGTGGTCTAGTGGTTAAGAATCTGCCTTTAAATGCAGGACACTCAGGTTCAATCACTGTTTGGGGAACTAAGATACCACATGCTGTGTGGAGCAACTAAGCCCATGGGCTGCAACTACTGAGCTCGTGTATTTGAGTCCACGCAATACAACTGGAGAGTTTGTGCATTGCACCACAGGTATCTCACATGCTGCAACTAAGAGCCGAGGCAGCCAAATAAATAAAATAAATGAATATACATATTTTGAAAATTGCCTTTTTGTCATCAGGAGGATAGGAGGCAGTGAGCAAAGCCAAATCTATGTATGCTACCATTTGTGAATTTAGAAATTATCAAATGAGCACTCACAGCATTTATGAGGCCTAAATTCTAGCTGAGCCTTTTGAGTTTGGACCACTATGAACTCCTCTAGGGTGCCCTTCAGATGAGTACCATTGACTACAGAATTCAAAGAATGCTCTGAGAAAGCCATGGTCCTTGGGATTCCCAGTTGACCAAGCCAGGTAGGAATGACAGTAACTCTATGATCTATTGAGTGGCTCAGCTGGTAAAGAATCTGCCTGCCTGCCAGCTGGAGACCTGGGTTCGATCCCTGGATTGGGAAGATCCCCTGAAGAAGGGAAAGGCTACCTACTCCTGTATTTGGCCTGGAGAATCCCATGGACTGTATAGTCCATGGGATCGCAAAGAGTCAGACACCACTGAGTGAATTTCACTTCACTTCACCACAGTCTAGGCCCTCTGCTAAGATCTAGAAATATTTATCTCATTCAAACCTTACAGTAAAATTATCTCTATTTTATGGATGAGGAAACAAATTCAGAAATGCATGTTAATGGGCTCAAGATAGAATTGTGTTGTTTCAGGCCAGTCAGTCCCAACATCCGTCCTTTAATTGTCTGCTCCACTGTTACCAGGATTCCCACTAAACTCTGGGAGTCTGGACTGTGTGTACACTTCTCTATACCACCATGCCTAATGATACTTGATACTAAGTAAATACATGTAGAAGGAAAGAAGAAAGAAAGAGAAGAAAGTTTCACTTGAACACCAGGCGTCTAGCGATGACTGGATTGGTTTTTGAGCCTTTTGAATCATCAGGGCATCCTCTTCTCCTTCTCCTGTTTGTCATCAGATAGCCACACTTCCAATTTAGATAACTTTGACCATTACTGAAAAAAGTTCCTATAAAATTTATCTCATTAAATTATCAAAATACTTCTGTGAGTTAAGTAGGGTTAGTGTCAGACATAAGATGATTTGCCAGAGAGTGGCTAGAACTAAAAAGTTCATCTCTGAGCTCCTAAACTGTGTTTAAAAAAAAAAAAAAAAAGAGAGAGAGAAAGAAAAGTGGAACTAGAAAGAGATGAACACATTATTAATCAATAGGAAAAATTAAAATGTTATCAAAATTCTCCATGACGCCACAAAGACTCAAAAAAGGAGAACTAGGTTTCTCTTTGATCTGTATTTGAAGGGCTGAAGAGTAACTGCTTGTTTGCAGCTATTGGAAAATATTACAACTCAATTGCTGTCCTTGTCCACTTCTGCTTCTTTTAATTTTATCTTCCTGGGTTTCTCTTCTTGGTTAAAATATCTAAAATAAGATCCTTTGATTTCACTTCTCTTATTCATCTTCCTCCACCCTTTAAAAATAAATGAGAGATTCTTAAAAAAAAAAAAAGATAAAAAATAATGTCTCCATGTTTCAGAGTCATTATGAGGTATAGTCTTTATAAGAGAGGTAGAGTTCTATGTAGTTACTTCCTCCCAAACTAGTTGGTTTTATTTCCACAAAACTTCACAAAGAGAAAGCAGTACTGAATCTAGTCAATCACACTGTCAGGGTATTTGTTGAATCTTTATTTTTATTTTTTTCAATTTGATGCAAGTGTGACCTGAGGTGAATTAACAATTAAGCTTTTTAAATCAAAATACATCAAATACAGAACATTTATCAAAAAGCTTTCTAAATATTTTCTTTCTGAGTTTCTCTTGCATAAGCTTTCTTAAGGTTGACAGCAGTCTCATTGGACGTGTTATGTCCCTTGTCCATTTAAATCTTGTAAATCTGGGACTTCTCTGGTAGTCCAGTGGTTAGGAGTCTGCCTTGCAATGCAGGAGACGTGGGTTCAATTCCTGGTCATGGAACTAAGATCCCACATACTGCAGAGCAATTAAGCCCACGTTGTGCAACCATTGAGACGGTACACCACAACCAGTCAATAGGAAAATGAAAATATGTTATAAAAATTCTCCACCATGCCACAAAGACACAAAGGAAATAAAAAAAGAACTAGTTTTCTCTTTTGTCTGCGCACAAAGTCCAAACACCACAACGAAAGACCCTGCCTGATGCAACCAAAATCCCACAAATTGAAACTGACTTGACACAGCCAAATAAATAAATAAATATTGTAAACCTGGTTAACTGAGACCAGATTCTTTTTTATTTTTATCTTTTCATTGAATCAAGAAATTCTGTCACTATTTAACCTAACTGGCCATTCTGAGATTTCTGTGACACATTTCTTTAAGAAAAATGACATTTGTGCCTAATGATACAAACTAAGCATATGACTAATGAATGATATTGTGAAGAAAGTCTTCATGTTGGGCACCCAGAAATCTAAAACAATTTAAATGGAGCCAAGGGATCTCACCTAAAATAGTCTTACATGAGCATCAGATTAAAATAATAATAATGATTATGGTGTCCCAATGAGATCGTTGAGGTGATAGTCATCCTTCTAAGTTCCCTCAGACAGTGTAATGAAGAAGCTCCTTCGTTAGTTACGTTCCCCTTGAATCCTGCTTCTTGCAGGAGGGAGGTGACCCTCAGGACCCAGGGTGCCTTGTGTAATGGGACACTGAAGTGTGTGTGGCAGGGGAGTGCCTTTTTGCAGGCTCTTTCAGTCTCCTGGCTGAGCCTGGAGGTGTGCCAGCCCACTCTTTTGTAGGGAAGACCTGATGAGTTTATGTTTTGCATTTTTAGTTCTACGGAAAAAACCTATCTCCGATTTTCTTTTGACTTCTCTCAAAACTTTAAAATTATAATTCATCAAATCATCTGCAATAATACTTAATATTCTCAGTCTCTTCTAGGTTTATTATTTTGCCAGTACGCTTTCTGATATTATTGGCAGGTTAAGAATTATTGCTAAAGCCATGGTTACCTTATTTATGTTGCTGAGTAAGCACTGCTAACTGGAAGACATGATATATTAAATGTTATTATAGCTTATAGTTACGCAGAGCTTCAAGGAAGCTTGCAATATAGAGAGAATGTTATGTAGAGTTGCAGAAAGTGTGTTCAAATCTTCAGTATATTTCTTTTCATCTCAGTTATCTTTGAGCAGTTTTTAATGGCAACACCTTGAGAAAGTGAAATTCATTGTAAGACTTTTAAATCCAGTTCCCATTATTTTCCATTTGATATATGAAATAATAAATTTTCCTTGAATTCAGACATTGAACTTTGTTCTAAAAACTGGGCACACTTTTCAAATATCACAAATAAAGCAAAGATGATACAACATTTAATTCTCATTTTATGCAGCGTCTAGCCAAGGATATTTTTAGGGCACCTACTAAGCTAAATAAAGCACAGTCCTTACCCTGGAACTAACAGTATAGCAGGACATTTCAGAACTCTTTGTTCAAACTTAAATTGAATTTTAATTTAAAAATGTGTTTTTTTTAAAACTTTTCCCCCAACTGTTAAAAATCAACCCATTGAGAAAGACCACACCACCACTTGGATCATAAAGCCTTTAACAAGGATTGCCCTTGAAGCCACTAAACTGACTTTCTCCCTCTGTTATTTGTACGTTGGAAGTTTCAGGTAAAATTCCAACCCCTGAATAATAAAACAGAGTGAATATCTGAAGCAGACTTATTATCATCCCAGTGTCCAGGAATCAAATGTGCATTGAGGAATATCCCTGCTTTCTCCTGGACTAAACAGCATCTTTCTCACTCAGCTTAGTGTGTGTGTGTGTATTTGCCTAAATTGCCCTCTGAAAGTGTTGGTAAACCAGGTAGACAAACAGACCTGACCTGCAGTTGGTAGCAAATCTGTTGTTCCAACCAGGAACTCAGCTGAGATTCCCACTCTTTTTAGAGCTCTTCCCCCACTCCAGTTTCCAATTAATTATAAGATTCATAGATGGTGTCAAATAGGTACAGAAAGATGAACTAGAGGGAGATCTAATTGTAACTCTAGGATGACAAAGAACATTCAAAGAGAAACCTGGGGAGGGAAGTTCAAGGCAAGGTTTCTGGTGGCATTGAGCTTTTTTCTGTGATGAGATGGACCCAGTGGCCATCACAGCCTTCTAACATATCATTAAAAAAAAAAATAGCAACTGTTGACCACAGCATGAAAGACAACTTGATTTATTATGTAAGAGTGAGGAAAATCAAGACAATTTGAAGACTGACATGAGAAATGAAGGAGTGAGTGACAGAACTCCATCAACGGTTACCTTATTTAAGATGAACTGGGACACAGAAGCTGTGGTGACCTTGCTGGGCTGCTTGTAATCTGCCTGATCTGGCCGTTGTGCTGGGGGAAGGAAGGATTGTGTCACCCTGACCTCGCAGATCCTCTTAAGGTAGAGATGCCTGGGCTTCCGTCAAGCTCAAAGTACTTAAGTGTGTGAGGAGTCCGCAGGTTCCCTCCTCGCTCGGTGAGTCACTGTGACTCGAGTTGATGACTAAATTTGTCTTCTTCAGATGGAGGAAGCCAAGAAGCTCTGGGTCATGTGTTTCCAAAGGAATCTGCAGTATCTTTAGCAAATAAAATGTAGTAACTTTTAGAAGGGACTTAAAAATGATCAATGACACCTTTTTCATTGTGAGTACTGAAATAATTAACATGGAGACATTTTGTAAATTGCCTGATACATTGTTTTAATTATTTAACTTTTGAGTTATGATTACTGTTCATGATCTCTAGTTATGTTTTTCATCCTGTTAATAGTACTCCTTCCTTTCTAAGAGAATAGGTAGGGGGAATCAGTCCCTGATGGTTCTTTTTACCACCTAAAAAAACACCCTGATAAGCAAGTCTCCTAAACTAGTGTAATGAGAGAGTGGACTTATAAGTCTTAATTTGTATTTTAAGGTATGACAAGGAGATACTGACCCTGGTGGCTCAGATGGTAAAACGTCTGCCTACAATGCGGGAGACCTGGGTTCAATCCCAGGGTCGGGAAGATCCTCTGGAGAAGGAAATGGCAACCCACTCCAGTACTCTTGCCTGGAAAATCCCATGGATGGAGGAGCCTGGTCATGGGGTCACAAAGAGTCAGACACGACTGAGCAACTTCACTTTCACTTTCAAGGAGATACTGAATGGTCTCTAGCACTGAGACCACTGGGAATGGGAAAGGATGTCCCCTTCTTTCCCAGCATTGGTCTATTTTAGAAACGATCACAACTGACCTGGCATATCCTGAAATGCAGTGGGAAGTGCTGAGGCTGTAGGTACTCATATGCACCACCACCTCCTCTCCCCTGCCCCGAAAGCTGACCACCTATATCTTAGGCACACAGGCTGGTACAAACGCCTCTGATTGTTTAGTTTCAGTCCCTTTACATACTACTTTATTGCTACATGTCTCAGATTCCCCAAGCTTCTGTGTTCCTTCTTTGAAAAGGGCAGTTTCTTGTGATTGGGCTGGGTGGATGAATGAACTTACTTGTCTAGGTAGAGTCTAGATAACTGCTATCACTCTTCAGATTACACAGGGACCCTTTTTCTCCAAATGAACAATACATTAAGATTGAAATTTACTTAGGTAAAGGTTTGCCATCACTTCATGGCAAATAGATGGGGAAACAATGGAAACAGTGAGAGACTATTTTGGGGGACTCCAAAATAACTGTAGATGGTGACTGCAGCCATGAAATTAAGACACTTGCTCCTTGGAAGAAAAGCTATGACCAACCTCGACAGCATATTAAAAAGCAGAGATATGACTTTGCCAACAAAGGTCAATCTAGTCAAAGCTATGGTTTTTCCAATAGTCATTTATGGATGTGAGAGTTGGACTCATAAAGAAAGCTGAGCACCAAAGAACTGATACTTTTGAACTGTGGTGTTGGAGAAGACTCTTGAGAGTCCCTTGGAGTGCAAGGAGATCCAACCAATCAATCTTAAAGGAAATCAGTCCTGAATATTCATTGGAAGACTGATGCTGAAGCTGAAACTCCAGTACATTGGCCACCTGATGCGAAGAACTGACTCATTGGAAAAGACCCTGATGCTGGGAGTAAGACTGAAAGCAGGAGGAGAAGGGGATGACAGAGAATGAGATGGTTGGATGGCATCAATGACGCAATGGACATAAGTTTGAGTAAGCTCTGGGAGTTGGTGATGGACAGGGAAGCCTGGCATGCTGCAGTCCATAGGGTTGCAAAGAGTTGGACACAACTGAGTGGCTGAACTGAACTGAAAGGTTTAGAGTGTCCAAAATGTCCAAATATAGTTCTTCCCCTTTGACATTCCATAAGTCAGAGTAGGCCTTAAATTGGAAACTTTTTTGAGAGATAGTACATTGACTTACATCCACATGAAGAAAGATACAACCAATGAACATCTGACCCTTGATGTGAGCAAGTTACTGTTACTGAGAGGTGGAGACAGCCATAGGTACCTGGGTGGTAATGAGGTAGAGACTCAAGAAGGACCAAGAAAACACTAGTAGTAGGTTTTACTGACTCAGTCATCTTGTTTAGTGCAGCCCCATTTTAAAAACTTCCAGAATAGACTTTTAAAACAATCAGATGTTTTGACTGATTTGCATGTTATGAAGCAGAATTCTGGACATGTGTCTGGATTCCTCAATTCCAGTGGACCCAATTTAGGAGTTCGGCTTCTGTAGCACTGGCACCAGGGTTGGAACACTTGCTTCCTTTGTCAAATGATCCTATTTAGGTGTTCAGTTAAAGGAATCATTTATTAGCAGTGTGTTATCTGGACTGGCAACATATCTACATCAAGTTCACTTAAGTGCTAAACTTTCTTTCATTCTCATTCCTTAATAAGGCTATGAGGGTGTTTCTTTTGTTCAGAACTCTCCTTATGTTAGATTTCTGGTCATCAAAGGTGATATAAAAAATCCAGAGCCAAACTGCCATTCTATTTTCTTTCCAATTTCCTTTTAAAAAAGAAGATTGCACTGTGAACTTCATTCAAGTGTAAATGTCAATGTTGATAATTGGGATGTAATTATATGGGGGTAAAGCTAGATACTGCCATAGAAAAAACACTCAACATATGACTCTCCTTTTTCTTCTAAATGTGTATGTCCCCCGTATTTCCCTCTGATTTCTGCCCAAGGATGCCTTCTCTACTCTTTTCCAGACACCAAAACACAAGGAGAATATCCAGACCTGAGGCTGTCTCAGGTGACATCCATCAGGCTCATTGTCCCTGCACTGTGCTGGGGTGGTTCAAGCTACAGGTAATCCTGAAATGGGAGTCAAATTGAGAAAATGACTAATCCCAGTGCTGTGGGCTGGAGCAGAACAAATTCCTGGAGTATGGCTGGCATCACTCTTGTAAGAGTTGTCAGAGGGTCAAGGCTGTTCATGGAGTTTGTGTGTTGACCAACTTCTTCCTGAATAATAATATAGTCCTCTCTCCAAGGTCACTCTAGCAGAGTGTGTTTCTCTGAATAACTATGAATTGAATTTATGGCTTCCTATTTAAAAAAGTACACTTTGAAATTTCTACCTCCTCCCTTTGTCAACAGCTTTCCTAGTTTCACTGTATAGGTTCCCCTTACTATACCAACAATGCTTCTGACACAGCTTTCAAAAAAGGCTGTAGTGGTTCACCTGTCCACCAGCAAGGGATGAACTCCCAGCAAGGGAATTAATGCTGAGGAGCTTAATTCCAAATGTTGTTCATAAAGCAGAGCTAGGCTTGGTCAAAACCAGGAACTCTGTTTTTCATCTGGCATTTCCTGACTGTCCCAACAATAAGATGAAGCTGGGGTAATCATTTGTTTTCCTACAATGTAAGATCCTTAGGTATAATAATAATAAGGGACTGAGTCATGGGTACATTTGGTAGATTCTTTGAAAAAAGATTCTTATTTGCAGAACACATCATTTCGACTGAAACAAGAGGTCTTTGTTTGAAACGTGGGGTGAGGAATATTATATTGGTGAGTATTGTCCTTCAAGAGCAAGAGAAGATGGGCGAGAATGGAGGGAAAGGAACAGAAGAACTGGGGATTCCCAGCAACAGAGAGACTTGCGGGAAATAGCGTGGAGGTTTAGTTAAGAAAAATGTGGCTCTCACGGAGGGTAGGGAGTGGTTACTCCTTCTGGTGTGACCAACACATGTAAAGCATTACATTGTTTTTATTCCCTGGCTTAAGAATGATCCTCTTACTAAGTTTACTGGTTTCTTCCTATCCAAGACAACTTCCTTTTCCCAGAATCTTAACTGAGATGATAAAGAATCAAATGAAATCAAGAGCAGATGCTTCATAAATCCTATTGTGTAATATGCAAGTACCATCTAGTAGGAAAGAACTCACTAGGAACCAGGAAATGGAGAAGAGGTAAAGACAACCTGCAGCAGTTAGAGATAACTGGACTCAAACCCTGTTTTAAGGTCTTCTGGAATGTTTGTTCTGTACCAGCCTGTGTTAGGCTCATGAGGTACAAGGATGACTGAGTAGGGCCTTTCCTATTGAGGAATCACTCATCATTCATTGGTTAATTGTGGATTAAGGAAGCTCATAGAGCTTCTTCTTCTCCTTGAATGCCCCTTGCTGGCTCCCAACATGTGACCCTCATCTGTGACTATTTTTCATTCCTTGAGACTGTTTTAGATTGTCAGAGAAAGGGTGGGTTCATCCCTTGCTGGTGGACATTTGAACCACTACAGGCTCTTTTGAAAGCTGTCTGGAAACATTTATTAAAGTAAAAAAAAATATGAATTACTTTTTGAGCCAGCAGTCCCAGTCCTGGGAATCCATTCTATAAAAACAAAGCCAGTATGAACTTATGAACAAGATGTGGCAACAAGATCCAGGAACAAAGTGGTGGCCACTAAGAGTGGGATGGCTAAGTAAATTGTGGTAGATATGTACATGGAATGTTATTTTGAAGCCATGAAATATAACAAATTATGGCTCTGCCATTTGGCGTGGAAGGTTTCCCATGACTTCCTTTTTGTAAGGCAGACAGGAATCTCTATATGCAAGTGCATAAAGATATTTAAGTGAACAGGGAGAAAATATGGAAGGATATGCCCTGGGTGGTTAATATTGGTCACTTGTAGATGGATGGTGTAGGTGAATCAACAATGGGATAAAGCAAGAGAGAAAGGAAAAGATTTTTTTGTTATTGTTGTGTTGCATGACTTATGGGAATGCTCTAACCAGGGACTGAACCCAGGCCTTTTGCAGTGAAAGCTCAGAGTCCTGACCACTGGACCTCCAGGGAAAGATATTTTTAAAAGACTGGACTGAAAATGATTTGACAAAACACAGAGCTAACTAAGATAAAGTCCCATCATACTGTTAGGGGATGCACACTGACTGAAGCCGCCCACCCTGGCCAGGCCCTTTAGTAACCATTTGCATGAGTTGCTTTATGACAGGAGATCCTGGTAAGGAATACAGAACTAATAAGCCTCCACCAACCCGAAGAGTTCGAGAAAAGTCAAAAGGAGACACCGCATGTCCGTCCACTTCCCAGAATCCCTCTCGCTAGCATCCATTTTGGCTGAGCGATGCATGTACCACCAGGAAAGACTCTGAATTAGAATGACTAGCCAAAGACCACCCAAAAACTAATCCCATCACCATAAAACCCGAGACTGCCAAGCCATGTGGCAGAGCAGTTCTCCTGGGTTCCCTCACCGTACTGCTCTCCACCCGGGTGCCCTTTCCCAATAAAATCTCTTGCTTTGTCAGCACGTGTCTCCTCAGACAATTCTTTTCCGAGTGTTAGACAAGAGCCCGCTCCTGGGGCCCTGAAGGGAGGCCTCCCACTTCCTACAACAATACGTCTACTTCCCGCCGCAAAACCAAAAAAAAAAAACCCTTGATTCTTATAGAGCCTTTACTTCCAATTACCAATTTATAGGCAATATAGAGAAGAGGAAACAGTCAAACTATATCCTGGGGGCTATAATCAATAAACCAATGATGGACTCCTAAGGGCAAACAACTTGATTTATTCAATAAAAATAAATCACACACAAAACAATGGAGAAGGAATCTACTGACGAAAGGAGATTTAAAAGATACAACCAATAAGGAACATAGTTTAAAACAACAATAAATCCATTTATGGCAATTTCTATGGACCAGTTGGAAATTTAAATAATGGATAGTTGATTATGGTAAATAGTTTTTATTAATTTTGCAGGTATGATATGGTATTAGAGTTATCAATAAAGGAGCTCATATCATTTATGTTAATTACTGAATTTTAATGGGTGAAATAATATGATATCTGCAAGTTGTTTCAAAATACCATGGAAGGAGTGAACGAGGGTGTGGCCGGGCCAGCAGTTGTAAGCTGATGGTGGAGTGAGTGATGGGTACGTGGGCCTTCAGGATACTAATTTGTCTACTTTTATGTATGTTTGAAATATCCCATTATAAAAAGTTGAAAACATGATATAACCACATTTTGTTATTTATATAAAGTTTTTTTGGCAAATTTTTAAGAGAAATTAAGCGAATTAAAAAGCAAGACTTACTTTGAGATATATAACATATCTCTTTTATCAGTGTTTCCATGAATTAAAGTTCAAAACTGAATTAAAGCATTGCAGAAAACGGGACCATACTGAGATTAGCTTCTGGCCTTATAACCTGTGCCTGAGATGAATATCTTGTTAAGAACAGACTGCCCACCTATCGGAAAGCATAGTTTTGTTGTAGGCTTTTTACATTCTAAATGTGATTTCAAATTTTCTCTGCTCCTTTGTCATAATGTTAAAAAGTAAGATACCTCATTACTATTTTACAAAATGCATCAAAAGCTTTCCCTATAATGGAGTTGAGCCTGTATTTGCTAGCCAACAGCACCCAATGTCAATTCAAATGTTTTTGATATTAATCAAGGAAATCAATCTGGCCTCATGTATTTCTTATGCAAAATGCTTTCCCAGCTGTAATGGGAAATACAAATATTAATAATATGGAGCACAAACTTGACCATCAACAAGTTTGCAATGTCTGGAACAATCATTGTTTTTAAACATAAATATCTTTATCATCTAGATGCATCTGGATTAATTTAGTTTGCAATATATATTGATACCATTACATTGACTGAAATCTGTGAAATGTTTGCTAGCCTTTCTGCTTTTCTGAATATAATGTTCATGTCCCGCTTGAATGCAATGGAGTAAACCTGGCATTTTGATGGTTGCTTATTTTAAAACGTGAATTATTAGCTTGAAAGCAAACTGCTGATAAACTAATTGGAATTCAAAGCATCACGTGATGGGAATGGCAATATTGTTAATGAAACCTACCTGCTTATGCAGAGCCTGTAGTGATTAGGACTAATGTGTAAGGACTCTGGGCTTCCACTGCAGGGGGCATGGCTTTGATCCCTGGTTGGGGATCTAAGATCCCATATGCCTTGACAGAGCCAAAAAAAAAAAAAAGTGAAAGCTTACAGTCTTTAAATCTTTTCTGAGAATTGATGCTGCTCTGGGCTGCTCAGCTTTCTAGATTCCCTGGTACACTTAGGAGTTTTTCAAAGCCTTTATTCCCCAGAATCTCACTACACAGCCTTTTTTTTCCCTTTTGTCATGTTCATTGCTTGCTTCAACTGCTGATTTTCATCCCAGGTGGCAGCAGCTTGTTCCTTTGGCTGCCAGTATTTTTGAGGAACATCCTTCACCCTGAGGGCATTGCAAGACAAGTGAAACAAAGGCACGCTCCTTGTGGTGGTTCTTCAGGGAACTCACAGACACATCAAAACAACTGTGATTCCTTGGGAACAAGGTTTATTCTACTCTCTCCAATATCATGCATTCATACTTGGAATTCAAACCGCCATCTTGAAGAATACCATGTGTGGGGGGGGTAAAGCTGAGTTAAAATGTTACAGATTCTCTTATTATGTTTTAGTGGCCTTCTTCTGGTTAAATGTTTAGTGGGTTACTGTAAAGCTTTTTATCTTCCAGTGTTCCAATAAGGTTGATCCTTACAGGACCCTTACTCTGTACTCCTCTGACCCCCGAGTAAATGAGTAAATGTTTAAAAATGAAAATTAGATCCCATTATTCCTTTGCTGGATCAGAACTCATGAATGTGGTTTTCAAGGTCCTGCATGATCAATCCTCCCCTACTCATCCAGCCACAGGCCACACCACTCTCTCCCTTTCTTAGGCCAGCCTCTCCGAAGCCTCAGTCTAAGTTAAATCCCTCTTCTCAAAAACCTCTTGAACATTTCATTAATAGACTTTATGAAATTTGTCATCATTTCTATGGTTACTTGTGTAATTATTTATTTAGTATTGGTTCTCCTTTGGATTATAAACTTCATGAGACTGCTGCAGGAAGGCGGACCCCTTCCAGGGCCCGAAACTGGGCTCTTGTCTAACACTCGGAAATGAATTGTCCAAGGAGACACATGTGCTGACAAAGCAAGAGATTTTATTGGGAAAGGGCACCCGGGTGGAGAGCAGGAGGGTAAGGGAACCTAGGAGAACAGCTGTGCTCGCAGTCTCGGGTTTTATGGTGATGGGATTAGTTTCTGGGTGGTCTTTGGCCAATCATTCTAATTCAGTCTTTCCTGGTGGCACAAGCATCGCTCAGCCACAATGGATGCTGGCGAGAGGGATTCTGGGAAGTGGACGGACATGCGGTGTCTCCTTTTGACCTTTCCCTAACTCTTCCGGTTGGTGGAGGCTTATTAGTTCCGTATTCCTTACCAGGATCCCCTGTCATAAAACAACTCATGCAAATGGTTACTATGGTGCCTGGCCAGGGTGGGCGGTTTCAATCAGTGCGCTTCCCCTGACAAGACTATGTCTATTTTGCTCGTCATCTCTATCCATAGTGCCTATCATGATACTGAGCTAATTGTCAATGATAAATGAATATTTGTTGAATTAATAAATGGAAGAATGAGTAGATTTGGGATCAGAAGCAGTCTATTTTGATTTTTCCCAGGGAATAACAGCATTAAGTGTTTCCTGGGCACCTGTCTACATGCTAGCAGTGGGAGTAAACTCTCTTTTCCCCTTGTTCTTTGCCCCCTTATATGTGTCAGGAATATGATCCAGTTTGTTCAAGGACTGCTCTGGGATGGAGGAACTGAATGCCAAGATGAGCCAGGGGCAAGAGCAGAATTTTTATGTTCAAGATAAACTAGGAATTACCAATTAGGAAGGAGAGAAGCTAAACCCATTAGATTAAAAAAAAAAAGATTTTTCTTATTAAAGTATTTACAGTTGAGGTTGATTTACAATGTTGGGTTAATCACAGCAAAGTGACTCAGTTCTATTTATATACACACACATATATGTGTATATGTAGGTGTATATATATGTGTGTGTGTGTATATATATATATATTCCTTTACAGATTCTTTCCCCTTATAGGCTATTACAAAATATTGTTATCACAAAATAGTATAGTTCCCTATGCTATATAGTAGATCCTGTTGGCCACCTTACACACTACTATACTCAGTAGTGTGTGTGTTAATCTCAAACTCCTAATTTATCCCTTCCCATATCTTTCCCCTTTTAAATTCATTAGATTATTCAAGAAGTTCAAAAGGCCATTAGTTTATGAAGACATATTTCTCATCAATGTTATGATGATATCAATAAAACAAAAATGAGGGCGAAAGACATTGGAGTTATGGTAAAATCTAACAGCTGTGTCAAAATACACAGCTGCAGGCCCTTCCAAGGGGAAATTTAAAAATGTGAATCCAGTGGAGTGTGAAGAAAAGAGGAAGCAGGTTCTCGCTGTTGGGAGTTAAAAGTAGTTAAGGGGCTTAGAGATTTGAAGGTGAAAATTGAGAGGCAACATTGGAAATTATGAAGAAAGATATATATACTTTAATATTGCTGTGAATTTTAGCCTGATTATAAAAGTTAAATATGAATGTTATGAAACTTAGGATATTGTAGGAGAAACAAATGGAGTTTCATGCTTGGAAACGGTGTAGGTGTTTTTAATCATTGTTTAGTTGTTGTTAGTTCCTAAGTCACATCTGACTCTTTGCTACCCCTTGGGCTGTAGCCCACCAGGCTCCTCCATGGGATTTCCTGGCAAGAATACTGGAGTGGGTTGTCATTTCTATACATTATCTTTTTATTGAAATACCAGTCTGATCACACATGACCCAAGAATATTCAAATGATAAACCAAATATAATCAGATGTTAAAGATCAGTCCTTAAACATTGTAGCCAATCATGCCAGGCTTGCCTGTGATTTCACTGATATTAAAGCCATGGCCATACTTCACTAGCCACTGCACTATTTGGCACAGTCTTCTTAACTGTGAGCTATTTGCAGCGACCAGTTTGAGCACTGCTGATGATTTTTTCAGGTTCAAAATAGTTGTAGAAATCTCAGCAGAGGTTGGAGAAGCCAGCTTCATCATAAGGTCTGAGGCCACGATGTGGCTAATCCAGGCTTTGAGCAAGTCATTGCACCATTTATTAGCACTAGAGCTTTCTCAGTGAGATTATGGACAAACTGTCACCTTTAACAGTTGACTGAATTAGGTATAGGTAGTTTACAAGGCTGATAAGAATAAGGGGATCCAGGAAGCAGAAGTGTGGAGGAGAGCAGAGCTTAATGTTTTGCCAGTATATCTGAGCTGGCAGTGACACGTCAGGAATAGGGCTGAGGGAGGAGAGGGAAGTCAGTAATCATTTAGGTGGGGGCTCACTCAGAGAGGCCATGAGACGTTGTTGGAATGAAGATTTGAGGTGAATCATTGCAGAGTCACTTAGTTGGGCTGTCTCTTCCTCTTTTTTTTTCTTATTTTCTTGTGCCATTTTCTGAATTCCCTCTGATCAAATCTTCAGAATGTATAAAATGGTATACCTGTGTCTATGTGTACTTGCCTATATCTCCTTGAGAAATAATAATGCAATTTAATTTCTGGAGCTATCTAGGAATGTAAGAGGATCTGTTACCTTGTGTCCAGCTGGATGTGAAAGAATATCCTGGTAGTAGTGGCTTAAATAATAAGAGCAATGATGTCACAGTACATGAAATCTGGAGGTATTTGGTTCCAGGGTTGGTTCAGTGGTTCAATTATGTCATCAAAGCCCAGACTCTTTATCTCTCCACCCTGTTGTCCCAGCATGTGACTCTTCATTTTCTTAAAGTATGTCATGCATCTCATGATCACCAGATATAATTTCTTAAGTTCTGACTTAGAGGCAAAAGCTCCAACTTAGAATATGATAGATACATTGTGAGGTTTGTTTCTGCTTGGCATACATGTGTGCAGGCACACATACACACATTCATTTATACTAAAAATAAAGACTTAAAGAGCAGTCCATGGAGGGGGTGGTGGTGGAAACAACTAGTGACTGTCCTTAGAATATGCCCATAAGAAACATGTGAAATCTTGAAATGAATTCCTGAGAATGCAAGCAATCACCCTTCCACACCCAATAAAGAAGTATGTGCACGCTCAGTCACGTCTGACTCTTTGCAAGCCCATGGACTATAGCCTGCCAGGCTCCTCTGTCCATGGGATTTCCCATGCAAGAATACTGGAGTGGGTTGCCACTTCCTTCTCCAGGGGACCTTCCCAATCCAGGGATCGAATCCACATCTCCTGCACCGGCAGGTGGAATCTTTACAACTGAGCCATGTGGGGATCCCGATAAAGAAGTTCATGCTCAATCATTTCAGTTGTCCAACTCTTTGTGACCCCATGTACTGTAGCCCACAAGGCTCTTCTGTCCATGGGATTCTCCTAGCAAGAATACTGGAGTGGGTTGCCATTTCCCAGTCTAGGGGATAAAGAAATGAGGATGTGGCAAATCAGCAAGTATGGGGTGGGCTGTGGTTTAAAGAGAAGGACACCTGACTACAACCCAGGATAGAGGAGGGCTCTGGGAGCCCAGGATGGGCTCTGACATACGGTCTGCTGAAACTCTTGGGCTGGATGAGAAGACAGTCTCTAGAGTGATGGCAGCTGACTCTACTTCTCCGTCAGATTTGGCTACAAGTTGAACTTGGCTGCAAGTCCTCTATTTGGCCACATCTCAGTTTGAGGTTTGATGATCATGACCAGGGGCCCTTAGTTAATCACTCTTAATCATTTCTGTTTAAAATTGTGACATTCAGAGTTCCAAAGAATAGCAAGGAGAGATAAGAAAGACTTCCTCAGCGATCAATGCAAAGACATAGAGGAAAACAACAGAATGGGAAAGACTAGAGATCTCTTCAAGAAAATTAGAGATACCAAGGGAGCATTTCATGCAAAGATGGGCTTGATAAAGGACAGAAATGGTATGGACCTAACAGAAGCAGAAGATATTAAGAACAGGTGGCAAGAATACATAGAAGAACTGTACAAAAAAGATCTTCATGACCAAGATAATGATGGTGTGATCACTCACCTGGAATGTGAAGTCAAGTGGGCCTTAGAAAGCATCACTATGAACAAAGCTAGTGGAGGTGATGGAATTCCAGTTGAGCTGTTTCAAATCCTGAAAGATGATGCTGTGAAAGTGCTGCACTCAATATGCCAGCACATTTGGAAAACTCAGCAGTGGCCACAGGACTGGAAAAGGTCAGTTTTCATTCCAATCCCAGAAAGAAAGGCAATGCCAAAGAATGCTCAAACTACCACACAATTGCACTCATCTCACATGCTAGTAAAGTAATGCTCAAAATTCTCCAAGCCAGGCTTCAGCAATATGTGAACCGTGAACTTCCAGATGTTCAAGCTGGTTTTAGAAAAGGCAGAGGAACCAGAGATCAAATTGCCAACATCCACTGGATCATGGAAAAAGCAAGAGAATTCCAGAAAAACACCTATTTCTGCTTTATTGACTATGCCAAAGCCTTTGACTGTGTGGATCACAATAACTGTGGAAAATTCTGAAAGAGATGGGAATACCAGACCACCTGACCTGCCTCTTGAGAAACCTATATGCAGGTCAGGAAGCAACAGTTAGAACTGGACATGGAACAACAGACTGGTTCTGAATAGGAAAATGAGTACGTCAAGGCTGTATATTGTCACCCTGCTTATTTAACTTATATCCAGAGTACATCACGAGAAACACTGGTCTGGAAGAAGCACAAGCTGGAATCAAGATTGCCGGGAAAAATCTCAATAACCTCAGATATGCAGATGACACCACCCTTATGGCAGAAAGTGAAAAGTGAAAGTGAAAATGAAGTCATGTCTGACTCTTTGCGACCCCATGAACTGTAACCTATCAGGCTCCTCCGTCCATGGGATTCTCCAGGCAAGAATACTGGAGTGGTTTGCCATTTCCTTCTCCAGGAGATCTTTCCCAACCCAGGGATTGAACCTGGGTCTCCCACCTTGCAAGCAGATGCTTTAACCTCTGAGCCACCAGGGAAGCCCATGGCAGAAACTGAAGAGGAACTAAAAAGCCTCTTGATGAAAGTGAAAGAGGAGACGAAAAAGTTGGCTTAAAGCTCAACATTCAGAAAACTAAGATCATGGCATCTGGTCCCATCACTTCATGGGAAATAGATGGGGAAACAGTGGAAACAGTGTCAGACTTTATTTTTTGAGCTCCAAAATCACTGCAGATGGTGACTGCAGCCATGAAATTAAAAGACGCCTTCTCTTTGGAAGAAAAGTTATGACCAACCTAGATAGAATATTCAAAAGCAGAGACATTACTTTGCCAACAAAGGTCTGTCTAGTCAAGGCTATGGTTTTTCCAGTGGTCACGTATGGATGTGAGAGTTGGACTGTGAAGAAAGCTGAGTGCCGAAGAATTGATGCTTTTGAACTGTGGTGTTGGAGAAGACTCTTGAGAGTCCCTTGGACTGCAAAGAGGTCCAACCAGTCCATCCTAAAGGAAATCAGTCCTGGGTGTTCATTGGAAGGACTGATGCTGAAGCTGTAACTCCAATACTTTGGCCACCTGATGGGAAGAGGTGACTCATTGGAAAAGACTTTGATGCTGGGAGGGATTGGGGGCAGGAGGAGAAGGGGACGACAGAGGATGAGATGGCTGGATAGCATCACTGACTCGATGGACATGAGTTTGAGTGAATTCTGGGAGTTGATGGTGGACAGGGAGGCCTGGCATGCTGCGATTCATGGGGTCGCAAAGAGTCAGACACGACTGAGTGACTGAACTGAACTGAACATGTGCCTGGACAAGTGTCATCGAGAAGCCATGAACTGGTGAATCAGGTCTAGATAGCTCATTGCTTTAGAGAAGTGTTTCAAAGCTAAGTTTCCTGTTGTCATAAGGCATTGCCTAGAGTCAGTAAGAATGAAACTGGGGAGCCTTCAACAGTAATTTACAACATAGGAATAAAAATAATGTTCCTGCCTTCACTCTTTCACTGGTAAGAATACTAGTTTACAACATCCACCTGGATTGAAAAGCTTATATAGAGAACTGTATCTTGGTCATATGAGACTATTGGATTGCTGTCCAAAGGTATGATTGACTGATTTGGTAAGACTGGTTCCTTGTTGCCAAGTTATGCTACCTGAAGAATGAATTGCCTTGCTTTAAGCTAGGAAGTAGTAGATAACCACTCACACCTTGTTTATAACCACTTGGCATGGATTACTGTGAACTATGACTGATGATTACCCACTGCCCATACCTTACCAACCCCACCCCCTTAGATCCCAGCAAAGGAATGGTTTTCAGGACTGATAGATCACTTTAAGAAGAGAACTGTCCCATGTGAAGTCAAGATAAGAAAAGCCAATTCACCCAAGCTTCAGGCAGTCTTGCCCCTCTCCAGTGAGAAAGGCATTCATTTAACAGTTCAAGTGACTACTCAGCACCAAAGGCACAGCCACTTGTTTAAGATTTTTGTTCTGTAGCAGAAGTCTTTCTGATTTCTTTCTTCTTTATTTAAAAAAACCCTCTGTTTTCATTTATTTAATGATTATTGAGATTGACCTGCTTGTTTAATGGTTGTTTTTTGTTTTTAAAAAATTTTTGGCCACATCTCTTGGCATGTGAGATACTAGTTCCCTAACCAGGGGTCCCTTGCATTGTAAGGCAGAATCTTGACCACTAGACTGCCAGAGAAGTCCCTTTTTCTTCTTTATTAATTTTAGCTATTCTTCTCTCTTTTCCAATTACTGATTTTCCCCTGTAATTTTTATAACTATGTGTGCAATGATGAGCCTTTGGGGAAAGGCAGGAACTACCATACTGAAAAACATGAAAAAAAATGTGCTCATGAATGAAGTCTATATATATATATTTTTTTGCCAGCTTTCTTCATTAGAAAGGGAAACAAAAATAGAAATTCTGACCAAGTACTGAGTGCTGAAAAGGATAAATATCTGTGGAGTTCAATGAATTTCTTTCAGATAATTGTAAGTTACAACTTGCTTAGACTGTGATTGAACAGTCTTATTTGGTATTGTTGATTATATAGGGGGAGCATCTAAAAATATGTTGAGGTTACTCAACTCACTGCTTTTTGTTCCCATGATCATCTTGAAGGAAGAATGATTTGAAGGCCATCCTGAAAGGTGGTATGTGCCAAGTGTTTTAGTCTAGATGATCAAACAGGTAGGGCATGAAGGAGTTCCAGGAGCCAAGGCCAGATGTGACAGATGGTTGGCACAGGCTGTCCACGGAGCCAAAGGGGACGCCAAGCATTGTTCAGATTAGAGCCACCTTGTGGGAGAAGTGGGCCCAGGTCCGAGGTCTGGAGGGGGTTGGAGCTACCTACAGGTTTAAGACCATTAGGCCATACCACTAAGTAACAGCTTCAGACACCACCACACTGGGCTAGTCTAATAAGGATAAACCAAGATTGCAATGCAGACAAAGATCTAGAATCCACAGAACCCTTGCCTGTGGTGTCCGTATGAAGGCCCCATTTTTCTGCAAAGGCTAAAGTCTCTAGGGCTTTACTTCTCTAGGAGAAGTAAAGACTGAACTGCAACTAGTATCTGGAGAGCACCCAGAGTTTCAGAATATATTTTTAAAACATCATTCTTAGTATACATTTTATTAAACATCCTTTTAGACATTGCCTCTTGCCATGTACTTTATTTTTTTTATATAATAACTTGCATATTACAAATAGGAATAGTGTTCTCTTATTGTATACAATTCAGAAGATACAGAAAAGCACAAGGCAGAATCTAAAACTCACCCATGTTCACATTTTTATAGCTTACAGATAATCACTTTTATATTTTCTTGTATTTTCTTCAGGTCACTTTTATATGTCTATAAAATAAAATTAGGAATATACTAATTTGGATAGATACAACTTTTACCTCACTGTCTGCCTGGGGGTGAGTCATAGGATAAAAGAAGCAGAAGAGGAAAAATGGATGGGTTACTGATTCACAGTGTTATGCTTTCATGCTGATCTCCAATCATCCCCGCACAGCCATGGATATCTTGACATCTTGGGAAGGCTTCTACTCCATGACTATCAATACCATATCTGGATATCAATCATGGGAACCCTTGACTAGACAAAATAGGATTGAGAAACTTCATTAAAATTTTTTCAAACATATATTTTTCACGGCACAGCTAGTTGTAGGATGTGATTAAGGAGGGTGCCTAATTGGTGGCTTGGGGGATGTTGGTGTATACATCCACATGCCAGCCAGATAGATTAACATCTCAGGCTCTAAACTAAAATTTCTAATCTTAAAGTATAATCTCTAGGAGTCAGATAAACTTGGTGGTACCCATGCTGGAGGAGAAACTGCTCTGCCCCTAGATCCAAAACACTTTCTTTTCAAAGTCCAGCATATTTGCTCAGGATCTATGGCACAGGGAAGTTCAGACAGGCTTTGTCACCTTATGGAGGTGGTATTACCACTCCCATTCTACAGTTGAAGAAATTGAGGCTAATAGAGATTAAATAATGTGCCCAAAGTCACTCGGCTAGTGTGTGAACTCAAATCATTGCATTTCTAAAGCCTATGTCTTGAGATTGGTTAGCTTTTAACCAAATCTGCTGTGCCCACAGCTAGACCTCGTCTCCCAGTCTCTCTGGCAGGTAGGTATGGCCATGTGACAGAGAGCCCTGGCCAATGAAGTGTGGTGGAAGTGATGGATGCCTTTTCCATATTTGTCCATGGCAACTGCCTATACATAATGTTCCATATTTCCTCTTCCCTTTGTGTGATGGCTGGATGCCAATGTACAAGGAGATCCTGGAATCCACATGTGGAGGATGGTGGTACCTTGTCAGCTTGGGGCCCTGAATGACTTGTGGAGCAGAGCATCTGCCCCTGCCACCAATTTTCCTTCACTCGAAACCTATTGGACTTCATATGACTCCACGTATCATTAGCAGCTGTCATTCAGTTCAGTCGTTCAGTTGTGTCCGACTCTTTGTGACCCCATGAACCGCAGCATGCCAGGCCTCCCTGTCCATCACCGTCTCCCAGAGTTCACCCAAACTCAAGTCCATTGAGTCGGTGATGCCATCCAGCCATCTCATCCTCTGTTATCCCCTTCTCCTGCCTTCAATCTTTCCCAGCATCAGGGTCTTTTCAAATGAGTCAGCTCTTCACATCAGGTGGCCAAATTTTTGGAGTTTCAGCTTCAACATCAGTCCTTCCAATGAACAGCCAGGACTGATTTCCTTTAGGATGGACTGGTTGGATGTCCTTGCAGTCCAAGGGACTCTCAAGAGTCTTATCTGACACCACAGTTCAAAAGCATCAGTTCTTCAGTGCTCAGCTTTCTTTATAGCCCAATTCTCACATCCATACATGACTACTGGAAAAACCATAGCCTTGACTAGATGGACTTTTGTTGACAAAGTAATGTCTCTGCTTTTTAACCTGTCTAAGTTGGTCATAACTTTCCTTCCAAGGAGAAGGCATCTTTTAATTTCATGGCTGCAATCACCATCTGCAGTGATTTGGGAGCCCAGAAAAAGAGTCAGCCACTGTTTCCACTGTTTCCCCATCTATTTGCCATGAAGTGATGGGACCGGATGCCATGATCTTAGTTTTCTGAATGTTGAGCTTTAAGCCAACTTTTTCACTCTCCTCTTTCACTTTCATCAAGAGGCTCTTCTTCACTTTCTGCCATAAGCATGGTGTCATCTGCATATCTGAGGTTATTGAGATTTCTCCCACCAATCTTGATTCCAGCTTGTGCTTCTTCCAGCCCAGTGTTTCTCATGATGTACTCTGCATAGAAGTTAAATAAGCAGGGTGACAATATACAGCCTTGACGGACTCCTTTTCCTATCTGGAACCAGTCTATCGTTCCATGTCCAATTCTAACTGTTGCTTCCTGACCTGCATACAGATTTCTTAAGAGGCAGGTCAGGTGGTCTGATATTCCCATCTCCTTCAAAATTTTCCACAGTTTATTGTTATCCACCTTAACTAAATCATATAGCAGGTAGGTAGCAGAACCAGAACACTAACTTGGGTCTTGTGGCTCCATTAACCTGTGCTTTTTTTCACAGTACCAATTTGCCTCCTTCTGGAATGAGCAAACTACAGAAATTATACCCTTCTGGGGGAATTCCTTGGCAGTCCAGTGGTCAGGACTCCATGCTTTCTTTGCAGGCAGCACAGGTTTGATCCCTGGTCAGGGAACCAAGATCATGCAAGCTGCATGATGTGGCCAAAAAAAAAAAAAAGTATTCTTCCAACAGCTGGCTTTAAGAACACAGAGCTACCCAAGGAAGCTCTAATCTAGCCATTTTTCTCTCTGCTAATCTCTGTGCCACAAAAACACAGCCAATTATGTGTTAACTGATTCAAGTTGTCTTTTTGCAATTTATATTGGTTTTCAGGGTGGTAATGACCAAGCAAAAGAGTGCGTTATTTGTGTACATGTGCAAGCTCCCCTGGACTGAAATTTCAGTCTTACCTTGGCTGTAACTCAGCCTGTCAGCACTGAAAACCCTTCTTTACCTGTCTTTCCCTACTTAAACTAGATATCACTGTTTGCCAAGAAAACACCATTTTCTAATCTCTTCGCTCAGTAGACATCTGGTCCTTCTTAATGCTGCCTGCATGTGTTCTAAGACCTTGAAAAAGTGAAAGTGTTTGACTCTTTGCAACCTCATGGGACTGTAGCCCACCAGGCTCCTCTATCCAGGCAGGAATACTGGAGTGGGTTGCCAGGCCCTCCTCCAGGGGATCTTTCCGACCCAGGAATTGAATCCAGGTCTCCGTTGCTCACTCTCTATTTCTGACCTGGTCCTTCCCCTACTTTGAGGCATAATTCATATTTCCCCTCTTCCAACACTCTTTTTGTGATGATTCCTGTCCTGACTGTTGTGTCACATTTTAAATACTTGAGAGATGCACTGAACATTTGACCTTTAATGCTATTTAATTTATATTCCTTAATTGCTTTTTATGTGAAACCTAATCATCCTTTTAAGATTTAAACATTCTCAGGGACAACTTAATGTTTCCCCTGGACAACCAAGTTAATGTTTACAAGTTGGAAATCAGCAGAACACCCAACATGGTGTCACACAAATAATTTTTTAAATTAATTATTTATTTATTTTTGGCTGTGCTGAGTCTTCATTGCTGCGCGCAGACCTTCTCTAGTTGCGGAGACTGGGGCCTACCCATTAGTTGTGGTGGCTTCTTTTGTTGTGGAGCATGGGCTCTAGGCCCTCAAGCTTCCATATTTGCTGCCTGTGGGCTCAGTAGTTGTGGCTTGTGGGCTCCAGAGCCCAGGCTCAGTAGTTGTGGTGTACTGGTTTCGTTGCCCTGCAGTGTGTGGGATCCTCCTGGACCAGGGATTAAACTGGTGTCTTGCATTGCAAGGCAGATTCTTAACCACTGGACCACCAGGGAATCCCAATAATTTGTTCTTGAGTGGTGTAAGGAAGGAAAGTAATGCAGCTTCTTTTATTTCTTCCATAGTGAGTGCCCATATGATCTGCAATACAAGTTTTTAAACAATCGTTGGCCGAATTCTTCCTTGAGGCAGTTTGAGGCATTATTTTGAAATGTCCAAGTTGGTCTACTGTGACTTCTGAGGCTCTACAATAGGAGTTATCAAGCTTCAGTATGCCAGGGGCCACCCCCAGAATTTCTGATTCAGTAGGCCTGAGTAGAGCCCAGATTTTCTATTTCTAACAGATGCTGCTGCTGCTGCTGGTCTAGTCATCGCAGCCTGAGAAGCTCTGCCGTACTTCTACCACACTGATACTGTCTATTACTGCTTCCCCTGCTTTCTCTTGCTCCCCTGCTCCAGGGCTTTTGCGTTTACTGTTTTCCCAGATACTCCTGCACTTTCTTCCTTATCTCAGGTCATTCCTTATGTCATCTTTCCATTCACCTGATTTCAAATGACAATGCTCTCTGCCCCCTCTCCCACCTGCCACACACACACACACATGCACACGCGCACATGCTCACACATACACACTCCTTATCAAATCGCTTTCCAGATGTTTTCCTCCATAGAATTTATCAGAACCTGACATATATGTTTTCTTTGTTTACTGTCTACCTCCTGTCCACACCAGAACATAAGATTCCTGAGGACCAGGATTCTCATTCATTCCTGTGTCTCAGAGGAATGAACAGTGTTTGGCACATAGTAAGCACTCAAACAGTAGTTGATGTTTTAACTGGAGGACAGCAGGGCCTATAACCCTATTGTCTTCAGACCATGAACCATAAAGAAAACACACCTACAGCTGAAACAAAACAGGAATGATTAACATGGCATTCACTCTGCCTGGGCTGACTTAGTCGAAGGGCTAGAGTTGAAGGAGCAAAGGAAGACACCATTAGCCCTCCCAGAGGCCCTGGACAGGCCACTGTCCTGTCCTTACTTCTTATCTACAGGATGAGGGGGTTGGATGAGGTGTCTGCAATCTTGTTTCCTGCTCTAAACTCCAGGCTTTATCTTCCTCCAGGTCTACATGCCCCACAAAGGGAAGTTTAGGACAGAGGGACCAGTGAGAAGCTTGCTCAGTTTTCTCCTGAGCATTTTCATCCTTTGGCTTCTGTTCAGGATTTCACCAAAACAAAGTTAGCAAAATTCTGCAAAAAATCTTCTCCCAGTCAAAAGTATGATCCCACAGCAGTGCTGCCTTTTTGGTTTTATGTCAAGTTCTTTTTCCTATGTCCTAGCAGAGACATTACTTGCCGACTAAGGTCCGTCTAGTCAAGGCTGTGGTTTTTCCAGTGGTCATGTATGGATGTGAGAGTTGGACTGTGAAGAAGGCTGAGTGCCAAAGAATTGATGCTTTTGAACTGTGGTGTTGGAGAAGACTCTTGAGAGTCCCTTGGACTGCAAGGAGATCCAACCAGTCCATTCTGAAGGAGATCAGCCCTGGGATTTCTTTGGAGGGAATGACGCTAAAGCTGAAACTCCAGTACTTTGGCCACCTCATGCAAAGAGTTGACTCATTGGAAAAGACTCTGATGCTGGGAGGGATTGGGGGCAGGAGGATAAGGGGACGACAGAAGATGACATGGCTGGATGGCATCACTGACTCGATGGACGTGAGTCTGAGTGAACTCCGGGAGTTGGTGATGGACAGGGAGGCCTGGGGTGCTGCAATTGATGGGGTCGTAAAGAGTCGGACACGACTGAGTGACTGAACTAAACTGAATTGATGCCACACCCAACATTATTCTAGCTTCGTTGCCTCAGAAGTCAACCCACTCCTGGGATTCTCAAACCAGTTCAGATAGGGGAACATCAAGAAATCTTTCTCATCTTTGCTGACCTTGATATATTGAGACTTTAACACCTAAATATAATAATCCACAGAATTTGGGGCTAAATCACAAACTGTCTTATATATAAAATCCAGTAGAGACAAACAGTAGTGGAAGCTGAATTACAAAGCAAGCCTTATGGCAGAAAAATTTGTAATGTAAAAATTTTGATATTATCATTTATGTTGATCTTACTCTCTGCAAACTGAGAAGCACTGGTTGGCCCACAGCATTTCAGAGTATGGGGTGGAAGAGAGTTAGCTTAGAAGGGTGAGGAGCATAGGTTCTGAAGCCACTGGTTATAAGAACTTGTGTGGATTATTCATCTCTCTGAGTTTTAGTTTCCTCCACTATGAAATGGGGATGCCGATGACAGCACCTAACTCCTATGGTTGTGGAGAAGTCCAAATAAGGTGGTACTCTTCAACTCTTAAACTGAGCCAGGTACTCAGTAAGGGGATGACTAACGTTGGCTGTTACTATTCATTGCTGAGGGTCATAGTGAGACATGTTTAGGAAAGGGTTTGCTCAGGAGAGGGAGAGAGAAGAAATGAGAGCCTTTGAGAAGATGGAAGGACCAACAAGAAGGGAGAGGAACAGATATGGGTGGCAGCACAAAGCTGTTGGAGAAGCTATATGTATTGATTTGACTTGGTTTTCCATTCATTTAAAACTTTAAAAAAGAAAGCCTTACACAGGGCTTCATTTGGCAGGTAGAGCCTGAGGTTATTGACTGTTCAGACCAGGGTGCAAGGGTCATCTGAGCACTCAGAGTTTTGAGCAAAAGTCTGTTTCAGGTGTTCTTTGAGATTATCTGTTTCCACGAAACTCTGGGTTTGGGGGACAGTAATATCAGGGCCCTGCACAAGGATTTTCCAAGAGTGATCTTTCAAATTGAAGAGGAAAAGTTTCAAGGTATTTTTTTTCTGCCTTGTTATGTTTTTAAGTAACTTTTCAAAAATAATGATCTATAAGAGAAGACTTGGACATAGCCAGAATCAGTGCTCTCCCCAGGCACTCCAGCTCCCTTCCTTTGAAGCCAAGTCAACACAGCCCAAAGCCAATTGACACTGTCAGAGAGCTTCCCAAGAACATTGTGTTTGTGGTTATTATTTTGAATGCATTCAACTTTTCCTCAGGTGTCACTGAACTCTGCTCAGTCTGGCCTTCGGGGCATTGACCCTTAAGCAAATAGATAGTGTTCTCAAAAAAGCCTGAATTCTGTTCAGGGCTTTAAATGAGGAAAACTGGAGTTGGAACAGGTTGGAAACCCTTTTGACTCTCTACAGTGGAGTCCATTGTTTCTTCTGGCTTCTTCAAGTTCATGTTCCCAGGTAAGTGACTTATACTGTCTAGAGGATTTGAAGACTATGTCTGCAAGTCCATTTCCTTCAAGTCTTACTTTGTGGGGTGTTGTGTTTCTGACTCATAAAGGCTGGCATCTTGTTATACAAGAATAATGCTGCAAGGCTTGGATAGGAACTTGCAGAATACATTAATGATTTCAAAATATATATAATATATATGATACAGATGACTATTGTTTTCTATCTCATTTATAGTACTGCTTATAGTAATGCTTTTTATGCATCAATTCTCTTGAGAATGTGTGTGTGTGTGTGTGTGTGTTTGTGTGTGTGTGTGTGTTGGGGGGTGGTGTATGGGAGTATGTGATGGGTGAACAGATTGAATAATCTGCCCAAAGTATAAATGCTAGCAAACTTTTTAAACTTGGCTTTATGAAAATGCAGTTGTGTTTTTCACTGACCACCACAAAATCTTACCCCAGAAAGCTGCTGCTGCTTTCATACAGAACTATACCAACTCCATTCTCCTAGTTTTCAGTAATTTAGATACTGAGCTCTGGATTCAAGGCTAGAAGCGGAAAAGTTGGATTCTAGAGTCTAATTTCCATTTTTCAGTTTCCCTAGCCAGTAGAAATCACATGTTGCTGATGATTTGAACACACTGATCAAATATCATTTACTTTAAGACTGAGTATGAAGTGAGGCATTTCTAAACATTTTGAGGGGGTAAGAGCCTTCTAGACATTTTGGAGACAAATTATAATGATTGTCCTTAGAACTCTTAATATTGGAAATTGATAGTGATGTTATTATTAAACTTTTGAAGTATTGACTTATTTACAGGCTTATGCTTAATAGAAGTTCTTTCTGTGTGCATCCACCCTCATCCCTATCCCCCAAACTCCAGACTTATACTCTGCCCTGTAATACTCCAGGAGTTATTTGCTTTAAGCTTCCATCTCCCTGCCTAGGGGATTATACTCCCCTCCCCACCCCACCCCACTCAGTTATAAGCCCTTGAATAATTGGTGTCTCCTACTACGAAGAGTGACAGTGACCAATATTTGCAGATGAGTGCTGGAAGTGGATTGGAAGCGATTTAGGAAGAAAACATTGCCCACTTTGTGGTTTTAGAAGACCTTGAAATTGCTAGAAAATGCCTAATCCCATTTCGGTAATCAAGTATTAGGGTTATGTTGCTTTATGAAGGTGAAAGAACTATGCACATAGAGAGCTGGGAGGAACTTTGGCGTTAAATCCTATTTTCCTCAAGAGCAGTTCATTAGTTCTCCATCTGAACTGTGACTCTGTGAATCAGGGCCACCCATGTGCACCTCAAGAATCACTGTATATTTCTTTCCCTTCTCCATGGGCTGGAGCCTCCAGGGCTGAAGGGCCTCAGTTTCATTATCCCTGGATAGTGTCTTTATTGACACACACGGTCATCCCACAACTTTTTTATCCGCAAGACAGTATTTTTCTATTTTTCTTGCTTTTCAGTATAAATCAGTATTTCTTTCCTCCTCTGATGATCCTTGGGGAAAGAAATCATTGGCTGGGTTTGATGATAACAAAGGGTGCCCTTCCTACATCACTACATGTCAGCAGTGAAAGACATTTCAAGGGCTCTTTTAAAAAATTAGAATTTGTGGTTTCAAAAGGGACTTGAAAATTCACCAGGAGCAGGAGCAGCTCTGGTCTCTGAGCAGCTCAGGGCAGGGCAGAGCGTGGTGCTAGTGGCCTTGAATGGTCTTACAGAAGGGATGACTTTATAAGAGAAAAGCCAAGGCCCATATTCATGCTGGGATATGGGGTGAAGGAGGCCACATCTCACATCTCCTCACTCCCCATCACACCTCAGCTCTCCAGTGGCTGCAAGTGTGTTTAGATCTTCCTAACCATTGAAGCCTAAATGTGGAAAAACCTTTGCTTTTTCCTCCGGAACTCAGTCTAGGCAAGATCAACATGTTTCAAAAATAGTATTCTGAAGAAAATGAACGCAGAACAAATCTCCCTGAAGAAAATTCAAAGCCAAGAATAGTGGCAGAGTCGAGAAGCCATGCCCTAAATTGACAAGAGCCGGGCCCCGTTGGCTCGGCTGTCCCACCACACAGCCTATTTCCTTTGGCCACCTCAGGCCGGGTTGCCCGGGAGGGAGGTGACCTGTGTATGCTCTTGGCCTGGTAAGTGAGGGGGCGCCACTGCTGGCTCTGGGGAATTTCTATCCTTCCCAACCTGCTCTCTTACTCTAAGAGTATGGACTTATCAGAGTGTTGTGGGGTTTTTTTGAAAGTATAAATATGATTATATGCTTTCTTTGCCTAAAGGTCCTTATTAAAGGCCTAAGTCCTCAGCATTATTAAGGAGTTTGATGTCCTGAGGAATGAGGCAGCCACATTCTCCAGAGCTGTTCCATCCACCGTCCTCCAGACTCACTGGACACCCTGGGGTCCTTGTGTATTGTCTCTCAAGTCCGGGCCTTTGCAGGAGCCTGGAACTCCTCTTCTCCTGTTTCCTTGGCTAACTTGCCCCATTTTCAAGGCCTCATCTTAAAAGCACTGGTTGCAGAGCCTTCCCCAACTCTCCAGGTGGGGACAGGGCCCTGCCTGAGG
Organism: Oryx dammah; assembly: GCF_014754425.2. Lineage (NCBI taxonomy): Eukaryota > Metazoa > Chordata > Mammalia > Artiodactyla > Bovidae > Oryx > Oryx dammah. The sequence continues at coordinate 108,767,055 of NW_024070211.1, read as the reverse complement.
GTCTTGGCGATGCCTGCACTTCTCCTTTACTCCACGTCATCGGGTTTATTTCTCACATGTCATGTGTCTTCCCTACACAACGTGAGCTCCATGAGGACAGGTAGGTTGGAGGGCCTGTGTTCCGTCAGATTTTTAGGTTGGTTAAATCAGGTTCTCAAAGGTTTCTCCCAAGGCTTCAGGCTGTTCTGAACTGACCTAATAAAGCAGGGGTCTGCGAATATATCTGTGAAGGGCTAGACAGTGAATATTTTAGGCGTCGGTGGGAAGGTGGGAATCATCTCTGTCACAGTAGCTCTGATCTGCCATTGTAGCCCCAAAGCAGCCAAGGACAAAGCAAAAACAAATGGGCATGACTGAGTTCCAGTAAAACTGTATGTATAAAAACAGGCAGTGGGTTGAAGGCCTCTATTATTGTCATATCCTTCAGCCTGGAAGGATTCCAGCTCCCAGGAGAACTATTTTTACCTTGACATTTCTTTTCCCTCCCTCCCTCCTTCCTTCCTTGCTCTTTCCCTTTCTTTCTCCCCTTCTCTCTTGCTGTCTTCTCTCCTCCCTCCTTCCCTTCTTTCTTCCCCATTTTTCCTACACTGTCAATAGCCAGTTGCTAGTGTTGACCCAGCCTTTGGTGAAGGTCAGCCCACTCATCTGTTGCTGCAGACTGGTGTCTTGAAGTCACACCAGCAGCCCCGTTGGGCACTTGGGACCTTTGATTCGCTCCCGGCACGGCTTGTGGAGCCTTGGACCTCCTCTAGTTTGACAGCCTCAACCCCTGGGTCCACTGCTCCCTTAGCCCTCTCTCTGAGGTCTGTCAGTGTCCCAGGTTCGCTCGGGTGACCCATCCAGGGGCTGCTGTCTGCTTACTCTCTCTCCTCCCTGGCAGTGGTCTTCCCGAATGTTGTTGCTAAAGTTCTAAGGTAGAAGAATCCTTGATGTGTCTACCAAAGGGTTTCCCTTATGGCGCAGCAGTAGAGAATCCTCCTTCAAGGCAGGAGACCTGGGTTTGATCCCTGGGTTGGGAAGATCCCTTGGAGAAAGGAATGGAAGCCCACGCCAGCCTCCTTTGCTGGAGAATCCCATGAGCATAGAAGCCAGGCAAGCTATAGTCCATGGGATTGCAAAGAGTCAGACTTGACTGAGCAACTAACACTGTGTCTAGCAATAAAGATCAGGAGACTGTTCTCTAATGTGGATTTCTGTGTTGATAAGATTACACATTTTATCAAAGAAAAAGAAACTTCAACCCTGAATAGTTAAACAGAAGCACATTGTAGTATATGAGTCATAGACCATGTGCCATTTGGCAGAGGGGGAAATTTGTGTTGGCATGAGCAATTCAGAATTGTTGGAGGATTCCATGATTAGGTGGCCAAAATCTGCTGACCAGTGCTTAGAAATCTTTCTTTCCCACTTTGAGCATCTAGGTTCTCTTAAGTTTATCGGAAGACCATATTTTTTTTCTGGAAGACATTAAAAACTCAGTCTGTTTTCAAATAGATTTTTCAGAGATGAGGATAATTTACTACTTAAGAAGGTGGAGTAAGGGACCTCCCTGGTGGCCCAGTGGTTAAAACTTTGCCTTCTGGTGCAAGGGGTACTGGTTTGATCCTGTCAGGGAGCTAAGATTCCTCCATACCTAGTGGCCAAAAACCCAAAATTTAAGTAAAAGAAGCTGTATTGTAACAAATTCAATAAAGACTTTAAAAATGGCCCACATCAAAAGAAAAAAAAATCTTAAAAATAAAGAGGTAATATGAAAAGGAAATAGCTTGATACCTTTTAACTTTGAGTTCTTTGTTGTGGGTTAAAGCACAATTTTGTTATTACAAACTAAGAAACTCTAATTAAAGCTTCCTGCAATGTATGATACCCAAGTACCTTCCCCACACTTCAGGACGCTCAAGAACCAATTGTTAGATTAGATGCTATAGATAATAGCTGAGACAGTGCAATTAGATTACTTGATATCAGCTTGCACTCTTAAATCATAAATCTTAAATCAGGTGAGGAGGAGGCATATTCTCATTACTCTGTATAAAAAATGTTTGTCACTGAAATCTAGGTTCCTGCTCTTTTCAGAGTTTAGGAGACTAGCAGAGATGTTCTCCAGCATCAGCTATATGAGTTTCCCAGAATCTAATCTAATAAAAAGGGAATTAATCAGTGGGAAAAAACATGGTTTAATGATACTTCAGAGTACACTTACAACGATATGAGGCCATTCATCTAATATCTAATTTTTGAAACATTGTTCCTTTTTTTTCCTGGAAAATACCAGGGGGAAAGCCTTCATTTATTCTTTCTAGTCATTTTTTTTTTTTTTGCAGTTTAACAGCATATTGATTTATTGCAAGGTACGATGTACAGTGTGACGTGCCATTCTTTTGTCTCTGTGAGCTTCATTTGTGGGGAGAGTGATTGTTGAATGTTTGTTTCTTCAGAATCAGTCTCTGGTTTGGTTTTTCCATGTACCTAGTTTGCCAGACTGGATCAGAGCAGGGTCACATTAGTGAGCAGTTGTTAGAAGCAACCATTACACATGAAGAGAGGGTCTAAGAGAAAGGAAGTGGGTCAAGTAAAAGCATAAGTAGCCACACTTTGCAATACATTATGAAAGGATTACAAAGCAGCTTTAGGGTCAAAATTACCAAAGCCTTAAATGGTTATCCTTTAGCTTCTTGAGGACAGGAGCCATTTCTAACTAATTACATAGTTTGTGGGAAGGAGAACAGTATAAAGAAAAGAACACTTAGCTAAGTGCTTGGCTTTTAGTTCCCTGCCAGTAACTTGCCATGCAGCTTTAATCTTTGATATCTCCTTGCACTTTCCCAAAAGTAGTGTTAGAAAACTGCCACTGTCTTTGTGGATGCACGCAAGTAATTAATATTTTCAACACAGTGACCTTTAAAAGCCATCATGGCCATTTCAGAGCTGGCTGCAGAGAAGGCAACTAGCTCTCATTTCCGACTGAGAAACTGAGGCTTGTCTTGTAGCACTGGAGAGTGTGTGTCTTTTAAAATACAGGTCCTTAAAGTGGACTACCAAAGTTCAGAGTGATGCACTGAACTCTGAGAAAGAAAACAAACAGAACAGCTCCAGATATTTGGTAGCTGGCCTGGAACTCAGAGCTGAACTGTATTATTCCCTTATTAGAAATAAATGATCTCTGTACATAATATATATCAGAATGCTCTTAAAGGTTAACTATATATGTCAGACAAGCAAGTTGTACCTTCTTTCTTTTTTCCTCTGTGCTACACAGTATTCTCATTAGCCATCTCTTCCACACAAGTAGTGTATATATGTCAATCTCAATGTTCCCACTCATCCCTTGGTATGTACATCCCATGTACTCCACCTCTGCTTTGCAAGCAGGTTCATCTGTACTATTTCTCTAGATCCCACACACATATATATATATATTAATATACAATATTTGTTTTTCTCTTTCTGACTTATTTCACTCTGTATGGCAATTCCATCCATGTCTCTGAAAATGGCACACCTAGTTCCTTTTTATGGCTGAATAATATTCCATTATATATATGTACCATATCTTTATCTGTTCTTTTGTTGAGGGGGAGTTAGTGTTTAATGGGGACAGAGTTTCTGGAGATGGATGATGGTGAGAGTGGCACAAAACTATAAATGTACTTACTGCCTCTGAACCGTACAGTTAATTATGGTTAAAATAGTATGTTTTATATTATGTGACTTTTTACCACACACACACAAAACATTAAAAAACAAAAGCATCAGGACCAAAAAAAGAAATAATTTCATAGAATACTCACTGTATTACTCAATGTGCTCTAAGGTAACGGAAACAGTAGGATTATATATAGATACATAGATAGAGATTTATTGTGAGGGATTGAGTCACATGACTACAGAGGCTGAGGAGTTCTTGATCTGCCATCTGCAAGATGCAGGCCCAGGGAAGTCGAGGGAATAGCTCCAGTTCAAATCTAAAGGTCTAAGAACCAAGGGAGCTGTTGGCATAAGTCTCAGTTGGAATCTGAAGGCCCAAGAACCAGGAGAGCCAATATTGGAGCGCAGAAAAAGGTGGATGTCCCAGCTAAAGCAAATGGGCAAATTCACCCTTCCTCAGCCTTAAAAAAATTAAGGCTGACATATACTTGTTGGCATATACCATTATGTCAGTTTAAGGCATATATATAATGACATGTTAATTTGACACATTTATATTTATTACAATATGATTACCACTATACTTTCAGCCAGTAACTTTATCATATCACATAATTATTATTATTTGTTTTGTGGTGAGAACATTTAAAATCTAGGCCCCTAGCAACTTTGAAGTATACAGTAGAGTATTGTTGACTGCCACCACTGTGCTGTACATTAAATCTCCAGATTGTAAAATGGAGATCACAAAAATCACTATATTCAGAAGGAAGTAAAAGGCAAGCAGACCTCATATGAACCTGAATGTATAGAATATCTGGGGAAATAGAGAGGGAGAGGGAGAGACTAGGTTGGTTTATTAGCTTCTGCTTAGTAGATGATCTGAGGAGGGCAGGTGGGGCTGGGGTGGAGGAACTTGGTTGCCAAGCCTGAAGGGCAAAGGGAGCTTTCTCTGCCTTCTCCTTTTGGGACAGCTGATGTACAGACTCAGTTTCCTGTCATTTTCATACCTATCCTGCAAGGTGAATTTTACCACCATCACCATCATTGCCTGACTTAAAAGGTGGAGAAGTCAGGACCCAGAGAAAGGTTAACAAGCATATCCAACAACACAGAGTGAAGCTGTAGGCAGTAACAGAATCTGAGAAATTCCAAAGTTCACAGACAAGACACTACACCAATGGCCTCTAAACACTGCCAAATATTTGCACACCATTGGAAAGAAATCTTTCTAAATGAAGCCAGGAAAAAAATTGGAGACTGAATTTTTTCATAACAATCTTATTTTAAAATTAGGAAATGAAATATTATAACCATTGTTAATGTTTTATTATTGTCCCCTTATCAAAGAGTTTCTTAGCCTCTTGAAAAAGTTTTCGGTCAAAATTTCAAAAATGGTGTGACCAGCAAACATTGCAGACTGAATGTATTATTGCTATAGTAAAGAAATTTTGTTGTTGGATAAAAGAATTTTGAATTAGGTATTTTTTTTTAGTATTTTTTTACTGACCTGATATACTACATAATCAATGTTTTCTCACTCTACTTAATATTGAGTTTATTTTAAAAATTTTTTTAATAAATCATGTTGAAAGGTACTATTATCTTGATAGTACTTTTGATATGATGTGATGAGAAGGATACTTTACCTCCATGGTCTTCCTCTCCAAAACATACAACTCTTGTCTAATCATGAGAAAAACAGCGGATAAATCCCAATTTAAGGAACATTCTACAAAACAATTCCTCAGTACGTCTCAAAACTGTCAAGATCATCAAAAGCAAGAGAGTTGTAAGAAATTGTCATGGCTAAGAGAAGCTTACAGAGATTTCATGATTTAATGTAATGTGTTTATAGCTTCCCAATGCTTTGTACTATTGAATATTTAATCTTTGCCAGTATTTCAGTGAGCTTTTTTAGTATTTGTCATTGATCTGTATCCAAATTTATTCATTGGATTACAATATAATGATTTTTTTCTAATTTTATGAGCTTTTAAATTTCAGGAAATTAATTCTGATTAAATATCTTTTTCATCTATCAAAATGATCAAAAATGTTTACATTAGATAATCATTGCATTCCTGGTATCAGCATTTCTCACTATATTTTTTTCATAAACTACTAAATTATACTGAATATATTTAGTATTTTAAGATCTATTTTCAAAGTAATTATAGTTCTGTTTTTTTCCTTATAACATTTTTTCTTGTTTTGATGTCAAGGTTACACGTGTGTTACAAAATGAATTAGGCAGCAGTTTCCCTGGTCCATGCTGAACTTGCCATATTCTGCATCTAGTGGCTGCATTTACAAAGGAGCACTGAACCTACCCACAGTATTTGACAGTATTTGGCTGTCATTGGAGCTTCACTGACCCAAGAATGTCACCAGTGGGTTGTGCCCTTCTACTGGTTTTTAGTTTTACTCACTTAAAAAAAATCAATCAAATAAACAAGTAAGCGCAGATAAGAAGAAAGAATAAATAAAAAACAGCTATCTACCTATCAACCAGAGAAACCCATAGTCGATGGTTTGGGATTATTATTTCTTAATAATTAAACTCTTTCATGGGATTATCAACTAACTAAAAAGCCTGCTTTTGTCTGAGGTTGTTAGTTAAGGAAATTTTTTGAACCGAATTGTTCTTCTGTTTGGCTAAACTGAATAAAGATGAGAAAATAAATAATAGTTGCAATGATTCTTTTTTTAAAAATTATTTATTTTTAATTGGAGGATAATTGCTTTACAGTATGGTGTTGGTTTCTGCCGTATATCAACATGAATCAGCCATAGGTATACATATGTCCCCTCCCTTTTGAAGTTCCCTCCCATCTCCACCTGATCCCAGCCCTCTAGGTTTTTACAGAGCACTGGTTTGAGCTCCCTGAGTCATGCAGCAAATTCACACTGGCTATTTACTTACATATGGCAGTACACATGCTTCCGTGCTACTCTCTCCACTTGTCCCACCCCCTCCTCCCCCACTGCTATGTCCACAGCTCTTCTCTATGTCTGTGTCTCCATTGCTGCCCTGCAAAGAAGTTCATCAGGACCATCTTTCTAGATTTCATATACATGCATTAATATATGATATTTGTTTTTATCTTTCTGACTCACTTCACTCTTGTATAATAGACTCTAGGTTCATCTTCTTTTTAGAACTGACTCAAATGCATTCCTTTTTATGGATGAGTAATATTTCATTGTATATATGTACTACAGCTTCTTTATCCCATTCATCTGTTGATGGACATCTAGCTTGCTTCTTTGTTCTAGCTATTGTAAATAGTGCTGCAATGAATATTGGAATACAGGTGTCTTTTTCAGTTGTGGTTTTCTCAGGATATATTTCTCAGGGTACTGGTTTCCAGTGGTGGGACTGTTGGGTCATATGGTAGTTTTATTCCTAGTTTTTCAAAGCAATCTCCATACTGTCCTCCACAGTAGCTGTATCAATTTACATTCCCTTCAACAGTGCAAGAGAGTTCCCTTTTTTCCACATTCCAGCATTTATTGTTTATCGATTTTTGGATGATGGCCATTCTGACTGATATGAGGTGATATCTCATTATAGTTTTGATTTGCATTTCTCTAATAATGAGTGGTGTTGAGCATCTTTCCATATGTTTATTAGCCATCTGTATGTCTTCTTCATCGAAATGTATGCTTAGGTCTTCTGCCCCTTTTTTGATTGAGTTGTTTGGTTTTTTTGATATTGAGTTGCATGAGCTGCTTGTATATTTTGGAAATTAATCCTTTGTCAGTTGTTTCATTTGCTATTATTTTCTCCCATTCTGAGGGCTGTCTTTTCACCTTGTTTGTAGTTTCTTTTACTGTACAAAGTTTTTAAGTTTAATTTGTTCCCATTTGTTTACTTTTGTTTTTATTTCCATTACTCTGGAAAGTGGGTCATAGAGGATCTTGCTGTGATTTATGGCATAGACTGTTTTCCTCTAAGAGTTTCTGGCCTTACATTTAGGTCTTTAATCCATTTTGAGTTTAGTTTTGTGTCTGGTGTTAGGAAGTGTCTTAATTTCATTCTTTAACATGTAGATGTCCAGTTTTCCTGGAAGCACTTATTGAAGAGAACATCTTTTCTCCATGGTATATTCTTACCTCCTTTGTCAAAGATAAGGTGCCCATAGATGCATGGGTTTATCTCTGGGCTATCTTATTCCATTGCTCTATATTTCTGCTTTTGTGAAAGTACCATACTGTTTTAATGACTGTAGCTTTGTAGTATAGTCTGAATCAGGCAGGTTGATTCCTCCAGTTTCTTTCTTCTTTCTCAAGATTGCTTCAGCTATTCAGGGTCTCTTGTATTTCCATACAAATTGTGAAATTTCTTGTTCTGGTTCTGTGAAAAATGCCATTGGTAATTTGACAGGGATTGCACTGAATCTGTAGATCGCTTTTAGTAGTATAGTCATTTTCACAATACTGATTCTTCCAACACAGGAACAGGGACTGTTTCTCCATCTGTTTATGTTGTCTTTGACTTCTTTCATCAGTGTCTTATAGATTTCTGTATACAGTTCTTTTGTCTCCTTAGGTAGGTTTATTCCTAGGTATTTTATTCTTTTTGTTGCAAGAGTAAATGAGATTGATTTCTTAATTTCTCTTTCTGATTTTTCATTGTTAGTGTATAGGAATGCAAGTGATTTCTGTATATTGATTTTGTATCCTGCAACTTTACTAAATTGACTAATTAGCTCTAGTAATTTTCTGGTAGTATTTTAAGGGTTTCTATGTATAGTATCATATCTTCTGCAAACAGTGAGAGTTTTACTTCTTCTTTTCCCATCTGGATTCCTTTTATTTCTTTATAATATTTTTTCTAATTGCCCTGGCTAGGTCTTCAAAAACTATGTTGAATAATAGTGGTGAAAGAGGGTACCCTTGTCTTATTCCTGATCTTAGAAGAAATGCTTTCAGTTTTTCACCATTGAGAATAATGTTTTCACTGGGTTTATCATATATAGCCTTTGTTATGTTGCGGTAGGTTTCTTCTATGCCCATTTTTGGATGAGTTTTTATCATAAATGGGTGCTGAATTTATCCAAAAGCTTTTTATGCATCTATTTAGATTATCATGATTATCATATAGTTTTTATCTTTCAGTTTGTTAATACAGTGTATCACAATGATTGATTTGTGTATATTGAAGAAGCCTTGTATCCCTGGAATAAACCCAACTTGATAATGGTGTATGACCTTTTTAATATGTTGTTGAATTCTGTTTGCTAGAATTTTTTTGATGATTTTTACATATATGTTCATCAGTGATATTGGCCTATAATTTTATTTTTTGTGTGATGTCTTTATCTGGTTTTGGTATCAGGGTGATAGTGAGTTGTAGAATGAGTTTGGAAGTGTTCTTTCCTCTGCAATTTTTTGGAAGCATTTGAGAAGGATAGGCATTAGCTGGTCTCTAAATGTCTAAGGAATTCACCTGTGGAGCCAACTGGCCCTGTGCTTTTGTGTTTTGAGGGATTTTTTGACCACAGTTTTGATTTCAGTGTTTGTGGTTGGCTTATTCATAGTTTCTATTTCTTCCTGGCTCAGTTTTGGAACTTTTCTAAGAATCTGTCCATTTCTTCCAGGTTGTCCATTGTATCGGCATATAAAGCTGCTCGTAATAGTCTCTTATGATCCTTTGTATGTCTGCATTGTCGATCGTAACTTCTCCTTTTTCATCTCTAATTTTGTTGATTTTGATTCTTCTCCCCTTTTTCCTAGTTGAGTCTGGCTAATAGTTTGTCAATTTCGTTTATCTTCTCAAAGAACCAACTTTCAGTTTTATTAGTCTTTACTATTGTTTCATTTATTTCTACTCTCATCTTTATGATTTGCTTCCTTCTATTAACCTTGAGGGTTTTTGTTCTTTCCCAGTTGTTTTAGGTGTAGAATTAGGCTGTCTACTTGATGTTTCTCTTGCCTCTTAAGATAGGATTGTGTCGCTATACGCTCACCTCTTAGAACGGCTTTTGCTGCACCCCATAGGTTTTGAGTCACCATGTTTTCATTGCATTTGTTTCTAGGAATTTTTTTATTTCCCTTTTAATTTCTTCAGTAACCTGTTCATTATTTAGAAATGTATTGTTTAGTCTCCATGTGTTTATGCTTTTTTACAGTTTTTTTCCCCCTGTAATTGATATCTAGTTTCATAGCATTGTGGTCATAAAAGATGTTTGATACAATTTCAATTTTCTTAAATTTACTGAGGCTTGATTTATAACTCAAGATGTGGTCTATGCTTGAGAATATTCCATGTGCACTTGAGAAGAAAGTGTATTGTTCTGCATTTAGATGAAATGTCCTGAAGATATCAGTTAGGTCCCATCTGGTCTAATGTGTCATTTAACACTGTGTTTCCTTATTAGTTTTCTGTTTTGATGATCTCTCCATTGGTGCAAGTGGAATGTCGAGTGCCCTACTGCTATTGTGTTACTGTCAATCTCCCCTTTATGTCTGTTAGTGCTTGCTTTATGTATTGTGGTGCTCCTATGTTGGGTGCATAAACACTTACAATTGTTGTGTCTTCTTCTTGGATTGATCCCTTGATCATTATGTAGTGACCGTCATTATTTCTTTTAATTTTCTTTATTTTAAGGTCTATTTTGTCTGATACGAAAATTGCTACTCTGGCTTCTCTTTGATTTCCATTTGCATGGAATGTTTTTCCATCCTCTCACTTTCAGTCTGTGTGTGCCTCTAGGTCTGAAGTGGGTCTCTTGTAGACAGCATATATGTGGGTCTTGTTTTTGTATCCATTTAGCCTGTCTATGGGTTTTGGTTGGAGCATTTAATCCCCTTGCGTTTAAAGTAATTATTGATATATACTTTCCTATTGGCATTCTTCAAAATTGTTTTTGTAGGTCTTTTCCTTCTCTTGTGGTTCCTGCCTATAGGTCTCTTTAACATTGTTGTAAACTGGTTCAGGGGGCTATATTCTCTCAACTTTTGTTTGTCTGTAAAACTTTTGATTTCTCCATCAACTTTGAATGAGATCCTTGCCAGGTAGAGTAACCTTGGTTGTACATTTTCCCCTTTCAGTACTTTACATACATCCTGCCATTTCCTCTGGTCTTCAGGGTGTCTGCTGAAAGATCAACTGTTAAACTTATGGGGTTCCTTTTGTATGTTACTTGCTGTTTTTCCCTTGCTGTTTTTAATATTCTTTCTCTGTGTTTAATCTTTGTTAGCTTGATTAGTATGTGTCTTGGCATGTTTCTCCTTGGGTTTATCCTCTATGGGACTCTGTGCTTCTTGGATAGATGGACTATTTCTTTTTCCACGTTAGGGAAGTCTTCAACTATAATCTTTTCAAAAATTTTCTCAGACCCTTTGTTTTTCTCGTCTTCTTCTAGGACCCCTATAATTCAAATGTTAGTACCTTTAATATTGTCCCAGTGGTCTCTGAGACTATCCTCAATTCTTCTCATTCTCCTCTTATTCTTTTCTTCAGTTATTTCCACAATTCTATCTTATAGCTCATTTATCTGTTTTTCTGCCTCAGATATTCTGCTATTGATTTCTTCTAGAGTATTTTTAATTTCAGTATTTGTGTTGTTTGTCTCTGTTTATTCTTAATTTCTTCTAGGTCTTTGTTAAATGTGTTAATTGATCCTTGCATTTTCTCCATTCTATTTTTAAGGTTTGGGGTCATCTTTACTATCATTATTTTGAATTCTTTTTCATGTAGTTTGCATATTTCCTCTTCGTTTATTTGGTCTTGTGAATTTTCACCTTGTTCCTTCATTTGTATAATATTCCTCTGTCTTTTCATTTTTTTCTAACTTACTTTGTCTGAGGTCTTCTTTTCCCAGGCTTTAGGGTCATATTCCTTTTGGTTACTGCCCTCGGTGGGTGAGGTTGGTCCAGTGGTTTGTGTAGGCTTTGTGTTGGGAGGGACTTGTGTCTGCATTCTGGTAGGAGGAGGTGGGTTTTTTTCCCCCTCTGATGGACAGGATTGTGTGAGGTGGTAGGTTTTGGGGTGTCTGTGGCAAGCCTCTCTGCTAATGATTGGGTTTGTGTTTTTGTCTTACTTGTTGGCTGGGTGAGGTGTCTTGCACTGGGTGCTACTGGCAGTTGGGTGATTCCAGGTCTTAGATACAGGTGGAGGTCTTCATGGCAGTTCTCAATAATCAATACTCCCTGGCGTCAGCAGGTGTCTGGCAGTCCACTGTCCTGGATTCAGAGCTTCCACTCCAAAGGCTCAGGCCCAATCTTTGCCTGGGGAACTGACACTCCACAAGTCATTTGTTATGGCATTAAAGGGGATTAAAACAAAACACAAAAATAGCAAAACAAAATAATAAATAAAAGAGGAGCCCCAGACAAATGGTAAATACAAAATCAAGCAAATAATAACAAAAACAAAGGAACACACATACACACACACACACAAAACCCAAAATAGTCCAAAGACAAGAAAGTACAAGAGAGTGGCTTGGCAAACAAAGGAAACCAAAAATGATACCGACCTATTAAAAACAGAACTAACTAAAACACAAATTGGTAAACAAGACCAAAGCAGAGTGTCAACTGGAGAATAAGCAAAGAAAACAAAACAAACTAACAAACATGATGAAATAAACAAAGAAAAGGAAGAAAAGAAATAAAAGATTTATATATATTAAAGAATAACTACAGCAGGAAAAGAACAGTAAGAAAACAAACAAACAAAATTTAAAAAAGAAAAAGCCCCACAGAATCACAAAAAAACAATGAAGAGGTAGAATTATATAAAGGAAATCAAAAGTGTGATTAAAAAAAGTTCTCAAATACTTAGAGTTAATAGTAATAATAAAATCAACAACCATAGCAACAAAGAAAAAAGAAGAAGAAGATAAACTAGGATCAACTACAGAACAAATTAAAATGTATGAATAATAATAAATGTTTTTCTTGGATCTCAGCTGCCAGTGTCCTTTCATTCACTGTGAGTCACCATCCATCTCTGCCTCTCTAGGATGCCCTCCAATACCGGCTGATGTCTGGACCTGCTGTGGGAACAGCTCAGACTAATCTGGCCCTATTCCTGCGTGTTCTTGCCTGCAGTGTCCACAGCTACCAGAGCTAGTGTGTTTTCTTTTGTGATAGCTCTCATTGTCCTTTTATGTATTCCATAGACAGAGTCTTCCTAATTGATCATGTGGATTTAGTCTGCACCTTGTACAGCGGATGGAAAGGTTTTTGACCCTCTTCCTTAGCCACACTGCCCTTGGAGTTCAGTTGTGGTTTTATCCCCACCTCTGCATGTGGGTCATCCACAGGAGTTTGCTCCTGAGGCTGCCCTGGCAGACTTAGCTCTGCCTTAATGAGGACCGGGAGTGGAGGTGGCACAGTTGCTGGGATCACAGGGACCGTGGTGGTGCCAAGTGTGCAGAGATACTGGTGGCCTCAGGCGCAGGAGCTATGGCACTATCACAGTCTTTTTCTAGCCTCTGGCAGCTGGCATTCAAAAGGCCTCTCTGGCTGGTTCTTCTCTGTTGCTTGGTGCAGCAGGCACTCAAAGGTCTCCACTGGCTGGGGTCCTTCTCTATTGTTCTGTGCATCAGACACCCAAAGGGTAACCCTCTCTGGAGTCTTTGTCTATTGGTCAGTTGCCAGCACTAGAGTGTGGGGGGAGAGAAGCTACAGTGACGGCTCCTCCCCCTGCATGTGACTCAGCAGTATCGCTTTGCTCCAGTGGCTACTCAGCATTGCTCCAAAGGCATTCTCCACCATGATCTCCTCCCTCATGTCCCGCTGGGCTGTCTCCCAGCGGTCAACAGCAACCCTCACCCTGGGATTGCTCTCCAGTCCCTGTGCTCCAGCTCCCAGCCACTGTGTATTTCAGGAGACTTGGGTCCCTGACCAGGGTACATACGGCTGCAGCAAGGATTGTCTGGTTCTCACTCCATTCAGACAGTCACAGATCAGCTGCTTCACTCTCCGACAGCCTCAAACACTGTCCCTGTGTCTCAAACGACTGCTTCAGTCTGGGGATCTGACCCCTGCTTCAGTTCCCCTCACCCCAGGTGCAGGCCCAGTCCTGCTCATTCTCCTCTTTTCCCTTTCCTTCCTTTGTCCTACTGAGTTTTGGATCTATATATTCCTTTCCAGTGGTCAGGGACTCCTGTCTGCTCTCAGCTGGTGTTCTGCGAGATCTTCTGCGTCTGAAGGTGTATTCCTGATGTATCCATGGAGAGAGATGTACTGCACATCTGGCTACTCCTTCGCCATCTTGTCTTCCTCTGCAGTCACTCTTTTCTTTTATTTTCTAGGGTTTTTGTTTTTGTTTTTTTGCTGTGAACTGCAATTGTTATGTCTGACTCAGTAATTCTTCGCAGTGTGAAGAAATTTGGAGAGGACAATCATGGTTTTGAGTCAGACAGCTCATGTAAGTGGCCTTTTTATCTTATTGTCTCTTATACAAAAAAAAGGTGAAAACAAAAGTGAAACAAACGAGTGAAGATATTCAAGGAGCAGAGAAAATTCTGCAACAATAAGTAGAACTATTACCTCATATTCTTCTTACACAACCTGGGTATTTCTCCCAAGAATCCATGTAATATAACTGCCGAGAGTGCTAGGGAAGAATGCATAAATCCTGGGAGAGTGAAAGCATCTCACTATAAATATTTTTTTCCATGGATAGACTGAGGTTGTTTTAGCACTGGCTCAGATGGTAAAGAATCTGCCTGAAATGCAGGAGAGCTGGGTTTGATCCCTGGGTCAAGAAGATCCCCTGGAGAAGGGCATGGCTACCCACTCCAGTATTCTTGCCTGGAGAATTCCATGGACAGAGGAGCCTGTTGGGCTACAGTCCATGGAGTCGCAAAAAGTCAGACATGACTGAGCAACTAACACTTTCAATGCTTTTATTATTATTACCTTTATTTATATATTGCTATAATTGATTATAGTAATATGCATTTAGTGAGCATTGCTCTCTGAGAGGACTGGTACAAAGACACTGCTGGCCAGAGTGAGGTAAAGTGGATGGGGATCCATAGCACAAGTACCTAGAGTGTGGTAAGGGCAGGTGATTCTACACTATTATTATTTCCGAAAGTCCTATGATTTTACATTTTATAGAAAAGGAAACTGAGACTTAGATACATTGTCTTAAGCTTGACAAAGATTGCATGACTATTGATTAAAGGAGCCATAACCCTAACCCAGTTCTGACTCCCAAATATGAGAGGTTAATCTTTATCTACACTATAATGCCTCTTTACTCTGTATGAAATGAAATGAAAATGCCAGGGGAACCAGGATGTGCTGTCCCATGATGATGGCTGACATTAAAATCCTGGGTTCTTTTCACTATGGCTTCCCTATGCCCATGACCCTGAACCCCCACTTTCACCTCTTCCCTTCCATCTGCTCTGATCTATGCTGGGGAAAATAATATGTGGCTCAAATCAATGGCTTCTACTGGCACAGGGGTGTCAATGACATCTTATTGTCTGTATTTTATGGTCTGTATTTTAAGTAGATAAATTCTGATGTTTCTAAAAAACCAAACAATAAATAAGTATTCATTTTATTTGGTAGTTCAAAAAAATCAGATTTTTGTGTAACTAATGTACAAATATTGGTCTTTAGTTAGCATTCAGAAGATAAAAAGATTTCATTTTCTGGAGAAAATGTAGTCAAGACAGCAGTCCTATATGTGAAACAGTGTTTTCTTCTATAATACAGAGGAAGAGAGAGAAAGGTGAAAAATCAAATAATTATTTTGTATTGTTCCATGAATAAAATAATCATAGAAATGTTTTTCCAGAGCAAAATTGTTACTGATTATGTTTCATTTTGTCATTATGATTAACTGCTTTATGTATTCTTTTTATCCTGACAGATAACAATGATAAAAAATCAAAGTAAGTGACTGCTTCAACAATGCAACACATTTTCAAAATAATTCCCCTAATAATCACATAAAAGGCACACAGCAGAAGCAATATTTTCATATACATTGCACTGCCTACAAAATGGTATATATAATCCATTCTTTTTCTATTTAAAACATTACTATAACTTGATTTCAAAAATCTTTGGGAATATTCCTCCTGGATTAGGTTCAAATATCCCCTATATGTCCAGGAACCCCACAGAATTTCTGACTTAAACAAGCAGAAGAAAAGTTGGACATGTAAGATTTCATGGTTGCAGAGGAGGTTCTTTTTACAGAAGAAAATCTCTATTCTTCCCAAAAGCAAATTGTAGAAACCTAAAATGTAGTGACTAGATATTTCTCTTTAAGAGTCGAAATTCTCTTATAAACCAAATATCAGTTTATCCTAATTTGACATGAGGACAGCATTAATGGAGTCTGATTTAGAAGTTAAGGAGGTGCCAACTACGTTTCTGAAATGGAGGTGGTGGAAAGGTAAAGGCTGAAGATGTGTAAAACATTTTAAGTGTTAATACTGCACAACAGAGAGAGCTGGTGGTTGTGGCAACACTAGCTTTTCACTTGGAATGGTAGGATCAGTTGAGGACAGAAGAACCACTCTTGTCTCATTGGGTGGGAAACAGAAAAGGGCATGGGTGCAGAGAAATGAAGGATGCAGAGAAACGAGCTGCAGTGAGAGGATGAGCGAGAAGGTTGAGTGAGTACTTTGGTTTTTAGAGAAAGTGAACCTATGTCTGCATCGATGTGGTCATGGGGAGTGAGAAGACCACAGTGAAAGTTTGATAAAGCCACCGAGGGGAACGGGAACAACCTGTAGAGGAATGAAATAGAGTCCCTTGGGTTGAGTTGAGGTTGGAGACCACATTCATTCATTCATTTCACAAATATTAATTGAGGACTTACTGGGAATCATCTGCCTGGTAAAGCATCTGCCTGCAATCCAGGAGACCTGGGTTCGATCCCTGGGTTGGGAAGATCACCTGGAGAAGGAAATGGCAACCCACTCCAGTACTCTTGCCTGGAGAATTCCATGAACAGAGGAGCCTGGTGGACTACAGTCCATGGGGTCGCAAAGAGTCGGACATGACTGAGCAACTAACACACATACGCACATACTGGGTATCAGGCACTGGTTTAGATGCTGAGGATACAGAAAAGAAAAAAAATAGGCAGACATCTCTGTCTTAAGGAACTTAACATGCCTTTGAAGAGTTCTCTCCTTTAGTGAGGGAGACATAATAAACACCATAAATAAATAAAATATATGGCATGGTAGATAATGATAATTTATCATCCCCTTTCTAAGAAAAAACAATAAACATGGAAATGGAGATTTGAAATGATGTTGGGGGAGAGTTGAAATTTTAAAGACTTTGACCATGGATGGCCCCCTTGAAAAGGCAGCTTTTGAGAGAAGGTATGAAAGAGGTGAGGGAGTTCTCCACTCTATTATCCAAAGAAAGAACACTTTGGTGAGAGGAAACAGCAAGTGCAAACACCCAGAGGTGGGAACAGATTTGGTGCGGATGAAAGTCAGCAGAGAGGCCAAGCGGCTCGGGTGGAGTGAAGCAGGAGGAAACAGGTAAGAGAGTCAACTGGCCAGATCACAGAGGGCTTTGGACGTATCAGCAAGGGTTTGTGATTCCACCCTGAGCTGGAAGGGAAGCTTAAGGCAGCTGAGCGCTAACCACAGCAGGTGTCGGTATCTAGATGGTGGAGAGGTTGTCTTCTGTGGGCCTAACAGCCAGGCTTCAGGAGGAGAAGGGGGAACAGTGGACTGAATGCAGAGATGGAGTTTCCAAAGATGAATTTGGAAAAAAGGATTGAGGTTGATGGTGAGAGCATGGTCCAAATGGCTGGCAATGGGACTAGAATACCTGGAGAAGGAAGGAGAATCTTTTCTTTTTTTTAATTTACTTTATCTTTGGTTGTGGCAGGTCTTTGTTGCTTCGCTCTAGCTTTCTCTAGTTGCAGAGAGCGGGGCTACTCTCCATCTGGGCGTCCCATTGCCGTGGTTTCTCTTGTTGCAGAGCACAGGCTCCAGGTGCATGGCCTTAGTAGTTGCTGCTTGTGGACTCTCAAGCACTGGCTCAGTAGTTGTGGTGCATGGGCTTAGTTGCTCCAAGGCATGTGGAATCTTCCCAGACAGAGATTGAACCCCTGTCCCCTGCATTGACAGGCAGATTTTTATCCAGTGTATCACCAGGCAAGTCCAAGGAAGGAGAATCTTGATGGTATTTAGTGATTGTAAGTAAATGGAGGGTTTAAAGTACTGGTCTTCCCTGGTGGCTCAGATGATAAAGAATCTGTCTGCAATGCAGGAGACCCAGGTTCGACCCCTGGGTTGAAAAGATCCTCTGGAGGAAGAAATGGCAGCCCATTCCAGTATTCTTGCCTTGGGAAATTCCAGAGATAGAGGAGCCTGGTGGGAGAGTTGGACATGACTGAGCAACTAACACACAAAGAACTGTGGGTCTCAACTGAGATGACAAATTGGTATGGAAGGAGGAAGGAAGTGAGAAAACAAGATGCATGGGTATTCCCAAAGAGCCAATGGAGTAGAGTGGTTCCTGGTGAAAATAAGACCTAAGGTGTATTTGTGAATAGATAACTTGGGTGAATTAGACCTCTTTGGCATTAGAAAGTTCAAGAATGGGTTAAGAACAATTTTCTGAGCAATAAATTGAATAAGAAATAGTAAGTAAATATGGTTTTAAGGGAAGTATGGGAGTTTTTGAATTTTTCATATCAGCACTATTTGATGTAGTTGCAAGCTTTTTAAGAGCTAGAAGCAATAAATTAGATAATCCAACCACCTAAATTTACTCGCAAGGAAATGAAGGTAGATATAAATTGAAGGTCAACGCTGAGGTTCCACAGTTATTTGTTACTACAACTGGGGGTGTAGAGTACTTTTTGCTTTCTCTCAAAGAGAGAAAAAACCTCTCTGAAAAAACCTCCGTGAATCTCTACTGAACAAGAGACACAGCTATACTGAAATTGCTAGAAGAGGTAAATCTGAAAGTAATAGTCAGTTTTTAAGATACCAGTTTTGGAAAGAATTTCACAGCCAGTGGGGACTTTCATTCTTACTAAAGAATGACTCATGAAATCACAATTTAGGGAGAATTTCTCATTGCTTTGGAAAGGATGGTCTGTAAATCCCCGTGTTTTTCTCCTCAGGTTACAAGATGAGAAGAAAGGTGGTAGCAGTCAAGTTGGCTTCTTTCGATTGGTAATAAAACTATGCTGATTAATGGCATAGGTTTTGCACCTGTGAGTTGTTCAGATCATGGAGAAAATGTTAATTTTTTAGTCATATTGGCAGGTGCTTAACTATAGCGATCACTTTTTTCAGTCATAAACTTTGTCTATGTGACGACATGTGGATTAGTAATTAGAAATACATTGCTGATTAAACACACACATTCTATCTGGTAGATCAGAAAAGTGTTCTAGAAGATTATCTCTAAGTCCCTAATGATCATTTTAGTAAGGAAAATTGTCACAGTAATCATGTCAAGCATATTTATTCTTATGATGCCTTTAGAAGTTCCATAGTGTAGGTATTTTCTTCAAATTTGCAAAATGGAGACATTTCGGGGCACAAGCAGACGATCTTCATTATCAATGTCAGTTCTGGGAGCCAGTTTCTACCATTGCTGAGTGAGCCATATGGAGCGTCTACATGGCAACAGCGTCAGTGTCAGTGATTGTTCCCCTCTAAGCTGGGGATGAAAAGCTAGGAACAAAGTCAGCTCTTGACGTAAAGAGAATAAATTAGAGGCTAGGAAAGAAAGAACATGAGTTAACAATGTAAGAGTTTAATGACTTGGATAATTGATGCACCGTTTATTTCAGTGTTAGTGAGAACTGTACATTTCAATTAAAACGATTCCCTTAAGACTTGGTGTTGAACACTATTTATCAGAGTCTAATAACTAAAATTAAATAGTCCTCCTACCTCTCCTGCTTTTCACCCATAGATGATCTCTGAATCCTTTGTTTTTCAAGTTTCGATTTTCTTCAAAGACTGACATTTGCCTGATGTGTATGGGGAGCTTATGTGCACTTCTCCATGGAGCAGCCTATCCAGGTGTGCTACTCATTTTTGGCACAATGACAGATGTTTTTATTGAGTATGACATGGAATTACAAGAACTCAGTATCCCTGGAAAAGCATGTGTGAATAACACCATAGTGTGGACCAACGACTCCCTCAACCAGAACACGACAAATGGGACCCGCTGTGGGTAGGCTGCTATTTGTTTTTACTTTTTTGGTTTGCTCATATCTTAGCTTGTAATTCAAAAATTTGTAAAGAGAACCTTACAGGAAGGACCTGGAGTGGTATCTAACATGGAGTGAACAGAAAAAAATTTACACATATTTCTATAAATTACTCTGCCCTGAAGTTCTTATTCCACTGGGTTTTAAAATTCCAACAACAGCAACAAAATACAGAATTGAAAATTACTCATTAAATACGTACCCAAATGTCACACTTTGTAGACTGTAGGCTTGAGAATGACACTATCAATACTTAATATCATTGGAAGGTGACTCATAAATTTTACTTGAGTCCTTGTCATTTCTCATATCTGAGACTTCCTTTTCCCTTCCTTCCTCTTTCTTCCCTCCTTCCCTCTTTCCTTCCTTCCTCTCTTCCCTTTTGTCCCCCAGCTTCTGTGGCTGTGGCTGATGACTCATTTGACCTCTAGTCTTCTCTACAATGGGAATTTCATCATTCCTGTGCTCTCGGACTTGGAGTAGGGGTCACTGGCCTCAACTAGCAGTTGAGTTGCTGTGAAAGAGTGACGTGGTGCTAGGAACAGAAGATAGCCATGCAGAATTAGCCAGAGCTCACTGTGCTCCTGTTCTGTCTGTGATAAGCCCGACCACGTAATCAGTGAGTCTGCAGTATACGCAGGGTTGACTCACTGTCATAGGACTTTGCAGCCTGCCTCATGCTGCCTCAGGGCCAGAACAAGATCATTTTCACATATAAACTCACTGAGGTTCAAGAATGAAGAGCAGGGCACATCCTGGCTAGAGAGACACTTGGAATGGCTCCCTCGAGTGATTCATATTTTTCTCCACCATTTAAAAATTTTTTCTATAGGCTTGATTCCAGATTATGACAAATCCTTCTAAATTTCTGATGTTCTTCCATAATATTTGTTGTTAGCATCTTTCATTCATCTACTCATTCAACCAAAATTTTTGGAACACCAGTTATGTACCAGGAAAATGTGTAAGCATAAAGGCTACACATTTATCTTACGAGTAGTGGTATCTTATGAGTAATGGTCCTTATCTTTATGGAGCTCACATCTCATTGGTGAGACCATCATGAAATCAATGACCATGCAGATAAATATGTAGTTATAAACTGGTTAGCACTTGACAGAAAAGTACAGGACAACATACAATGCACAGAATTATCCTTAAAAAATAAGCCTACTCATAAGAACTAAATTTCCAACATATAAATGTGTATATTTCTCTTCTAAATTTTGAAGTAATAAAACAATTTGTATAAAAGAGAGACTGTCTTCAATGACAGACTTTAAAATATTCTTATGCGTGCTATGTGGCTTGCAAGATCTTAGTTCCCCAACCAGGGATTGAACCTGAGTCCTCTGCAGTTATACTGCAGAGTCCTAACCACTGGACACGCAGAGAATTCACAATGACAATCTTTTATTTTCTTTCATTTATGTTGGAGAACAGAAGACTTGAACTGATATTTACAGAGTGATATGACTACAAAATGTGAACTAATCACTTCTCCCTTTAAAAAAAAATCCATTCAGACTTACATATGTAAAAAGACCCCAGTCGTTAATAACATCAGTCAATCCTAAAGGAAATCAACCCTGAATATTCATTGGAAGGACTGATGTTGAAGCTGAAGCTCCAAAACTTTGGCCATCTTATGAGAAGAGTTGACTCATTGGAAAAGACCCTGATACTGGGAAATATTGGGGGCAGGAAGAGAAGAAGGTGATGAAGGATGAGATCGTTGGATGGCATCATCAACTCAATAAACATGAGTTTGAGCAAACTCTGGGAGATAGTGAAGGAGAGGGAAGCCTGACATGCTGTAGTCCATGGGGTCGCAAAGAGTCAGACACAGCTGAACGACTGGAAAACAATAAATTAATAACATTCAAGAAAATAAACTCTTCAAGTGAAAGATCCTGAAAGTATATCCTATAATGCCTTCAAAATTGGAAATAAATGTTAGAGGGACCAGCATTTGAGACATATTCAAGATAACAAGTGCTCATAAATATTTATTAGATAAACTGAAGAATGAATATGCCCTTAAAGTCTGCATCACTGGCATCCGTTAGAGAGGATGCCTGCCCATTACTCACTGGGCTTCCCAGGTGGCACTAGCAGTAAAGAACCCACCTGTCTCTTATGCCAAAGGAGACATAAAAGATGTGGGTTCAGTCCCTGAGTCAGGAAGATCCTCTGGAGGAGGGAATGGCAACCCACTCCACTGTTCTTGCCTGGAGAAGCTCAGGGACAGAGGAACCTGATGGGCTACAGTCCATTGGGTCGCAAAGAGTTGGACACAACTGGGGCAACTTAGCACATACCCATTTTTAACACTTTATTGATTCTTACTGGGTCATATACTTGAAGGTGAGCAAATCATTCAAAGCAAATAAGGGCTATCAGAAATTTCTTGGCTTTGGCTGAATTCACATGATACCAAGCATGTAAATAGATATCTGCCTTAAAAAAATTTTTTTTTCATATGGCTATTTGAAATTGTGTAGACCACACCTTTCTTAGGCCTTTACCAGAAGCTCACACTGAAGAGCTAAATATTTTAAGTGTGAGTTACTATGGTCACTGATAAGAATACTGCTAACAAGCAGTATTCTGAATAAATGTTTGTTTAGCTTTCATGTGATAAGATCATTGTGAAAATGAACTTGGGTGGGGCAGAAGAAAGGCAGGGGATATTTTCTTACCAGTAAGTAGTGAATGTGCCTCCAAAATTACCCAACTCTTTCACAGATTTCTTTCTTGGAAAAGGTACAACATTAAAATACAATGTCTCTACCCACTATATAATCAGTGTGCTAGTCTTGGACTATACAAGCAACTCAATGATCTCATCAACATAAACATGCATGTACAATGTAGGAGCTTGTTTTTCTCTTTCATTATATTGATTTTGACATATCAGTTATTATCCATTCGATGGAATTTTAGGCTGGAGCCTTCCAAATGGCTGAGTGAATAAGGCTGAGAAGGATGGCAGAACATTAGGCCTTCTGATTAGCTTCTCAGAATTTATTTTCTCAGAGTAGTCAAATAATAAGGTAATAGAATGAAAGAAGAAAAAAAAAATCACAATGCAGTTTACTTTTTTAAATATCCAGTTAAAGTGTAAAAACTCAAATGGAAGCTACAAAGCCTTATAACTTAATTGTGGAAGTGACATACCATAATTTCTGCTGTTTTCTGTTGGTCACACAGACCAACTCTGGCATAATTTGGGAGAGGACTACACAGGAGCGTGAATACCAGGAGGCAAAAATAATAAGGGCATAAGGGGCTCCTTGGAGACTGACCCACGACCGCTGGGACGTTTGTCCTTAACTACTCGACATGGATGTGTTAATGCAGAAATCTAAGTCTGTACTTCCTCTTGGATTTCAGTCTGTGTTCTTTGCAATACACATTTATCTTATGCACTCAGGTACTCTTTTGAAGTTAGACACTGAAGATCACGTACTTTGAAAAACAGTTTTATCAGGATTTAATTCATATACCATAAAATTCACCCACTTAAAGTATCCAGCTGAGTGGCTTTTAGTATATTCACAGAGCTATGCATTCATCACTGCAATCAATTTTAGAACATTTTTGTTATTTTATTATCACTTAAATTTCACTCCCCAGTTCCCCATCTTCCCCTCAGCCCTAGACAACAACTAATCTACTTTGTATCTCTGTAGATTTGCTTATTCTGGACATTTCATGTAAATGGAATCATACAATATGTGGGCCTTTGTGACCAGCTTCTTTAACTTAGCCTAATGTTTCCAAGGTTCATCCATGTGGTTTTAATAGCATAAATTAATACTTCATTTATTTTAATTGCTGAATAATATTTCATTCTATGAATATAATACATTTATTGTATGAATATAATGTATGGATTTATCCATTCATCAGTTGATGGACATTTGAGTTGTTTCCTCTTTTCAGTTATTACAAATGCTGCTACGAACGTTTGTGTACATAGTTTCCTATGGACACATGTTTTCATTTCTCTTGAGTAGATACCTAGGAAGGGGGTTACTGGGTCAGATGTTAATATATGTTTAACCACTTGCAGAATTTCCAGACTGTTTTTCAAAATGGCTGTACCATTTTATGAGTTTCCCGAGTGGCTCAGACGGTAAAGAATTTGCCTGTAATACAGGAGACCTGAGTTCGATTCCTGGGTTGGGAAGATCCCCTGGAGAAGGAAATGGCAATCCACTCCAGTATTCTTGTGTGGAGAATTCCATGGACACAGGAGCCTGGTGGGCTACAGTCCATGGGGTCACAAACAGCCGGACATGACTGAGTGACTAACACTTAACATGTGTGAGGGGTCCAGTTTCTTCACACTCACACCAACACTTGTTATTATCTATATCTTGACTGTGGCTCCATGCATGCATGCATGCTCAGTTGTGCCTGACTCTTTGCCACCCTATGGACTGAGATTTCCAGGCAAGGATACTGCAGTGGGTTGCCATTTCCTCCTCCAGGGGATCTTCCTGACCCAGGGATTGAATCTGAACCTCCTGTACCTCCTTGCGTTGGCAAGTGGATTCTTTACTACTGAGCCACCTGGGAAGCCCTGACTGTAGCTCCAGTAGGCTGAATAGTGGTCCCCAAAGATATCTACGATATTCCTGTGAATGTCACCTTGTATGGGGAAAAGAGTCTACACAGATATAATTAACTAAAATATCTTGGGCTTGGGGAGATTATACTGGATTACCCAGGTGAGCCCTAACTGCAATCATGAGTAGTTTTTAAAGAGATGGTTACTAAAAAGAGGCAGAAGGAGATCTGACTTTAGAGAGAAAAAGAGACAAAAGGTGCCTATAAGCGACTGAAGTGAGGTCCCAAGCTCAGGAACGCCTGTAGCTACCTGAAGCTGAAAGAGGAAGAAACAGATTCTCCTCTAGAGCCTTTGGAGAAAGTGCACCCGCGCCAGCACCTTGATTTCAATCCTGTGAAGCTGATCTCAGACTTCTGGTCTCCAGAAATGTGAGAAAAATGGAAATACGTGTAGATATCAAAGAGTGACATAAGGAATCTTTGAATGAAGAAAATATTCTGCTCTTCATTGTATCCAAGTCAACATCCTGGTTGTGATAATGTCCAATAGTTTTGCAAGATGTTACCACTGGGGGAAAACTAGATAAAGGGCATGCAGAATCTCTCTGTAATATAGCTCACAACTGCATTAGCCATTCTGGCAGTGTGCTAGCATAGTGTGAGGGTATTCTATAAAGCATCTTTACCTAGTAATAAATCATTTGTCCATAGGTCAATGTCCCACGCATTGAGGAATATGGACCCTTGATATTTTGGAAGTAGGATATGGATGCATTTCTACCGGTTGGGTTGCCGTTGATATTCACTCTAATGCAATGGTCCGCAACCTTCTTGGCACCAGGGACTGATTTTGTGGAAGACATTTTTTTCCCATGGATAGGGTGTGGGGAGGAAGGTTTCAAGATGATTCAAGTGCATTGCATTTATTATACACTTTGTTTCTAACCTAATGCTGCCACTGAGCTAACGAGAGGTACCTGTATGCAGCCCAGAGGCTGGGGACCTGCTCTAAGGTGTCAATGCTACTGAGTCTACAGTGCATAAGAACCCCTATGAACCCCTACAGTTCATAAAAACCCTAGTGAAAGGAGAGCTTCTGGTGAGTCAATACATCTTGTCATAAAGACCTCCTAGGTATCTTCAATGACAAACCTAAGGCTTTAGGACATCTGAAACCTTGGTATACATTGCTATTGTTCAGTCGCTAAGTCGTGTCTGATTTTTTGTGACCCCTTGGACTACAGTGCACCAGGCTTCCCTATCTTTCACTATTTCCTGGAGTTTGCTCAAACCCATATCATTGAGTGATTCAATTTTATTTATCTTATTTTTCATAAAAAGCAAGGCAAGAATCCTCATATCATCTATTTTACCTTCTCCCTCTAATTGATATTTTTCTGCCATCTTCTCTCTTTGACAAATGTGTCAGGGCAATCTTAATTCACTCAAGTAGGCATATGTCAGTTTTGCTGTTAAAAAGAAAGACACTCAAATCACCTATAAACTTTATAGAATACTTTCTAGGATTTTATAATCACGATAGTTTTCTACCATGCAGATGATAAAGAGTCTGATGTGCAGTCAAAGGATCCAAGTCAATCTCCTGTTTTCCTTCCAACAGTTTTTCTGATAGGCTTGCCCTGTTGTCCCAGAAATATTCCCAAATAGTCTTTAAAACTCTAATGATTCTTCCCAGAATAAATAAACTGAGTTAATGATTCATCTCTGGGGTGCCTCGTGAGTGAGAAGAACCACAAACCACACATGTTCCTATCCACACCCCCCAACAGTGATGCAATTTTCCTGAACTTTGCTCCAGTAAATCCCACAGCTGAGTCAATGGGTCCTTTGTCCATGACTGGCAGCTGCATTTTTCATGACAGGCACGCTCTCACCTCTGCTTACATAGTCTATAGAATAAATGCATCCCAAGGAATCTAAGTAAAACTTTTTGACAAATGCTCATAGTTTTCTGTTTTGGGGGCACCCAAATTTTATTTCACAAACAGAAAACCAAGAGCATGCACTCATTTATACATTAGAAATCTTTACTCATCAGTTCAGTTCAGTCGCTCGGTTGTGTCCGACTCTCTGCAACCCCATGAACTGCAGCACGCCAGGCCTCCCTGTCCATCATCAACTCCTGGAGTCCACCTAAACCCATGTCCATTGAGTCAGTGATGCCATCCAACCATCTTATCCTCCGTCATCCCCTTCTCCTCCTGCCCTCAATCTTTCACAGTATCAGGGTCTTTTCAAATGAGTCAGCTTTTCGCATCAGGTGACCAAAGTATTGGAGTTTCAGCTTCAACATCAGTCCTTCCAATGAACACCCAGGACCGATCTCCTTTAGGATGGACTGGTTGGATCTCCTTGCAGTCAAAGGGAGTCTTCTCCAACACCACAGTTCAAAAGCATCAATTCTTTGGCACTCAGCTTTCTTCACAGTCCAACTCTCACATCCATATGTGACCACTGGAAAAACCATAGCCTTGACTAGACGGACCTTTGTTGACAAAGTGATGTCTCTGCTTTTTAATATGTTATCTAGGTTGGTCATAAGTTTCCTTCCCAAGAGTAAGTGTCTTTTAATTTCATGGCTGCAGTCACCATCTGCAGTGATTTTGGAGCCCCGAAAAATAAAGTCTGACACTGTTTCCACTGTTTCCCCATCTATTTCTCATGAAGTGATGGGACTGGATGCCGTGATCTTCGTTTTCTGAATGTTGAGCTTTAAGCCAACTTTTCCACTCTCCTCTTTCACTTTCATCAAGAGGCCCTTTAGTTCCTCTTCACTTTCTGTCATAAGGGTGGTGTCATCTGCATATCTGAGGTTATTGAGATTTTTCCCGCCAATCTTGATTCCAGCTTGTGCTTCCTCCAGCCCAGCGTTTCTCATGATGTACTCTGCATATAAGTTAAATAAGCAGGATGACAATATATATAATACTCATAATACTACTGTATACACTCTATCTTTGTAGGAATTTAGGTTTTGAAAGGGCCTCTGATTGTGGACACTTGTATATAAGTTTATGATTTTCTAGATCTTGTTCACTCTAGGGGTCCTCTTAAATCATCAAGAAAAACTAGGAATGTGGTAAACACAGACATATTAGCTGGTTTGGAAACTGTCAGAAGGGTAGCCTAAGGCAGTTGTTTCCTTCCTCTTTAGTATTTTTCAAGTGAAAGAAAAATCTAGAAACAATTTAGTACCTACTATGTGTAACATATTATATCAAGCCTCGGCAGTGAAAGCAAGCAGTGTTTGCTCTCAAGTCACTCGTAGTTTACTAGCAAGAGAAACATGAATATACTTGAAATAAATATATTCAATAAAAATATTGAATAACAGTGCAAAATGGCAATAAAATCTGCCATGGAATAATAGTTTGTTCTGAGTTAAATAAATTATAATTAAATACTTGATCTGAATTCAGTAGAGGGAAAGAACAATTCAAACTTGGGTCACAAAAGGAAGGCTGATAGAAGCAGAAAGCTGGTAGAATGAGAACATCTAGGCTAAAGATGCTACTTTCTGATTCTCTAAAGAAATGGATATCTAGCTTGTCTCTGTAGCTCAGATGTAACATCAACCAAAGTGTTAATTTTCCAGTGATAAAACTTATTTCCCAAAAGCAATTTCAGAATCATTTTTTTCTTCACTTCCTGCCCCTGCCAATTCCAAACCCTGTTTCACAATGTCATAGCTTTGATGGGAAAATGCTGTATAGTTTCCTTGCTTCCTCACAAGTTCTTTGACTTCAACCTTAGAGATTGTCCTAGAGAGCAAAGTTTTCTGGGCTGTGGTCAGCAGAAAGGCTTGGTGAAGAAATTGTTTTTCTCTCTCTATGGGATGACAGGGGCTTCCCTTGTGGCTCAGCAGCAAAGAATCTGCCTGCCAATGCAGGAGACATGGGTTCAGTCCCTTGGTTAGGAAGATCCCTTGGAGAAGGAAATGGCAACCCATTCCAGTATTCCTGCCTGGAAAATTTCATGGTCAAAATAACCTGGTGGGCTGCAGTCCATGGGGTCACAAAGAGTAGGACACAACTTAACAACTAAACAACAACAAAACAATGGGAAGGATGACACACACATTTCTCCCACTGTTACTCTGAGAAGAAGGAGTTGAAAAGTTGTTACCTAGAGTAGGTAACATAAGCCTCCTAATTTACAGCACACCTCTCTCTACCAGTGCCTTTGCAGACACTGGTCTGGCTTTTTGAAATCTTTCTCCAGCTGTGACTGTGCTTTCAGTAGTAATGACCACGAGTGAAAGGGGCCTCAGTGGACGGAGCTCTAGGCTGCCATCTAGGGTCCTCTCTCTTCCCTCAACTGCCTATTAATTACTACACAACCCTCACATCTCTACCTGTAAACACGAAGGAGGTAGGCATGTTTGCTACGATGGTTACCATGAGGTCTGTTTGGGGATTTAGATTGATTGTAATTCTGCACAGATACAATGCTTTATCCATTTTATTTACAATATGTATGTAACATACAATGTGTATATTTTAAATATATAATATGTGTATTTTTAAATCCTCTGTTTGCACAAATGTAATCTTTGGTAGCTAGATCCTACCTGTGAGTCTTACCAGTTTTTCCCCTCTTTTGAAGGTTTCTGGACATTGAATCCGAAATGGTCAACTTTGCCAGTTACTATGCTGGCGTTGCTGTCGGAGTGCTTGTCACAGGATATTTTCAAGTTAGTGACACTTGCATTTTATTTATTGATCAACATCTGGGTTCAAAGACATGACAATGAAATGCAAAATGTGTTCTTTAAAGTTATTCAGAAGCCCCAAGGACTACAGTTTTATTTCAGGAGGATGAAGAGGATGAAAAGAGTTTTTCCTCTCAGCTGGGGAGGAGGATATGGGCCTTTGCGTAGAGAGGCAGAGAATAGACATTCCGCTTCAGTGTCTTGTCCTTCCCTTCCCTCCCTGCTTCACTCTCTCTTCTAAACCCAGAAATAGTGGTGGATGTTTTCATACAGGGAGACTGGGTCCCTGTGGAAAGCGGATGTGGGGAATTGGAGGAAAGCAAGCTTGACGTGTTTTTTTCTCTTGAATTCCAACCCAAAGTCTGTAAACTGAACCCATATTCTAGATTTCAGTTATGGGAGGGCTTGGTGTTATTTAACTCTTACTAAGGAAGAAAAACATTTTATCTTTTGCCTTCTCATGTAGAGAAAATAATAAATTCCCTCTACTCTCCATTCACTTATGAATTCCAGGAAGTTAGTTTTAGTTATAAAGAGAAATGACTTAATCCTCATCCATCCCCACCATCCTGGCACTAAAGCTTTAATGACAGGCTTCTTTTGCTTGGGAGGGAAACTATAGGCAAGATTCCCTGCTTATGTCATAATTTTTGTCTTACTTTTTTCTGAAAATCATTGTCCAAGAGCTTGAAAGCTGCAGGCATTCATGTTAAGTCCTTTCAGTCGTTTCTGACTCGTTGTGACTCTTTGGACCATAGCCCACCAGGCTTCTCTGTCCATGGGATTCTCCAGGCAAGAGTACCAGAGTGGATTGCCATGCCCTACTCCAGGGTTGAAACCTCTGTATGCATGCTTATTGGCAGGGCTCTCAGGAGAAAACTTTACTTGGAAGTGGCATGCAAAAGTAGTGATTTAAGAGCAAAAATTTACTTTTGGTGTGATGAGCCTTCTACACATGAGGAGAGTGACAGTTAATAAGGTTAACTCTGGAAGTGGTCAAGCTGGATTCAAACGCAAGTCTCTGGCTTCCCTGTTCACAGGGTTTCACCTGTCTCCACTCTCAGCTGCAGATATCAGAGCTCACACCTTAGTTCTGAACAAGAGGCATGTTGTAAATTACTTACCTCTTTTTTTCAGCTGTTCTAGTGAAAGTATTTTCTAATGAAAAGAGAAGGAATTAATGCCTGTTCTTATCACAATGCTAAACATTCCTTGCTCCATTTCCAGATATGCTTTTGGGTAATTGCTGCAGCTCGTCAGATACAGAAAATGAGAAAATTTTACTTTAGGAGCATAATGAGGATGGAAATTGGATGGTTTGACTGCAATTCAGTGGGAGAGCTGAATACAAGATTTTCTGAGTAAGTGGCTGGTAGGATTTTTTTTCTTTTTCTTTTTTTGGCATGCACCACAGTCCATGTGAGCTCCAGTTCCCTGACCAGGGATTGAACCTATGCACCGAGCAGTGGAAGCATGGAGTCTTAACCACTGGACTGCCAGGTAAATCCCTGGTAGGATGTTTTAATGGACGTGTGATTTTTCTCTAATGAAACTTTTGTTTCTAAATTAATGACAATTGCAGAAACATTTTCAATTCTTTTTGCTGCATCTTGTCTCTTAAGTTGGGCTTTTATAGGAAGCAGGACTTTTTCATAGGTAATGGTTTGTCAAATTATTATGTATTATAGAAGACAGTTTAAAAGAAGTAGGGTTATTTGGCCTTGAAAGGAGAAACTGAGGGATGTCACAATCTATGTCCCCATAAGGAAAACAATACAATCAGAAGGAATTATTAATATCTTGCTTTGTCTGTTGATGTAGTTTCTGCACATAAAAACAAAAGCAAAAAATTCAAAATAGTTTGAGAAAGATTTAAAACTGAAAACTGGATTTAAATCCAGTTTATTTCTAAATACTTTGTTGTAGTTTAGTCACTAAGTCATGTCTGACTCTCTGTGACCCCCATGGACTGCAGCCCGCCAGGCTCCTCTGTCCATGGGATTCCTAGGTAAAGTACTGGAGTGGGTTACCAAGGCCTTCTCCAGGGGATCTTCCTGATCCAGGGATTGAACCTGTATCATCTCTATTGGCGAATTCTTTACCGCTAAGGTGAATTCTTTACCTCTAAGCCACCCACAAAGCCCATGCCTACATATTAGTTTGAGTCATTAATAGTATCCCCCCCAACCCCGTGTAAGTTTTGAATGAGCCAAGCCCTGATTAATGAGAACTGTTGAAACTTATTGAAATTTGAGGTCCCATGAAAGACATTTAGCAGTGTAGTGACAATAAAAGAGGACTGAATATTGGGATCCCTAGTCTCCAGCGCTGATTCTGCCTTTACTTATTTTGACTTTGAATAGATACTTATCCTTGTTAGAATACAATTGTCTAATCTCGATGTAATATCTTAGATCCTTTTGCTATTAAGTTCTGACCCTTGTTTGCTCCATCTGGACATGAGATTACGGAAGGTTTGTAAGCATATGAATTTAATGTAATTATTGTCAACCAATACTCTGGAGCACTTACCCTGTGCAAGGCATTAAGGTATACCACAGAACTCCTGATCTCAAGGAACTTACATAGCAAATAATCAGAGCTAATATATATTGATCGCTTACAATATGCTAGGCACTGTTCTACATACTTGACATATATTAACTAATCCTCATTGCTACCTATTGAGGTAGGTTCTGTTATTATCCCTATTTTATAGATGAGGAAACTGAGACACAGAAAGATTAAGTAACTTGCCCGAGAAGAGCCGTGTTTAATTCAGAGTCTGGCTCCAGAGTCAGGACTGTTAACCACTCTCCTATACTACCTATAAGCAGGAAGCAATAATTACATGCACATACACGAAAACATGTATATGGATTAATTGGAGGCTTCCCTGATGGCTCATCAGGTAAAGAATCTGCCTGCAATGCAGGAGAAGCAGGAGACACAGGTTAAATCCCTGGGTCAGAAAGATCCCTTGAAGGAGTAAATGGCAACCCACTCTATTATTTCTTGCCTGAAAAATCCCATGGACAGAGGAACCTGGCGGGCAATAGTTCAGTGGGTTGCAAAGAGTCCGATATGACTAAACCACTAAGCACACACACACAGAGATTAATCACATTGCTATGGAAACACCGGGAAGAAGATAATACTTCTCCCTGGAGGATTATATAAATTTTTATGAAATAGGTGGTATGTGAATAGAACTTTGAGACTGAAAAGATTTAGCATATATAAAGAAAAGAAGGGTTCTTCATGTCCGACTGGGATGTTAGCTTTCAGTTCAGTTCAGTTCAGTTCAATCACTCAGTCATGTCCAACTCTTTGCAACCCCATGGACTGCAGCACGCCAGGCTTCCCTGTCTATCACCAACTCCCGGAGATTGTTCAAACTCATGTCCATTGAGTTGGTGATGCCATCCAACCACCTCATCCTCTGTCGTCCCCTTCTCCTCCTGCCTTCAATCTTTCCCAGTATCAGGGTCTTTTCCAATGAGTCAGTTCTTTGCATCAGGTGGCCAAAATATTGGAGTTTCAGCTTTAGCATCAGTCCTTCCAATGAATATTCAGGACTGATTTCCTTTAGGATGAACTGGTTGGATCTCCTTTTGTCCAAGGGACTCTCAAGAGTCTTCTCCAACACCACAGTTCAAAATCATCAATTCTTTGGTGCTCAGCTTTCTTTAAGACTCCAACTCTCACATCCATACATGACTACTGGAAAAACCATAGCTTTGTTGGCAAAGCAATGTCTCGGCTTTTTAATATGCTGTCTAGGTTGGTCATAACTTTTCTTCCAAGGAGCAAGTGTCTTTTAATTTCATGGCTGCAGTCACCATCTGCAGTGATTTTGGAGCTCAAGAAAATAAAGTCTCTCACTGTTTCCATTGTTTCCCCATCTATTTGCCATGAAGTGATAGGACTGGGTGCCATGATCTTAGTTTTTTAAATGTTGAGAAAGAAAAAGAGACAAACAAGATGGTTTCCAAAAGCCTTTGCCTCTGTTGAGTAAACATCAGTTGATAAAACTGGATTAAAGGCAAACTCCCTTGGCTATGAGGGGAGAGGCTTAATGACCTCCCACACTACAGCAAATTTTCCAAGACATGAGAAGCTACTAAGTTTCCCAAGGGCAATGGGATACAGAAATGGGAGCATTTAGGAAAAAAAAAGGTTAAACTTTCTGAGCGAGATATTTGAATTGACCAAATTCAGTTTTAGTGATCATAGCCTCTTTTGTTTCTAGTGATGTTAACAAGGTCAATGATGCCATTGCTGACCAAATGGGTATTTTCATTCAGCGCATGACCACGAGCATCTTTGGGTTCCTGATGGGATTTTACCAGGGTTGGAAACTGACCTTGGTTATTATCTCTGTCAGCCCTCTCATTGGGATTGGAGCAGCCATCATTGGTCTGGTAAGAATGTCTTCTCACTTCTCTCCATGGGAAGACTTTTGCACTGAGAAACAGCCAAAATGTGAAACTTGTTTCCCTTCTCCCGAGTGTGTTTAGTTAACATCATTATCACGACATTGATTTATTTTGTTTGATTATTACTCAGTATCAAATAACATTCCATTATTAAAGGTGACTGTTTTAATAACACATATATTATTATATTAGTAATATTAAAAATGTGCTTAGTCACTCAGTCATGTCTGACTCTTTGTGACCCCAGGGACTGAAGTCTGCCAGGCTCCTCTGTCCATGTGGATTCTCCAGGCAAGAATATGGGAGTAGGTTGCCACGTTCTCCTCCAATAATAACTGTATTAAGTGGACATTTACTATTTTGCCAGGCATTATTAGGAGCTTCATGGGCATGATCTATAATTTTACAACAATCTTATAAAGTATTAATGCCATTTTAAATATAAGAAACTGAGGCTCAGAGAGGTAAAGGGACTTTTACAGAACTGCACAGCCAGCAAGAGACAGAATGGGATTAGAATTCAAGGAAGCCTGATTCCAAATCCCCACCCACTGTCTAGTGTACATATGGCTTCCGTGGTCTCCCAAGTTTAGATGCTTCCCTCAGAAAGACCCAGCAAATACACCTGGATCAGTAACAAGCACATACAAGAGATCCCTGCAATCACACTGTGTTCTCCATCCAATGTGATCAGTTTCAGAGAGGTATCTGACCCATTCAGAGAAGTATCCCAGTTAGTTTCCATTCAAGTCAGGAAATGGAAGGTATGCAAGTCAGGAAAAAGTGTAGGAGTAAGAACTTGGGGTTATCACCCCAAAAAACACTCCCAAAGATTGAGAAATTATTTCATTTTACTTTCAGAGCAGTCATATGAGATAACACATCATGGGATCTGATACACTAATAATTTGCTGTAAATGAGAATGGAGTTTAAGTGAAAAACTGCACACATATTCACATCACTGAGCAACAGGTACCAATCTCCATGACTATATTTTCTAGCAAAATATTCTCTACCCTCCACTGGCTATATTACTCAAACCCATCCCAGGTAATACAGAGTGACAATAGCAAAGAGCGCACTCTACTTAAGTAGGTCACCACCTGGCTCTATCACTTGGCTCAAGAAAAATATGTTTAACCTGTCAAATGTCAGTTTCCTCCTTGTTAAAATAAAGTTAGTACCCCCCAAAGTCATTGTGATGACTCAAGGCATTATCCATGTTATGCACTTAGTGCAGCAGCAGGCACAGAATTAATTGCTAAAGAGATATTAGCTTTTATTTTTTTCTCAATCAACTGAATCATGCAAGCTTTATAACATTTTTTCCTATCAAATGCTACCCAGTGGCACTCCAGGAAAGCCTCAACTTTTCCAGCGTGTTGCTGGGGACTCTGCAAACATTTGATTCAGCATTTTTCCCCTCTAAATATATTTAATCTCTTACTTCAAACCCACCATAGATTAATAATCACCCTTAAATGGCTCATGTGTCACATTTTAACATGTTGGAGACCAATAACATGGCCTGGCTTACTTGGTCTCAAATAGGCTCAAAGCACAGTTTCTCTTGTCATCTCAATGTCTATATTTGCATTTCTTGTAAATGTGTCACCAATCTGGAATGTTGTAGTTCTGCACTGGTTTCTTCTTGAATTCAGGTCTGTGCATGTTTGTGTAAAATGATGTGAGCAATTTTACAAAGCTCAATTCAAAAGCAGAACAGAAAAGGGGGGCAATATATGACATATTAGAAATGATTGTGGGTCTTGTATGCCTTTTCTGACTTTTATATTTACTGTAGGAAACATGATATTGCCAATATGCATCTTTTAAGCTCCTATATCAGTTTAGCTGGGGTATTAAGAGATTCTTCAGTGTGATTCCCTGGTGGGTCAGATGGTAAAGAATCTGCCTGCAATGCAGGAGACCAGGGTTTGATCCCTGGGTTGGGAAGACCTCCTGTAGAAGGGAATGGCCACCCACTCTAG
This sequence comes from Oryx dammah, assembly GCF_014754425.2. Taxonomy (NCBI): domain Eukaryota; kingdom Metazoa; phylum Chordata; class Mammalia; order Artiodactyla; family Bovidae; genus Oryx; species Oryx dammah. The sequence goes on along the minus strand of NW_024070211.1, from coordinate 108,731,465 downwards.
TATTTTTGCCTGGAGAATTCCATGGACAGAGGAGCCTGGCAGGCTACAGTCCATGGGGTCACAAAGAGTTGGACACAACTGAGCGACTAACATTTTCACTTTTCATTTTACAATAAAAACTGATAACATTTGCAACTACTTAATTTTCTCATTACCTATCAGCTTCTCTAGTGGCTCAGTGTTAAAGAATCCGCCTACCAGTGCAGGAGACACGGGTTCAATACCTGTGTTGGGAAAATCCCCTGGAGAAGGAAATGGAAACCCAATCCATTTTTCTTGCCTGGAAAATCCCATGGCAGACTACAGTCCACGGGGTCTCAAAAGAGATGGATACAACTTAGCGACTAAACAACAACATGCCACCTCTATATATTTCAGAAGTACATTAGAAGAGGATTGTGGTAAAAACTGCAATGGCATCCATACTAACCAAATTCAAATTTTAATGTTGACAAAAATATTCTCATTTTATTGTTGCCTTTTCAATCTTGTGAAATAAATATACTGGAATAAAATACTACTTGTATGCTAAAATTCTAAGATTTTGTTTGATAAGAGTTTTGCTGCTAAAAGTTTAGAAAAACTTGGAATATAAACTCCCTTAGTCTGGGTACTATGTATATTTTTTAGATTTCTGAGTCAGTTAATCTTTCACAACATTTGCTTTCTCCCCTTCTTGTTTCTTAACCCGTGTCAGGGAATTCTTTTGGTGGTTGATTCTAACTAGGACTCAATTCAAGTCCAATTTTAGAAGAAGTTACTTGTGTAATATCAAGTGCAATGTCTTTTTGTTTCCTTTTGTGAAAAGCAAACCTAGTTAGTTGAACCCCTACAGTAGAGTCAAAGTGGTGTAGTATTCATCTGAAGTTTTCTCCTTTGGAATTACCTCTGGATATCATATCATGTGTTTGGCTGCTCAGAACCTCTTTCTTATTCTACATTCTAACCAATATGATGCCTGCGTGGGCCTTGGTCTTTGTATCTGGTATTTGTAAACTATAACATGGCCTTTGGCCAATAGTAATAAAATGTGACAATTTGACTTGAAAACACCATTAATATGGTGACTGAAGTGCTGTGGTCCCACAAAATGCTCTATCTGGGACTTAATCTGTGAGAGGTTTTTGGTTTTTTTTTAATTTATTTATTTTTTATTTTACTTTACAATTCTGTATTGGTTTTGCCATACATTGACATGAATCCCCACGGGTGTACATGCATTCCCAAACCTGAACCCCCCTCCCACCCACCTCCCCCACAACATCTCTCTGGGTCATCCCCGCGTACCAGCCCCAAGCGTGCCATATCCCGCATCGGACATAGACTGGCAATTCGATTCTTACATGATATTATACATGTTTCAATACCATTCTCCCAAGTCATCATGTGAGAGGTTTTTTGACGCTGATTTTTAATGGAATTATTTCGATACGTCAACAAACATCCATGAATGAGGCTTGGTGGTGGCAGTGGTTTAGTTGCCAAGCCTTATCTGACTCTTTTGTGATTCGGTGGACTATAGTCTGCCAGGCTCCTCTGTTCCTGGGATTTCCCAGGTAAGAATATGGGGGTGGGTTGCCATTTCCTTCTCCAGAGGATCTTCCCAACACAGGGACTGAACCCGAGTCTCCTGCATTCCAGGTGGTCTCTGGCATTGCTGGCGGTCTGCATTGCAGGCAGATTCTTCACTGACTGAGCCACCAGGGGGGCCCAGATGAGGCGTAACATGGCTCAGACTTGGACCAAATTCTTTCTTTGGTGAACACTGTTCCAGTGGGAATCTAGTTTTGTCTTAAGCCATACCACGTGTTTACTCTGCTAAATGAACCACTGAGTGACAAGGTGACTCACCTAATTATCTGGTCTTCACATTTTATTTTCTTCTTTTGGATTTCAGAGTGTGTCCAGATTTACCGACTATGAATTAACGGCCTATGCCAAAGCTGGCTCAGTTGCTGATGAAGTCATATCATCTATCCGAACAGTGGCTGCTTTTGGTGGTGAGAAAAAAGAGGTTGAAAGGTTAGTTAATTGAGGGACTTCCCTGGTGAATCAGTGGTTAAAACTTGGAGCTTCCAGTGCTGGGGCTGTGCGTTCTATCTATCCCTGGTCAGGGAACTGAGATCCCACATGACTCGCAACAAAGCCAAAAAATAAAATAAAAAGGGGGTAAGAAATGAAAGAAAGAAAAAAAAGTTAGTTAATTGAAATGTCTGACACTTCCTTGGAGTTTGTTGATCTGCACACTACTCTGAGTCTTCCCCCATTTGGTATAAAGTGGCAGATTCATCTTGCTATGGTACCCAGAGGGAACTTTTGTTCAAGAAATAGCTAAGCAAAATAATGAGATTGGTGAAAACACATACAAAAGACTCCCAAACCTTTAGCTCTGTGTTTTTGAAGATGATATAGTTGGTGGTTTTTAAAAAGCCATTTTAGTTTGGATACTTACATCAAACTCTGATGATGTGTGTGTATATACCCCCACATACTTCATGCCAGTCTAAACCACTGTCTCCTGCCATTAAGGAAAAGCTTACAAGATTTAAAATGCAATTCTGCACATTTTTTATTGAATAGCATTTTATTCAATGTGTTTTCTTAGCTACTGTATGCTCATTTGAAGGCCAAGATTTCCATTCAATCAAACAAAATTTGACATTGATATATTATAGACCATCATTCTAGGCAATAACTGTTAATGAATATCAAAACCTAAATGGGCAAAACAACACAATTGTTAAAGCTTTGATTTTGTTTATTTTTCCATTTATTTAGTATTTATTGAGTGTTTATCAGGTTCTAGGTACTGATTCTATAAAATAGCCACCAACTTAAACTCATTTCATATGTTGTAGATCTAGCATGATCACATTCTCAGTTGCTACCAAAATCAAATGAAAAATAAAATAGGATTTACAATATCTAATTATCCTCTTTTCTTTTTTCTCTTTTGCTTCTTCTGGTTGTAGAAAAATAAGTTTACCTTATTTGTCATAAAAAAATTTCAATAGCCCATTTCCTCCACTATGAGAGATATTATCTTTCATACCATGTGACTTAATAAAAGAATTCAAACTCAAATAGTGTTGCAGTGAAAAGTAAAGAAAAGGAATGAGTTTTTTTTCTTTTTCTTTCCTGAGGACAAGAAGATAAAGAGAACAGTGAGAAGACCTGAACAATCCTACTTTTTTTTACTTTAACTGCTCCTAACTCTGTGTATCTATAACTAAGTTTGCTTTTCTGCCCCCTTACTCTGCAAGAGTTACATATCACACCTATAATCCTTTGCTTACCTTTGCAACAGCCTCTTCCCCTTGTAGGTCTTCTTTTTACATATCAAAAAGAAGGCCACAGAGCCATGGAACTGCCAAACTCAATTACTGGGTTATTGATGCTAGCGTATGTTTTTGAACAAGATCCTAACACCTTTGTTTCTCATCACTGGCTCCTGACTGCAAGCCCTCATCTTATATAAGCCCGTAGACTCCTCATGGAGGGGGTCACAGTTCTTGAGGCATGAGCCTACTGTGTTTCTCTCTCTGCCGGCTGAGAATTAAAGGCAGCTTTCTATTTCCTCCAAACTCTGTCTCTGTATTTTCTTATTCAGTTCCAGTCGGCAGATAAAGTGACGATTTTGGCCAGCAACAACAGTCCTGGATCTCTCACGTCCAAATCTTTTTGTTGAAAATTTTTTTCTCCTGGGGGCAAAACTCGCCCCATCGTACTCATCCAAGAAGTCATCAACTGTGAGACTTTCTTAGGCAACATCTATCAATACGTTGTCAATGCCAGCATGAAACAGATTTTAAGAAACTACACAGATGTGATTGTTGTTTTCTTTCCCTACAGCTGCTCTGTGTTTGGAGTGATTTTATTTTCATTGATCAAAACCACTGCATTGTGGCCTGTTTTAAACATTTTAACTTAAGCTGCTGTTGCTAAAATAGACTCAAATGTTTTCTCTTCACAGGTATGAGAAAAATCTTGTGTTTGCCCAGCGCTGGGGAATTAGAAAAGGGATAGTGATGGGATTCTTTACTGGATTCATGTGGTGTCTCATCTTCTTGTGTTACGCGCTGGCCTTCTGGTATGGATCCAAACTTGTCCTGGATGACGAAGAATATACACCTGGAGTTCTTGTTCAGGTACTTCCATCTTGATGACCTAGACAGAACATTTCCTGTCTGTATCTAGGAAAAGTCCACAGAGAAGGCGTTTTGTTTATTCCATTAGTGCCTGAGAGAGGACAGCCTCAGTGATTTGATGGAGTCCATCTGCAGATACAAGCAATACTTATGACTTTTATAGTAAAGGGATGTTGAGCATTTGAGTTGATAAGATTCACAATTTAATGCTTTTCAATCAATGGAAGATTTTATAGCTGTAAAACAATGATTTTTCTAACTGAGTCCAAGAGATAGTATGCCATGAAAATGGAAAGACAGGGATCTCTCAGCTAAAAATTAATAGTTTATGTGGTTGAGCTTAATAATAGCATGAGATATGTGCTGGATATAGTTGTGAAATAAAATGAGTTACTAAAATATGAAGCCAATAATATCCTCAACTGAACAGATGATACAGGCATACTTTATTTCTCACTTGCACTGTAGCCAAGCTATAGCCAATGCCTTGGCTACTTTAATTTCCAATATCTTTTCAGTTGTTCTTTCAAGAATTAATTATTGAACATCTACTATATTGCCAGATTAATATGAAGTGCAGAGGATTCAATAGTGAGCAAAAGAAATGTGATCTTTGCCTTGATGGAATTTACAGTTTAGTGGGGGCAGGTGAGCAATAACTAAATAATCACATCACTGTGTAATGAGAATGGTATTATATGCTACAGAGGACAGGGCCCTCAACTGTGAAGAGCAGGGTAACCAGGTGTGGCTGGGGTCAGGGAAAGCTCTTCCTCTTACTTGCTATCCCCAAATCTCCCCCCGCTGCCACCTTTATAGCTCCTGTCCTTGTTCAGATTCTTAACTGGATGGCACTTCCCCAGTCACGTATTCCATGATCATCCACTCCTTTTTTTCTTTTCTTGGGGTTTCCCTGGTGGCTCCGTGGTAAAGAATCTGCCTGCCAATGCAGGAGACCTGGGTTTGATCCCTAGGTCAGGAAGATCCCCTAGAGAAGGGAATGGCAACCTACTCCAGTACTCTTGTCTGGGAAGTGCCAAGGACAGAGGAGCCTGGCAGGCTACTGTTCCTGGGGCTGTTTGGGATCTTTAGTTTACAAGGCTTTTATTTATTATTATTATTTTTTGGCTGTGCCCTCTTGCATGTGGAATCTTAGTTTCCTGACCAGGGATAGAACTTATGTTCCTTGCAATGGGAGCTCAGAGTCTTAACCACTAGAACACCAGGGAAGTCCCATCGTCCTATCTCTTATTCTCTTGCATGTCCTGCTGAACTTTTCCTTTAGGGTCCTTGAATGCATCTGAACACTTGCATTTACTTATATTTGTTCCAATCATTCCCAACTTCACACAGTAAGCTCCACGAGGTCAGGGAGGTAAAACAAGAAATATATGTTTCATTTGGTCTATTAATTATTCAATAAAGTATATTAATTTAAAAGGCATGCAAGTGGTTTCATATAAGATTTAAAACAAATTGGCTCCAGATTCTTGTAGAACAGGCATAAATTAAATAACACAAAATACCAAAATCTCGTATACCAGAAATTTGCTATCCAGAAGACTGCAATTTGAGACCTACTGCTTTTATATAAATATATATCTAGGGAAAGTTGACAGAGAAGGCAATGGCACCCCAATCCAGTACTCTTGCCTGGAAAATCCCATGGATGGAGGAGCCTGGTAGGCTGCAGTCCATGGGGTCATGAAGAGTCGGACACGACTGAGCAACTTCACTTTCACTTTCCACTTTCATGCATTGGAGAAGAAAATGGTAACCCACTCCAGTGTTCTTGCCTGGAGAATCCCAGGGATGGAGGAGCCTGGTGGACTGCTGTCTATGGGGTCTCACAGAGTCAGACACGACTGAAGCGACTTAGCAGCAGCAGCAGGGAAAGCTGAATAGAAATTTTATTTGCAAATAAAAATGATTATTAGAGGCCAGGCTATAATCCTTCTAAACCACTGACTTTATTTCATTAAGAACCTGATAATACACTAAGAATGACTTTCTAAAAACATATTCAATTATTATTTAGCTGCACTGTCTTAGCTGTGGCACATGGGATCTTTAGATGTAGCACGTGGACTCTTAGTTGCAGCATGTGGGATCTAGTTCCCTAACCAGGGGTTGAACCCAGGCCACCTGCATTGGGAGCTTGGAGACTTAGCCGCTAGACCACCATGGAAGTGCCATTAAGAATAACTTTATAAATATTAGTTTTTCTTTTAAAGATAAACAGTTGGCATCACTTGAACTTTGTTTTAAAAAATTAAATATGATGAATCCTGTTAAAATGTTTTGTAAACCTGAAAGGGATAGCATAGATGGAAAGTGTTACTATTATTATAATTTAAGCACTTAATAACTTTAATACAGCTTTGCACATTTGAAAAGCCAGTGAAACTACTGCAGGTCTAAAATCTGACTGTAAAGTCTTTTTCTTTATTGACCTAATGACTCTTAAGAACTTCCAGCTTTACCAAACTAGAAATACCTGTAGTTGACTTCAGTCTCAGCAGCTTGTATCTTCTCATTCTGCAGAAAGACATTCATTGAGAAAAGACATTCTTCTTACGATTCCTTGACTGTGAGTAGGGGAGAGAAGTGTTCACAAATAACAGTTTCAGAGGGAATAATGAGAAAATGGTAAATTGAAAATACACAATTATGGTTGGAACCGTTGGATTAAAAAAAAAATCCTTGGTGAATCTCTCTAGAAATGATCCAATTTTATGGTTTTGTTAAAAGATAAATTCAGGCATATTAAAATTTTTAGGAGTTTATTTGAGCAAAAATAATTCCAGTTGGGCATATCAAACCAGGAGTAGCTAGAGAGGTTCTATTAATAGAAGTTAGGGAAAAGGCTTAAACAGAGAAGAGAAGAGGAGGAAGCAAAGCCAGGAAATTATTTGGCTGGCTGTAGCTTACGTAATTGCCTTATTTTGTTGTTGTTTTAGTTGCTAAGTTATGTCCTACTCTTTGCGACCCCATGGACTGCAGCATACCAGGTGGCTAAATAGCATCACCGGCTCAACGGACATTAATTTTACCTAACTCCAGGAGGTAGTTGCCTTATTTTGGAAAGCCTCTTTGGCTGTTTGTGATTTAGCTTTGTCCTTAGGTTTTGATTTCTTAGCCTTGAGGCATTCAGGCTTAGGTTTTGGTGGCTTACATAACCTGCTAAGGCATTAAGGCTACCTCAGTCTAATGGCAACCTTGTTTAACTCATTTAACAAGTTTTCACCTTCAGGTTTCCTGCCCAGTGGATTATAGGCTACTGTATACCTTCTATAAAGAATTCCTTCTGTCAATTCCTTCTTGAGGACTTACTATGTGCAGACATGATATGTAATATGTCTCTAACTTTCAATCATCAGTTACTAACCTCACCTCTTACTCCTTATAAGCCACCATTCATATCTTAAGAAATTTTTCTTTGGGAAGAGGAGAGACAGTCTTTACCAGTATAACTGTGGGTAAGCATTCCCTGTCTGGTTCTTTCTCTCTTTCTCTTGCATGCGCAAGCCCTTTATTGGCCATGCTCTGAGCTGCGAACTATCAAGGCTGAGTTTGCATGAGCTGAGTGTTTTTAATCCACTAAACTAATTAACAATTAGGCTAATCTAACACATTTTGTGATGCACAAAATCATTATTGGCTGCATGGTAATTGGGCCTAACTGGTAAGTAGTTCACATAAATGGCTGTAATTAGCGTCACTTGTACATGGACAAAAACCCACACTCTGTGATCTATTAACGAAAAAAGATAAAAGGGAGCTGAATGGTGCTGAATGAAGTCTGCTCTCTCATGCCCCTTTAAAGTTTCAGGACTCAGTAATGAAAAAGGAATAGCAGTAATAGAGAGGAGCATTGTTTAGTGTATACAAGGTGTCAAGCACTGAGTGAAGTATTTAATATAATTACCAGGTGTAATATTCACAACTTCATTCTGGTACTGATGCCATTATGCCTCCACTTAAAAATGACATGGAGCCACAAGGTGAGAATTATATGCCAAGTAGCAGAGGGTGGGATTTGAGCCCAGATTTCTGCGATTCTGGGACCCGACCCATCAAGCACTGTTTTCCTGTTCCTGAATCTCTTCCAAAGGGCCACAGATTTCATTTTATTTAATTAATTGAAGTACAATTGATTTGCCATGTTGTGTTAGTTTCAGGTGTATAGGAAAGTGATTCAGTTATACATATATACATATCTATATTCTTTTTCAGATTCTTTTCCATTATAGGTTATTATAAGATTTTGAATACATTGATAGTTGTTGTTTATCATTCTATATATAACAGTTTGCATCTGCTAGTCCCAAACTCCCAGTTCACCCCTCGCCTACTCCCCTCTCCTTTGGTAACCACAAGTTTGTTTTCTGTGCACAGATCCCCTCTCCAGCATAGCACATCCACAGATACACTGTTCCTCAGAGGCTTCTTTCGCCCACCTTCTTCCCACACTAATGTTTACAGGGCTAAAGAGTGTGACATTTGGAATGAGAGATGATGGTCTACCAGGAGATGTGCTAGCTCCTGTAACGGTATTAGTGCTTGCAATGCAGGAGACCCAGATCAGATCCCTGGGTTGGGAGGATCCCCTGGAGAAGGGAGTGGCAACCCGCTCCAGTATTCTCATCTGGAGAATTCCATGGACAGAGGAGCCTGGTGGTGGGCGGAGGGGGCGGGGGGTAAGAGTCAGACACAACTGAGCAACTAACACTTTTTCTTTCTGTCTGTCTCACTCACTGTTCACCTAAGAACCCTAAGAGAGATATTCATTTCAGGTTATGCTTGCAAAAACCAGGCTGATCAAGGGTTTGACTTCAAACTTCAGTTTAGGCCACTAGTGAATTGGTCTAGACCAAGGGTCAGCAAACAATGGTCCACAAATCAAATCGAGACTGTGGCCTGTTTTTGTAAATGACATTTTATTGGAACATAGGCACAGTCACTTTTTTCCTACTGTCTATGATTGCTTTTGTCCTACATAGTTGAAGAATTGAGTTGAATAACTGCTTCAGCCCATATGGCCTGAAAAGCCTAAAATCTTTACTAACAGGTCCTTTATGGAAAATGTTTACCAACTCTTGAAGTAGGACATGTGGAAAATTAAACCGAGAGCAAGTACTGTTCTGTCTGTTCATCTTATCACTTCCTATGTGGAATCTCACTTCTTTCATCACTGTCATCACTATTATTTCTGTAGCTGTCCTTAGATTAATCATCTCGACACACATTATCATTTAACCCCTGTAAAAACTCCTTGATGTATATGCAGTCATTTTCCCCATGTTATCAATAATGAAATCGGTACTTGAGAGATTAAGTAATCTGCCCATGGGAGGAATACCTGCCATAATTAGGGAAAGGACAGATGGACAGATGGAGAACAGATGAAGAGAGAATCTTTGTCTCCATGCATAGCCTAGGGGATTCAGGGAGAAGTCAAGAAGCTGGCCCAGAGTATCATGATATATAGAATAGAGAGGCTATTGGAGAGGGAGGAGATGGCTGACAGGCTCTGAGAAGCCCCATTGCCTGGCCATAAGGGAAAAAGAGAATGGGGAAGAATTTGGGGGCATTTTGTTCTGATGTGGTATAATCCATGGGAAGAATCCAGCTATGGAACTAGCACAGATTAGGATCACTTTATTACCTGAAAAAGACTACATTCAAGCAGGAGTCAACCGTTATTTTAGCTCAGGAAATAACTCCAATCCTCAATAGATGGCGACTGAGGAAACAGCCTCCATGTGAGTCACGCGACGAACAGTCATTCTTTGGTTGAAAGGGTAGAGAGAAAGAATCATGTGCTCATCCTAGAGGCCAGCATGAGGAACTGGCTCTTCCTTTACAAAGAGCATGGATGAAAACAGTGCTGTTGGCTAGGAACAACTGATTGTGATCAGGTAGCCTTCCCCTAACTTAGTGAGATGGCCAGGTTTATGAGTCAAAGAACGTCTTCCCCAGCTCTATGCAGGAAGCTGGCTACTCTACTTGTATGCAATAGCAGCAGATGAGCCTGAGAGCGGGACAAAATGTGAATGGAGAAAGTGAAAGTCACTCAGTCATGTCTGACTTTTTGTGACCCCATGGACTGTATAGTCCACGGAATTCTCCAGGCCAGAATACTAGAGTCGGTAGCCTTTCCCTTCTCCAGGGAATCTTCCCAACCCAGGAATCAAACTGGGGTCTCCTGCATTGGAGGCAGATTCCTAACCAACTGAACTATCAGGAAAGCCCTTTATTCAAATAGTGCTCTACTACTTAATATACATTGAGACATTAAGTAAATTAGGCAGCCTCTATACACCTCTGTTTTCTCTATTATTTTAAAGATTAAATGAAATAATACAAGTAAAGCACTTAGAAACATACCTTATTATTATTGTTATTATTACTTGTGGTAGTGGTATAACTGTGCATGCGTGAGTGCTAAGTAGCTTCAGTCATGTCCAACCTGTTGCGACCCTATGGACTGCAGCCTGCCAGGATCCTGTGTCCACGGAATTCTCCAGGCAAGAATACTACAGTCCTCCTCCATGGGATCTTCCCGACCCAGGGATCAAACCCTAGTCTCTTACGTCTACCTGCATTGGCAGGTGGGTTTTTTTTTTTTTACCACTAGCATCACCTAGGAAGTCAGGTATAGCAGTAGTTATCCTAAAAATTAGTTCACTAGTAGCAGGAATATAGCAGTAGCAGTAAGCACACATTGCATGTCACAAACTCTAGGATAGTCAAACTAATAATAGTGTCTTTATTGTTTCAGCAACCCTTTCACCAGAAAACCATTATAAGACTGGTTATATAATGAATCAAATTCTTGTGTCATGACTCTAACCCACTCAGTGTCTATATGCTGCCTTACTTACACGTCTTCTGACCTAAAAACATGTTATTCTTTATAGAATAGTGATGTTCAATAAAAAATAACGTATTCTTTTAAATCATAACAGTAGAAAAATTGGAGATACTTTATAGAACAAAAGATATCCCAAGTGTTTCCAAAGAGTTATTTAGCTTTCAGACTCCCACAGAAGGAACTTCCCTGGTGGTGCAATGAATAGGAATCCGCCTGCCAATGTAGGGGACATTGGTTCAGTCCCTGGTCCAGAAAGATTCCGCATATTGAGGAGCAGCTAAGCCCATGTGCCACAACTATGAGCCCATGCTCTAGAGCCCAAGAGCTGCAACTACTGAGCCCTCACAGCTAAAGCCTATGTGTCACAACAAGACAAGCCACTGCAATGAGAAGCCTGCACATCAAATTGAAGAGACGCATCTAGAGAAAGCCCGCATGCAGCAATGAAGACCAAGTGCAACAAAAAACAAATTAATTAAAATAATAAATTTTTTAAAAAGCTATGTTGTGAGCTGTCCTATGGAGAGGACCAAGTGATAAGGACTGCATGTCTCTGACCAACAAAGACCTAAGGTGGTCTGTTCAAAGCCATAAAAAAAAAAAAAAAAAAAAAACTCCCATGGAAGAATATTTCTGAGAAGTTTTTGACTTCACATGGATAGCCCAAATGACAATGAACACTATTTACAAACTGATGAAAACTATTTACAAACTGATGAAAACTATGTTTCTCTCTTTTTATTTCAGATTTTCCTCAGTGTCATAGTAGGAGCTTTAAATCTTGGCAATGCCTCTTCCTGTTTGGAAGCCTTTGCAGCTGGGCGTGCTGCAGCCGCCAGCATCTTTGAGACAATAGACCGGGTATGTAAAAGCCAAAAGTAGAGGTCTGCCGGGGTCCAGCCCCGGTGGATCCAAGGAATTTGAAGGGGAGACGGCGTCAGTGAGGAGAGATTTATTTATTTAGAAATATAAAGAGCAATTACGAAAGAATAGTGTAGTAGGAAAATTAGTGGAGAAAAGAGGCTAAATAACTTGGTTTACGTGGAAAACCAATAAAACTCCGAGACAAGGAGTTTGCACCATCTACGTAGGCCACTGGCGCCCACTTGAATAGTGGAGGGTGCTCTGGCTTGGGCTCCCTCTCGCGCGGGTCTTAGAAGCCAGGGCAAATAAGTAGACACAGTGAGCCTCCACACTCCAGATGGGAATTCAGCCAGAAAAGGGAGAAAAGAATGACATGGGGGAGCCAAGCATCGGTGCCAGACCCACAACTTTATTTTCAAAAGCAGCTTATATACCCCAAGTTGTACATAAAGAAATAATGGAATATGCAGAGTTATGCAGGGGGAGCAGTCCTGACCCTTATTGAGACCAGGCTTTCTTTTTGCATACCTTCCCATATACAGAAGGTCTTACGTGGTTTTACATCATCTTCTGACCAGGGGGCCTGTTAACATTTTTATGGCTCTTTTCCTAGATAAATGTCTATCAACCAGAAAACTCTTTTTCCCTTGAAGTGTTTTTTCTTTAATCTGCATCACCCTCAAAGTACTAAATAAAGTTATATTCCCGTAGAACAAAGGTGCAGTGGGTTATAACAAAGAAAGTACTTAACTCAAAGATCTAATGTTGCTAATACCAGGGCTACTACCTGTTTTTTCTACATGCCAACTATATCAACAAATGAAAATTTGGCAGCAAGTATTGGCTCAACAAATGAAACCCTTAATCAGTCCTATTCTAATGATTTTGACTCCCCGGAAGCCCCTACATTCCTAGGATATTTTAAGCTTTCTGTGCCTCTCGTGGTCAGGAGGCTGCAAACAATCACATGTGCAGCTGTTAAGAGTCCGGCAGGCAGGCTAGAAAGCCATCACAGGGGTTTTTGGATTGAAACACTCTTATTATGCCTAGGAAACTTATTATCTAAAAGCTCTAAATTAACTTTTTCCAGAAAACGGTGGGGGGGGGGGGACAGCCCCCTGTTAATGTCAGAAGAGTAGGTGGAAAGCATAACACAGTAAAGCAGGCAGACTCTGGTTTGGGGGCAGATGCATGAGCAGATCCAGCGAGGCTCCCTTAAGGCCCGACTCGCCTTTGTCTGTCGGGCCCCTTAACCTCATGACCTTTGCCACGGGCGGGACTCCTCATACTGGCTTCCGGCAGAGGCCATTAGCAAGTTGAGGGTGGGGAGAGAAATGAACTCATGAGGAATTTATCCTCAGTGTTAAAAAATATGAGGAACTATCACAACGCCCTTAATTCAGCAATACTTAATAAGTACTGTCGTGAGCCAGACCACAGTATGAGACGGGAGTGCAAGAGTAAAATACAGCAAATAAGGCCCCTCCTCTCATATCATATGGGAAACAGGCATTGGCATATCCAAAGACAGGATAATATTAGACAGTGATAAGTACAGTGGTGCCTCTGATGGTAAAGAATCCACCTGCAATTGGGGAGACTGGGTTCAGTCCTGGGTTGGGAAGATCCTCTGTAGGAGGGCATGGCAACCCACTCCAGTATTCTTGCCTGGAGAACTCCATGGATAGAAGAGCCTGGCGGGCTACAGTCCATGTGGTTGCAAAGAGCTGGATGCAACTGAGCGACTAAGAAGCAGCAGCAAGACAGTTAATGGAAATAAAACAGGTCACTGCGATAGCAGTTGGGGTAGGGGAAGGGGACTTCCTATTGAGTGACAGTGATACCAGTTATGAACTGAGAACCGAAGCAGGTGAGTCAGCCACGCAAAAAAGTACTTGGGAGAGGAGTGATGCCTGGGAGGTAAGAGCAGGGAACGTATTCATGGGAGAGACCTCCAGGTTGGAAAAGGGCTTGGTGAGTGCAAGGAACCAAAACAAAGTCAGTGTAACTGAACAGAGCGAGCAAGAAAGAAGATGGAGAGATGGGAAGTGGCCAGATCATACAGGACTTTAAGACACAGTTCATAAGATTAGATTGACTTCTAAATGTGACAGAAAGTCTACAGGCTTTGACCCTGGTAGCCTAGCTAAGATTTTCCTGATTAATCTATTGGAGCACACTGGACGTCAAGATAGAAAGATCAAAATCCAAGAACATCTTCTCTGAGAAGATGCTCAGGACCGAGTCAGAAGCCCTGGAAATCCAGATGTGCATTGTGGGTCCCTACATTGTTAGTGTTGGTGAGATTAGAATCTGCTGGAGGAAACTGTCCATTGCTTTATCTGTTTTATATTTTGGGCTTTCATTTATTGGGCTATAGAAAGATAGTTGAAAACCTTGTAGAGCGATCCAAATTCTACCTCATTCTTGGCATTGTTGTATGCTCAAATAAGAGGTGTCTAAAAGTCCCTTGAAACTGTTACAAAAGATTAAGGCATTGAAAAATTGTTATATTACTAGAGAATAAAGAAGGAGAAATAGATGACACTGTAGCCCCAGAAAGAGATAGGATGATGAGTTTCTCTCACGAGGGTAAGAGAAGGAAGAAGTTGACCCTGAGTGTTCTGGTAGCAGGAGATAACCCTCACTATGGCCTGATTATCCACCGTAGTTAAGTTCTGAATTAGGCTCACTACTAACAGCCATGGAGGTGAAATTCAGCATGTCAGTTAAAAGTTGGTGGCATTTGGAGACACCACTTGAGAACAGTCAGTGTCAGTCATCATCTACAATAGTCAAAAGTAGGGTGCTATTGGGTCTTGACCACTTGAGACTCCTCTACTTCCTCAATGAACAAATGTGTATCATCTGTCAAGTTAGGTAATGGTGACGATCACATTAAAAAAAACATTAAAACTCCTGTAGACTGTCTTTTTGGGTATCTCAATATTATAATACTCCATAATCATATCAATATATTATATACCAATATATTAATTACAGATTAATACCATATATTATATTGTGATATTTTCACTATATAAAGTAAATACTAATTAAATTAATGTGATAATGTTTTATACCAATTATATGATCATTGGCAGTTTTAATTATAATTATACATTATTTATGTAAATTTGGTTATATATAAATCTACATAATATACATAATATATAATATATTTTAATACAATTATATAGCAATAGTAATTACACAGTAAACATCTCAACATTAATTTCCCAATAAGTGTTAGTGAATATTATTACTATTATTAATACAATTTAATGTAGAAATAGCTTATCTTTGACAATGTTTAGCCTGATTACTGTTCTGTGTTATGAATAAATTCAAACTGAGATGGACAGTAAATGCATGTTATACATGCTATTGCTCTATCCCTTTTACATTCCACTTCAGAAACCCCTCATTGACTGTATGTCAGAAGATGGTTACAAGCTGGATCGAATTAAGGGTGAAATTGAATTCCATAATGTGACCTTCCACTATCCTTCCAGACCTGAGGTGAAGGTACGTGCCAATCTTTTTCCAGTTTTCTTCTTTGATGATTCATTTCCAGAGCCACAAATTATTTGTTAGTCTGAAGCATGACTCATTTTCCAGGAAAAAGGCACAGAGGCATGTTTCTCTGGAAGTGTCCTCAGGCCTTGTTCCTTAGGCCACTAACCACATTCCTTGTGCTAATAATAATAATATACAAATCTTTTTGGTAGGAACAGTTTGGTAGCACATTCAGGTAAAGTCAGCTGAGTGACACTCTGTTGAAATGAGTGGCAGGTCCTGTCACTGTGAGAGCAAGCTAAACAAACTACAAGGCAATCAGAACAATCCAGGACAGCTGTGCCAAGTATCTCTTTAGAGGCTGCAGAAGGTAGAACCCTGCATGGGTGGGGTATGAAGTGGAAAGGAAAGCTGCTCTGTGAAATTTTTTACTTCCTATCCATGTTTACAAGGATCATTAGATCAGTCCTTAGAGGAAAGGTAATTTTGTATTCTTATAATCACTGTCTTGTACTATGCAATTGTTCTGGGCACAAGGTGAAGAAAATTTACACTGTTACCACACCTACTGAGCAAGTGTCTTTAAAGGCAATTTACCCTACAGGAAACTTAGAGTCTACGTCTCTAAAAGAACTGGCTTTGGAAGGAGAGGAGACTTATTCCTCATTTTTAACAGAGTATCTTTAGCTACCCTTTCTTTTCATTTATTTACTTTTAATTGAAAAATAGTTGATGCACAATATTGCGCTTTCAGCTGTACTACATAGCAATTAGATACTTGCATACATTATGAAATGATCACTGTGGTAAGTCTAGCTATCATCTGCCCCTATCCAGAATCATTACAATATTATTGACCATATTCCTTATGCTGTATATTATGTCCACGTGCCTTATTTATTTTATAACTTCAGGCTTCTACCTCCTTAACCCCCTCACATATTTCCCCCTCTGGCAATCACTCATTTGCTCTCTGTATCTCTGAGTCTGTTTTCATTTTGTTTTGCTAGTTTGCTTATTTTATTTTTTAGATTCTATGTATAAGTGAGATCATACAGTATTTGTCCTTCTCTGATATTTCACTTAGCATAATACTTTCTAGATTCTCCCATGTTGTCACAAACACCAATATTTAGTTTTTTATGTATGAGTAAATTCCTTTGTGTGTATACATATGCATATATATACATATATATTCATCAATAGATAAATGAGTATAGAGGATGTCTATCTATCTATCTATATATATATATATACATATACCACATTTTATTTACTCATTCATCTATTGATCTATTTAGATTGCTTCCATATCTTTGCTATTGTAAATAATACTGCAATGAACACTGGTATGCATGTATCTTTTCAAATTAATGTTTCTGTTTTTTTTCTGATAAATACACAGAAGTGAAATTTCGGGATCATTTGGCAGTTCCATTTTTAATATTTTGAGGAAACTTTGACTGTTTTCCATAGTTAGCTACCCTTTCTTAATATTTCTATTATCCCCATAGAGGTCATGGAAATGCAACTTAATTTTAATACTACATAGTTGTAACATAAGTAAATTTATATATATACACATAGAAACAAATATACATCATACTTATATATGTATATAAGATAGGTACATGTATATTCTGATATTTCTGAAGTATATTCTTGATTACAATACACATACATATATAAACATTAAATGTAAAAGTGCCTAGTGAAATATAAATAACAAGGTAGTACTTACTCAGTAAACATTTTTTAATAAATGGCTAAAATCTTACTTTATAATATCTGTTCAGAGATAGCTGTTCAACAAATACCAGTTGAACTGAAATACATTTATTTGATTTCTGTTTTATCTTCTATTCTCGATGCCAGTAGTTTGCTTTAACAAAGTCTTCTACTGCTAAGTGACTTTCTCTCCTAAGCTAATTGGGACAGTCTCCTTGAGGTATCCTGGCATGTCAGAAATGTTTTAAACTAGATTTTGGAACATAGTTTTCGAGGTGGGCCTGGCTTATTTACTTCAACAGTGTTAGCACACGTCATTTTATTTGTTGGCTATGGCTACTGGTTTATGACTAAGTAATGTGCTAAATGCTAAAACCACATCCTAGCACCATTTACTAATTTTTCTGGTTATTAGTGGAAATCAATGGCTGTTGCTATGAGGGCATAAGTAAACACATACACAGGGTCCTAACAAAGTGTTCTGACTTGTAGCCTAATTGATGGTGATCTGAACATTGTTCTTTTCTTTTCTCTGCAGATTTTAAATAAACTTAGCACAGTCATTAAATCAGGGGAAGTGACAGCTGTGGTAGGATCCAGTGGAGCTGGGAAAAGCACAGCACTGCAGCTCATTCAGCGATTCTATGATCCCACTGAAGGCATGGTGTGTATCTTCTAGAAACTTCTTAATACACAGGGATGTGTGCACGGATGCTCAGTCGTGTCCAACTCTTTGCAACCTCATGGACTAGCCAGGCTCCTCTGTCCATGGAATTTTCGAGGCAAGAATATTGGAATGGGGTGCCATTTCCTACTGCAGAGGATCTTTCTGACCCAGGGATGGAACCTGTCCTCTCCTGCACTGGCAGACAGATTCTCTATCAGTGAGCCACCTGGGGATAGGAGATTGAAAATGGTGATGTATTGGTCAAATACAAACACCTAGCAAACACTGACCACACTTTGACATCTGCGTAGTTCAGTTAATGATTTGTTTGGTTTGGTTTTTTGGCTGTAACCTGCGGTATGTGGGATCTTCCCAGGGATCAAAGTCTGACTTAATGATTTTTTTTTTTTACTAAACCAAATGGACGATTTCTCTCCATAGTAGTTGTGTTCGATGAATAATCAGTCCATCTGCTCAGTGATGTAACTAAATGTACAGATACATTCAAAATGGTATTGCTGCCTTTTCAGTGAGGGAAAATTTCCATTTCTTTCTTCGTATTATAACAAAATTGTTATTATTCCCTCAAGTTCTCTTATACTAAGTATAAGAAAGCTTACATGGCCGGAATTAACAGAGAACAGCTCTTGATTGTTACTCTGAGATGTTAGGTCTAAAAATAATTACATTATTTTTGTAAACTACTTAGTCTCTTTCTCCTTGTGTTTGTCTGACTGTAAATATAGACTGAAATTTAAAAAATATTAATAATTGCTATTTATCACATATTATATGTCAAATACTTTATAGAGATCATTACTCATTTTCACAGCAACTTCCAAAGATAAATATTCCCATTTTACAAAAGAGGAAGCAACTCTCAGAGAAATTGAGAGTTGCCCCCAGATTTGAACCCAGATCTGTTGGATGTCAAAGACTATGCTCTTCACTCTGCCTCATAATCGTTCTTGTTAATATCTCCTTGATGCCTTGAGATAGAATCATTTGACTGTATATTAAATGACTTCTTCCATGCAATGAGCTCTATATAATGCAGGTACTGTCAGAGTGACATGTCAAATGTGATGAGGTTTTCTTCTTTCACAAACACTTTATTCTCTGATTGGGTATTCTTTGCTACATACCACTATAATTATACTCTGAATATATAGATATCATGTTTTTTATATAAAATGTTTGCATTTTTGCTAATAGTAATGTTTATTTACTTATCCCATTTATAGTTTCAATTGCATTTGAACACCTGAGTGTCATTTGATGAATCAGGCCAGAAAGTAAGATTTTGTTCTAAAACATACACATATATGCAAGATAGAGACCACTGGTCATTTCTTTGTATCTTTTGAAGTTCATTTTGGCTTCAAGTCAAAAGATAGAAATATTTAAAATATGATGAATAACTGACTGTACTCTTCATTGAGAAACTAAAACTTTTTTCTATTCTTGGGCCAATCAAGTTAAACTGAGTAACCTTTATATCAATTGTATTTCTACAATGAATTGTCCTACAGCTATACTTGATTTCAACTTATATTGTCATCCTTATATTAACAAATACATTATAAGAGGAATTGTTTTACACAGTCTTGTGGGTCTTGTTTTTTCTCCTCATAGATCAAGTACAGCACAGTAGTAGTATTCAGAACCTTGAAGGATTCCAAGAGAAGTGATGTTGTGGTTTTTGTTCTCTAGGTGACCTTGGATGGCCATGACATTCGCTCTCTTAACATCCAGTGGCTCAGAGCTCAGATTGGGATAGTGGAGCAAGAGCCTGTTCTGTTTTCCACCACCATTGCAGAGAACATTCGCTATGGCAGAAAAGATGCAACAATGGAAGATATAGTCCGAGCAGCCAAGGAAGCCAATGCCTACAACTTCATCATGGACCTACCACAGGTACCCCTAGCCTCTCATTCCAGAGGGAAACCCAGAATTCATAGAGGGAAAAAAATTACATAGTAATATGCATTGCTTTTCATTTGCATTCTAAATTATCAATGTCACGTTTTCATTTTGTGCCTGGAAATGTACTTTGAATTCCCCTCTTTGTCTGAAAATATGTTGTGGTTAATACAATAAAATCTACCAAACTGAAGCACCTTCTTTTAGAAGCTGGCTTTAACATAGATACAGGTTCCTTAATCCACCTATTTAAACATTTGTCTAAGCAGATGATAAATTTGTCGTGTGGTGGTAACTTTCACAATGCTCTTTTGATGTCTGCAACTGTTACTGTTCTCAAATTTTCTTGTGTTTGGGCTGATAATACTGTGTCTTCAGTACTGTGTCTCACATATTCAAAATTTCCTCATTTATCTTCATTTTATATGATAGCAATGACAAAAACCAACTCAGTATTATACTTGTATGGATTTCTTGGCCAATGGTCTGCTAAATCAAAGAAGAATTATTATTCCTGTTTAACACATATATAGTGCTTACTACCAGAGAAGGCAATGGCAACCCACTCCAGTACTCTTGCCTGGAAAATCCCATGGAAGGAGGAGCCTGGTGGGCTACAGTCCATGGGGGCTCGAAGAGTCGGACACGGCTGAGTGATTTCACTTTCACTTTTCGCTTTCATGCACTGGAGGAGGAAATGGCAACCCACTCCAGTGTTCTTGCTTGGAGAATCCCAGGGATGGAGGAGCCTGGTGGGCTGCTGTCTATGGGGTTGCACAGAGTCGGACACAACTGACGTGACTTAGCAGCAGCAGCAGTGCTTACTACATATCAGGCACTTTTCTAAGCACTTCACATCTATTAGTTCATTTAACTCTCCCAATCATCCTGTCAGGCAGCTATATTATTATCTCCATCTACAGATGGAGAATTGAGGCTCCAAGAGGTCAAATCACTTGCTCAAGGCAAGGTTCTCATCCAAGGTGGTCTTGGTTCCACAGTCTGTGCTCTAGAATATGTCCTTCTCAGCCTTCCAAAATGCGTATATGAATAGGATTGCAGCTGTGTATGACATAGTCTAGTGGTTAAACAATAAAAAGCTTCAGAATCAGACCACCTCCGGACAAATCCCAGCTTCTGCACTTTTAAGATTTATGAACTTGGACAAGTTACTTTACTCCCTCAGACTGCAACATTACTTTATCCATCCGTTAAGGAGAATAGCAGTACCTGCGTTATGGCATATCAGTCAAGATTAAATAAGATGATATGTGTAAAGAGTTCAGATCCACGCTTTCTACATGGTAGATTCTCAACTCATGTTGCTAATGTAAGTGAGATAAGAGACTGACCACATCGCCCCCTTGTGAGATTCCAGTGTAATACTGGGCATGCAAGATAGTAACTGTTCGCTGTTCATGGTAGTGATTATTAAGCTACTTTGACCTTTCATTCATAATATATAGACAACTTTAGTGTTGTATTTTTCTGTGTTGTCTGGCTAGAAGAAAGAGACAAGGAATTGACATATGCTTTAATCCTCTAAGATGGATTTTCAGGATGCTGATTAACTTTTATTGTGGTGGAAACATTTTACTTGAAGTTGAGCTAAAAAGAAATACTTTTATCATCCAGAATAAAAGAATAAATCAATATCTTTATTTTACACACAAATATTGATTAGATAATAACCTGTTTCAGGAAAGGGTTTTTTTTTTTTGTTTGTTTGTTTTAAGTGAAAGATGGATGTGTGAAAACTCCTGCTTGAGGAGGAAGCTAGAAAGGACCTTTGTAACGAATGGATCACTGTCAGGATCCATCAAATTCTTGCTCTTCATCATTGATGTTGCTTTGTAATGAAAGGGTCACTGTCAGGATCCATCAAATTCTTGCTCTTTATCACTGGTGCTGTTGATGTTGCTTTCTTCCTAGCAATTTGACACTCTTGTTGGAGAAGGAGGAGGCCAGATGAGTGGCGGGCAGAAACAAAGAATAGCCATCGCCAGAGCCCTTGTTCGAAACCCAAAGATCCTGCTTTTGGACATGGCCACCTCGGCTCTGGACAATGAGAGTGAAGCCATGGTGCAAGAGGCACTGAGTAAGGTTTGTTGGGAGTCTAAGTTCCTTTCATAAGTCCGTGTGGAAATTCTTGTGTTGTAGGAAAGGCCTCTGTGAAGAGAGGAGAGAGACATAGCGAGACAGTGAGAGAAGGACTACATGGGCCATTGTATCTGTTTGGAAAATATTGGCTCACCACAATGTTCCCCAGAGTTGAACAGAAGATATATGATTTGCTTCTAAAGGTGGCACGTGTAAAATCTGTTACATCTAACTCACAATAAGTGATGTTAAAAATTTACATTTTGGGTGTAAGATGTCAGTTAATAGCAGCAACCGGAGCAACGGGTGATGTGTTTATTAGCCGCAAGAAAGTACGCTGACATTTTCTAATGTCTGTTTAGCCTATTCAAGAATCTTCTTAGGGATCGAGCCTCTGCCTTACTTGTGGATTCTGAGACAGTCCAAATGGCACTGTCCGCTTTGTCTTACAGTCTGACTCAGTGCAATGTACATTCTCATAGGTTCAGCATGGGCACACAATCATTTCTGTCGCTCATCGCCTATCTACAATCAGAACTGCCGACGTCATTATTGGTTTTGAACATGGTACAGCAGTGGAAAGAGGCACCCATGAAGAACTGTTGGAAAGGAAAGGCGTTTACTTCACTCTAATAACTCTGCAAAGTCAAGGAGACCAAGCCTTTAATGAAAAAGACATAAAAGGCAAGTGCCCTTTCAGTTATGCTTATACATTATGTTAAATAATTAGCATATATGATGTTTTTTGATTTCTATGCATTTTAATATATAGTGTTTTAGTTGTTCTCCTCAAAGCCCTGGGGGACATTACATAGATGATAAAGGAAAGAACAGACGCTCAGGAGGTTTAGTTATTACTCAAGTCATAGTGCTAAAACCCAGGTCTCCTGCGGAAGAAACTTCAATTCCATCCCTTTTTCCCCTCACACTTTGCAAATAAGAGAATCTTCCTAGAATGTCCTGCACGCAGCACGAGCTCTCTTCTTGTTGGTTGAGTGAATTAAACAATGACTAAAAAGTTTTATGCATATTTTCATTAGTGTAGGTAGATGCTTCAGGTCCTAATGTACTTGCTCCTTTTCAATCTGAATTTTCTTTTCTTTTTTTTTTTGGCCACATCATGTGACATGTAGTATCCAATTCTCTGACAAGGGATCAAACCCAGGCCCCCTGCAGTGGAAGCATGGAGTCTTAACCTCTGGATTTGGTGGTTTACCTAAACCTATGTTAAGCATCCATGACAAACTTTCTCCCATATCAAATCTGGATTTGTTAACACTATTGGGTAAAATGACTGTATACATTGAACATGTGATTTATTCTGAAAATATATATATTTTTTAATTTGGTTCATCTACTTTTTTTTTTTTTTTTTGCCACTTCTAGTGGATTTCTCAGACTTCCCTGGTGGCTCAGACAGCAAAGAATCTGCCTGCAATGCAAAAGGCCTGGGTTTGATCCCTAGGTTGGGAAGATCCCCTGAAGAAGGGAATGGCAACCCACTCCAGTATTCTTGCTGGAGAATTCCATGGCTACAGTCCATGGTGTCAAAAAGAGTTGGACACAACTGAGCAACTAATGCGCTCACTTTTCTTTTCAGTGGGTTTCTCACAAGATTTTTCTGTCATTCATATCAGCTATAGCTATAGGTATCTATTTCTGTGGTGATAACACATAGGCTGTCATATAATTCAAAAGACTCAATCTTGCTGAGTATTTTTAATTTTTTTTATTGTTAGAATGTGCTGGACAAGTGTTAGCTTTTAGTTGTTGCAATAAAGTTAACAGGTTGTTTGAGATCAGACATAGTAACGATATGCTATGCAAATATAGTAAATAATCTTATTTTGCTTTGATTCTGCTTATTGTATACACTAAGGGATCATTCGTGTTGTATTGAATAGGAAAAGATGAAACCGAAGATGTCTTACTTGAGAGAAAACAGACCTTTAGCAGAGGGAGCTACCAGGCTAGCTTAAGGTAAGCTCAGGCAACGGGGCAGCTTTTAAAGTTTTCAGATGTTTTCAGGAACCCTCTGCAGCTAAGATCTTCTGGCAATATCTCAGGTACACTTGGAAAGCCCTTAAACACAGCCCCGGGTCTTGTGTAATATGAACATGCAAATGAATCGTAGGTCGCCATACTGACATTTCTGTCTCCAACCCATAGAGGTTTTCAAAATTTGGCTTCTCATTTTATTGAGGGTAGGGGGTCATGATAAAGACACTCTGTAGTTAAAATGTTGTTTATTGAGCTTAGAAAGGGGATTTTTAAAAATCTATGTTTAGGCTTGTCTCCCAGAGTTAACTGTGGTATGAAGCACTGTCTTAAATGGAAGTCAGATTCATGCCTTTAGCTCCATTCCTTAACCTACTGAGCTGCAATTGAATTACAAATATTTCTGCTCCCAGAGTTCCCTACCCAAGGTCAAACCATTCTTTAACTAGATGAAATATGAGATGTGTCATCTAACACTTAAAGCATATTTTCCTAAACATGAACTTTTTTTTGGGGGGGCGTCAATCTGTGGGTTTTGACTTCCAAAGCATATTTTTGGAGCATGCTGTAGCAAGACTGTAAATTTAATCTTTCATTCTGGTTTAAAAGTTTAAAAAAAAGTTCCTTTAATGTTAAAGGTCTGTATATTAAGAAAAGTTCTGCCCAGGAATATTTGCATATATTTGTGAAAATGTTATTCAAGATCTTTTTTCCTTAAGTTCAGAGACTATTTGTAGGCAATAGACTGACATTTCTCTACCCGGTCCCTTATCATTTCTAGGATATTTGATTCAAGGCTGTGCTCTAAACAAAGGCTCAATTTATGACTTGCTCATACAAGATAGCTAATTGTTTATTGAAAAATGGTTAAAGAGGCTTAAAATATAATATTCTAGAAACAACTCCAAGTAGTTCAAACACAGGTTTATTTACTTTTAATATTCAAAGACTAGTAAACTGGGTTTTATGCTTAAGGGTTTTATTTTTCCTTTTAAGAACAGGTCTATTCAGAAAATTTCAAGAAATGCTAGTTTCATTGAATTTTTTCAGGTAATAAAGCAATAGTTCAAATGTAAAAGCTATAAAAATTGCCAAAATTGTTGGGTAATTTTTAAGGACATCTGGCATGAATTATTTCACCATGTTTTTTCTGATTGGAAGAAAAAAATTATAAAGGTCATCAGAATCACAATTTGAAGATATCAACTAACTTCTCACACCCAGAAAATGACTAGGCATCTCTTTTGATCACTAAGTTAAAGGTTGCAAAGAGGAATGTATCTCATGGTGAGGTCAAAAGAAAATAAATATTTTCTCAATTTTTCAGATGAACAAAATTTTTCCCATTCTAAGTAGTTTACTTACAGTTTACTATTAGGCCCAGATAACTGTTTTAATATAAACATTTCTTATTTGGCTATTAGTTCTTACAAATTCTACATTTTGGTGACTAGGGAGAGAAGCCGAGAAATACAACCTGTACACAGAAAGTAGCTATTAACCTCCTACAGAGAAAGATTTATAGGTTTGAGTAAGAAAGTCAGTTAAAAATATCTTATTGTGTATGCTGACAGATATTTTTTTAAGAGGACTAATTGAAATGTTAATTTGTATCTTATTTCCTCGGTCTGATGCCTAAGTCTCTCTTTGGTAATATATTTTAGATTCAAGAACAATTTCCATGAATGACAATAATTTCCTAAACAATAATGTTGAGAGAGTGAGAACATATATTCCCAAATTAGCTGTTTTTGTTTCTGATGAGAAGTGGTACACAGCTTCTGAGGAAGGGAGGGGCAGCCGTTGCAGGTTCTGCAAAGGGGAGTGACAGAATTCTAATGCTGGTGTTTATGGTAGACCAGAGCGGGCGGGTCAGGCCCCTGCCTCGCACCCTTACTGTTCATGGTCTCCTTGGGGCAGCTTATGCTAGACAGGTAGAACGCTGGATGAATAGGCAACAGGGAACAAGAGAAAGAGAGATTTAAGAAACATAAGATTCAAGTAGTAGAGGGGGTAAGGACTGATGTCTTCCCTGCTCAGAACTGGGAGGTAGTCAACTATATTTTGATGCCCTCTTCTTCTCCACATACTCCTCCTACCTTGTCTGCCAATGCTGAGTTTCTTTTTTAGGCCCATAACCTTCAGTCTCAGCCCTCTCTTGCACTCAGCTCTCTCTAGCTGACACAGAGCTATCCCTCACACTTTTGGGAGTTGAACTCTTGACCTCAGTTACCTAACTTAAAGAAATGACTCTATTGCTGCAGAGTTTCAGGCCAAATGGGACGGGCTTGGGGTGTCCCAGAAGCCAGTTTGGTAGCAGGAAGTCCGAGTGGCGTGTGGTTTCATGCCTGATCACAATGAGAGTTTGAGCAAGAGCAAGAGGGAGGACTTGACGGAAATGCACCTGTTGAACTTGGTGACTAAGAGGATCAAGATGCCATCAAATGAACGTGGGAATAAGTGAGGGTCATGAAGGTGATGCATTGCTGTCTTCTCAAGAAGGATAGACGAGCATCTGTAATAGGCAGGTGCCACCTTGGTATTTCAGTCTAGCTTAGCCTGAATACCAGAGAAGGCAATGGCAAGCCACTCCAGTACTCTTGCCTAGACAATCTCATGGAAGGAGGAGCCTGGTAGGCTGCAGTCCATGGGGTCGCTACTAGTCGGAGACGACTGAGCGACTTCACTTTCACTTTTCACGTTCCTGCATTGGAGAAGGAAATGGCAACCCACTCCAGTGTTCTTGCCTGGAGAATCCCAGGGACAGGGGAGCCTGGTGGGCTGCTGTCTATGGGGTCGCACAGAGTCGGACACGACTGAAGCAACTTAGCAGCAGCAGCAGCAACCTGAATACAGATGATAGGAGACTTACGAATAACAGGATCTGGATTGCACTACCACAGCTGATGGAGATCTCCTCGTCACGACCGTCTCCCTCTTTACACACTATTTTTTCAGGCTAAGTGCTTTGAGAATGCAACTCCCACCCTTTCAAGTCTTCAGGATTACCTTTACCACTTAGCAGTCAGTCTATTTGCAAATGGCCAAAAACCTCAGCCAACCTGGTTTAACCTTTAAAGGGAGGAATAACAACATAACTAAATAGTTCAAAGAGGCTTTGGCTTCAGGCTTGGTCAAGATACATACAATTTCTTTTTCTTCCCTTCTCAGCTCTACTTTTTTTTTTTCCCCAGTATTCTTTATTTAGGAAGCTTCTTTTCTTGACATAATTGCCAACAGCCTCCAGTGTCACATACTTTCAAATTTAACCTAGAAGAAAGTAGACGTCTCCTTCCCAGAAACCTCAGGGAAAAACAAAACAACTCGAATCACTTTCTATATCTGCTCTATACTAAGTTTATGTAACTAGTAACCCTATCCCCATACTTCTCCTTATACCGTTCTGTCAATCAGCAATGCTCTTTCCTCTAGCCTACAGATACCCACAGCCTACCTTAGCCACCTCCTCCATGAAGCCTTTCATGGTAGCACCCGACATACGGTCTTTTATCCTTTAAATTTCCATACTGTTTACTTAAACCTGCTTTAGAGCACTTATCACAGTCCTCCTTATATTAGGGTTGCTTATATGCATTGTTCTTCTATGAAACTTTAAGTGCCTTAAGGGAGAAGTCTGGAATTGTCCAGTCTTTGTGTCCCCTCACAGCACCTAACTTTGATTTGTACATTGTAGGCGCACAATCATCTTCTGTTGAATGAATCAGTGAACACTTCAAGCTAAATTATATTTCAATAATATATTTGTTAATTAAATCCATCCCTAAAGGCAGTATGTAGCCTGGAGAAATTTCCACTAGGGTCCCTCCTACTAGTCTATTTGTGTCCGAAAATCTCATGGATGGAGGAGCCTGGTGGGCTGCAGTCCATGGGGTTGCTGAGAGTCGGACACGACTGAGCGACTTCACTTTCACGCATTGGAGAAGGAAATGGCAACCCACTCCAGTGTTCTTGCCTGGAGAATCCCAGGGACGGGGGAGCCTGGTGGGCTGCTGTCTCTGGGGTCACACAGAGTCGAACACGACTGAAGCGACTTAGCAGCAGCAGAATTATGCTAAAGCAAACATCAGGGAGAGACAGAAAGAGAGATATCAAAACTCACCCTACAATCCTAAGGGAAGAAATAGTGATGGGCCATTGCCATTACAACAAGCAATAGCAGAGCCATGTGGGTTTGGGATAGATTTGAGTCTTGGATGCTTTTTTTTTTTTTTTTTGTGGACTAGTGAAACAACTTTGTCCCCTTCTCTTCCTCCCTCTGTGTGTGTACTCTGAATCAGGGTTTAGCTTGGCGCCATAGCAACCCGACTGATAGTTCTGTCAAACCCACTCAGAAAGCTCCTGCATCTAACACAGGTGATGTAAACTGAGAACCAACTGAGTCCTATTCCAACAAGCCACAGACTAATTCCTCTTTCTTTTTACTTACAGAGCTTCCATCCGACAACGGTCCAAGTCTCAGCTTTCTTACCTGGGGCATGAATCATCATTAGCACTTGTAGATCATAAGTCTACTCATGAACAAGACAGAAAGGTCAGACACCAATGGCTCATGGGGGGATGGAAGAAGTCTCTCCTGGGGACTATCGTATGCCCTTTAAGCTTAGAATCTGAGTTTTCAAGGCCTTTATCTAGTAATGTTTCACTGCTGCTGCTGCTGCTGCTAAGTCACTTCAGTTGTGTCCAACTCTGTGCGACCCCATAGACGGCAGCCCACCAGGCTCCCCCGTCCCTGGGATTCTCCAGGCAAGAACACTGGAGTGGCTTGCCATTTCCTTCTCCAATGCATGAAAGTGAAAAGTGAAAGTGAAATTGCTCAGTCACAACCCCATGGACTGCAGCCCACCAGGCTCCTCCATCCATGGGATTTCCCAGGCAAGAGTACTGGAGTGGGGTGCCATTGCTTTCTCCTATGTTTCACTAAGTCAAACTAAATGGGAGGGTCCATTAAGACCTGAATGCAACTCTAAATTTCATATCATGTTTTACATAATATTTTAAGAGAAGCATAAATAATAAAATATTTTTAAGAATACATGGTAACTAAAATGAAGTATTAAAAGTTCACTGATAATTCTTATGTGAACCATTCTAATAAACATAATTACATGTACTTAGCAGACTTTGATTATATAGGAATCCCTTTCAAGTTCTTAAGACTATCTGAAAACCTTTCTTTGTAAGACTTTAAATCTCCTTCTTAAATAATTATAATAATTATAAAGTGTTTGATACAAGTTACTGCAAATTTTAAATTAATGGGGACTGATTAGGTTTTACAGACATTTGTTTACTTAATACAATTTTATAATAATTGTTTTAGGGTACATTTAAAATTAACACTATTAATTTTAACACTATTCAAAGCAACGTAAAAATGAGATAGATAGGAGAAGAATCAACACATATAGCAATATTCGACTTTGTTCATCAGGATGTCCACTGCTGCAGTGGGCACAGTCTAACTTTCACACAATGTGACCATCCCTCCTACTCATAGCCTTTCTTAATCACTGAACTTTATTCTTCAGCCCTGATCCTCTCATTTTCAATCCCCCATTACGTTTCATTTCAGTCTTTTCATGGCAATTTTCTTATTGAGGCTTATTTCAGATCATGTTGTCTTATCCCGTTACTAAATTACAAGCTTCTTAAAGTTAGTAACTGTTATTTGTGTTTGTATCAACTTGGGCATCTTGCTTTGCCTGGAAACTCCTTTATCTGATTACCATTAGCCCACCAGGCTCCTCAGTCCACAGGATTCTCCAGGCAAGAATACTGGAGTGGATTGCCATTTCCTTCTCCAGGGGATCTTCCCGACCCAGGGATTGAACTCCGGTCTCCCACATTGTAGGCAGACGCTTTACTGTCTGAGCTACCAGGGAAGTTCTGGTTACCATGAAACCTAGCAAACATTTCTGTTTATTTGCCACATGTAAACCTAGAACCAACTGAGTCCTGTCCCAACCTGCTCGTAATCTACAGACTCTTTAATCTTTCTGTTTAGTTACAGAGCTGCACATGGTAGGGCGTCAAGCGATTTTTAAAACTAGGATGAAAAATTCACTTTCTTTAGTAAAATAAAGTCCAAACCACAAGATTTATCAAAGAAAACAAGTCAGAGAATATTTTAATTACAAGCACATCCATTATGCATGATGTAATTTCAAATTATCTTTAAAACATTTCAGTAGGAGAATCCTTTTGGGAAGTAATTATAAACACTGATTCACAATGCCCAATTTGGAATAAAGTACTACGCATGACTATGACGGAAGGGTTATTAAGGCTCTCTTTTGGTTTTAAGATATTAAGAATAAATAGCGTTCTTAATTATCTAATGTTGTTATTGTTGTCGTTGTTCAGTCGCTAAGTGGTGTTTGACTCTGGATAGTTGTTCAGTCGCTATTTGGTATTCAACTCTGAATAGATAGTGTTCTCAGTATCTAATACAGCTGGTTTAAATAAACTTCATAGAGGAACACTATGTCTCAGGAACAGCAGGGTGGATCCAAGGAGAGAAAATGTTTAGCAAGCGTGGTTGCTTACTGCATCTTGCCATTAAGGACTCAGCACCTCTTCTCATTCTAGAAATAGTTTTTTCATTTATATGTGTGGTACTGCCACCCATAAGTATAAGAGGCATTATACAAGGAGTTTAATAAGCTTCAAGGAAGAAAGAACCAAACACTACATTGACATTTCAAACATAACAGCACCAATTGTATTCAATTTTTTGCATTTTTATTTTTCCCCCTAGTTTCTGGGGAAATATTTGACAACAAAAACAAAAGAATTAGGATGGAGAAGAAAATCCAATTTTATTATTGTTGAAGCTGGTAGATGGCTCAGCACTGTTGCAGAGAACAATCAGATTTCCTGAAGATCTGAAGATCAGGTTCCCAGACTTCTGATGCAGGGAAAACTCAGAAGGGAGTTATTTAAATAAAAGGAAATCTAAATCAAATACAGAGAGTAGTTCCAGAGAAAACAAAACTACTCCCTAAATATTCTACTCAACAGCATTGCCAATTATAATATAATAAATAACTCAATTAAATGGAAACCAAGAATCTGCCTGCAATGAAGTAGACCCAGGTTCAGTTCCTGGGTGGGGGACCGATCTCTTGGAGAAGGGAATGGCAACCCACTCCAATACTCTGCCTAGAAAATCCATGGACAGAGGAGCCTGGTGGGCTACAGTCCATGGGTTAGCAAAGAGTTGGTTGTGATGGAGCATCTGAGCAGAGAGAGTGTGATTTTAAAAAGATGACACTTTGATTTCTTTTTTCAGTTAAGGGAGGAAAAGGGAAAAAGTGACAGAGAGCCAATGTGATTCTGCTAAAGGTAGAAGTGGAACAGGCCTTGTGCTTATATTAATACTGCTCATTCATATGAAAATTATCTTAGAACTTTTTTGATTTAAAAATTAAATATTTTAAAAAAGGAAACAGCAGAATCAGCATTGATAGAATTTAATATAAGGACTTCCTTTTCAGAGTAAATTTTAAAGTATGTTAGATATTTAGGTTATTCTAATCCCAAGTAAATTTTAAAGTATTTTGATAGTTAACTAAATTCTTTAAGGTCAAACAAAATGGTAAAAAAAATTTTTTTCATATTTTGATGAAGAAGCTCTAACCTGACCGTCTGTTGTTTGGGAGATGTTCTATTTTGTGTGGCAAGGCAAAAAGGTTTACTTATATAAAGGCATTATCTCCACCTTGTGGTCTCTTTGGGTTTTGACTCTGAAAACTTGAGATGGTTTCAAAAGTCTGTGCTTCCAAAGTGTAAGTGGGGTGTCTGACCCAACGTTTCATAGCTAGCTGGTGACAGAGCCAAGACTATAGCCTGTTTTCTCTTGGTCTCCAAGCTATACTCTTGGCTTTCATAAATCAGATCATAGTTATAATGCTAATAAAATTGAGATTAGGATTAGCGGAAAACTGCAGGCTAAAGCTTCCAGTCTCTGATATCTAGGCACCTCTTTCAGAGGAACTAAAAGGTAGAATATGTATGAGATTGTGTCAAGGTCAAATATTAAAAACCCATCACTTCATCACAGCTAACTTACAGTAGGGTTTAGGCATTGGTTAGGAGATAGGACAGGGTTTCCCAGGTGGCTCAGTGGTAAAGAATCCACCTGTCAGTGCAGGAGATGTGAGTTCAGTCCCTGGGTTGGGAAGATCCCTAGGAGAAGGAAATGACAACCCACTCAAAAAATCTGGAAAGTCTCATGGGCAGAGGAGCCTGGTGGGCAAGGTCTATTGGGTTGCAAAGAGGCGGACACAACTGAGTGACTGAGCATGCACACACGTAGGAGATAGGACAGGAGATCTATAAAAATGACTGCTAGTGTTTGATCATTTGGAAAGTCCCTGTTTCTTGGTCATAGTTACCATTTCCTATCATCATATCTTAAAGTTGTCATCAAGGCAGGAGACCGCCTATGGGTTGGCATGAAGAAATCAATGTAACAAAATATAGAAATCTGGACATGAGATTTAAGTAGGAAGTTATATTTTTACCTGAGCTACACAGGATATGGATAGGAGGAAGCTGGGAAAAGCCCTTTGTTAAGCATTGAACCATCTACCTTGTAAGTAAGTGATCAGTATTTTTTAAATAAATGGGGTTTTTTTTTTGCATTTATACACCACCATAAAAGCTTCATTCATTCTTTCATCCAATAAACATTGATTGCACACCTAACAAATGCCAGATATTGTCTTAGGGATGCAAAGATGAGCAAGAGCACTGTCCTTCTTCCTTCACTGGCGCTGCTGGCAGGATACGTCTTTACATGTGATAAATAAGTGAGCACTGTGCAACTTATTATTGACACATAAGAGGAAGGAACTGCAGTGAGGAAGCGGATATAAACATTTATAATTTTGTCTGTCTGTGAGTTACTGGTTTGCTGTGAATTTATATATCTATGTATATATACTTATCTATGTGTATATATAGACACACACACATATATATTTTGGGGCTTCCCTGATAGTTCATCTGGTAAAGAACCTGCCTGCAATACACGAGACCCCAGTTTGATTCCTGGGTTGGGAAGATCTGCTGGAGAAGGGATAGGCTACCCACTCCAGTATTCTTGGGTTTCCCTTGTGGCTCAGCTGGTAAAGAATCTGCCTGTAATGCAGGAGACCTGGGTTTGATCCCCAGGTTGGGAAGATCCCCTGGAGAAGAGAATAGTTACCCACTCTAGTATTCTGGCCTGGAGAATTCCATTGACTGTGTAGTCCATGGGGCTGCAAAGAGTCAGACACCACTGAGCGACTTTCACTTTAATACGTATCTTTAGCCTTTTAGCTTTTTTTAGATGAGTTAATTTGTCTTTAGCTTTGCAAAATCCCAGAGGAAAAAACCCTTCTGTACATAATGACTTCCGTTTTCTTTTGTTCTTATACTACTTTTAGTTCAGTTGCTCAGTCATGTCCGACTCTTTGCAACCCCATGGACTGCAGCACACCAGGCCTCCCTGTCCATCACCAACTGCCAGAGTTTACTCAGACTCATGTCCATTGAGTCAGTGATGCCATCCAAAATCTCATCCTCTGTCACCCCCTTCTCCTCCTGCCTTCAATCTTTCCCAGCATCAGGGTCTTTTCAAATGAGTCAGCTCTTCACATCAGGTGGCCAAAGTATTGGAGTTTCAGCTTCAACATCAGTCTTTCCAATGAATATTCAGAGTTGATTTCCTTTAGGATTGGCTGGTTTGTTCTCCTTGCTGCCCAAGGGACTTTCAAGAGTCTTCTCCAACACCACAGTTCAAAAGCATCGATTTTTTGGTGCTTAGCCTTCTTTACGGCCCAACTTTCACATCCATACAGGGCAAAGGCCAACAGAGTTTTGCCAAGAGAATGCACTGATCATAGCAAACACCCTCTTCCAAGAAGCTATCAAGTTAGCCTGACACAATTTTACGGATGCTGGAGAATACGTAAGAGCTGTGTCAGAGATGAAAGACCTTACTCAGAGCAGGAGCAGGAGCCAGTGCACAGCATTTCCACTGACTCCCCAGCCTCCCCCCACTTCTCAGCTGATGAAAGAGAAGTAGGTGATACCAGCAAAGGAAGGGGAAGAGGAATCTTAGGCTTGAGAAACCTGCTGTTTTTATAATGGACAATAAGCCCTTTTCTTAGGATGGAAGCACTATCCCCCTCTTCCAAGGCTATTTGCTATACCAACATTCTTGAGAAATTCCTGAGAAAACAGCCTCAACAAAGGTGGTCAGTGCCTCTTTTCACCAGATGTGCAGAAACACGAGAGAGCCATAGAGAACTTTGTCTATTTCTTTCCTTTTGAGGAGGAGAAGGCAACTGAGCCCCAGAGAGCCGAAGTGTTTAGTGATATATTCCACTAGTGGCCACGTGGGACTCATCCAAGAACCACATTCTTTCTGCATGCCTGTTTCCCCCACGCTTTCACAGGCACCTTTCTTCCTCTCTGCATTGATTTCCTAGAGTTGAGTAAGACATCAGAGATGAAATCATTGAAGGATTTGCTGCATGAGTGAGTAGCAACTATTGAGGGCAGACCAAGAGAGAACCTGAAATGGAGGCATTGACAGATCCATCACCAAGCAAGCTCTCCCTCCATCCTATTTGGCTTGCAACTAGAATATGGACACCAGGCTTTTATTTCAATTGAACTGGTAATGAAATCTTTGACTTTGGAAGCAAAAGGATAGTATCTGAGGTTCCTTACTGTTGTCTGTTCCTGACGGTCAGCTCCTTAAGGGGTAAATAACTGTGTGTTAATGAAATAGAACACTAACAATTTTGTAGTCAATTTGCTATAGACATTTTTAGTATATTTTAATAGAAAAATAAAAAAAATCAATACAGATCTATATAAGCCACCTAAAATCTTTTCTCAAACAAAGCAAACAATAAATTTAACAAATTATTGAAGAATGGGCCTAACGACCAAGTACTGAAGAATATCATTAGCAAGGAAAACTGATGGTAAAAATGATGAAGTTCTGAATATAATTTTTGCCTTCAAGAGGCTAAAAATTTGCTAGCTCTGACACTTTAATGGCAATTAAAGAAATTGGAATGGGGAAATTTTAAAATAATTTGTACTCCTTGTAAAGAACATGCAGAATTTAGAAATCCAGATTGATTACCATTTACTTCTGGGCACTAATGAAAGAAAACCTTCACAGAAATACACAATTGATAACCATCGTCCCCAGTTAATACATTTTAAAAATTATTTTGCGTTGTTTAGATACACTGGCCTGCCTTAGGACTTGAGGCAGTCACTAAACTTTGACATTTATGAAGGACATATCTTGAAAATTTCACAAATCCTTGAATATGTAAATACCACTCACTATAGCACAAAGGGTTGCAAAGAGTCAGATACAACTGAAGCAACATAGCACTCACGTACTCACTATAGCACAAAAATGGTTTTAAACTGGGAGTTATTTTTCTTATAGATCCAGCTTATTTACTACTCCCCAAGTGTTAATATCTATGCAATTGTGAAATGAGAACTACCAGCTCACCTTCAGATGAGCAGACATCTAAAATCAATCCCATCCAAGGCATAGCATGTTGTTGCTGTTTAGTTCCTAAATCATGTCCGACTCTTCTGTGACCCCATGGACTGTAGCAGCTCACAAAGCTCCTGGTCCATGGGGCCAGCCTAGCAAGAATACTGGAGTGGGTTGCCATTTCCTACTCCAGGGGTTCTTCTCGACCCAGGGGTTGAACCTGTATTTCCTGTGTCTCCTGCACTGGCAGGCAGATTCTTTACCACTGAGCTACCAGGGAAGCTAAGTCATAGCATGGCGGCAAGCAGTTCAGAGCCATCTCTCACAAAATATCGTATGACCATGTCCTCCAGGTCTCTGAGGTCACTCATAACCAATCAAACCATGAGTCAACTCTATGAATGCCAAATGGACAACTGTATAATAAAAGAGTATATGCAAACATTTAAATGATTAATGTAACCTCCTCTCCCCTCAAGGACAAGAACATTCCTGTGGAAGAAGAAATTGAACCTGCCCCAGTGAGGAGGATTCTGAAACTCAATGCTCGAGAATGGCCCTACATGCTGGTAGGGTCTGTGGGTGCAGCTGTCAATGGGACAGTCACACCCATGTATGCCTTTTTATTCAGCCAGATTCTTGGGGTAAGCAAGCAGCTGGACCAGCTTTATTCTCCTTCTACCTTTTGTTTTTCTATCAGTGGATACTGTCACTTTTGATAGGTTGGTTCTTTGTTGTAATGTATTTAACTTCTTTAAAGTTTTTTTTTTGTTGTTGTTGTTGTTCTTCTAGTTCTTTCTCCCCTCCTCTCATCTCTAAAGAATTAAAAATGTCTCAAGTCTCCATCAAACAGGAGGTGAGAAGACAAAGCTGAGACTCTCATTTGGGCTGGCAGTACACTCTGACAGTCATTGTGTCTGTTAAAAAAAAAGACTATGGCTGCAAACTTAGTGTCAAAAGAGAGGAGTTTACCCATATGCAAACCAAATAAGAATGCAAAGCAAGTTCATTGAATGATATGAAAGGATTTGGGAGCCATTTCGATCTTGCTGATCAGCTGAGGTACAAAGTTTGATTTGTAATCGCAAGTGTTCATGCATGTTGTATAGTACTCTGCTCTTCTGCTCATTGCACCATTGAAATGGGCAGTTGGGGGAGAAACAGGAAAAGGAAGAGAGAAGTAAAATACGGCATGTACAAAGAATAAACTTATTTCAGTTTTTCATCTAAGAGTTTTGATAGTCTCCATCTGATATATTGCTATAAAATAATAATAATAATATTGATGATAATAATAAGTACAAACATTAATTAGGCACTATCTAAGAACTTTATATATAATAGTTCACTAAACTTTCCTAATAAGCAGCTGTGGTAGGTATTCTTATTGTTCCTATTTGACAAAGGAGCAAACTAAAGAACTTAGAGGAGTAAGTGATGGATCTGGGATTCAAATCCAGGCAATATGACTGCAGAGCTGAGTTCCAATAAAATCTTACCGTTGAGAAGTCAGTTCTCCAAATGTTGTCATATTTTCTCAGTTGAAATTCACACACACACACACACACACACACACACGAATCCTATGAGATCAACAAGGAGGAAAACCTAGAATCTTGGAGAACTTACGAATTTGTTCAAGGTGACACAGGGTCACAGAAGGTGGTGGGACCAGCCCTATAACCAGCTTTTCCGAAGCCTAGCCTAAAGGATGTGTAAGAGTCTCAAGTTTCAGTTTCCCCCTCTACTTTTCCTTCACTTTTATGGTCTGTCTGGCAGAGATCCTGACCAGAAAATTGTCCCAGCAGGCATGAGTTATATAGAAAGACCAGTAGAGTCCACAAACCAAACCAAATCAGTCCTATAGGGAGCGCCCCAGCCCTTGCTTCAGTTTTCACACTGCCCCCTTGTGGTAAGTGTGGAAATCACCATAAAGGTAGGAAATGGAAAACACAGAGATCAGCTCTGGTAAATTAAATTTCTGGTTATGCTGAAAACATCTTGATAACTAATCTATATTCCTTAATATGTAGGAAATACAGTATCCTAAATATAATAGCAATGTCCTTTTATTCACTTAACAGATACTTGTTGATTATCTCCCCTGGCCTAGGGACTGGCATGTTAGTGAGGGTGCCTTCCCTAATGGAGTTTCCAGTCTATGAGGAAGACAGACGTTAAACTGAAAAATCCACTCACATTCACAAAATAGTTACTGATCACTTACTGTTTCCCAGACAATGTTGCTGGTGTTAAGAGTACAGTGAGGAACAAGAAAACCAGAGCCCTCCCTGCTCTCAGAAAGCTAGCATTCTACCGGGAAGAGGCTCTGGAAATGCATTCATTCAGCAGTGATGTAGATGCAGAGCGTGTAGGGGATGGCGTTGAATCTGTTAAGACCCAAGGCCCTAGACGTTTGCGTTTAAATTAAAGCCAGGATTCAGTTCATTTGCTTTTCATCTCTTTTTCTCATGAATGCAGAGTAAGGAATGTGCTCACTCAACTTCAAACCCTGTGTATGAACTGCTTTGGAAAGAGTCCTGGATTACCCACCAGGAGACTTCTTTACTGCCCTGGAGTCACACCATGCTACTTCTTTCATGATATCTCAGTTTCCTTAACTATAAAAGGAAGGATTGACAAAGAGGCTCTGTAAGATACCTTCCAGCTCCTGTGGTCTGAGTGGCCAAGTCAGAAAAAATTTGATGATTCAAATGATAACACCTGCCCTCCAACAGCACCCACTTGGTTACTGATGGTGAGAATATTCTCTGTGACTCTTCCGGTCACAACCAGAAAATCCTAGCCTAAGCAATTGAGGTTTTCACCTAAGGACCAAAGGATCTGAGTAGCAGGATGAAATCCAGAATCTGTTCATCACTGATGTTCTCACAGGGTTAAGTTTGCTAGGAGAATAAAGCTTTATTATTTTATTTCTTTGATAAACAAGGTGGTTTTTGTCTCTTGCATAATTATCACAGATTAATCAGTGGGTTCATGATGCTTTCATCTCATAGGGTATAATCATGAGTCAGATAATAGCCTGGTTTTAATTGTGCTATTGTCATTCTGACATATCTAAAGGGCACAATATTCACATTTGGTACTGAGACCATAGTTTGTAACAAGGGCACAGCAAAAAAATTGGGCATTAGGAGCCTGGTTGCTAATCTAGTGAAGCCTCAATGTACACGTAAGGCTACTTTCTCTGGATCACTTTCACTCGGTCTGTTTGACTTGGAACAGTAGTTTGGATGTAGCATGCTGGGGAAAGGGATTCCCAGATGGCGCTAATGGTAAAGAATCTCCCTGCCAGTGTAGGTGATGTAAGAGATGTGGGTTTGATCTCTGAGTTGGGAAAAACCCCTGGGAGGGCATGGCAACCCACTCCAATATTCTTGCCTAGAGAATCCCATGGACAGAGGAGCCTGGTAGTCTCCATAGGGTCACAGAGGGTCAGACACGACTGAAGCAACTTAGCACGCAGCACACACCCATGCTGGGGAAAAGCATGAATGCTGGAATCAGCCAGCCTTGGATTTGCTGCATTCTCTGCTCTGTACTGTTTGTGTGTGTTTAGGCAAGTGGCTTCTTCTTGATGAGTCTGCGTTTCCTTATCTGTAATATGGGACAAGAAAAGCTACCTCACTGGGTTGTTTTAAGAATCTCAATTTTAAGGAAATCCTCATTTAAATTAAAGTAGATTAAGTAATACATTTGTATCTAGTAAATAGCAAGAATCTAATGAAATTTCATTTTCTCCCTAAACTCACCTTTACAAGATGGTGTAGATGTGTGCGCAAACTATAGCTGATCTAAAAACAGAGAAACCTATGGATGGGCAGCCCTTTGGGGTGCATTTCAGGAAGAATGTACAAAGGACTCACGCAGCAGAGTTTAGGGGTAAAGGTTACAGATAGATGATGCACAATCTTGAATTTAATATTAGCCAAACATTCTTTTTTTTTTTAATACTGAGAAGATGGGTATTACCCAGAACCAACAGAGTTGTGCCCAGAATAAAAAAACATTGCACGGGAATCTGGAAAACAGGCATTTCCTTCAGAGTGCCTTGAAGAATTATGAATGGACGTTCGTAACATTGTACAGGAGGTGGTGATCAAGACTATCCCCAAGATAAAGAAATGCAAAAAGACAAATGGTTATCTGAGCAGACCTTACAAATAGCTGAGAAAAGAAGAGAAGTGAAAGGCAAAGGAGAAAAAGAAAGATGTACCCATCTGAATGCAGAGTTCCAAAGAAAAGCAAGGAGAGATAAGAAAGTCTTCCTCAGGGATCAATGCAAAGAAATAGAGGAAAACAATAGAATGGGAAAGACTAGAGATCTCTTCAAGAAAATTAGAGATACCAAGGGAATATTTCATGTAAAGATGGGCACAATAAAGGACAGAAATGGTATGGACCTAACAGAAGCTGAAGATATTAAGGAGAGGTGGCAAGAATACACAGAAGAGCTATACAAAAAAGAACTTCATGACCGAGATAACCATGATGGTGTGATCACTCACCAAGAGTCAGACATACTAGAATGTGAAGTCAAGTGGGTCTTAGGAATCAGCACTATGAACAAAGCTATTGGAGGTGATGGAATTCCAGTTGAGCTATTTCAAATCTTAAAAGATGATGCTGTGAAAGTGCTGCACTCAATATGCGAGCAAATTTGGGAAACTCAGCAGTGGCCACAGGACTGGAAAAGGTCAGTTTTCATTCCAATGCCAAAGAATGGTCGAACTACCACACAATGGCACTCATCTCACATGCTAGTAAAGTAATGATCCAAATTCTCCAAACCAAGCTACAACAGTATGTGAACCATGAAGTTCCAGATGTTCAAGCTGGATTTAGAAAAGGCAGAGGAACCAGAGATCAAATTGCCAACATCTGTTGGATCATCGGAAAAGCAAGAGAGTTCCAGAAAAACATCTATTTCTGCTTTGTTGACTATGCCAAAGCCTTTGACTGTGTGGATCACAATAAACTGTGGAAAATTCTTAGAGATGGGAATATCAGACCACCTGACCTGCCTCCTGAGAAATCTGTATGCAGGTCAAGAAGCAACAGTTAGAACCAGATATGGAACAATGGACTGATTCCAAATTGGGAAAGGAGTACGTCAAGGCTGTATATTGTCACCCTGCTTATTTAACTTCTCTGCAGAGTATATCATGAGAAATGCTGGGCTGGAAGAAGCACAAGCTGGAATCAAGATTGCAAGAAGTATCAATAACCTCAGATATGCAGATGACACCACCCTTATGGCAGACAGCAAAGAAGAACTAAAGAGCCTCTTGATGAAAGTGAAAGAGGAGAGTGAAAATCTGGTTTAAAACTCAACATTCAAAAATCTAAAAGCATGGCATCCGGTTCCATCATTTCATGGCAAATAGATGGGGAAACAATGGAAACAGTGAGAGACTATTTGGGGGGCTCCAAAATCACTTCAGATGGTGACTGCAGCCATGAAATTAAAAGACACTTGCTCCTTGGAAGGAAAGTTATGACCAACCTACACAGCATATTAAAAAGCAGAGACATTACTTTGCCAACAAAGGTCCATCTAGTCAAGGCTATGGTTTTTCTAGTGGTCATGTATGGATGTGAGAGTTGGACTATAAAGAAGCCTGAGCACTGAAGAATTGATGCTTTTGAATTATGGTGCTGGAGAAGACTCTTGAGGGTCTCTTGGACAACAAAGAGATTCAACCAGTCCATCCTAAAGGAGATCAGACCTAAATATTCATTGGAAGGACTGATGCCGAAGCAGAAACTCCAATACTTCGGCCACCTGATGTGAACAGATGACTCATCTGAAAAGACCCTGATGCTGGGAAAGATTGAAGGTGGGAGGAGAAGGGGACGACAGAGGATGAGATGGTTGGATGGCATCACTGACTCGATTGACATGAGTTTGAATGAGCTTCGGGAGTTGGTGATGGACTGGCAAGCCTGGCGTGCTGCAGTCCATGGGGTTGCAAAAAGTTGAACACGATTGAGCGACTGAACAGAACAGAACAGAGCAATAACCACCAGCTAAACAAACCTGGCGGAGAAGGCAATGGCACCCCACTCCAGTACTCTTGCCTGGAAAATCCCATGGATGGAGGAGCCTGGTGGGCTGCAGTCCATGGGGTCACTGAGAGTTGGACACGACTGAGCGACTTCACTTTCACTTTTCACTTTCATGCATTGGAGAAGGAAATGGCAACCCACTCCAGTGTTCTTGCCTGGAGAATCCCAGGGACGGGGGAGCCTGGTGGGCTGCCATCTATGAGTTCGCACAGAGTCAGACACAACTGAAGTGACTTAGCAGCAGCAGCAAACAAACCTAGACAGAGGACTTGAGCTTGTGGGCTTTAGTGTCCCATCTGTAAAATAAAAGTTAAAATGGTTAATCTGTAGTGCTATAGTCCATGATTATAATAAAGAACCATAGGGAGGAATGAGAATTATGGCATCACAGTTTGGGGTTTGGGGGGATTTGTATAATGTTTTTTAAAACCAAACTGAAATATAAGTTCTTTTATTTATAAACTGTAAAATAAACTTACATGAGTTATTCCATGCTGGGATGAATGACTGTGGTATCTTCTGAACCCACTTCATTCAATAAGAATGAATATGTCTTTTATTACTAAGAGCTATAAAGGCCCCAGAAACTCTGTCCTGGAAACAATACATCTCATTAATTTAGAACACCTCCTCCCATTTCAAAATTTGTGATGATTTCAATGGGTTACTTCTGCTTTACAAAAAAGGGCTTGTTAATGGAGAAGTAAACATTGCTTTCAGGAGATTTATTTGGCATACAGCAGGCACTCGAACATTTATTGAATAAATGGTTTCCTTTGAGCAACTGCTTGCTGGCATTGTTCTAGTTATTCAAATTAATGCAGAGGAATCAATAAAGATTTATTGTGCAGTTCTCTCATGAATAGTCTTTCTCAACTCTCACAGCTCCCTCATGTAGTCTGAATTAGAAAGGTTTTGTTGTACCTAAAACCTATTGTAAGGCGATGTTATTAAGAGTATGCAGCTGTTCTTCACATTTTCTTGTTGCAATAGCTTGGGCTATTGTTAGTTACTTGAACATGTGCCTCTAAGTTCAGAATATACTTATGAATATAGTTTGCCACTTATTATAGACTGGAAAAAAACCCACTCATAATTTCCATAGTATTTTTTTGAGGGGGATGTTTTCAACTTCGGATGATTTAGAGGCAGCAACTTCAGCCTCTGATGGATGAAAGCTTTTCTGTCCTAACCAATCCCAGTCAATGCCTTGATAGCTAGTTACTTTGGTGTGGGTATATACCAGTTGCTTTTTTAATGATGCTATTATTTGTATATATATAAATACTATAAAACTAATACTAGGAGAGAATAATATTCTTAGATTCTCAAGTAACTTCCCCACTTCTTTCCTTTCTTCTTTTCTTTTTCCCTTACCTTATTATGTAAAGAATTTGAAGCATTCATCATATTTTTCAACTGTATCAAAGAAAAGTCAATAAAATTGCCTA
This sequence comes from Oryx dammah, assembly GCF_014754425.2. NCBI lineage: Eukaryota > Metazoa > Chordata > Mammalia > Artiodactyla > Bovidae > Oryx > Oryx dammah. Next base: position 108,688,558 of record NW_024070211.1, on the reverse strand, counting down.
CAGCAGGCAAAGAAGCAAGGTAAAAATTCTTTAAATCACAACTAGTGGTTTCCATGCACCAGCCTTCCTTCTCCACAGATAAAGTACACATATTCATAGTTAACTTTGGTTTAATATTAGTATGTTTATAGTGAACTTGTTTTTAACCCAATGCCTAAGAGAAATTTCTTTTAAACATATTTGAATTTATTTCTTTTGCTGTTGTTTGTAATAATAAAGTGACCTCCTTGCTTACTGTCTTGCAAAGACTTTTTCGATTCCTGATAAAGAAGAACAAAGATCGCAGATCCACGGTGTGTGCCTGCTCTTTGTAGCAATAGGCTGCCTCTCTCTTTGCACTCAGTTTTTGCAGGTAAGGAATTTTATTTTTCAGCAAGCAATTTAGCTATTTTCTGCCATTTTCAAGTTAAAATATCACTAAAGATTCCTTTATGTTTTAGGGATATGCTTTTGCCAAATCCGGGGAACTTCTGACAAAAAGGCTACGTAAATTGGGTTTCAGAGCAATGTTAGGGCAAGACATCGGCTGGTTCGATGACCTCAGAAATAGCCCCGGAGCCCTGACAACAAGGCTTGCTACAGATGCTTCCCAAGTTCAAGGGGTAAGCCACGGGGGAAACCAGGGATGTAGCAGCTGGAGTAGACTTTCTTTCCTTTGCGTATTCTGATAATTACATACGTTGTAATTGTTGTTCAGTCGCTCAGTCATGTCTGAACTCTCTGCGACCCCATGGACAGCAGCACACCAGGCTTCCCTGTCCTTCACCGTCTCCCAGAGCTTGCTCAAACTCATGTCCCTTGGGTTGGTGATGCCATTGAACCATCTCATCCTCTGTGGTCCCCTTCTCCTCTCACCTTCAATCTTTCCCAGCATCAGGGTCTTTTCTAATGAGTCAGCTGTTTGCATCAGATGGCTGAAGTATTGGAGTTTCAGCTTCAGCATCAGTCCTTCCAATGCATATTCAGGACTGATTCCCCTTAGGACTGACTGGTTTGATCTTCTTGCAGTCCAAGGGACTCTGAAGAGTCTTCTCCAGCACCACAGCTCAAAAGCATCAATTCTTCAGTGCTCAGCCTTCTATATGGTCCAACTCTCACACCCATATATGACTACTGGAAAAACCATAGCTTTAACTATACGAACCTTTACTGACAAAGTAATGTCTCTGTTTTTTTAATACACTGTCAAGATTTGTCATAGCTTTTCTTCCAAGGAGCAAGCATCTTTTAATTTCATGGCTGTAGTCACCATCTACAGTGATTTTGGAGCCCAAGAAAATAAAGTCTGTCACTGTTTCCATCATTTCCCCATCTATTTGCCAAGAAGTGATGGGACTGGATGCTATGATTTTAGTTTTTTGAATGTTGAGTTTTAAGCCAGCTTTTCCCCTCCTCTTTCACTTTCATCAAGAGGTTCTTTTAGAATTACATAGGTATTTCATATGAAATGGGAACTCATGGGACTAGGGTACCCCAGAGCCATATTTTCTCTCATTTCCAAAGCTGACAAACAGCAGTGAACGCAAACTGTCTCCTCGGCAGTGCCGAGAATCAGTGTTATAGCATGAATCGAAATCTGTCAGGGTTTCGGATTTCCTGCAAGTTTAGTAATTGAGAACTTTTCCAAGTCTCCTTTCCCAGATTATTTTTAGGCCCAGAGGCTCCGATTCCATGGGACTTAATAGCGCCCCCCAGAGGGTGTATGCATAAAAGCCTTCTTCCACAGGTGCTCGGGATTATAAATTAGTTTTAGGAAAAGAGAAGTTGTTCTGAGCAGCCCAGGAAATCAAGGGAAAGATGGAAATGATCGCTATCTAGAATCGTGACACATTCCAAAGCCTGTGTATCTGAATAATGGAGACTCAGCTGTGGTTTCTTAACCCCAGAAGCTGTTGCCTTGTTCAGGAGACGTACACACATGTACAAGGTGAGGCTACACCTTTATAAAATCAAGCATTTGGATTAAAATGATGAGAGCTCACCTTGCCTCCCAACACTTCTACTCACTTTCCATTATAAAAAGGCAAAGAGGAAAAAAGTCATGGTTTGCCTGTGAGGCTCTTCCTGGAAGAAAAAACTTGCTGGATTGCCGGTGCCTTACTGTATGTATATCTCAACTCCTACCAGTTCAACCAACAATATGGACAATGACATGGAGATTTTCAAAGGAATATAGAATCCTTTTACGGAGAGGAAAGTCCCTGTAAATTTTTCGTGTTGATCATTCTAGGCTTTTTCTCTGGGGCTTCCCTGGTGGCTCAGACAATAAAGAATCTGTCTGAAATGCAGGAGACCCAGGTTTGATCCCTGGGTCAGGAAGCTTCCCTGGAGAAGGGAATGGCTACCCACTGCAGTATCCTTGCTTGGAAAATTCCATGGACAGAGGGGACTGGCAGGCTACAGGCCATGGGATTGCAAACAGCTGAACATGACTGAGCGATGAACACATGTGTACATAGGTTTTTTCTGTGGAAATGTGTTTCTCACGGTCTTTGAGTTACACTCTGTGTATTATTTTGTAATCTTTCTTTTTTTCTGTCAAGCAACCTAATGTGAGCATATTTTTGCCCTTATATATTCTATGGGAGAAAGAAATGGCAACCCATTCCAGTGTTCTTGCCTGGAGAATCCCAGGGACGGGGGAGCCTGGTGGGCTGCCGTCTATGGGGTCACACAGAGTCAGACATGACTGAAGCGACTTAGCAGCAGTAGCATTCTTCTATGATGAATTTTTAATGACTACATAATTCATTATTTTTATATATCACAATTTCTTAAAGAATTTTCCATTTAGGTCTCCTCCTTGTAAGTAATTTATATCATTTTTACATCAGGCTTAGCATATTCTTGATTATTTTTTAGTTCTTAAAATATAATCATTGGATCAAAATGTATAATCATTTTGAAAGGTTTAAATATGCATTATCTTGCTGCTTAAAGAGTTTATACCAATTTTACTCTTATCATCTGAGTTTTCTAGTATCTAGTTCACCTTATTCTTGACCTTAGACTAAATAAATAAGCCATAAGCTCATTTCTACTTATTTTGCAACCTTCAATCTTCAAGGAGTTTTATAGGTTATTCATTATCACTAGAATTAATCTCTCACTGACTGCTCTAGCTCTGATACCCATGAAATGAGATTAGTCAATAGATGAGCTCCCAAGAAGCTGTGAATAAGATGTAATACTTTTACTAATCCAGCATTCAAATGCTCTACAGGGGTCTCATTATGTAGAAGATTCTCCCTTTTTTAAACATAGAACTACTACTATATGATCAGTGATTTCATTCCTAAGTATATATACCTGAAAGAATTGAAAGCAGGGACACAAACAAATACTTGTACACCTGTGTTCATGTCACTGTTATTCATTACGGTCAAAAACTGAAAGCAACTCAAGTGTTTATCAACAGCAATGAATAAACAAAATATGGTATATACTCACTATGGAATATTGTTCAGCTTTAAAATAAATAAAATTCTGATACCTGCTCTAACATGGATGAACCTTGAAAATATTATGCTTAGTAAAATCAGCTAGACATAGAGGGATATGTGTTGATGGTTTCGCTTGTATGTGGTACCTAGAACTGACAAAGTCACAGAGACAGAAAATAGAATAGAGGTTAACAGGAGCTGGAGAGAGGGAGGAAGGGGTGTTAGTATTGACTGGGTATAGAGTTTTTGTTAGGGATGATGAAAAAGCTTTGGGAATAAATATGATGATGGTTACATGACATTGTGAAGATATTTAATACCACTGGTTTATACCTTTAGGAATGGCTAAAATGATAAACATTATGTTTTATATATATTATATATTACAATTTTATAATAATTTAAACAATCTATCTTTTTGCTATAAAACAACCTTTTCATAATGTTTAATCAGAGACTGCATATCTGAGATTGTTGATTTGCTTTGGTTTGCAGGCTACCGGCTCTCAGATCGGGATGATGGTCAATGCCTTCACTAATATCGCTGTGGCTATGATCATTGCCTTCTTCTTTAGCTGGAAGCTAAGCCTAGTTATAGTGTGCTTCTTCCCTTTCTTGGCTTTATCGGGAGCCATACAGACCAGAATGTTGATGGGATTTGCCACTCATGACAAGGAGTCTCTGGAAGTAGCGGGACAGGTAATCTCCTACACCCACTGTTCAGGCTGCTTATGGCTGAGTGGCTATCAAACTGCTAAGGAATAGCACAAATAGGCCTAAGGAAGCTGTTAGCTTGCAATCACTCATGGTTAGAAACTTCCCATTAGCCTTTATCATATATGCCTCTGATGCTATGAGATTGAGCAGATGTGGAGAAATAGTGGGGCAAACACAGAGGTTACATGTTCAGTTTACTCCCAGACAGTTATCTTTTCTGGACAGTTACCACATCCCAATTTGGCATAGTATCCTCCTTTGCAGGAGTGAATAGTTACCTTTATTGTCTGTTCTTCTCTTTTTTTTTTTTTTTAGCTTAATGGTTTCTCCAGGTCATACTACCAACATAGAAAGGAATTGCCATCTTTCTGGCACGCACTTTTAACTTTCACACTTCAGTGTCTGCTAGACTTGTGGCAAATATCTTTCCCAAAGAGAACCATGAGATACATACAGCTTAGATCCTGAATACACTTGGGCTGCAGCTATGCACTTTTAAGACTGTTCGAATTAAATTTGGTTATGAGAGATAAGTGAAGACATGATGGCATAGACATTTATCAGGGACAAGAAATCATCCACATACACATACATACACCCTCCCCTTTTAATAAATTTACTATCAACTAAGGTTTGTCTCTTTGAAGAGGAAAAGTTAACATAGCCCAAGTAGGCAGAAGCCAAAAGAATTTTGTATGCCAATGATAGAAGGTAGCTTACTTTTGTACCTTTTTTAGGATAGGATCCTAATTCAGAAATAGTAGCTATTTACCCTAGAGTTTTCATTCCAATCCCAAAAAAAGGCAATGCCAAAGAATGCTCAAACTACCGCACAATTGCACTCATCTCACACGCTAGTAAAGTAATGCTCAAAATTCTCCAAGCCAGGCTTCAGCAATATGTGAACCATGAACTTCCAGATGTTCAAGCTGGTTTTAGAAAAGGCCGAGGAACCAGAGATCAAATTGCCAACATCTGCTGGATCATGAAAAAACAAGAGAGTTCCAGAAAAACATCTATTTCTGCTTTATTGACTATGCCAAAGCCTTTGACTGTGTGGATCACAATAAACTGGAAAATTCTTCAAGAGATGGGGATACCAGACCACCTGACCTGTCTCTTGAGAAATCTGTATGCAGGTCAGGAAGCAACAGTTAGAACTGGACATGGAACAACAGACTGGATCCAAATAGGAAAAGGAGTACGTCAAGGCTGTATATTGTCACCCTGCTTATTTAACTTCTATGCAGAGTACATCATGAGAAACGCTGGGCTGGAAGAAGCACAAGCTGGAATCAAGATTGCCGGGAGAAATATCAATAATCTCAGATATGCAGATGACACCACCCTTATGGCAGAAAATGAAGAGGAACTAAAAAGCCTCTTGATGAAAGTGAAAGAGGAGAGTGAAAAAGTTGGCTTAAAGCTTAACATTCAGAAAATGAAGATCATGGCATCCGGTCCCATCACTTCATGGGAAATAGATGGGGAAACAGTGGAAACAGTGTCAGACTTTATTTTTTTGGGCTACAAAATCACTGCAGATGGGGACTGCAGCCATGAAATTAAAAGATGCTTACTCCTTGGAAGAAAAGTTATGACCAACCTAGAAGGCATATTCAAAAGCAGAGACATTACTTTGCCAACAAAGGGCCGTCTAGTCAAAGCTATGGTTTTTCCAGTGGTCATGTATGGATGTGAGAGTTGGACTGTGAAGAAAGCTGAGCACCGAAGAACTGATGCTTTTGAACTGTGGTGTTGGAGAAGACTCTTGAGAGTCCCTTGGACTGCAAGGAGATCCAATCAGTCCATTCTAAAGGAGATCAGTCCTGGGTGTTCTTTGGAAGGAATGATGTTAAAGCTGAAACTCCAGTACTTTGGCCACCTCATGAGAACAGTTGACTCACTGGAAAAGACTCTGATGCTGGGAGGGATTGGGGGCAGGAGGAAAAGGGGCCGACAGAGGATGAGATGGCTGGATGGCATCACCGACTCGATGGACATGAGTTTGAGTGAACTCTGGGAGATGGTGATGGACAGGGAGGCCTGGCGTGCTGTGATTTCTGGGGTTGCAAAGAGTTGAACATGACTGAGTGACTGAACTGAACTGAACTGAACTGAGGGATTGAAACAAACACAAATTCATAGTATAGACTAAAAAATAAACTTTATACTTAACTTTTCTTACATAATATTTTGTCAGGATAATTTTAAGAAATAGAATCTAATATTTTAAATTTATATTATGGAAACAATCTTCTGTCTCAGACACATATAAAGAAACCATTTTGGACATTTCAAATGAATTCATAAAGAGAGCCTTCTGTACCATTTTTCTCCCTCTCCTCTCTTCCTCAACAATTAGAGGCAATCAAGCCATGTTCAGTTCAGTTCAGTCCAGTCACTCAGTCATGTCTGACTCTTTGCAGCCCCATGAATCACAGCAGGCCTCCCTGTCCATCACCAACTGCTGGAGTCTACCCAAACCCATGCCCATTGAGTCGGTGATGCCATCCAACCATCTCATCCTCTGTCGTCCCCTTCTCCTCCTGCCCTCAATCTTTCCTAGGATCAGGGTCTTTTCAAATGAGTCAGCTCTTCGCATCAGGTGGCCAAAATATTGGAGTTTCAGCTTCAGTATCAGTCATTCCAATGAACACCCAGGACTGATCTGCTTTAGGATGGACTGGTTGGATCTCCTTGCAGTCCAAGGGACTCTCAAGAGTCTTCTCTAACACCACAGTTCAAAAGCATCCATTCTTCGACGCTCAGCTTTCTTTATAGTCCAACTATCACATTCATACATGACTACTGAAAAAACTGTAGCCTTAACTAGACGGACCTTTGTTAGTAGTGAGTAGAACTTGAACTGATAGGATGTCTCAGGGCCTAGTCAAGTTGATTCCCAGGAACTTCTTTGTGTTCCCAGAAGATGTGATGTGTATCGCCTTCTGCCATTTGCACTAGATCTAATCCATGTAACCACTGAAAATGTCATAAAAGTAGTGACCTCTGCTCTTTTATTTCTAAAGGTCTTTTTCCTTCTTTAGATTACAAACGAAGCCCTCAGTAATATCCGTACTGTGGCTGGGATTGGAAAGGAGAGGCAGTTTATAGAAGCGTTTGAGGCAGAACTGGAGAAGCCATACAAGACAGCCCTCCGAAAAGCAAATATTTATGGACTCTGCTTTGGTTTTTCCCAGTGCATCGTGTTTGTTGCTAATTCTGCTTCCTACAGATATGGAGGTTACTTAATTCCCAATGAAGGGCTCCATTTCAGCTATGTGTTCAGGTGAGGAATGTCTGGCTAAAATCATAAAAGATCAACATTCAAGGGAGGAATAGTCTGGTCCAATTTGTTAGTGGCTGCCATTTAAACCATCCCAAACTTAGTGTCTTAAACAGCTGAGATTTATTATTTCTTAAAGATTCTGTGGGTTTTCAGGGTGGTAGATAGTTCTGGACTGCGCTGATTCAGTTAGGCTCCTGAGTGGCCTTCTGTCTCCATGGCCTTCTTCAGGCTCCATGTGGCCGGTTAGCAGCCTGTTTTCTTCGCTTTGTGCTCTTGGAAGACAGAAGATTGCCAGCCCCTGTGTGCACATGCTTGCCAAGTCTCTGCATGCATCACATTTTCTAATATCTCTTTAGCCAAAGAAAGTTCTCTATGACAAAGCCCAGATTCAAAGGAAAGAGGGGTGTAAGCCATCTTTCGATGAGAGGATCTGATCAATGTCTCTCCTTTCTGCCCACGCTGCTATCACACAGCGCTGACACCGGGTGGACGGCCTACTGCCAGTTTATACTGACGCTGTTTACCTGGAGGTGGCATTGGATCCTCTCACAGGTTAAGGATTTGGTCCTACAGGACTGCCTCTCCCTCAGTCCTCACCAACGCAAGCCTAGGTCACCACCTGTGCTTCTCACCAACCAGCTAGAGACCCAGGGTTCCCATGACATCCTCTTCAGCTTTGATTTATACGCTAGAGTGTTTCATAGCACTCAGAGGACCACTTTACTTCCTAGATTACCAGTTCATTGGGCTTCCCAGGTGGCGTAGTCATAAAGAATCTGCCTGCCGATGCAGGAAGATGCAAGAGATGTGGGTTCAATACCTGGGTGGGAAGATCCCCTGGAGTAGGAAGAGGCACGCAACTCCAGTATTTTTGCCTGGAAAATTCCATGGACAGAGGAGTCTGGCAGGCTCACAGGGCCACAAAGAGTCTGACATGACCGAGCATACACAACACAGCTCAGAAACAGCCAGATGGAAGAGACCCAGAGGGTGTGCCATGTGGGAAGGGCTTGGAGCTTTCATACTCTCTCCAGGAATGCCACTCCCCCCAAATCTCCACATCTTCTCCAAACCAGAGGCTCTATGAACTCTGTCTTTGGGGTTTTTATGGAGGCTCCATCTTGTTAGACCTGATTAATTAAATCATTGACCATCAATCAAAGCCAATATCCAGCCTCTTCCCTTCCCTGAGGTCTGAGAAGGGACTGAAGTTCCATCTCTCTGATCACATGGTTGACTCTCCTGGCAACCAGGCCCCATCCTTAGGTTGTGAGTGTGTGCTTAGTCGTTCAGTCATGTCTGACTCTTTGGGACCCCATGGGCTGTATCCTGTCACATGCCTCTGTCCATGGAATTTTCCTGGAAAGAATACTGGAATGTATAGCCATTTCAGGGGATTTTCCCAACCCAGGGATCCAACCTGAATCTCTTGCCCACATCTTTTGCATCTCCTGCGTTGGCAGGTGGATTCTTTTCCCCGGTGCCACCTGGGAAGCCCATCCTTAGGTTACCCAGAGTTTTTAGAAAAGCCAGTTCCTTAACATAACAAAAGACACATTGATCCTCTCAAAATTTGGGAAATTCCACAGGTTTAGGAGCTCCAAGCCAGAAACTGACAGAAGACCAAATATATATTTCTTACTAGAAGTCCCAATATCAGAGGAGTAAAAAGTCATATTGCAAAGGGATGTGTATAGAGTAATAAGATTAATTAAGCATTTTCACAGTCTACCATATTGGTTAATGCTGAGAAAGCCTAGAAGCCTAAAATAAGATGGTTCATAGATCTACTTCATTTGAACTCTACTTCTCGCTAAGAAGGCAAGTCTCCAGCTGACTCTTCCTAGGTGGAGAGAGCAAAGACCCAGTCAGGGGAATCATGTTCCTTTCTTATAGCTGGGGTCTGCTCTTCTAAGAAGATTAGCTTTGAGTCCAGTTTCTCACATTTCCAGAGCCTGAGGGTGTCAGGGTACCAAGGAACTGGGTGTACATGCATATGAGTGTGATGTGATGGGGTGGGGGACCTCGGAAGAATGAGGGGGAGATGGTCTGAGAAAACCCTGGAGGACATTAGGAAAATCAGCCCGAGTAGAAGTCTGCTCTCGAGTCATGAACTAGTTCTGTCTTCTTGCCTTCTATCTGCTCCTAGAAATAAAAGAAAACCTTTTCTCCTGCCCCACTATACCCCCCACCCACCAGAAAGTTTCTTTTCTTAATGTTTGTGTATTTAGAGCTACTAACCCCAAATTGGAAATCACAAACTGTTGACTTACTTAGTTTAGATAAGATTTTTGAAGAATTATTTGCCAACATGTAAAAATCAGAGACAACAGAAAACTCCCGATTTCTGGCTTCGCTTTAAAAACTGAAAGATGACCTCCTATCACTTCCTGTTTTATTCCAGGTGCTTGTCATTGCTTTAAGCTTTGGACTGGGATCCTAGAGATGTTTGGGTTTGCAGGTCTGCCCTAAAACCGTTTCTGCTTATAAACTGAGCGGTAAAACATACAAAGAGTTGGACGCAACTGAGCAACTAAGCAACTAAGCTCAAGCGCACACAATGTGTGTAAGCTGAGATGAGAAGAAGGATTCAGGCAATCACATCTTTCTCATGCTGTCGGAAGCATGAATAACATGCTTGCTTGGCACAGAATTGATGCTTATATCACCAATCATTGTCTTTCACACATTGATCATAGATTCATAGAATGTTAACATTGTATTGGATTGACCAAAAGGTTCATTTGGGTTTTTCCATAATAACTTTGGAAAAGTTCCAATGAACTTTTTCACCACCCCCGATAAAAAAGTCCAAGGCAATCTGGTGATCTTTCAACCACTCTTTTTCCCCCCAAGAAGTCTTTTTCTCAAACAACTTTTTTTAAAGGCTGCTCTACTTGAAGCTGGGTTTGGAGGTTTGAACCCCCTTGTGTAATCCTCCCCTCACCCTTTCTTGTTAGAACACAACTTAAACACCATTCATCTCCCCAACTTCCCATTCCTAGATAAGTCTAAAGAGACCTGTTCAAGGCTGCTCAGTCCTTTCCAAGGCTAGACCCCCCAGACTCTGGCCTCTTAGGCCACCACACCAGCCACACTGCCCCCTTTCTAGCTGGGTGTCTGTCTGATTGCAGGGTGATCTCTTCAGTTATACTGAGTGCGACAGCTCTTGGGAGAGCCTCCTCTTACACACCAAGTTATGCCAAAGCTAAAATCTCAGCTGCACGCTTTTTCCAACTGCTGGACCGACGACCCACAATCAATGTGTACAGCAGTGCAGGTGAAAGATGGGTAAGTATTGGAGGTGGGGGTAACGAGTGCAGTGTGTGTCTGCTGGTCAGCCATTGGGGCTGCTTATTTAAGACCACTTAGCTTTGAAATTCTGCAGTATATGGGTGCATTCATATGCACTCAGAATGAGCAGATAGTAGATTTATCAATGTAAAAGAATGAAGTACATTAGCATTAAAATTATTCATAAAGCTTGCATTTGAATAAGGCAATTCTATCCAGTGAATATTTGTTTTATAATACAAGGTTACTATAAAACGCACTTAGTTCCAGAATAAATGAAGCTATAAGTCTTTGAGACTTTGTGCAATCACTGTGATTTTACTGATGTTCTGCTATGGAATGTAGCAAAACTAGTTTCTTCTGTCCAGTAATACTGACTTATTTCTTGTTTATCTCAGTTCCACATACCTTCATATGGATGCTCAGAAAATCAATTTGATCTCAATGAAATATCACTTTTTCTGATTGATAGTCCCTACAGGTGTCTTTTTAAATCTTCCTTGCTTGATTTTTAATATCCTAGGATGTTCAAGAGAGCAAAACAACATAAACTCCAGTAAAGTTAACTAAATTCAGAAATCTTAAAATTGGTCAAATGCCCCATTTCTCCTTCAGCTCAGTAAAAGGCAAGTCTCTGTGTGGTTTACTAAATGTCTATCCATTTCTAGAGTTCACATGTCAGATAGTACGACTGAAGATTTTCACCTTTGCAATTCAGAGTTCAAGTAACTTTCTGTGGAGGTAATTTCAAGTGTAAAGTTATTATTTTGAATATTTGGGGAAACAGAACTATAGGAGTTTGCATAGTCACGGGCTCCTGTGATGTAATCATCTCTTTTCTTTTCTTCCATGCAGAATGACTGACAAGGAAGTCCCCTTAGGTTATAACGGGAATATTTGATCTCCTGATCAAATATCTTTAAACTCAATGCCCCACCCTCCCTTTATTCTACATCTGTTAAAATAGGGAATAGAATGCTGTTTCATTAAGTTGCTGTCCTTATACTTTGATTTTGGCAGCTTGTTGTTGAAGGTATCTTAAGCAAGGATTTAAAACTCAGGTGCATTCTCAACAGTCTAGATACTAGTAGGAGAATATATAATTCTAATCTTTCCATCCACAGGACAACTTCCGGGGACAGATTGACTTTGTTGACTGTAAATTTACATATCCTTCCCGCCCTGATGTACAAGTTCTGAATGGTCTTTCAGTGTCTGTTGGTCCAGGGAAAACCCTGGCATTTGTTGGGAGCAGCGGATGTGGTAAAAGCACCAGCATTCAGCTGTTGGAACGTTTCTATGATCCTGCCCAAGGGAAGGTGGTAAGCAATGCAAATGCCTTTGAGAATTTAGCTTTCTGCAGAGGATCTCCAGCTTCTTAAAGGGGGTCTTCAAGGTTGTGCCTTACCAGACTCATTCTGAAGCGCTTGCTTCGGGCAATATTCTCCAGTTCCAGTCATTTGCTGCTTGACCTGATTCTACCTCACAATTTCTAATGTTAAATTCATTCTTCCCAGTTCCAGATGGTCTCCTGACCAGATAGGCAAAGAAAACTGCAAAGCTGGAGATGAATGTATTTAATAGAACCATTCACTTACCTGTAAATGGGGCAGAAAGTGCAGACTAATCAAAAAACTAATGACTGGGAGCAGAAAAAGTGGGGGTGATCAGAAACACAATGATAAATGAGTAAGAAAGGGAATTTAATGTGAAAAATCGGAGACAATCCTGGTTCAAGAAGCTAAAGCCTAAATAATATAAGGGTCTCAAATTGGTAGTCATGTGCCTTAAATCTTTGGTAAAGATATTTGAAAAATTGGTGGCTTGCTTTGTTGCTTATTTTCTACCGAATCTTTTTCTCTTCTTTTCTTTTTCCTTTCTATCTTTCCAAATAATATATGCAGAGGAGCACAAAGTAAAATAGGAAATATTTGTAAAAACAAAGCAAAACAAAACAAAACCAACTTTTTATTCCACCATTTCCACCCCACCCCCCCTTTTTCTGCTCAAAGGCAACTATTTTTAATCACTTGATGTTTTTAGATCTCCCAACAATTACCTCAGTGTCCCTAAATAATATGCTCATGTTGCTATTTCTTGATTTAACAAGTTTAGACCCTCTGTTGATTTATTCGCAAGAGATGGAAATTTAGCTTCCCCTCCTCCTCTCCCCTCCTTTGACCCACCTCCTCCCAATATGGTTATACTACTTTTAAAAGCTCCTCTTTTTGGAAATTTAATTAATACAGTTTTGTTTCTTTCCCATCACCTGCAGGTAACATTTCTTGAATCCTCATTTTCTAAGATGAGATTAGCAATTTTACCTCTATTTTCACTTTTTCCTCCCCCCTCCCTTTTTTTTTTTTGCCTCTCAACCCCTAATAGCTACAGTTTTATTTTATCAAGAATATAAAATGCTTGCATTTTGTTTATACTACTTACAGCTTTTCCTCTAGGCTGATTCTAAAAGTTGAAAACCTATTAACTTTTATTATGGCTATGGAAATATTGTTCATCTCACAGTTAAGGAGTGAGGTAGCATCACAGTTTCTTTTCTTGCTTTTCTGAAAGACTTTCTTTCTTTCTTGTATTCTCTGCCTTTATAAAATCTTTAGGTTCTTCCCATGTTCTACATCGATACTTATTCTGAGGACCCTGCTTCTTTCCTTTATTTCTGCCACAGCCTGGACTAATTGCATCCTATATCTGTTCAGCAATTGTCAGTCTGTGAGTTTCCCGCAGTACCTTTTGGATTCGGTCCATTATTTCCTAGTTCATTTTCCTCTTTCTTTGGTTTCCCCTCTTATTTTGTTGGAGTGCATCTGTAAGTAGTTTTCTAAGAAATGATTCAGAGGTGTGGGTCTGATTGAATCCACATATTTTGAAAAAGGACTTTCTGATACCTCTGAATAATGTAATTGTCATTACAATGAGGATAGATAACATGATGAGGAGAAATACTGAGGGAAATTTGAAAGAGGTAACTAAAGTTTCCTTTGCATAAAGCAAAACAGGGAAGGAAACCGATAGTGGTAAAATCCAGGAAATTATGAAAATAAGGAGTAAGAGCTGATTATCTGAAGATTATAATCACTTCTCTTATTAATTTTAGGTATAGGGATTTTATTTGTTTGAAATTATTTGGTGATTGATGACTCTAGGAAGTACATGGCACTGGGGGTCTGATCTCTGCAAAGGAGAGGATGCAGTTTAACCAAATGTCAGATCTTTCATGACCGTCACCTGGGTAGACTGTGAACTAACTACATGACATACAGGAATTCAAATCCTTCATGTTCAACTTCTTTAACATTAACGTGCATATTAAGCATATTTCTCTGAATGTACTCAGTGAATGTTCTGGTCACAGATAGCAAGCAATACCCATGAAAAAAATCAATATGTTTCCTTGCATTTCATAGACACAATGTATTTTATTACATCATTGTAAAACTTTCTTACAGACATTCTTCATTTAGAAAAATACCACCTTTAATGCAGTTTTTAAAAATTCTCTTTGCTCTTAAGGAAGCTAACAAATGCAGGCATTCAACATTTTTAGCATTTAATTGGGTGCCTATGTCAGATTTGTTGGAGAAGGAAATGGCAACCCACTCCAGTGTTCTTGCCTGGAGAATCCCAGGGACGGGGGAGCCTGGTGAGCTGCCATCTATGTGGTCGCACAGAGTTGGACACGACTGAAGTGACTTAGCAGCATGTCAGACTTTATTTTTTGGAGCTCCAAAATCACTGCAGACGGTGACTGCAGCCATGAAATTAAAAGACGCTTATTCCTTGGAAGGAAAGTTATGACCAACCTAGATAGCATATTGAAAAGCAGAGACATTACTTTGCCAACAAAAGTCTGTCTAGTCAAGGCTATGGCTTTTCCAGTGGTCATGTATGGATGTGAGAGTTGGACTGTGAAGAAAGCTGAGCGCTGAAGAATTGATGCTTTTGAACTGTGGTGTTGGAGAAGACTTTTGAGAGTCCTTTGGACTGCAAGGAGATCCAACCAGTCCATTCTAAGGGAGGTCAGCCCTGAGTGTTCTTTGGAAGGAATGATGGTAAAGCTGAAACTCCAGTACTTTGGCCACCTCATGCGAAGAGTTGACTCATTGGAAAGGACTCTGATGCTGGGAGGGATTGGGGGCAGGAGGAGAAGGGGCCAACAGAGGATGAGATGGCTGGATGGCATCACCGACTCAATGGACGTGAGTCTGAGTGAACTCCGCGAGATGGTGATGGACAGGGAGGCCTGGCGTGCTGCGATTCATGGGATCGCAAAGAATCAGACACGACTGAGCGACTAAACTGAACTGAACTGATGATGTGCCCAGATTAGTTCCTGTGGGAAATTCTAAGGAACATGAACCATGTCTTCTGTCTTCTGGGAGCTTACTCTCAGAATACTCTCATATAGACAACATCAGCAAACAGTTCCAGTGCTTAATTATTAGTGCTTTGCAGTGTGTAAGTACTATGGAAAATGCGTAAAGGAAGAGGAGCAAGGGCTAATTGTTGGGGAATGCCATATACTTTTTCTAGTAGTGTTTGTGTTTTATGCTGCCAACGTATTATCTAAAATATAGTATATCCATACTACTTAACATAATCTTTTTCTGAAATCATGGGGCTAAATACTTTCTAGTAGTATGTTAGACATACTATCCTTTTACTGTCCTAGGTCTTTTAAGTGAAAGAGCTCGAATGGTAGATATTTGAATTCCTGTACTCAACTGCCTAAATAAATCGTGTTGCTGTCGTTGTTGTTCAGTCACTAGGTTGTGTCCTACTCTTTGCAACCACATGAACTGCAGCTCACCAGGCCTCCCTGCCCCTTATTATCTCCTGGAGTTTGCCCAAGTTTATGTCCATTGAGTCCATGATGCTATTCAATCATAAAAATAGATCATGAGTTCCCAGAAAATAGAGATTTTTTTTTTCTATAGCATACCAAAGACTGCCTAGCATGGTGCCTTTGTGGCAGGTTATTCTGTATATATCTGTTGGTTGACCAAATGAATAAATATACTCCTTTCTTACTAGGATTCATTATCTTCAGTCATTCAGAGGTTAGTATCATTGAAATCAATGGGTTTGATTCTTATATTGTCCAATAGCTTTACATAGGAAACCCCATTTCATAACCCATGGAGTCTCAAAATTGAGCAATTATGTGTACTTGGAGAGGATGTGCTACACCAGAAGATAAGGAAAGTTTTTGTTTTTTAAACTAGATAATGTGCCTTTCTTGTTTGATACCACCTGTAGAGCTAGAGTTTGGGAAACAAACAAACAAAACCATGTCTGATCACAACTTTGACACTGCTTCTGGCAGACACCACCTCCACAGGTCAAAGGGAACATAATTTATTTCCAAGAATCCTGAGCTTGTTGTCTCTTAAGCAAAGCACACATCTTGCACAACACTAACTCTAGGACATGAACTTTCCTCACTGCTGGAATTCTAAAATTCAGTACTCTGGTTGTCATTTCTGTTGGCAGATGATAGATGGGCATGACAGCAAAAACGTAAACATCCAGTTCCTCCGCTCAAACATTGGAATCGTTTCCCAGGAACCGGTGTTGTTTGCCTGTAGCATAATGGACAACATCAAGTATGGAGACAACACCAAAGAAATCCCTATGGAAAAGGTTATAGAAGCTGCAAAGCAGGCTCAGCTGCATGACTTTGTAATGGCCCTCCCAGAGGTAGGTACACAGTCAGAGTCATTCCTGATGGGAGGCAGAGAGGGAGAGAGGTAGAACAACCAGAAAGTCATTATGACTGTAGCTCAAGGAGAAGGTCAAAGGCAACACAACTTATTCCCCAGTGCCCTGGGATTGTCTCAGCCTTTTAAGCAAAATAAATGTCCTTCATCAATAATAATCATAATCTTTAGGGCTTTATAAAATTTTTTTTGATGTGGACCATTTTTAAAGTCTTTATTGAATTTGTTACAATATTGCTTCTGTTGTTTGTGTTCTGGTTTTTTGACCTTGACCAAACCCACAATCCCTGTATTTCAAAATGAAGTCTTAACCACTGAATTGCCAGGAAAGTCCCTAATCATTAGTTTTGAACAATATTATTTATCCAATGCAAGGTATGTTATAGAACTTGTTGTACAGAAAGTAATACCACATTGAGCATCAGCTTGCCTGTGTGTGCTTAGTCACTCAGTTGTGTCCAGCTCTTTGCAACTCCATGGACCGTAGACTTCCAGGCTCTGTTCATGGGATTCCTCAGGCAAGAATACTGGAGTGGGTGGCTGTTCCCTTCTCCAGGGGATCTTTCTGACCCAGGGATTGAACCCAGATCTCCTGCATTGCAGGCAGATTCTTTACAGTCTGAACCACTAGGGAAGCCCTGGGTATCAGCTTAGTATAATGGAAAAAAAAAAGTCCTGAGATTTGGAGCAGACGTTGATTTGAATCCAAGTGAGGTCACTTTCTAGTGTAAAGTTACTTCTGTAACTTTGGGATAACTACTTTTCTTTTCTGAGACTCAGTCATCTACAAAAAGGTAAAAGGTAACTTAGAATGAAAGAATATACAAAATAGCCACAAAAAAGAAAGCTGCTTCTGCTGTTACTGCCATTGTCATTCCGTTGCTTGGCAGCAACTATTATACATGTAGAGTAAGTTGCACTTGGTTTGGAGTAAGTCTCACTTTCCCAGAGCCAAGTCTGAATGCAGTGTAACATTGACCCTAAATTTTTCCATCCACCAATGGTCTTTCTTGGTGTTCGATCACAAAGAAAATGAAAACATGGAAACTGAAAAATTTTCAAAAAAGAAACTGAAAAATAGGTAATAAGGAGGAAATGATTTCTGTGAACATTAAATGATAATCTGGCTAGAGTAGTTAGTACCATAGCTGATGCACAGTAAATACTCTGTGAATGTAAC
The DNA here is from genome assembly GCF_014754425.2 of Oryx dammah. Classification (NCBI taxonomy): domain Eukaryota; kingdom Metazoa; phylum Chordata; class Mammalia; order Artiodactyla; family Bovidae; genus Oryx; species Oryx dammah. The sequence continues at coordinate 108,670,897 of NW_024070211.1, read as the reverse complement.
TTATTTTACACAAGCATTCATCAAGGGATTCTCTTCCATAATTTCATAAAAATGACAATATGTGAACTAGTTATTAATATCTGAATTTTCAGGTGAGTTTTCAGCTCACAGAAATTTAAATAATTTGTTCATGATCACAGAGCTAAGATATAGCAAGAGTGAAATTCAAAGCAAGGCTTGCATTCCAGAACAATGCCACCTCAACAAGGAAATGGATGCGACGATCTCCTAAAGGTCCTGACATTCTAGGACCATTCTGTCTTGGAAAGATCTTCCAGACAGGAGACAGGAAATCAGGGAATCTTACATCAGGGAGGATCTCATACAAAGGAGAAAGAGATTAAAAAATAAATACAGAGAAAAGGATACAAAGTCCCCTTGTTTTCCAGCATGAAAGGTCACAAATGCCATATTTTTTTAAGATCCTAGATGGATTTGAAGTCCTTTATAGAAATGATTCACAATTTCATAAAACATGGGGGCTCCATAAAGCACAGGAGGATGCTTCTGGTTCTGAAATTTACCATATGTTTTCCAGAAATATGAAACTAATGTTGGGTCCCAGGGGTCTCAACTATCTCGAGGAGAGAAACAACGCATTGCTATTGCTCGGGCTATCGTACGGGATCCGAAAATCTTGCTGCTAGATGAAGCTACTTCTGCCTTAGACACAGAAAGTGAAAAGGTAGGTATTGATTTTCTAAGCCTTAGACCATTGTAAATGAGTCTCTTGCTGTAATATTTGTCCTTATAAAATGGTAGTATTGTTAATTTTCTGATTAACAGTAGAAATGGCTACTCCCTTGCAGAACCAAGAGACAATAGTTTAGAGAAAGGATTTAAAATAGGATTGCTTCAAAAAAAAAATTTAGCTTTAAAATAAGAATTGTTTTTAAAATTGTTTAGGTTAGGTGACAGTTTTTTCAAGGGCAAATGATTAGCTATCTTAAGTAAAATAAAATAATCCTGGCCATCTGTTAGACATTTCATATTTTACAGTTCTAAAGTTTTGTGGCAGAGAAGATGGGAAGCATACAAAACAAAGAGGTGGTTTCTGACATGCATTTTACATAAAAGTAAATGCAATTGGGCAAAACACAATTATGAAATTTACCATTTATTATTAACTCCTTAAAAATCAGTGCCGGGATCCAGCCCCGGTGGATCCAGGGAATTCGAAGGTGGGGACGGCATCAGCGTCTTTGGAAAAATACATATTTAATTACAGATATATAAAGAGATTAGAAACGGATAGTGTAGTAGGAGAATTAGTGGAGAAAAGAGGCTGAATTCAGCCAGAGAAACAGGAGCAAGAAAGAAGTGACATGGTGGAATCAGTCTTTCCGGAAACTGATCCGATTTCTTTATTTTGGGGTTTGCTTATATACCTTTTGATACACATAGGGATGAATACAGAGTCACGCGGGGGTCAGCAGTCCTGACCTTTATCAAAATCAGGTGCTTTACATAAATGAATAAAAAGAGGGTCTTAGGGATATTACATCATCTTCTGGCCATGAGTGAGACCTGCTGACATTCTATGATCCTTTCTTTTGATAACCAAAAACCTTATTTCTTCCAAGGGTGTTTTTTCTTAAACCAGGCACCACCCTCCAGATAAAGTTGCATTCCTATAGGGTGAGGGTGTAGTGAGTTACAATCAAGAAAGGAATTTATTTAACCCAAGGTTAACAGGATTAATCTTAAAGGTTAATACCTATCTCTCCTATATGCTTAAAGGTTAATACTTATTTCTCCTATATGTTAGTTATATTCATTATAAGGGCAGGGAATATGGAGATTTAGCAGCAAACATCAGCCCAACAAATGAAAAACCCTTCACCAATATAATTCCTAACCAACTCACTATACTAATAATTCCTAACTCCCCCAAAGAATTTGCCTTTTGTAAGTCTAAAACATCTCGTGCCTCTCAGATTGGGAGGCTGTAAACAATCACATGTGGCCGGACAAACCTATACCGGTGGGCTAGATAACCTTCAGAGCAGTCCGTAAGCTGAAACACTCTTGTCACGCCCAGGAATTTTTATTACCTTGGAGCTGCACGTTTACTCCTTCTCCGAGAGAAATGGTTACGGGGGAGAGCCCCCCGTAAAGTCAGAGGCGTAGGTGAGAGCATAAAACAGACTCTGGTTTTGGGGTTAGATGCTCGGGAACAGGGGGTTTCCTGAGGCTTGATCACACCTTTGCATATGCCAAGCCTCCTTCCTCATGACCTTTGCCATGGGCGGAGTTCCTCACGCTGGCCCCCAACAAATCAGGATTCTGTTTTGGAGACAGTTAAATTGTCCTCAATAAAGAATGGTAGGGAATGACCACCTAATGGCTACCTTACATTGTTTTCCTGGTTTTATTTTATTAATAGTAAACTAGACCATTGAGTAATGTAAAATTACTTCATGGTCTCGTAGTTTGGTTCATTACAGGTTCTGTGAAAATTTTCAGCCTGTGGACTACCGTTTAAGTCATTGATGCATTGCATTCAGCAAGTATTTTTTTAGACCTCTCTCTCATATCAAGCCCTGAATATAGTGATGTTACTCAGGTGGCATGAAGCAGAACTCAGGCAATAGTGGACTAGGGAACAAACATAAGTCTTTGCACCAACTTTCCATCTTCTCTTTGCAGACAGTGCAAGTGGCCCTGGACAAAGCCAGAGAAGGTCGAACCTGCATTGTCATTGCCCATCGTTTGTCCACCATCCGGAACTCAGATATCATTGCCGTCATGTCGCAGGGGACAGTGATTGAAAAGGGGACCCATGAAGAACTGATGGCTCAGAAAGGGGCCTATTACAAACTTGTTACCACAGGTGCCCCCATCAGTTGACCTGACTTGTAAGATTCATGCACAGATGGTACACCAATTACAGGAGTGCCACGGACTGTTTTTTTGTTTTGTTTTTTTTTTCTTTAAGCAGAAATAATGATATTTTACTTTTACAGACATACATCGGACCTGAGCTAGTTTACCTTCAATAATAATTTAGTTTTAAATGTCTGTATATAGAAAATGAAAGAAACCAGAGTCATCGGCGGTAAGAATCCAATGTCAAGCAGCCATCATCCAGTGCTTTCACCAGTCCGTTATTCCATGGGAATTAGCGAGACATCGTGATGTGGAGGAAATAAGACTTGCAATTCGCCAGGGCAGAGACCCATCCCCTGCATTTTGAACAATTGAGGTACACAGAGCCTGGTCTAGACTAGACACTTGACTAATATCGACTGAGCTGGACCAAGGTCATATGGAGAAGAACAGAAGGACCGAAGACTGGCTGTTTTTTGATTGAAGTTTTCTTGCATGTGAAAGCAGATTCATCCATCTCTAAGGATGAGGAGAGAAAGGAGGACTTATACTTTGGACACTCTCAGACTGAAAGGGGCAGAAAAAGACAGGTTTTTAAAAGGGTTTACCAGTCAGGAATGTTGATTTATAGATTCAAGGTATAGTACGTGGGTGGTGAAGTCCTCATCTACTGGACTAGGTTCTGCCATGTGGCTGGAGCAGGGGGCGCTATCCTGGGTCTTGTACTCCTCTTCACCCCTATTCACATTGGTTGCTGTCCTTTGTTTCCCCAAGTCCCAGCATGAAGTGAAAATAGTGGATTTTACCTTGTGTAAGTGTTTTCTTCCCATGGCCAACAAATGAAATTCTGCCTACAAAGGAAGCCTGAGCTATTATATTGAGGTATATTATTTATGTCTCAGGTTTAATGTTTCCTGGTGAATAACCACGCAGGTGGTTTAGCAGGTTAACTAGTTACAACAGAAGAACTGATGGTTGTGAAGTCAGAAAGGGAGAGGGTAGAGGGCAGCATTCTACTTATGACAAATGGCAGTGATAAGTTGCAGAATAAAGATGCCTTCAAGAAGGAATTAAGCTTTGTAGGAAGCACGTGCTTATCCTGTAATACTGAAGAAAAAAGACCAACATCCATTTGTTTTAAGTTTTTGTTTCACAGGAAGAACATAAGCTATGTGCTGGGAGGCTGCCAGTTTCCTGGAATAGACTGGATGATTAAATTATTTTTAAATAAGATACTTGGAAGTTTTTGATGAGAGAGAAGAGCTTGACTGGAGAGGGTTTGAAATGATTTGGGAAAATATTTGAATTACAACTTCAAAAATGCAGAAGTAAATAAAGTTGCAAGTTTATTTTACAATGTCAGGGGCTGCCAATGTCTTCATTTTTGTCTTGTATCCTGTACCACTCATGAAGATTTGGTTTCTACAATTTTACATTATTGTGTCTCAGGTGATGGAAAGACTTGCTTAATCTGTTGTGACTGACATTATCTCAAGTCTTTCTGTAATTTCTAACGTTTTCAGGATGGGTTCTGTTGTGTTCAAACTCTTTCCATAATCCCAGTTAATAAAACTTTATGGAAAAAAAAATACAAGGATTGGAAGATAAAGTTGGGAAAATTTTTCTGAGGGTGGGACAAAAAGACCTGAAAAGTAGAAAAAGACTTAGAAGAACAATTCAGGAGATGCAATAATTAGCTAACAGCAGTTCCGGAAAGAAAATTCAGAGACAAGTGAGGGGAAGCATGATTTAATAATCCAAGAATATGTCCTATAGTTGAAGGATATGAATTTCCAACTTGAAAGAGTTCACAAAGTGTCAAATATAATAAATAAAGATCTTACCTGGGCACACCATTATGCAGTTTTGGAAAACTGAAGCAAAGGAGAAGATACTAAAAGCTTCTGAGAGAAGGAGAATGTATAATAAAGAAGCATAATGACATAGGACCTCTTGACTGTGACACTGAAAGTCAGAAGACCTAAAGATTTGCCCTCAGAATTCTGAGGGAAAAATTATTTCTGTTCTGCAATTTTATTCCCAGAAAACTATTCTCAAGAATGAGAGATGCCTAAAGAAATTCTGCTGTGTAAGAGTTTCAAAATTGTATGGAAGCAGGTGCCTATAAACCAGAAATGTTACTATTTGAGAAAAAAAATAGAAGAATTGACCTCCAACTTTTTGTCTAGAAACACTTTTTCATGTAGTTACTCTAGGTCTATTCTAACTGTGCTCTTGGGAAATTATTTCAATAAAAATACACTTTGAATTTAATGATGCAGTCATGCATACAATTTTTGGCAATCACACACTCATTTAAAACTGTAAATCCAGTAATATTTTGATGTTATGTCCTTAAAGAGGAAAATACATAGGATCATAATTAGATATAGTTCACTACATATTTTTTAATGCGTTAAAGGTAAGTTTCCTATCCTAAGAAAATATCAGAATATTCTCATCAGTCTGTTTTAGGATCCCACATTATATTTCCAACTAATGAGTTGAATTTATTAATATGTCTTATGCATGTAGAATCTCTCTGCAATCAGATTAATAAGGATATTAGTGGAGATAAAAAAAATTGCAAATTTGGCTGCTCTTTCCAAACATGTTTTGAGATAAATTTACATATGCAGGTGTACCATTATAAAAGAAGCATTATGTCCTTTTGTATTGCTGTAAATTTCCAGGTCAAGTGAACAATCTCACCTACCTATAAGAGATGGCAGGTGAAATTAACTGAAATCCAATTCCAATTTCTTTCACACTGTGTTCAGTTAAATACCCAATTAATTTAAATGGATAGACTGTAAATAAAGCAATGCACATGATTATCATCTAATTAGCACTGGCCAGCATTATAATGTGCTCATTAGTGAGTTGTATGGGATCCTAAGGCTCATAATGAGTAATCAGGGTACACGTGACTGGCATGTAGCTGTCTGGATGCAGCTACTAAACTCAATAAACCATCACTAAGACAGAATGCACGATAGGAAACGGAAGAATACACAGCCAGACAGTGAGTTGACAATTTCTTTCTTCTTATAATACAAGGATAGCTCCTACTCTCAGAGACAAAGAGATAAATGTGAGGGCAACAGAGTAGCTGGGAATAGAAAGGGAACTGTTCACTCAAGGTGACCCAAAATGAGTATCTATAATAATTAAAAATGATTATAGACAAGAAAGAAAATTGTGCTATCTTATTGGTTAAGAGTATATTTCTTTTCTTCTTATAAAACTTATTTATTTTTTAACTGAAGGATAATTGCTTTATGTAATTTTGTTGATTTCTGCCAGACATCAACATGAATCAGGCATAGGTATGAGAGTATATATTTCTGATAGATCAAGTATGGAATCAAAGTAACAGATGAACAATATTTTCATAAAATTCCTTAGAAGTTGAAAATTCAGTGGATCATTTAAATATACCCTGTAGTAACATTCACAAAGCATTTCATAATTTAGAAGCCACTTTGCCATCACAATTTTTGTTATTGTGAAACAGTTTCATAGGTTGCAGAGGAGGAAGGCAGCTCTAAGTTGCCTTCATTGTTATATACATAAGGAGGTAAGTTGACACCCAATCCTACACCCTCTCCCCTTGCATGCTTCTGTTTCAGAGGTCGGAAAGTAAAATACTTACCTTCCCAGACTCTTGCACCTAGAGGAGGCCATGTGACTACTGTGGTCAGTGAAATACAGGCACAAGTCTTTGTGGAGGCTTTCTGGAATAAAGCCTGGGTTGAAGAAACCACATTTGCTCCCCCCCTTTCTTCTTTCCTGAGAAGCCATCCACTGTGGATGGCAGAGCAGGAAGACAGACTGAGCCTGATTCTTGGACACCGTTGAGCAGCTATTGCAGCCTGGACTGCCTACCCCCAGACATCCTGTTAAACACATACAAAACACCTTTTACTTGTTTAAGCACTGAAGTGGTTTGTGACAGTTGTAATTGTTGTTGTTAATTATAGATTAACACACTCAGAAGATAAAGATTTTTATTAATAAAAAAATGTTGAAACATAAAGATAATAAAGCAATGTTGAAATATTGATGTATTCACAGATGACCTCAAAATATGACCTTTAAATCCAGAGGTATTCCACAAACGTTAAGTGAAAGAAAGAATTAATATGTCTTTTTGCAAATGTCACTGCTATGAGAAGGAAATGTCACTGGATGGATGTCCTTTGCAGCTCATTCTAATTGTTTTCTAGAAACATTTCACATACCCTGCTTCATTATGCTTTAAGCAAAGGAGACATTTACTTAAACACTTGGTGCTTTGTGACTATGCTTTCTCATCCTCTCACATTATTAATATAAAATTGGTGCCAGACTGGGAATGGCCTGGCTTCCACGGGCGGGATATAGCCAGACTTGAAAAGAAAGTGATTCAAGAAGAGGATGAATTTGAAACAGAAGGGACTAGAATAGATGGGGAATCAAGTCACCAGCTAATTTGTAGCTGGAGACAGTCTCAACCCAATTCTTCCAAGCCCACAGGCTGGAGGTAGTCCAGGCTATCCAGAGCCTGGACCCCCCAGGAAAGGGATATATTGAACTCAACCTTGTATCTCTATCCCCGAAAGGAATTTAATAAGTGTTTCTCAGGTGCTGGGGGAGGGTGGAGAAGTTAGAGAGGAAAAAAAGACAAAAAGACAGAAGGGGCCCTGTTTGAGCCTGAAAAGATTTTTGAAGCTATGTGGAACTGAACCTCTAATTTAATTTAGTGTGGTCATCCTCAAAAGTCTTGGCATCATATAATATGTTAGATATGATGTTAGAGTTGTGTTGTAGTCAAGAAGTACATTTCAACAGCCATAAAGAATTATAAAGTAAACATTATCTTTATGTCTTTATGCTGTGCTGTGCTTAGTTGCTCAGTCATCTGACTCTTAGTCGCTCAGTCATCAGTCTCAGCCTATGGACTGGAGCCCACCAGGCGCCTCTGTCCATGGGGATTCTCCAGGCAAGAATACTGGGGTAAGTTGCCATGCCCTCCTCCAGGGGATCTTCCCAACCCAGGGATCAAACCCAGGCCTCCTCTATTGTAGGCGGATTCTTTACCATCTGAGCCACCAGGGAATCCCAAGAATACTGGAGTGGGGAGCCTATCCCTTCTCCAGGGAAACTTCCTGACCCAGGAATCAGACCAGGGTCTCCTGCATTACAGGTGGATTCTTCACCAGCTGAGTTACCAGGGAAGTCCCTTATGTCTTTGAGAGATCCATAATTAGTTCACAACAAACTTACTAAAATGCTATCTCAAAGTTCTAATCACTTTCCTCATACAGCAGGGTTGGTTAAGTACCTCCAAGCCTTCTTCACAGGGAGCAAACTTTTGTCCTTCCCCTTCTTCTCAGTCAGCCTATTACCTTACATATCCCACTAGTATTTCTTCCAGCAAGAAGAACATCCTCTTTGGGATGTTAAGGAAAGGGAAATGGAGCTGGTGATTTAGTTACAGAATCTCTTTTGTAAGATAGGGGCTTTTTTTTTTTTTTTTTTTTTTTTTCTTTTTTGTTAATTAATTATTTTTTTATTGAAGGATAATTGCTTTGCAGAATTTTGTTCTCTTCTGTCGAACCTCAACATGAATCAGCCATAGGTGTACATATATCCCCTCCCTTTTGACCCTCCCTCCCATCTCTCTCCCTATCCTACCCCACTAGGTTGATACAGAGAGATAGGGGCTTTCCTGGTGGTTCAGATGGTAAAAAATCTGCCTACAATGAAGGAGACCCAGGTTTGATCCCTGGGTTGGGAAGATCCCCTGGAGAAGGGAATGGCTACTCATTCCAGTATTCATGCCTGGAGAATTCCATGAACAGAGGAGCCTGGTGCGTTACAGTCCATGGGGTCACAGAGAGTCAGACAGGACTGAGAGACTAATACTTTCTTCCTTATTAAGATAAGCAAATAGGAAGTCTGTGAATATTTTCATGTGACTATTTTTGGCCTCAAACATCAGTTACATTATTTCACATCTCCATGAATCAAGGCGAATTGGAAGTGGTCAAACATGAGATGGCAAGAGTGAACGTTGACATTCTAGGAATCAGCAAACTAAAATGGACTGGAATGGGTGAATTTAACTCAGATGATCATTATATCTACTACTGCGGGCACAAATCCCTTAGAAGAAATGGAGTAGCCATCATGGTCAACAAAAGAGTCTGAAATGCAGTACTTGGATGCAATCTCAAAAACGACAGAATGATCTCTGTTCGTTTCCAAGGCAAACCATTCAATATCACAGTAATCCAAGTCTATGCCCCAACCAGTAACGCTGAAGAAGCTGACATTGAACGGTTCTATGAACACCTACAAGACCTTTTAGAACTAACACCCAAAAAAGATGTCCTTTTCATTATAGGGGACTGGAACACAAAAGTAGGAAGTCAAGAAACACCTGGACTAACAGGCAAATTTGGCCTGGGAATACGGAATGAAGCAGGGCAAAGGCTAGTAGAATTTTGCCAAGAGAATGCACTGGTCATAGCAAATACCCTCTTCCAACAACACAAGAGAAGACTCTACACATGGACATCACCAGATGGTCAACACCGAAATCAGACTGATTATATTCTTTGCAGCCAAAGATGGAGAAGCTCTATACAGTCAGCAAAAACAAGACCAGGAGCTGACTGTGGCTCAGATCATGAACTCCTTATTGCCAAATTCAGACTTAAATTGAAGAAAGTAGGAAAAACCACTAGACCATTCAGGTATGACCTAAATCAAATCCCTTATGATTATACAGTGGAAGTGAGAAATAGATTTAAGGGACTAGATCTGATAGATAAAGTGCCTGATGAACTATGGACTGAGGTTCGTGACATTGTACAGGAGACAGGGATCAAGGCCATCCCCATGGAAAAGAAATGCAAAAAAACACAAAATGGCTGTCTGGGGAGGCCTTACAAATAGCTGTGAAAAGAAGAGAAGCGAAAAGCAAAGGAGAAAAGGAAAGATATAAGCATCTGAATGTAGAGTTCCAAAGAATAGCAAGGAGAGATAAGAAAGCCTTCCTCAGCGATCAGTGCAAAGAAATAGAGGAAAACAGCAGAATGGGAAAGACTAGAGATCTCTTCAAGAAAATTAGAGATACCAAGGGAACATTTCATGCAAAGGTGGGCTCGATAAAGGACAGAAACAGTATGGACCTAAAAGAAGCAGAAGATATTAAGAACAGGTGGCAAGAATACACAGAAGAACTGTACAAAAAAGATCTTCATGACCCAGATAATCACAATGGTATGATCACTCACCTAGAGCCAGACATCCTGGAATGTGAAGTCAAGTGGGCCTTAGAAAGCATCACTACGAACAAAGCTAGAGGAGGTGATGGAATTCCAGTTGAGCTATTTCAAATCCTTTAAGATGATGCTGTGAAAGTGCTCACTCAATATGCCAGCAAATTTGGAAAACTCAGCAGTGGCCACAGGACTGGAAAAGGTCAGTTTTCATTCCAATCCCAAAGAAAGGCAATGCCAAAGAATGCTCAAACTACTGCACAATTGCACTCATCTCACATGCTAGTAAAGTAATGCTCAAAATTCTCCAAGCCAGGCTTCAGCACTACGTGAACTGTGAACTTCCAGATGTTCAAGATGGTTTTAGAAAAGGCTGAGGAACCAGAGATCAAATTGCCAACATCCGCGGGATCATGGAAAAAGCAAGAGAGTTCCAGAAAAACATCTATTTCTGCTTTATTGACTATGCCAAAGCCTTTGACCGTGTGGATCACAATGCTGCTGCTGCTGCTGCTAAGTCGCTTCAGTCGTGTCCAACTCTGTGCGACCCCAGAGACGGCAGCCCACCAGGCTCCCCCGTCCCTGGGATTCTCCAGGCAAGAACACTGGAGTGGGTTGCCATTTCCTTCTCCAATGCATGAAAGTAAAAAGTGAAAGTGAAGTGAAATCTTGTCCGACTCTTCACGACCCCATGGACTGCAGCCCACCAGGCTCCTCCATCCATGGAATTTTCCAGGCAAGAGTACTGGAGTGGGGTGCCATCGCCTTCTCCGTGGATCACAATAAACTGCGGAAAATTCTGAAAGAGATGGGAATACCAGACCACCTGACCTGCCTCTTGAGAAACCTATATGCAGGTCAGGAAGCAACAGTTAGAACTGGACATGGAACAACAGACTGGTTCCAAATAGGAAAAGGAGTATGTCAAGGCTGTATATTGTCACCCTGCTTATTTAACTTCTATGCAGAGTACATCATGAGAAATGCTGGGCTGGAAGAAGCACAAGCTGGAATCAAGATTGCCGGGAGAAATATCAATCACCTCAGATATGCAGATGACACCACCCTTATGGCAGAAAGTGAAGAGGAACTAAAAAGCCTCTGATGAAAGTGAAAGAGAAGAGTGAAAAACTTTGCTTAAAGCTCAACATTCAGAAAATGAAGATCATGGCATCTGGTCCTATCACTTCATGGGAAATAGATGGGGAAACAGTAGAAACAGTGTCAGACTTTATTTTTTTTGGGCTCCAAAATCACTGCAGATGGTGACTGCAGCCATGAAATTAAAAGACGCTTACTCCTTGGAAGAAAAGTTATGACCAACCTAGAAGGCATATTCAAAGGCAGAGACATTACTTTGCCAACAAAGGTCCGTTTAGTCAAGGCTGTGGGTTTTCCAGTGGTCATGTATGGATGTGAGAGTTGGACTGTGAAAAAAGCTGAGCACCGAAGAATTGATGCTTTTGAACTGTGGTGTTGGGGAAGACTTCTGAGAGTCCCTTGGACTGCAAGGAAATCCAGCCTGTCCATTCTAAAGGAGATCAGTCCTGGGTGTTCTTTGGAAGGAATGATGGAAGTACTTTTTGGAAGTACTGAAACTCCAGTACTTTGGCCACCTCATGCAAAGAGTTGACTCATTGGAAATGACTCTGATGCTGGGAGGGATTGGGGGCAGGAGGAGAAGGGGACGACAGGATGAGATGGCTGGATGGCATCACCGACTCGATGGACATGAGTCTGAGTGAACTCCGGGAGATGGTGATGGACAGGGAGGCCTGGCGTGCTGTGATTCCTTTGGGTCGTAAAGAGTCGGATACGACTGAGCGAGTGAACTGACCTGATGCATCTCTTTTCATAGTGATACAATTCCGATTCTAATTGGAATAAGATGTTTTAAAGAACAAAATGTATTATATAAATCTAAACCTCTTTATTAAAGTATCATATTACAAAATGGAGCACACTTTAGCATTTACAGCCTTGTTCATTGCAAGTAAGTAAAACTTAATGTGAGGGCTTCCCAGGTGGCTCAGAGGTCAAGAATCTGCCTGTAATGCAGGAGATGCAGGTGATCCTTGGATTGGGAAGATGTCCTAGAGCAGGAAATGGCAACCTACTCCAGTACCCTTGCCTGGAAAATTCCACGGACAGAGGAGCCTGGTGGACTACCATGGGGCCGCAAAAAGTCGGATACGACTGAGCGACAGCACACACAGCATTTAATGTAATTGGCTCTTCTTCCAGTTTTATGGAATGAGATCCTTAGAGTTGCAGAATTTCAGAGCTAGAAGGAACCTTTCATCCTAAGTCCATTTTAAGTCTCTCATTTGAGAAACTGGTCAACTGAATCCACCAACATTAAAAGGACTCCCAGCATCCCAGGAGTTAAACACAGAGACATGTTAGAACCTAGTCAAAGGACTCGATCCAGGGTACTTGCTGCCAAGCTCCACAAAGTCTTTCGTACATCTATCTGGCTGTGAATCTGCTAACACCTGCCCCCTTGAGTTCTGACACCTTTGGGGATCTATACAGGGACATGCGGTACCACTTTTTGATTGGCCAGCATGAGCAGGGCATCAACACCTTAATGCTAAAAGAGTTAGACTCACACAAAAATTTCACAAACTCAGGAATATTTACTTTCACTTGTTAAGTCAATGCAATCTTTAAATATAAAGACAGCAAGGCCTCTATGATTTCTTTCACTCAAAAAATTATAAAAAGGCAGAGTTCAGAATGATTCTGAAGAAAAAGAGATCTCAAGGATCAGATGCTTTCAATGCACAGTTGTTGAGCTTGAGGGCAATGGTGGTGTCTAAGAAAGGCAGTGATGGGTGAATGCAATGGGCACCTTTAGAAAACCTCTTCCATCAATGGCAGGGTATGTGAGGAGACATCACAGTCTGGCCTGTACTGCTCCTAAGAAAATCCAAGGAGAAGTGAAGTCCTTGACCAGAATTCGGGGTGTGATTGGCCCACTTGATATGAAAGGCAGGGGGGAGCTAGAGGAGAAAGGAAGCTCTTCGTCTTAACCAGCTCTGGGTTTCTTTCCCAGACACACATGAGACTGCTCCTCCTGAAGAGTGCCCAGGCTGTCCCAGGGCAGAGGTTGCTGCTCCCATGCGCACCAGCACTGGAGACGGGCAGAGGTGGGTGGTACTGATCGCTCCTGGGGCCAGCCCCTGGTCTGTGCCACAAACCCCGGTAGGCAGGAACACAGCTGCTACCCTTCTCTCCTTACCCTCCCTGGTCCCCAGCAGCTTCCTTGGAACACAGTGGTCTTCAGGGGAAATATCATAGATTTTGAGCTGAAGACAAATTCAGAAATCTTGTGGCAAAATCTTCAAAAAAAGATTTGAAGTAATTTAAAAATTCAAACAGAAAATAATTAATCAGTCTTACATTAACCTTTATAACCTCAATCTTTGAACTTCTTTCCTCTTTGAGTGCAGTCACTTCTGTGCTGTCAAAAGAAACAAGATGTGATTTCTTCCAGGTCATCACTGTGATCACCATCAAAGAATCGCAAAGATAGTAATTAGTACTCCACACCAAATCAGCCTCAGATTTGACATAAATTGCATTTGTCCTCTGCAGAACTAAAAGGAAGCACTTATATTTCTTAGAGTTTTCTAATGAGTTTCTGTCATTTGACAGAAGTTTCTGAAATATTGCTTCTTATAGACCTTGTTTGCCATTAGCATTTTTTAAAAGAAAAAACAAAATGAAGATTTAAAAAAGGAAGTACCACTGCTTTACCTTCAGTATGGAATCAGCCTCAGAAAGCATTAAAGGTAAGGGGAAGGAAAATTAGGAACACTACCTTAGTTTCTTGGAAACTTTGAGGTCCATTTTTCCAGCAGGCTGTTTGCAATTTCCAGAGAGGCGTGGACAGTAAGTCAATGAGGGCCAAATCCTCAGGTGCAACTAGACATTGGCGATTCTTTTTAAACAGTTTCTGAATATCTTCAGAAGAACTGGTATGCAGAGTATAGGTATGACAGACCCAGCCAAGCAGGAAAACTTGGTCAGAAAGTCATTCATCCATAGGAATATTGGATAAAGCTCCACTCAGTTTTGTGACCCTTCAAGGGTTTCTGGGGCACAGAGGGAGGAAAAACCCAGACTCTCTGGTCTGAGGCAACAGGGCTAGGAGTCCTGGGAGACCAAGGTGGTTCCAGTCCATAGGACAGAGTAAGACAAGAGAGCTCCACAGAAAGACTTTCAGATCTGCAGAGGATTTTCCTCAAAATCACAGCAATTTACTATTAGCTTTTTAAAATTTCCTTTCAAATGTGTAAACGTCACAATGGGGTTTACTTATCACCATGCATGTTTTGTGGGCTTCACCGGTGGCACTAGTGGTAAAGAACCTGCTTGACAATGCAGGAGACTTAAGAGACGTGGGTTTGACCCCTGGGTTGGGAAGATCCCCTGGAGAAGGGCATGGCAACCCACTCCAGTATCTTGCCTTAAGAATCCCCATAGACAGAGGAGCCTGGTGGGCTACAATCCATGAGGTCACAAAGAGTCAGACACCACTGAAGCAATTTAGCATGCATACACATGCATGTTTTATACCTGTTGACAGTAGCTTTTTTTTTTTTTTTTTCATCTGAAAAGTAACATCCGTGAGCTAATCAGAAGATCTCCAGACTGGAATAAACATACCTTGTCCATGTTCCACCGGCAAATTTTTCTACATGAAATAAAGCAGTTAATATCAATTCACACTGTCTCACAGGAATGTGGCACAGGTGACAATATAAAAAACTATTTTTAACTTCACAGGAGAATTCTATCAAATATTTAGAGAAGAGCTAATGCCTATCCTTCAAAATTCTCAAAAAATTGCAGAGGAAGGAACACTTCCAAACTCATTCTATGAGGCTACCATCACCCTGGTACCAAAACCAGACAAACACAACACAAAAAAAGAACACCAATATCACTGATGAACATAGATGCAAAAATCCTCAACAAAATTTTAGCAAACAGAATTCAGCAACACATCAGAAAGCTCATACACCATGATCAAGTTGGGTTTATTCCTAGAATGCAAAGATTCTTCAATACATGCAAATCAATCAATGTGATACACCATATTAACAAACTAAAAGATAAAAATCATATGATAATCTCAATAGATGCAGAAAAAGCCTCTGACAAAATTCAGCACCCATTTATAACTAAAGCTCTTCAAAAAATGGGCATAGAAGGAACCCACCTCAACATAGTAAAGGCCATATATGACAAGCCTACAGCAAACATTATTCTCAATGGCGAAAAACTGAAAACATTCCCCCTCAGATCAGGAACAAGACAAGTGTGTCCACTTTCACCACTAATATTCAACATAGTTTTGGAAGTCCTAGATACAGCAATCAGAGAAGAAAAAGAAATGAAAGGAATCCAAATTGGAAAAGAAGAAGTAAAGCTCTCACTGTTTGCAGATGACATGATACTGTACATAGAAAATCCTAAAGATAGTATCAGAAAATTATTAGAGCTAATCAGTGAATTTAGCAAAGTTGCAGGATACACAATCAATACACAGAAATCACTTGCATTTCTATACACTAACAATGAAAAATCAGAAAGAAAAGTTAAGGAATCAATCCCATTCACCATTGCAATAAAAAGAATTAAATATCTAGGAATAAACTTACCTAAGGAGACAAAAGAACTGTACACAGAAAATTATAAGACACTAATGAAAGAAATCAAAGATGACATAAACAGATGGAGAGATATTCCATGTTCCTAGGTAGGAAGAATCAATATTGTGAAAATGACTATACTATGAAATGCAATCTACAGATTCATTGTGATCCCTATCAAATTACCAATGGCATCTTTCACAGAACTAGAACAAAAAAAATTTCACAATTCATATGGAAACACAAAAGACCCTGAATAGCCAAAGTAGTCCTGAGAAAGAAGAATGGAGCTAGAGGAATCAACCTTCTTGATTTCAGATTATACTACAAAGCTACAGTCATCAAAACAGTATGGTACTGGCACAAAAACAGAAATATAGACCAATGGAACAAGATAGAAAGCCCAGAAATAAACCTATGCACCTATGGGTACCTTATTTTTGACAAAGGAGGCAAAAATATACAAGGGGGCAAAGGCAGCCTCTTCAATAAATAGTGCTGGAAAAACTGGACAGCTACATGTAAAAGAATGAAATTAGAACACTTCCCAACACCATACACAAAGATAAACTCAGAATGGATTAAAGACCTAAATGTAAGACCAGAAACTATAAAACTCTTAGAGGAAAACATAGGCAGAACTCTTGATGACATAAATCAAAGCAAGATCCCCTATGACCCACCTCCTAGAGTAACAGAAATAAAAACAAAAGTAAATAAGTGGGACCTGATTAAACTAAAAGCTTCTTCACAGCAAAGGAAACTAGAAGCAAGGTGAAAAGACAACCCTCGGACTGGGAGAAAATAATAGCACATGAAACAACTGACAAAGGATTAATTTCCAAAATACACAAGCAGTTCATACAACTCAATGCCAGGAAAACCAACAACCCATCAAAAAGTGGGGAAAAGACCTGAACAGACATTTCTCCAAAGAAGACATGCAGATGGCTAACAAACACGTGAAAAGATGCTCAACCTCGCTCATTATTAGAGAAACGCAAATCAAAACCACAATGAGATATCACCTCACACCAGTCAAAATGGCCATCATCAAAAAGTCTACAAACAATAAATGCTGGAGAGGGTGTGGAGAAACGGGAACCCTCTTGCACTGTTGGTGGGAATGTAAATTGATACAGCCACTATGGAAGACAGTATGGAGATTCCTTAAAAAACTAGGAATAAAACCACCATATGACCCAGCAATCCCACTCCTATGCGTATACCCTGAGGAAACCAAAATTGAAAAAGACACATGTATCCCATTGTTCATTGCAGCACTATTTACAATAGCTAGAACATGGAAGCAACCTAGATGTCCATTGACAGATGAATGGATAAAGAAGTTGAGATACATATACACAATGGAATATTATTAGGCCAAAAAAAGGAACGCCTTTGAGTCAGTTCTGATGAGGTGGGTGAACCTAGAACCTGTTATGCAGAATGAAGCGAGTCAAAAAGAGAAAGGTAAATATCATATTCTAACACATATATACAGAATCTAGAAGAATGGTGCTGAAGAACTTATTTCCAAGACAGCAATGGAGAAACAGACATAGAGAAATAGACTTATGGACATGGGGAGAGGGGAGGAGAGGGTGAGATGCATGGAAACAGTAACATAGAAACTTACATTACCACATATAAAATAGATAGCCAGTGGGAAATTGCTGTATGGCTCAGGAAACTCAAACAGAGGCCTTCTATCAACCTAGAGGAATGGGTTGGGGAGGGAGATGGGAGGGAGATTCAAAATGGAGGGGATATATTTATATCTATGGCTGATTCATGTTGAGGTTTGACAGAGAACAGCTACAGATGCACACAACTTTAATTTAAAATAAATAAAATTTAAAAATGCAATTCCTCAGTTGTGTTAGCTGCATTTCAAGAAAGTAATGAAATGCATTTTAATAGCCATACATGGCTAGTGGCTACAACACTGGACGGCACAGGCATAGAACATTTCCATTACTGTATAAAGTTCAATTGAAGTGCTGGAATATGGAATATACAAACTTATATCCTTAAGAAATGAATAGCTTCTTAAAAAACAAGCCTTTTGACTTTCTCTTATACCAAGGTGTTTTTTATGGCACCCCACTCCAGTACTCTTGCCTGGAAAATCCCATGGATGGAGGAGCCTGGTGGGCTGCAGTCCATGGGGTCGCTAAGAGTCAGACACGACTTAGCGACTTCACTTTCACTTTTCACTTTCCTGCATTGGAGAAGGAAATGGCAACCCACTCCAGTGTTCTTGCTTGGAGAATCCCAGGGACTCGGGAGCCTGGTGGGCTGCCGTCCATGGGGTCGCACAGAGTTGGACACAACTGAAGCGACTTAGCAGCAGCAGCAGCATGCACCAAATTTATTTAAGGGTGTGAATAAATATAAAGCATTGAGAGATACAACTTTGAGCTTCAAGGGCATCTTATAAGAATTTTAAAAATCATCCTTCTGGCATACTGAAATAGGCATAGAGAATGCACCAACCTAACCCTATGAGGCAGACATCCTTTCAATGTGTTGTCAAAGGAAAGAGATTCAACACTCTTCTTGGTGGCTAGTTTCAGCAATAATAAATTAATTTGCATTCCTTTCAAATGTATGCTTGATTAGACAGTTTCTCAAGTCCCCTGTCTAGATTTCTCATCTTGAAAACTCATGTTGACACTTTTCTTGAATATGTAGCCAAGTAGACATTTTGAATATATGGTTAAGTTACAGTAAGTCAAATGAGCTCAATTTCCCTTACGTTTGGCAAATAATTTGGAACCAGTAGAGTCTTTTCCATCAGGATTAAAGGCAGGCATTTTCTCCAAGGCAGTGAAAAGCTCTTCCTCTAGCTGTCTAAGCAGTTTCAGTTTGCAAAAGCAGCTCGCCACCATATGAATCCCTCCAGGAGACTTCAGCTAGAGCAAAGAGGGGAATTTCATCACAGGGGGACTTTATGGCAGATGGGATTTGAGTTGTTGGGGATTAATTATAGAAAATGAGCCCATACCTCATGCTATTCCCCTTCTGAGGATCATGCATCACCCCACAGACAGGACTTGCAATGTGGTGGCTAAAGAGAACTTCTCTGTGAGAATCAAGAAGGGATTTGTGGTGGAGTCAAACACTGTAGCAGAATCCCACCGGGTATCAGCATCCCTCTTTCCTCAGGCCTTGGTGACAGCAGGCTGATGCTGTGTCGGGATGGGTGATTCTTCAGAACAAACATTACTAATTTCAAGTGAAACTGATAAAGGGCTCTCAGACAGGAATGAGATCTCTGACATGTGCAGAGGTGTATGGAATGAGGCATGTGTGCTTAGGCACTTCAGTTGTGTCTGACTCTGCTAATGGACTGCAGTCTGCCAGGCTCCTTTGCCCATGAGATTCTCCAGGGTTGCCAATTCCTTCTCCAGGGAACCTTACTGACCCAGGGATTGAACCTGTGCTTCATACAGGATTAAAGGATAGGTGTGACTTTCTACTGACCAAGAGTGGGGTGAGATGGGAGGGACTGAACTGATGAACGAGGGGCAACGTCTTCAGGATCATATTGCTCTCTTTCACCCAAAGCCCCCACTGACTTGGGAAAATTTTCCTTCTTAACATAATCATTCATCATCCTCACCTTCTTGCTTAGAAATCACTCAACCTCTGAAACCAAGTTCAGTTACCTTTCTAAACAAAAGCTATCACAAATTGTGTTTTGTAAAAGTAACAGCTTATACTTAGTACACTTAGAAAGGGACAAATAATTACTTTGATTTTGAGAGGTTTTGTTAGCCTCATCTAATATTTTGTCAAATAGCACTTGCTAGAACTGGTGTTTTCATACATATTTGTGGATTATTTAATATAATATCTAAAATAATTCATATATTGGTATTCTTCAGAAGAGTTACATAAAGCATTGTGGCAGGTCACTACAATATGTAGCAAAATCTGACTCAGAATGTACTTGATTGAAATGAAATAGTTATCAACTTAAAGTTTAAAATTTCTAGGCCCAATGAAGGGGAAAGAAATTTACTGAAAAACTTTTAGTATGTGAGCACTCCACCAATAATAACTTTCTAAAGTAAAGCTGTATATTTTCATCACAGTTCAGTATATGCAGAACTCAACTAATAAATATAAGCATTTCACAATTTTCCTGGGTTAGAACATGACCTACAGGAAGGCACTCAATTTCCCTGGTTTTGAAAGATTAGCTCCTAAAAATAACATGTAACGATGACATAATGAAGAGATAAACCTCTGGGGTGGAGTAAATAATGTTCTAAGCAGAGAGTCTTCAGAAGAGTTTATTAAAATGTTGGAAAACACTACCATAAAACAGAGACCAAGAGTTAAGAAGAGATTCAAGCCCAGAAAGTAACCCAGCCTATTTTCTTCCCTGTGGATACGTAACCATAACTCGAGCTACTGCTGGCCCCATCCGTACCCAGCATACCTGATATAGTCAAACAGGACATGATAGTTTAAGGTCATTTCTGGAAAAATTACCGACTTACATGGCAAACATCATAGAACCTATGTAAAAGCATTCATTCCTGTAGATTTTTACCTCCTGAAGAAACAAAATACAGTGTCATTCAAATATGTGTCAGAAGATTGGGTTCTAGTGTTCTGATGGTGGTGTGATAACAGTGAGTCTTTTCATCTGAATAAACCTCCATTTCCGTATCTAATCACTGAGGGGATCAGATCTGACTGCCATTAAAATGCCCACAGGAGCCAGAAGCAACCTGACTTTAAGATGATAAAGTTTTCTGATACTGGTGGTTCTCTGAGGTACTGAAAACAGCGACAGCATGCAGAGTGCCTGTCTCCTGGTGACAGTCAGCATGCAGAGTGCCTGTCTCCTTCTGGTGACAGTCAGCTACAGTGGATTGTCTCCAGGTGGGAATGCAGGCCCTGTGTGACCACACAGTCAGATTACTCAGGAAAATACAGAAATTCAAACTTTTATGTCAAATATCCTGGTTTTAAAATATTGGCAGCTAATCGAAAATTAGGGCTTCTCTGGGGGCTCAGGGGTAAAGAATCTGCCCGCAATGCAGGAGTTCCAGGGTTCAAACCCTAGATGGGGAAGATCCCCTGGAGAAGGGAATGGTCCCACTCCAGTATTCTTGCCTGAAGAATTCCATGGACAGAGGAGCCTAGCAGGCTACCATCCCTGGGGGTCACAAAAAGTTAAACAGGAATGATTGACTAACATATACTCTAAAAGACGGGGGGACACAGGTAACTCTGAAGGCCAAACTAAACATATATTTGAATGGACTGGGTCTTATGGCTGCCATTTGTGACCTCCAACTGGAAGCCTCCAGTTTCTCTCTGCCCTGTTGGTCCTATGTGAGGATGGGGTAGCGTCATCCTGGGGCCACAGGCATTAGCCCTCCACACAATTCTAATTAAGCTTTTTTGCACTTGGTTTCATTAACATATGAATACAGTAGGGAATCAGGGCAACCACAGTCAGTGGGATGGACGCACTTTTACAGAAAGACAGCACGTAAAACAAATACTCGGTGTCAGTGGGGATCCTGATGAAATGGTAGAGCTGCAGGGTGGTCAACGAGGCCAGGGCACAGAGCAGCCGGAAGCTCAGCCTGTAGCCGTTTTCTCCTCGACAGCTCCTGAGGAACATCTCTGAGTTAATGGCAAAGCCCAAGCCAAAGAGGACTCCGAGGTTTCTCACAAGTCCGGCAAAAGGTGTGGTGTCAATGTGGATCCAGTCGGGGTTGGCGCACCACTTCTTGGCTATGGGCACAGACCACAGCAGGTCAATGTCAAGAAGTCTGAGAAGCAGGTAAAAGCCAAGTGCAAACAGGAAGAGGAACAGGTTGGTCTTCAGGTATGTGCTCAGGCTGGCTGTTTGGATACCTGGAGTGTCTTCAAAGACCTCCGCTACCAGGACGCCTGGGGATTGGAAAGCAACAATGAACAGAACTGTGTGCCTTTGAGACTCCCAGGAATCATTCCTGTCTGCATTAAAGAATTTAGCCACAATTTTCAATGATAAAGGGCTATAGAAACCTAGGTTCTATCCATTTTCCAAAGCCTGCTTTTTAAGGCAGTAACTGAAATCTCACTTTTCCCATGGTCTTTTACCCATCCACATTAGCACCGGGGGGATCTTTCAGGAGTCCAGGGCACTGAGTGACAACCCACTTTATAGGCAGAGCACCGATCTGCTGCTGCTGCTGCTGCTAAGTCGCTTCAGTCGTGTCCGACTCTGTGCGACCCCAGAGACGGCAGCCCACCAGGCTCCGCCGTCCCTGGGATTCTCCAGGCAAGAACACTGGAGTGGGTTGCCATTTCCTTCTCCAGTGCACGAAAGTAAAAGTGAAAGTGAAGTCGCTCAGTCTGTCCGACTCTTAGCGACCCCATGGATTGCAGCCTACGGGCTTCTCCGCCCATGGGATTTACCAGGCAAGAGTACTGGAGTGGGTTGCCATTGCCTTCTCCGGAGAACTGATGTAGGTGCTTGCAATTAATATTTCAATTGCCACAGCCAGTTCATGTAGACAGCCTTTGAAAGATATGTGGAGTTGAAAAGCGGAAACTCGATCATTGTGAATGCTGGTAGAAATACAAAGCAGCTGCTGAATGAAGTCCACAGTTAGGTAATAATCACTGCAGGTGTTTCCGAGAGAGTAACATGGTGTGCAGGTTGGAAGGCATTATTAAGTCTCCCAAACCAAGACACAAGCACACTGTCCTTCGTGGTGGTTCGGGAGTTGAACTTAGCACTAGTCACACTTTAGAGAAGCCCAACCGTGTCACCAAGAGGTTATGCACTTATACTTTTGAGTGAGAATGTGCCATTGCTAGTATGGAGAATTTGAGAGATAGGAAGAACCGCTTAAGCTCCTAGGGCAGCATTAAGTATCAGTGGCTTGATATAATTACCTGAGTCTGGGGAAATCAATTAGCAGGGAGAATCTGACAACATAAAACAAAGGACACTAAAGCTTTCAATGATACAACAAAAGGTAAGTGATCATATTTACCACCAATTACTCCAAGAATAACTTGATGAGGAAAATGTGTTGCTATGAATACTCTGGAGATGCAGACACTGATTTGAATCAACCAAAAAAGACTCCAAAGAAATGACCAAGTCAGTCTACGATGGAAAAATAGAGAAAAGCATAAAAAGCAAAGGAATCGTATCACTCATAAAAATGGGTGAGGGGTTGACATTCACAGAGGAATCTTCTAACTGTGATGTAATATCATAATTCTAGAGGGTCTTTCAATTTTTTTGCACTCCATAGTATTTCAAATGTTTTAACAGATGTTTCTATATTTATCGATGCATTAAACTGAACCAGTGCTAGGCTATATTGTGAAATTTTACTAAATGCTGTAAAAAGAAACCAACTTGGTGTCCTGATAATTATTCTAATGAAGGGAAATTCAAGTTTGAGGGAATTATTAATATCTACAGTGATCTAGAATAAATTATATATATTTTAACTCCTTGTCATATGTGCTTCCTCTTTCCTCTCTCAACGTCTCTTTGCTTGAAGAAAACTCACAGAAGAGGCAGCTACCAATCTGATGAAAAGCACACAGGCATTCCATCAAGGGCAAGTTTTCATTGGGTTTAATTTCAAGATTCTCAAGCTCTCAAGAGTCCTGGTTCCTTGGTTTTTGACATGTAGAAAATAAGAAACAGAAAGTGACCTATGGGTTATATATGTTGAATTAGAAGCAGTAGTATGCAGAAAACTCATAAAAATATTTAAGTCCAAGCAATCTTCATCATTTTAATAAAAAAATTAGCAATAATTAGTTCGAGGAATCCTTGACAGTTCTGAATGATTTGTCCCTGATAATTGGACTAAATTTTGGATATTGGAAAGTTAAGGAATAGAGAGAAACAAGACTTTCAAAGAGAAAGTAAGCAGGGATTGTCCATATGGAAGAAGGATCAGCAAGGATGTGGTAATATTTAGGCAAGGTGTGGGCACTCAGTACATTTTGATGGATCAATGAAATGTTGCAGTTATAAGAATCAAAGAAGAGTTGAGAATTTTTTTTTAGAAGAAACAAATACTTTTCCAGGTTTGAGAACTGGAGGAGAAAATGAACTACAGAGAAAAGGCAGGGCTTATCTAGATTCTTACTTTGAAAAATTGTCTATGGATAGAAAATGCTAATTTTTTAAAATTACATGTTTTTACCATTGTTGTTTTGGATTGGATAATGAATACCTTAAGGCATAGTCTCATTAGGATAAACTTTAAAGATGCCCAAATTCCTTTGGTTATTTGTTTTGTATATTACCCGATATTACTCTAAAAAGTGGAATATGAGATGGACCTTGGAAATTCTTTATTATAAAGAACTTCCATGTAATGGTGTATCTTATAGTATCTTTTATGCAATTACCTGGAGAATCTTATCTCAGACTGCCTAATAATTTATGATTAAAGTGATGCTCAAAATTGTTTTAATGATAGTTAAAGTATATCAGGAAAGAAAAGAAGGAAAAAGTATAAAAATTTTGAATAATTTAAAGGTCTAAGCCTTTCAGAATGTTATGAATCTACTAACATTAAATCTACTCACATTAGAATTTAAGTTTGCTTCTGGATGGTTTTTAATTAAAAGATTGCATAATATTTAAAGCTAGAATATATGTTATTTATGTCAAAATCATTAGTTATTCAAAGAAGAAAGCATAATTATACTAAAGTAACCAATGCATTCAAGGGGAATGAGGCTTCTCAAAAATTTCTGTTTAATCTTAAAGTAAGGAAAAATGCATGCAAAAATACTTCCTTATATAATTTTAGATGACTTATTTATGAACTACTAAAGTGAGTGAGTATAGTATTATGGGAACCCCAAAGGCACATTTAAAAAGTCATTAATCAATTAAACATTTCCAACCCTGTAATGTGGTAACCATTGTGAGCTAATTAGGGTGTTATCTTAAAGCAAAATATTAATCTATTCATTTTGCTATATTGGCTATGATAGAACTGAATAAGCACATTTCAATAACTAAAAATACACTAAACTGAATTTTTAAACAGACATTCTGTGTTTAAAACTGTCATGTTCCAGTGCCACAGAGATTGGAGCAAAGCTGACCTGTGCAGAGTGATAAAAGACTTATCCATCTGACTGACGGTGTGGCTCAGGGCTGCTGTCACCATGACGTACCAGACACATGATGAACCCATCGCATGGCCAGACGGGCTTCCTGCAACAAGAAAGTGGCAGTCCATTGGAAAGGTGCTTAATAGAGTGCAACCATCAAAAGTGGACAATAGAATAGCATATTAGCCATGAATATTACAAAGAACTCAGAAAAAAGCCGTAGGACATAGGCTATATGTAATGTTTAGCAATTGGTAGAAATAAAGAAAATTGAGTCAAAATCGAGTCAAATAGTATTTAAAAAAATTTCCCTAGGTTATTCAAGTTCATTGAAGTCCAGAAATCAAAATGTTCAAGTCTAATTAAGAACTCAGGCTGTTGCATCAAAAAATCTGCCACATCCTTAGTCATTCTTCATATCTAATTGTTTTTAACTGATGACAAAATTGAAGTACTTGGATTGAATCTTGAATCAACTTATTTTCCTTGGGCTGAAAAGTCAAACATCTTAAAGCTATCACTGCTGTGTCTGATTTACCAACTAACTGCTATGTACTAGCTACCCCTATGCCCATCTTGTGACTGGTTGCTGCACTAGGAGTCTTTGTCATTAAAAGGAAAAGGGAAGCTACAAAGTGGCATCAATCCTGGCAGAATAAGTCTGCAGACAGGAAGACTTTCTACTCCCAGAATGTCTTTCCCATGTCGCTAGATCTTTTTTTAAAAATCACTTTGTTTTCACGTACTCCTTGAGTTTTTACCAAGTGGAGATTCATTGAGCTTAAACATCAGTCTCTTTTTGAAAAACACCAAGTTAAATAAAGACAAATCTATGACTTATGGATCTCTTTCTTTCAAATCGATTTCTTAAACAGAAATTGTCAGGGCTTTTTATATGTTTCATGCGTTGGAAAACTTCAAGGAGTGAATGTAAAATGTGGTATTTCTTTTCTTCTTTTCCAGAAAATGTCTCGTAAGACAGAGCATGTGCTGGGAAGTTCTGGGATAAACCAAAGTAGCATTTTAATTGTCCCAAATAAAATACTACCATCCATCCCTCCATCCTGCATTGTCTTCACAAAGATAAAATGCATACCGTCCCTGACCTGATGGAATGCACAGTCTATTGGAGGAGTCAGATATTAAATAACTAATAGTGTAGTACTATATAGTACTGTTATATAGTATTTTAACAGATGGATGCCTGCTTTTTTGGTAGCAAAAAAAAAAGATATTCCAAAAACTTATTAGGAACTTACACATTCTCTGTATTCAAGGTTAGTCTCAGGATGTCAAATGCCAAGAATTTTAGGCTATGTAACAAATTGTGTGGAGGCACACTATAACATTATCTTACAAATTAAAACAATATGCAATTTACCTTAGATATATATATTTAAAACTTTTTATAATCTTAAACTCAACTCTCATAGTAAAGATTTTATTCTCATACAAAATCTTTCTTATGAGAGAGTGGACCAAGAAGTCTACTTATATACTGTATACACAAGAGAAAAGGCAAAGTGGAAAGAAATAACTCTACAATTAAAGAGAATTTCGGTAGGCAATAGTAATACCAGGAAGTCCTTACCTTTCTTACAGAAACCCTGTCTACTGTCTCATTAATGCGATTCTCAGAAGATCTATAATAACTTTGAAAGGTGCACAGCAGCAGATAAATCAGCATTTCCAGTACTTTCATATAGTTTTTTAAAAAATGTGTTCTAGTTAATTGTCTTTTGTTTGTTTCTATATCAAACCATGACCTTCTTCCAAAAAAAAAAAAAATGCCAAGAATAAAATCATTTGGGGAATACTCTCTTAACTTATCCTTTTACAAATTTTAAAAAAATGAAATTTTCTTACTCATAAATAAGTTTTACCCTTTTCACTAGCAATTTTTGTTTATGAACTTTTAGCATCCTCACCCATGCCATTTTCTTTAAAACCCTCTATGATATTATACAGTTATTAGATGATAATCATATACAATGGCTATCTGTTAGAATATCTTTAAAAACCTGAGGCTGCTTTAATAGCTTACCTGGACCTGTTTCGCATGTAGTGGGGAACTGTTCAAGGCATGGGCTTGAGTGATTTGGGTAAATCTGAGTTTCTTGGACCCACCAGTAAGGCCGATGACCAAATAATATCCTGTATTTAAAGAAATATAAATATGCATGTATGTTTAAACACACAGTTGTTACTTAATTGGAGACTAGCTATTTTCTCCTATAAAAATGACTCAAGCAGACTGTTGAGGAGGAAAGCTCATTATTGAGAGACTTTGAAAGAATTTAAGTTCTGCTCTGTCTCTCGTTATAGAGGATGAGTCACATGGAGTTTTGGCATCCTAGTTTCCAATAAAAACATGGACGTTTTCCCTTGCAAGGGAAGTCTTTCGGTGCTTTGGATACTTAGACTGAAATATCAAAGTGGTCCTTGGAATTATTAATCTTTTCATTATGGCGCAATTTGTTTAACTCACTTCTTGGTTAATCACACCATATATGTTATAGGCTTTTGGAATTTACTTCTAAGTCAGATAAAGTATAGACTCCTATGCTTTTTTGTAAGTTCTGTTTACGAATAGGTGTTTCAAATTAACCGGTATGTTTGAAAGATTTTCCAAGTAAAACTATACACGTCTGAAATGTGATCATTAAGCCAAAGCTACAAATTTAAGAAGAAGCTTTATGAAGAATGAAACAAAACAGAAGGCTTACCATTTAAAAATAAGATTGAACCAATCCCCAATGACTGCTACCCATATCATCTTAGTTCCAACTGTCTGATTAAGTTGAAACCAAAGTGGAAAATAAATAGAAAAGATATTCCGGGGATCTCCAACATTGGACATAAAATTTAGAAAATTGTAGTAAGCTCGGTAGTCCTTCTGCAAATGCTGAATAACGAGCACTCCATTCCTATGAAGGAAATCCATCTTGAGAGGCAGTTCTAAACATAGAGTGAGTGGAGCTGAAGTACTCTGAGTTCTACCATTTTTATACGTTACTCTCTTGGCGTGTCCAGCCATTACTGGGACATGTGATACTGACCATCTGTGGAGAGGGCATGTCTATCCTCTGCTGAAAAGTTCATCTGCTTTATGATTTTAATTGATGCTAAAAGAGGTGAAGCACATGCTGATCTGTGGCAAGTCGAGGGGAAATTTGGGTAGAGACACAATGCATTTCTTATGCAGTCTGTCTTTTGTGTGAACAGTTGGATCATGTTTGCTTGGAATTTTTGTACGGTTCATTTCCTTCAAGGGCAGAGACATTAGCAATTTCTGTGCTTCACTAGAAGACTATGTAAATAATTACTGCATGTCAAATAGCCCTTAAAGCAATGCATTTTAATTTAAAATAGACTGTGGCTCTTTGACTATTTTATTGGGTCTTTCAGGAAAACGGATGAGTAAATATCTAGGCATGAAAAATTTATATGATATGACAGTATTTTCTGATTGCAGATGTTTAAATAAAAATATTTTGGTCTTTCCTTATCAGCAAAGAGAATAATATGAGAGATGTGGAACAGAGAAGAAAATACATGGAGTATATGAAATCTGGAAGGAAATGTGTTATTTTTCGACTGTGAGGCCAGAAAGCAGATATGGAGATTACTGAGTAGTAGGTCTACTGGATGATAGAACTGTTAGGAATGGGGTATATTTTTATTGGCTAGCAAAAACAGTTGAGAGCATGGGAGAGTTGCTCATGAGAGTCCAAGAAAATGAAGTCTGTCACTGTTTCCATCGTTTTCCCATCTATTTGCCATGAAGTGATAGGACTGCATGCCATGATTTTAGTTTTTTAAATGTTGAGTTTTAATCCAGCTTTTTCACTCCCCTCTTTTACCTTCATGAAGAGGCTCTTTAGTTCCTCTTCACTTTCTGCCATAAGCACGGCGTCATCTACCTATCTGAAAAGTGAAAGTGAAAGTTGCTCAGTTGTGTCCGACTCTTTACGACCCTTCCAGGCCAGAATCCTGGAGTGGGTAGCCTTTCCTTTCTCCAGGGGATCTTCCCAACCCAGGGATTGAACCCAGGTCTCCTGCATTGCAGGCGAATTCTTTACCAACTGAGCTATCAGGGAAGCCCTGCATATCTGAGGTAATTGATATCTCTCCTGACAATCTTGATTCCAGCTTGTGCTTCATCCAGCTCAGCATTTCACATGATGTACTCCACCCCACTCCAGTACTCTTGCCTGGAAAATCCCATGGGTGGAGGAGCCTGGTAGGCTGCAGTCCATGGGGTAGCTAAGAGTCGGACACAACTCAGCGTGTGACAGTGACTTCACTTTCACTTTTCACTTTCATGCATTGGAAATGGCAGCCCACTCCAGTGTTCTTGCCTGGAGAATCCCAGGGACGGGGGAGCCTGGTGGGCTGCCATCTATGAGTTCACACAGAGTCAGACACAACTGAAGTGACTTAGCAGCAGCAACTCTGCATAAAAGTTAAATAAGCACTCAATATGCCAGCAAATTTAGAAAACTCAGCTGTGGCCACAGGACTCGCCCCATCATTTAATGGCACCTTATTATGGGGATCCAGTGTCTATAGGTACCTCCCCAGGCTCTTTGCTTCTCTTGGAGGAAATGTTTTGACTGACCATCTTTTGGGGTGCTTTTTAAAAAATGCTATGCCTTTCCCAGATATATTAAATTTCTGGTTATGGAAGTTAGGCATTAGCATTTTAAAAATACTTTCCAAATGATTGCAATGTGCAGTTAAGGTTGAAATCATTGATATAAAGCAATTCATACATAGCTTGTTCTTTTGGCCTTAAACCCCTCCCTCTGTCAAAAGTCTACCTAAAAGAAGCTTTACTGACATTTATATGTCAATTATTGGGCTTAATTGGATTTCCCATTACATTCGATTTTTGCACTAAGTGATGCATCTTGTTGTCAAGTCTTTGGAGACTCTATCTCTAGAATGAAAGAAAACCCTAATCTCCAGAAGAGGTAAAGCAGTGGAGGTCATTGAAAAGCACTTCTCATAAAATAGGGCATAGTGATGGCAACTTTGCTCACTGAGTTTTCTGTGCTTCTCTCCCAAAAAGAGCTTAAAATACTGCCTGGCTTCTATGGATGAGAACTTGGGTCTGACAGTCACTAAGTAGGACTGCAAATGGCATCAGATCATTTTTCAGAAAGCGTCTTATGTCTTCCAGGAAATGAGCATTAATCTCTGTCCATGGTGAGAACCTCATAGTCTCCTATATTATTTTTACTGCGGTGGGAGGAGAGCCAGGAAGTAGTCAGCCAGCACTGGCTCTCCCCAGGTTTTGCTCTCCCTTCGGGCAGACTACAGACTATGAATTATATTCACTCTCTTTCTCCCACTACTGTGCTAATCTGATTTGAGGGATGTTTGGGATAAAATTAATTGTGCTGAAAACTCAGTTGTGCTTTAGAATGTCTTGCATTTATGGTCTGCCAGTTATTTACCTTTAAAAATACTCCATCTTGGGACTTTGCTGGTGGTCCAGTGGCTAAGACTCTGTGCTCCTGATGCAGGGGGCCTGGGTTCAATCTCTGGTCAGTGAACTAGATCCCACATGCTGCAACTAAGACCTGGCACAGCCAAATTAATAAAAAAAATTTTAAAAAAACACTCCACCTTATTATCCAATTTTAACTTCACAGAGGTCTTCATTTTCAGGGTGAGGAAATGAACAAGTAACTGCCCAGGTCATTTTATTAGTATGGGAGGCTGCTTGGAAATGAAATTTTGTTTCCAGAGCAATGATTTTTCTCAATCTAAGCCTTGTCTTGGCTGCTTAAGGCCAATATTGATGAGATTTTTAAACAGTTGCAAAATGAATAATAGCTAATGCTATAACCAGCTTGTTTCAAATGATTTTAACCACCCAGACCTCCAGTTTCCCTGTATCGTGATTGGTTGACACTGAACCACATCTAGTTAGCTGCTTAATCACTAAGAGGACTTCACAGATACAGTCACCACTTGGAATTGTTGGATGGCTCATCCTATCATTTGACAACAGGGACACAGTTGTTGTGGGTACTCAGTGGCTACTGTTAACTTCCCAGTTGCTGACATCTTCCCTAGAGGAAATATAAAGTGGGACAAAGATGGGTCCCTCCAGAGCTTATGGGGAGCTCTGATGCCCATCTGCTGCTGATGGCCCTGGGACCCAGCATATGTTTTCTTCTCTGGGAATAGTCATGTATGGAAATAAATTGTGCTGTGCTAATTTGCTTCAGTCGTGTCTGACTCTTTGTGACCCTATGGACCACAGCCTGCCAGGCTCCAATGTCCATGGGACTCTCCAGGCAAGAATACTGGAGTGGGTTGCCATTTCCATCTCCAGGGGATTTTTCTGACCCAGGAATCAAACCCATATCTCTTATGTCTCCTGCACTGCCAGACAGGTTCTCTGAGATTGCTAAGACGCTTCAGTCATGTCCGACTCTGTGCGACCCCATAGACAGCAGCCCACCAGGCTTCCCTGTCCCTGGGATTCTCCAGGCAAGAACACTGGAGTGGGTTGCCGTTTCCTTCTTCAATGCATGAAAGTGAAAAGTGAAAGTGAAGTCGCTCAGTTGTGTCCGACTCTTAGCGACCCCATGGACTGCAGCCTACCAGACTCCTCCATCCATGGGCTTTTCCAGGCAAGAGTACTGGAGTGGGGTGCCACTGCCTTCTCTGTCTTTAAGACTAGCACCACCAAATAAATTAAATTTACTCAGATGAGAGCAAACGGAGCTTATTTATCCTGCTTGCTATAGCAAGGGTCAGCCACCATCTCATGCATCTGACAAAAACACAACAGTGGACAGAGGATTGGAAACACTTTATATAAAAAAAAAAGGAAGGAAGGCCTCAGGGTTGCTCTGATAAAAGGTGGTTGGTGGCATGTGTAATCTGGAGATGAGCTTCTAGAAGCAGTGCATCTTAGGTGATCAGTTTGGGAAACTATTTGGCTTTCTCTGGTTGGTCCTGAGTTGAAGGCAGGGGCAAAAAAACTGGCAGTCATTGACCAAGTTCTGAGCACTCTGGGCATTTTGCTCAGATGTTGTGGATCAGAGTTCTGTTGTTATATTTGGTCTGGCCATTGTCCGTTTGTATACTCTGTCTTCCACAAGACAAATTGAATAAGCACATGTCAGAAGCAATTTATGCAGCATCCCACCAAGAAATAAGGGACTCCCTGTGATTCTGAGTCTATAATTCTTATTTATTAATATTTATTTATTTGGCTGCGCTGGGTCTCAGTTGCGGTAGTTGGGATCTTCTATCTTCGTTGCAGTTTGGAGGATCATTAGTTGTGATATGTGAAATTCTTAGTTGCAAACTTAGTTGCATCCTGTGAGATCTAGTTCCTTGACCAATGATGGAACCTGGGCCCCCTGCATTGAGAGTGCAAACTTCTAGCCACTGGACCACTGGACTTCTATAGAAGTCCCTATAATTCTTACTATTAACTGAGTTAAAATGAGGATATGTGCTTGCTTGCCAAGGACAAATCAATTTATTCAGGTATATCATGACTCTGTGAGGCATCGGCCTTGACTAATCAGTCTGTACTCTTGGCCTTTTTGTTTTTGCATAATCAAGTTCTATAATTTCCATAATCTCTTTAATGAACCATGAAGAAAGACATTACTTTGCTTTATTCTTTTTCTAAGATGTGTTTGAGCCATATATTTTATCATATTCTTTCTTCAGAAACCTCCTTAAATTATAATGTGAATGATATCAAATACATTTTGTCTTACAATTAAAGATTTAACTTCTTACTCATTCAGTACTTCAGAGTCTGTGGACTGTGAGGAAGTTGGTTGCACATTAGCTTTTCATCTTAGGTGGATAATTTAGAAAGACTGTCTGCTGAGGACTCTCTGCTTCTGTAGACTGTGGGATAATTAACCACAGCAAAACACCTTGATTTCTTTCGCCTCTTAACAGGAACTGCTAAATCTGTTTCTTTCCCATAGTTCATCATTTTTTATCTTTTCTTATTTTAGCTTATATATACGTTCTCAGCGTTGGCTTCTCCAACCAGCTCCCTCATTCCTGTAACAGTGCTTTCTCTCCAACACTCTTTTCTTTTAGAGATTTTATTCCTCTGCTAGGGCTAATATATGCAGTATCAGACTGGGTGGTTTAGATAACAGAAACTGGAGTCCACAAGTCCAAGATAAAGGTGTCGCAGGGTTGGTTTCTTCAGTGGCCTCCATCCTTGGCTTGCAGGTGGCGTCTTCTCTTTGTGTCCTCACATGGTCTTCCTGCTGTGAAACTGTGTCCTAATCTCTTTTTATAAGGACATGAGTCACATTGCATTAATGCCCAACTCTAATGTCCTCATTTTAACTTAGTTACCACTTTAAAGACCCTAATTCCAAAACAGTCACATTTGCTAGTACAGTGGTTTAGGACTTCAACATATGACTTCAGCGAGGTGGGGATGGGGCTGATGCAATTCAGCCCATTAACAGAGACATGATTACAATTTGTGATTGTATATTCATCTTGAGCGTCTGTGTTTAATCTCTGTCTCCTGCACCTGCACCACAGTACAAGTTCCATAAAATAAGGGATCATGTTTTCTGTGTGTATGAACCACCAGTACAGTCCCTAGCACAAACCCATGCAAGGTTCTGATTTTCCATGATGCTGGAGAAGCTTGCATGGGTCCCTGCCATGGCAGTTTATTACTGAGTGATGATACGAGTTGTAATAATACCAATTTTTAATTCTTTTTCCCAAAGAGAGGATCCAATATTACACAAGTTTTAAAGCCTGTAAGTTTTAAAATCTGGAACTAACCCTAGGTCTATTATTATTATTTAGTAAATATTTCTTGGGGCTTCTCAGGTGACTCAGTGGTAAAGAACCTGCCTGCCAGTTCAGGAGATGAAGGAGACAAAGATTCGATCCCTGAATCAGGAAGATCCCTTAGAGGAGGAAAGGCCAACTCACCTCAGTATTCTTTCCTGGAAAATCCCATGGACAGAGGAAACTAGTCGGCTACAGTCCATAGGGTTGCAAAGAGTCAGACACAACTGAGTGGCTGAGCATGCATGCAAACATTTCTTAAATGAATAGATTATTGAACAAAACTTGATGTGACTGCTAACTTATAAAGAGGCAGTTAATCTAAACTCAAATACATTTTCTTACAGAGATGACATTATAAAGTGGCCAGATCAAGAAACCTTCTTTAAGGTAAAGAAAATTACAGATAATGTTTATCTAAGAAAAAAGTAATATATGTATGCATCTGTTTATGCTTAAAGATAACAGGAAAATAAGCAGTTTAAAATGTTTTAAGGTTATCTATAAGGAAATGAAGGGAATACAGTGTAGGGAGTGGGAAACACTTGATTTCTTTAAATATTCTTATTCTTTAGATTTGAATTTGAAATCACGTAAATAGCTTACATAATTATAAAATTTAATTGAATTTTAAAACCTGTTCTTGCAAAATATTTTTAAATGGAACAAATGATTAAAAGGAAAATAATGCTTACTTGACCCATTATACCTGGAAAGTATTTGCTTTCAGCTCTACAGCACTTATATGTGTTTATAATTTTGTTCCTATGGGAAATCTCTTTTCAAGCATTTCCTTAGTCCTCCTCAGTTTGCCATCTGCCACCAGTTGCTTGAAGGTGAAGATGCTCCCCAGAACTTACCCTGTGTGGGTCATAGCGGGAGAGAGATGCAGGAGGTTGGTTCTTTTCAATAATAATGATCTTCCAATGTATCTTTTCCCACCAATAACAGAGTCTTCTTGATAAACTGGGTCATTTCAAAGTCAAAGATGGTAGAGTTCAAGGCTTCTCCCCAATTGATTCACCAAATAAGATTTACGTTATTTGTTTGTTTGTTTGTTTACTTATTTTTGGCTGTGTTGGGTCTTCATTGCCGCGTGGACTTTTCTCTAGTTGCCGCGATCTGGGGCTCCTCCTCATTGTGGTACAAGAGCTTCTCATTGTAGTTGCTTCTCTTGTTGCAGAGCATGGACTTCAAGGCTTCAGTAGGTTCAGCTCCAGGACTCTAGAGCACAGGCTCAGTAGTTGTGGCCCGCAGGCTTAGTTGCTCCACGGCATTTGGGATCCCAGATTGGGAATTGAACCTGTGTCTCTTGCATTGGCAGGCGAATATTTTACCACTGAGCCATCAGTGAAGCCCAGTAAAGCCATTTCTAAGACAATTCACAGGAATACCGTCTTGTGGCTGTTCACGGTGCTTATGCCCAGGATCCCTTCATTTCCTCCATCTCTTCAGAGTTATCATCAATCTTTCAGTCTCCTCAGCACAATTTGTCCTGATAACATTTTTCCTCTTAATGTCTAGATTAAAAACATTTCTTTTTGTTGGGAGCAGAGATAAATTACAAGTTTGGGATTAACATACACACAATACTGTATATAAAAAAATAGACAACAAGGATAAACAAACTATAGTACAGAGAACTAAATTCAATAGTTTGTAATCACTTATGGCAGAAAGTGAAGAAGGACTAAAAAGCCTCTTGATGAAAGTGAAAGAGGAGAGTGAAAAAGTTGGCTTAAAGCTCAGCATTCAGAAAACTAAGATCATGGCATCTGGTTCCATCACTTCATGGGAAATAGATGGGGAAACAGTGGAAATAGTGTCAGATTTTATTTTTTGGGGCTCCAAAATCACTGCAGATGGTGACTGCAGCCATGAAATTAAAAGACGCTTACTCCTTGAAAGAAAAATTATGACCAACCGAGATAGCATATTCAAAAGCAGAGATATTACTTTGCCGACTAAGGTCTGTCTAGTCTAGGCTATGGTTTTTCCAGTAGTCATGTACGGATGTGAAAGTTGGACTGTGAAGAAGGCTGAGCGCCGAAGAACTGATGCTTTTGAATTGTGGTGTTGGAGAAGACTCTTGAGAGTCCCTTGGACTGCAAGGAGATCCAACCAGTCCATTCTAAAGGAGATCAGCCCTGGGATTTCTTTGGAAGGAATGATGCTAAAGCTGAAACTCCAGTACTTTGGCCACCTCATGCGAAGAGTTGACTCATTGGAAAAGACTCTGATGCTGGGAGGGATTGAGGGCAGGAGGAGGAGGGGACAACAGAGGACAAGATGGCTGGATGGCATCACTGACTCAATGGACATGAGTCTGAGTGAACTCCGGGAGTTGGTGATAGACAGGGAGGCCTGGCATGCTGCGATTCAAGGGATCGCAAAGGGTTGGACACAACTGAGCGACTGAACTGAACTGAACTGAACTGATAATGAAAAAGAATTTGAAGAAGAATATATCACTTTCCTATACACTTGAAACAAACACAACATTGTCAATTAACTACACTTCAATAAAAAAGATCTTTTAATCTTATAGCCAGTCTCAAAATCTTGTACTGTTGCCTTATTTTTAGTTAATTCCAGTAGTTGAATGATTCCAGTTCTACCCAGAACTTTCTTATTCTGACTCATTTAGATTTTCTTAAGATTTGGATTTGCAGTAAATCCTGCCTATTTTACTTAGATTACAACTTGTAGGCAGAGACTAGAATTTCTGCAATATGCTTTGCCATGCCAAATATGATACAACCACAAGATATATTCTTATAACATGAACCATCCATCTATGAGTTGTAGCACTCACTGTAATACAGCATCATTCAGAGACATTTGACTTAGCTTGTGTCACTGATGTAGTGGCAATAAGCAAAAATTTATTTTGGAAGCACTGACCTTTAATGTCTCTGTGTATGGTCATTATCTTTTTACCACAAGCTTATCTGCCTTCTCAAAAATAAATTGTGTTTGAAATCTGTCCAGTGTCATCTTGCAATGTAAAATGGATTTATTTCAGACTGAGTTTATACCCTAGTGACTTTCAGAAAATAATTACCTCCACTCTGGCTACCATCCCAGGAATATTGGCATTCCATAATGACACTATTATCAGTGACTCAGCTACAGACGTTCCAGGTACACCCTCCACGAGTCTCATTATGCATTCTTTTCTAGAAATGATCATGACCTATACATCTATAATCTGTTTCCTTGGATCACCAAGGGACCCAATGGAGTTGTCCATTGGGCAATACTATTCATGTTCTCCGAAGTAGTTAAGATACTTTATAGCTGGATTCATATCTTATAGATGGCCTAAAGAGTTTCTACTATGTGTACTCTCAAACTTTGTGGTTTAGTCATTAAGTCGTGTCCGACTCTTGTGACCCCATGGACTGTAATCCACCAGGCTCCTCTGTCCATGGAATTTTCCAGGCAAGAATACTGGGGTGGGTTGCCATTTCCTTCTCTAGGGGAAGACAACTTTAGAGCGCATCAGAATAACCTGGAGGGCTTACTAAAACACTGATTACTGGGACCCACATCCAAAATTTTCAATTCATTAAGAATGGAGGTCAGTCTGAAAATTGACATTTCCAACAAATTCCTAGATGACGGTGTTGTTGTTGCATGAAGAACATCACTTTGAGAAGCACTCATGGTATATGACACGATTTTTACATGTACTGTTCAGGACAGGGATAACTCACACCTCAAGGAGTTTATAGTCTCATCGTGAAAATATTTATGTAAATAAATATCATAAATAAATAACATACTGCCCTTAGGGGCTAACAGATGAGTAAATCAACAAGAAGAAAAGCAGGTTTAACTTTCCATTTATGAGATTACGGAAGCCTATGTGGAGGAGGTAGCAAGTGACTGAGCCTGGATCAATGGGTGGAATTTAGAAATGTAAAGTTGTAGGAGGAAATGGAGAAATATATTCCATTTGAAATATATTGCAGTTTTAAACTGTAGGACAAAATCTCCATTTTTATATTTATGAGACAATTCAAAGTCTGAAACTTTAAAAATTTTCAGTTGTCTCAAAAATGTCAAAAAATTGTGTTTCTAAAACAGATTTTATTGCAATGATGTTGATCAATTAATGGTAATGTTTTTAATGTGCTAATGCTGTCGTGGTTATGTCAAAATGAGTTCTTATCTTTTAGAAAAGCATACTGAGATTTTTGTGGGTGAAATGACATGTTGTTTGGGAGAGTGGATGGGGTCTGGACAGAGCAGGGTTGACCAATGGTTGATGGTAGCTAGGGCTCTGTGACAGGTACATGAGAGATTCATTGTATTATTTTATTAACTTTTGTGTATATTATTAATTATTTATAATAATTTTCCACCCAAAACAGAAACTATATGAGCAAAATTAAAGAAGTACAGGACTCATCGTTTATTTCTATTAAAATATAAAGTAAACAATTGAACAATAAGGGTAAAATGGTAACTTGAGACCATTTCATTCAATGATTTGACTTGAATGCCACTAAGGAGTATGGACTATATTTTTAAGATAATGAAGGAACACTGAGAATGTTTTGAACAGAGAAATAGTATGCAATTTGAGAATATTATTTCGGCAATGGTAGGCAAAACAGATCAGGAGGGCAAGAGTCTGAAGGTAAGAACCATGTAGTAAGGGTCTAAATAGAGATCTAGAGAATAGAAGAAAGGGAAGGTGAGTGTGGTGGTGTATAGGTGAATCTGTAGGCATTGGCGGGCTTGATAGGTGGCGCTAGTGGTAAAGAACCCACCTGCCAATGCAAGAGACTTAAGAGACACAGGTTCGATCCCTGGGTCTGGAAGATCCCCTGGAGGAGGGCATGGCAATCCACTCCAGTATTCTTGCCAGGAGAATCCCATAGACAGAGAAGCCTGGAGGGCTACAGTCCATAGGGTTGCTAAGAGTCAGAAAGGACTGAAGCACCTTAGCACACAAGCATGTGGGTATTTGGCAACCAGTTAACCATAAAGGAATCATGGAAGATCCCAAGATTCTGAACTTGAGGACTGGGAAAACACCAGTGCCATTAAAAGAAAGGGAATATTTACCAAGAAAATGATAAAGTTTGTTTTTGAAATATTACTAGTGAGGGATTTTTGTGATCTGACCAGGAGATAGATAGAAATATGTGATTGAAGTACAGAAAAGTAGGCAAGAAAAGATGAATTTGAGAGACATCTATGTGAGATGAGATTGCCCTGGAAAATAAGTTGGTGGGAAAAGTGAGTCATGGACTTTAGGAAGCATCTAAATTTCAGGATTAGAGAGGAGAACAGGAACCAGAGAAGGGACTAGTAGAGTAGTAGAAGGTGTGGAACTTCACATTCATGTAGGTATTTTTTAGCATCAACTATTCTGCCCAACTGATCTCCAGTAGCATATTGGGCACCTACTGACCTGGGGAGTTCCTCTTTCAGTATCCTATCATTTTGCCTTTTCATACTGTTCATGGGGTTCTCAAGGCAAGAATACTGAAGTGGTTTGCCATTCCCTTCTCCAGTGGACCACATTCTGTCAGACCTCTCCACCATGACCTGCCCATCTTGGGTTGCCCCGTGAGCATGGCTTAGTTTCATTGAGTTAGACAAGGCTGTGGTCCTAGTGTGATTAGATTGACTAGTTTTCTGTGAGTGTGGTTTCAGTGTGTCTGCCCTCTGATGCCATCTTGCAACACCTACCATCTTACTTGGGTTTCTCTTACCTTGGGCGTGGGGTATCTCTTCACGGCTGCTCCAGCATAGCGCAGCCGCTGCTTAGAAAGCATCACTACGAACAAAGCTAGTGGGGGTGATGGAATTCCAGTTGAGCTATTTCAAATCCTGAAAGATGATGCTGTGAAATTGCTCACTCAATATGCCAGCAAATTTGGAAAACTCAGCAGTGGCCACAGGACTGGAAAAGGTCAGTCTTCATTCCAATCCCAAAGAAAGGCAATGCCAAAGAATGCTCAAATTACCACACAATAGCACTCATCTCACATGCTAGTAAAGTAATGCTCAAAATTCTCCAAGCCAGGCTTCAGCAATATGTGAACCGTGAACTTCCTGATGTTCAAGCTGGTTTTAGAAAAGGCAGAGGAACCAGAGATCAAATTGCCAACATCCGCTGGATCATCAAAAAAGCAAGGGTTCCAGAAAAACATCTATTTCTGCTTTATTGACTATGCCAAAGCCTTTGACTGTGTGGATCACAATACACTGTGGAAAATTTTGAGAGAGATGGGAATAACAGAGCACTTGACCTGCCTCTTGAGAAATCTGTATGCAGGTCAGGAAGCAACAGTTAGAACTGGACATAGAACAACAGACTGGTTCCAAATAGGAAAAGGAGTACGTCAAGGCTGTATATTGTCACCCTGCTTATTTAACTTCTATGCAGAGTACATCATGAGAAACGCTGGACTGGAAGAAACACAAGCTGGAATTAAGATTGCCGGGAGAAATCTCAATAACCTCAGATATGCAGATGACACCACCCTTATGGCAGAAAGTGAAGAGGAACTAAAAAGGCTCTTGATGAAAGTGAAAGAGGGGAGTGAAAAAGTTGGCTTAAAGCTCAACATTCAGAAAACGAAGATCATGGCATCCGGTCCCATCACTTCATGGGAAATAGATGGGGAAACAGTGGAAACAGTGTCAGATTTTATTTTTGGGGGCTCCAAAATCACTGCAGATGGGGACTGCAGCCATGAAATTAAAAGACACTTACTCCTTGGAAGAAAAGTTATGACCAACCTAGATAGTATATTCAAAAGCAGAGACATTACTTTGCTGACTAAGGGCCGTCTAGTCAAGGCTATGGTTTTTCCTGTGGTCATGTATGGATGTGAGAGTTGGACTGTGAAGAAGGCTGAGCACCGAAGAATTGATGCTTTTGAAGTGTGGTGTTGGAGAAGACTCTTGAGAGTCCCTTAGACTGCAAGGAGATCCAACCAGTCCATTCTGAAGATCAGCCCTGGGATTTCTTTGGAAGGAATGATGCTAAAGCTGAAACTCCAGTACTTTGGCCACCTCATGCGAAGAGTTGACTCATTGGAAAAGACTCTGAT
Organism: Oryx dammah; assembly: GCF_014754425.2. Taxonomy (NCBI): domain Eukaryota; kingdom Metazoa; phylum Chordata; class Mammalia; order Artiodactyla; family Bovidae; genus Oryx; species Oryx dammah. Next base: position 108,630,115 of record NW_024070211.1, on the reverse strand, counting down.
GCTGGGAGGGATTGGGGGCAGGAGGAGAAGGGGACGACCGAGGATGCGATGGCTGGATGGCATCACGGACTTGATGGACGTGAATCTGAGTGAAATCTGGGAGTTGGTGATGGACAGGGAGGCCTGGCATGCTGCGATTCATGGGGTCGCAAAGAGTCGGACACGACTGAGTGACTGAACTGAACTGAACTGAATTCTGCCCAACAACAATTAGACCAAAATTTAATTATGAGAAATTAAAACTGAATATTCTTTGTACATCTATGTTCATAGCAGCATTATTCAAAATAACCAAAAGGTGTAAACAACTCAAATAATCATCAATGGATGAATGGAGAAACAAAATGTATTTGCATATGTATCAGGCAGGGTGCTACAGAGAAACAGTACCAAGAGGATGTATATACATATATAATAAGGAATTTGCTTCTGTGAGGATTTTCTGGATGTTTCTGCCTACTCATACTAGAAGTCAACCTAGCAAAAACAGTCCGTTAAAGAGGACAAAAAAATAAGTCAGCTAGAAGATATTCATCCTACTGGAAGAGATGTAGTTGTAGCCTGTGTCAGTCTTGAATATCTCAAAGCCTTGCTGATGAGCTCTTCCCAATTTGCTCATGGATCAGTCATGTGTGTCTAGATTCCATCAGAGAAATGGTCCAAGCATTATTCCAAGCTGAAGAAATAATTTATTATCTTGAATTAGTAATGGCCTAAAGAAATTGCTGAAACTCTTTTCTGATTATTGTTAAAAATTTAGTTTCCATTGTGCTGAGATTAAAACTGTACTTGTGAAACACTGGTAAATTATTAAATGGATAATACTAATTAATTCAATTTGGATTGAGGTGGAAGGGACACATTCTGTATTTATCCAGACATAGCAGAATGTATGTTTCCTTAAAATCAAAATTGTATGAGTAGTGTGATTGTCTTGTTTTGGGAGCTATATGCATTGCCCTAGCTAAAGGTAGTATCAAATTGAAACAATTTCTCTCTTTCTTTGCTACTGTAGATTTTGTTCTATTTAAAGTCTTATTTATATGTGTTTAATAGGATAGTGTATTGAATAGGAAGTGGGTAATATATAAATCATAATAACAAGAAACCATTTTATGTTACAAGGACCTAGTCCAAGGTATTCTCATTTATCATCACATTTAGCAAATTCAAACCCAGGAAGTCTTATTGCAGAGTTGAAACGTTACCCAATCTGTAATTAATTGAAGAAATAAATTGACTGCAAGACATTAGTTGCCTTGTTAATATTGTCAACAATATTCTCTCAAACTCAACATATTAGAATTATAACTCATGATGCTTCTTTCTCCCCACAACACCTCTCCCTGAACACACCAGATCTGCTGGAAAGACAGCTTCAATTCTGCCATCAGCACCATCATTGTCTCAAACCTTAAATTACCTCTGCCTTACTACTCTCCTTTTCACATTAATCTACAATACAGCCTTTCAAAGACAGCAGGGAGCAAGAATCCTGGATATTAAAAGTTTTTATGTATTATTTTTCACTGAAGTATAGTTGAAAATATTGTAAATCACAACTACATTAGTTTCAGGTATACAACGGTAATGCTTCAATATTTTTATAGATTATATTCCAGTTAAAGTTATCATAAAATATTGGCTATATTCTCTGTGCTATATAAAAAATTTTTGTAGTTTATTCATTATTTACATAGCAGTTTGTATTTCTTAATCCCCTACCCTTATCTTGCCCCTCCCTTTTACTATTAAAAATTTTGTGTTGCTGAGTTTCTACTGGGGCAGGGACTACCAGTATTAGTTACTGCCTTTTCATGTCTCTGTTTTAATTCACAGGGTTAAAACGAGAGTCAAGAAATTTTGGAATTTGTGATTATTATTAGCCAATAAACAGTAATATTTCAGCCACTAGACAGATTAAGCAATGGTATTTTTATAAGCTTTATTAGTTTTATTTAAACTACCTGTAGTATTAAAGAAAAGGCTATATACTTGGCAACAGAATACAATTAAAGTTCAATATTTATATTTTTTGCTGAAACCTTTATCTGAAAAGGATGAATGGCCAGTCAGGCGAGACCTCCAGGAACTGTTAATACTTCCCTGAAATAGAGCTGACGAGGTCGGCTGTTCTCAAGAGAGAACTACCAATCCCAGAATGCCATTTTCTCTATCTTTCTCGCGAGATCCCAGAGGGCTAGCTCAACCAATCCCTTCATGAAAGAGCCTACGCTATAAGCCAATAAGAAGGCATATGTGAGCCCAAAGGCGGGAGGCGGAAGGCGCCCTAGGTTTGAAATAGGAAAGTTGGCTCGGCTGCGGCAGCGGATTTTGGAGTTCAGCTGTTGGTTGAAATCGATTCAGGTTTTGTGGGGCAGATGGCTGGGCTCAGGCCTGCCGGAGAAGGTGGGAATTGAGCTGGGCTCTGAAACCCGCCTGTCGCGGTAGGGGAAAGTGGGTTTGGAGGCGGAATGCGTATTTTGGGGGCGGAGTCTGAAATGTACCTCTTGTTGCTGTTTAGGGAGCAGAATGGGCAGCCACAAGGCAGAGGGGTTTGGGGTTTCACCGAAGACAAGCCTGCGAATTTTCTGGGGAGATTTTATGTCATAGGGAAGGTTGTAGCGTTACAGAAAACTGATAGGACCTGGGATCTTACAGAACATCCTTTCACAGGGGAGAAACTGAGGCCGGGAAAGTCGAGGTTACTTGTACAGGTCCTGGACTAAACCCACTAAACTCTCCTCCAGTTTCCATTTTACTGCCACCTTTCCTGATCTGGAGGTGGAGGAGGAAGAAGGAGTGTAGATATGTGGGATCTTATCCCATGATAGGGGCTGCGCCTTCTGGGACCTGGCAATCCAGGCCGGAATCAAAAGGGTCAGAGTTGGAAGGAGTCTTAGCAGTCCCCAACTTTACTTGTGAGAAAACGGAGGCAGAGTCATATTTCCCAGGGCCAGAGTGAGTGCTGAGTGGGGTTAACACTCATTACTACTAATGAATTCCTAGGGAGTGATGGTGTTCTGATTTCCTGCTGCACCTATACCATAGTTAAGTTTCGATGGCTCAATCTGCCCTGGGATATTTAGAGTTAAAAGTAAGTTGCTATGAGAGAAGGGGTTTAAGGGATGCACATTACCCTATCAACAAGGATTTACTGTATAGCACGGTAAATTGAAATCTTGTAATAAACTATAATTGAATCGAGTAGAAAAATAGAATATAGATATATATATGACTAAATCACTTTGTTGTATACCTAATTTTCTAGCAAATTTCAAACTGCCAAAATATGTGGCTGATATGGTTTCAGTAACTTAAAAAGTACAGTGTGTGTCCTATTTGTCTTGTAGCCTTGTCTTACAAAATGGTTGAGGATGAACTGGCACTATTTGATAAAAGCATAAATGAATTTTGGAATAAATTCAAAAGCACTGTCAATGACACCTCCTGTCAGATGGTGGGACTAAGAGAAGCCTACAAGGACTCTATTAAAGCATTTGCAGGTACCTACATTTAACTCATAACATGCTGTTATTCTTTGTTGTTCTTGTTTGTTTGTTAGTGTAATTTCAACTGAATTGAAACTTCAACTCCTTTTGTCTTTCAGAAAAGCTGTCTGTGAAATTAAAGGAAGAAGAACGGATGATTGAAATGTTTCTGGAGTATCAAAATCGTATGTGACAAACTGTAGAAATAGATCATAGAGAGTTTTTTTAGATTAAACATCTTCATAAAATCCCTCATACAAGTAAAACAGTGTGTTTATATATATCAGTTCAGTTCAATCGCTCAGTTGTGTCCCACTCTTTGCAACCCCTTGGACTGCATGCCAAGCTTCCCTGTCCATCGCCAACTCCCAGAGCTTGCTCAAACTCATGTCCATCAAGTCAGTGATGCCATCCAACCATCTCATCCTCTGTCATCCCCTTCTCCTCCTGCCTTCAGTATTTCCCAGCATCAGGGTCTTTTCCAGTGAGTCAGTTCTTTGCATCAGGTGGCCAAAGTATTGGAGCATCAGCTTTAGCATCAGTCCTTCCAATGAATATTCAGGACTGATTTCCTTTAGGATGGACTGGTTGGATCTCCTTGCAGTCCAAGGGACTCTCAAGAGTCTTCTCCAACACCACAGTTCAAAAGCATCAATTCTTTGGCGCTCAGCTCCAACTCTTATATATATATGTATGTATGTATATGTATATAGAGCTTCCCTGGGGGCTTAGTGGTAAAGAATTTGCCTGCCAATGCAGGAGTAACAAGAGAAATGGGTTCAGTCCCTGGGTTGGGAAGATCCCCTGGAGGAGGAAATGGCAACCCACTCCAGTATTCTTGCCTGGAAAATTCCAGAGGAGCCTGGCAGGCTACAGTCCATGGGGTCACAGAGAGCTGGACTGAGCACCACGCACACAATTCAGCTTAATAAATAGAACATCCCATGTTATACCTTCCTCTTCTCTCACCTTCTAGAACTAATCTATCAGTATTTTACTTTAGTATTGAGGTTTTGAATGTTACATATGTGGCAGCATTTTGTATTAATAGGTATTCTGTCCCTTTTTCACTTAGCGTTTGTTCGTGAGAGTCATCTTCACTGATGTATAAATGCCCATATTTTTAAAAAATGAGTTTCACAGACTAGAATACAAAATCAGTACCTGTTCATCACACTGATGTATGCTGCTGCTGCTGCTAAGTCGCTTCAGTCGTGTCCAACCCCGTGCGACCCCATAGACGGCAGCCCACCAGGCTCCCCCGTCCTTGGGATTCTCCAGGCAAGAACACTGGAGTGGGTTGCCATTTCCTTCTCCACTGCATGAAAGTGAAGTTGCTCAGTTGTGTCCGACTCTTAGCGACTCCATGGACTGCAGCCTACCAGGCTCCTCTGTCCATGGGATTTTCCAGGCAAGAGTACTATATTTTTTTAAAATGAGTTTCACAACTTTGAAAAACTGGAGTTCTCTCAGCTCTTTGGGTGTAGATTTAAAATCTGACAGTTTTTCTCTCTATATTTTTATTGTTCCTGCCTTTCTTTTTTACCACTCTGCAGATTGTCCAGAGTGGATTAGCAGCTTTTACTGAATTCTCACACACAGACCACAGGCTTGTAGCCACAGGTCAAAGTCCACTGGAGATACTAAATTTTGCCAAACCATGTTTTGAACACTGTCAAATCAGAGTGTCTTTACACGGGATGCATGTACTTAATGTGCTACAGTCTCTGATTGTTTCTTCTGCTTTGCTTTGCCTTGACCACTTACTTACTATCTGGCCCCTGAAGGCATGTGATTTTGGAACTCCTGGGAGGCTATTATAGAAGACTTCTACCCAGGTCCACTTTCTTAGCTGCCCTGAAGCTTCCATGCCCTTTTACTGCTTCTCATTCCCTCTGTAACCAGGAGCAGGAAGGAAAATCACACAATCCTTCAAATGTTAGAATAAAAACATTCCTATACATGGTATTTATGTACCACTTACTAGCTTAAAATTTTTCACACCATCATTAGATACCCTAATCCTGTGGGGTAAATAAATGGGACAGCCATTATTATACTTGTTTTTTGTTGTTTAGTTGCTCAGTCGTGTCTGACTCTGCAACCCCATGAACTGCAGTATACTAGGCTTCCCTGTCCTTCCCCATCTTCTGGAGCTTGCTCAAACTCATGTCCATTGAGTTGGTGATGCCATCCAACTGTCTCATCCTCTGTCATCCCCTTCTCCTGCCTTCAACCTTTCCCAACATCAGGGTCTTTTCTGATGAGTCGGCACTTTGCATCAGGTGGCCAAAATACTTACTTAAAACTGAGGAAAAGTGGACCCACAGTTGTGATTGAATCAAGGTCCTTGGGTAAGAGCTGAGAAGCCAGATGGCAACTGAGAACTTTTGACATTTAAATCTGCATCTCTTTTGTAGTAAAATTCTACTTAATTATCCTTAAAAAGTAGCATTTTTCTTTCTGGTAATTCTCATAAGATGTTTATTTTAAAATTATGTCTTATATAATCTGATCATGTCCACAAAGTCTTAGAAAATACAGAGAAGTGTGTAATTGGTATGTTATTGCTTTATTTGCATGTCTCTGATTACTGAGTTTCAATTATCTTTTGTATTTGTTAGCCATCTTCATGTTGTGTTTCCTCTGTTCATTCCTTTGTCCTTTTCTTTTGAATTTATATTTGTGTCTTCTTTAGATTAAGAATAGTAACCTTTGTTGGGAGAGGATAGTTTAATGGTTAAAAGCATGACCTTTGAAGTTAAGACCTAAGTTTGGATCCAGGTCTTACTGTTCATTGCATTCTAGCAGGTAAAGCTGTGAGCAAGTTATTGAACTGCTGAGACTTTTTCTTCTTCTTTATTTTAATTGAAGTTACGGTTAGTTTACAGGGTGTTAGTTGCAGGTATACAGCAAAGTGATTCAGTTGTATATACATATTTATTGTTTTTCAGATTTTTTTCCCTTACAGGTTATTACAAAATATTGAGTAGAGTTCCCTGTGCTATACAGTAGGTCCTTGTTGATCATCTATTTTATATATATTAGTTTTTTTTCTTTTAAAAAAGAGTAGGATGTCCATCATAATTTTATTATTGTGAAACCTGAGTAAATTTATATAAATATAAGAGCAAGTATTTAGCTTATAGTAGAGTTTTTGTACTTATTTGATTCAAATAGAAGTTTGTCTGCTTGCCTGCCTTTCTCTTCAATTTCCTTTTGCCTTCAAGTAAAAAGATCTTTCCCCATATAGTTAATTTTATATTCACAGATACTGCCTTTTAGGTTTTATAAAGTTTCATTTTACATTTAAATATTTAAATGTGGATTTTATTTTGGATTTCAGCACTGTTTGGGGAACAGTTTACCTTTTGATTTATGATATTTATCATATTAATTTTGTAAATGTACCCATATTTGTTTATGAACTTTTGTTTGTTTCCCTGGTGGCTCAGACGGTAAAGCGTCTGTCTACAATGCAGGAGACCCGGGTTCAATCCCTGGGTCAGGAAGATCCCCTGGAGAAGGAAATGGCAGCCCACTCCAGTATTCTTGCCTGGAGAATCCCATGGACAGAGGAGCCTGGTAGGCTACAGTCCATGGGGTCTCAAAGAGTCGGACACGACTGAGCGACTTCACTCACTTCACTGCACCACTATTGTGTTAATACTGTCACAGTCACAGTTGTTAAATCTGATAGGGCAAGTCCCTTTTCTTATTGTTTTTCTCACCATGTTTCCTAGCTGTTCTCACCTGTGTAATTACTTTTGTTGGATCTTCCCTTTCGATTCCCTCCAAATTCCACAGAGGCTTTATTAAACACAGAAATGGGTTTGGGAAACATTTACATCTTTATAATATTTAGAAGCTTAAAATGTCTCTCCATATAACTGGGTCAAATGTATGCCTGAGACAAGTTTTGCATTTTTTTTTCCTTACAAAGCCTGCATATATCTTGACCTAGATTATTCCTGAATGTCTTGATTTCCCCCTTCCTTCTTCGGTTCAGTCAGTTGAGTTCAGTCACTCAGTCTTGTCCAAATCTTGGTGACCTCATGGACTGCAGCACACCAGCCCTCCCTGTCTATCACCAACTCCCAGAGTTTACTCAAACTCATGTCCATTGAGTCGGTGATGCTATCTAACCATCTCATCCTCTGTTGTTCCTTTCTCCTCCTGCCTTCAATCTTTCCCAGCATCAGGGTCTTTTCCAGTGAGTTAGTTATTCACATCAGGTGGCCAAAGTATTGAAGTGTAAGCTTGAGCATCAGTCCCTCCAATGAATATTCAGAACTGATTTCGTTTAGGATTGACTGGTTTGATCTCCTTGCAGTCCAAGGGACTCTCAAGAGTCTTTTCCAACAACACAGTTCAAAAGCATCAATTCTTTGGCACTCAGCTTTCTTTATAGTCCAACTCTCACATTCCGATTTGGAACCAGTCTGTTGTTCCATGTCCAGTTCTAACTGTTGCTTCCTGACCTGCATACAGATTTCTCAGGAGGCAGGTCAGGTGGTCTGGTATTCCCATCTCTAAGAATTTTCCACAGTTTGTTGTGATCCACACAGTCAGAAGCTTGGGCATAGTCAATAAAGCAGAAGTAGATGTTTTTCTGGAACTCTCGCCTTTTCTATGATCCAACGGATGTTGGCGATTTGATCTCTGGTTTCTCTGCCTTTTCTAAATCCAGCTTGACCATCTGGAAGTTCACGATTCATGTACTGTTGAAGCCTGGCTTGGAGAATTTTAAGCATTACTTTACTAGCATGTGAGATGAGTGCAATTGTGTGGTAGTTTGAGCATTCTTTGGCATTGCCTTTCTTTGAGATTGGAATGAAAACAGACCTTTTCCAGTCCTGTGGCCACTGCTGAGTTTTCCAAATTTGCTGGCATATTTAGTGCGGCGTTTTAACAGCATCATCTTTCAGGATTTGAAATAGGTCAACTGGAATTCCATCACCTCCACTAGCTTTGTTCATAGTTATGTTTCCTAAGGCCCACTTGACTTCACATTCCAGTATGTCTGGCTCTAGGTAAATGATCACACCATCATCATTATCTGGGTCATGAAGATCTTTTTAATATAGTTCTTCTGTGTGTTCTTCCTTCTTCACTGCCTCCTTACCTTCCTTTCTTCCTCTCTCCTTTCTTCTATCATTTTGGTATATTTCGGAATATACCAGATATCTAGCATTAAAATTAGGTATTTCTTCAAAGCATCTGAAAAGCCATCTTTAGAGTTTGTTCATATTTGGTGTTGTTTTCTTTATGTACTTATTTGAAGGGGAGAGCTGCAAAGGTCATGATCTTCTGAATTTGTATTCTTTGGTTTAATTTAGCATTCTCATTTAAAAATGCATTTTTTGTCTCCTTATTTTTGTTTTCAAAGACAAATAGGAAAGGATAAGGATTCTTGTTCTTTTACAGTTTTTTAATTGTCAGGAAATGTTTATCAATTAAAACATTAATTTTGTGAAAGTCAGTATTTTGCTCTTTTTATAGATACATGTTGATGAGCAAAGCATATAGATTCTAGCTAATACTTTGTGCTTCTTACAGAAATCTGCAGACAGAATAAGCTCATTCAAGAGAAAAAAGAGAATTTATTAAAGTTGATTGCTGAAGTAAAAGACAAAAACCAGGAAGTGGAGGCACTGACTGCAAATATCCAGGATCTTAAGGAAGAATATGCTAGGAAGAAGGAAAGTAAGTTTCCAGTTGTACAGGTATTTAAAACAATCTAAATTTCAAAGTAGTGATGGCTCACAATTATGTACATTTTGCCTTCTCCCCAGTTCATTGCCAGAAGTAGCTAACATACTTTAAGGCCATAGCCAGTCCCTCACCTCTCTCTGCAAGATGTCTGTGAAATTTGCCAAGTAGGTTTTATTTTCCTTCTTTTGCTTAAAGAGCCTTTTTTTTTTTTTCTGTCTTTTAAAAAACTTATTTAGTTTTAATTGAAGGAAATTGCTTTACAGTATTGTGGTGGTTTCTGCCAAACATCAACATGAATCAGCCATAGGTATACCAGCATCCCTCTCTAAAGACCCTCCCTCCCACCTCCCTCCATTCCACCCCTCTAGGTTGTTACAGAGCCCCAGTTTGAGTTCCCTGAGTCATACAGCAATTCCAACTGGCTGTCTATTTCACATATGGTAATATATGTTTCCATGTTACTCTCTCCGTATATCCCACCCTGTCCTTCCTGACCCTCATGTCCATTGCTTCCCTGCAAATAATTTCTCAGTACCATCTTTCCAGATTCCATATATATACATTAGCAAAGACTGATCCTTTTGATTTCTAATAGAACCAGAGAATAATGAAATTGAGTTTCATTATTGTGGGAGTTTAATTAAGCAGAGTGGGAGACAGTTTCACTAAATAAGATTTGCCTGGGAGAAACCATCGTGTAATTTATGCAACAGATTCATTGATCATGTATGCTCTGCCAGGAACTATTAAGCATGTTCTTCATGCTGTAAAGCCTCTTTGTCTAAGACTTTTATATTTTTTTTAAAAAGCTGTTTCTTTTAGATAGAAGACTTGTTTGCCCATAAATGAAATAATCAATTCTCAAATCTCTTGAATATAGCAAAGTTTGTTTCGTGAATGCTTTTTCTTATCGAGTTTGTATATGAATCGACATTATTTTTTTCAACTCTTAAGTATTAATTAGGGAATATTGCATTAACTTTGAAAAAAAGTTCTAAACTAGCATGAAATAACGCTGACTTCCTATTTAAAATAATAGAATATTTTTCCAGTGAAGCAACTGGTACATTTTTGGCTAACTAAAAAAAGCGAAATAGTGTACAACAAGTCTTTCTGTTTCTCTGCTAAGCTTGCAAGTCCTTGGCCTATTTATTCATGCTGCTTTATAATAAAATAGAACAAAACTTATTACTCTTAATACTAGTGTGTATTTTTTCATGCAGTTTTTCCTTCCAGCTTGAATGAACAGAAGCCCCTTTTGCTAATTGGTGGAGATAGAAAGTGTAGTAAATGTAAATGTAAGCTGATTTATTTACCTGATATCATGTTTATGGTTGTTTTTAAGTTTTTTAACATTAGTTAAAAGAATATTAACTGAATATTATTTAAAATATTCTATACTCATTGTATGTGGTTTTTAATCATAGCTATTTCCACTGCTAACAAAGCTAATGAAGAGAGGTTGAAAAGGCTACAGAAATCTGCAGACTTATATAAAGATCGACTTGGACTAGAAATTCGAAAAATTTATGGTTAGTATATTAATGTAAGTAAAACATAGGATATTTGAAAAGTCTGTCTTAAGTAGAAAAGAATCTTTAAAATATTTTCAGCTAAGATAATGACCACATTGTTAATTTTTTAAACAGTAAGAAAAAAATTACAAAACTTTTATCACCCTAATGTAATTACTCATGCCTTGGTTATTTATCATCCAGTATTTTAGTAAATATATTTTAGGCATAGTTGCCAGCATGAAAAAAAAAACATTTTTTGTTCCTTGTTCTTACTAGTATTGTATGACAATTGCTATAGCCTTCATAATGGTAATTTTAACATAGTGGTATAATAATTCATTCCATACGTGTAGCTTAATTTATTCAGTCTTTTATCTATTGTTTAACCCGTATATTACTCTAAGTTTAACACTTGGATTTTACATTTTTCAGTTTTAGAAATACTATAGTGGACATACATAGACTTCTCCATTTGGGGAGCACAATTTTCATGAAATTCCCAGAGATGAATTACCAAGTTAAAGCATAGGAATATTTCTGCCGCTGTTACATATCTATGTGTCCATTTATAGAAATATTTATGGTGTTGGAAGTCCCCAAGATTACATTCCATTTTGGTGATTTCACTAGAAAGATTTACAAGACTCAGGGTGGCTCAGATTTATGGCAGTGAAAGAATACAAAACAAAATCAGCCCAAAGAAAAAAGTCACGTGGGGCAAAATCTAGAGGAAACAAGTTTTCAAGAGCATTAAGCCAGTGGAGTCACACAGGATGTGATTAATCCCTTCAGCGTGGAATTGTGACAGTACACGTGATGTGTTGTCTACCAGGGAACCTCATTAGAGACTCTGGAAGCTTGGCCTCGTTTTGCTTGGACTTTACCCCAGGAATTATTTGCATTGCTGATTTTGCTGTATCCTTTCACTGTAATCATAGCTCTGAGTACAACCAGTGGTGAGCCCCAGGAATCCTCCTAGTGAATTTTCAAACCTGTGGTGGTCTTGGGGATCTCTGATATCCCAGACAAGGACCAGTCTTGCAAGCAGACCTTTTCTGGGGACAGAAGTCTCAGGCCTGCTAGGCCAACTCTTATGCAATCTGTGTATAATGTAAAGAGTACCCATTTCATTGTTATTTGTACCAGAATTGTAGTTTCTTTTTAAAGTTTTTTGGTTTATTTTATTATCTGGCAGTTGATTAGATAATAGAAACTTTTAAAAAATACATTTCTTTGATTATTAATGAAAATGTGACCATTTTCCCCATTTATTTACTAATTATACTTCTTTCTGAAATTGGACCCTCTATTCATAAATCTGTTTGCCTTAGTTTTGGTGTTTTTCCTATCTGTCAGAATGAGTTTTAATACAAAATATTAACCTTTGCTTAGAGGAGAACATAAAGACCGCTCTGAACTTTTTAAAAATTTTTACTTAGTTTCAATTGGGGGACAACTGCTTTACAATATTGTGTTGGTTTCTAAAAATATGGAACGCTTCATAAATTTGCGTGATATCCTTTCACAGCGGTGATGCTAATCTTCTCTGTAACATTCCAATTTTAATGTGTGTGCTACTGAAGCAAGCGTAGCTCTGAACTTTTGATCCATGGGTCTTTAAGTTTATCTTCACTGTTATCCTGATGTGCTTTTTTGTGTTTTGTTTAGTTTTGTCTCAAAACCACTTTTAAAGCTTTAAAATTATTTTTTAGATTTAAAGTAGAAGTTTCTCATAGTCCTCAAAATCAGGAAATACTGTTTTATAGCAGTGTAGATATTAATCAGAGGTGGAGGGAAGAAAGCTCATCTCAGTTGAGAGCTTTGGCACAATAAAATAATTCTCATACTAAATAATTTAATCCCTTTTTTTCAGGTGATAAATTGCAGTTTATATTCACTGATATTGACCCTAAGCATCCCGATCGCCCATTTATGTTTTCCCTGTGCCTAAATGAAGCAAGGGACTATGAAGGTATGTACCCCTATCTCTTAACTGGTATTTAAGATTGGCATCCCAGAATGTTATTTGACTTAGAACATAAAGTAACGTGAAGGCAAGTAATATTCCCACAAGCTGTTGCTTTCTTTTCCAGTCTTGCTTCTTGTGATATTGTCTTCTAAAGGCAATGACTATAGTTTTGATTTATAGATAGTATCTAGTCCATGGGGTCACGAAGAGTCAGACATGACTGAGCGATTTCACTTTCATGCATTGGAGAAAAATGGCAACCCACTCCAGTGTTCTTGCCTGGAGAATCCCAGGGACGGGGGAGCCTGGTGGGCTGCTGTCTATGGGGTCGCACAGAGTCGGACAAGACTGAAGTGACTTAGCAGCAGCAGAAACTTTAATAAGTAACTTCTTTTCTGGATGGCACAGCGCCACAATGGCTGAAAGAGTTAAAAGACCAACGATCACTGCATTTCATATGCAAGTATGAATTATCCTCTTAGAGAACTTAAAGCTAAAGCTATAAAGGATGTGACTGCCTAAATGTGAATATTGTATGTGATCTAAGTAGATGATTTTCAATTTGAATGTGATAATTTCCAAAAACTAAATTTTAAAATATTATCCTATTCTGAAAATCCCAAATGTTGATAATTTTGCTTCATTTCTGATTCTATAGTGGACCAGAAAGGTCTTTAATGTGTGGGAAGTTATATGTTCGGCAATAGTGTGAACAAAAAGAATGGAAATTTATTTATCTCTTTTTATTATTCTAATTTTAAGGATTCTAAAGTAATCCTTAACTTACTGGAATTCAGAAAAATGGTTCTTAGCTCTTATATCTGTGTCCTCAAAGCATTTGTATTAATAGCAGATGGACACTCAGGAAAACGGCTGAGTCGGCTCCCTGATGTGACTTAGTGACTCGAGTTTATATTTTAGGAATATAGTTCAAGTACAATTTTTTTTTTCCTCTCTAGGTAAATATCTTCTAATCTGATGGCTGCTAACTTTTAAAAAGCAAATCCCAAGACCTCTTACCTAGCTTCTCAGTTTTCTCTAAATTGGATAGCCTCTCTTGTTAGATAGTGTTATAGTATTTGATAATGTATTAAAATAGAGTCTACAGTATAAATTTGGAACCAGGTGCTCTTTGCTATTCTTTCTCTGCTTTGGTCATGGGCCTTGTTTCCCAAGCAGTCTCTCCAAAAGAACTAGAAATCTGACAGGCTTCAGTTTCTTCTCCTTGGACAAAGGACAAGACTGATGGTAGAGAAAGTTGAATCATTCCTTTCCTTTGACCACCTTCACAGGAGACTTGCTCCTAGTATGTACCGGTGCAACTGCATGTGAGGGCCATATTGTTATTTGTGACTTTGAGTCCCATTTGGCCATGTAAATACAACTTGGGGAATAGCAGCTACATTTTCTAATGATCCCCATTTCAGTTGTAAAACAGCAGATGTTTCTTTCCATAGTTGTCAGTTATTAAGGGTTGGCGTTGATTGTTGTTCTTTTTTTGATCAAGTGGTCAGAAATTAGATTTGAGGCCCAATTTTGCACAGAAAACTGACAACAGTTTAAAAAAATACTGTTAAAATAGTTAAAATGTATGGGAAAGACAGTAGGAAATGGCCTTCTGTTCTGTATCTCTGAGCTCTTCAATCCTTGATTACCATCTATTTAAAACAAGATTGTAGTATTTAATATTTGAATATTTAGAGATTAAACAAAGGAAAGGTCCAAAAAATAGTTAGGATATGAAAATCAAGTTTGTGTATCATTCTGTGCGGAAAGCATTTCAGGAAAATGGAATTGAAATGACTTGAATCATATGAGAGCATCTAAGTTAGAAATACTTCTCTTCTAAAAATAGTGTCTTCTTTTTTTTTCCTCCTAGTGTCAGATAGCGCTCCTCATCTTGAGTGCCTCGCAGAATTTCAAGAAAAAGTAAGGCAGACCAACAATTTTTCGGCTTTTCTTGCCAACGTTCGGAAAGCTTTTACTGCCCTGGTTTATAATTAATATATAAATGGTGTGTAAAAACTGTTATCCCTTTGTGTTTCTCTCTTTTAAAAACCTGTCATTATTCGGTGTTTGTCTATAATCTTTATTTTTGTAACATTTCTGTGTGCTGATTTTTGTCAATTATTTTCACTGAAATCTTGGGAAAGAAGGTTTAAGTCAAGCTATTAGAAGTCATGGATCAGTAACAATAAAAAATAAAGGGAGTGAGTCCAACCTGTGGTTTGCAATTTCTAAAATGTACTTCACAGAGTAAATGCTATCATCCTAATGTCTTAAAGGAAGGAATGTTTTTATCTTACACCAAGAGGGATCTACAGTTAAAGGACAAATCTTTGTATCAGAAGAAAGTTGGCAGTGTTCTAATATATCTAGAAAAGGATCTAATTTTGAAAATCCAAATGTAGAAAATTCATAAGTAATTTCCCTTTTGTAATATTTATACTGGTTAGTTGTGGTCTAGACATATATTTAAGATCTTTGGAGTCTATTCAATACAGACTAGAACTCAATCAGTTTTCTTCTAGGATTTCATTTTTGTCACTATTCTTTCCTTATAAATTTGGTTTTGTTTAGGTCTGCTGGCTTTAGTGGAAGACACATACTACTGTCTCAGGATATCTTGGGCACGCCTAAATGCCATGGAGCAGTGGCCTCCATGCTTCTAGTTACATCTGGCTTCCCCTTGTTGTCTGGTGGGGGGAGGTTAAGCCAGTTGTCTAGTCAGGGCTGGAGGGAGCTTCAGAGTACTATCCCTCAGCTGCCTCTCATGTCTAGGACTTGGCTCAGGGTTCTGCTCACCATCGTGTAGCCGTGGAATTTATCTAAGAATGTTGTGGACTAGTGGGAATGTTATTACTCAGCCATTCGACCAGCTTTTAGGCACCACTGATTGATACTATCTCTGCAGAGATGAAAGGCTGATAAATTGCCCTGGAGATTGGAGTGTGTGGTACAAATAATCATCTTATCCTGTCTTAGCATGGGCTTGGCTAAAGGAGTATTTTAACAGGCAGTTCAGTGAGCAGACTATCCAGTTTTCCTAGGCAAACCTTCACATTTGGCTTTATTTTAAATATACCTACATTTAAATGAATATAGAAAGCCATATTAAAACCCAGCTCTGGTTTTTATGGACCTGGCTTGGTTTGGAGTTTAAATTATATAAGCAGGATCCATTTCTTAGCTGTTTCTCCTGGGTTAAGATTCCATGTGGTGAACCCCAGCAATTTCAAGCTCATCTCAATCTCTGAACCAATCACTGGTGATCAGAAGAGTAAAGTATATACATTGGATTAGGTTAGATCCCCTGGAAACCCAGGTCTGGAGGTGGATTACGCACGATAACTGAGCTAAGAGTAGGGATGTTATTCTTTGAATGGAAATAGACACTAAATGTTTAACATAAAAAAGATAGCAGGTGACTATTATAGTGAGTACATATTTACTGAATTCCCTGCTTGAAATATAACAAAGAACAAAAAATTTAAGAAGATATTTTCATTCATTAAAACTAGAGAAAAACCACATATCCTACCACAAATTCTGGATATAATGTTTTGAACCATACAGTGAAAAGGCACCAGGCATTGATTCTGAAAGATCTTTTTTACTTGCAAGTTAGAGAAATGAAGATTGGGGATGAGAGACTTAATGGGGAGCTCTCCGCTTAGATCCCTTTCTCCTCAAGGACCATCATTCTTCACTTCTAACTGAGGGTCCGTCTAGTCAAAGCTATGGTTTTTCCAGTAGTCATGTACAGATGTGAGAGTTGGACCATGAAGAAGATTGAGCACCAAAGAATTAATGCTTTCAAACTCTGGTGCTCGAAAAGACTTGAGAGTCCCTTGGACTGCAAGGAGATCAAACCAGTTAATCCTAAAGGAAAGCAACCCTGAATATTCATTGGAAGGACTGATGCTGAAGCTGAAGCTCCAACACTTAGGCCGCCTGATGCGAAGAGCCAACTCACTGGAAAAGACCTTGTTGCTGGGAAAGATTGAGGACAGGAGGAGAAAGGGGTGACAGGATGAGATGGTTGGATGGCATCATTCACTCAACGGACATAAGTTTGAGCAAACTCCAGGAGATAATGAAGAACAGGGAACCTGGTGTGTTACAGTCCATGGAGTTGCAAAGAGTGGGACACAACTGAGCAACTGAACAATAATGACAAGCTTAAATTTTAAAGTTTGATACATTTTGAAAATTGTGCTTTGAATGGTTAAGAATACATATGAAAGGGAAACCAAACTAGTCCATTAAAATTCCTCTATCTGTTTTATTTAGGATGGTATGTTGTAAAAACGAAATAATAGTTTTCAGCATTTAAAACCTTCCTGATACAGAAATAAAGCACAAGATATAAGATACAAAATACAATTTCTTAAATGGGAAAGAAATATGCCTAAGTAATAAAACTAATTGAAATGGAATCTCAATGGGGTACACTAACCTATTCCACATTTTGTAATAAAATGGAACAAGACCTCTAAAATTAAACTCAATCACTAGTTAAGTTGAAAAAACAGAATCAGCACAAAATCTGCTAAAATGTAAGTTTTGATTTCCCATCTAATGAGGATTAGAAAATGTTGCTTCTCCTCCAGTTCAGAGGATTCTGATACAGAGACAATTAGTTATACTTTAATTTGTATACCATGACAGTGAATTGCCTGTTTAGCTATAAAGCTAGCATAGTATCCTTCCAGGTGGCTCAGTGGTAAAGAATCCGCCTGCTAACACAGGAGAAGGAGACATAGGTTCTATCCCTGGGTTGGGAAGATCCCCTGGAGGAGGAAATACAACCCACTCTGGTATTCTTGCCTGGAAAATTTCACGGACAGGGGAGCTTGGTGGGCTACAGTCCATGGGATGGCACAAAGTTGGACACAAACAACTGAGCATGCAGAATAGCATAGTAGCTAATATACAGTAGAAACTTAATAAGTGTTTGTCAATGCTGAGCACATTTCCAGACTCAGTAGAAAATTATTTAATGGGAAATTATAAATTACACCTTTGAAAAGGAGCTGACTTGTTCAGTAATAACCTACAGGCATGTTGCTGAGATGTCCAGCAATTTTTAACAAGTAAAGACAGCTGTATAGGTAGTTCTTGAAAAAATGGCAAGCTAATCGAGAACAAGACTCTGAATAAGACAAGGGTTTCATCTATGTAGAAAAAGAGTCTTGTCAAAAGTAAGTAAACTGGAGAGTATGCAAGCTCTTTCGAATCAGCTCCTTCACAGTATTGTTAAACATGTTGTGTGAAGTATGAACAATGTATTATGGGATGTGTGAAGAATGTTTGGAGTTTATAGACACGTTACTCTCCCCCATCAACTAGGCAAGCTGGAGGTAGCTGCTAGGCTAAGGTGCAACAAATGGGAAAACTTCAAGGAAATTATTTTACTCAGCTGCATAGATTTTTACAAAAATTCAGAAAGAGGCAATCAATATTTAAGGTTCAAATAAATGTGATCTATATAATGGTAAATCTTGAATAAATGCTGTGTGTGTGTGTGAAAAATTCTGCTTTCCAGCATCAAAATGGTAACATGAAAAGATTTGAGAATTACGATGTGGTCCAGTTGTTGCTCTATTATCAAAATTGATACATGATCTTGGACAAATCAGTTAATCTTTTTGTGCTTAAATCTTCTCTCCAACCAAACTGCACTATGTGTAATTTCCCAAACTTGCCTTTTGTTGTTGTTGAGCAGCCCAAGGAAGTTTTCTTCTATTTTCAGTTAATTAAAAGTAATTATCGTAAACGTTTGTTGCATTTTATTCTGTTTTTCTGTATCTGTATGGATTTTCATCTTGTAGCTGTTAATATGGTGATTTCTATTAATAGGTTTTTAAAAAAAGTTGAATTAAACTTGCCTTCCTGGAATAAATCTTAGTCATGGTGTGCAGTCTGTTTAGTTTTGTTTTTAATAATGCTAAATTCAGTTCTTTGAAATTTGCTTTAAATTTTTACTTCTATAACCATGAATTAGATTGGCTTATAATTTTCCTTTGTGTATTAACATCATCTGATGTTGGTATCATGGTTATCCTAGGTCCCAGACCCTTGAAAATAGTTGAGATGTGTTCGTTCCTTTCTTGTCTGTTTCTGAAAAAGTTTGATTAAGGGCTTATGGCTTTCGAACACACACATAAAACTCTCTTGAGCCTGTGTTTTCTTTGTAGGAAGATGCTTTTAGAAAAATGCATGTTAACTTTTTAATAGTTATTGAATTACTTAATTATTCTGTTTCTTCCTGAGGTTTGATAAGGCATACTTTTTTGAGAAATTTGTCTCTTGCAGACTTTTTTTTTTGCAAATTAATTGTGTGAAGTTGTTAATAATATATAATTTTGGTTTTTGATATCTATTGCATCTTTAGTGTGTCTCCTTTTTTCTTAGAAATAATGCTGCTTTATTTATGCCTTTCTTGTGCTTCCCTGGTGGCTCAGATGGTAAAAAAATCTGCCTGCAATGCAGGAGACCTGGGTTCAATCCCTGGGTCAGGAAGATCCCCTGGAGAAGGGAACAGCCACCCACTCCAGTGTTCTTGCCTGGAGAATTCCATGGTATTCAGGAACCTGGCAAGCTACAGTCCAAGGGGTTGCAAGAGTCAGACCTGACTCAGCGACTAACACTTTCATGACTTTCTTAATTTTGCCAGAGGTTTGCTCTGTTGATTAACCCTTTCAAAGAACCAACAAATAGCTTTATTCATTGGTTTATTCACAGCTTTATTCAACCTCTTGTCTTATATGTCATTAATTTCTGATCTTCCTTTTCATTTATTTGCTTTAGGTGGTTTCTGATGTTTTTATAAATTCATAATCAGGATGCTTAATTCATTAATTTTATCCTTTTTCTTGTGGTACTTTTTTTAAGTTGCTTTCCTGAAACTATAGGTTTTAGTACGTAGTAACTTTATTTTTATTTCTAACAGTTAAAATTTTCCATTAAGATCTATTCTTTGGCCATGTGTTATTTAGAAGTGTGTGTGTCTGCACATGTGTGCTTATGTGTACAGGGACACATAACATACGTGTTCTCCGAACACACAGGGTTTTTTCACTTCTTTTCTTAATGATCTCTTACATTGTCGTCACACAATTTCTAGAGCATTACTTTGTGGCCTCGTATGTAATCAATTTTTTAAAATAATAATTTTATTTATTTTTGGCTGTGCTGAGTCTTCGTTGCTGCATGGGCTTTCCCCTAGTTGCAGTGAGCAGGGGCTGCTCTCTAGTTGTGATGTGTGGGCTTCCCATTGTGGTGGCTTCTCTTGTTACGGAACACAGATTCCAGAGCTCTCAGGCCTCAGTAGTCAAGGCATGTGGGCTCAGTAGTGTGGTTCCCAGGCTCAATAGTTGTGGCCCACAGGCTTAGTTGCCCCATGGCATGTGAGATCTTCCCAGATTCTTTACTGCTGAGCCACTAAGGAAACCCTGGAATCACTTTTATACATGTGTACTTTCCAGAAGTTACATTTTATCTGCAGCACCATTTTATCTGCCCATAGCGTTCAGCTCGGACTTCCTTGTGGCTCAGCTGGTAAAGAATCCGCCTGCAATGTGGGAGACTTGGGTTTGATCCCTGGGTTGGGAAGATCCCTTGGAGAAGGGAAAGGCTACCCACTCCAGTATTCTGGCCTGGAGATTTCCATGGACTGTATATCCACAGGGTCTCAAAGAGTTGGATACGAATGAGTGACTAACACATACACACACACACACACACACACACATTTATCACAGTGTATTGGTCTGTTTCCATTTCAGAAGACAGACTGAGGGCTCTTTCAGGAAAAGGATTTACTGTCTTTCTAGTATTGAAGCAACAGATCAGTGAATAGTAATTCCTCTTTACCCTTCAAAATCCCTTCTCTTGATCCCCTGCCCTCAAGCCCATCTTTCCTGAGTTAGACATTCTTCCTACTCATGTCGCCACAGACAATGGGATGTATCGCTATGTTGATTCTCTTTCCAAATTTGGCTGATTGCCCCTGAGGCCATAAAGACTCTAGGGGAGGAGGGACTTTTTCTTGGAAGCTGGAACAAAGTTATATTATGTTCAAATTACTAATCAGTTAAAACCTTATAATACTGTACAATAAAATTTACTTTAACCCAAATTGAATATTATTTTACTTTCTGATGAATCAGATAATACTCATTATGAATAGTAATTATTATGAGTAATTGAAATGCAGAAAAATGAAATTAATCTTTCTGGTTGACATGACAGGATAATGGATAGTCAGAATTTACTGTACCAGAAAGAAGATAAAATAGAGTAATGTCTTTGATATTTTTAGTGAAAATCTGACTCAGACCTCTACTGCCTATATTTCAGGTTGCTAATGTTGCTAGAAAATTCCTGACATAAGAGAATTGCCTAGTGGAGTATAATTATGAAAGCCCAATTAAGAGTTTAAAAGTCTTAATATTAAAAAAATTATCTTATTCTCTGTGGAAGACTTGGGAACATCATTAATGTTCGCAATATGCACTTAATTTTTACCTAAAATCTAAGTAGTACCATCCCTACCTGTCCTGCTAGAAAATTCTTGCCCTTCTAAGATGATATCCAAGTCTATTATACCCCAAAATATTTGTATTTTTATCTAGTTTAATACTATAGTATTTCCTTGAAGTTTAAAAATTATATATCGCAGATGCAAAAAAAGAATTTGCAGCAACATTTTAAACCAGGAAAACCATTTATGTCTTTACAAAGTAAAACTGCTTTAGGAAGAAAGAGGGGCCCCTTTGAAAACTACTTCTAAAGAGTTTCAGGGTCTAATCATCATTATCATCAGTTTACACAAATGATCAGGTGTAGGCTGCAGTCAATTGCTACACAATTTCTTTTATCCATCAAGGCTTAATGGAAAGAAGATAAAAAGGAAATATAAATTCAAAATCTCTGTTCATGGTCTTAATGGCCTATTATTCAGCCGACTTTCAACATGTGGAAAGCCTTCGTTAATACGCCATTAAAGATGACATTAAAACTTCTGATCTGTTCTTGTGGGCTGTAAGTTATATCTCACATAACAAGTTTTACTTGAGCTCCTTCCGGTCTGATATCTGTATCTATAAATATCTTTGTTAGTTATATCCTGCTTTAGGAGTGTAATGGGTCCTGCTTTAGGAGTGTAATGGGGCAGAATATAAAAAATATATGTACCTTATTTAAAATATATTTGAAAATTTCCTTTTTCACAGTATAAAACTTGACAAGTTAAAAAAAAAGAAGTAGGGGGCAGGAGAGTAATAGAATGGATTTTAATCATTCCTTTAATGTGAGACTGTTTGGCACAAAAGTAAATCTGATTAGACGTTCTCGCAATATCTTGACCTTCCATTCAATGGAGTGTGTGATCTCCAGAGTGACGTAGGCCAGTTTCTGAGATGCTGCTGTATCACGCCTCTCCATTCTAAAATGTTACCCTTGGGGAAAGTTTGGGGGCCTGGTCTCTCGTTCTCCACCTTTTCCCATTGTAGGGCATTTGAGGAAGTGGCAGAAATCTGTCTAAACTTTCCATTTTGACAGTAAATTCTGGTTTTTAGAACTTATCATTCAAACTAGAGACTCATTAGCATTTAAGTGTCTGTCACTAAAAAGTTGCTTAGGATATTCCTTGCGTCACGGCCTGGAAGGAAAGTACAGAATTCCTAGTTTCTGAATTGGTATATGAAGTTTCCAACTGGGCAGGGAGGCATGAAATTTCAGGCACTGTCTCCTTCCTAACCCTTTTCTATCACCCTTGCTCTTATTCTCAGATCTCCAGCCATCTCTGACTCACACTTGACCTCATGCTAAGAGCAATTCTGTTTGTGGGTAGGGGTATGTAAGAAGCCACTAACTCAGAAGGTCACTGGCTCAGGATGGAACTCCTTTCTGCCCTGAGGTCCTCTGCCTGGCACAGAGTCCTCTTGTCTACCAACTTGTCTTCTGACCACACTGACTATCCACCTTGGCTCATGATCCTTTCCTCTACTGTCCTGAACTTGGGTCTGCCTCACTGGTGCTTTACCTGCCTGTCTCTGCTGAGGTCTTCTTCTTAGACTTGATATGTATTCTTCCCCATCTCCCTGGCCCTGCTTGACCCCTGTGGGCCTGCTGTGGCTGTTGCCACCCAAGACTTGAGGAAAAGGACGTCTGCACCCTAATCTGTTGCGCCACCAGAAAACTATCTGACTTCAGGCTAACCTGCTCTGACTCAGCCTTTTCTCCCTGTGAGAGGGGCTGTTTGGGGTTATTTCTAGAGTCTTTTAGAAAATTCTAGGAACCATGGTACCTCTTTTTCACCTCTTTTTACCTTCCATCTTCTGACTCGGTTTCAAAGAACTAAGAGTGCAAAATGCCATGGTATACCTGCATCATGGGCTCATCTGCATCATGCCTGCATCATGGAACCCAGTTAGGAAGATAAACTTGTGAAGACGACAGCATTTCCCTTTATTTGCATCACACTGTATAATTAACAGTGTGTAAGATGAAGCCTTCAGAATTTCACTCATGCTTGTGAAGCTGTGTCCCCGGCATTTGAAGGAAGCTCCTCCACATAAGCGGCAGGAAAATGACCCTTTTTTCCCTTTAAAGAGCCAAACCACCATCCTTCATCTTTCTTCTTGTATATCGTCACGATGTCGCCTGTGAAAACGCACATA
The DNA here is from genome assembly GCF_014754425.2 of Oryx dammah. NCBI lineage: Eukaryota > Metazoa > Chordata > Mammalia > Artiodactyla > Bovidae > Oryx > Oryx dammah. The sequence continues at coordinate 108,606,735 of NW_024070211.1, read as the reverse complement.
CATCTAGTTAGACAAGTGAGTTCCTGTGATTAATACCTTCCCGAGTTTGATCAGTTAAGATAGTTTTTAAGGAGATTCTGCTTTCAAGGAGTTACTTGGTAGCATCACTTTTCTGCAGGTGATTCAGACAAAGCAAAACTTAATTGACCACCTCTGCACGAAGCAGGCAGAATGCAGAGAATATTAAAAAGTCAGGTAATGGACAACTGAGTTGTACCATAAAGTAGTTTGATTAGAAACAAAATCACTTTGGATCCTATGTCCTTGTGCTGCCTGGTTCACTTTGGATAGAACTGATGGGTTGTCACCAAACTCTTCCTTGGTGTCTATGCTTTAAGGGTTCCTCATGTTGGTGGGCACCATAGTTTGGTATGCTATTAAGAGTATGTCTTGGCTACCGGAATTTTCTTTAGATCAAAGCAGCTTCTCTTCACTGTATGTGCCAGCTTCATAGCCCAAAGTTCCAACCTACAGCTTTGCACAATAATATCACCCCTTGTTCAACAATTTAGGTAATTTGAATAAAATATCAATTTGAAGACAATACTCCTTTAAAGCAATGATTGAAGTTAATGGAATTCCTAGGAAACACATGGCTCTTTAATTCTCTATTAAAAAACAAGATAAAAACACTAGTCCCCATCTTGTGGGAGAAGGCAATGGCACCCCACTCCAGTACTCTTGCCTGGAAAATCCCATGGACAGAGGAGCCTGGTAGGCTGCAGTCCATGGGGTCGCGAAGTCGGACACGACTGAGCGACTTCACTTTCACTTTTCACTTTCATGCATTGGAGAAGGAAATGGCAACCCACTCCAGTGTTCTTGCCTGGAGAATCCCAGGGACGGGGAGCTTGGTGGGCTGCCAAGGGGTCGCCAGGGACACCAGGGACACCCTATGGGGTCGCACAGGGTCAGACACGACTGAAGCGACTTAGCAGCAGCAGCAGCAGCCCCATCTTGTGAGAGAGTCCTTTCTCTCTGGCTGCGTCCTGTACATCAAAGTGGAAACATCCCCTTCCTTCAGGATCCAAGAGCTGCTTGATCTTTAGCATCATCACAAAGTCATTTTCAGTTTTTTTTTTTTCTTTCACTTTTCTCCCCAGTAATTTTCTTTCCAAGGCAAAGGAGACTGTCGACCCCCCTTCTATCTTTCGTTGGTCACATCACTATTTTTTCTTGCAAGAGATCATTCTCAGTCTAGAAACTCTGTCTAATTTGTTCTCTCAGGTCAATAGATTGACACAATCCACTACTGGAATTCAAACATAATTTATGGACTACCCTGGCCATCCAGTAATTAAGACTCCACGGTTCCAATATAAGAGGCGTGGGTTTGATCCCTTGTTGGGGAACTAAGATCCTATGTGCCTCAGTATGGTCACAAAGTAAAAATGTTAAAAAAAAAAAAAAAACAAATAATTTAAAATTTTATCTTCAGCTTCCCTAAGACACACCAACATGTCATTCCATTTAAAGGACCCACTTGAGATATAATGTATAAGTAGGCTTTGCAACCAACAGAGAACCAAAGACAAACAAGGTGATCAATTTAAGGTGTTAACTATGTAACTCAAACTCAGGATCCTGGGTTCTAGGTGGCATCCGGGATATGTGTTTTAACTCATATGGAAAGTGGGTAAACTGCATTTCATTTACTCACTGATATAGGTAGTCTTAGGATGGTGTGATGACTAACAAAGTGACTTCTATAACACTTAAAACTTTTAAATTAAAGGCAACATTGGTTTCAAATGAAAGCAGGAGTGGGGTCTACTTTCTATTTCTTTTTTTCTTGTCTTTACTTATTTCTGAGCTACAAGGTAACTGCATGGAGAACTCTGACTGGCAAACTGAAAAGGAAGCGCCCGTGAACCAATAGCAAATATGTGGTGGTGTCCCTGTTGTTTAACTGTTAAATCCATTTTGACTTTCTGTTGATTCTGGGTGCTGTGGCCTGGTCATGGAATGTAAGTTTTCTCCTATGACACAATTCTTTCTCACTAACATTTTCATCTCCAGATCTCTGTCTTATCTTAACATTCGAACATGGTTGCTAACTGGACATACAAAGAAAGCTGAGGTGGTAACCTTTTCTCATTTAATAATCTTGAGGTTTTCACAACCCCTTGTTGTTGTTCAGTCACCAAGTTATGTCTGACTCTTCATGACCCTATGAATGGCAGCATGCCAGGCTTCTCTGACCCTCACTATCTCCTGGAGTTTGCCCAAGGTCATGTCCAATGAATCGATAGACAGGGCTGCCAGAGCTCCTCACAGTGTTTCCAGGGTGAGCTTGTGGACAACAAATTGAGGCTGTCTGAATAACATGGATGCTGGGGACTGGGGGTACCTTCCCTAAAACATTAGCAAATTCTTCCCCCCGTCCCCAACCTGCATTCTTCTTGAGTCCTTCCCACCTTTTGGATCTCATCCTCTGTCGCCCTCTTATCCGTCTGTCTTCAATCTTTCCCAGCATCAGGGTCTTTTCCAAAGAGTCAGCTGTTCACATCAAGTGGTCAAAGTATTGAAGCTTCAGCTTGAGCATCAGTCCTTCCCAAGAGTATTCAGGGTTGATTTCCTTTAAGATTAACTGGTTGATCTCCTTGCTCTCCAAGCGACTCTCAAGAGTCTTCTCCAGCGCCACAATTTGAAAGCATCAATTCTTTGGTTCTCTGCCACCTTTATTGTCCAGCTCTCATATCCATACATGATTACTGGGAAGACCGTAACCTTGACTATATGGAACACTGTCGGAAAAGTGATGTCTTTGCTTTTTAACACACTGTCTAGCTTTCCTGTCAAGAAGCAATTGTCTTCTAATTTCATGGCTGCAGTCACCATTCGCAGTGATTTTAGAGCTCAAGAAGAAGAAATCTGTCACTGCTTCCACATTTCCCCCTTCTATTTGCCATAAAGTGATGGGACTGAATGCCACCATCTTAGTTTTTTTAATATTGAGTTTTAAGCCAGCTTTTTCACTCTCTTCCTTCACGCTCATCAAGAGGCTCTTTAGTTCCTCTTTGATTTCTGCCATTAGAGTGTTATCATCTGCATATCTGAGGTTGTCCTTACATAATACCTTCCAATGTTAAACAAAAATCTGTGACATGGAGAAGGGGATCTGATTCCTTTGATTAGTTGTAAAACCCCTTTTTGAGAGAGAAATAGAAATATTAAGCAGAGAGTCCTCTGACCCAGGTTCTAGAACTGGCATTTAGATTAAGCCATGAGAGGAAGTGACATCACACTCCAGTATGTGTAGCTTCTAAAAAGGAAAAAGGTGGGGCTGCGCCTCTGATAACTGTCCATTACTGATATTCTACCCCAACTGAGCACTGTGATTAACAGCGTGACTGGGTTTCCAAGTTCAAATCCTGAGCCTCGACTGCTAGTGACTTTAGCCGAAGTACTTCACATTTCTATATCTCAGTCTCCTCACTCATAAAACAGGCATAAATAATAATACCTACCTCAAAAGGTTTTTATGAATATTAAATTGGACAGTGTGTTTGCAGCAATGTCTGGCACCTGGTAAATACCGCATAGATATCAGCTGTTTTAATTATGTGAGCTTTCTTTTTGGTGTGCTTATCTTTCTATTTTCTAAGAAGGGTGATTATAAACCTGAACTGATTTAACATGGTACTAACTTTAAAAGCTAAGACAAAGGTTATAGTCAAGTTAAAGATTTCACAGGAGAAGGCAAGTCAACTATTTGAGAATGATTCTTACCTTTTTCCAAGTCCAATTCATCATCTTGCCTGGCTTGAAAAGAATATAAGGCCTTGCAAAGACCATTGCCGAGCTGGGTCACACCGGAGGCTGAAAGTTGGATCAAGTTTTAGTGATTAATGCTGGGTCAGTAGGCAAGATGAACACAGTGGGAAAGTGGTCTTGTTTTCACCACATCGTGCAGAACTTGAATATATTGAAATATTTCCCAAAGGAAAGTTTATTATTGTACATAATACTCATTCTTTGATTCAGTAACCATTTCTGATGTAGGTACTATGAGAATGAACTATGTATATTATATATTCCAAAGCTATAATATAGAAAATAAGTCTAGAGAGAAAACTCATTGTAGTAGTAATAATAATGATGACAGTTTTAAATTGTTTTCCATGTGAATTTCACATCAGTCAATCTGTGTTGGCCGATGTTGTATTTGTGTCTTGGAAAACCCACACTTGTTTTTCCCATCAGGAATATATTGGAGCAGGAGCTTCCTACCATTATCCCCAGGTACTTAGGGAACTGTTTCTCAAAATGTGCAACCATGGGTCTTTAATGTACAGGTGGACTACAATGGCCTGGGTTTGACTGAAATTCATTTTTGCCAAGTTCTAATCAAGAACCTAGAGAGTCGAGGTTGTGGTAATGCTATAGTTGAAAAATAATGGGTAATGAAACGTGCTTGTGTGTGGGGGGGGGAGGGGGTTGAAAGGTAAAAGGCAGTGGGGGTAGATGGACAAATGACCAAAGTCAAGTGACTGAACAAAGCCGGTAGGCTTTGGGATCGCGATGTTTCTCACACAGAGGACAGGGTTTCTTTGGCAGTTTGGAGGAGGCTGTGGAGACAGGGCTGCAGAGCTCCTCACAGTGTTTCCAGGGTGAGCGTGTGGACAACAAATTGAGGCTGTCTGAATAACATGGATGCTGGGGGCTGGGGGTACCTTCCCTAAAACATTAGCGAATTCTTCCCCCTGTCCCCAACCTGCATTCTTCTTGAGTCCTTCCCACCTTTTGGATGACATTTGCACAGAAAGCTACACATTCTAATAAATTAATCAGTCCTGATTGACATGTTAATTTCCTTGAGCCAATTTATATCAATGTGGTTCTGAAAATAAAATATAATTTTGGCAATGTGCTTTACTGATAGGACCCAGCCTCGAATTATTCTGGTCATGAGATTACCTGTAGACGAAGGACTTGGAATTCTCTGCCCATCAGAAGATGCCCTGTTCACAATATTCTCTAATCTCTTCGTCAGTACAGGCCGAGATATTCTCACAGAACTGTGTGTCTGCTGCTGTTTGAACAGGGGGGAAAAGACATTTTTAACAGCGCTATCAACAGAAGTATTTGAGAAAAGTAACTCTTCTGCAACTGTTTTCCTCAGGAAACTGTTTTTTTAATTATTGGGTGAAGGATATAAAGAAATCATTCAATATATTTCTAAATCCTACTATAGTGAGGTTTTGTTACTGAAACCTTAATATTTTCAGAATTCAGTTCAGTTCAGTCGCTCAGTCGTGTCCTACTCTTTGCGACCCCATGAATCGCAGCACGCCAGGCCTCCCTGTCCATCACCAACTCCCGGAGTTCACTCAGACTCATGTCCATTGAGTCAGTGATGCCATCCAGCCTCATCCTCTGTCATCCCCTCTCCTCCTGCCCCCAATCCTTCCCAGCATCAGAGTCTTTTCCAATGAATCAACTCTTTGCAAGAAGTGGCCAAAGTACTGGAGTTTCAGCTTCAGCATCAGTCCTTCCAAAGAACACCCAGGACTGATCTCCTTTAGAATTAGACATTACTATATTTTATAGCCTGTGTTTGCAATTCTGACCTGCAGCCTTAAGCCAAGAAATATTTACACCATTCCTTCTATAAATTCAACTTTAATTGGTTTTGATGCAAGTGAAATAATCATGACTTTGTAAATGACTGAGACCCTTTTAGAGCTCAAGTCTCAGAAAGAAAACTGTTCTTCATCACAAGGTAGTTACAGCTCCCTCTTCTGGTAGAAAATGGAAAACAGCTAACCGTGTATACTCACACGCTCATCAATGCCTAGAGTGAAACACTGGGAAAGCATTAATACATGTGTGTGAACCTTATGTTAAATGGATGAGACTACTGCTTATCACAAAATCTTACAATTTAGGTCTGTAATAGAAATTTTACTATAAGAGCACGTTCAAAGGATAAAGTTAGAAAATGAGAAGGAAGAAGGAACCCAAAGTATTTTTAACTCATTAATTTACCTATGAATACAAAGAATTTGTTCATTTGTGTTTAGCCTTTGTTACTGTGCTCAAAAAATAAATTTAAAATAAAATAAATTTATCTTAAAATGGTGCAATTGGAGAGTTGAGCCTATGGCATATATAATTCATAACAGCTTTTTTGTCCTGATGCTGCTTTGAGTCATTCTACCCAACAAGGCCAGTCAAGAAATTATAACCAGCCTCTTAAATGTTTACCTTTTCTTTCCACTTGAAGATGGAGTTACTACAGGGATGGTTGGGTTGAGGTCTTTGCTCAAGTTCTGCTAACACGGATGACAGTTTATAGGAGTTTGCTTGCAGAAGGTCTAGTTTCAAGCTATTCTGTGGAAACAGCATTTGACCATGAGTAAATTTCTAGAGAAGGAGGCACAACTCATTGTGGGTAGATAAAGGGACATCAGGATAACTTCCAAGATGACAAAGAGGTTCAGAAAAGTACACATTCAACTCATGTGCAATTCATTTGCAGAAAATGCTGAAGAGAGAGAAACAATGGGCCCTTTAAGAAGTCTAAAGAAAGCCTTGGTTGTTGAGTGCGTCTTATTCTTGACCCTTGTAAAAAAGGTAAACTATAAAGCTTAATAGGTATATTACTCATCATTTTGTGACAAAGAAGAGCTTTACTTAACTTTCTGCTGAGGAATGGGGAAAAGAGAATAGTAAGTGCTGATTCCAGAAGGCAGGCTTTCAGGGGGCTTTGAAGAAAGGCAGTGGAGCCTTGGGCACTTAAAGAAGAGAATTGACTCTTGTCATCAGAATCAAACTAAAATGATGTGTGGCAGGGTTTTTGTTGGTGGTGTTATTTCTTGAAGAGGTGAGGTCTTAATATTACCTGGAAAGTTTGCAGTAATGCTTCTGAAAACTAGAAACAATATTCTGGGCTATTTGAATATAAAAATAAAGAGTGAAACTAAAGCTATTAGTCTCTCCTGTTTTCAGTTTGACCTTGAACTAAAACTTTATATTGACTTCTCTGGCAAGTTGTGGTCAGTCAAGGTAGATCAAAGCACAGAATCTAAATACTGGAAAGAGTCTGCTTATCCAACATTCTCCTCACCATTGCTTCTCCCTTCTCCACATCTCCAGACTGGGGATTCCTTTTTTTTTTTTTTCTTTCTACTTTTTGGCTGTGCCACTCGGAATCCAGGATCTTGATTCCCCGACCAGGGATCAAACCTGTGCCACCTGCAGTGGAAGCGAGGTGTCTTAACCACTCGACTGCCAGGGAAGTCTGCAGCCCGGGATTCATAATCCTAACATCCCTGTCAGGGAGCCACAGCCATGGACCAAACACCTCCAGTCGACGGGGAAGGGCTCTAGTCCTTGGAACAATTCACTGCACAGTGGGCAGGCGCACCTAAGATGCAATCAAAAGCTCCTCCATGGCTTCTAGCCTTAGATCCGGCCTGCACTTGGGAACATCAAGAGCAAGTCTGTCTGTTCTGTGGTGTGTTCCTTCTGGTATCCAAAGACAATATCTGCCCCCATACACTTCCAGTTTCTGCAACAATTTCTCAGAGAATATGGCTTGCCAACATTCTTGGTTCAAATATGGCACTGGACCAAGAGCCAATGAAATAGGAAATAGAGATTCCCCTGCAAGAAACCTCCCCTGCCTAAGACAAAATCAATCTACCACCATTACTGTTACTAGTTTCCCTCCACCAGGTGTGGGGGTATATAATCTCTGACACAGATATTTGGCATCCACTATTTGAAGACCCTTTTTGCTTCATCGCTAGATCCTAAACACCATAAATTCGGGGGTTAGATCATCTCCCATCTTGCATCCTCCATTGTGTGAATCAGGCCAGTTGTGTGCCCGGAAGATCCTAATACATATTCTATATTAATGACAAGACGCTATGCAAGAACCCAAAGAAATAAACTTATAAATTAATGCCATCATGAAATGCTTCCTTTGATTTCCTTTTGGTAAATATCATTTACACTGAATTAGTTAACCAAACATTTTATGTTGTCACAGAAAATCTCTTTCAGTCTGTTTTATAATTTTATAAAAATCGTAGCCTTATGTCACTGCAAGAATATTAGACCTCTGTTCCCAAGTGAACAGAATTCAGGCCTATCTTTTCACAAAAAGTGTCAGGTTTATTCCTGAAACAGCACCTCCACTAAAGGAAGCTGCTGCTAAAAAACAAATAAACAATACCTGGCTGCGTCTGTCTATTTTTACCAAAGGACTATTGAAATCGTTCTTCGGACAGAATTTATTAGGTACGTACTTTTTACAAGAGTGTTAGATAGGCTATGTGCAAGGAAAGGAAAACTGGCCCAGCTTCCTGGATCCTTCAGAACATTGCTAAAAATTTAATCTCTTACTGAATTCTTCTCAAATTAACCCTAATCAGCTTTCTCTCCAATCATAACAGAAATTGTGTACCTTGCCACACATAGGTCACAGTATTTGTTTGTTTTTATTCCTGTATAAAATCCATGGGCCTTTGCTAACTTTTTTATAATGTGGGTTCCTCTGAAGAGGTTGCACTGCCCATCAATTTCAACAAATGTCTGGGTGCTGCTGCAGTCCAGCCTTTTGGCAAAAAGTGCCTCTCCCTACCTCCACTGACGGCACCTCCTCTCCCCTCAAAATGACCTTGGCCTCTGAAGTTTTTCTCCTTGTTTCCCTGGAAGCTCTCACACCCTAAACCACCATCTTCCTTTCCCCTACATCCACATCTCTCCTTTCCCCTAGTATTCTCAGAAGACCCTGAGGTTGGCTCAGGGATAAACAGAAAACAGCATCTCTATAATAATTACCAGGATTTCAGCTCTCCTCTTGCACTGTGCTAGCATTTTCTAAATACTGCTTCAACCTCACAAAACCCCTTTGAGCTAAGTACCAACATCCCCACTTCCGAGATGAGAGAACTGAACCTGTCAGGCAGCCCCTGCGTTTGTTTTTCAGTCGCATCTGTCAACTGAGATAGCGTACTCATGATTTCCAGACCTTGACTGAGGGGTTCGATGCTGGGGGCGGGGGAGGGATTTTATTTTAGGCACATTTCCACCCCCCGCCCTGGGAGGACACTAAAGCAGACATCTCTAAGTAGCTGGATTTTTCCAGATTCCTCAAACCACTTGTCAAGGAGCTGACCGTACAAGCTCCCTGACTAGACTGTTCTGTGTCATGAGAAAGGAAAGGCAAACAGAGGTCAAATGGGCCAGAACACAGGCGTTCCCCAAATAGCTCCTTCAGCATTAAATCTACCAAACTGCACTCTGCAAATATTTACCTCGTCCATTAAGGCTGCTGTGCTTTTTTCGCTCTCTGAGTCTGAGAAGGAGGAGTGGCTGGAGTAGGCTCTCAGCATTCGTTCCAAGCCTGCAAGTGAAATCATACTGCCAGTCACCACTGGTCAGTCCTGGAGGGGCAGGGGTTAAAGGTGGTTACACCCAGAGGGAGCCAGAGCCCAGAACTGATTCCTGGAGCATTTCCCAAATGGCTGGAGCTGCTTGTGTATGTAGTTGTTGCTAAATTTTACTGAATGGGTGACCGGTACCTTCATTTAATGACATTAGAGAAATACTGGTGCTTAAGGAGTCTTGATTGTTGTTCAAGATCAAAGACTCAAGATGAGCTTTGAATCCTTCTTGTAGATCCATTCTGTAGCAGTTCCCTAACATTTTACCATGATCTTAAGCTCTCCTCTGCTGGTGTTTACATTTCTAAACATTTTGCTCTCTTGGATTTCCTATCAAGTATTACATTGCAATAGTGTTCCCAGGTCCACAAAGAACAAGCTCCACATATCAGAATCCCAAGTATGAAATTGTTTTCATTATCTGTAGCACTTTAGAGCTTCTTCATGTTCTAACATACCTAACCTCTAAGCATAGGATTTAATTTGAACGCTTTTCACATCGTTCAGCAAGTTGGTTTAAAAACAAGCAAGTAGCGATCATTCTGTAAAGTATAGAAGTGTTGAATCATTAAGTTGTGCACCTAGAACTAAGATAGTGCTGTGTATCGATAATACTTCAGTACAAAATATATTAATTAAAAAAAATCTTAAATCACCTATTAACACCCCTCCAATGGAATAATATAAACTAATATGGGAAAAATAAATAAATGGAAGCCTTGTACATAGGAGGTTTTTGTTGTCTAGTTGCTAAGTCCTGTCTGACTCTTTGAGACCCTAAGGACTGTAGCCCACTAGGCTCCTCTGTCCTTGGGCTTTCCCAGGCAAGAATACAGGCCTGGGTTGCCATTTCCTTCTCCAGGGGATCTTCCCAACCCTGGGATCGAACCTGGGTCTCCTACATTGGCAGGCAGGTTCTTTACGACTAGCGCCACCTGGGAAGTAAACCACCTAGGAGGTTTACTATGCTTTAATCCAAACTAATTGTCCTTCATGTCAGCCAATTTCAGGAACAGAGTAAAATGTTACATTTCTAGAAACAGTGGTATAGTACTTATAAAACTCTCACAGATGGACCAAAATGTCATGTTTAATTTTTTTTGCTCTCTCCTTTGAGAGAAAATTTTTCTTTATTCACACAAATTAGGTCTGACATTTGGTCCTTTAAATGAGATGATCTCTCACCAGTCAGCAAAAGCACAAGCACCCCAACTCTGAATGAAACCTCAGGATAGAATACTTTCCCTCACCAGGCCAATCAAAGAGATAGTTACATACCTTCTTGGTCTCGTGAGACTTTTTCAATATCTTTCTGCAGTCTCAACAGTTTTGATTTTATTGAAGATGTCTGTCGCTCTTTACTCATTGCATTTCTAGGATCTTCTTCCTTTAGGGAAAAAGAAGGAAGTTTAACAATTTCAGTGGAAAAAAGGAAGAGTTGCTACTCCTAGTTGCACTGAGACTTTCACTGCTACATTCAAAGTTAACTTAATGGAAGGAAAAAAAAATAATAAAACCAGGATAATCTTTGGTTTTCCACAGATAGGTTTACTTTTCTAGACCTGCTTAATAAGACATCTTGCTCACAACTGGTAAGTATATAGCCAAGAACTTACTTTAACAGAAAAAATCACCCTTGGAAAGTGAATGTTACTATAGCTATTTCATAGACGTGCATGGCTCAACAAGGTCAGGGGCATGAGAGCTTTAAGAAGACTAGCTGATTTAACCAGGATCTTTCAGTTGAGGGGAAGGAGGGCAGAAGTTACTCCTTACAGGAGAAATGGCACAAGCAAAGGATAGAGGGAGGATTTGTGTGAAATAAAAAATAAACATACCAGTTGCTTGAGCAAATATAGTTGGAGAAAAAAATTATCTAAGTAGTTTAGGTCAGATTTGAGGGCTGAAGTAGAAATTTTATCCTGTAGATTGAGAACTATTAACTATGTAACAGCTTTCATAAGCATTATTTCCAGAACTGAAAGAATAAAGATGTCAGGACACAGTGTAAATGCCTAGTAACAAGTCAAAGAGCAAATGTCCTATAGTGATATGCCACTTAAAATGATTAAAACCTTTGTGTGCAAAAACAAAAAGGTGTTAGGCCTTGTGGGGTGGTGGCTGATCATGAATGCAGTAGAGACAGAAATCTTGGAGAAAAAGGGAAAACTGATGACTGAAGATGGAAGTGGAGGAGTCAGGACTTATCTGAAAAGGAAGGAGAAAGACTGGGACCCTAAATATTTGTGGAGAGATTAGCTTTAGAAAGATTGTCCTGAAGGAAGGGAAGCGTGACAATTTAGAGCAAAGAGAATACTGTAATAGCCTTTATAAAAATATAATGAGATTAGAATATTTAATCTATATGCTGTGTTCAGTTCAGTTCAGTCGCTCAGTCGTGTCCAACTCTTTGCGACCCCATGAACCACAGCACTCCAGGCCTCCCTGTCCATCACCAACTCCCAGAGTCCATCCAAACCCATGTCCACTGTGTTGGTGATGCCATCCAATCATCTCATCTGCCGTCACCCCCTTCTCCTCCTGCCCTCAATCTTTCCCAGCATCAGGGTCTTTTCAAATGAGTCAGCTCTTCACATCAGGTGGCCAAAGTATTGGAATTTCAGCTTCAACATCAGTCCTTCCAATGAACACCCAGGATCTCCTTTAGGATGGACTGGTTGGATCTCCTTGCAGTCCAAGGGACTCTCAAGAGTCTTCTCCAACACCACAGTTCAAAAACATCAATTCTTCTGCGCTCAGCTTTCTTTATAGTCCAACTCTCACATCCATTCATGACCACTGGAAAAACCATAGCCTTGACTAGATGGACCTTTGTTGACAAAGTAATGTCTCTGCTTTTCAATATGCTATCTAGGTTGGTCATAACTTTCCTTCCAAGGAGTAAGCGTCTTTTAATTTCATGGCTACAATCACCATCTGCATTGATTTTGGAGCCCAGAAAAAGTCACCCACTGTTTCTACTGTTACCCTGTCTATTTGCCATGAAGTGATGGGACCAGTAGCCATCATCTTAGTTTTCTGAATGTTAAGCTTTAAGCCAACTTTTTCACTCTCCTCTTTCACTTTCATCATGAGCTTCTTTAGTTCTTCTTCACTTTCTGCCATAACGGTGGTGTCATCTGCATATCTGAGATTATTGATATCCTGGACATCCTGGAATGTGAAGTCAGGTAGACCTTAGGAAGCATCATTACGAACAAAGCTAGTGAAGGTGATGGAATTCCAGTTGAGCTATTTCAAATCCTATAAGATGATGCTGTGAAAGTGCTGTACTCAATATGCCAGCAAATTTGGAAAACTCAGCAGTGGCCACAAGACTGGAAAAGGTCAGTTTTCATTCCAATTCCAAAGAAAGTCAATGCCAAAGAGGCTCAAACTACCACACAATTGCACTCATCTCACATGCTAGTAAAGTAATGCTCAAAATTCTCCAAGCCAGGCTTCAGCAGTACCTGAACTGTGAACTTCCAGATGTTCAAGCTGGTTTTAGAAAAGGCAGAGGAACCAGAGATCACATTGCCAACATCTGCTGGATCGTCAAAAAAGCAAGAGAGTTCCAGAAAAACATCTATTTCTGCTTTATTGACTATGCCAAAGTCTTTGACTGTGTCGATCACAATAAACTGTGGAAAATTCTGAAAGAGATGGGAATACCAGACCCTGATCTGCCTTTTGAGAAACCTGTATGCAGGTCAGAAAGCAACAGTTAGAACTGGACAGGGAACAACAGACTGGTTCCAAATAGGAAAAGGAGTACGTCAAGGCTGTATATTGTCACCCTGCTTATTTAACTTATATGCAGAGTACATCATGAGAAACACTGGGCTGGAGGAAGCCCAAGCTGAAATCAAGATTGCTGGAGGAAATATCAATATGTTGTGTACTATATAATTTTTTTTCTGTACGTTTCATTCATGTGATTCTTATACCAACTTTATGATATTGGCTTATTTTCCCCATTTTACCTGTGATACTCAGAAATAAATGAAGGCCCAAGACTAAACAGCTAGTAAGTAATTACTCTTGAAAGCCAACTCCTGTGACTCCCCAGTCTCCACCAGTCCACTCCATCACACATCTGCCCGAGGCTGAGGCCCAAGCTGACGTTACCCCCGCAGGTGGGCTGTGAGTTTACCAACTGCAAGGATGCCTCAGTCCAACCATCAACCCTTTCTTGCTGGAGGAATGCACATTATAATCTGAATTTCATGTCATTCCAAGACTTCATTTTGTTTCTTTGGGGATGTCTATTGTTTGTGAATGTATTTCCAGGGATAGATTACTACTGGATCAACTTGAGATAGAGTAGACTGCCATCATTAACTTTCTTAAATTTGTTCTTCTTTTCCAAAAATTTGTCAGAAAGATCAATACCAGAGGTGGTATTTAAACCACAGATACAATCTTTTGAACATGGCCTTTATAGTAAACTTACAAATATTTTTCACACTAATCACCAGCCCTTCAATATTTACACTCAGATTGTTTTCCCGTCTTACCCTCAGTTCAGTTCAGTCACTCAGTCATGCCCGACTCTTTGAGACCCCATGAATCACAGCACACCAGGCCTCCCTGTCCATCACCAACTCCTGGAGTTCACCCAAACTCATGTCCATCGAGTCAGTCCTGCCATCCAGCCATCTCATCCTCTGTCGTCCCCTTCTCCTCCTGCCCCCAATCCCTCCCAGCATCAGAGTCTTTTCCAATGAGTCAACTCTTCGCATCAGGTGGCCAAAGTACTGGAGTTTCAGCTTTAGCATCATTCCTTCCAAAGAAATCCCAGGGTTGATCTCCTTCAGAATGGACTGGTTGGATCTCCTTGCAGTCCAAGGGACTCTCAAGAGTCTTCTCCAACACCACAGTTCAAAAGCATCAATTCTTCGGGACTCAGCTTTCTTCACAGTCCAACTTTCACATCCATACATGACCACTAGAAAAACCATAGCCTTGACTAGACGGCCCTTTGTTGGCAAAATAATGTCTCTGCTTTTGAATATTCTATCTAGGTTGGTCATAACTTTTCTTCCAAGGAGTAAGTGTCTTTTAATTTCATGGCGCAAACACCATCTGCAGTGATTTTGGAGCACCCAAAAATAAAGTCTGACACTGTTTCCACTGTTTCCCCATCTATTTCCCATGAAGTGATGGCACTGGAGCCATGATCTTCATTTTCTGAATGTTGAGCTTTAAGCCAACTTTTTCACTCTCCTCTTTCACTTTCTTTTTTTTTTTCCCCCTTTCACTTTCATCAAGAGACTTTTTAGTTCCTCTTCACTGTCTTTCCCTAGTCCATGTGAATTTGCAGCACTCGATAAAACCCAGTCTACACTTACTACTAATGACTATAAAGTTAGATTTTGGAGGTGTTTTGCTTTAAGAATATTATTGCTGTTGTTCTGTCACTGTCGTGTCTCTTTTCTTTCTCATGGACTGCAGGACACCAGGCCTCCCTGTCCCTCATTATCTCCTGGAGTTTGCCCAAGTTCATGTCCATTGAATCAGTGATGCTATCCAACCATCTTATTCTCCCCCTCCTCTCCTCCTGCCCTCAAAATTTCCCAGCAGGGAAAGATTCAGGGTCCTTTCCAATGAGTTGTCTCTTCGCATCAGATGGCCAAAGTATTGGATCTTCAGCTTCAGCATCAGTCTTTCCAGTGAATATTCAGGGTTGATTTCCTTTAGAATTAACTGGTTTGATCTCTTTGTAGTCCAAGGGACTCAAGAGTCTTCTCTAGCACAATTGAAGAGCATCAGGAATATTAAGGATATTAGGACAATCTTATTCTCCCAGTTAGAGAATCAGTCCATTCTCTTAGACAACATACATAGTCATTAGTTCTGGTGCAATTAAATGACATAGAAACCAAAATTCCCCATAGACACATCAATTAAAGATAAACCATTGTGGATTCTTCTTTATGTTTCCATAGGACCTTAGTCAAATTTTCAAGGAGAATGACCCTAATTTTATTGACAATTTAGCTTACAGAGGTATTTTCACAAGAAAGTAATAGATGTATTTTATTGTACATTGTCTCATCGCAGGGATCACTTACACTATTTGGAAGAAAAAAAGTACTTTCCCCATATAATCAAATCTTCCTTCCCACTTTCATCTCTATCTTTGTTTCTGCTTTGAACAGACATTGCTATTGCTAATTTACTTTGTCTTTCATAGGAAGCTCAGATCAATACTCTGTAATAACCTAAATGGGAAAAGAATTTGAAAAAGACTAGATACATGTATTTGTATGACTAAGTCACTTTGCTGTACACCTGAAACCAACACAACATTGTTAATCAATTATGTGCCAATGAAAATTAATTTTTTTAATTAAAAAATTAAATATTTGCTTCAAAAATGAAAAGATTCAGTCTAAAATCCTCTTTGACTTTCTTCACTGGCAGAGAATACTGAAGACATCACCCCATCTGTAAACCACAGTTTTTAAACTTATGCAGACTATAAAAAGTCAATATTTTAATTTACAAAACAATGTTTCTTTTATGATTATCTCAATTTAAAAAAAAATGAATCCCTCATTATGAGACTAAGGTTCCCCACGAATGAAACATCCTTCCATCCATACTTACAAAGTAGTCAGTTAATAGGAACTCGGATTTATTTTCTGTAGATGAGACTGTGGTTTCTTCCATGAGAGCCTGGATATCTTTTTCGATGTCTATCTTGCTGATGGCACAGTGAATCTGCGTGTGGCACTGCAAGGCCAAGGAAAGCAGAACAAGGTTGCAGAAGACACGTTTTCTGCCAGTTCTTACCATGCACACCAGAGACGGCAAACTCTCTACTACTCACTGTGGTCAAGGTTTGGCCAAAAACAGAAATATGTTGGGAGTACTGGTTTAAGTTATTACATAAGAGTTGAATTCTTTCCTTCTCCAGCTCCAGGATGCTCTGAAAGGATAAAAAGTGAAATTACATCAGCCCTCTGTTACATTTACAAAACTAAAGGTGCCTGCCAAGCACTAACACACTGAAGAAAGTCTGAGTGAACCATCCTGTTTGTGCCTCTTGATCCAAACTGCAGAGGGGGCAGGTTCCCAGGACAGGAATGGATTTGGTGTCTGTCTGTTTATCCTCCATTAGGATTAATTTCGGCTTCCCTGGTGGCTCAGGGGTAAAGAATCCACGGCAATTGAAGAGATGCAGGAGATGTGGGTTTGATTCCTGGGTCGAGAAGGTCCCCTGGAGGAGGGCATGGCAACCCACTCCAGTATTCTTGCCTGGAGAATCCCATGGACAGAGGAGCCTGGTGGGCTACAGTCCACAGGGTTGCAAAGAGTTGTACATGACTGAGCACGCACGCATGCAGGATTTTCACTCTCATACTTCCACCATCTTTTCTAGGCCAAAAGGCACACAGGTGGATGCCATAGGTTACCTGATGTTCACAAAGAAGGGCGAGAAAGGAATCATTTGAAATCATTTGTGCATTCCAGAAAAAGAATGAAGCCCAGTAAAAGCCCTTCTGTATTTATGAACTGCAGTCAGACACTAAATATTTCTAGAATTGTTTGCAGGGCATACAAAGCATTCTGTTAGTCTTTGCAGGGACAACGACGATGAGATGCAAATTGTCTTCTTAATGAAGCTTGTGTGATGAGACCAGAACCTTAAAGTCTGACCAAGTCATTTTCCTGGCCTGGGGGTTCAGAGACTACTCTTTGAAGGTGGGGATACAGCCTTCTCATTTTGTGTGGGATGAAAAAATTCCACTCTTGGAGTTTTAGTTGGCTTGTTTTTTTAACTGGGAAGAATCACTGAAATTGGGGAGGTCACATTTGGCTTGTCAGCCATTAACATTTTAGAAAAAATTAGTTATTAGGCTCTTGCCACTCACTGGGAGCCAAGCTGTGGAGTGCTTATTTTGAGGAAATAGAGAAGTTCAGAGAAGGCTGGGTCAAGTGGAATACACCCTGGGGATTCCTAGGCTATGTTGGGGACGGCAGGAGGCTGCTGGGTATGTGCCCAGATACTGTGGGTTTGACAGAGGTGGCAGGTGTCCAAGACATAACGCCGCATTCTGTTTCTGTATGGACAAGGCCTGGGCTTTCCCTCTTTATCCAGAGGCTGGGCTGGTTCCTCTCATACCTGCCATTCTGCCTCACCCCTTCCCACAGTAAAGAGCACTCAGCAAGAGTCCTTCATGAGGAAGAATGCTGTTGTGGGCAAATCAGTGGCTAACATTACCAAAGAGGTAAGAAGGGCGGACTGTATTCAAGGCCTTAGGTGGTGAGGGGGTGCGGGGACATCACAGCGGCCACTGGCTTCTCTCATCCTGCTTCTCAGCACACCGGCAGGAGCCACTGGCCTGTCCAGTACAGTGTTCCTTCATATCCCTGTATGTAGACTGCATTCATATCCTGTTGTTATTTTACCTATGGTACATAGTCATTAAATTTTTTTTAAAATTTGTGTAGTTGTTGCATAAAGCTTACCGTTTTCTCCAGTTTCAAGTGGTCAGCTCAGTGTCATTAAGTCCATTCAAATCATTGTGCAACCACTACCACTATCCATACCCAGGATTTTTTTCATCTTGCAAAACTGCAATTCGGTGCCCATTAAACAATAACTCCCCATTCTCCTTCCCCTCATCATCCCAGCAGCCACAATTCTACTTGCGGTCTTCTGTGAATCTGAAACTAAGTGTCTCATCTAAGAGGAATCATAAAATATTTGTCCTTTTGTGTTTGGCTTATTTCACTTAGCATAAAATCTTCAAGATTCATCCTTGTTGTAGCCTGGGTCAGAATTTCCTTCCTTTTAAGGATGAATAATGTTCTGCTGTCTGGACACACCACACGTTACCAGTATACAGTCATTTTCATGCTACTATTAAATGCAAGTGGTAAAAGGCTGCAGTAACTGTGAACATCTATGTCAACCACATGCAAACTTGTTCCTGGGCCAAGTGTCTTGACTTTTGAACTGGGAAGTCTGAAGCTCTGCTCCCCAAGGCCCTCTTCCTTCTCTAGTCAGAATCTGCACAATTTCGTAAGTCAATGGGAATGAAATACCTTTTGTTTCTGCCATTGGTCTCCTGAGTCTTTCTCCAAAATCTCAAGTACCAGCCATTTGAATGTGCCCTCTGTCTCCCAGATACAGGATTAAAGACCCAGAAGAGTAGCCTAGTAAATGTAAATGCTTCTTCACAGGGCACAAACTATACGCCTCATCTAACAAATATGTAAAATAAACTCTGCTCAATGTCTTGGACCGCAAGTGAGACCGTCTTCAGAAAGAAAGAGTCTTTACATTATAGAAGAAGATCTGGAAAGCAGCTGTTATAGTTTAGCACTACAAGCAAAGGACAGGATGGAAAACAAAAGCCAGGTTTGGGAAATACATTGAATCCCCGCTGGGCAGCTGTTTCTTTACTGTGACAAATGCTGAGCCGCTAGCATCAGTCTGAGACTAGAATAATCCTGTCCCTTGCTGGCAATGGTAATATTTAAAAGATTTTAATTACATTTCATGGAAATCGTTGAGATGATCTATGTTTGCTCATGAAAAGAGGCTGAGATAAATTCCACTGTGCAAAGGGGAAATCCATATCTTGTTTAATGAATTATTGCTTTCTATTATCTTGTTCTTTTTGTATAAAATAGGGTGCAGAGAAGCAAGGGACTCTGGAGGACCTCAAATTTTCCTCATGTGTTTTCACAACTGCGATCAAGGAGTTATCAAGGGAGAGCAGATGGAGAGGTTGTCTGGGCCCAGGCTTCATGATAATTCACACTCTTCATTCATTCTTTTCATTTCCTGCTGTTCTGGCCTTCCGGTTAGAACTACCCAGGGAGCTTGGAGGGACTTCATTTTCATCTAAATTGTTTTCATGAAACTGATCAAAGAAATATCTTGTGCTTTTTTGAGCAGAAACTCTTAAACTTTACTATGCATAGCAATCACCAAGACACCTTCCTAAAATCATTCAGAAGTTGTGACTCATCCCATGTGGGCAAGCACTCAGAAATCTACATTAAAAAATTTTTTTTTTTAGCCTAAAACTTCTCCTTCCCAACTCAGGGCTTAAGAGTCCATTTATCCGCAATTTTATTTATTTATTTTGACTGCCCTGCACAGCATGTGGAATGTTAGTTTCCCCACCCGGGATCAAACCTGAGGCCCCCTGCGATGGAAATGTGGAATCTTAACCACTGGACTACCAGAGAAGTCCAGGAACCTAAATTTTAACAAGCACACTAGACGTTGTTCTGGGGCCATAAAGGGCTATAAGAAAATACATTTTAAAACCATTTCTAATTCTTCCACCCAGAGAGGACCCCTGTTAACATTTTGATGTATTTTAGTCTGTTGAGGTATATATGTATGTGTGATTTTATATTTCTAGTTATCAACCAAATTATTCAAATTGGTATACTGTTTTTTCACTTAACATTGTTCTTAACAGTTTCCAAGGCTATTAGTTTCCAAAACACTGTTTTAATTAATAATCCCTTGTATAGAATGTATTGATTTATTTAGCCATCTTCTTAACATTGCCACTTGTATTGTTTCTTCCCTTTTACTTTTAATGTATTTGAACAGAAATATGTGTTTTGTTTTTCATTTATTTCCTTAAGATGGATTTATGGAAAGGAAATTAGATTTTTCAACCCAGGTTCTAAGAGAGAATTAAGCCCTAATGTCCTAAGGCATCTGTTGTCTGCATTGAGTTACCATCTCTCCGTCGCATCTAAAGTGGTATTAGTTTCCATCATCCTTGGGGAACTGAGAAAACACCCACTCACATTATTTTCTGTGTCCTGTGAGTCACATGAGGAACACTGGTTGAGAATGTGAACATTTTAAAGATTCTTTGCACTTATTGCAAATGGTTTTCTAAAATAATTCCTCGAGTAAATATCACCAGTAGCAAACATTTGATTTGTGGTCATTTTTGATAGAGCGGCTATTACTGTTTTACTTTGGCCTCATACATTATTTTATTTTGCACAGTTTGCAGGATTTTAGTTCCTGACCAGGGACTGAAGCCAGGCCCACATCAGTGAGAACCCAGAGTCCTAACCACTGGACCATGATGAGATTCTTGAGTGGCTATTATTTTTCAAAATATATTACAGGTTATTTCTGCCAACTGAATTGTTTTTTCTTGGAAGGTAGGAAGTATGGATTGAACATATAATTATGAAGTGATGAATCATTTTGACATATGATTTGTGGAATTGGTTTCATTTCTTAATATTCGCACTTGAAATTTTTTAATATTTTTCACAGTATCTAGTAAACTGTCTTGAGCACAGTTCAGTGAATGTCCTCTGAAAGAATTTGTGAATCCAGTCTGGAGAGTCAGACCGGACAGAGGAAGAACAGCTGGCGAATGGAGGAAAATAATGAAATGGAACAACCCTGGTGGACCCATTTCTATCTCCCACACTTCTAATAAATTCTCTTTTAATTGAGTTCAGCCTACTTTCGTTATATGCCTTCATGAATATCACATGTTACTCCTGTCATTTGTAAACAACAGAGAATAAGAATACACAGTGTAATATGTGAATCAATGACTTGTTGGTATAGACTCAGTATGTACAAGCCAAGGAAATAGTAAGGAAGGGAATCCTTATTGGTTAAGGTGAGGCAAGGACGACTCAACAGGAACATCTCAAGTGGGTCTAGTGGGGCTTGGTTTGGCATTCAGGGGGCAGAGGATAGCTCAAAGCCAGAGGAGAAGTTTAGAACCTAATAGAATTCATGTGGGATAAGAGGAACTGTGTGAACTCATAGGAAGAGGGAGTAAAGTTCCAGTGTTCTCTAGCATGGTGGTGGCAACAAACCAGGAAACAAAAAAGATAAAAGGAGACCTTTCTTTTCTTAATGGAGATTCTGGCTTCTAGTATATTCTCCATGTGATTTGGATTCTAAAAAAAAAAAAAACCTAGGGTCTTAAATATTTTTAAAGCTGAGCTGAACAGAGGTTTTTTTGAAATATAAGTAAATGTACATCTTGTCACCATCGGGAAGACTTTATAAGTGAAGAAGATAATGTCCATAATGTTTCAGTGTAAAAGTAGGGACTGCTGAAAGTGGGGTGTGGTGGGAAGAGAAGGGGGAGGAAGACCCTAAAAGGAGAAAAAGACACAGAAAAAGGAAGGAGAGACCCAGTAAGAGCCTCTGATAAGGGTAGTTAGTAACAGCTACATCTAACACACCTTGAAGGCCAGCTAGGTGTGCGCTACACCAGGACGTGTGCACTACATCCTGGCAGCCATACAGTAAGAACCACAATTATCCCCCATTGCTGTGAGGTAGACAGGAGGGTGAGGTGGATGGAGACGGAGAGGTTAAATGTTTTTCTCATAGCCCTTGAAGGGTGCCTAGGAGCAGTGATTTCTCTCCCACACAAAGCCTCTTTGGAAAAAGAAAAACAAAAAACCAGGAATGCATAACTTACCTGGAAGCAATTTTCCAGTGTGTTCTCCCATTTCAGTCTGGTAGAACAGCTTGCCACGTTTTTTTGGTAGTAATTTTCATCTTCTTTCGATAACTTCTCGGTTGATTTTTTCAGTTTATTGAGGAGCTAAAGTAAAACATCAGCGTCACATATTCAGGAACACATTTATGAAAGTCTTTGGTAATTCCAGAGAAAGAATTACATGCATCCCCATGATGAGTTTCTCATCTCCCAGCTAAAGTCACAAACAGTAACAGTAGATGATGAAATCAAACATCTTTCTCAGAAAACAGGGATGTCAGAACTGAAAGGAAGCCTAAGGCCCTTTCAATAGGATTCCTTCAGTTTTTCTATGAGGAAACAGAGGTCCTTAAATATGATGTGATATGTCTGCTTTCATCAGATGAGGGACGAGGCCAAATGACAGGTGAGGAGAAGCAAGTTCAGATCAGGAAGTTGCAACTTCAGACTGTAATCTACTGGTGATTCTTGTACTCTTATTTAGTAAATTCTTTAGTCCTCGGTATTTCTTACGGGCACAGGTAGTTCAGTGTAGTTCAGTTCAGTCACTCAGTCGTGTCCGACTCTTTGCGACCCCATGAATCACAGCACGCCAGGCCTCCCTGTCCATCACCAACTCCCGGAGTTCACCCAAACCCACGTCCATTGAGTCGGTGATGCCATTCAGCCATCTCATCCTCTGTCGTCCCCTTCTCCTCCTGCCCCCAATCCCTCCCAGCATCAGTCAACTCTTCGCATGAGGTGGCCAAAGTACTGGAGTTTCAGCTTCAGCATCATTCCTTCCAAAGAACACCCAGGGCTGATCTCCTTCAGAATGGACTGGTTGGATCTCCTTCCAGCCCATGGGACTCTCCAGTGTCTTCTCCACAGGTAGAGATTTGTAGTACAATTAGATAATTTGTAGAACTGGCATTAGGTCTGGAACATTCTGTCACTTCACTATGTAAACTCTGCAGTATAACTCTGGAATCAAACTTCAGGATTAGAGTCCTGGTTCTAACTGCCGGTGAGTTACTTAAACTACACAAGACACAGTTTTCTCATCTTTGTGATGGGCATAGCGATGCTCCCACTTCATTGTATTGTTTGTTTTCTGTTTTTGTGTTGTTTTTTTTTTTTGCTTTTGGCCACACTGCATGGCATGTAAAAATCTTAGTTTCCCAACCAGGGATTGAACCTGCTCCCCCCGCACTGGAAGCGCAGTCTTATCCACTGAACCACCACAGGGGAATCCCCACTGTGTTGTCTTGAGGAGTCCAGCAGGTGATGCAGGTAAGGGACAAGGCACACTGCTCAAAATTTATCAGTAGCATAGCACTCAAAGACAAGTGAGCATTACTATTACTAGTGAAGAGCCTGTGATTGTTCAGTCACTCAGTTGTGTCCGACTCTTTGCGAAGAGCCTGGTACATGCCCTTTTTCACTGTAAGTTATGGACAGCTTGACAAATGCTTTCCTACATTTGTCAAATGGGAAATCTCCAGTTTCCCATCAGGGATCCTGATTCCCAATAATCTGCACCTTAACAAAGAAGCCCCCCTGGCCGATCACCCAAACTGGCCATTCTGAAGGTAAAAATCAAAGTAATACAAAACTGTCTGGACCAGGATAGCTTGAATTGAATCCTCAAAATCTCATATCTTTGAGAAAGGAAGAAGTTGCCTTATATGAAGGATTCTCAGATTTTAATATGCCTAGGAATGACCAGACATTCTTGGAAATTTTCAGGGGCCCACAAGTAGCAATATTGATTCGGTAGTTCTCTAGCGGGATTGGGAAATCTGAATTTTCATTGCCTCCTCAGATGATTCTGATGCAAATGGTCCCAAGGGTCCCTCTGATCTAAGCAGTTTAAGAGTTCCAAGGATAGAGATAAATGTTTTTAAGAATGCCCCTCTTTATGTTTAAGGACATTTTGACGAACATTTCAGTAATGAACATTCATCGAAAATGCCAAATGTTAACACCATTCACTTTATTATTCCAGTTCACATGCTGGCCATTCAGCTGTCCCTCAGCTCTGATGTATGGTCTACTCAGGACATGGTTGGTTTTGCATATCAAGTGTAATGAGCCATGCATCTTTAGAGACATGAGCTTGTGAATTTTAGCCTAATAATGATACAGAGAAAGACTTGAATGTGCACCATGCTATACTTGGCCAAGTTATTGTTCTCTGGTTCTTACTGAGTGTGCCCAGGCCCCTAGCAATAAGAATGGAGTTGCTTTGGAGGTGACAACTCACGTTCATCAGCCTGCACTATATAACTATTGACTAGAAGTTTCTGCTCAGCAAACTTACAGCAAATGACCCCAAACAGATACAGAAGAATGGAGACTCATATACTCTAATTTAAGAAAATTTTCAGAAACTTTTCTTTAATTTGTCAGATTAAATACTTTTTCTTTGCTCTTTTCTTTCTCTTGGAACAAACATCTCATCCATTCATTCATTCATTCATCAACATTTCTTGACGCCGCAACTGTGTCATGTACTAGACACGGGGAATAGATAAAGGAATAGATAAGCTCCTTCTCTAGTTGGGGACCAACACAGACCACTGCTATTCTGTGTGATAGATCCCAGGACGAGAGACGTATCACAGAGTGACCCTTGTGTGAATAAACCTAAAATGAAAGTAGGAATTGGTTAGGCAGAATAGCTTGACGTGATATCAAAAACACATTATGGGTGAGGTTGGAGCACATAGTTTGAGAGGAAGAACAGCAAGTGAAAGCGCTGCAGAGTTAGGCAAGGATCAAGTCAGGGAGGGTCTTAAAGAGCCACATAGAGAAGTTGTTCTTTATTCTGAGGTCGCCTGGGTGTATTTTCAGGCTTTTTAAAGGAGAATGATACACTCAGATTAAAGTTCCAGAAAAGTGAGCCTGGCTTGTATATGGGGAATAGCTAAGGAGATGCAGCACTGAAAGCAAGACACCAGTTTCTCAACTGGAGTAACCCAAGTAGTGATGACAGTGGCCTGGGAGAGAGTAGTGGCTGTGGAGAGAAATATGTGCAGATAATTCAAGAATGATTTAGGTTAGGACTTAGAATTGGGAGAATATGGTGGATGGTAATATTCAAAGATATAGAAAACAGAGGCATAAAAAATACTTTTGGTAGAGGGGAGGGATGGTTTTGATTTTGGATATTGAGTTTGTTTGAAGTGCCAGAGTGCAGTTTAGAAACTGGTTTGGTTTGGAGATATAAACTGGGGTATCATCAGCAGAGACATAGTAGATGGAGCCTTGAGGAAGTATTTGTTGAGTACCTGTTGTTATTGAGCACTTGATATTGAGAGTACTGTGTCAGACTCGAGATAAAAGCGGAATAAAACAGAATGAGGCCCAGGAGGGATATCATCAGACACAGCAATATGGACAGTTCAGGCAGAACAAGGGAAGTCCATAAAGGAGCTTAAGAAAAAATTGACAGGGAAACCAAAAGAGTAAGATTTGTTGAAGTTGAGAATATTTCTAGAAGGGGAAATTCAATGGTGATTAACGCCTCTATGAAATTAAATTGAATCAGAACTGGAAAGCACCCATTAGCTTTAGCAACAAGGACCACATTGTATTTAAGGCAAGAACATTCCTAGCAAATTGGTGGGGAAATCTTGGTGGTTGCTTTGAGAAGTGAACAGATGAGGAAGTGGAAACAGAGCACAGATAACCCTTTCAATGAATCTTACTGTAAAAAGAAAGAGGGACTTCCCTTGTGGTCCGTTGGTTAAGACTCTGTGCTTCCAGTGTAGGAGGCATGGGTTCAATCCCTGGGCAGGGGTGGGGACTAAGATCCCACATGCTGCACAACACAGGCAAGAAGTCAAAACATAAAGAGACGATATGTGGAGAGGAACAGGACTGTGGTCATGGAGGGTATCTCCCTGACTCTTTCTACTCTCCCAAGATGGAGGGAAGTTGAGAAGGCTGATGGGAAGCAACTTAGAGAGGAGTCTGTCTGAGATCCAGGAGAGAAGGGAATAATCAAGGGAAGGGTCACTGAGAGGAGGCGGGGATGGGAGTCAGAATGCAGGATGAAAAGCTGGCCTGTCCCACTGCGCCGCAGCAGGCAGGTGGCCGTGCTGACCGCTGTGTTCTCGGTGACGCTGTAGGTGAGATAATCTGCCGAGAGTGCATGATGGCGACCAAGTAGTGAGAAGCTTGAAGATGCAGATCAGCTTCTGGGGAGAGTAAGGACTGCTGAGCAGGAAAACAAGAAGGACTGATGAGTGGCATCAGACCAGGCCAAGAACATGGGCAGGCCTCTGCGAGAGGCAAAGATGAGTGCCGCCGTAGGTGTTTAGCCTTGGGACTAACACTGAGAAAGCTACCAGACAAAGTGATGAAGGCAGTAGGGGTCTGTGATGTAACGACAGCCAAGGGTTATAGTTAACAGGACCAGCTGGAGAAAGGTGGGAGGAGGATCAGAGACTTCTGTCTCCCAGGAAAGCGGCTAATGAGGGAAGGAAGCAGAAATTCAACACTTAGCTGTCCATCCTTTTCCCCTTGTTATTCCCTGATGTCAGTGAAGAATAGCTTCTAATGACGGCCCCGAATGCCTACAGCAGGGTCCCAGAGCTTAGGTTTTTAACCTACTTTGGTTTTGCCTCCTCCTTGGAAGCTGTCTCATTATTTAATCCTTGTTATTATGATCATTTCAGTCTGTGAAGATTGACTCAAGAACCTTGTAAAATCTTGCTAACAATGAATTTAAGTTATTCAGCTAATAGTTTCTCAGGTGAGATAGAGTTGGTGATGACAATTCTTGTCTTCTTTTAAGGATGTTTTGGGTTGCAGTGTGTGGCCTGCATTTTCTTAGAGGGAGCCCATCTTTAGGGGAAGATACTGACTATTTCAGAAGTTTCCAGTCTGGGGCACACACCACAAGGGGTATGCAAGATAATTAATATCCCAATAATATTTGTGTTCATTTCTGCATAAAGAGAGTGTTGCAGCTTGCTCTTATTCAATATGTGAACTGATACTGGTGCCCACACATGGACAGTTGAGGATTCTGAAGTGTTCTGGAGGGGCAGTGGAAATTTTACAACATGAGATGCTGATGTGGGTCCTTACATGCATTTCTTCACTCTCAGTATCTATGTACATGTGTCCGTCATAAGGAGTCTGGATCATATGGATCTGCAGATGTATTATCTAGCTTTATTTATTTATTAATTTATATTTTTGGTCTCACCACTCAGCATTTGGAATGTTAGTTCGCTGACCAGGGATTGAACACGAGTCCTCTGGAGTGGAAGCTCGAAGTCTTAACCACTGAACTGCCAGGGAAGTCCTCACCTAGCTTCAGTTAGGTTCACACACAAAATTGACACATGCTTTATGCAAATTTCTGCTGTGAAGCTATAGGTTGATGTTAACAATGCAAGCACGAGAAAGCCACAGGAAATGCTAACAATACAAATGTGAGAATGCCACAGGAAAACGTCAGAGCTCCCGCTTTCTCCAGCTCAGGATGACGGCTGCATCATCACCCGTGTGAAAAGGTGAAAACTGGTGTGATCTAACAAGAGCTGATAAGAAGCTGACCAAAACCTTGACATTATAAAGAGGACATACTAGAAACACGAATTTATATTTCACTAAAGCTGAAACTCTAGTACTTTGGCCACCTCATGCGAAGAGTTGACTCATTGGAAAAGACTTTGACGCTGGTGGGGATTAGGGGCAGGAGGAGAAGGGTATGACCGAGGATGAGATGGCTAGATGGCATCACTGACTTGATGGACATGAGTCTGGGTGAACTCCAGGAGTTGGTGATGGACAGGGAGGCCTGGTGTGCTGCGATTCATGGGGTCGCAAAGAGTCGGACACGACTGAGTAACTGGACTGAACTGAACTGAACTGAACTGAGGGTTAAGGCTGAACCTTGTCCCACATGTATATTTTATTTGTATATGTCACTGAATGACTATATGAAGTCATCATGATCAACTAATCACTGAAAATATTATTTCATTTTTACCACATCCTTTAAATATTTCCACTTTTTTATGTTTTATAATGTTTATAACATTAATATAATATAAAAGTATAAATAGGGTATACAGGATAGGTAAAGTACATTATATGTTATGCATATGTATATCTTATTTGGGGTATGAGCTTATTTGGGGTGTTTAATAGGGCTCCTTATCAAAAACATTGGACACTGGTTTGCTTTGTCATCTGTTGATAATACCTTTCAAAAATATGTGGAGACCAGGAATAACTTTGGATCCCATCTCATACTCTGCCACACTACAGCTCTGCAGAGACCCCACACAGAGATGGAGTCAGCCAGTTCTCCTGTGTTCACAGCTAATGGCAGGAAGCTCATCCATCTCTAAGCCACATGTACTCAGCTGGCCATGAGATGTTACCTTCTGCTTCTCTTTCTCAGTTGTAATCTGCTTGGAGCTTTCTACAAGATGGAAAAGTGCTTCATGCTTCTTGGTGCTAACCATCAATTTCTTCTTGGCCTAGAGTCAAAAACATACAAGAAAAGCAAAGAAGGATCAGAAACTGGTGTCAAGAGAGAAACTCTTCTGTTCTGGAACAAGTTATATTCATGTGCTAGCTTGAATGATGGTGTATTTTTAGTTCTTCGTTTATGTCCTCACCCCAAAATCTGCTAAAACACCACAGTGGCTAATATTTTGCCCTGAGAACTATTGTATATTTTTCCATTGCATTGAGTTCATTCAAGAGGGTCATATATTTTGTTAAATCATTGACGGCTAAGTCTACAAACCATAATTGAGGTCATTTTAAGATGCTCTCCTAAAACTTAGAGCAAAAGGGAAATTTTGCTCCCTGATGCCCTGGCTTGAGAGCTGGGCATCTGCCTGACATCCTGCGAATTGCCCTGAATTTGCAGCAGGCAGGTGGAGGGAGGAGTTGGGAAGGAAGAGCATTTAAAGTCCCCCTCCTCTGCTGATGCCTCCAACCTCGGCATGGATTATAATTTAAGTGATTGTTCTCTGTTGCATCCAGCCCCAGCTCTGGATGTTCCAGAGATAAATCAATAGAATCTGGTTTGAGTTGGATTCAGCCTGTTCAGGAACCGGGTCGATTGAAAAGGCTGTATGGTTTTTCACCTCAAGTTGCAAGGACTGTAAAACCAGATAATGAAGGGGAAAATCTACGTCTCTCTTCCCTTAGGAAATCAGAGGCAAAGCCTTCTGAATGTCTCTAAACACGTGAAACCTCTATAAAAGGGAATTCAAGAAACAAGCAGCTCGGAGAGCCCGCCTCCTCCCACCTTCTGTTGGTCACATGCCTGCTGATAAACGAGAGCAGGAGGCAAGAACATTTGGTCCTTTAAGGCTTTTCACTTGCGTCTCCAAAACAGACTATGCTTCATCACTGAATGAAGACATTCTGAATCCCTTGAATTGTAACTGGAGAGAAAATTATTATAGCACAAGCATTTTATGTTCTCTAATTTCTCTGTCAATCTTCATAAAAATAAAATCGTTTTACTTAGAAAAATTACTTGGTGGAAACTGGGAAATAAGAAGGGTTTTTTCTTGTTGTTGTTCCTGAAAGCAGTGACAGCTACTGAAAATGGTTTCTCTTCCCATCTATTATATCAAATTTTCCATGAAAGGTGAATATTTAAGAATGAATTTTTTGAAAACAAACTGTTTGAGAAAGCTCATAAATCAAGAGCAAACTTGGAAAAAAATGACTGGACACTGTTTATGGGATGTTCACATATTTACTATAAAAGTGATTCTCATGAGCATCCTTTTACTGGGATTACTATTGTCAGTATAGAAATTCACTTTTCTCAAACATTTATAATTAATGTCCTTGTCTTAGGGAGCCCTCGGTTCCAGCAGCAGCTTCAGAGGCAACACTGAGGGCTGAAATGGGGCCCCCAGTTTCTGAAGGTGTCTCCCCTTATTTGGCAGTCATGAGTGTCTACTTGAGAAAGAAGGATCTCTTGGGGGCACCAGTACTTTAGAGATGAAAAAGGAGAATTTCAACTTTGGGAGTCCAAGTCTTCTCGAAGGGGATCATTGGGTTTTCTGAGCAGATTCCCTCTGCACTGGCTTCTAGTCTTTCCCACTCAAAATGAATTCCTTCTAAACTGGATTGTTCTAGAATAATCTTCTGTACATACATATGGGCACCATCTGTGATTCTCTCTGCTTACGACCATATAATGATGCCCTAAATTCTCACATCAGATCATAACTTCTCTCCTTAGAAGTCATTCACTATTTCCTGCACACATGTTATTAATATCTAGCCAGTATACTTTAAATTACATGAAACAAGAACCATGTCTTAGTGCAGTGTGCTGCACAAGAAGTGGGTCGTACATATTCATGGAACCAGTACAGGCATTCCCCTTTACACATCTTTACCCATCCCTCAACCATGCTCCTCTCACTGCAGAAACAGAGGTCACGAATGGCCTTCTATAAAAGACAAGACCAAAACTCAGTATTCATATCATGCCCTAAGTTACAAATTCTACAGAGAGGCAGTCAGTGTAGGTAATGGTTAAGGTCAGTAACCTGGAGCTCAGGTTACTTGGTTCAACTATTAACCAGTTTTGTAACCTTAGAAGATTATTAACCTCTGTGTCTACACTTCCCCACCCATCTATAAAATGGGACAACACATAGTCATATACCACATTGGTTGGTTTTTGTGATGATTCAATACATAAATATATATAGCACTTGACATACAATAAAAGCTACTTATTAGCTATAAATGAAAGCCATATTTGGAGTTTTGCTCCTCTATAGATTTAGTTGAAAGATTTGTTGTTGTTTAGTCATTAAGTTGTGTTAGTCTCTTGCGACCCCATAGACTGTACCCCTCCAGGCTCCTCATTCCATGGGATTTCCATAGACATATCTATATAATAACTCAGATGAGGAAACATTCTTCTCTTCAGTCAGCACTTACAAATACTGACACTAAAGTACATGGGGCTTCCCTTCTGGCTCAGATGGTAAAGAGTCTTCCTGCAATGCTGGAGACCCAGGTTCGATATCTGGGATGGGAAGATCCCCTGGAGAAGGGAATGGCAATCCACTCCAGTAGCCTTGCTTAGAGAATTCCATGGATAGAGGAGCCTGGCAGGCTACAGCCCATGGGGTTGTAAAGAGTCTGAACAATTGAACACTTTCACTTCAGAAAAAAAAAATATCCCATTTGTGCAAATGCCAAAAGCTTCAATCCTGAATATTGAGTTTATACAAATGACATTTGTGTATACTTGCCTTAATTTGTTGATTCCAGTTGCTAATGACAAGATTTGCTGTCCTCTCAACTTCGTTATCAAGCTATCAAGGGGGAAAAAGGGAAAAAAAATTTTTTTCTGTCTTTTTGTTGAGTCATGGTGCTGGCTTATTAATTACAGTACAATTAGTGTCATAAGCAATAGAAATTTTAAAACCTCACAGTGGACATATTTCCTGAGAAAGTAGCCAACTCTCTTTTCCTCAGGTCAAGAATCCTATCACAGGATTTAGTAGGAATGCATTTGGTTGGTAAGATCATCATGTCTAATATAGGGTTATATTAAAGAAACATAAATGGGTACAGTCTGTGTGGAGTGGAGGAGGAACTTGTGTAACTCGATATCCCGTCTCATCCTCACTTCCTTTTCTGCTTCATCCTGTGCAGCCCACACTTTAACACCCTGAGAAATGGTAAAAGTCCTTCAGTGCTAACTTAGCTAAGTGTCTTATAATTTCTGAAGTGAATACTGCTTTAATTTTAAAGAGATTGAATCCTTCATCATAATTAACTTCTTCTCCTACTTTACAGTAGCCAGTGGAACAGTAATAAAGCTGATGAAAATGGACCTAGGCAACCTCATAAGGAGACCAGATTTAAGTGAGGGCAAAACCTTTTACCCAAACTATAGACCTTTCCTCTAAACCCTTAGACCAGCCATCATTCAACCACCTTGAGATCTTGCAACACTGTACTTTTATTTTTTCTTATCAGTTCATTAAACTTGGATTATATGTTTTATTGTAACAAATATGATTAAAATAATTTTATGCATTGTGCCACTTTTGACTTTCTGTGGCCGAAATGCGGATCAAGTTCACTTTAAAAATTCAAATCTTTTGTGAGAAAATGTGATAGGGTGATAGGGGTGCAATGTTATTTAGTCACTCAGTCATGTCCAACTCTTTGTGACCCCATGAACTGTAGCCCACCAGGCTCCTCTAGAGGTCCATGGGATTTCCCAGGCAACAGTACTGCAGTAGGGTGCCATTTCCTTCTCCAGGGGATCTTCTAAACCCAGGGACTGAACCTATGCCTCTTGAACTGGCAGGCAAATTCTTTACCGCTAAGCTCCCAGGGAAGCCCAGGGGTGCAATAGGGATGGGCAAATATGAAACAATTATGAACTGAACCAGCAGTGTGGGGACCATGATATTAATTATCTAAAGCAATGGGATAAGAATCATAGCACTGTGTTTGATTTAGTAAGTACTAAGGAAATGCTGGTGATTATCATTATGTGGTATGAAAATATTTTGTAATTAATGAAATATAGACTAGTGTTTGATTTCTATTATGATGATTTGCAAAGGCAGAAGATTATATTACTTTCTGATAACTACTGTAAACTTCCCCATCATCCTAGCCCTAAGGAAGGCATCCATTCTAGTAAAAATACATGGATGTTCACCCAACATTGATTCCATTTCCTGACTTAGTTTCATAAGTTCAAATAAGATTTTTCAGTATCATTTCTCTTCCATCAGGGCTTTCATAAATCCCCTCATCCTTACCACCTTTAAGACTGGCTTTCTCTGGCTGTGGTCACTTAAAACTCCACTTAGCTATGGCCCCTACCCTTTGCAAAGACCTACTGTTACTGCTCTGAACTTCTCACCTTACCAGACAGTGACACCATCTCTATTAGAGCTAAGTAGTGTTTATTAAATACCCCTTTATGTTGCCTGGAAATATATTTTGAAGTACTTACTGACTATATGATGCACAAATCAAAGGAAAAGGAGCGCAAATGAAACTGTTCTGGAAGGAAAAGTACATAGGCCATACAGATGACCAGGTGCCCTGCAAGTATTATTCAGTTTTCTTTAATTTTAAGGCTATTTGATACCTATAGCAATACCTGTTATTGTGTTAACCTAATCTCAAACTGAAAAGTATAAAAAAGCATTTCCTCTTAAAATTGTGTTTATAATTCTATTTACTAAAGGAATACTTATTTATTGAAAAGCAATATAAATACCAAAAAATACAAAAAAATTAAATAAAAATAGCCTCTAATTCCACTGTCTAGAGATAATCATTCTGGGAAGGTGCATCTAGGTTTTTTTTCTATGCATATATACACACATTTATTTTACAAAATTGAAATTACATTGTTAGATTTGCTCATTTTGTTTTTTAATTTAGCACTACATCCCCATACCATTAAATTATTCTATAAGATTTTTAATGGTTACATTCCATTGCTTGAATTTATCCTAATTTATTTTTGGAAGATGAAAATGTCTCCATTTTTTCACAACTATAAACAAGGCTTTAACAAACATCCTCATACATAAATCTTTGGATTTGTGTTTATTTTTATGATAAAATTCCTAAAACTTAGTATCACTTTTCGATTACCTAGCTCTTGAGCCAAAGACAGAAATCTTGCTTTAACAGGGAAGAAAAGAAATATTATGACTCACTGATTTTCTCTTTTTTTCATGTGCACTCAGGACTTGATGAGCTGGTTTTATTGCTTCCAACTCAATTGCTTTGCCAAGTTTTCTGGAAATAGAACATAAAAGACACACAAGCCTACTATTAGGATTTATATCTACCTTCCAAATTATTTTCTGAGGAAATAAAATAGTGTGTTACAGCATATCTACTCAGTGCAAGTTTGCACGGGAGTATTTGTAGTATACCCACTTTAAATATTTATGACTCCCTTTGGGGTTGGAGCAAGGCTGGGCTGTTGAGTACTCACTGATGCAGGTCCCCTGCAGACTTCATGCCCTCCGAGACCCAGGCCCAGGCACTGACAAGACAGCTGGAGAGAAAAACAAGGGAGGACAAGTATGGGTGTCATTTTCCCAGGAGTCCCAGAATAAAGCATCCCATCTGATTCCTGCATTTGGCAATTGTACTCATATCCCCAGTCCTGTTTCAATTTCTCCATGGAATTAAAGCCAACATATTTATTTGCACTGTAATCATTACATGAGCTGCTTTCTTTTCCCCAGTCACTTTCATTCCAATTTCCATTTCATGTCTCTAAAGTATCAGGGAAATAAAGTAAGCAAGGATGAGAAGGCATTTAGAACAGGTGGGAAAGAGCATGCCAGAGGTAGAAGACCCTTAAAGACAATCTTTTCAGGCTCTTCATTTTACAGATGAACCAACAGAGGCTCAGAGTTGAGTGATGGATGACTTCAGAGCCCTGCTCATTCCCTGTGTGCTCCTCTTGCAGTTGGGGTATTAGCTCAGATTCCCTGCTGGCCTTTAGGAACACAGCTCAGATACTCCACAGTATTGTGAACAGTATCTCAATTTAACAAAAGGGTTGCTCTGCCCTGACCCAAGTAGCACAAAGAGAGAATCAAGAAATATGATGCTATTTTTCTCCTACATATAGTTGGCCGTCAAATAGCAAGCCCATTGTATCAATAAACCGAAGGGATAGAGCCAGTGTAGACTTTGATGGAAAGGAGAGGACAGATCGGTGCCCTTACTGAGAGCAAGATGACACAGAGATTTTGCCTCCAAATGACTTGGGTTTGACACGCCGTGAGGGTTTGTCAGGCTGCACCTGGCAGCCGCAGAATGGGAGAACTAGATCAAAGGATGTCAGATTTTCTATGCATCCAAAACCAGGCACAAAACCAGGCATAAGAAAGGACCTACTGTATGCTCCCAATTATAGGAAAGTCCAGAAAAAACAAAATAATCTAGATTGAAAAAAAGCAGATCAATGTTACCTTGGGACTGTATTGGGGAAAGGACTATAAACAGGTACAAGGCATCTTTTGGTGTGATGAAAATAGGTATATTTTGATTTTGGTGGCGGCTGCATGGTGTATACTTCTAACAAAATCGATCAAAATATATACTTAAAATGTGTGCTTATTATTGCATGTAAATTAAATCTCAGTAGAATTTTTTTTGTGTCTGTTTGTTTTGCAAGAAATCCAAGTACACTTTCAGGAAGAGAATCTGACTTTTGCCCCTAGGAGGCACAAGGCAGCAGAGCAGGAACATGAAGGCATTGACCTCAGAGGGTCTGTGTCTGAATCTACAAGCTCCCCTTTGTGTCCTGCTTGACCTTGGAAGAATCACTCAGTTTCTCTGACCCTCACTTAATTGGTCTTTGAGAATAGAAATAATTTGGGTTATTATACAAGTACCTCACAGAAATTATATGAGGTAGGTTTTATTTCCATCTTAAATGCGCTATACATTGAGAGGGAAGGTAGGGACTTTTCAGGTGGCACAGTGGTAAAGAATCCACCTGCCAATGCAAGAGACTCAGGTTCAATCTCTGGGTGGGGAAGATCCCCTGGAGGAGAAAATGGCAACCCACTCTAGTATTCTTGCCTGGGAAATCCCATGGACAGAGGAGCTTGGCAGGCTACAGTCCATAGGGTCGTAAAGAGTCAGACACAATTTAGGGACTAAGCATGAGATTCCTAATCCATCCAGTTGGTAAGTAATAGAGCCAGAATTAAAACCTGGGCAATCTGAAAAGGTCTATTTATATTCAACCAGGGTGCTCTACTAGTTTCTTTGTAGGCTGAAACTGTTAGTCACTCAGTCATGTCCAACTCTTTGCGACTCCATGGACTGCAACCCACCAGGCTCCTCTGTCCATGGACTTCTCCAGGCAAGAATACTAGAGTGGGTTGGCATTCCCAACTCCAGGGGATCTTTCTGACCTCGGGAGTGAACCCAGGTCTCCTGCATTACAGGAAGATTCTTTACCATCTGAGCCACCAGGAAAGCCCCAGGCTATTAAAATACTGTCCTAAAAATCAAGCTCAAAGTCAGAGCGATTTCAGAGCCACCATTTGCTGTTATAGGATGATGCCTAAGGAGGAGTAAGAATGCTCCACAAGGCTTCTATTTTCTCTTTCCCTCTTTCTTTTACCATCAGAAGGGGTCTTTGTAATGACACTGCCGTTGGGTGACATCTGCAAACAATAGTCAAATCTTTGTAACAAATTATCAACTAATGGACTGTTTTATAAGAATACCAATATCTTTCCTCTCTTTCCCAAGAGAAGTAATTGACTTCATTTTCAACTGAATTGCAAAAAACTTGCGAACCAACATTTTTTTCAGCACCTGATCTGTTAATGTCTTTACATATGTTATCTCATTTAATATGCATCCCAGTACCCACCCTCCCCACAAAGGAGCATACCTTGTTACTCCATATAACAGAAGAAGAAATCAAGGGAGGCCAGGTTATTTGTTGAAAGTCATAAAATTGAGATAAAGCGGGATACACACTTCAGGACTTCAAGACCTTCTGACTTAACAAATCTGCTTCCCAAGTTATCATCACCAAGGCCTTTTCTGAATATGATCTTAGGCCTCACAATGACACAGGATGAATTCAGTTCTGAAATGCATTATCTGTGTCACAAGTTTCTTAAACTCTCCAAGCTTTAAGTCCTTGTGTGTAAATAGGGATCATAAAGACTTCTCAGAGATTGTTGTGAGGATTAAATGTAGCAAATCTAGAAAAGCATTTAAAGCAGTGTCTGGCACACAGTAAGTGTCCAAGAACTGGAAACCAGGCTTGATGCTCTGGACCTGCCACCTTTATAAAAGGAAGCTGGAACTGAATGTATATTGAAGGAGGAAACAAACAGAACAGGCTCCACCTTGAAAGCAGGACTCCATCTTGGGCTGGACCCTGGACTTTGAGCAGATCAGTATCTACGGAAAGGACAAACCGACTGGAAAACCAGACCCTCCCGATGGAAGAGCCCCAGGGTTCGTAGGTAGACTCTCCATCACCTAAAAGAATACCCTAATTATCTGTGTAACCGAATAGAATCAGAAATTCAATTATGCTTATTGGGGTATGACCTCAGGCCTATTGATAATTGTCCATGGTTAGCTACCTAGGCTTGAGGCATATCATGGGTTTAAGGCATACAAATCACGGGTTAACTTTGATTGTATTCTTCTTGTCCTTTGTTCAGACTAGTTTCAGAGAATTTGGGGAGGTGGATTTGAGCACGTACACTTAGGGTATACAAGGTTTTCACAAAAACTGGCTGGGGTTCTTGGCTAAGAGAAGACTCTGCCTTGGGCCCGCCAGTGTAATAAACTGCACTCCACTATCTGCACTGTCCTTCTGAGTGAGTTTGTTTCCTGGAACACGTGGCTACAACAATGTCACTTTTTAAACATTATTTTTAAGAGTGATTTTTGCCTTACCTCTTCCATGTACTTACTTTTTCTTTGTGCTCTGTAATGTTTTGCTTAGCTTGGTTGCCAGTTTCTGAAGTCCTTTGGCATAATTAATCTCCAGATTTGCCCTGTTAGCAAAGGGAGAGTTGTTGGATAGGATACAATGACTGGAAATCAAGAAAAACACACATACATACACAAAGATTTGAAGGAGGACTCAGGCTGATAATGTAACGCGTAAAGAGATGATTTGTCTACTACAAGGATTCTCCTGTCCTAGGCATAATCCTTAAGGATATCCAGGAGAGTCCTAAAAAGGAAGAGAAGTTTTAATTTAACCTTCTTCTACAGTAGTGTTATGGGTTGGACTGTATTCCTGAAAGGTTGTTGATAAGCCATGAAAGACGCTGGGATTCTTGGCCTCCGGAGGAGAAGAATTCAATCCGGGGCCAGAGACAAGGCTTGATTGCTCAGAGCTTTTGTGTAATAAAGTTTTATTAAAGTATAAAAGAGATAGAGAAAGCTTCTGACAAGGACATCAGAAGGGAGCAGAAAGAGTGCCTCCCTGCTAGTCTTTAGCTGGATGTTATATAGTCGTGTCCAACCCTGTGCGACCCCATAGACGGCAGCCCACCAGGCTCCCCCATCCCTGGGATTCTCAAGGCAAGAAACTGGGGTGGGTTGCCATTTCCCTCTCCAATGTGTCAAAGTGGAAAGTGAAAATTGAAAGTGAAGTCGCTCAGTCGTGTCTGACTCTTTGCGACCCCATGGACTGCAGTCTACCAGGCTCCTCTGTCCATGGGATTTTCCAGGCAAGAGTACTGGAGTGGGTTGCCACTGCCTACTAGCAGTCTGCTAATTAAAGAAAGGAAATGTCTCAAAACTCAGGGAATGGTATCAGGCCCCCTCACCCGCAAGATGCGTTTTGAGATGACCTTGGCACCAGGTGAGTCATCCCGGGCCATAAAACGATTGACATGAATCTTGAAGAAGGGCAGATTTCCATACAACTATACAGTTTCATTAACCCAGATTAGGAGAGCAGTGTATGAGTATAACATACTGGTTTGTCTGAGCCTTTAGGCAGAACTGACTTGAAGACTGAGTCTGGGGTAAATACATAGCACATTAACAAAGCTTAAGACAAACATTTCCATAAGAAAAATGCATTGGTTAGCTCAAGGTTTGAGAAAAGTTAAGCTCAGGTGGAACCAGATGTCATAATGGCAACACAGAATTTTAAGAGAAACCTCTTTTTAAATTTGTATAGAGAAGGGGGGAAAAATGCAACACTAGTTTGTTTCCTCCTGCCATTAAGAGAGAGAAAAAAAATGTCTGACACTTGCAGCCTATCTCCTCCGTTTGGAGACCCCTGGCCTTCCTGCTTGTTACCCTCTCATGCTTAAGTCCTAACCCTTTTGTCTGTGAATGTGACCTTATTTCAAAATTGAGTCTTTGCAAATGATCAAGTTCAGATGTAGTCACTGGATGAGCTAGAACTCAATATGGATATGTCCTAATGAAAGGAAGAAATTTGAGCATAGACACACACAGACACACACACGGAGAATACTGTGTAAAGATGAAGAGGCAGAGATCGGGATGATGAATTGCAAGCTAAGGATCCTGAAGGTTAAACGCCAGTAGCTAGGGGAGAGGCATGGAACAGATCCTCCCTCACAGTCTCTGGAAGGAACCAACCTGGCTGCCGCATTGATCTCAGACTTCCAGCCTCCAGGACTGTGACACAATAATGTTTCTGTAGTTTAAGCTACAATAAGTGACAGTAAGACTGGAAGTTTAGTTACCCAGTCTGTGGTGCCTTGCTATGGCAGTCCTTGCAAACTATTCCAACTCCTTTCCTACTTATCCTGAGACATCAGCACCATCAGACTAGCTCTAGACTATAATAGCTGGTAATAAGATAATAATGGAATTAACCAAAGAGTAACTTTCTAATTGGGGCTTCCCTGGTGGCTCAGTAATAAAGCATCCACCTGCCGATGGAGGAGACTCGGGTTCGATCCCTGGGTGGGGAAGATCCCTGGAAGAGGAAATGGCAATCCACTCCAGTATTCTTGCCTGGAAAACTCCATGGACATAGGAGCCTGGCAGGCTAGAGTCCATGGTGTTTCAAAAGAGCTGGACATGACTTAGCCACTAAACAACAGCATGCTTCCTAATGGGCCAACACGGGATTTAGAAGATGAATTCCCATGAGTGTGTATGCAAGACAAGACCCGTTAGGGAATCTGGGCATGCCCCTCAAAAGAAATCTCAGTTCTTTGGGATAGATTGAATCACTCTTATCTTAAACTGATTTTTCCATGTCCCATTCTAGGTCCATCTATAACTAAAATGAAGACACATTTTTATTCATCTCCTCACTTTTCAATGAAAATAATAAAAATGTAAGAAATTAAGTTGAATTTATACTATGTTTTTCATCTTACTATAGACCAGAGAGTCTTTATTACATATTTTTCAGTCTTTCAATTCTATTTTTATTATAAAACATCTTTAAAAATTATTTGACTCCATTTCATTTGGGGAACAATCTCAGGACTCTCCAGTAATTAACTTAATACTTGGATGTTCTCACACAAATTAGACTCAGTGTTATGGACCAAAGAAGGAAAGACAGTTCTCTTTTGTAAGAGAAATTCAGACATCATGGGCTATGAACCTGTTGCTAAATTTCTATTCATTTTTCTTCATTAGTAGAGCTGTGCACCAAGTTATTTTTACCACTTTTTAAAAGAAAGAAGACTGTTGCAGGATGTATGTTAAGGCCTAGGTGCAGAAAATACCATTTGGTAGCAGGCCTTGTTCAAGAATAAGAAAAAATTAAGGCAAATATTTTTAAATAATGAAGATGATAAAGAAATAACTCATAGTGTTATAAAAAGATTTCTCTGCTCTTGGAATAAGTTCTGACTGATGGAGAGAGAGAGTCCTGGTTGGCAGCAAGCTCAAAGAGACCACCTCCCTCAATGAACTTGAATGTTCTAGAATCCCAGGAGAGGCTAACACTCAGTAAAGTGGCTTTAGGAAACTTTAAAAGGAAGTAATCGGACTTACCCTAAGGGGTTTTATGATAATTAAGATGTGGCAATCACCCAAATAGAGGCTCAAAGATGAGAGTGATGTCTATTGACCTGCACCATCTGACCCCTGGTCCTCTTTCTGATTTCTTCTCCTGTCATCCCCTTGTTCACCATACCCTTGTTCAGTAGCCATTTGTCATCCTGCCTCAGGGTCTTTGCACATGCTGTGGCCTCTGCCAGGTAGTTTGTCTGCTACATAACCCCATGGCATTCTCCTTCATGTCAATTTCAACCAGTCTTGTGCAAACATCACTGCCTCAGAGGCCTATTGAAAAGAGCATTCTTGTCACTATCCCCTACAGCTTTATTTATGCCTTAGCATTTATCACTATCTTACATCACGTAATTTTTTAGTGTGCTTCTTTGAACATCTCTAGTGTGTAAGCTCCATCAGGGTCAGGATTTTGTATTACTCATTGCTATATCTCTAGGCTTAGAACAGTGCTTGGCATGTTATTGGTACTCAGCATGTATTTCTTGAATGAATGAATGGACTTCCTATGAGGTCTTGGTTAGGATTTGTAACCAGTCTCCACTACAAGTCTGTTCTCATTTCACTACTTTTGAAAACTTTAAACTGCTGAATTATTTAAATTCAGTCCCACAAGTTTGAACTGTGCTCAGCTCTGACGTCAGTGTACATGACTCTCTAGCACTTGCAACAGCTAGACACATAAACCCTCTCCTAACCCATCCTAACCAGAGGGATCTTCAGGAGTTTCATTTCTAGCATTCCATTCTTGCTTGGAAGCCACACATAGAACATTAAATGTGATGATGCATTTGTTGTGCTCACATAGTGATAGGCATCAAATGAGTTCTTAATAAATATTAATTTTTCTAATATTGTTAGGGAAGCACCCTGATTGAAACCGCCCACCCTGGCCAGGCACCATAGTAACATTTGCATGAGTTGTTTTATGACAGGAGGTTCTGGTAAGGAACATGGAACTAATAAACCTCCGCCAACTGGAAGAGTTCGGGAAAGGTCAAAAGGAGACACCACATGTCTGACCACCTCCCAGAATCCTCCTTTCTGGCAACCATCTTGGCTGAACAAGGCATGCACCACCAGGAAGATCTCTGAGTCAAAATGATTGGCTAAAGAAAACACAGAAACTAATCCCATCACCATAAAACCTGAGACTGCAAGCCATGTGACAGAGAAGTTCTCCTGGGTTCCCTTACCCTTCTGCTCTCCGGCCAGGCGCCCTTTCCCAGTAAAATCTCTTGCTTTGTCAGCACATGTGTCTCCTCGGACAATTCATTTCTGAGTGTTAGACAAGAGCCCAGTTTCGGGCCCTGGAATGGGTCCCCCTCCCTGCAACAATATGATTATGAGTATGTATCCAAAAGAATTTCTAAACATTCAGAACAGCCCAAATAAACAGAGACAGAGAGGTGTGGGGGAAAGAAGGCACAATTTTCTCCTCCACGGCTGCAGAACCATTCTGAATGGCTCCCACAGGAAAGGGAATGCTGTCAGGCACAGGCTCTTCCTCAGAATTCAGTTTCACTTTTACACAGTTCTTGTAGGTCGTAAAAGATAGCTCAGAGGCTAAGCAGAAATAAAAAAGACAATGTCGAGAGTGTGAAGCATGGTGTTCCTTTACATCCTTAACCCTTTCCGATTCACCTGCAGGGTCGGGGGGAGAGGAGGCAGAATGGGCTTTGGTGGCAAGAAAGGAGAGGGTCCTGCTCACTTTGAACTGATGGGCTCTTCTGTTTTGAGCCCCGTGTCTCTGCTGGCTTTCTCTCATGAACGGTAGGAAACCAGCCTAGAGACCCAATTACCACACAGCATCTCTTGCTTTGGAAGGCTTCTCTACATACAATTATCTTAGAAATCTACAGGAAGTGGATTTGTAGTTTTATAGGTTGGTATACAGCTTAAAAATTCTTGTAATCCTGCCCATGAAGTTTGTGTCCAAACAGTGCAGTCTCTCCTAACAAATTTGTGACATGTTGATGAGGCTTTACCTGTGTTTGGTCTACACAGAAACTAGTGACTCCAGCATTTATTATACCACATGACAGGCAACACTCTAAGTGCTTCAGGTATGTTTCCTCATAACCTGCAATCACTCCCATCAGGAAGGCATGCTGACTCTACCCATTTCATGGAGGAGAACACTGAGGCACAGAGAGTTTAGTAGGTAACTTGCCCTGCTGGAGGTCACTCATGAAGTGACAGCTGGGTAACAGGTAGTCTGGCTCAAGAACCTGCCTGCCCAGCATTCCACTCTCCCACCTCTGAAACTGGAGAATTACAGGGGAGTCAGAGGCAAATGGTTTTTAAAATTGACACTGCCTCTCCCTCTGCCTTTAACTGCGGTGTTCTGATTCACCACAACTCGTGAGGCTTAGCAGCTAGAAATGGGATCACAGCAGCCTAGGAGAAGACAGAATGAGCTTCCTGGGGCTTCTTCCAAAAGCATCTGTGCAGTTCGTTGTAAGACGCTTTCCTGGATGAGGAGGGGGAGGTCTTGAAGGTCTAGAAAAGTGGGGAAGGAGGGGTTCTGATATCACATGTCACCAAGGTAGCCCTCTGAGGCCAGACTGAGCTGGACACAGCCTCTCTGAGCAGGACAATTGTACCCTTCATCTCTCTGCCTTCAATACTCTATTGGTAGCCCTACTACATAAATGTATTAGTTTCCCGGATGGCTCAGATGGTAAGGAATCTGCCTGCAATGCAGGAGACCCAGGTTCGATCCCTGGGTTGGGGAGATCTCCTGGGGAAGGAAATGTCAACCTATTTCATTATTCTTGCCTGGAGCATTTCATGGACAGAAGAGCCTGGCGGGCTACAGTCCATGGGGTCCAAAGAATTGAACGTGACTTAGCAACTTAAACCACCACAATACATAAATATTACGTATATTTCATATTTAATACCAACATTCAGGACGTCCCTGGTGGCTCAGATGGTAAAGTGTCTGTCTACAATGCAGGAGACCTGGGTTTGATCCCTGGGTCGGGAAGATCCCCTGGAGAAGGAAATGGCAGTCCACTCCAGTACTATTTCCTGGAAAATCCATGGACAGAGGAGCCTGGTAGGCTACAGTTCATGGGGTCACAAAGAGTTGTCAACCAAATGAAACAGGCTGCAGTCATTTCCTCTTGCATTTTAACACTAATGACCATTTCAGAATCCTCAGCAGATCACCCTACATGTCAGAAGGTAAGGAAATGAGAAAGTGGGGAGGATGAACTTGTGTACAAGAGAGGAACATGTTGCTAGGCTCCTTTTCTGGTGAGTTTGCCTACAACTGAAAAACTCTCTGGCCTCTGACCCTAAATGGCTTTATCTTAGCAGAGGTTAATGGGTAAATTCCTCCCCAGAGAAAAATCACTCTAAAAAGCCACATTCCAACTGGCAAGTGTGGAGAGAGCTGTCTTTTTTATAGGTTAGAATGCTTGCAAGTTGGAATAAACACTGCCATGTGGCTCATCTGTTCTTAGGGTCCCATGAAGCAGAATATATATCCTTTCTGGATTTCTGCTAAACAGAAATAAATGGACAGAGTCAGAAAGGGACACATTTTCCCAAGGCAGACACAGCAGTGCGCACCCGCAGCCACACTGGTTTCTTCTAAGGCATCTGCTTTAATATGGCTTCTAGCCTAGAAAACACCACATGAGAAGAAAGTCAACAGAGGCAGAGTTAACCTCACATTGAGACATGGACTTTCCCCCCCTCATTAAAATAATTGGAAACTAGTTTATAAGAACATTGAGCTAATATTCTAGCCCTACAGCTACTGTATCTAATAGAAGTTGAGATTCTCTCTACAAGCAATTGTCTTGGCACATGTGAAATTGATGATGTATCTTTTTGGATGGGTAACTCAATCTTAGAATATTCCAGTGAGTCTTAATAATCCCTGACCAGGGAAATGGCATGCACTGACTTTTAATCCAGTTATATTCTAATTTCCTCTCAGCATGTGGAGGCAGGTCAACACATTTTCATTAGTAATAATGAAGATCAACCAATAAGTCAAAGACTAACATTTGTCTTAGGTTTGAAAATAAATCATATTTAAAAAAACATGAGACAGAAAATATGTGGTATCAGATTCAATATTTTAGACAGGGCACAAATTAAACCGTAAGACTATAAGTGACCAGGTAATCAAATTTCAAGTACTCTAAGAAAATTAAGATGATAAAAAGAGATTAAAAATGAAAACTGTAGCTGCTTCCGTGTCTAAGGAATTGGTTAAAATTGAATGAAGGCTCTCTCAAGACTGAAAACAGCAGGTGACAAAACCCCCCCTTTA
Organism: Oryx dammah; assembly: GCF_014754425.2. Lineage (NCBI taxonomy): Eukaryota > Metazoa > Chordata > Mammalia > Artiodactyla > Bovidae > Oryx > Oryx dammah. The sequence goes on along the minus strand of NW_024070211.1, from coordinate 108,562,045 downwards.
TTATGAATTAAGAAGAAATTTTAGTCCTCTGAAACTCTTTGCAATATCACAGCCCCATTCCTGGCCTCCTGCTTTCTATCAGCAACAGCTTCTTCGTGAAGAAGGCCTGGGGTGCTGATATTTTCCACACAAGCTTTATCAGTTTGCATTTGAAAGCTCACACAGATAGGCTGTATTTAAAAATTAATAACAATTTGAAAATTGAAAGACATTTTTACACAGGTGCTGCTCTTTGAGCAGTGGGATTCTCTGGCTAGCCCACAATACCCACTTCATCATTACTCATTGCCTTTGTTCTGGTTCCTGAGAGCTGACTGTGGCTCAGATCATGAGCTCCTTATTGCCAAATTCAGACTTAAATTGAAGAAATTAGGGAAAACCACTAGACCATTCGGGTATGACCTAAATCAAATCCCTTATGATTATACAGTGGAAGTGAGAAATAGATTTAAGGGACTAGACCTGATAGATAGAGTGCCTGATGAACTATGGACGGAGGTTCGTGACATTGTACAGGAGACAGGGATCAAGACCATCCCCCCAAAAAAGAAATGCAAGAAAGCAAAATGGCTGTCTGAGGAGGCCTTACAAATAACTGTGAAAAGAAGAAAAGTGGAAAGCAAAGGAGAAAAGGAAAGATATAAGCATCTGAATGCAGAGTTCCAAAGAATAGCACGAAGATATAAGAAAGCCTTCCTCGGCGATCAATGCAAAGAAATAGAGGAAAACAACAGAATGGGAAGGACTAGAGATCTCTTCAAGAAAATTAGAGATACCAAGGGAACATTTCATATAAAAATGGGCTCAATAAAGGACAGAAATGGTATGGACCTAACAGAAGCAGAAGATATTAAGAAGAGGTGACAAGAATACACAGAAGAACTGTACAAAAAAGATCTTCACGACCAAGGTAATCACGATGGTGTGATCACTCATCTAGAGCCAGACATCCTGGAATGTGAAGTCAAGTGGGCCTTAGAAAGCATCACTATGAACAAAGCTAGTGGAGGTGATGGCATTCCAGTTGAGCTATTTCAAATCCTGAAAGATGATGCTGTGAAAGTGCTGTACTCAATATGCCAGCAAATTTGGAAAACTCAGCAGTGGCCACAGGACTGGAAAAGGTCAGTTTTCATTCCAATCCCAAAGAAAGGCAATGCCAAAGAATGCTCAAACTACCACACAATTGCACTCATCTCACACGCTAGTAAAGTAATGCTCAAAATTCTCCAAGCCAGGCTTCAGCAATACGTGAACCATGAACTTCCTGACGTTCAAGCTGGTTTTAGAAAAGACAGAGAAACCAGAGATCAAATTGCCAACATCTGCTGGATCATGGAAAAAGCAAGAGAGTTCCAGAAAAACATCTATTTCTGCTTTATTGACTATGCCAAAGCCTTTGACTGTGAGGATCACAATAAACTGTGGAAAATTCTGAAAAAGATGGGAATACCAGACCACCTGACCTGCCTCATGAGAAACCTGTATGCAGGTCAGGAAGCAACAGTTAGAACTGGACATGGAACAACAGACTGGTTCCAAAGAGGAAAAGGAGTACGTCAAGGCTGTATATTGTCACCCTGCTTATTTAACTTATATGCAGAGTACATCATGAGAAACGCTGGGCTGGAAGAAGCACAAGCTGGAATCAAGATTGCCGGGAGAAATATCAATAACCTCAGATATGCAGATGACACCACCCTTATGGCAGACAGTTAAGAGGAACTAAAAAGCCTCTTGATGAAAGTGAAAGAGGAGAGCGAAAAAGTTGGCTTAAAGCTTAACATTCAGAAAACGAAGATCATGGCATCTGGTCCCATCACGTCATGGGAAATAGATGGGGAAACAGTGGAAACAGTGTCAGACTTTATTTTGGGGGGCTCCAAAATCACTGCAGATGGGGACTGCAGCCACGAAATTAAAAGACGCTTACTCCTTGGAAGAAAAGTTATGACCAACCTAGATAGCATATTCAAAAGCAGAGGCATTACTTTGCCAACAAAGGTCCGTCTGGCCATGGCTATGGTTTTTCCAGTGGTCATGTATGGGTGTGAGAGTTGGACTGTGAAGAAAGCTGAGTGCCGAAGAATTGATGCTTTTGAACTGTGGTGTTGGAGAAGACTCTTGAGAGTCCCTTGGACTGCAAGGAGATCCAACCAGTCCATTCTGAAGGAGATCAGCCCTGAGATTTCTTTGGAAGGAATGATGCTAAAGCTGAAACTCCAGTACTTTGGCCACCTCATGCGAAGAGTTGACTCATTGGAAAAGACTCTGATGCTGGGAGGGATTGGGGGCAGGAGGAGAAGGGGACGACAGAGGATGAGATGGCTGGATGGCATCAGGGACTCGATGGACGTGAGTCTGAGTGAACTCCGGGAGTTGGTGATGGACAGGGAGGCCTGGCGTGCTGCGATTCATGGGGTCGCAAAGAGTTGGACACAACTGAGGACTGAAATGAACTGAACTGAACTCAACTGAACTGAGAATAGTGTATAAAAGGAGAAATAGGAAGATGAGACTTGGAGGTCACGCTGCTTGGGTGCCCAGTCTGGGAGTTTCACTGAGTCTCTGCTTGCTTCTGGCCCAGGGGATGCACAGCAAAGGTTGGGCTAGCTCCTCAGATTCTCTGTGTCTGTTAATTCTTGAACTGAGTGACTTTATGTGGGTAGGGGGAGGGAGTGTTGTTGTGGGGGAAGTCAGCTGAAATGGACAGAAAAGGCAGTTTTTTAAACTTTTCAACTGGAAGGCAAAATTTTATACTGAATCCCACCATATTATATAGATGTTGTGTTCTGAATAAGTGGGAACAGGAGTGAAATAGGGTTCTGAGTCCCGCCCATTAATTTCTTCCTACCTGCTAAAGTGACCCCTGAGAGATTCCCACAGACCCCTGTGCTACCAGGTACAAAAGCCACTGGGCTTGATGACCACAGGTGTCCCTTACCATAGAAAACCCTAACACATTGTGAAGGGAACTGGATCACTCCCATAGCTATACCCCAAACTGCCTGCCCACTTGGAAGATGCCCTCACGCCATGCCTGGGTAGATCTGAGTAGAAATTACAATACGCCGCCTTTTCCATATCCCCATCTGTAAGTTAGGGGCGGATGAGAGTATTCACATACTGCATTGGATTGTGAGACTTTATCTAAGAGAAACCAAAGATAAGATGCATTTAACGCACTTCCTGGTCTCTTCTATGATTTTATTATTCTCTTCTAGCTTTTGTTCAAAATACTCTATGTAAGTACATTTCTTTGACACACTCATTTATTACTCCTTGTAAAGAGCCCAACTTAAACTTCTAAAAAGTTGAGTGCCTGAAGGCACAGAATCACTCACGAGAATACATTTATTCCCTCAGAGAGCATCCAATGAATGCCTACTCTGTGCAAGTCATGTGGGATACAGAGACCCTTAAGGAGTTCAGCGTCCAGGAGTGGAGACAGACAAGTGAGCAGAAAGGCAGTACTGCCATAGCAGAGATATATACTAGTGGAGTCTTGACTTGAAGGCCAACCAGAGTGGGATGACTGAGTTCTGAAGAATGCATTGAGTGGAAGCTGGCAGTGAAGGTAGAAGTGTCTCCTGGGCAGAGGACACAGCATGTACAACTGCCAGGACCCATGATGGCAGGTAGGAGGGGTAGGGGGGTAATTGCCAGTGGTTCTACAAGCAGCGACCGTAAGTAAGATGGAGAGATGTAATCTGAAAGATGTGCTCTTAGAGATGTGATCTTTAAGCTGATCTTAAAGTTCCTTCTATGAAATACTACAAAGGCTGAATTTTACACTAAAAGTCATGGAAACCTCTGAAGGGTCTTAAACAGGGTGCTGACCACAAAGTGAAAGATGTCTTAGATGCTCTTTAGTTGAGGCAGCTTGCTTGGGTGAGAAAAATTAGATCCTTTGAAGGGACACAGCTCTGAGCCCAGGTACATGAAGGTTGAGAGTGAATTAGATTTCTGCTTTCACAATGCCCCTCAGCCAGGTGCCTTCATGAAGTGTACAAACTGCCCAGCGGCAGGGCAGTACCCCAGGCAGAGGACAGGTTGAGAGTGCTCTGCCCAAACAACGGCAGAGGCCATGAAATGAAAACAAAGCTAGAGGAGCAGAGGTGTTTGGAAGAGAGAAATATAAGGACTTGGTCATGAGTTGAGATGGAAGAGGAGCTTCCCTGGTGGCTCACACAGTAAAGAATCTGCCTGAAATGCAGAATACCTGGGTTCGATCCCTGGGTCAGGAAGATCCCCAGAGAAGGGAAAGGCTACCCGCTCCAGTATTCTTGCCTGGAGAAGTCCATGGACAGAGAGCCTGGTGGGCTACAGTCCAAGGGATCGCAGAGTCGGATGCAATTGAGCAGCCACTGACCGCCTCACTGAGACAGAAGGAGTCGCGGGTGGCTCCCCCGTATTGGGCTTGCCTGGGTGGGCAGAGGTCCTGGTAATCATGGTTAAAAATCCAGAAGGAGTGAGTACCAGCTTTGGGGAAAAGCTGATCAACTCTATTTGGATAAGCTTCCATTGTGGTTTCATGGAGCATTCATCTGGAAATGTCCAATAGACTGTTGGATATATGGTTTGAAGTACAGGTTAAGACGTATTGCCTATTACATAGGGGAGCTATCAATATGCAGAAAAGGGCTGAAGTTGTGGGAGCTAAGATCACGCAAACTATGGGTAGACTAGAAAAGGTAAGGATTTATTAAAGATTTCATTTTCATCACTTATCTTTTATTGACAGCCTCTGCAATGCATTGTAGATGAAACAATGACCAACTATACTTCCTTCTTTGTTTTCTTTTCTTTTTAATTAAAAAATAATTTTATGTCCAGAGTTGTGGTACTTGCTGTTTGAAAACCTGATCTTAAGCTTTCATAGAGGAAAAAAATAATTGATTTTTCCCATCAAAGCCTGTTTACACTTTAGCTATGTGGGGCAGGGAACAAAATGTTCAAACAGTTTCTAGAAATATGCTTTTGTCTTTTTGGATCTAATCTGTGATTGTTTTGAAGTGAATGTGATGGCTTTGGCATTAGGCATTTTAGGAGCTGCTGTGTGTTTCTGGCTAAATCTGAGTTGCTACTATAAAAAAAGGAAACTGAAGCAGCTAATTAGATAAAAGAAGCTAAGCACAGCCATGAATTACAGAATTTCCAGGCAAAATGGTGTTTGAATTCCAACACACTTTTCTATCACCACCAATTAGAACAAATGCAAGAAGGCAGCTGAGCTTGGAAATAGAACATTATCTGGCCTTGAAGCTTGATTGGGATGCAGTCCCTTGTAGCCAGGAGCTAATACAGATGTGTTAGCAGAACCACATTCCAATGGATTCTTAAGCAAGGTGTCTGCAATTGTTAATATCCGAGGATAGTAAAGGCCCTGTTTAACAATACAGGTGTAATAATAAGAAAATAAACCTTAAACTAGCTTTCATTTTTTTTATTAATTCAATCTATAAATATTTACTGAATGTACTTTATGTGGCAGGTATTAAGCACCATATGCCCTCTCACTAAATCTTTCATATGTTGGCTGCTGGATTTGTCTTCATGAATTTCTATGTCATGATTTTCTGTGTCTCAGTGGAAATGCCTGCTGTACATATTCTAAGGGTACCTTTTTACTTGTCTGATGGGGTTTCCTGTTACTTGTCTATACTCTTTTTTTTTTTTACTTTACAATTCTGTATTGGTTTTGCCATACATTGACATGAATCCACCACGGGTGTACATGCGTTCCCAAACATGAATTTGTCTATACTCTTAAGTAATACGATGTTCTCAGTCACTCAGTGATGTCCAACTCTTTGCGATTCCACAGACTGTAGCTCACCAGGCTCCTCTGTTCATGGGATTCTCCAGTTAAGAATACTGAAGTGGGTTGCCATTCCTTTCTCCAGGGGATCTATCCCACTCAGGGACTGAACCCCGGTCTCCTGCATTAGAGGTGGATTCTTTACTGTCGAGTCATTAGGAAAACACAAGTAATATGATAGCTTCTTTCCAAGAATATTGGCTTTCTAGGCAGTTTCCTAATACCAAATAAAGGTATCACTGATTCATATGTAATAAACCCATCTTATTTTCCATTTAAGAGGAAAATAAGCTGAGTGCTCATGTCTGGATAACTGGTGGGAAACAGCTTTTTATCTTTTGTATGCCTGGGGAACTAACTACTGCTAACTAACTACAGAATGGGGACAGTGAAGGCAAGTGTAATACCAGCTATGTTGGTTGTGATCACTCCTCCTTTTGATATGGTGATTATGTTCTCAAACACTTCTTTGGAAGAGATAGGAACCTCAGAATCACTCCCAGTGGGAAAGAAATGACCCAGTCTTTGGGGTCTTTGTCAGCTGGGTCTTTGCCAGCTGACATGTAGGGAATTTGTAGGGAAAAATAATACAGTATACCACATATTCATAGATTAGTAGGACTTTGTGTCCATTAGAAAACAATTCTTTGGAAACACCTACTCTTTTAGCATGGATGACATCCTTTAGGTTAACTACATGATCCAAGAGCTGAGCAAAGGAAGGAGAGCTTCAAGCTCAAGTGTGAGTTGGCATTGCCAAATGTACATTTATCAGGAATAAATATAAAGCAACTCACACAAGGTATCTTGGTTAAGGGGAAATGATTCAATTGTGAAAGATGAGCTTTGCCCATTGTTCAGGAAAGCATTCATTGCATGCATGACCTAATAGCCAGCATAATTCTTTGGGTCTAGGTAAACCAGTAGATCCCCTCTTTGTATTTATGCTATGCAATTTTTACCCCAGAGATGTGCACATAATTTTGCTAGATTTTCAAATTCTGTATTCTGCTCTATGAAGAGATAAAACCATGAAGGGAGATATCTTTAGCTACCCAAGTATTTCTCCTTCGCTGGAGCCCATTTGCCATTCTGGAACATGTGGGAAAGTTTGCACGTGAATAGGTCTAGGGCAGATGGAAGCCTGAGGAAGCAACTTCAAGAGAGACACAGGTAAGAAAGGAAGGTTTTGACTGTATGCAAAATAGGTGTGTCTGTGGCAAGGCAGAGATGTAGAGTTACATAGACAAGGGAGAAAGAACAGGGCCATTGTGGAGAAATAATTCTCTTAAATTTATTCAGTTGTTTGTTGAGTTTGTTTACCAGGCATTATCCATCATTGACCTTCTATCTCTATAGCTCTCTACCAGGCACTAGTTTTGAACCTGTAGATGCCAATTAATCAAGGCTCAGCTTACTGTAACCCAGGTGACTAGTATGGTTACACTGTGTACAGATTCTTCTTGATCGGCAGGAGGGAACTGTTTTCTAATTTAGGTAATAGGTTGAACTTGCATAATAGTTAACTGGTCTTATTTTACATAGTTTCCTTTGAGATGGATAAAAATTATTTTTCTTATAAAAAAAAAATTCCCCCAAAGATTGGTCCTCTCTCTTCTTTTCATAGAATTAAAGCAATTTGGCTATTAAGAGAGAAATAACTTGTTTAAACTTGTTTTCTTTTTGACTCCATTTGACAAACCTGGTTCATTTCAGTTCAGTTCAGCTGCTCAGTCGTGTCCGACCATTTGTGACCCCATGAACCGCAGCACACCAGGCCTCCTTGTCCATCATCAACTGCCAGAGTCTACCCAAACCCATGTCCATTGAGTTGGTGATGCCATCCAACCATCTCATCCTCTGTCGTCCCCTTCTCCTCTTGCCCTCAATCTTTCCCAGCATCAGGGTATTTTCAAACCTGGATACTTCTTTATAAAAGCATGTTTGAACTCTCCTGTATCTTTCCTTGGCCTTGTTCACTGGTCCTGATAAAGAACATAGCTTTATCAGGATGTTCTTCCTTGCTCTTGACCTACTAACACTGGATGCAATTAACTCAGGCATCTTTGCTCTTACAAAGGCACATGTACAATATTTTAAACCTGAAATGGATTTCCTTGAAAGAATAACCAATCTCTTTTGAAGGTCTCTTTGGAATTGTTTATTACAGAACTGTCTACACATAGAGAAACGGCCTAAGCACCCTGTAGGCCCAGTTCAATCCTCGGGGACTCTAATTTTAAGCAGGAATTTTTGTAATTTCTTGACTGAGTTAAGTGTGTTCATTTCAGCACAGTGAAGAGCTTTATACATGATCATATCTAGTATTAAGAGAAGATGATACTTCTGTGTATGGTGACTCTTTATTCATCTATGTCCCCACTCAACAGACACTTACTGAAGAAGTCAAAAGGCCAGACTCTGAGAGCTCAGCATACAAAGATGAGTAAGACACAGCCGCTGCCCTTGCCAGGGGGATAGAAAAGCAGATGAATAATTGCCATCAGTGTGAAGAGCACAGTAATGGGAGTATATGTCAGGCACAAAGTGGGCCCCAGGAGAGGGTGATAATCAGAGGGACTTGACTGAGCTTTCCCAAGCAGAATTACTTCCTGTTGTTTCCTGATTTTTATGGTACCCCAGTGATAAATGTGCAATAGCGAAGAATCACTCTTCAAACCGATTTCTCAAGTACTAAAATATAACACTGCGTTCTGGAAAGTAGGACAGCTTGTAATCACTCCTCCAGTCATGTCCCTGGGTGCAACTAAAGAGGAAGAACTGCTCCGTGCAAACATGCATTTTGTACCTTTGCTGAAGAATGGATGTGATCTGCTTGCAGAAATCTTCTCCATTTTGAGAAAACTCCTTCAGGTTCTTGTATACTTTATTATACTGAAACAGAAAAGATGTACAGAAGGGTTAGGAGCACTCCCAAAGACTGAACTTCTGTAAATTCAGAATGCTTCTGTGATGAGGGCTGTCATCGTAAATGATTCTGCAGCTACAGAATGTACACTTGGATGAGTTCTTAAAAATAAAGAGGAAGTCTCTTCTGTCTGGATGCGAAAGACCCTGGAGAACTGTTCAAAAATAGAGCTGGTCTATCTGTTTCTTCCTAGGCCAAATGCAAACTCTTCATCAGTGGGTGAAGTTGGATTCCTGTCACTCCTCTTAGTCCCAGGAAAGCTAAAAATACATCCTGAAATACACTGCAGATTCATGGTATGTCACCCCCACAAATTCCAATATAATATTTCTGGACCTCATGACAAACCCTGAACCATTAAAGTGAGTCTTTCTTGACTGTGATAGAAAATGTAAGTGAATAATTTGTTAATAAAATTTCTCCTAGTCCCCTCTATATCTCATTGAACTTTAGTAATAAGAATGTTATAATAATGAGTTGAACATTTTGGTTGAACCAAACCTTTATATATTTATAAATAAACCTTTATTAGTGTATCTATATATGAATTTAGTTGTAGACAAAAATATTCCAATTGAAAGATTTTTGTCATGTGGCTCAAAACTCCACAGTGTTCTTCTGAACATTGTATTGCTGAGGATAGATATAGATGACGATTGCCCAGAGGGAGAGGGTATCAGTTGATTCTGCTGCTTTCCTGACAACAAAGTGGGTGAAAGAGATGATTAAGTCTCAAACACATCATCTCAGTGTTTCCATCTGGGAGATGGGATGGCCCATTTCATTTTTCAAAACGAGATTGCACCCAGGAGGATGCAAATTCTGTGTAGACTGTCATTCAGTGACTCTTTGCTCATACAATGAGCTAGCCCCTTCCTGACCTCAGATGTCGTCATGGGCACGCTGCTGGTCACCCTGCTGAGAAGGAGAAAGGACAGGAAACTCAGACTTCCTGAGAACCTACTATAGGGCAACCATGTTTCCATACAGGAATCTTCAGGGCAAGACAACTTCTCAACTGTCACCTAGCACCTGGAATAAGGGGCTGGTAGACTGGCAAATAGGACATAGGTCACAGAGGAAGAAAAACCTAGAGAAAGGATGGAAACAGGCCCCTACCTTCAGGGCGGAACCGACCAACACCTAGGATGTAGTAACATGCTGCTGCTGCTGCTAAGTCGCTTCAGTCGTGTCTGACTCTGTGTGACCACATAGACGGCCGCCCACCAGGCTCCCCCGTCCATGGGACTGGAGAATTGGCAGGCGTACTGGAGTGGGGGGCCATTGCACACAGTCTTATAGATACCAAATCCTTTGATCTTTATGCTGCAGTTTAACTTTCCCCTGAATTTAACAAAGAAAGCCACCACAGGATCTGGTAGATGCACAATAGGAGAAAACAGCTTCACTGAAACCACCCAGAACACAAGGACTGAGGTCAGAGTGCAAAGGTCTTTAGAAGGACATTGTTGACTCCTAAAACAAGGTTTGCAAAATCACGGATTTACAGCACCGTCAGACACTTGGATAAAGGAGGAGCAGGCTGGGGACAGTGAGCTGGAGGGACAGCTGCCACAGCAACTCTGGACCACACACCAACTTTTTTGTCCAAAAAAGCCAAAATGAGGAATGGGATCTGAAAAAAATATATATTTTTTTAATTGCAGCAAACGAGTCACAGAATTTTAAACTATCTCCCAAGCAAGCAAAACACACTTGGGTATAGCTTTCATTATGAAGAAATGACTCTCTCAAATGAACTTAGTTACAAAACAGAAAGAGACTCATAGACTTAGAAAATAAATTTATGGTTGCTCGGGGGAGGGGGTAGTTAGGGAGTTTGGGAAGGTCATTGCTGTATTCAAAATGGATAACCAACAAGGACCTATTGTATAGCACATGGAACTCTACTCAATGTTATATGCCAGCCTGGATGGGAGAGGGTTTTGGGTTTTGGATGCATGTATACGTATGGCTGAGTCCCCTTGCTGTTCACCTGAAACTACAACAACATTAATAGGCTATATGTGCTCAGCTGTGTCCAGCTCTTTGCAACCCTATGGACTATAGCCCTCTGGGCTCCTCTGTCCATGGGGTTTTCCAGGCAAGAAGACTGGAGTGTGTAGCCATTCCCTTCTCCGGAGGTTCTTCCTGACCCAGGGATTGAACCCATATTTCCTGTGTCTCCTGTATTGGCAGGTGGATTCTTTAACACTGAGCCACCTCTGAAGCCGATTGGTTATACCTCAATACAAAATAAAGTTTAAAGTTTGCAAAGGAAAAAAGAAATGCTTCTCCCCTGAGGCATGAGAGTTAAACCACAGTGTGGCAACCAAGATTTCTCATTTTTATTTTCATAAACGTAAATTGTTATCTGTGAATGACATGATACTCTCAGGCCTCTTCTTCCCCTTACAAGTACAATGGGAGAGTTTGGTAAGCACTTTAAGATTGCTTAGCTTTTTTATTTCTTAGTTACCTAAACATTTTCACTAAATTCTCCCTTAAGGCTTTTATTTCCTTCCCATAACACTGAATAACATCAATAAAACACAACTAGGTATCATGAAAAGAAAATAGAGAAATGTTAAGCAGGCACATGCCCTTGGAATCAAGTCATTTCTCAGCCTCTCTCACCCTTAGGTGTAGCCATGCAATTAAATGCTTCCCAAAGAGAGATGGGTGAAAGTTCATGTTGGATTTCAGTGAAAATTCCTTCCTCCTCTTTCCTGAATCTGGGAATTAAAATGACAGCTGTGCCATAAGTTTATCTTGAGGGTGGATGCCACATGCTAAGATTTTAGGTCAGAAAGAGAGAGAGCCTGGATCCTGAGGGCCTCTACCTGAGCCCAACTCTCTACTTAGGGACATATTTTATGTATGGGAGCACTATAACGATAAAAAAAGAAAGCCACTCTTATTTTGCATGTCTAAAATATATAGCTAAACATCGTTCTAAATCAGTTTTATCTTTTTAACATCTACAAGAGATTTATTTATTTTTTGTTTGCTTTATTTTTACAATGTTGTGTTGGTTTCTGCCATACAACAATGTGAACTAGCCATAATTATACATATATCTCCTCCCTCTCTCGCCTCCTCCAATCCCATCTCTCCAGGTCATCACAGAGCACCAGACTTTTTGTTTTAAATTATGAAACATTATTATGTTTCAGAAATAATAATAATACATACACTAATTATGATATCCCTTTATATTCTTGCTACCTAAGTTATAGAGATAACAGCACTTTTCTTCTCTCTTTTCAACATTGCAATATTATAATATTTTCTTTCTTTCTTTCTTGTTTTTGACCAAGCCAAGCTGCTTGTGGGATCTCAGTTCCCTGACCAGGGCTTGAACCCAGGCTATACAATGAAAGCCTGGAATCCTGACTACTAGGCCAGCAGAGAACTCTCTGTTTCTGCTCTTTTTAAGCAACATTTTCTTTCCCTTTCATAATTTCTTTGACTATTCTTGTGCAATTATTCTTCCTTATGAACATTTATCTAATTGCAATTTTTAAAAATCCCCACTGAGATCTTAATTGGAATTGCATTACATCTATATATCTCAATTTGAGGAAATTAACTTTTTTATGGTATTTAGACTTCCCATCCAAGGGCACACTAAGTCTTTTCATTAGTTCAAATCTTATTTCATGTTCAATAAAATTTTATGATTTTTTATTGGTCCTGTAGCATTCTTGTTTATTTAGAAATATCTCACAGTATTACACAGTATTAAGCAGTGTCCTTTGAAATAACATCCTGTTTCTCTCTCTAGCTTACACCAAAGCAGAAATAAAGACTCAACAAAAACATCAGGGGGCCATGTGCAGGGGAGAAATATTTGGATGCCTGCTTGCAAAGTGAGTTTTTCTGCTCTTAAACACAATAAGGTCTAATACTTTGGCCATCTGATGCAAAAAGCTGAGTCAAGACCCTAATGCTGGGAAAGATTGAAGGCAAAAAGAGAAGCAAGTGGCAGAAGATGAGATGGTTGGATAGCATCCCTGACTCAATGGACATGAATTTGAGCAAATGCCAGGAGATAGTGGAGAACAGGGATGCCTGGTGTCCTGCAGCCCAGCAGGTCGCAAAGAGTTGGACATGGCTTAGTGACTGAACAATAACAAGGAGGAGACAAAGCAGAGAGCCAGATGGAAGGATTTGGAGCCTTCAGAGCAGAAGTGAGGAGAAGAAACTCCCACCTAAAAACCAGGAGTAGAGGGAAGGGTCTCTGTGATGAGCTGTCTGAGGGCACAGACCCCTGCAGCCCACCATCACCAGAAGAGACGATTTGCAACCAAAGTCCTGGGGAAAGAATCGGGTGCCTCAGACACCATGTGTGAGGATGGGGCTAGTAGGAGAAACCTTGTCTCTAACGGAAGTGGGACAGAACCAGTTGAGAATTTTTCCCTGTCCTGGGGCTACTGCATTTCCGGAACTTATCAAGGCATCAAAACTCTCCAAGACACATTTTAAAAAATACAGTCTCCAGAGAACAGCATTGAAACATGTACATTAGTTAACATGTACATTATGTAAAATAGATGATCAGTGCAAGTTTGATTCATGAAACAGTGTGCCCCAAAGCCTGTGCTCAGGGACAACTCAGAGAGAGGGTGGGGAGGAAGCGGGGGAGGGGGGTATACGATGGGGGGAACACATGTATACCTGTGACTGATTCATGTTGATGTATGGCAAAAACCATCACAATATTGTAAAGTAATTATTCTCTAATTAAAATAAATAAATTAATTTTTAAAAAGTCTAGTCTCCAGAAGACTAGTTCTTGGAAGTCAGACAGCCCTGAAAATTTATAAACCAATGATTCAAAACTCAATGCTTTTAGTGTAGAGTGGGTGAGCTATGGAAGTATGGAGACCACCTGTCTTTCTCAAAGGTATTCATAGTTATCTATTTTAAATAAGAGTCTGCTCAAATCAAATCATATCTTATGGCTTCAACTGCCCCTAGGAGTCCCAGTTTTAGATTTTGAAAGATTTCCTGTCATTTAATAGACTAGTACTTCCTTTTTTCACGTCATGATATCTGTAGAAAGTGATATCTGTCCTGGAACAATGTGATAAATGGACAAAGTTGTTCAAGGCAGAGGCAACTGGCCGCTGAGCTCAGCCCCCGAGCTATACCCTACCTGTAACCCCTCCCCCAAACCAGTGTGCAGATACACACAAGTTCAGAAATTCTTCAATACATTACATTGTTGTTAACTCAATGATCAAATAAAAATGGGATGTTCTGCTTATTACAGCAATGGGGAGAATCTTTAACTCTACATACAATGTACTGGACACTCCCCAACAAACTGAGATAAACAGACTGAGATAAAGGTGACATCAATAAATAAAAAAGTTGCTAAGAATACCTTCATTATTTCAGCATAGCCATTCTTTAGATTCAGACTTGAAGATAAAAGCTGTGGTGCTGGGAGCCAGCGTGAGGAACTCCACCCATGGCAAAGGTCATGAGGAAGGAGGCTCGGCATACGCAAAGGCGGGATCGAGCCTCAGGAGACCCCTTGTTCCCAAGCATCTACCCCCAATAACCAAAGTCTGCCTGCTTTACTGTGTTATGCTTTCCACCTATTCTTCTGACATTAACAGGGGGCTGTCCCTCCACCACCTTTTTCTGGAAAAAGTTAATGTAGAGCTTTTAGATAATAAATCTCCTGGGCATAATATGAGTGTTTCAATCCAAAAACCCCTCTGATGGCTTTCTGGCCTGCCTGCTGGACTCTTACAGCTGCGCATGTGATTGTTTGCGGCCTCCTGACTGGCCTCCTGACCACGAAAGGCACAGGAAGCTTAAAACATCCTAGGAATGTAGGGGCTTCCGAGGAGTCAAAATCATTAGAATAGGACTGATTAAGGGTTTCATTTGTTGAGCCAATACTTGCTGCCAAGTTTTCATATCTTTTATTTGTAGATATAGTTGGTATATAGAAAAAAACAGGTAGTAGCCCTGGTATTAGCAACATTAGATCTTTGAGTTAAGTACTTTCTTTGTTATAACCCACTGCACCCTTGTTCTACAGGAATGGAACTTTATATATTTAGTATTTTGAGGGCGATGAAGATTAAGGAAAAACACTTCAAGGGAAAAAGAGTTTTCTGGTTGATAGACATTTATCTAGGAAGAGAGCCATAAAAATGTTAACAGGCCTCTTGGCCCGAAGATAATGTAAACAACCTGAGACCTTTTGTATACAGGAAGGTATGCAAAAAGAAAGCCTGGTCTCAATAAGGGTCAGGACTGCTCCCCCTGCATAACTCTGCATATTCCATTATTTTTTATGTACAACTTGGGGTATATAAGCTGCTTTTGAAAATAAAGTTGTGGGTCTGGCACTGATGCTTGGCTCCCCCATGTCATTCTTTTCTCCCTTTTCTGGCTGAATTCCCATCTGGAGCGTGGAGGCTCACCGTGTCTACTTATTTGCCCTGACTTCTAAGACCCACGTGAGAGGGAGCAGTTCCTTGTCTTGGAACTTTATTGTTTTCCACGTAAACCAAGTTATTCAGCATCTTTTCTCCACTAATTTTCCTACTACACTATTCTTTCCTAATCTCTCTTTATATTTCTAAATAAATAAGATTTTCCTTGCCAACTCCATCCCCGCTTCGAATTCCCTGGATCCACTGGGGCTGGACCCTGGCACTGTGGAAAGCAGACTCACATAAACATCAAAGCAGACCCCAGAGACAATCTCATCCTGTGTGTGTGTGTGTGTGTGTGTGTGTGTGTGTGTAGGGGGTGGGGTGCGTATGTAAGCAGAAAATCTTGGGACCTTCCCTGCTTTGGGAGGATGAAATCCCTTGATCTTGGCTTTGGCTTTCCCTCTCCTCTCCCATCTCTCTTCCCCACCCTGTCTCACCCACCAGAGGGGTCTCTGAAGGGATTCCATGGACCACAGTTTGGAAACTACTGAAGTCCAATCCTCTTCTTTTATAGTTAAGGCCCAAACAGCAAAAGATAGCTTCATTAGTTAGGGACAGAACTGTGATTAGAAATGTTAGGGGAGCAAATCAACCTGAGAATCCATCAGAAATAAATATATTTTATAAACAGGTGGTCAGTATAATCATGTTTCCCTGGTAGCTCAGCTGGTAAAGAATTCACCTGCAATGCGGGAGACCTGAGTTCGATCCCTGAGTGAGGGAGATTCCCCTGGAGGAGGGCATGGCAACCCACTCCAGTATTCTTGCCTGGAGAATCCCACGGACAGAGGAGCCTGGCAGCCTACAGTCCACAGGGTCACAAAGAGCTGAACAAGAATGAAGCAACATAGCACGCACACATGCAGATGACCACACTCAGTGGACTCAGAGTGGCATTACCTTTCAGCATTATGAGCAGTGCAGATGGCTCCTCAGCGTCATCACCGGGCACAGAAGAATTTGCTCTGCTCAGAGTAATGTGGGAGATCATTTTTTCATGTTCTTTTCCCACCTAGTGAGCTTTTGAATATCCCACCCCTTACCAAATATTCATTCCAAGAAAGAACCTACTGTCGATCTTACATCTCCCTATGGATTTACTGTATGAACAGGCTGCTTTTCCCTGGGGTCATTAATTAATGGGAAAAAAGATTTTTTCCTGATAAAGAGATTACAGACTGGTGGAGAAATAAGTGGGATCTTTCTGAGACCCTAAAAATCCCTTTAGGTAGACAGCTGATGTACACAGACACTTCCTATTCTGCCAGTAAGAAAGTGTTTCTGCCCAGCGCTTGTAAGCAAATTCTGTTGGATAAATATTATCTTTACAAAAAAACTTAGTAATCTAGGCAAATGGCACATGAAATGAAAGATGAAAAATGAAAATGAAAATGCTCTATATCCACCTTGGCCTAGCTGTTCTTTCTAACTTTCTGTGTTTTGAATGTTTAAGAAGGTAAAATTCAGCTAGTCTAGAAAAATTCACTTTATTCTAAGTGCCAGTATGAAAAGTTTGGGGCTTTTTTTTTTTGGTGGAGGAGGGGTAATGATGATCCACATAGTTTTAAACAAACCTGATATTCTACTTAAATTTAATTAAATAAGGTTTTGTTCAATGCCTTTCATATGCCAGGCACTGTGCTACTGATTTCATGTGATGTAATATCCTCTAAACTAGGGGATTTCTTGTACTTATTAGGCATCCGGGTAATATTTGGAATCTCCCTGGCAGGCTGTCATAGATTGTGAGATACAGAACATTAAAGAACATAATCTACTTCATCCTTTCCTCTTATTACTTTATAGACGAGGAAACAGAGGCCCACAAAATGTGAAATGGCACATCATATGTCTCATTGATGGTGTGGGCCAAGGACAGCCACGCCAGATTCAAGCTACCTCCTTATTTCGATAGTGCCCCAGAATCCCGCAGGAGCCATGGCCCATTGCCCTGTCATCCTCTGTATCAGTGCCCGTGAACATCGTACAAGTTAACATCCTACGGCCCAGGCTGAACCACTGAGATGGGAAGCTCAAGTTGGCATCTGAACCCACAGGACTGTTTCTACAGCTGACTGTGTGGCCCTAAGAGGCTGACTATGTGGACCCAAGAAAGCCTGCTTTGACAGTCCCTTCCTGGATAGTGAAGGGGTGAGTAAGAGCAAAACCTCAGCTATAGCTTACTATTTGCCTTTGATTTTTTTGGCATTGTTTCTTAGGAAGGTGCTATTTTTTTTTTAATGATTAGATTATTTCATTTGAAGATAATTTGATCCAGTCTGTTTCCTTACATATGGATTTGAAAATGATTTCCCTTGGCATATTTTTAGGTTTAGAAGCTAAGCCCACAGGCAATAAAGCATCAAGTCCCAGAGCCAATTCTTCTCTTTTTCAAAAACAGGACTTTAAAAAATCTCCTTCAAATAAGTCCTGACAGTCTCAAGATTAGTTAAAAACTCTACACAGCACTCAAGCAACGTGTGTGCTACCCTAGTGACTGATAATTTGAGCATAGACACTAACCCGGATCTGTGAGGTAGAATGGCCCAGCTATCAGTCTGTTTTGTTCATTGGAGCATGACCCAAGAGAAGAGGTTTATAAATTTTTTTTGCAGACTGGTGAAACCTATTTTACTCATAAAAATATTTTCAAACTCATAAAACAAAATAACAGGATTATAAAAAAACTATATTGATATATGTTTTATAAAACATAATTTAAAAACAGGATATTTTGTGTGCTCTTTAACATACTAAATAACAAGTCTTAAAAATTACTCAGATTTTTAAGTCACACTGAGTGTGTATAAATGCTATTTCTAGGTATCTGTAACCAACTCTAATGTTATATAAAAATATAAGCGATTTTCATCAGTCGCAAGGTCCCAGACACTGCTGTTGTATTAAGGTTTGCTACTTATGTTCAAAATTGGGGGAAATTCTTAGTTACAGTTAGAAACTAACACAAATAAAGAGGTCATGTTTTTTCCCATTGAAGGTCACTCAACCCACTGATTTCCATATATGGATCTAATGGGGTAGACCAAGTTCAGAACTGTAGCTAAGCTACACCTTCATGAATTCTTTTTAATGTAGGAATATTGATACAACACAATGCCTTAATCAGCACCTACTCTTCCCCCAAGTTCAAGATATTATAATATTTTATATAACCAACCTCTTACTATTTTTTAAACTTTTTATTTTGCTTTGGGGTATAGCCGATTAACAATGTTGTGATAGTTTCAGATGAACAGCAAAGGGGACTCAGGAAGGGTTTATGAATTAATTGTACCCTGTGCAACCTCAGGGACTCATGAAATGGGATATTTTACAGGTGGTTAAAACTTTGGACTCATTTTGGTTTCTTCATGAAACCCCCTGTTTCACAAAGCATTCTTCTGCAGTCCACTCTGTCGTTTTATTCTGTTCCTAAATCTCAGGCTCATTTTCACACCGCATTGTTCCCCAAACACAAACCAGGACTGCACCAGGAAGTCAACTCTAATGCTTGATGCAGATGAAACATTTGCAAATAAATAAAGATTCCTTGACTTTAGAGGAGTCAGAAACCCTGGCTGAAGGAATATCCTCCCACTCTCCTACTCCCAGACTACGATTGGTAGCACTGGGCCTAGAGAGACAACCTTCAAGTTTAGAGACAAGGACACGCGTCCTTGGGGCAATGGTCCAGTGTAGGGAAAAGAACCCGTGCTTGTAAGGGAGAGAGAATTAAGCTGACATGGAGACATCGTGATGGATTGTCTTGGGAGCTGCTCAAAGGAAACAGTTCTCCTAGTTCTGGATCTAGAGTCAGCCTTGGAAAGGAATGTTAGGCTTTTAGTTTTTTTTAACTTGTCCTGGCTTTCCTCTCCACTATCTCACTCTTCTCTTGTTCTTGACTTTCTTCTTTAGTGATCATCGATGCCAAGTTTTTGCTTCCACTTATTGTATCCCCATATCCATTCACCCACCCATGCAAAAACATCACCAAAGTATCAATGGGGAGAAAGGAGAGGAGTTAACATTTTAGTAAGGGAGCAAATGCAAGGAGTGAAAAATAAACAAATAACAAATACATACATGATAAAAGACTTTGAAAAGTGATCTGTGCTTACCAAAAAGAGAAAAGATTGCTAGAGGAAATCTAAGGGAGGTGGTTTCACTCTTAAACTCTGAATGCAACCATATTGTTGGAATTTTTTTTACAAATAGTAATACACATATCACTTTTTTAAAAAACAATAGTAACATACAATAGTAATACACATATTACTATTATATTTTTAAAAGTAAAAGTAGGGAGAGCCCATTACTATGTTCTCATTATTACTATTACTAGCCGCTATGACTTTATCTCATTTAGCACGTCTGATTCCTGACTCATTTGGTGGGATGACAGTTTCAGTTTCATCTTCACTAAGCCTATACATTCCACATCCATTGAATAAACACAAATGAAACCAATAATTCTCTGCTGATTTTTTTCTTTAGGGTTTTATTACAGCCCCTGTTGATCTGCTTGTCCACCTTTTTTTGTTTTTAAATAAAATACTTGAAAGATGAATGCAGTCCCTTGCTTCTGATGTCACCAGTTTTAGCTTTTTGGCATCATTTCTTGGGACAACACAACAACAATCCTTGATTACTTTATTTCCTCCCTCCACCCTTTGTTTTAATTGCTTCTCATTTCCTAAATTACATCTCTGCTCTTGTGGCTAACGACCTCACAATGTCTCTGCACTTTTGACCAACTTTCTGTTTTTATTAATGCTCTCAGGATAGTAACAAACAAGTCAGTAAACGTGTCCAAGGACCACTGCAGGCTGGACAGTGCAGCCTGTTCTTCCTCCTGCGGGACTTGCTGTTCTGGACTCTAAATGAAAGGGGAAAATACGCAAAACCCTTGCACCCGACTTAATTCCCAAAGCCCCAAACTGGTTGCAGATATTCTGCACGTTTGTGTGTCCCTGCTGTGCTCTACATTGGCACCACTGGTATGTTTCCCGAACAACCACCATCTGCATGTAAATATAATGTTATACCCACTCAAACTTTTTCCAAGAATAGGAAAATAAAATATGACAATTACCTGCCCTGTCATTAGCTAGAAAGAGCTCTGTTTTAAATTAAACCAAAGAACAACCACAGACTTTTGTTCCAGTGCCAATATCCAAACATGTTTGGCTTCTGAGCGTCTCAAATTTCTTAAGTTCAAATCCATTAGTATATAAATCTACTCCTCAGCTGCCTTTCACACGCAGGCACGCAAACCACACGGGGCTACTCACCGAACAGTCTGTCAGTGGGTCCCTCATGGTGAAATGCTGTTTGCTTCAGTCCTTTTACCTACGCTCCGGCATTCAGGATGCTGCACCCAAAGCTGGGTGTGTCCTGGACTTCCGGGATTCAAAGGGCCTAGAGTACGTCAGTCCTTGTCAAACACTCCAAGAAGGAAGTCCCAGCCCTGGACTTTAATCCCATTTGCTTTCTGAAAAAGCAAAGAATGGCTCCGGGTTAAGAGCGCTGGAGTGAGATGGTGAGAATGATTTCTGTAAATAGTTAGGGGTCAGAATACTGAGTCGTGAACTGCATGGCCTTGAAAGACAGCCCAGAGGTTATAAAGTGTTCCTGGTGATTCAGTCACTCAGGGCTGGTAGTAGAGAGATTCTCTAAGCTTGCTGTATTCACTATGTTTTTTTATTATCTGTTTTCTGATGCTTTGACACACTGGGGCCTTTGGGGTTGACGTGGATGGATTGTCCCTTCCAGGATTAGCTAATTCCTTGAGACAGACAGCAAATAACCAACTTGTAAGCATGGTTTTGATATGGAATACAACCAGTCCAGAGCCAGACCTGCAATCACCTCCCTTACCTACCTCTCACACATCAAGTCAATATCCCCCTGCCCCAAATCATCCAGGGACAAGGTATCAAACAATTAAGACCATCCCTATATAACCAGGATTTCCCTGGTGGACGGAAAAGTGTCAGCCTACAATGAGGGAGACCCAGGTTCGATCCCTGGGTTGGGAAGATCCCCTGGAGAAGGAAATGGCAACCCACTACAGTATTCTTGCCTGGAAAATCCCATGGACGAAGGAGCCTGGTTGGTTACTGTCCATGGGGTTGCAAAGAGTCAGACACGATTGAGCGACTTCACTTCGCTATATAACCAGGGCTTCCCAGGTGGCACTAGTGGTAAAGAGCCTGCCTGCCAACGCAGGAGATGTAAGAGACTCAGGTTCAATCTCTGGGTCGGAAGATCCCCTGGAGGAGGGCATGGCAACCCACTCCAGTATTCTTGCCTGAAGAATTCTCTGAACAGAGAGACTGGCAGGCTACAGTACATAGGTTTGTGAAGGGTTGGACAAGACTGAAGCAACTTAGCACGCACCCACGCATGCAATATAACCATGACTGTAGTGGAAAACGTTCAGAAAAGCGTATGAGGGAGCAGGCATGTAGTAAGCACCTCAAGTGCTTAACCCAGCCCCCTCACTACTACCCCAAAAGAACCAAGAGGCTAAACTATCAAATTAAGAAGGATTTTTCTATGTTCACCCTTATTTTTTTTTTAATCACTCAAGAGGATAAATCAAACCAGAAATCAGCCATTAGCAATTTATTTTTTAAATTGTTTTCTCTGCACCTGTGGCCTGTGGTCAATCCTGAGATTTCCAGCTAATGGGCTATAATAGCTGGTCTGTAGGCAGCTTTGCTCTGATTGGTGGACGGGTAAATGCAGGTACACAGCCTGGAAGTTCCACCCATACAGCCCAGTGGAACACTTCAGAGCTGCCCACATGACTCAGACTCCACTTATCTGCCCATGGTATGCAAATGCTATACACAGTATCCTTGGGCTTCCCTGGTGGCTCAGACGGTAAAAAACCCGCCTGCAATGCGGGAGATCTGGGTTCGATTCTTGGGTTGGGAAGAGATTGAAGGGGGATCGAAGGGAAGATCTCAGGAGGAGGGCATGGCAACCCCCTCCAGTATGCTTGCTTGGAGAATCCCCATGGACTTTTTTGAGGAGCCTGATGGGCTATGCAGTCCATGGGTTCACAAAGAATTGGACACGACTGAACAACAAAGCAGAGCACAGCACCGCAGAAATAACACATGCAGAGGCAGAGACAATAAGGATGGAAGACCTTCCCTGTAACCCAGGGGCCCCTCACCTCTGGGACGTGCACCAGTACCTTCTGTCAGATGGGCGGCAGCATTAAATTAGAGTGACACACAGTGTGACAAGAGATAAATATAACTGCATACCAGTGGATAAATGTGACAGTGCAATGAATATAATACATTTGAATCACCCCCAAACCATTCCTTCCCACCCCTGGTTCGTGGAAAAATTGTCTTCCATGAAATTGGTCTCTGGTGCCAAAATGATTGGGGACTGCTGCTGTAATCTGAGTAGAGAGAAGGGGTCCTTAGGGACCTCCATTCACACACTTAACAATGTTCTGCCCTGAGCTTCTGCCAAGGAAGGTTATCACTGGAGGTTACAACATGGAGTCCTAGTTATCCAGGGTTAGAATTAGATAAGCTCCCCGCCATACTGAAAGAGGCTTAAGACACACTGTAAACTGAGGTTAATAACATGTTACTCAGATCCTACTGGAGGACTCCCTTGCCCTCAGAGAGGGTAAACAGACTTGGCTTGTGCCTCAGATCCAGAGCCTGGGGCAGCTCAGTGTCTTCCCCCAGTTCCTGCTGCACTTGCCTCAGTTCAGGCCTAGCTCAGCTCAGCATGGGGAGATTGGCCTCCCTTACCAATCCCCACAAGTCACCCCAAGCTACTGTGGTCTCTGTGGCCCTCTGGAGGTTGGGAGGACATTCCCACACCCATACTTCTCATGTGTGTCTCTTCCAGCAGGCTAACTAGTTTTCCCTTAGACCTCCTGGGGAAATTAAAATATTTCCATCTTACTATAGTCTCCCTACCACAGGCTATTTCTTGTGAAGGAAGCTGGGTGTCCTGAGAATTATATATGGAGAATTAGAGTTTGGCTATTTGATAAGCTTTTCAGAGGGTGTTTGAATCTGCAACAAAACTTTGATTTTGGATGTTAGAGAGGGCTGTATTTATCTCTTGTCACAATGTGTGTGTGTTAGATGCTTAGTCGTGTCTGACTCTTTGCAACCCAATGGACTGGGGCCTGCCAGGCTCCTCTGTCCATGGAATTTCCCACTCCAAATGGCAGGTGGAGTGGATTGCCATTTCCTTCTCCAGAAGGTCTTCCTGACGTAGGGATTGAACCCAGGTCTCTTACATTGCAGGTAGGTGCTTTACAGTCTGAGCCACCAGGGAAGCCCCTTGTCACAATAATGCTGTGTAAAAACTAAGATCCTGTGCATGAAGCAGGGCATCCAGAGCTGATGCTCTGCTACAACCTTGAGGAACAGGGTGGGGAGGGAGGCAGGAGGAGGGTTCAGGATGGTGGGATGCAGGCACACCTGTGGCTGATTCCTGCCACTGTATGGCAAAACCCATCACAATACTGTAAAGTAATTAGCCTCCAATTAAAATAAATATATTAATAAAAAGAAAAAAAGAAACGCCCCCCCCCCCCCAAAAAAAAAACTAAGATCATGGCATCCGGTCCCATTACTTCATGGAAAATAGATGGGGAAACAATGGAAAAAGTGTCAGACTTTATTTTTCTGGACTCCAAAATCATTGCAGATGGTGATTGCAGCCATGAAATTAAAAGACGCTTAGTCTTTGGAAGAAAAGCTATGACAAACCTAGACAGCATATTGAAAAGCAGAGACAGTACTGTGCCAACAAATATCCGTACAATCGAAGTTATGTTTTTTCCAGTAGTCATGTATGGATGTGTGAGTTGAACCTTAAAGAAGGCTGAACGCTGAAGAATTGATGCTTTTGAACTGTGGTGTTGGAGAAGATTCTTGAGAGTTCCTTGGACTGCAAGGAGATCAAACCAGTCAATCCCAAAGGAAATCAGTCCTGAATATTCAATGGGAGGACTGATGCTGAAGCTGAAACTCCAATAATTTACCACCTGATTCGAAAGCCAACTCATTGAAAAAGACCCTGATGCTGGGAAAGATTGAAGGCAGGAGGAGAAAGGGATGACAGAGGATGATGAGATGGTTGGCTGGCATCACCGACTCGATGGACATGAGTTTGAGCAAGCTCTGGGAGATGGTGAAGGACAGGGAAGCCTGGCATGGAGAAGTCCATGGGGTTGCAAAGAGTTGGATATGACTGAGCAACTGAACAACAACAATAAACGGAAGATCCAGTGGTTTCAAATGACTTTATTTAGTCCACAAATGGGCGGTTTAGTTGAGTGGTTCTTTGGTTCTCTTTGGGCTCACTCATGCAAAAGCAGGTCATCTCCAAACGTCTGTTGATCTTGGCAGGGCAGTTCTTCTGGGCTTTGCTGGGTGGGTGACTGGCTGGGAGCTGAGGTGAGTTTTTCTCAACCTGAAGCCTAAGCCAAACTGTTCTAGGGTGTGTTTAGGAGCCAAGAGTAAGTGGAAGTGCTCAGGCCTCTCAATGTGCAGGCTTGGAATGGACACACTATCACTTTGGCTGCATTCAGCTGACCAAGGCCAGTCACAGGCCAGCCCCAATTCAAGGGGATAGGGAAGATTCCAGTCCTTAGTGGGAGGAGCCGAGTGTCTCACTACAAAGGGGACAGACACAGAAATGGGCAAAGAGCTGCATTTTACATTCAATACACTATACAGTCAATATTTGTTCTTCAGTGACTAGAAAGATAAAAGTGGATAGGACACCACTGAAAGGGAGGACTGAAATATGTCAACCTTTCATTTTCTTCAACTCAACCTCAGGGGACCTGTTTGGAACTTCAGCAGAGGTTGAGGTCAGGAAGAGAAATAAGGGGAGTTGAGTTCATGACAGACTTTAGACATTGATTTGGAAATGGGGTGGTTCTCCTTTCTGACCCCACACCCCATCCTATATATACACACCCCTCCCCCGAAGAGGGTGGAGGGGGAGGGGGGAGTAGCAGAGCAGGTTCTCCAAGGTGGTTGCAGCCCCAGAGGCTACGGCTGGTGAGGCACCTTGGCAAGGAGGCTGGAGGAGACCAACTTGAGTAAGTTTGTCCTCGAGCAGATGAGAAGCCACAACCCCTGCCTCCCAGAAATGGCCCAGCGAGACTGAGGAGAGGAAGTTGAGTTCCTGTGTGAGCAAGAAGGTGAAGAGCCTTATAGTTTTGGAATTGGTATTAGCATCACCACGCTTGTATCTATAGGTTGGTGTGAATTCTATATGGTGAAGCATCTCAAAGAAGGTATTCTATATTTTTTTTCTAAACAAGCGGGTGCCCAAGGCATCTTCTAAAATTTGTTCTCTTCAGGCTTGTCTCTCGTCATATGTTCTTGGCTTGCACTCATTCTCTGGCTTCATTCCAGTACGGACCTTCAGCTGACCTACTGTTCGACCATTCAGATCCTTGTCTTCCTGCTTCCTTTCCCAGTCTGTGTTCAGCATTCGCCTTCCCGGCATGACCTCTCTGCAGAAAGAATATCTGCAGTGGATTGATCTGGAAGCCACTCCACTGCACTCCACCCACCCCATTTGGTGCTGTCTCCAAGGCAGGCTTGCCTCCAACAACATGAGGACGCATTTGTTAAGTGTCTATAAGCAGATGTTGGGTGTCTTAAGTCAGTAAGAAGGAGCCCAAGAGTAATAGAGGTGCCTGCATGCTAAGTTGCTTCAGTTGTGTCCGCCTCTTTGTGACCTCACGTACAGCAGCCCTCCAGGCTCCTCTGTCCAGTCCATAGGGGTCTCCAGGCAAGAATACTGGAGTGGGTTGCCAGGCCCTGCTCCAGGGGATCTTCCTGACCCAGGGATTAAACCCGTGGCTCTTACATCTCCTGAGTTGGCAGGCAGGTTCTTTACCACTAGCATTGTTGTAGCCAAGCATTCCGGGAAACAAACTCACTCAGAAAGACAATGCAGATAGTGGAGTGCAGTTATTACACCGGCGGGCCCAAGGCAGAGTCTCCTCTTAGCCAAGGATCCCAACAAGTTTTTGCGAAAACCTTATATACTCTAAGCATACATACACAAACCCACCTCCCCAGATTCCCTGAAACTAGTCTGAACAAAGGAAAAGAAAGATACAATCAAAGTTAACCCATGATTTGTATGCGTTAAGCCTAGGTAGTTGTTGTTGCTGCTGCTGCTGCTGCTAAGTCGCTTCAGTCGTGTCCGACTCTGTGCGAACCCATAGACGGCAGCCCTCCAGGCTCCCCCATCCCTGGGATTCTCCAAGCAAGAACACTGGAGTGGGTTGCCATTTTCTTCTCCAATGCATGAAAGTGAAAAGTGAAAGGGAAGTCGCTCAGTCGTGTCTGACTCTTAACAGTGGACAATTATCAATAGGCCTGTGGTCATACCCCAATAAGCATAATAGAATTTATGATTCTATTTGGTTACACAGATAATTAGGGTATTCTTTTAGGCAACAGAGAGTCTAGGTATGAGCCCTGGGGCTCTTCCATCCCGGGGGTCTAGTTTTCTAGTTGGTATGTCGTTTCCATAGATACTGGGCATATAGCTCAAAGTCCACAGTCCGGCCCAAGATGAAGTTCTGGTTTCACGATGGAGCCTGTTCTGTCTGTTTCCTCTTTCAGCCCCACCTGGGAAGCGTGTAACAGAGGTTAAGAGCAATTCAAAACTTGCCTTGACATTCCTTTAGTAGCCAAAGCATGTGAAGAATTGGAAATGGCACAGTTCAGTTCAGTTCAGTTCAGTCGCTCAATCGTGTCTGACTCTTTGCGACCCCATGAATTGCAGCACACCAGGCCTCCCTGTCCATCACCATCTCCCAGAGTTCACTCAGACTCCATTGAGTCCGTGATGCCATCCAGCCATCTCATCCTGGGTCATCCCCTTCTCCTGCCCCCAATCTCTCCCAGCATCAGAGTCTTTTCCAATGAGTCAATTCTTCACATGAGGTGTCCAAAGTACTGGAGCTTCAGCTTTAGCATCATTCCTTCCAAAGAAATCCCAGGGCTGATCTCCTTCAGAATGGACTGGTTGGATCTCCTTGCAGTCCAAGGGACTCTCCAACACCACAGTTCAAAAGCATCAATTCTTCAGCGCTCAGCCTTCTTCACAGTCCAACTCTCACATCCATACATGACCACTGGAAAATCCATAGCCTTGACTAGACGGACCTTAGTTGGCAAAGTAACGTCTCTGCTTTTGAATATACTATCTAGGTTGGTCATAACTTTTCTTCCAAGGAGTAAGCGTCTTTTAATTTCATGGCTGCAGTCACCATCTGCAGTGATTTTGGAGCCCCCAAAGATAAAGTCTGACACTGTTTCCACTGTTTTCCCATCTATTTCCCATGAAGTGATAGGACCAGATGCCATGATCTTCGTTTTCTGACTGTTGAGCTTTAAGCCAACTTTTTCACTCTCCTCTGGCATAAGCATGTATCAATAGGGACTTGGTTAAATACCTTAAGGTAATATGGGCTCACATTTAGAGGACTTACCATGTGTCAATATTTAATATTTGTAAAGCTATACTAAGTGCTTTATAAACATTAACTTTTAAAATCATAGCAATCACTTGAGATAGATCTGTATTATTTTGATCCTTATAATACACATAGGGAAACTGAGGCACAGGATGGTTAGGTGACTTACCTAAGGTCACACAGTTAGGGGTTAGAGAGCTGGAATTCATCTAACTCCAGTGCTTCTGTGTTTCATTACTATGCTGTCTTGCTACTCAACCCGGATATTGGAGTGAAAGAGCCAAACAATGAGGACAGAGTATAAAATACAGAACAGGTTTCAAGAGAAGTATCAGTCTAGTTTGTTACCTATGTAAGAAAAAAAGATCCAGACACATAGACACCAGGCAGATAATACTATAGCTCTGAAGGACGGAACTGTGGAGGACTCTTCCTTTCAAGGGCCTACATTTCTATGTAATTTTAACATTTAAAACATATACTGCTTTGAAAACAAACAAGACAACTAACATTTTTTAAAAAGGATAACAATTAGGCTAACTTTAATTTTAATCTTTTAAAAAAGTTAGAACCAATAAGTGAAATGGAGACAGCAGGGCTTGTTAGTCCATATCTTCAGGACTTTGTATAGTGCTGGTTCCTTCTACCTAGAATTCCTTCTGCCTTTAAGTTGCCTTAGTGGGCTTTCATTTATCTACGAAGTCCAGCTGGTGATATTTTCCCCAGACACAGTTCACTCTTGCTTTTGTACTACTGTTATCCAAAGCTTGCCCTTCTTTTAATTAATCTATCCTATTGTATGGAGATTATTAGTTTAATGGTCTGCCTCCCACACTACTCAGTGAGCTCCTTATATAAAGTATGTGGAGCAAGGAAGTGTTCAATAAATAAATGTTTTCATTTAATTGAATTCAATTCTGAGAAAGTGGCCCCATTAGCTAGTTCCTCTTCATCCATAAGATGAGAATGTTGCTTTTGAGTAGGCCTGTATCCTTAATTCTCAGGAAGCAGAGTTCAAAACATTGAGGGTCAAGATAAGTATGACCTCTGGGCAGGAACTCTAAAATGGGAAACAGTCCAAATGCCCTTGGGAGTCTCTGCTGCTCTGATTAAAAATGGCCTTGACAAGCAGGAAACTGAGAAGGAATCAGAAGAATCCCAAGGGGCCACTTAGAGAACTTTCTTGGAGATTTGTTGGTTAAAAATATATAAACATATGAGATAAGAAGGCTTGGGACCAAGGATTTAATCAAAAGGTGGCCTAACGCTAAGAATAGATTTTTTAAAACTGCAGTCTAAAATGAGCCAAGTTCTGCAAAGTTTGCCAGGAACATCGGAAGGAATTTTTACCATATCCACAGCAAGAAGAATGCGAAGGGAGAGCATCTGGGCTGGGGGCTGTTGAACCGTTTCTGATGACGGAGTGAGCAGCAGCGCTTGGTCAGGTTGCAGGGTTCCAGATGTTCGAGGGTCAGGCAGAGAGGCTGGCCAGCAGTCGATCACCTTCACCGCGCCTTGACACAGCCTGCTTCTGAGTCCTGGACGAAGCCGAGTGCTCCTCGGCCTGTTAGAGCCGACAGAGGATCAGTATCCTCTTTGCAGTCATTCCAAGCACATTAGAGCCACGGACAGTGTTTACAAGACATGATGTCACCTCCACCAATCGCCCTCAGAAGGAACTATAGAAGCAATCTCATTCTGACTAAACGACTTTTTATTTTTAGTCTCTGGTGGTTTGCTGCAGTGATTAGTTTCCTTAATTTTCATGTCTCCCCAGAGCTGGAAGAAACATTTCTAAAGCCTTGCCTTAGCGCATACATTAAAAAGAAAAAAAAAAAAAATCCCTGCCCGAAGCCTCAGGGTAAGAAAACAAACGAAAATCTACCTAATTCAGAAGCGCTAATGAGTGTTTTCCGGATAAGGAAATGGCACCCCACTCCAGTACTCTTGCCTGGAAAATCCCATGGACAGAGGAACCTGGTAGGCTGCAGTCCATGGGGTCGCTAAGGGTCGGACACGACTGAGCAACTTCACTTTCACTTTTCACTTTCATGCATTGGAGAAGGAAATGGCAACCCACTCCAGTGTTCTTGCCTGGAGCATTCCAAGGACGGGGGAGCCTGGTGGGCTGCTGTCTATGGGGTCACACACAGTCGGACATGACTGAAGTGACTTAGCAGCAGCAGCAGCAGCAGCAATGAGTGTTTTAAACTAGAGCAGGAGTGGAGGAAGGGTCGGTGTGAGGGGGAACACAAGCATATTGTTACTGTTAATAGCCTAATTTGTAGCATCTAAAGTAACTTTTAGTTTGTATAGATTATCTGGTGGTTTTAAAAATAGCACAAAATGTGTGTGTGTGTGTGTGTGTGTGTTTACCACTTTCCACTTCGTAAAAATTTCCTAATTTTTAAATTGAAGTCCAAATGATCACAATTAAGTTACTTTATAAATACAAACCAGGCCTGATTTCATTGTGCTAGGGCTGAATTTTCACTGTGCCTGTCCAAGTTTCATATATATTAATTTAAAATCTCCAGGTGTTAATAGAATAAAGATGAAATCAAATAGATAAATTTGCATAAAGCAAATTAGGATAAATTTGCTTTTCTCCAATAAGCCCTGGGAAATGAAAACTTAATGGACAACTAATTAACAATCAAGTCATCCTACAGCCATGCTCCAT
The DNA here is from genome assembly GCF_014754425.2 of Oryx dammah. Taxonomy (NCBI): domain Eukaryota; kingdom Metazoa; phylum Chordata; class Mammalia; order Artiodactyla; family Bovidae; genus Oryx; species Oryx dammah. Next base: position 108,531,640 of record NW_024070211.1, on the reverse strand, counting down.
GGCCCAACTTCCCCCCAAAAGCACAAGCAGGATATTTTACAAATGCAGATTAGTCTAAATTACATTATATCTTCACTGGCTCACCTGTGTTAATATTCACGGGAATTACTTACATTTTCCTAAGCTCATCTAGGACCAGTCTTACAGATTTCAATTAAAATGCACTCTGGAATGTCAAGCAGAGGCTTGATTTGATCCGCAGATCAAAGTTTGGCATTTTTGTTTATGTAAATAATGTGCCAACCAGGATTTATTTGCCTTTTTCATCTTGGTTATACTTCTCCATTATAAATCATCGATTATTGTTATTTCCTATAAATCACTGCCAGGTTATGGAGATAGAATCTCAGAAAACAAAAGCACTCGAAAGAGTTGTTTACCTTGGTTCCTTTGGCAGCAAGAACTGAGGAGCTGGGGGATGGGCACGGAGCGGAGGAAGGGCTTTACTATTTCTCTTTTCACATTTAGAATTTTATATGATGTGCTTGTATTACCTATTCAGAAGAATAAACTAATTTGTTAAAGCCATTGCATATCCCTGGGACTGAGGGCATGCAGTGCATAAACCCGTTTACTCAGAACTTAGATTGTCAACCAGTCCTCTGTGTATTTATTTAAAACCCCCCTGTTGTCTTCTTAAACTATTTAACCCCTTATTTATCTTCTTTCACAACATTCAGAAATGGTCCTCCTGAAAAATCACTGTTTCTTTCATTTCTCCTTCTTGGAAGCATCTTATGTGGGGCTTCCCTGGTAGCTCAGCTAGTAAAGAATTCGCCTGCAATGCAAGAGACCTGGGTTCAATCCCTGGGTTGGGAAGATCCCTTGGAGGAAGGCCTGGCAACCCTTCTGTGGACACAGGAGCCTGGAGGACTATAGATCATGGGGTCGCAAAGAGTCAGACAGGAGTGAGCAACTAACAACACTACGTAAGACCTCACTGAATGACTGAAAGAATGAATAGGTATCAATGAGTTAGCAGTTGTATAAGATGCTGTGCTGTGTGCTATGCTTAGTCATGTGGGTAATCATTCCCTTCTCCGGGGGATCTTCCCAACCGAGGGATTGAACCTGAGTCTTCAGCATTGCAGGCAGATTCTTTACCACTTGAGCCACCAGGGTAGCGTGGTGAGGGACATGAAGATGAATAAACTCCAATCTCTTCTTTCAAGGCACTCAGTGTGATGAAAGGAGGCTAGATTATACTGTGATAGATTATATGAAAGAGGCCTTTACAGAAATGTGATGGAAATTCCAGAAAAGTACCCTGCTTGCTCATCTTGGCTGGGGAAGGGAAGAATGCCAGAAAACACTAGCAAGAGACGATCATACCTGCTGATGCTCAGAGGGCACATATTAATTATCTGTGCATAATAGAGTATGTGTTGTTTTGTTGAGAAGAGTGCCTTGAGCTCAGATTTGTCTTGAGGCTGAAGAGATACTCAGAGATAAGGTGTGGGAAGCCTTAGGTGCCATGTTCTAATTTTAACCCAAAGGTAATTGGAGCCACATAGGGGTCTTTTTCCATGTAGGAAATTAAGCATACTGTGATATTCAGATGTGCATTCTAGACTGATCACTCTGACAGCATACGGAGACTCTGAAGAGGGGTGACATAAGGAACAGGAAGAGTGGGAGCTTGTTGCCAGGAGAAAAATAGGGAACCCTTAACATGGAGAGGAAAGGGTGGAGTTCTACAATGGAACCAGGAGGACATAGTGATGAATTGGATTGGAAGTAAACAATAAAGAAGTGGGTGGATCTAGAATGAAGCCTAGGCTTCTGGAATCCTCCGTAAGATTCCCTTCTCTATTGCCTCCATAGGAGGCACTATTGTGCAGGAATTAATAGGATAGGCTTTGGTGTGTGAAAAATATGATTTTAAAAGTTGGTTGTACTATACATTAGTACGTTAATTTGGGGGGAAATTTCTTAACCCCCTTTAAGCCTTAATTTCCTTATATGTAAAATGGAAATAATATACCACATAACTCATAGCAGAGTGTACACAATAAAATGTTCAATAAACACTAGCTGTTATATGACTTATCTTTTTATTTTTGCAAAATAAGGTAAGGCATTATTAAAGATGATTGCACAATATTATACACATAGAACACTGAAAACTACAACTATTATAACTTAAAAACTGCAAAAAAAAAAAACCCAACATGAGTATTCTACTTAACAAGCAACGTAGAATTCTCAAGAAGTTTTAGCTTATGTATTTTCTTCTCTCACTAAACTTCCCTTTAAGAGAATGAGACATTTTGTATTACTTTATTGCTCTTGGAACTCAAAGATGACAGTCTCATTTTTAAAGTGACTTTGTCACATCTGAATAAGTGCAAATTTCACTTGAGACACTATTAGGGTTTTGAAAACAAATATATGGATTTTAAAAGTTATCTCAAAGTTGCAGACAAACTGTAAGTTCAGTACCCAAAATTCTTTTTTCATACCTTAATATTTCAGTGTGTATTTCCTGCAAACAAGGACATAATTCCACAAAACCACAGTACAACCATCAAAAGCAGGAAATTAACACTGATTTATTACTACCATCTACCTCTCAGTTCCACCAATTGTCCTCACTGTGGTCTCCATCACCGCAGAATCCAGTCCAGGCTTGTGCACTGCATCTAGTTGTCAAATCTCCTCTGTTTCCTTCACTCTGGAGCAGTTCTTCAGTCTTTGCTTGACTTTCATGCCATTGAGACACTTGCTGCTGCTGCTGCTAAGTTGCTTCAGTCGTGTCTGACTCTGTGTGACCCCAGAGATGGCAGCCCACCAGGCTCCCTCATCCCTGGGATTCTCCAGGCAAGAACACTGGAGTGGGTTGCCATTTCCCTCTCCAATGCATGAAAGTGAAAAGTGAAAGTGAAGCCACTCAGTTGTGTCCGACTCTTCGAGACTCCATGGACTGTAGCCCACCAGGCTCCTCCGTCCATGGGATTTTCCAGGCAAGAGTACTGGAGTGGGGTGCCATTGCCTTCTCCTGAGACACTTGAGGATTACCAATTAATTATTTTGTAGATTTATTTTCGTATTTGCCCCTACATTTGTACTTATTTGATATTTGCTCACGATTAGATTCAAGTTAGGCACCTTTGGCAGAAATATCACAGAAACAATGCCGCTTTCTTATTACATCCAATCAAGTGACTAAGATTCCATTTCTATCATTACTGACAGTGTTTACTTAATGGAGATGGCATCTGCCAGGCTTCTTTGCTGTAAAATTGCAACTCCCACCTTTGAGGTTAATAAATATGTAGAAGAGATGTACCTTGAGACTATGCAAAACACCTCATTCCTCATCAAACTTCCCGTTTATTTATTTACTGGTTTATATGAGCTCAGTTTCTCAGGCTCAGTGTCTCAGGCTGGGCCCCACCTTGTATGAACACCCTCTTCACCCCACCGGGGTTCTCCAGGCAGTGCCGTCCTCTCTCTGCAGACATCTCTTAAGCCCATTTGGCCTCCAGCACCCGACTGTGGGCCATCATGACCTGCCCTCCTCACCCCCCACCACCTGGCACAAACATCGTCCTGTTCTGTCCCATCCTAGGAATGAACAGGTCAGAAAGAAAAGAGAAGGGAAGGAAGGGAGAGAGAGGCAGAAGGGGATGTCATCTTTATCTAGTCGCTCAGTCTTGTCCAATTCTTTGTGACTCTTTGTGACCTCATGGACTGTAGCCTGCCATGCTCCTCTGTCCGTGGGATTTTTTTCAGGCAAAAATACTGGAATGCTGCTGCTGCTGCTGCTGCTGCGAAGTCGCTTCAGTCATGTCCGACTCTGTGCAATCCCAGAGATGGCAGCCCACCAGGCTCCCCCATCCCTGGGATTCTCAAGGCAAGAACACTGGAATGGGTTGCCATTTCCTTCTCCAGTGCATGAAAGTGAAAAGGGAAATCGCTCAGTTGTGTCCGACTCTTAGTGACCCCATGGACTGTAGCCCACCAGGCTCCTCCATCCATGGGATTTTCCAGGGAAGAGTACTGGAGTGGGGTGCCATTGCCTTCTCCGAATACTGGAATGGGTTGCCATTTTCTCTTTCAGGGAATTTTCCTGACCCAGGAAATACATAAATACATAAATAATAAACCCATCATTATTATTAACATCATTGTACTTCTTTCTATCTTTGTTATCAGTGAATTGTTTGCTGGCTTATCCTCTTCCTTGTATTGTTCTGCTCTGGGCATTTTCCAAGGTTCCAGTTTAGAAGGCAACAGAGGAATGACTCAGAGCTCCAACTACGTTATCTGCATCACTGCTTTCTGATTCTGAGACCCAGGCAGGGTTCTTATTCTCTTTATACATCTGTCTCTCTCTCTGAAAAAAAATTAAAATAATAATGGTACCTGGTTGTAGTCCCATCTTTCCAATTTTGGGCAGACATTTCCAAATGAATGGACTCACATCAGCTCAAATTCAAAATGTAAAAATCATAAAAAAAAAAAAATGTAAAAATCAGCTTATTTTCCCCTTACAAAACATATTCATCTTCCTGAAGCCCCTATTTCTGTAAATGCACACATTCATGCTACAAGCATTTATCGAGCACTTACTGTTAGCAAGCATGGTGGCTAAGAATCCAGATATAAAAAGCAAGGTCTTTGCCCCCAAGATGATTAGAGTGGTTATGTGGTAGTGGTAGTGTGGTGGAGTGGATGCTTAGTGAGGAAGATAGTGTGATGAGCACTCTGATGGAGTTAAATGGTGGCATCTTTTCTTCTCTAGGAAGAGTACCACATTCCAAGAGACTAAGGCTTTCTAGCCGGTGGCCCACACAGAGTTAGCTGGATGGAGACGAGGGCCAAGGTCTTCTAGGCAGAGTGAGCAACATGGCCAAAGAGCTGCAGATACAATGCAGCACAGCATGTTCTGAGACCACAGCCTTGAGAAACAGATCCAGAGAGGTCGTGGGGAGGGATGAGGATGGAGTGAAGGTGACCGGGTTCAGGGGGCACTGCTGAGGGCTTACTCATCGGTTCTCCTAAACCCTTTGTCTCAGATGACCTTCTTCCCACGTGACTCACCCAAATCCTACCATTCTTTTAAAAAACTATTTTATTTTATTTATTATTTATGTATTTGGATGTACTGGTCTTAGTTACACATGACCTTCGATGGGGCATGCAGGATCTTCTGGGCATGCAGGATCTTCCAGGCGTGGCACTTGAGATCTAGTTCCACGACGAGGGATCAAACCCAGGCCCCTTGCACTGGAAGCATAGAGTTGTAGCCACTGGACCATTCGGGGAGTCCTGTGAATCCTATCCATTATTGTTGACTTTCTCCCTGAGACCTTTTCTTATCTGATCTTGAAACAACTTCCCTCTTCTCCTAACTTTTCTGGCAATAACTATCCTATAGTGTATTTCATATGATGATGATAATAATGTCTTATATATGTAGAGGAGTCACAGTCTTCAAAAGCATTTTATCTTTATCATAAAGTTTGATCTGCATAATAGAACAAGTACCATTTCTTTTACAGCTTTGTTGACCCATTAAAGTGACCACTGCTTGTGCCTTGCTCCTCTAAGTAGGTTGAGAACTCCTTCAATTCAGCAGCTTTGCCTTCGTCTTATTTCTCTCTCTCACAATGCCTACCAGAAAGTCTCACAGAGAAGTGGTGCTCAAGGCATGTATTGACTTACGATTGATGTGAATTTCACTGAAGTTGTTAATACTGTAGTTCTGTGTGTTTTTAGCTAGCATAGCATATATTATCTTATATATCCTAGGGAATGACTTGTAAGTGGTATAACTAAGAAACGGCAGCACTCAAGTATAGTATGTCAAGGCTCTGTTCTAGGAACCATCTAGTGCCCTCAGCTGAGAGGAAAAAACGCTCATTACCTTAAAAACCTTTGAGGACCCTTTGAGATCATCTTTGGTGATGTGGTTCCATATGGCCTGGCTGGCTTACTGGGTAGTTACTAGTAGCATGGGTCAGTAAAAGAATCAGGGGTTTAATTTCAAGTAATCTAATGAACAGATCTAAGATCTGATCTAAGATCTGGGATCTAAGTAATCTCAGTTATGACTCAAAAAAGAAGAGATGATAATTGCCCTTATTTTTTCCTATAACTTCCTACCTCTGTAGCACTTCATCCCTACTCACCCTTAGGAGTACTTCCCTAGAGATTTGCAGCTGAGTCTTAAAACCCAGACTCTGAATAATAATTTGCGCTACCTAGATACCTTCTATGGAGAAGGCAATGGTAACCCACTCCAGTACTCTTGCCTGGAAAATCCCATGGACAGAGGGGCCTGGTAGGCTTCAGTCCATGGGGTTTCGAAGAGTCAGACACGACTGAGTGACTTCACTTTTACTTTTCACTTTCATGCATTGGAGAAGGAAATGGCAACCCACTCCAGGGTTCTTGCCTGGAGAATCCCAGGGACAGCAGAGCCGGTGGGCTGCTGTCTATGGGGTCTCACAGAGTCCGACATGACTGAAGCGACTTAGCAGATACCTTCTATACTTCTAATCTGCAATGTATTGAGTTACTGAACTGCTTGAATTGGCTCCTTTTAAACCTGTGTTCTGGGTTATATGTGTGCCCGTTCAAGCTCCCAGGGTGAGGCTGAGGAAAGACATGTGTGCTTTGTGAAGTGGAACACCGCAGTGAACTTGGAAAATTGAGTTCAGTCATTGATGTATTAGGCTTATTGAGAATTTTCCCTAAGAAAGGCCTCTGATGTAGTTGAGAGCACTAAACGATATAATGTTGAAAACAGGGAAAATACGAATGAAAACTGCAGGGGAAAACATTTGAAATCTGTAAGAAAAATTAAAGGTGGTAATTAAAAAAAGCCAGTGGACAATTCAAATGCAGTAGAAATCTGGGCATCTGAGGTCTGCAGAAACAAAGGCAAACATTGGAAGAAGTGTATTGCACTAGGAATATACATATTATATATATTTATTATATATATAATATAATATATATATTTTGAAATCACTCAGATTTCAAGTCTCAGTTCTACTGCCTGACAGCTGGGTGACAAAGATACTTAACTTCTTTGAGTTATAGTTTCTGCCTTTGTAAGTTGTGGGTGATTGTGGTATGCTGGTAAATATTTAATAACTGGATCATACAAACAGACAAAATCTCAGTTTGCAGGTTTTGCCCATTTTCATAGAGTAAATTCTCCCACCACAACCAATTTCAAGCTGCCCATTTAATACCACTAAACATATTCTTGGGAAGAAGTGCATGGTAGCACACCGTCATACTTCAAGAGCATAGGTGATAGTAAAATGTATGAAAATAATTAGAAAGGGATTTTTTTTAGTATTTTCTATATTTAACATATAATTTTAAATTATAAGTTTATATAATTTTAATAATGGCTATTTAACAACCAGTTTGCAAAATTCCAGGATATTTAACAATCAGCTCAAACAAGCTTTGTTCAGGCAAATGTTATGGTGCTTTCGGCTGTGAGTTCAGTGTCAATGAATTAGAAATATATTTTACATACAAGTGTCTTTAAACAAAAACATGTGTAAAACAAAAGTTATGTATTGATCAGTTGATGCAAACACTGTGGCCAGAGGCTCTCAGGAAACCAGCCCCATATTTTTCTCACGGGAGTGGTAATTAACACTGAGTTTATAGAACATCACCCCTGAGAGTAACAAGAATCAAGTGTAACTGCCTTTTTGGGGATGGTTTGATTAAGACAGTTCTGCACTTAGCACAATGCCTGCACACAGTAGGAAAGCCCTAGGAGGTGCCCTTTCTTCTGCATCTTGACTTCCCTGCCTGGGGAGTCTGTGCTAAACCTTGCAGGCTAGCTCAGTCACACCCATCAGCTATGAAATCTACAAATAGCAAGTGTTGTTATTGTTGGATGCTCACCTCCTTCAGGGAGCATTTGTGATCATCCATCAATTTACAGCCCATTAGATGCCTTTGAACAACACAAAGAAAGGTGTTAACTGTAACAACACAGAAGAACTACACTCAGTCAGGTAGTTTGCCCTCCTCCCCAAGTTTCTCCCCTGGCTGATGGTGGCCAATCCCTCACCTTTTTTCAAACTGCTTTCCTTAAAGGAAACTGGAGGCTTTTCCTGTACCAGAGCTCAGTAAAATCTTCTACCTTTCATTCTCTGTCCAAACTCAGTTTGTTGCCTGAGGGTTGAATCCTCAGTGATGCTCAGCCCTTTATTTCTTCCAATAGCCATGCGGCCATCACCCTGCCTTATCACGTGATGCCCACCACACCGCTGCACACACCACTGACCTGCTCCAAGTTGGAGCAGTTTTTCCAGTCATGGTTAGGATCGGCATTATTTAAAGTAATGTTCCAGTCATGGTTAGCATGGTCATCATTTTAAAAGCCATGTTCTCTTTTTCATGAAAAATGACAGCATATCAGATTATGTTATTCTTGCTTAAGTCCTTGAAAGATTTCCCATTACTCTTACCTAAAACTGCCCTCCTTACTCTGGCACACAGACTCTGTTGCTCCCTAACTTTTGAATGTCAACACCTGCACTCTCCTCCTTGTTTATCTTGCTTCATCACATTGGCCTTCTCACTGCTCCTTGAACTTACAAGTCTGTTCCCACATCGGAACCTTTGAGTTTCAGGCTTCTGCTGCCTGGTCTACAGCCACCCAAGTTCCTCCTCCAGCCACTCCTGCCAGTCACGTGCGTGCTCAGTCGTGTCCGGCTCTGCAGCCCCGGAGATTGTAGCCCACCAGGCTTCTCTGTCCATGATATTTTTCAGGCAAGGATACCGGAGTGGGTTGCTGTCCTCGCCCATGGAATCTTACCAACCCAAGGATCAAACCCCCATCTCCTGCATCTCTTGCACTGCAGGCAGATTCTTGCCCATGAGCCACTGGGGAAGCCCCCCTGACAGTCACATCTCAGCCCAAATCTGCAAGGTGTCTGTGACTGTGTAGTCTGACGAGCCCTGGCAGAACCATGCAATCGCTTCGTTCCTTCATTACTTTTATCCATTGTCATTATGTGACATCAATGTGTTTTATGGGTTAAATTGTGTCCCCCCGAATTCATATTAAGTCCTAACCCCTAGCACCTCAGGAGGTGACTGCTTTTGCCGATAAGGCCTTGAAAGAGGTGCTTAAGATACTTTTCACATGTATGCATTCTATGTACATTTCCCTAAAAGTCCCTAAAATAGGTTATGTGTATGAATCAGTGTTTATTGCAGAAGATAGAGGATGTTAACTTTTTGCCAAATTACGATATCCTTGAAACTTTGTTTTTTCCCTTTTGTTGGAAAAAAAGAGATTAATATAACAAAAATTTCATCGATGGTTAAAAAAAGAGGTGATTAAGGTAAAATAAGGCTCTTAGGGTAGGCCATGATTCAGAATGACTGCTGTCCTAAAAAGAAGACGTTAGGACACAGACAGATACACAGAGAAAAGACGGTGTGAAGACACCGTAAGAAGGCAAGCCAAGCAGAGGGAACTCTGAAAACAATCAACCCTGCTGACACTTTGATTTCAGACTTTTGTCTCCAGAGCCAGGGGAAGAGGGGGAAGTGATAAATTTCTGTTAAGTCACCCTGTCTGTGATATCTTGTTATGGCAGCCCTGACAAACTAATATTCATCATTTTTTGTTTTTGTTTTTCCCTTTCGTTACTAAATTATAAATTTCATGAAAGCAGGAATTATATGTGTCTTATTCACCCTTCTAGTCTTAATGTCTACAACAATTCCTAGCACCAAATGGGCTTTCTATAAATGTTTTTAAATGATTGATGATTGAAGGATGCATCCAGGAACGTGAGCCTTTGCTCTTCAAGTTATCTCTAGCTATGCCAACTATTATTGTTGTTCAGTTGCTCTGTCATGTCCGACACTTCGCAACCCCACGGATTGTAGCACGCCAGGCTTCCCTGTCCTTCACTATCTCCTGGAGTTTGCTCAGACTCATGTCCATTGAATCAGTGGTGCCATTCAACCATCTCATCCTCTGTCACCCTCTTCTCCTCCTACTTGCAATCTTTCCCAGCATCAGGGTCTTTTCTAATGGGTCAGCTCTTCACATCAGGTGGCCAAAGTAGTGAAGCTTCAGCTTCAGCATCAGTCCTTCCAATGAGTATTCAGGGTTGATTTCCTTTACAATTGACTGGCTTGATCTCCTTGCAGTCCAACGGACTCTCAAGAGTCTTCTCCAGCACCACAGTTCGAAAGCATCAGTTCTTCTGTCTCCACTTTCTTTATGGTCTAACTCTCACAGCCATTCATGACTACTGGAAAAACCATAGCTTTGACTAGTTTTATTACTCATTACTTTAAAAACAAGCAAAACTCTTGCCTAAAGAATTGCTTCAATACTTGTTATGAGCCCCAGAGCTTAGACCTTCTTAACCCATTTTCCCCCCCCCAAATCTAGTTGATTAATTCTGCCAGCTCTTCAACACCCTCTCTGCTGAGTTATTCTGTTTGTTTCTAGTTACTTCTCTAACCTGCATCTTTCTCCGCTTATGTCCTGGGTGCCTGGATCTGTGAAGCTGGTGATGCCGCTTCCCTTATCTGAGTCCTACCACAAACCCTTCAACATTTCTGTCCCTGGCACAAGTGAAAGGATGTAGGCCCACCGCGCCCCTTCTCCCTCAACCCCCTATGACAGGGAAAGACTTGGAGACAAATTGAGAAAATGCTCATCTTGTTTCCTAAGTAATGCAATATTTATTGCTGACAGCTCACATCTCACCAGTGGGTTCTTGTTTCTCCAACATCTTTTGTTAATTGCCTGGCCCTAGACAAGTCTCCAGAAACACCACCAGAACCCAGCTTTATGCTGGTTATTCTGTTTGCTCTTCATTTCCACCCCCTACCAGATCTCTGATCCACATGTGGGAGACTGACCCCTCCTGTTCACATCTCCCTGGGCCCTCATTGGAAGCTTTCCAGCTGAGTGCAGCCAATGGCAGCGTGAGGGTGGGCATAAAGAGAGATATCAGAGGATGTTGGCTCCTCATTCAAGTTTCCAGTCCCCACAGGGCAGCTTCTCCAGCCACCTCCTGTTAATGGCCTCTGGTTACAGCTGAGGGTGGTAACTGCTTCCCATGCTTGCTGGCCTCGGGTGCTTTATCATCCCATGTTTGATCTTATAGTCCTACCCAGGCCTCTGAAAATAGTCCTTTCATTGAAGTTTCTTCCACTTAACCATCTAACAGTGACTTCTGTTTCCTGCCTGGACTCTGAAAGACACTTTACATAATTTTCAAACTGCAGTATTTAGGAATGATATAACTTTTCTTTCCTCAGGTTACAGCGGCTTTGGGGATGTGGTCCTCAGGCTCCATTCACTGAGGTGACTGGTTCTGAGGGACCACCCTGAATGCTGGTGCATGACCCTGCTGTTGGGCTGTCCTGCCATCTTTCACCATTGTTGGCACCGCTGCCACTGCTCCGGGTGAAGCAAGCACGGGGCTGATGGAAACAGAAAGCGCATGTACCCGGATGGATGTTTCCCAGCGGTAAGGAAGGGGGCCCAGAGAAGCCGAGTTGCATCACGACTGTTTGGGAGAGATGCTTGTAGAGTTAGAGCATAGATGCTACGCTATGTTAACAGATCTGGAAGAGTTCCTGGCTTCCCCAAATGATGCATCGCTAATAGTCTTTTTGTGCCTCAGAAAAATTTTGGTGGTTTATTACAGTAACTCATACTTGGAGTCAGAATGTTGTTGGGGGTGGTTATGATATGTGTAATGTTTTTAATAGGGTGTTTGCTTAATTTTTTATAATCCTGGTGGTGAGGGGGGGTGTCTGGTTGAATGTCAGTGCTATTTTTATAGCTCTTGAGATATGAGATGATATAAACTTAGAGCAGAAGAGCCGCTGGGGGAGACAGAGTTACACAGGAAAGAAAAAGAGTGGGAGAAGATTTAACAAAGTGGGGCACGGACCCCGAGAAGATGTTGTCAAGCGCACATTCTTTGAGGGACAATTTTGTGTGTGTTGGGCTTTGTGTTGTTTATCCTAAGTGCCTTTTTTATTGCTTGGAAAAAATCAGTACAGTTTGATATATTTGAACGGATAACTTTGTAAATTCTAGTTTTTCAGAATGAAGTACTATATAAAATTTAACTTGAAGCTTTTATATCTTAATTGTCAAAGTGATATTATAACATAGATATGTTATATATGTACATACAACATATACATATAAGTCTGCTAAATTAACCTTTGTTAAGTGGAGCACAGGGTGTTGGATGGTGAACCAACAACAGAGTCCAACAGACCACAAGAGAACTTGAAATAGAGAGGTTTATTAGTCACAGGTCCTGGGGGCAGTACATGGCACGCCAGGAGGGGCCACACAGGAAGGTCAGGCAGAGTACAGACAGAGAGAAAGAGACAGGATCTGGGGCACATGCCTTTAGCAGGGTGCCTGGGTGCAGAGCCTTGGAGTCCCTGGGCTATGGCCAGTCGGTCAGTTCAAGCCAAAAGAAAGAGGTTTTGGTAAGCCCCCTGCCTTGGGGAGCGTGGGTCTTACCTAAGGGATGCATAAGGCATACAAAAGCACTGGGAGGCGGGAGACTGTTGATCACAAGGGCTGTTGGGGAAGCCATATCAGGGAGTTACATTTGCTTGTGACTCTGGGCTGCTACTCAGGACATGCACCAGTAGGAGGGGCTAGTGTCAAGCTATGGTCCCTGCAGGCTGTTTGCCAAACAAAATGGATGCTGAGATAACAACACCATCAAGTAGCTTAGCTAAATTCTTGACAAAATAACCTATAACAATATATATATATAACGTATAAATACTACATTCCTTTTTCGTAATCATAGCGACTACTGGGATTTGAGGAGGCTTACAGGAAAACTGCAGGATGATGTGAACACTGAAATGAATCTTGTCCAGGAAGATGTGGCACACTACCAATACAAGTTCAGTGGTGCTTACAGAAAAGGGCATTTACTCTGTACTCTTAAGACTTATCTTTATTATGAAAGTGTTTTCAAAGTAAAATGATCCTCATAATAATGACTGCTTCCAGAGATCAAGAATGAATAATTATATTTTCATATAAAAATCAGCAAAATACAGGAACAATACATAAAATAATTCTAATTGGCTAACAGTACATCATTCCATTTCTGACAGAGATGCTCAAGCACTGAACTGTCTTAACAAGTAAGGTTTTGTCACCTATCCTATTTCTCACTGCAAGTTGAAAAAAATCAAATCCCCAAACTAACCACCTCCCTTTTGCATGACACCAAATGGCTATGGAGGTAACTGATCATGTGGGCAAAAAGGAGATGAAAATCATGAGCTTAGAGGCTTTATGAAACTTTGGGAAATCAAACTTGGAGGCTATTTTCCATATTTAAATAAATGAAGCACAAAGTTAAAGTTCCAGAATCACCATATAACTGTTCCTATTACAGGGTGAATTTCTATTTGACAACCAATCTTTAAAAACCCCTATTTTTTTTAAGGGCAGATTTACAATCACAGTTTAAAAAAACTGTTGTAGATCCAAAAGAAAAAAAAAATTGTCTCTATAAAACCTAATTTTCACTTAAAATAGAAATCACACCAACAGCTGTCATTCCCTGGTTTCCAGGCCATGCAACACATACCAAAATAAGAAGCCAAGCTCTCCTTGACTTGTGTTGAGGAAAACAGGCTCATATGGGCACAATATTTTTTTTTTTAATGGAATCAGAGAAGGAAGTGTGATACACAACTGATCCAATGGTTATTTGGAAATTGATAGCAGATAAGAGACAATATTTTAGATTTATTTTATTATGAGTTCCAGATTTAAAAGGTGAGTGAAAGATAAGCAAGCTAGATCTTAGGCTAACAGTCCCTTCCCATTCCTTCCTGGGCACTCTTGAGATGTCTAGTCTTGTGGAGACATCATATTATGTGTCATCTGCTCGCAGAGACTTGTACGTCTTTGATTGGATGGGGAGCTTAGCTTATGGACATTTGGTCATGTGTTCCATTCAAAGGCTTCAGGTTGAACTCACATTGGAAAGACTAAGGTACTCTTTTGGGTGATTACAGATCTTATTAATAGCTACTTATAATGTTTTATGTTCTTTAATACAATTTTCTCCACAAAAAACAGCATCAGGTATGCTTCCAGTGAGCATATGTGAGGCATTTCAAGAGCACAGAGTGGACAGGTGGACATCTACTTGTCCATTACCTCCTTAATATCTACTGATCGCCCCCTAGGGGACGGGAGGGGACCATGCATGCAAATACAAACCACAGGGCCTGTTTCCAGACTATTAAAAGGGAAGAATTAAACTGTGGCCACAGTGAACCAGTGTTAGTCACTATCTGGTAATTTGAAAATGGTACAATTTCATTTTACCAAGAGAAATTTAAACCTACGAGGACAACAGTAATGTCACTTAAAAAAATATCCTGCTGCACTTTGCATGAACTGTTTGTGATTGACAGTACTCCTTTCATGGATAGGACACTGGTGCAGACTTTGATCTGATTTGATTTTTTCTTATTTGAACACTAGAAACATTTCAGGGCTACTAATGTTTATCTACAAAGCAGGAATCAGCCAAAGACAAAGGGGGGGGGGGAAAGTAAGCTAATTAGAATCTTAAGACCTCAAATAGCATGTGAAATGTAAACATTTAATCTCTTACTTCTAAAGAATTTCTTGAAACCTCTTTGGACACAATGATATCATAGGACATACTAATAAAGAGAATTATTTAATACCTTTGTAACTATTCTGTATAATTTTCATACTTCAAATTAAGAAAAAATGCTCAAATATTCAGGCAACTTTGGCATTAACATCTCCAAGTAAGGGACAAAAATAACTACCAATGCAAAAATCATGAACAGCTCATGGGTGTCCCTTAAGTTCTCTTGGAAGAGCTCTTTTTTAAAAACTCGGGTGTGCTGAAATGAAATATGGTTTACTTCAGCCCAAATAACAATGAGGTTGAAATATACAGAGTGGAAAATTCAGACCCTTTCTACCCAAGGTGCAAGTGTGCAGTTTGTTCAAATTCAAACTCTGTCAAATACTCAGAATGAAAGTTTGGCAACAAAACAGGACATTTTCAGGTTTACCTGTTATTTTGGCTACAGGTGACCTAATTTTATCCCACTAAAGAGTTACTTCTCTCACCCAATTGCTTGTTTACTTTGGAGAGTCTACCTTCCTTCCTAGTTCATCTTTGTCAGATGCCTGTTTCATTATCTGATGGTATCTCAGGACACCATCTGTCCAGCAGCCGAGCAGGATCTGAATGTTAATAAAATCCTTGGGTGAAGCAGAAATGTTGTGCATTTTCCTCAACACTTACTTTAATAATCCAAAATATGGATAGCTGCTCCCCTACTCTCAACATTTGAAACACTTAATTTGGAAATGGGGACTACTTAGATGCTGACCTGTAGGGCCTTCATGATCTGAACTCTGAGGCAAAGAGGCTGAAAGGAGTCTTCCCCTCTCAGCTGTGGAGATGGTGTGAACAGGCAGTACAAAGGGAGGTGGAAAGTTTCTATTGCACATGGTAGATGGTTTTCATGAAGAGAGTATGGATAAGGATGAGTCAGTGATGTTTTGGTTTTATCATGTTTTTTTGAGAAACCTACATGTACATACACAGATCACACATTTTTATATCATTTATTGACCCAAGGCCAAATTCTACTTCAATTTCTACATTTCTCTCCCTCTAATTGGTCTAGAGAAGCTATAGAATTGGAGAATAAAATATTACTTTTTCTAGATTCCTTCCTACATACCCCTTTGTACCTTGGGAAGATTTGAATATGACCAGGACAGGCTAAGTCAATTAATGGGAAACAACATTCCTACTAACCTACAGCTGACATTACAATACACACTTCCAAAGCTATGGCCTGGCACAGGTAGAAGATAAGAGATCTCACAGATTTTCTCTCTCAGGTTTATCAGGCCACCATGGGAGAGCGGCAGACAGAGATACATTATTCTTTATCTCAAAAGACCTACAAACACCATTTTGATGAATCAAAAAGAACTCTTTGCCTTAAAATGCAAAATGAAACACAAATGTATTGATACATAGAAGACTGCATTGTTACTGTCAGTGGTCAGGGAGGCTCTGAGAATTCCCAATTCTCCTTCTAAGTGACTTTTGGGAAGAACAAAAGTCAGATGTTCAGATGTCTTTGCTAAGGACAGGCTATTTTCTTCATGTCATGCAAGTCTTCTAAACCTTTAATTTACAAGCAGATCTTTTGAAGTTATTCTTCTACACTAAAGAGTGTCAAATGACCCAAACAGAAGCACATTGTGGCTTTCTGGTTTATTTCACCCATCAGAGGACTTGCTGTAGATACTAAAGCAAGGCACGAGGCTTTCTTCTGTTCCATATTTTAGCTGAGAAGACATTTTCACCTTATCAAAAATTTTCAGCTATAACATGATTGCTGCTTTACTTTTTATATATCTGCATTTTAGCAGATGTTTAGATGACTTGACAAGTACTTTTCATATTTAATGACTGGTGTTACAACTTGACCATCCATAAATTACTCTCCTAGACATACCCCTGTTCTGTGAAATAAAATAATAAGGTTTTCCAAGAAGAGTTAATTATACCATTTCGTCAACAAAAAAGGAGACATATTTCTAAGGCCCTTCAATTATTACTATGGACCATACAAGAAACACATTATTTTATAAATAGGTGGGAAGAGATTTAACATTTACAGTGTGAGGTTTTGTTTGGGAGCATTCTTTTAACAATTAGCAATCATGGTGCACATTGTGGGCACAGAGTTTTACTTCCATTAAAAAAAAAATTGAATTGAATGTGAGTGGCTTTGGGCAGGACTGCACTTTTTAGTACTTTGCTGTCTCTTTCACTAGTCCTGACCTGCACATTGATATCACTTTGTGGTTTTGGATTCTTTGTTTCAGGAGACAGTCTTCCTGATTTATGAAATAAGTATTTATAATAACTTTTTATTCCCTTTTACTAAAAGCTGGAAGAAAAGAGATAAAATCTTTGGTTTATGTGTATGGTTTTCTTATCTATACGTAAATAACACTGCCCTGTAGGAGATGACAGACACTTATTTTTTCAGTAGTCTTTCTCGTTTACTGGGTAGAATTTTTGTTGCTTTTTTTTTTCTGGAAATAGTTCCATTTGAACAAAAATTCCTGGAAAATGAACAAGTCGTTCAAAGAAGCAGACAAAAGGACCTACAGTGTAACACTGCTCAGTTTCTAGTAACAGGAAATTCTGTTATGTTAGGGTTATGTTTAAGGAGAAAAGACAAAGGGTAAAATGGTCTTATTCTCACTGGCTTTATTTTGCCCAGAAAAAAAAAAAAAAAAAAAACAAGATCAAATACTAGATAGGGTGCTTTCTTGAAAGCTGGTTGCAGGAATGTGCTTTGCACTAGAGGTGACTTTTGGCAACTCTTGGAAGTCCCCTTTTTCTGTCCCCAAATATACTTAGCTTCTTTTTTTCATACCATAGTGGAAGACTGCACTGATTAAAGGGGTAGTGGTAAAACCTGGTTGAAATCTGCTGCTCTCTTTTGTATTATTCTCAGGTCATGGGACAAATTCCCAGTTGGAAGACTGATTTCTTTGTGACCATGAACTTAAGTCTTCCTTCAGAGCTGGAGCACTGACCCTGTAATGGAGAACAAAGGAAAAAAAAGTCTCCGTAACCTAAAAAGTTAATCCCCAACCAGCTACCATTCTCACTGAAGAAACTTTGGCTGTGTGCGCAAGAAATGAAGTCTATTCCAAAGCAATTTAATACATACAAAACAATTTTAAGTCCTCCAATAACCACACTCTATTTGGAACAGCTAATTGACCATGAAAGGCTTCCCTCGTAGCTTAGTTGGTAAAGACGCTACCTGCAGTGCAGGAGACCGGGGTTCGATTGCAACCCACTCCAGTGTTCTTGCCTGGAGAATCCCATGGACAGGGGAGTCTGGCAGGCTACAGTCCATGGGGTCACAAGAGTCGGGCACGACTTCACGACTAAACCACCACCACCACCAACTGACCATGAAAAATGACAATTACAAAACTGAGCTCATCCTGTTTCAACTTTACACTGGGAGAAAGGTCACTTGAGACCGAATAGGCCATTTCAGAATGGGCATTGTGACACAAAGAGAGCAAACCTATTTGGAGCTGCACGAGAATCTTGCACTGGGTTTTGCTTGCTCTAAGTGACCAATTAAGCTGATGCTCCTAGTGGACTAGGTCACAGCAAGAAAGGGGTAGAAGCCAACGGAGTGTCTCCCTCACCGTCATGAACCCAGAGAGTAAAAAGAGTGAGGAAACCCTCTTTTGTCCACAGATTTACAAACAAATACAAAAAGAAAATAAATAATATTCTAAGACAGTACAAATGCAAATACCGTTCCCTTGTGTCAATTACATAAAGCATGCCTACACATACAGAATGGTAATTCTTCTTCATTCACAGACAGGACATATGGCAGTGCACTATTCAAAATGCTTTGATAATCCTAATTTTTGTTTCTGGTGCTGAGAGATTATGAAAGGAACTGCATTTGCAATTTATTAAATACTTCCAGGAATGAACAGTTCACTTTGTTTGGGACTTGTAGTTTTGAG
Organism: Oryx dammah; assembly: GCF_014754425.2. Taxonomy (NCBI): domain Eukaryota; kingdom Metazoa; phylum Chordata; class Mammalia; order Artiodactyla; family Bovidae; genus Oryx; species Oryx dammah. Next base: position 108,513,024 of record NW_024070211.1, on the reverse strand, counting down.
TAATTAATCATCCATGGCACAAGCGCCAGTGAGGAGATACCCGTTGGTACCACTGGTCCCATTGGTGGTGGTCGCAGTATGGGAGTTCTTTCCTGGAGGTTCCGAGTCCTCCTCATCTGAGCTAGACTCAATATCACTTCGATCATCCTTGGACACCTGTGGAACACAAGAAGGTGAGTGCAGCCGGCTCTGAAGAAATCATAAAGGTATAGCATGCTCAGAAGTACATGCAATCATACATAAAGGAAAACATCTAAGTATTTAAAAAGTCAAACAGGATAGGAACATTGCCAGAGTAATACGCTCCTCTTCATTGGAGACTTCAGAACAAAGTCAGTGATCAAGGAATGTAGGTGGACTTAGGCATCACAGGGGGTTAGCCTTGCTGATTTCCTTAAGTTACCTTTGGATATTTAGAATGTACTAGACCGAACCCCACTCTTGCTGGCAAAATAGCGTATCATACTACTAGAATGGCACTATAGGAACCTGGTACAAATAGAACTACTTATTCTTTGATGATCACATTCTCTCTGAGAATCCTTTAGAGTCAGCTCTCAATTACATAATGGAGATATGTACTAGCTCTGATCATTAAAACATCATTCTTATTTGGCTTTTTAATGTTTTCTTGTATGATTTAATTTGTCTTTCTGTCTGCTAGAATTAAGTAGAAATTTTGTTTTATATACAACATAACAACTAATGGCAGCAGGAGGCACTGGGGGTACTCGCTGGGTAAGGAATAGTTTAAAATATTTCCCAAGAAAAATTTAGTGACCGGATCATCATGAATTGACTCCCATCATTCCAGACTTCTTCCATCCTCCATTTAGACTCATCCAGTCATGAGGATGACTTGGCATCAGGATATAAGTCTATACATTTCCATAAAGAATGAAAAAAAACCATATAGTCTCATAAGGAGGTAACATAGGAAGAAATTAAGGAAATACTCTACTGCTTTTAAATTAAAATAGTTTGTACCTCCTACTTTATGCCTACAAACATAGTGAACATTTATCCCAACAGGCCTTAACACCCCTGAGTAACTGAGTGGCAATAGGGACCTGGTGGCTTGTTTGGCTTCAAAGAATGTTTCCCAATCTAGTCCCTTTCGATTCTCTAAGAGCTGGGCTGAAAAGCTGGCAGAGTCTCCTGGGAAGCATTTCAGAATGAACTGAGGGATTTCCTACATCTCATTCTCTCTGTGTCACTGCTACCCTCCAACTGGAAAACCCTGGAATCCACTGCACTCCCAACCTGAGAAGCCCCGCTTCCTGCAGGACAATTATCACCTCTATCAGGTGGGGTGGGTTTGGGAGAAGGTGAGAACTGAGGACTGCTGCTCCAGCCTAAGCAGAGATGATTGAGTAAATATGTAAAAATGGATCTCACTCTAATGGCCCTTGAGATGAGACTTAGCTCACAAGGACCATCTCCAAGAAGATTTAGATACTGAAACACCAAAAGGACTGGATTATAAGGATACTTTAACTTAAAAGATGGGTCACAAAGACAGCATTAAAATAAAAGCTCCACTACATTTAGCAATCCATTAGTCGTAAATTAAGCTGCTAATGGGAAAGAAAACTCCAGTTTCAAAGAGTGATTAATTTACATTTGCATGCTTAGTAAGATTATTTTTAATTGCATTTGGAAAAAAATTTATACTTAAGTTACCTTCAAAGAAAGGAACAGTTTAGAGTATCTTAAAATAACGCACAGGAATATAAAGCCCATGACTCGTGGCTAAAATTTTGAAGCCTGAGATCTGGAATAAAATTGATTGCCTCCTTGAAAAGTTGAAGGACTAAGCTCAAGAGAAGACAATATACCTGGTAGAAATAGCAGTGCAATAAGCCACAAATTATCTAATCTATGGCCCCCTTGCATTTTCAGTTACCATTATCATATTGACAGTATTGTGCAATTTGTATGCAAATGAGGACAGGAGAGGCTTTTTGTTGTTGTTCTTTTTGTTAGTAGAAATACATGCTCATTTTAGAGTAGGAGGTCATAGAGAAAGAGACAAACTTTTGCTTCTAAACAATTCATTGCTCTAATTATTTTCAATTTACATAGGAGATGATGCCAAGTATAGGCTTCATACTATGTGACTCGATGCCCCGAGCCCCCATGGCAGGTGCTTACGGAGGACAAAGTGGTCAGGCGCTGTCCTGCAGCCCAGGGCAGGCTTGGCAAAGAGCTGATGCTCAGACCTCCCTGCTGGATCATGCTGATCCTCTCCTCAGCTTAGTTCTGCTTCTCCTACTTCACTTTGGTCTATTTCTGTTTTTCAACCAATGTTGAACACCAGTGAAAGAAATCCACTTCTTTCTCTATTGGATCATGCAAAATTTAGCAGAATGCAGGCTCACACAAAAGGGCACCAACTGAGCTGTCCCTAGCATCCCTCACAGCTGGTGGGAGCCACACCTTGGTTAGAGCCTCTAGGCAGTGTCAACAGATTAGACAGAACAATATGCATGGAGACAAAAGCACCAGAGTGTTGCTCCAAAAGGCTAACGTGGAAGCCAGGATGGAGAGAGAGAGGGGTGGGAAACTTACATGTAAAGGGTTCCACTTCCCAGACTTCCAGGTGGGCAGAAAGAAGAGAACAAACAACGAAAGTAAGAAAATGTTGCAGAGAATGTTCCAGAAAAGTCACTGCTCTACACAGAGGGGTTGAGGCCCAGGATGCTTTATTATGAGCCCCATTTTTATCCAAAGAGATTTAACTAAATATTTACTGGCAAGTTATAAATGGTCAGAATGCATCAAGTAACACTTCTGATAAGAGTTATTAAATTTCTGTTTAATATAAGTATAATCAGAGAAGGACCAAAGGAGATAGAGAAAGGGAGAACAGGAACACAGTAAATAATGTCTTTCCATGAATCTAAAATTATGAATGCAGATCATTCAGCAAAGCAATGCAGATCAGTCAACAAAGCAATACTACATTTAAAAAAATCACTAAGAGAAAATGAAAATTTGTATTATGTTTCCAAGAGGTTATGCTAAACTTTGAAGAAGAAAAAGCAGTTTTGATGAAATTCTAAATAATAAATAATGTTCTTGGTGATTCAGAAGAACCCCAAACCATAATTTTCTGTGACATATTAGAAAGGGTGAGTGTTATCTTACCTTGCCTTTTGAAATAGCTTTGCAAGCTATTTTTACGATCAAGTAAGACCAGAAGCAGTTCAAGCCTTGTATTACCAACAGCAGTAGGTTAAAAACCCACCAGGAAGGGTAAGGTCCAACAATCTCCCAACTTTCAAATAATGTGGTATTTAACACCCTAAGGAAAAGGAGAAAGTAATCATTGAACACAACTTTTCACTGCCTTCAAAGGAACTCTAGTTACTGCAAAGAAGCATGAAGCCAGTGATACCCACTGACTGCTCCCTTGCAAGGATGGTCTGGAAGCTAAGTACTTCACCTAAGAGTCATCAGCTGGATGATTCCACCAGTGGCATCACATTCCTTAGGATTCTAGCTTGAATGGAGTACTTAGGTTCCTCTTCACTTTTGTTGTCATTTCTTCCATTAATTTTCATCACAGGTTTTGATTGATTCTATTTCTCATTACTTGTTAAAAGGCCTGTACTGTCCTTGTTGCTTTGTGTCTTTAAGTAAGTGTGAGGAACATCATTTAGTAACATTACATTGCAAGAAAAAAGGAGCAATTAATTTCAGAAACACCAGTGAAGTTTAAACTACATGCCTAGCATAGTGAGAGTTGGCATATACATGAGACCTAACCCCTGTCCTCAACTGGTTTATAGCCTCAAAGGAGAGCCTTAATTTTGGGCTGGGTCCATATTTTGTAAGCCTTTTCCTGGTTAAGAACTGGAAACTGAAAGATATTATACGGAAGTGATGTCTTGAGATGAGTGTTGGAAGGATTTTTTTTTTTAATTATTAGAATATACCGAGTATACTTAGTTTTAAGAGTATGTACTTAAGGCAGGCCGAAGTGTTTGAAGCAATTGCTTCTCTCTGTTATCCACCATCAGGACTAGGACGGAGCAGCCACGTGGGGCAGATAAAGGATACAGGATGGTGGTCTCAGCGCGTCACACTCATCCCGGCTGTGTCTACTCCTAAGCCGTTGGAAGGTGATTTTTGCCTTCTGGACTCATAGTGCTGCCACACAGAAGCTCAGCAGTCACAGATTTTGGAATTATTCTAGTTCCTTGCCTTCCTCCTGAGTGCTGGGCTGGTTTGGAGATCTCAGTGGGTTAACAAAACTCATCTAAGTGTATTTCTACCAACTGTCACTGCAGTGCTTTGCCAGGACCCTACAGGAGAGGTTAGGTGGACAGCACTTGTTGACTAAGTGAGAATGATGGAAAACTCTTGAATGCAAGACCACTCGTCCAAGAGCAAAAGGCACATATACAGAGCATTTTAATATAACAGTGTGATGAGTGCTTTGAAAAAAGTTAAGAAAAGTACTTAGTAAATTCACAAAAGGAAAAACAAATCGACTTAAGAGATAAAGAAAAAATGGAGAATGAATACTAGAAAAACAGGTCTATGTCCAGTTCAGCTAACCTGCATTCAACAGACCAGAATGAGACAGAGTGTGACTCTCATCCTGCCACACTAGTTACCTCTCAAGAACAATGCTCAACACACGTGAATGTTAAAATCCTAAAATTGAGAGTATGGAATTTAATTTGACAATTCATTAAGAGTACATTACTCTATGATATAATAGTAGTATTCATTCTGGTGGAAGAGGACCAACATTAGGAAATCTATTAATAAAATGATCACACATCCATAGGCCAAATCGGCACAAACCTAATTATTTCAACTGCACTAAGAGACATTTGGCAATGTTCAATTCCCCATTGCTGATATTTAAAATCTGGAACTCAAAGTACTTAATATGATTTTTATTCAATTCAACTCAGCAGTGGTCATAATATCAGAGTTATTGACTTTATAATCAGGAACAGTCAGCATCACCATTATCATTTAACCCTATTCTGGAGGTTCCAGCTATAAACTATGGTAGAAATAATAGGCATTAAATAATTAAAATAATAGGCATTAAATTTGTATAACAGCAAACAATGAAAATTTCCAATAACAGAGTGGTTAAAAATTATAAAGAAATTCTAGAAATTATTAAGTCACTCAAAGTGGTAAATATGTTTCAAGGCTTTCTTTTGATAGATAAAAATCGTAATATCCCAACTCCATAAGACAAATATATATTTGTGTATACACACAGAGAAAATGAAGAGAATTATAATTCATTGGAAGATATTAATCAAAGCCATGTTGGACTTTCTTTGGTGGACTGGGGAGTTTTGCGTTTTCTTTAAAATTTTTATTTATTTATTTTGGCTGTGCTGGGCCTTTGTTGCTGCGCGGGTTTTCCTCTAGTTAACGCAAGCGAGGGCTCCTCTCTAGTAGCAGCGAGAGGGCTCCTCTTGTTGCAGAGCCTGGGCTTGATTGCGTGCGGACTTCAGCAGTTGCAGCCCGTGGGCTCAGTAGTTGCAGTTTCTGAGCTCTAGAGCACAGGCTCAGTAATCGTGGCGCACGGGCTTAGCTGCTCTTCGGCATGTGGGATCTTCCCGGATCAGAGATTGAATCCATGTCTCCTACACTGGCAGGTGGATTCCTTGCCACTGAGCCACCAGGGAAACCCTGTATTTTCTTCTTTACATTCTTCACTTTTCCAAATCCATCACAAATAATTAGGAAAAAAACACAAGTTTTTTTGTAAAAAGGAATAAGTTAGGATCATGCCTGTAAAGAGGCAGCCATCTCTTTTTACACCAGGTTGCGGGCCCCAGGACAACAGGTCTAAACAAAGTTCATCTCCTGGATAGTGAGAGAGGACTCCTTTATCTCAATTTTTTCTATCTCAGCACCTTGCAAAATACTGGGAAGTAATTTGCTCGCTGGACCTGCTGGCTGATAGACCGTGTGTTAGTTCAGTAATCAAATAGATATGCACAAGACAGCTCTGGAATAATCACAATAGTTTTATTTCAGAACCAGCTCTGCTTCTTGACATAGTAAACATGTCGACCTTCAGAGGGAATTTAGTTTCATTTGAACAAAAAGAGGTCTTGTAGAAATGGCAACAATGACTGTGTGATGCTACGCATTATAAATTAACCTTTGCTGAATTATGGGTTTGAGAGCCTTTCTCACCATTACAGTTTGTTTGGCTTATTATGAACAGAGTGTCATGCAGTCGCTGGTGACATGATACCCACATTAATTTTGGAAATGCTGCATCAGAATTCATAGGTTTTGCCATGACAGTCAGTGGCATCTCTGAGATTCCGCTCAGAAGTAATGGATTTCTTTGAAAATTGACTTGGCTGCCTGCAGAGACACTTGGGAAAATACAATCAGTGCACCAAATGGATATATCTCTCAGTGAGAAGCTGGGGAAGAAAAACAACATATGAGGAATTGGGACTGAGGAGAGAGATATTATGCCACCTGGATTCTGAAAAACAGTGAACCCAGGAAACAGAGCCTCTGTTTAGCCACGAAATGTTTCTCATGAGAAAACTGTCCCCTTTGGGGCAAACTATTAAAATGGTGATTATAGGATTTTGCCCTTTCCTGGAGGTTAGGGTTAGGAGTGTCTATTTAATGATATCATTACAAATCTATGGTGACAGGTCTCTGAAGAGCGGTTATATCTGAGGGAGGGCTGATGGAGGGAAAAGGAGGGAGGTGGCTGGGATGCTGGAAACATTCTTGATCTTGATTCAGGTGGTAATTATGAAGATTATTTATAGGTAAATCTTTACAAATGTAAAAATGTATCAAGTTATATACTGAAAATCTATGTAGTACATTGTGAACATTATATCTCCATCAACTAAAACATAAAAAAGTACTCTGTGGGCCAAACACTGCCAAGTTGCAACCTCTGGGTTGCACAGTTACTATAATATCAGTATTTCTACCTGCCCCCGCCCCCCGACCCCGTGCCACCACCTAATATAAATTCAAGGTATGGCTTCCGAGAAAACAGATTGTTTTCCTCCCCCCCAAATAGCCTACAGCATCAAACCTCCTGTTGCTCTAATCAAGTGGTGGAGAGTTTGGAGACACCAGGGACCAGAAAAGACCGTTTTCCTTTTCATTAAGGTTCAGTTCAGTTCAGTTCAGTTCAGTTCAGTCGCTCAGTCGTGTCCGACTCTTTGCGACCCCATGAATCGCAGCACGCCAGGCCTCCCTGTCCATCACCATCTCCCGGAGTTCACTCAGACTCATGTCCATCGAGTCCGTGATGCCATCCAGCCATCTCATCCTCTGTCCTCCCCTTCTCCTCCTGCCCCCTCACTTAACCACTAGATGGCGCATCACGCATGTACAAAGTGTGCTCAAGTAGGTCTATTCCGCCAGAACCTTGTGCCCTAGTCTGGATCCCAGGCAAAAAAATCACTCCATCATCAGGTAACACCTTCCTAAGAATCTCGCCAAACAATGGAATCAAGAGTTCCAGTCCCTTCTGTACTTCTTTCTTCCTGCATAATTCCCATTAGAAATGATGCCTGCAGGCCAAAGCTCCAAGCAGTTCACTGGTGATGTGAAGACGCACAAGTTGCCACCCCAATAGTTTAGCTCTGATGGGGTATTTTGATGGCTCTTTAATGAATCATGAGAATTTAGTTGACTGTGGCCTATAGTTACTTTTGCTCATGCTTTCCTTTTATGGATTCTTCATATTAAATTTGATTATTTCAGAAATATGTATATACAGGCTACGTGGGGATTGTGGGGCAGGGGACTATATACATTTGTACAGAAAATTTTACCTTTTTTTTTAAGCAAAGCAAACTCAGAGTAGTCTCATTTCAATCCTATATTTAAGGCCTGACTCATTTATATTCTAAACCGTCAGTGTGACTTCTGCTTTCCCCTTAAACCTCAGAATTCTGAATGTTTCCTACTGTCAGAGAGCACAATGTGAAAAGATCTCCACTGATATCTCATTCAGAAAAGCTATAACCAGTGCCTTTCCCCCATTCTTATCATGACTGCCAACTCAAGAGTTTAGGTTTATATGCAAAGTTATGCAAAGTTAGATAAACATCCTTACTTTCCACTCCATGTATCTTACTTTTAAAATACCCCATTGATTTAGAGGCAGGACCACATATTAATGGTTGGAATATTAAAGATGACAGAGGCCCGAGTTCTTTCACTATATGAACGAAGTTATAGGTGGGTGATTATGATGAGGCCATGGTAAGTAACCATAAGCTTTGCCTGCTCCCCGTCCCCTTCTACCTCCACCTAATAGCTCCATCTGAGCCTTGGGTTGTGTGTTTCTAGAATGGTCTATTATAAAAACCACAATAATTAGATCCATCTAAAGGGCTTCCCAGGTGGCACTAGTGGTAAAGAACCTGCCTGCCAACGCAGGAGACGTAAGAGATGCAGGTTTGATCCCTGGGTCGGGAAAGTCCCTTGGAGGAGGGCATGGCAACCTGCTCTAGCATTCTTGCCTGGAGAATCCCATGGACAGAGGAGCCAGGCGGGCTACAGTCCAGAGGGTTGCAAAGAGCCAGACACCACTGAAGCAACATAGCATGCACACACATACTCAGATATCCAAAGAGGGTCAAGACTGCTTCTCAGGGAGAATCAGGTTCAGGGCCTCACGCTGGGGATTGCTGCATGATGCCAGTGGGGGTAGACTAGAAAGGGAAACGTTTTACAGTCAGAATTAAGGTGTTCTTTACTTTAGAGCTTTTGAATGGCCTTTGACTTTGCTTTCTCAGAGAGACTGCAGTATATTTCAGGATGTGTGGGTCTCTGGCATTTATTTTCATTCGACCTACATGAAACATAAAAGAAAAGTAGATTCTACCTGAAACTTATCCATAATCTACTGGCATGTTTTGCTCATTTTAAAGTAGATGCTAATAGAAAAGCATTTATAATGTACACTCAACAGAAACCGTGAACACAATACCTGAAAAAGGAGTCGGGTAGTTAATTCACTGTGATAAGAAATCCTCTTTGTCCTGGGTTTCCTAAGGCAATAAAAACCCCAGGCCTAAAGAACAATTTGGTCAAGTGTTGGGTAGTCAAGGCTGCTACATGACTGAAAAACTCACTCTCAATTTTCTTTTAACAAGATGGCCCCACCCACAGCTTGGGTTTCTCCACAGCACTGGTGTGGGTCAGCAAGATCTCTTTTAGGAGGACAGCTTCTGGGTGGCTCGCAGCTTGGGTGCCTAATTATCTCAAATAATAGATACACGAAGTCTGTAGCAGACATAGGAGTGATTTCTCTATCCTTGACAGGAAGCGAAACTTGAACCTGGAGGGACCATCTGTCTTTCCTCTAGCAATGGGCATAGCAGTTCTGTCGTATTCTATCCAAGTAAGACATGGGATCAATTCGTTTATTTTTATTTTTAGGTCATAGGCTGGTCAGACTTAGACACTGATCCCTTATAACACAGCACACTTGTCTCTGGTGACTTCCTTGCCAAGGTGGCTGTTTTTCTCAAAATTAGTCATTGCCCTCTTGCTGCCCCACTTGCCGTCTGTCCGCCTGAGTTCCCAACCCCTTCACTGCCCGGTCTGCCTTTCTGCGTTCCTGACCAACCTGAGTTTCTCTATCCTAGAACATGTCCATCAAGCTGTATCCTGATTCTTACATGCCTGCTTTCAACCCTCTGCCTACCTCTTAGTTACCTGCATGACCCTAAAACAGACTTCTCTGGTTCTCAATAACTACTCTTAATTAGTTAGTACGTGTTGAGCACTGGCCCAAACATGATAAATACATGCACTGTGCTTAGTTGCTCAGTCGTGTCCGACTCTTTGCGACCTCGTGGACTGTAGCCCTCCAGGCTCCTCTGTCCATGGGGATTCTCCAGGCAAGAATACTGGAGTGGGTTGCCATGCCCTCCCCCAGGGGATCTTCCCAACCCAGGGATCATACCCAGGTCTCCTGCATTGCAGGCAGATTCTTTACAGTCTGAGCCACCAGGGAAACCCATGAATACTGGAATGGGTGGCCTATTCCTTCTCCAGGGGATTTTCCTGACCCAGGAATTGAACCAAGGTCTCCTGCATTGCAGGCAGATTCTTTATAGCTGAACTACCAGAGAAGCCTGTTATTTACATGGTTTTCCTTAATTCTTTCAAAAACTTACACAGTAGAAATCCCATATAGTAGACTACTTACACTAGCTAACATTTATTCTTAACTATGTGTTAGGTGCTGGGCTCAGGTTTTACATGCTTTAACTCATTAAACCCTCATGAAATAAACCTTATGGATAAATCCTATTTTTTCAAAGTAGGTACTATTATATCTATTTTACAGTTGAAGAAACCTAAGCACAGGTTTGTCTGTATACCCAACACTACCCCTCACTGTGGGGTATACATATTAGTGAGACTCAAAGAACTCATAATTAAGTTGGGGAGCTAGGGTTGGAATATAAATTGGCATATTGTATTTGGTGGATAATGCTACCACATGTATCAAAATGCTCATATCTACTGAGGTTGTGAATCTATTTCCAAACCTTTGTCCTAAGGAAGAGTTTCAGGGATTTATAAGATTTAGCCATAAGGGTATTCATTTAAATATTATTTATAGTAGCACATTACTTGAAATATCATAGATAATGTCTAAAAATAGAGTACTTATGAATAAACAATGATCGTCTCATAAGATGAAATACTCGTAGCTAATAAAATTATGTTATAGAAGAATATTTAATGAAATGGAAAAAAGTTTATGGTACAATGCTAAATGAGAAAAACAAAGCTATAAAACAGTATGTGCAGAATGAGCCTATTTTGGTAAAGAAGAGTAATTTTAAGCATATAAAATGTTAGAAACAAAGATATCAAATTATGAACACCAGTTATTTCAGAACTATGGGACTTCTTTTTTCTTTGTGGTGTTTCATATTCCATGACATTTCTATAATGAAATTTAACTATAACATGTATATAATTCCATAAATAAATATCAGTTTAAGTTAAAATTTAAGGAAATCCAGTGAGAATGATAATTGATTGCTGTTGTTGCTGTTCAGTTGCTAAGTTGTGTCTGACTCTATCCTCCACTATTTCCCAGAGTTTGGTCAAATGCATGTCCATCGAGTTAGTGATGCAAATGATCTCATCCTCTGCCACCCCTTTCTCCTTTTGCCTTCAACAGCCAAGTGCTATCCAAAGCCTCTGAAGGTCTATCTAGGGCAAAGAAGGTAACACATTTTTGTAGAGGTGGATGGATTTCCTGAAAGCCACCTCCTCCAAGTCTCAGAGCTGCAGAGGGGCAGCCCGGCTTGGCTGGGGGGGTTCTCCTTGAAGTCCCAGCTTCCTGCTCTGGATGGGGAGATGGTGACTGACAGCAACTGTCTGTGGCCACACCAGCTGGTCGCCCTGTTCCCTCAGGCGGGCAGGTTTTATATGAGTGGGGTGGGGGTGGCTGGCTCCTGGGAGTGCTGAGGAGAGCTGCTCACAGGGCAGAGCAGGGCGCCCAGTGGTGGCGAAGCCTCTGCCTCTCTGGGATAAGTCTGTTCACAGCACTGCCTTCAAAGGCGGAAGCTTTTATTTCCTCTGAACAAAAGCAGCAGCTCGCTAAATTCAACCGTGGTTATGGGTGTGGAGATTTCTGAGATGGCAGAGAGGCCAACTGAACGCACGTCCTAAGCACATTTGATTTGATCACTTTTGTCCCTGAAACGGGGGTTTGTTGGCCCGTTTAGGGCTGTTTTCATCAGAGTTCCCGGGATTTAGAGCTAATAACCAGCCTAAGAACTGTGAGACCCACCTGGTCTCTGTACTCTCCTTCTGTTACTTTATTTCATGATTTTGTGAAAGAAATGTGTCTGCAAGATATAAGAGACAGCTTCCAAAAACTATGGGTGCAACACCTGCAAATCTTGTCTTTGGGGGCAGGAAGAAATGGAAAGAGGATGGGGAAAGAGGGTAGAGAGAGAGAAGGCGATGTGGGGATGGGAAACGGGCAGACAAACGAAGGAAGAGACAGGAGGCCTGCTTCCCTGGGGCCGTGCTCCAGCCTCAGGACCAGGCCTTGCACAAACTCAGCGTGACATTTAATACCACCCTGTTCCTGGGATTAAATGTTACACTAATAAAAAGAGAGCCATAAGACAAACAGTTGTGCCCTGGAAGTGGAGAGGGGAGAGGCTGTGCAAAGCTCAAGGCATGAACCTGTAACTGCCTGCTGCAAATCTGCCCGGTGTGATTTATTTGCTGGCAAATTCAGTGCAGGTGCGTAGTCTAACAATTTACTGAGGAAGCAAGAATTACAAACCCTAACTTGCAGAGAGGGAAGGCCAAACTGCAGCAAACCTTTAGCCCCCCACCCCAGGATGACTCAGGTGGTCCCAGGACGGCTGCTCAGCCAGGGTGTGCAGTTTCAGGACAGCAAAGAGTTCTTTTGCAGAAATCCCAACTGAAGATAGATCAAGGTAGTGGCCCTTGGACAAGTGGTTTTATTTGTTAAAACTCATCTTTGAATAATTTAAAGGCTAAAGCTCCAATACTTTGGCCACCTGATGCGAAGAGCCCATTTACTGGGAAAGACCCTGATGCTGGGAAAGATTGAGGGCAGGAAGCGAAGGGGGCAACAGAGGATGAGAAGGTTGGATGGCATCACTGACTCAGTGGACATAAGTTTGAGCAAACTCTGGGAAATAGAGAAGGACAGGGAAGCCTGGAGTGCTTTAGCCCATGGGGTTGCAAAGAGTCGGACACGACTGAGTGACTCAACAACAACAACAACACAGTTTCCTGGGGGCTTCATCTAAAAACAAACAAACAAAAAAAATTAACTGGCAGGACAAGATACTCTGCTCCTACTAGTTAGAGTGTGCGTGTGTGAGTGTGTGTGTGCGTGTGCACTCAGTTGTGTCTGACTACGGACCCCAAACATGATAAATACATGCACTGTGCTTAGTTGCTCAGTCGTGTCTGACTCTTTGCGACCTCGTGGACTGTAGCCCTCCAGGCTCCTCTGTCCATGGGATTTTCCAGGCAAGAATACTGGAGTGGGCTGCCACTGCCTTCTCCGGTGTTTAACTATACTTATCCATTCAACCTCAGTTACTTCTTCCCGTAGTCCCTGGTCACAAACAGAATGTTAACTGTCAGTGAGCTGAATATACTTCTGTCACTGACAGAATCAGCATTAGCCAAGGCCTTACCCTAAATCACAGAGAAAATTTCTTACACACCATTGGCTATCCCTGTGTACAGCACCTAGCACCTTGTTAGGTGTGAGTGGCATTTGGGTGGCAATCTGGTACAGCTTTCTCTCACATACATCATAGATGTTGATGAGTAAAGTGCTACATCATCAATGCAAAAGGAGGGAGAGGATATGAACAGATCACAGAGGAAATACAAGCGCATTTGAAAACATGAATGAAATGTTCCACTGTGCTTAATATCCAATCAATGCTAAATTAAAATAAGAGATATTCATGCCAAAATTTGGGGGCTGACGTGTCAATGACATCTGCAGCCCACTTTCAGATGATTTGGCAAGTGTAAGAGAAATGCATGTGTGTAAAAGAAATGCCATGAGTACTGCAAGAGGTCACAGCTGATGAATGCAGGTGAAGAGCATATATATTTTTAAGTTCAGGAATATGCATGCAGTACTCTTTTTAACAGTAAAAAAGAAACAACTGGATGGTTAGTATGCATATCTATATGGTGGTATGTTAGTCATACCTTAAAATTATGTCTTTTAATGGCATAGGATAATCCTCACAACTTAGTGAAAAGTGAAAAAAAATCACATTAAATCATATGTAGTACGATACTCAGTTTTTGAATGCCAAATGTGATTAAAAGGAAATATTCCAAAATGTTCACATTGGTTACTTCTGATTCTAGGAATTTAAAATATAAGATTTTCTACATTTTCCAAATGTATGTACTATTCTTATAATGAGAGAAAACACTTGAGAACTTTTTTCAAGAATGATGATATAAGAAACACTTTTATGCTTTCAAGTTAAGTTTAAAAATATCTTTGCGTCCCATTGTCAGCAGGAGGAGAGGTGAAGCTGAATCTTCAATGCTGGGGCTGAACACCTTTAGGAAGACACCCAAAGTGTACACACACATGGAGGGGGCTCGAATCTGAGCCACAGCTGTTGGTTTTAGGATTCACGTTTCTATAAGCAAGCATCCTTAGCATGGCACTCAGGTGGTACTAAAGAGACAAATCCAAGGGAAAAAAACCCAGGAGGTCAGGTGGACCTTTCAGATTATTCTCCCCAACTCTTGCTCAGACTGAGATCCTGCCTGGAGCCCAGTGGCAGGGAGGTGGGCTTCCATTTGCATTCTTGTCCTGGGGGGCCACAGGTGAAGATGAAGGGGCTAGGGTGAAGCACACAGCAGTTCAGTTCAGCCGCTCAGTCATGTCCGACTCTTTGCGACCCCATGGACTGTAGCACGCCGGGCCTCCCTGTCCATCACCAGCTCCCGGAGTTCACTCAGACTCATGTCCATTGAGTCAGTGATGCTATCCAGCCATCTCATCCTCTGTCATCCCCTTCTCCTGCCTTCAATCTTTCCCAGCATCAGGGCCTTTTCCAATGAGTCAGTTCTTCGCATCAGGTGGCCAAAGTATTGGAGTTTCAGCTTCAGCATCAGTGAATATTCAGGACTGATTCCCTTTAGGATGGACTGGTTGGATCTCCTTGCAGTCAAATACTGGCTTTCTGGCATATATTTTTGGTTCAGGAATTATTTAAATATATATGTGATGTCTGGAGTTTGTATTAATATAAATATACATAGTATGTTCACTGAGAATGTTCAAAATCAGGTTTTAGTCAGATGGTGTTTTTCAGTTTAAAACTAATTCCTCCTTAATCTGTAGAATTTAGGAACCTGGTTTCTCCAGGTCCCACCTTGTGCAGGTACTTGAGTGAGCCTGTCCTGTAGGCTGGTGGCTCCCAGGCCTGTGGGTTGCTGGAATTCCCTGGGGAGCATCAATAGTACTGACACCTGTGATGGCCTCCAGAGATTGTCATTCAAATAGTCTGGGGTATAGCTTAAGTGGTGTGTTCTTTGAAAGGTCCCCAGATGATTCCAATGTGCAGACAAGTTTAGGAACTGCCTCTTCCATTCTCTATTTCCTTTCCCGACTTGTTTTTTTTTAAAATCCACAAACAATTCTGAATAACTTTTGATCAACCATTTCTGCTTTCAGTAGACATGATGCTTCTGGGTCATTTGTGTTTGCATGTGGCAGAATGATATTTACCAGGCTTTGCATGAAATGTTTAAAATGTTGTCCCCTCTCCTACTTTAATGAGAACAATGGTGCCCTGGCATCAGAATCCTCAACCTGGAGGTTACAAACTGTCCTGATTCAGAGAAAGCTGAGGACCCCATTCTTCCCTGCGCCTTGATTAACCTCCTTTGGGTTACACAAAGGTTATGCTTAACCTCCTAGGATTTTGCAGAAATTGTTCTTTGAAGCAAGTCTGAAGCATGAGCTTGTGAACTCATTTAGACAATAAGTAAAGCATGACACAAAAGAAGCAAAGTGTCCACAGATGCAGAAGCAGAAGCCCAAAGCTGGAAGAGATGATGGTGTCCTTATCCCTGCCCACACATAATTGATACCAAAAGTGGTTCCAAACCACAAAACAGTAAGAAAATTCCTAAAAATATATATTTTTTTGGCATGGGAAATCAAGTCAATTCTTGTTGAAATGTAAAAATATAAAAAAAAAATGTTTATAGCCCATTTTGTGTCCTAAGCACACAATTTTTTTTTAAGGCTTCATTGAATTTGTTACAATACCACTTCTGCTTTATGTTTTGGTTTTTTTTGGCCCTGGGGCATGTGGCATCCTAGTTCCCCAAACAGGGATTGAACCCACACACCCTATATTGGAAGGCGAAGTCTTAAACACCGACTACCAGGGAAGTCCCCTAATACCGCACACTTAACTGGCCTTTTAGGTACCCTGCATGGAGTGTCCTTGGTGAGTGTCTGTAATTCATCATTCAGTTATGATGACTCGGATCACTTAACATCCAACTTGCTAAAGAGAGAACAATGACCATTATAGATTTTTACTTGATAAGAATATTCCCCTTTAAATTCAATCAATATTGCCAAGTTGCCTAAGATATATCACTGGGCTTGTTATGTTTAAAACACCAGAGGAGACTATATAAAAGATTTTCATGTTCATTTTTGAAAAGCAACTCTCACATGGCTCCAGCTAGTAACTAACTCACTGTCTGTTCGACCTTACCTCAAGTTGCCTCTTGCATTGGGATGGCAGATATAAATATGGATACAAATATTACTCTGCTTCTCTAACTGGGAGGGTTAGGAATGGTCCCATGGAGTGTGAGGCCGTGGGACAACCAACCCCTTCCTCACAGAGGATATTGAGATAAGGGAAAACCAGTCTGCCTGAAAAGGCAGTTGAAATTTCAAATAAGCACTCATCCCAAGGAGAAGGATGTTGAGCGGCAGCAGGGAGCCATCCTACCCTTCTGAAGCTGTGATGCTCAAAGATCTCAGGAATAACTGTAATCACTTGAATTACTCTTCTGCTTTGATCCTTCTAACACTGCCCACTGCAATTAGACTAAAATCCCAAACACATCCCAAGGCCCATAAAAATCCCTAATCTTGGACCTTTTCTACCTCTCCAACCTCAGGTTCGACCGTCTCCCTCTTGTTCATCAAGCTTCTTTCTGTTCCAGAAACAGGCCAACACTCTTTGCACCCCAGGGAATTTCCTATGCCTGCCCTCTTCCTATGACTTATCTTTTAATGTGTGTCTATTTCATTTTAGACACTTTCCCATGATTCCACTGCCTCTCACTTTAAAGCATAAGCTCTAAGAGTACAACGATTATGTGCATCTGACCTGCTTTAGGCACCGTAGGGAACCCTAGGTCCTGATAACAGGGGATGCTTGACCAATTCTCTTTCCATGAAAACCGACAGCAGGTGTGGCCCTCCCTTCAGCAGCCCCCAGAGGATCCCTGCTGGATACACTGATCTATAAGTACAGATACAGACAGGCAGCTTTTCGCACTTGCCTTGTGATATTTATACCCATAGGTATAATTTTTCAGTGCATCCTGCTATAATTGTTTTGGGTCTGTTTACTGCTGAGACGTTCATTTTCACAGAAGCATTAGACACGCAACAGGAAAAAAAATGAGAACATTAGACCTCTGAAAATAAAATTATTAGGATGCTAAGCAATAAAGGAGATGACACCTCACATTGAGGCTACTACAGAGAGGCTTTGGAAGACCTCTCAAGTGAACACTGGAACACCCACAACCAAAGCAAACTGCAAAACCAACAAAATGCTAACGCTGTGCATTTTTATCATTATCACTGTGATTTGTTTCTTCCTCTGCAGGGCACGACAAATGACACTGAAGTCAAAGCTTAACATTTTTCCCCTTAAAGCCGAGACTATTTTCCTTGGAGCCTGGGCCCTCGACAACCACGCAGCTGCCAAGAATGTGCTCATTCCTTGAAACAAATGCTATGCTGAAACTGATGTTTTCAGGTGCCAACTGTATAACCGGAGAACATCTATGTTATTTACAAGCCTCTCGTACCAAGGAATCAATGCTTAGAATATCGCTGCTGCTGATTCTTGAATGTAGTGGTCACATTTATGGTCTTTGGATATGAAGAGTGACATGCCATTAAAGTGCGCCCACCTGAGTGGTCCTGAAATAACAATTTTGCTGATTTCTCTGTGAACTTTGATCTCATTACCAGCCTGCTCTAATGAAACAAATAAGCACACAGTCAAAATCATGCTTGTGATTCTTCAGTGTGGTTTTCCAGCCAAGTTTGTCTTTTGTTTTGTTTTGAAATACTCCTGCGCGCGCGCGCGCGCACACACACACACACACCCACCCACCCTTGCCTGCTTGGTACCTCCTCTGGGTTATTTACAAGGCATCTCCAAAACCAAATTTATATTTTTCCCACCTATCCCTATTACATGTAACACCACTGCCACAACTACTGCCACTCTTATTCGTAATCATTATAACTCCAGAGATGTACTATTGTTTTTATCCCCAAATTTTACAGAAGAGTTTAGACTGAGTAGGTAATTTACCCAGAGTCATGCAGTCACAGGACAGGACCAGGATTTGAAGATATACTGGGTTTATCCAGCACTCATTCTGACAACCACCATCTCCTTACTTCAGTAAATGGCTTTAGCCTTCATTGAGTTACTTAAGTCAAAACTGTGGGGTCACCCATTTACAGTTCCAACTCCTTTATCCATCTTCTCCATAACCAATGTGACTGCACACCCTATCAATCTCCTAAATTCATTTGGAAACCATTTACTTCTGTCTTCCCTGCTACTACTACACTCTGCCACCATCAACTCCTACCTAGGCAGTTACCGTAATAGGCTTCTAAATAGACTAGTCCCCAAGTTAGACCTTGCTGCAAGATGATTACAAACAAAAAGGCAATGGGAACTCATCAGTCCCACATTCCCAATCTATCCCTCCCTCTACTCTTCCCCACTGTAGATAACCAATAAGGAGGACCTATTGTATATAGCACAGGGAAATCTGATCAATATTCTGTAAAAACCTAAATGGGAAAAGAATTTGAAAGATAGATACATGTATACATGTAATTGAATCACTTCGCTGTACACCTGAAACTAACTCAAAATTGTTAATCAACTATGCTCCAATATAAAACAAAAGTTAAACAAAAACTTACCAATTCCATAAACATCACAAAATCCAGAGAAATAAAGGAACACTTTAATTAACAACAATAACAAAAAGGCAATGTGAGTAATGAAATCAGGTAGCAGTATTTGGGGTCATTCAGATAATCCAGATTATGTACATTTTAAAAATTTAGACTATCAACGTGAACCATTTCAAAACACTTCCTCAGTTCTCGAGTAGATACAAGAGCCCCCAGCGCCCAAGCTGACCCAGACTCATTCTTCAGATGGCAGCTTCAAAGTCATTCTTTAGGGAACCATTCTCTGACTCTCAGAACAGGCTGGATCTTCAGAGCGGCCCATCTGTCATACTTCCCTGTAGCTGTGTGATTGACACCTGCCTCCCTAGACTGACAGCTTCATGAGGGTAGGGACTGCACGCTCTGCCTTTTTACTGTCGGTCTCAAATACCTAGTAGAGTGTTCAGCAAATAACAGGATTTCAAATATTTGTGGGATAAATGAAATTTGCCCATAAATGAATGGAAATTAGAACGGCTTTAGTATTTTCTAATTCTGAATGTAATATATATTGTGTAGAAATTTCAGGCTATCTAGGAAAAGTTAAGAAAGTAAAGTCAATTCCTTTCCAGTTTTCTTTTTTCTTCAAATTGGACTTGATCAACATTTATTTGCATCTGCTGAGAATCGACTTTGTGGGAAGTGCCTTTAAACCATGTGTATATGACTGAAAATCCATGGGATTTCCCCCTTATTAGGTACCAAATGTGCCCAAATTTTGGGAAAGGACACAAGATTAATCTTCCCCTCACTCTTTTTTGCCATATTGAACTTGTCCACATAAGTTCCTCATTTGACCTGGGGCACATAAGTAACATCCCCCTAAATGCTGGTTCTTCCATCTTCCCTCTCTTTGGCAGATTCTTTCCCATCCTCATCATACCTTGCTAGACAGTGGAATCAGTTGTGTTATATAATATACTGAGGATTCAGCTATTTGTACTCAGCAAAAATATAATACCAGCATAAAAGAATTGAGAACAAAAGAAAAATACTTTAGATAACGTGGGACAAGCCATCCACCACCTTCTTAACTTGCTGGAGGTAGGGGCATGAACCTCTGTACCCTTGGACCTTCTCAGTTCTTGCCTTACTTGCCTTTCATAATAAGGACTGTCTTATTATACGCATTATAAATGTAGGAATATACACTCAATTTTTACATATGACCTAACCTTGGAACCTAGTCCTTGGGTCACATTCTATTGCATTTCATACTGTGTTCTCCCCTCTCTGCTTCCATTTACGTGTTACCTTAGGATGGTGTATCCTCCTTCAATTGACCACCTATTTATTCCTCAAGGCCCAGCTCAAATACCACTTTATCAGCATTCTGGCATTCCCGATCAGAATTAACCAAAGCTTCTACTGTACTCTCATTACAAAATTGTATACTTCTCTTTACTGCTCTTTGCTGCAGGCTGTGGATTGGGGCTTGCTGTCTAAAGTCAGAACTGGATCACAAGCTCCTTGAGAAGAGGTATCATATGTATTTTTGTGTCCCTGGCAGGTAGCCCAGAGCCTGTGTAAGCTTTTGATAATTTACGCTTGATAAAAAAACAGAACCTCGTGGAATTTTCTTTGACCTATAACCTATTGAAACATCCACGATACAAATTCTCAGTTACAATGTTCAGTGCCATGCTTCCTCCCAAGCCTACCCCCTCAATGGATTGCTTGTTTAATTTAATATACTCAAGTTTTTTTCTCAGGAATGATAGTTAACACTAAGCCAGAGCTTAAAGCTTTATGAGGTACAGTATAATCTATAAAAATATTGAATCACTATGTTGTACACTTGGGCTTTACTGGTGGCGCAGATAGTAAAGAATCCGCCTGCAGTACAGGAGACCTGGGTTTGATCCCTGGCTTGGGAAGGTCTCCTGGAGAAGGGAATGGCTGCCCACTGCAGTATTCTGGGCTGGAGAATTCCACGGACTATATAGTCCATGGGGTCGCAAAGAGTTGGACACAACTGAGCAACTGTCACTTTCACGCTGTACTACACCTAAAACTAATGTAATACTGTAAACGTAATCTTTCTAAAAGAACATTAAGGAGAAGCAGAAGGCTGGAAACAAAACTCTCTAAAGTCCTAAACGTCCATATTCTCCCATCCAAGGACTAAGCCCGACCCTGCTTCGTTTCTGAGATCAGATGAGAGTGTCCACATTCAGGGGGGTACGGTCATAGACTAAACTTCATATTCTTAGAAGAGCACACCTATCATGATGTTAAAATACCAATTATATAACAAAATTTAGACACACCACCAGAGACAAAAAGTAGCTATCCTGTTACATTCCAGATAAATAGCTACTGTTTATTGTTTAGTAATTACCACCATCTGTCATTTAAATTTTTCACACCATCTGTCAATAACTGCATGCAGAACACAGCTGGTTCATACCTCTTCTTGTTGGTCAGACGCAATGAGCTCTACCCAGATAACTATTAGCAAAGAACAATGCTTGACTTCTGTACCCAACTTCATTTGTCACGGAGGGAATCTCACCTTAAGTTCATCAATTCAAAATAGGAGTCTCTCATCCTGTGTATAAACTAGAACTAATTTTCATATTTTGGTTTTTAACTTCTGTTGTTGAAAATTTCAAATATACACATGAGGAGAAATACAATAAAGACCCCAACACCTCAATATACCCTCATCAGCAGCTTCAGTGATAATCAACTCACAGTCAACGTGTTTTCATCCCTATCTTCCTCTCCCTGCCTACCTTAAATTATTTGGAAACTAATTCTCGACATCATATTATTTAATCTATAAATATTTTCAAGCTCTTGGGAAAAAGACCTAACCACAATGCTACTGTCACACCTAAAACAGGAACAATAATTCATATTCACCCGATGAGCCCATTTTGATCCTGCTGTAGAAATGGATCTCGTTAAATATCTCCCTGTAAACAGCTCAAAAGCCCTTTATAAACTGTACACGTGATGACTGACTCTTACAATGCTACTTGAAGGACAAAGAAGACCAGCTTGTTCCCTGAATGCTGCTTAATACTGAACTCAGTTTTTGGGGAGGGGCTGCATATTTTACTCCTTATAAGGTAAAGAAAATAGTCATTGGCACCCACACTACTGTAACAACCCTGACAGCCACTTTTTCAACATTGCCCAGGGTTACAAATGCATATAATTGCCTGCTGGACTTTAGCTGTACATGTGAACAACTGGTTTTCCACAGAGCAACCATTCATTTTATAATCTCACATCTCCGCTAATGAATTTCCTATGAATACTGGTATTAAAGAATCTGAAAAAGGAAGACCTGTTTTTAAAGTTAAATGCCATATTTTTCAAAAGGTTGCTGCAGAATTTTTTCCTTACACATTAGAGAAAAAGGACATTTATGCAAAGAAATGTCTTTCTGTGAGCCCAATATTGAATTTTCCATTGTTGGTGCTCAGTGTCTCTTGGGAGGCTCTTAATTGAATCAGTCTTGAAAGGTTTTCTTTGTGTTTTCCCTCAGACCCTCTTACAGATTACAGAAGCACTGATAGTGAGCACAGCTCTAATGGAAGATGCTGTCATCTCATTACTCAGCCTGGTCTCTATCTCAATAGCTCATACCTCTTAAGTGGCTGGCATGCTATCAGGTCAAAAAGAGGTCAAGGTAGCCAGACAGGAAGCAGCAGCTCTTCACAGGGGACAGAAAAATAGTGGTGGAGAGAAAGATATGGTACACTCATTATCTAATCACCCGAGCACATGCTAAGTCGCTTCAGTCGTGTCCGACTCTGTGTGACCCCATAGACGGCAGCAGGCTCCCCCGTCCCTGGGATTCTCCAGGCAAGAACACTGGAGTGGGTTGCTATTTCCTTCTCCAATGCATGTAAGTGAAAAGTGAAAGTGAAGTCGCTCAGTTGCGTCCGACTCTTAGCGACCCCATAGACTGCAGCCCACCAGCTCCTCCATCCATGAGATTTTCCAGGCAAGAGTGCTGGAGTGGGGTGCCATTGCCTTCTCCGACCCTAGCACATACTCCAGACTGATTTACCCAAGTATAGAGGAAGGTCCACACATTTACCTAATGAAGACCAGGGAACGTAACAGAATTCTGCAGGGGTTTCTGAGGGCAAGGCACAGTAAGAGTCAAGAGCTTATGGGGTGGGGGGCATGGCTTTCATGTGGTACCTGCCATGTCAGGGTTGTCTTTCTCACATGCATCATCTTAATCTGAAAACCTGGCCGGGAAAGGCTAGCCATCAGGATATGACTCCTGTCTCTGTCTAAATGCTGCAGCTGATTACCTGCAACTTTTCCTGTTCTATATTGAATAGTCAGACATCTCCTTGACTTAAGCTTTATTTCCTTAAAGAATCCCCCTCTGCCTCAGTGCCCCATCTAAAGCCCCCTGTGTCTGATCATGTCCTCATTGACATATATGAACCATCATTTTCAAATAAGCTAGAAACAGTGCTGTCTCGTGCTCTAAACCTCTCGAGGCTTTTTTTTTTTTTTTTTTTTTTTTTTTGCGCACTCTCATTGATGCACACAAAAACTTGGCCAAAAACGACTTCATTACACTCAACAGTAGATGTAGCAAAAGAAGGGAGAAGACAGGCCATTTGGAAAGGTCCACGAAAAGTAAGTTAGTATCAAGATGAAAACTTGAACAGGATCCTTAATTCCTTGTCTGACATTGTTTCCACATTATCTCACTTAAGAGATTTTGAAAAACAATCAGCCCTTCTAGACTGTTGGGAAATAGTTTTCCAATATCCTTGGCCCATGTAAGTTCAATGACACATTCTATACATACATACACTCACACATTCACATGTGTTGCTTTGCCATTATTATCTGATTAAAGTGGAAGGAATAGTTTTAATAGTTGAAAAAGAAGTGAAATAGGACAATAATTAAAATGTTACACATGTAATCCATATATGTATGTGTATATATATATATATGTATGTATGTATACATCTTCATTTATCAATTTTTCTTGAGGTAGGACCAAGGGTTTTCCTTTCACATATGGGCTCTCCAGTTGACCTTTCTTGTATACACCATTTTTGAAATGTTAAGTCTATAATTTCTATTTTGGGCTTCTTTAAAATAGAGTGAAAACTTAGAGCCACTTGGAAGCAATATGAGTGCAGAAGACTTTCAGGTTTTTATAATTTTCCTCCAGTCTTTCAGAGCTGTCTCATCTACAGTTAATTCAATAGCAATCTTTTAGATACAGTTGTCCCTCAGTCTCCCTGGGGGATTGTTCCAGGACCCCCACAGATACCAAAATCCTCAGGTGCTCAAGACCCTTATGTAATTGCCTAGTACAGTCACTCTCTCGGGACTTCCCTAGTGGCTCAGACTGTAAAGCATCTGCCTACAATGTGGGAGACCTGGGTTCAGTCCCTGGGTCAGGAAGATCCCCTGGAGAAGGAAATGGCAGCCCACTCCAGTATTCTTGCCTGAAAAATCCTATGGACAGATGAGCCTGGTAGACTACAGTCCATGGGGTCGCAAAGAGTCGGACACGACTGAGTGACTTCACTTCTTCACTTCACAGTCGCTCTCAGTAATCATGGGTTCCTTAACTCTGGATCCAAACAACAAGCAGCTTGAATTCATGGTTGGTTGAACCCATGGAGGCAGGAACTGTGGGTTGGGAGGGCCAACTATACCTGCTTTTTAGTTTTCACAAATGTTTAACTTCTATAGTTTCAGAAGAAGCTCTTTTGTTTTTGCACTTATGTTTAATATGTCATTTAGTATTTTTTTATACTGAATGATAAAATCACACATATAACTGGCAGAGGCTGGCAGGCAATCATTTGACTGTTCGAAGGCGTGTGACTCTACCACTGGGAGAAGTCGTTAGGCATTGCACAGGGTAGTGGGAGCTCCAGTACTGTGGCCACCCGATGCAGAGAGTTGATTCACTGGAAAAGACCCTGATGCTGGGAAGGACTGAGGGCAGGAAGAGAAGTGGGTGACAGAGGATGAGATGGGTGGATGGCATCATCGACTCAATGGACATGAGTTAGAATAAACTCTGGGAGATAGAGAAGGACAGGCGAGCTTGGTGTGCTGCAGTCCACATGGTGGACATAACTTAGAGACTGAACACCAAAACCCCAAGAGCAGTGGGCACATCCTGAACTGTCTGAGTGCCATGGGTTTGCTCTACCAGGGAAAAGCAGTGTCTGTTCACATAGGGGAGGGGGGCGGCTAAGTAGAAGATGACTGTTTCTGGATTTTTTTCCTCCTAAGAAGCAATACAGTTTGGTAGAAAAAACATCCAGCAAGAAGACTGTCCACAGCTCTGGGACTGGGCCCAAAGGAGTTCATGCAGTTGTATAACTTTCTCTGGGCGCTCAGTTTTCTCATTAGAAAATTAAGAAAATGGACAAAGGCGTGGTTGCTTACAACACTGGGAATGAGGAAGATTCTTGGCCCTGGACTTGGCCCAGTAGAAAAATCATGCCATGATTGATTGTCAATGTCTGCTCTGGGTAGTTAAGAGGGAAGTGGTAAAACACACACATATCTTGTAGCTAGATAATTCGGATCCCTGTGTATGAAAAGGACGCAGGCTTCAGGACTGCAGTTAACTCTTGTGACCTTCAGCAAAGTTAATTACTTCTACAAGCCTCGGGAAAGCAGGAGAACTCCTTGAGGACCTAGGTAAGATATTTTCTAAATGCTATCCTTGGATTATTTTCTACTCTAACCCAATTAGATATTCCTTATGTAGTCTCCAATAACATGCTGTACATCCTCTGTCTTAATACTTACTACATAGACATAAATTATAATTATAACGATTGAGATCATATTTAAGTTAAACTTTAAGTGTAAGAAGTGCATCTCACATATATAAGCCCCGACAAAACATCAGCACACAGTGTGTGCGTGCTAAGTCATTCCAGTCACGTCTGACTGAAGGCCCCCCAGCCTCCTCTGTCAATGGGGTTCTCCAGGCAAGAATACTGCAGTGGGTTACCATGCCCTCCTCCAGGGGATCTTTCCAACCCAGGGACTGAACCCGCATCTCTTATGTCTCCTGCATTGGCAGGTGGATTCTTTACCACTAGCGCTACCTGTGTACTCAGTAACTATTTGTCAAATAAATGGAACCATTCTTGTACTAAGAGCTTAGCACAATATAGGTAACAGGTGCTCAATAAATACTAATTTTCCTTTCCTTCCTAAATTGTACAATCCTGGATGACAAGTTTCATGTGCACAGAGACACAATTTCCTTTTCTCTTCTATCCTTGAATAATATTTAGGCTGAATATAAAAATATAGAAACCTGAAGACTGGTTTGGAAGTATCTTAGTATTAAAGTATTATGAAGTTTTTTGAGCTTTCTAACTCCACATAAAATTTTAATAGAATATGAGTATCAGACTATTTTCTTGGTTGCAAAGTATGGTATGAAGATGATTTTAGATGTGAGATGAACAGGAATGAGTTATATATTTATGTGAATGTGTATTTTACAAAATATTGGGTTAGCCAAAAAGTTTGTTTGGGTTTTTTCATAAGGTGTTACAGAGAAACCTAAATGAACTTTATGGCCAATGCAATATAACTTACCCTGTTTAATTTTCTGTAGTAATATAATGATTTCTTTTAAAATAAATATCTAAAAATAAAAATAAGTGAGTCTATTAAGGAAAACTTTCAAGTAAGAAATAATAGTATATGGTCCTGGCACAAATTATAGTTTGAAAGTGGCCAGAGTTAAAGAAAATTATAACTAGGTAATTGCCATCGCTGATTCAATGGACATGAACTTGGGCAAACTCTGAGAGATAGTGAGGGACAGGGAGGCCTGGTATGCTGCGTCGATGGGGTCTTGAAGAGTCAGACATAACTCAGCAAGTAAACAACAACAATACAACATAACTAGCTAAAAGCATGGAAATTTTCTATAGCTAAACTGAAGTTTGCCTTTTCTCAGTTGTAGGGAGGACAATTTTCAAGTTTTCCGTAAATTTTTGTTATTTACTCACATTAAAATTAAAGGTATACACAAGGAAATTGTTGATCATCCATCCTAGGCATTTGTATTGGAGATTATAATTTTCTGCAGCCTATATGTTATTAAGCCTTTTTCTTTTAGAAAAATCATTCAGCAATGAAACAATGGCATTTTAAAGATGACAATATCTCATGGTATTCTATGAACAACATTATTATTTCTAGGTCTTCATCCTCTAAACAATTTTGAGAACCATAGGTTCAGAGCTTCAGTGCTTAAGTGGGGCTGATGTTGGCCCCCCAGGAAGCATTTGGTAATGGAGGACATTTTTAGCTGTCATAACTAGGGTGTCTGTGCTGCTGACATCCAGTGAACAGAGGCCAGGAACGCTGCTGAACATTCCGTAATCCACATGATAATCCACAGCAAAGAATTACCTGACCTAAATGTCGATAGTGCTAAAGTTGAGAAACCCTGCTTTAGAGTTTTGTTTATAAATGACTTATGAACATCTTGATCTAACACCCACAGTTGAATGTTTAACATGTTCTGATGAGGCTGTAAATACCTACTTCCAAACTTATTTTCAGAAAGCAATAGGAAAAAAAAGAAAGAGACCTCACAGAATTTTAATCCCCTTTTTAAAAATTACTCCTCCATTTAGTTTTTAAAAACATTTGTTTGTTTATTTATTTGGCTGTGCCATGTGGGATTTTTAGTTGCAGACTATGGGATCTAATTCTCTCACCAGGCCTGTTGCATAGGAAGTGCAGTCTTAGTCACTGGACCACCAGGGAAGTTCCTCCATTTAGTTTTTGAGAGTAAGCTGGTTGAAAAAGCACCTAAATTATTATGGTGCAATATCTACTCTCAGTTGATAGATCAGCTCACGTCACCAGCTAAGGCCTTCCAAATGTCTTCCACTTTCCATGGCAAATAACCTCAAAGCTTATGAAGCAAGTTTTCTCACTTCTGACTGTGTTGGCATCCACATGGGTTTGTGTGGGGCACATGTCTGCAACCCTAGCCTGTATTCTCAACTGTTGCCTGGCACAGTGTTGGGCCTGGTGTAGGGGGTCCACCCATTCTTACCATGTTCTAACGATATACTGGGTGATGGTAAGTTATCAATGGGAAATCAATTTTTTTAGCCTCTCTACACTTCCTTGTTTACCTTTCTGGGCTCTATTAGCCTGGAAAAAATATTTCCTCAGGGCTGCTGATAAGCAGGTCTCACTAGCATTTCATACTTTATTCAGAAGCCATTTTTGTCCAAGGATCATACTCTTATTAGAGGCCTAAAGCAGTCTGATAAGAAGCGTTTCCACATTTGATCTAAATAGAAGAAAGAGACCAGGGTGCACCCTCCATTCCCAACAACACCTCAGGAGCAAACTATACTTGTAAAATTTTTTAGGACACAGGAATGACTGAAGAGGGTACAATAATTTATATAGGAGCTCCCCTGGTGGTTCAGTTGGTAAAGAATCCACCTGGTATGCAGGAGACCAGAATTTGATTCCTGGGTAGGGAAGATCCCCTGGAGAAGGAAATGGCAACCCACTCCAGTATGCTTGCTTGGAGAATCCCACGGACAGAGGAGCCTGGTGGGCTACAGTTCATGGGTCACAAGAGTAGGACACAACTTAGCAACTAAACCACCAATAATTTGTAGCCCTATATCTACCATAACATCAACTGAATTAGTTCTTGATTTTATATGCTTTTGGGGAGGTTGGGGGAGAAGGAATAGAGGTGAAATTTTTTTTTTAATTTGACATTAAGTTGCATTAATACTGATCACTCTGAATGGGCCAGACACAGAGTTAACTGGTCCCATATTGACTGAATAATCAAAGTGCTGTACTATCCAACAGAAGAGGGGTGACAACATAAGGATTGGTCTTGTCAACTTTGAAAGGACACATACTCAGTAAAGAACTCGTTTGAGCAGAATGAAAGTGTCTCAATACTTTGATTTGTGGTTGGATAATTTTTAACTTTTAGCTCACAGGGTTGTTTTTTTTTTAAGATTGTTCCACTTTATGCTTAAGGAGCTGAAATTCTACAGTGTCATTTGCCAGGATACTGATTATATATAAGTGGGAGATTTTTTTTTGTCAACAATAAATGTCTTGCATTGTGAAAATAGCAGCTTGACTCCCACATTCATTTAGCAGCAGGAGGCATGAAATGGATTGGCCCTTTTGAATTATTCCAGAAATGTGCTCCAGATGCACGTAGATAGATCACTAAATATAAATCTCATTGCTTGTTTCTTTTGTTTTTTGCCCCACTGCTAAGCAACTTTTAAAACTAGTATAGGATGAATTCTTTATCACCACTATCCTTCAGAATAAAATTAAGTTTATCAGAAAGCAATGAATGTTCCCCAAGTACAATCTGATAAATCCTATTGACTACTGCAAGTTGCAACTGCTTGACTGCCCAATGCTGCCATTTTGATGTGAGTCTTTTGTTTCTGAAGGATTCGTTTATTTGCATGGTTTGGGGTTAGTTTCCTATTTACAGTGGCATATGTTATACCAGGGCTTCTCTGGTAGCTCAGCTGATAAGAATCCACCTGCAATGCAGGAGGCCCCAGTTTGATTCCTGGGCCGGAATCCCCTGGAGAAGGGACAGGCTACCCACTCCAGTATGCTTGGGCTTCTTTCACGGCTCAGATGGTGAAGAATCTGCCTGCAATGTGGGAGACCTGGGTTTGATCCCTGGCTCGGGAAGATCCCCTGGAGGAGGGCATGGCAACCCACTCCAGTATTCTTGCCTGGGGAACTTCCATGGGCAGAAATGCCTGGTGGGCCACAGTTCATGGGGTCACAAAGAGTCGGACACAACTGAGCAACTAAGCACATGTTATACCAACGAGGTGTGCTGCGTACACATCCTTTCCTCTTGAAGAATAAGAATAAGTAAGATGTGTAGTTAGCTGGCAGGTTCCAGCATCAGGGCCTTCAGAATCTGCCACAGCGTCTGAGATGAGGTCTGGGGAGTGCTTAGCCAACGACTGAATATGCAGCAGTAACAGAAGCTGCCCATTTCTGCCCAACTCCGGACTCCTTTAATGGGTACTCATTGCTCTGGAGTTGTCTGTGGGGCTGGTTGAGACTGTCAGATCAGCATCACTGTCTGAAGCTCTGACTGCCCTCCTCCTGCTTCCTTCACTTAATCTTTGGCAGGAATAACACTTAATAAACCTTTGGCCCTCCTAACTCCATCTCAGCATTTGTTTCTCAAAGGACCCAACTGATACACAACATATAGATGTTATTACCAAAACAGGAAGAGTGAAAAATTCTATGCTGCATTTTGGGCCAATGGCCAGTGAGCTGCAAATACTTCCTGGGGACCGTGAACACCAATGCTAACAACTCAATTAGTATATTGTGCTGTGATGCTCCATACTGGTATTTCTGCTCTGACTGTGTGTGTGTGCATGCTCAGTCACTCAGCTGTCTCTGATACTTGGCGACCCTATGGACTGTAGCCCGCCAGGCTCCTCTCTGTCCATATTTCCAAGACAAGAACACTAGAGTGGGTTGCCATTTCCTCCTCCAGGGGGACTTCCCAACCCAGGGATGGAACCCATATCTCTGCATCTCCTGCACTGGCAGGCAGGTTCTTTACCACTGAGCCACCAGGGAAGCCCTCTGCTCTGATTGGGCAGTAGCAAATCTCCCTGGGATCCCTGGGGCCTCAAACCAGTAACCATAACCACTTCTTGGGACCCTGAGCGTTAATAAGGTCCAAATCTAGTGAGAATCCCAAAAGAGGATTAGCTTTTACTCTCTTTCAAGTACTGTAGAAACTGGTTAAGAAAAGACTCCTCTAAACAGCAGGATGGGCTGTCTTGAAAGATATTAATTGCCGTTTCCTCATGAGATTTGGGGGATTAAGCTGATGAAAGGAAAAGCACTAATATGAAAGGGAATCTGTGTAAACTCACTTTTAAAACCAATTGGCTATTTTCAAATTATGTGTTTCCGTTGTTCTGCCTCCATGGACAGGTGAAGTGCTCTGTTTCAAAGTATTTACCCACTCCAAGCACTTCACCGCCTGCTGAGGGAAGAAGACAGTCGATTACACCCTTCCCAATGGGAGGAGGATGGAAGGACTCATGTTTCCTTCGGCGATGAAGAACGTGAAAACAAAGTAAGGTAAACTCAGAAAGGTAAACTCAGAAAACAAAAATAGGATCACGAGGAATACATAAAAACCGGATTCCTTTCTTTCACCTGATCTCTCCTGGGAATCTCTGAACTTCTTCCATGGGTTGAATCCCATGGCCAGTCATGTCCAGAGTCCCCAGTAATGCACAGGCTCCACTGAACCCTTTGGTTGGAGGCTGACCATTAACACTGTTAATAATCCCTACCTATTCACCCCTTACTCATTGGATCTCCTTGTCCTCTTCCTAGGTTTCACAGACTGGATTTAGAAATCAGAGAAACATTACATCCACTTTAAATTCTGAGTACAGGAGGTCATTCTATTCAAAGCAACACTGTCACCAAAAAAAAAAAAAAAAAAGCCATTTTAAGTGAATCCATTTAAAATGGAACATAAATTTCATAGAAAAGAGTGAACAAAAGGGTCCATCAAGACTTTGAGAAATGAATATAAAATTCATGAAAATGAATTTATCTTCCATTTAATCAAATTCAGGTTATAACTGCAATTATGCTGTAATTCTTAGCGCAAACTAAAAACAAATGAAGGAACTTCCCTGGTGGTCCAGTGGTTCAAGACTCCATGCTTCCAATGCAGAGGGCATAGGTTTGGTCCCTATTTGGGGAATTAAGATCCTACATGCTGTGTGGTGCAGCCAAAAAATAAATAAATAAAATAAACAAAAAGAATAAAGATGTATTCTTCAAAAATGAATGAAACATTAAGAGGGTTACATAATTTTCTTCAAAAAGAAGTGATGGTAGTATTACGACAATTTTAAGGAAAATTTAAGGGTCTCTCACAATCCTTTGAATTCCACACCTTTCTTTGAAGTACCTATCATATCACCATCCTTGTTGATTTTCCTTTTTTCAACTGTTGAATTGTTTGCCAACTCCTTTGGTCATGACTTAGGTGTGTTTTAGGAGATCAACATCACTTTCATTGACTTCAAGAAATCTTGCATATTGTGCATCAGATACAAGTTCTTACTTTGCAAGTAACTTACATTGCTTTGACACTCTTCTTTCATCTCACTAGACTGGGGAGGAAGGTGCTAATGGTACAAGAGAGGAATATTTGAGAGGGCACTAATCTTGAATTAACTCATCACTAAATCAATCCTTTCTTGCAATAATGAACTTTATTCCTTCCAGTACTTTGGCCACCTCATGCGAAGAACTGACTCATTGGAAAAGACTTTGATGCTGGGAGGGATTGGGGGCAGGAGGAGAAGGGGACGACAGAGGATGAGATGGCTGGATGGCATCACCAACTTGATGGACGTGAGTCTGAGTGAACTCCGGGAGTTGGTGATGGACAGGGAGGCCTGGCGTGCTGCGATTTATGGGGTCGCAAAGAGTCGGATGCGACTGAGCGACTGAACTGAACTGAACTGAATTTCTAAGAACCAGTTAGAGAAATCACAGATAGTCAGGATGTTTTCAATTAGTCCTTAAAGCTGCTATACCTTCTTTCAGGTGTAGGATGTTAAATTGAAAACATTTTTACCAACAATCAGAGATACTGAGTCTTCCTAATGTCAGTGGCAGAGCCAAGAAAATGGCCAAAGTTAGCCTAGTCTATGGACCACACTGCCGTACTGATCCTCTGTGCAGAATGAATTAAAGCAGAGAATATTAGCAAAGAAAACTGAAGGTATATTTCTGCCCTTAACCATGATGAAAGCTCACTGTGGCCTTGGCAAAGTCACTTAACTTTTCTGGGTTTTGATTGTCTCTATGGTCTTGTACAACAAGAGATAGTTATGATTACTGATTTGGGGCCATAAAGATACCAGGGAGATTTTGCTACTACCAGTTCAGAGAGCCGATATACCAATTTGGGTGATAACTCAGTACCTAAACTGAATCATCGGTATTAAATGGTCAGGGTGCCCAGGAAATGACCAGAGTTCACTGACCACTGGCTTAAATGGCAATCAGTTCATGTTATTGCTCTGTTATCATTCCCTGGGACCTCACACCCCAGTGCCAATGCAACCCCCACATGTTGTCAGGTATGAGTGTGGTTTTGTCAGAAAGGAATTACAGACCATCAGATATGCCTTTCTACCACATGCACACCCTCCAGTCCACTCATTCACTCTTTTTTTTTCTGCCTCATGCTTCAGAAGGACAAGTTTCCTCCACTTAGAGGGCTACCCCACCACCCGGCTGTTAACCTGCTGGGGTGCTGACTGCTCAGTCTTCTCTCCTTCTTTCATCGCTAGTATCACCAGTCGCTTCCTTTGCACTAACTCAAGGAATTGCGGGTACCTGAGACATCATCTAATTGGAACCAGCACTGGATGCTTGCCTCTCTTCCTTCACTTCTCTGAAAAGCCGAAGTCTCTTCTTTAAGCATGGGTACCTCACTGACACTTCCAAGTATTCTTTCTCCTCTGTTTTTAAAAGGAAGCACAGATGTCCTACATTCTATAAAAATCTTTATTTGATACTGTATTCCACCTAATGAAAATCTTATTTCCTTCCTTCTACACACAGCAAGTCATCTACATCTATTCTCTTCTTGCTACCACCCCTACATCCCCTGTTCAGAATCTGTTGCAGGGATCACTCTATAAATAAATTTCTCACTGAAAGGTCACCAACCCTTTTATCATCATGAAATCATAGACTCTGTACATTTTAGAAGACATTTTTGACATTTATTCCAAGTCTCCCATTTTATAGATAAAGAACACATGCACAGTTTCATAGGACCAGGAGTCTCATTTGCCTTGGTGCTTCTTGCAGAATTTGATATTGTAGACTTTTTCCTTTTTCTGAACAATGTAGGTTAATAATAAAAATATTGTCAATCTGATTTTTTTTTGATCAGCTCAAAGAGATGGCCTGAACATGAACTGAGCATACATTAGACACAAAGACAAGATGACTATTCACATGTGTTTGTTTCAATCCAGATTCTTGGGTGAGATCTCTATCACCCTTCACCTACCACTATACTATCATCAGGCTTCAAGTTACTTTCAAGCTATTTTCGTAATCTTCAGAGGCTCTTGTTATTGGAAGAAATCAATAGAAATGTATTTAAGTCTCCTTCCTGTGGAGCTGAGCTGCTTATTCCTTAGTAAAAAATAACTATATATTGCTCTTCTACTATAAATGAAGATATTCATTTGGCTAAATGGTGACTATAGTAACAAAATACCTTACTGTCAAACATTTTTCTCCTTTCTTTGAAAGGAAAGTGCATCATTTTTCACTGCCAAGAAGTTTCTCAGATATAGGAAAAGTAAGGAAAATAAGTCATCATTACCCACCAGAACAGAGAGATAACTTGAAGAAGAAAAACTGACTTCTCTTCCGTCTTTACTTCAGGAAAAACAGCCTGGATCTGTTCTCAAATGGTTTGGGGATTCTGGCTATTTCCAAAGGTTCTCAAGATATTGGTCCAGGGAAATATATTCTGAGGATGGGCAGAAATGATGGTGAGCATGTTTTAGGCTTCCCCGCTGGCTCAGCAGGTAAAGAATCTGCCTGCAGTGCAGGAGACACAGGTTCGATCCCTGGGTCAGGAAGACTGCCTGGAGGAGGAAATAGCAACCCACTCCACTATTCTTGCCTGAAAAAAATCCTATTGACAGAGAAGCCTGGTGGGCTATCGTCCAATTGGTCACAAAGAGTTGGACCTGGCTGAGGGACTAAACACACGTGTTTTAGACATTTTTGTAGCATCAAGAGTCTCCAGATACAACAAGTACAGGTAAAATAGTTTTAAAGGAACTGTTAGGTTTTTGTGTAAATGCAATAGAACTGCCTTATTTAAAATATCAAAGCCATTATGGTCAATTTATGTGGAAAATATATCATTCAGTTTTATTCCTCTCATTTCTTTTGCAGCAGGCAGCAATCAATAGCCTCACTGCTTTTTAATTACTAAAAAGAGAAGCTACATGAAGCAGCTGGCATATTTATTTGATGTTGATAAGAGTAAGCCAAAGTTTTACTGTATGATATATATAAAATACATAAACAGAAATATAATATATTTAAGATAAATATATACTTATCTCACATAGATGTTTACATATGATAAATAAGATACATATTTATATATAGTTTTAAAAGATACAAATAAGATATATATGATAAAGTACATATATATTACATCTTTGCCAAACATCTACTTATCTATCTATATATCTCACATACACAATAGAGCATCACTTTATTTCACTTTTTTGTGAGTAAAAAGTAGGCTAGCAGATAAAAATAAGCAGTGCTCTTAGCTGTACATGCAGTTATTTTCAGAATAAGGCAATCTTTTGCCACCCTCCCCAAATCTTTGAAGGCCGGGTAGAAATCAAGTTAAAAAGAAAAGGAGAGCAGTCACGAGTCAGTATGTCTGGTAAAGGCCACCCAAGTCTAGTGCTCTGCCTTCTATGTCTGAAAGAGGGGCTTGTCCCAAACACTAGCTGCAGCGTGGCATGCAGGGCGCACAAATGATGTAGGGGGATTAGTTAGGATATGTGGGCTCAAGAGATGAGGGAATTGAAGTAAGCATTACTCTGGCATTCCGAATATTTCTCCTTGATTTTGGGAGAAAGAAAATAAAAAGAATGATACTTTATTATATTGAAATAAGTAAACAGACTACCTGCCTGCAGACATTTATGAAGGTGAATTCTGAATTAAGACTTATAATAAATCAAAGCTTTATTGTCAAGTAAGTCAGCAAACTTAAGAGCATAGGAGCTCTGAGCACAGTACTGGGTATACAAATGGGGATTGTGACATGGTCCCAGCCCTGCTTGGAACTCGCTGCTGAGTGGAGACGGGTGACAAGGAAATTAATGATCACCAAACAATAGAACAGAACAGTGTTTCAGGAGAACACAGAGCAATTGCTACTGAGAGTAGGGGACTCAAACATCTAATTAAATTTTTGAGTGAGGTGAAGAGGACACAATTTAAAACAAATGCAATCCTACGGCTAGTAGAGCAAAGGAGGTCGAGCTCCATGAATAATTCGCTGCTAAGAGATAGTCAATCAAGCTCTGTTTCTTCTGGACTTTGTCGATGCACTTGAACCTCTTTTGTGAAGCACCTGACTTATTTCTGGAAGATATTACAGACTTAATATAAGAAAGGGTCTTCACCCTTTTTAATAAAGTGCTGACTTTGCAGGCTATGCTCCTAACATCAGCCAGTGTTCTGAAGAGAAGTAATTTAAGAGACTTGTACACAAAGAAAAACTCCTTCACTGCTTCATGTTAGCCCTTGAATTGACTGATTGGGATATGTTCACAGGGCACTTTGAATAACAACTGAAAGTATTCATTGCTTTATCAAGTGTTTGCCCTTCAGTAGCAGACAAAAGACAGAACACCCTTGCATGTCCACGGAATAAGAATCAGTAAAATGTGGTGGGCTAAAATCCTGATCAATGGAAACACTCTAGTTAACTTAATGATAACCAGAAAATCTTCCTTATTTTGTTTTGTTCATTTATTATTAGTCAAATGGCATAATAAAAAGTCACTGAAAATATTTTACTAATTTTTGATGGTTCATAGTGATGTATTGCTTCAATACACTAACTATGATTGCAGAGAACAGGTGAGAAGACAGGAGATTTATTTTGGAGGCTGTTTGAATAGCCCTGGAGGCTATTTCCAGTCCGTTCGGAAGGAGATCAGCCCTGGGATTTTTTTGGAGGGAATGATGCTAAAGCTGAAACTCCAGTACTTTGGCCACCTCATGTGAAGAGTTGACTCATTGGAAAAGACTCTGATGCTGGGAGGGATTGGGGGCAGGAGGAGAAGGGGACAACAGAGGATGAGATGGCTGGATGGCATCACTGACTCGATGGACGCGAGTCTGAGTGAACTCCGGGAGTTGGTGATGGACAGGGAGGCCTGGCGTGCTGCGATTCATGGGGTCGCAAAGAGTTGGACACGACTGAGCGACTGAACTGAACTGAACTGGAGGCTATTTGGGGAAATAATCCTCAATATTTCTTTATTTTAGTATCAGATACTACTGGGCAATAGGATTATGCTACTAGACTATTCCATTTTGCAAATATATTTTTATTACACTTAAATTTCAATTCAGAGTGAGTGAAGTGAGTGAAGTCACTCAGTCATGGACTGTAGCCTAACCAGGTTCCTCCGTCCATGGGATTTTCAAGGCAAGAATACTGGAGTGGGTTGCCATTTCCTACTCCAGGAGATCTTCCCGACCCAGGGATTGAACCCAGGTCTCCTGCATTGTAGGCAGATGCTTTAGTCTGAGCCACCTGGGAAGATCAATTCAGAAGACAACCTAAAAATGTTAAGTAACTAAAATAGTACTTCTTTGTCTCTCAGAATTTAAAAACACCTGGAATTGTTTCAGTCTGGCTATTCTTCTGTGCCATTAAAAAGCAGAATGTACTCAAAATCATTTCTTCAAACAGGTTTTAATAAATATTTCAATGAATGGTCCATACTACATTTCAACAACTACTGAATATATAACTCATAGGTCACAATACAATGTATTCAGTTCAGTTCAGTCAGTTCAGTCGCTCAGTCGTGTCCAACTCTTTGCGACCCCATGAATCGCAGCACGCCAGGCCTCCCTGTCCATCACCAACTCCCGGAGTTCACTCAGACTCATGTCCATCAAGTCAGTGATGCCTTAGCAACCAACAAATCAAATGAAATATTTATACCCCAACAACTCAATGTAAAGGCATGAGCTGGGATTGTGTGGGATACAAAGTAGTCTGAGATACTAGTATCTGTGAAAATTAGGTGTGTGTTTACATGCTGTCTGTTGAAAAAAAAAAGGAGTCAGGACAGCTACATTGGGCTACTGCAAGTTGCTCAGAGATGTGGAGTCTGCTATGAATTTGAGGATGGGCCTTGACATAAGTCCCAGGCGGAGGCTGAAACAACTGCTCAGGATGCTAGGACAGAATTAATTAATGTGCTGAGACAATGCTGTGTGCTCCTGAGCACTTTCTTTGGTGGTCCCACGGACGGAGGAAACATGCTCTATTTGTTTTTCCTATCTGTCTTTCTCTTGGATGGTTGCCCTTTTCCTATGCTGCCCTGGAACCTCTGGACAACATCCTCTCTTCGTGCTTCAATAATGAGGAGCCATGTCACCGTGTCTCCCCCTCACCACTTTCCCCACCAGACTTCAAGTCAGCCTGCAGTTTCAGTATATCTACATGTTCTATGACTTTCCTTATATATCTTTAACTCTTATATTTCCAACTTACTGACATTTAGTATTCCTAATTAAGCATTTCTGTCTTATTATCTGCTGTGGACAGTGGCAGCAGTTATTAAACAATTGCATGATTCTGCTTTTATCAACCTGTCTGAGCAAAATCATTTGATGGCTGGAATGCTCCCCTGCTTTTAAAAGCTATTGAGTTATTGCCAGCTTCATCTTCCTGGATTGGCCGATTCTGTATCATAAAGAAAGATGCACTATGGGCCACAGAGTCTCAGTCACGACTGTGCCAAACTACATGGGAAATTCTAAAATCTTATTTATTTATTTAATAAATATTTATTGACAGTTTTGCAGCGTTGAGTGTTCCTGGGCTCATGACCTAATCAATACCTATACCCCCACAACACCCTTATTCTGCCTGACATACAGCTGGCTTACAGTGAGTGCACTGAACAGATCTGTAAAGAATAAGTGGCTCTTTGTCTAGAAAGAATTTGAGAAGTTCTTGCTCCCTTGCCCTAAAGACATGGAAAGTTTAATAATACATGGTAAGATATACCGCCCCCCCGACACACCCAAAGAATAGGGATCTAGAGATGTGGGTGATACTGTGGTTCTATCTTTCTGGCTACACTGCTATCCCAGAAGTGGCAGTCAGAGGCACGGATGAAGTTCTGAAAATGAAAGGGCACGGTCAGGGTGGCCTCCACTGACAATGACATAGAGGCCTGCGCATGGGCCATTGGAGGGAGGGTTTCTCAGAAGCTTTGGGTTCTGGTCTAGACTGGCGAGTAGGCCACGGGCAGTCCTCAAGCTGGTCCAAAGCTGAACTCACGATGCTGACAAGGGGCTTAGCACGAACACAGTGGCCGGCTGGCAGAGACCCAGAGACCAGAGACAGGAAGGTGAGGGGAGCTGGAGCAGATCATTAGCTGGGTGTAAGACTGCCCTTCATGGTAACACAAGCACATGGATCACAGCTGATGTGGGTTCTTTGTTTGTTACAAAACATCACAAAACATCACTCTCAAATATGTGAGACCCTTGATTAAATTTTCAAATCCCTGGTCCTGGCATTAGACTTTATTACCATACTCAGATATTTTAAAAAACAGATAAAATGGCCATGCTGAATTTTTTCCATAGATGGTATATAAACACATTTTATAACACTTTGAGAAAATAATTTATTTGGTCTTTTTCTCCTTCTCCCAGTAAAGGTTCAGAGCAGTGACTGGGAGGCGGGGAGGGGTCACTTAAGACATTAATTCTGTGCAGACAGTGTTACTAGGATACCGCATTTTTTTGTTGACTCAAATCACAAAAGGAGAAAAGGTTACTGAATTGAGAGATATTGTGCATCTCCTATACTCACACATAATATTAAGAATATCTGCATGCTTTTTTGCCTAAGGTAGTCCAAAGGCTACCTAGACTAAGACTTCTTAGTGGCCTTTTAATTTTTAGAAGTCTTAGTCATTTTTAAGACCTAACTCGCCTTAGTCGTTTTTTGAAAGTCTTTCGCCTAAGACTTCTAAAAAACACCCAGAGGCTGAATATATTTAATATACCACTTCCCACACTCCTTTATTTTTACGCATCAGACTAATTCTTAATGGTCTTGCCCAAGAGTTGGCGAACTTGTTCTGTAAAGGATTTTTACGATTAGCATGTCATATGCTCTTTCCCAGCCACTTAAAACCAGTGTAGCAGAAAGCAGCCAAGGGCAATATGTAACAGATGGACAAGGCTATGTTTCAATAAAACTTTATAAAAGTAGGCAATTTATCTTAAAGGCCACAGTTTGTTGATTCCGGTCTAGCCCTTCAATCTTAAAATTATATTAAAAGTATTATGTTTACATGAAAAGAGTAAAACATCTCAATACATATTATTTCTATCCAAGTCTACCCCACTTTATGAAGGTAGTAACTGACATCAGTATATGTAAATATTATTAAAAACATACCAAAATACCTAGTAGCCAAAAGACTTTAGGTTTCATCCTTTATCTTTCCAATATAGTTAACATAGACCAGCATCGAGGAAAATTTCAGAGAAAACCTGTCAAGAGATTCTACAAAAACCCCCCAAAACTCAGCTTGTCTAAATTTGTGAACCCCAAAATGAATCTTTCCAGATATTCAGAAAAGCATATAAGCCACACTACTTTGGTAAAATGTGTCGTGAAAAATAAATCAGAGAAGATGATATTCTCACATGCATCTAGATGAGTTTCAAATCTTATTATGGAAAACAGTAAAAGAATGATCTAGGCTCCTTGTAACTTTTTTTCTTTTTAATTGCAGAGACTTTCAGAGAGTGCAAATCAGCAAAAGATTTCCCTACTTTACAGACAGAGAGCCACAGAAAGTAACATTCTGAGAAGCCACATGCTTCTGTTGGAACAGCAGAGACCACCAGAGGTACATATTTGACTCTAACTTTCCTGTAGTCAAGGGCTTGGCATTTGGTAGGAAATGGATGAGGATATGGAAAGTCAACATTAGGCCATATGAAGAGGCTCTGATCATTGTGGTATGCCCATTCTTGGCTGGACAATGACTTGTGAATCTGTCCCTTGCAGAAAAGAACTAGCCTAAACTATATTTGCATTTTGGGAGATTCTGTGCAGAGCAATATTTACTTCTGCTGGCTATAGGTATAGTCATTTCAGATTTGAGAGACTAAGGCAACCCAGCTCATGCCCATTACTACACGCTCACCGAGAACTGAGAAGGGATAAAATAAGGTATTTTGCATGTCATAATTAGAGACAGCATTTAAGAATTTTATTTCAAAAGTATCTATAGTTCTGTTTCCTTAGTCTACACTAGTTGGAGGTTATCAAATGTATAAAAATTTCTGACCACTTGGCCGTAATAGGAATTTCCACATAAACAGTAATATAACACCTTTTTAAAAAGGTTTAATCATTCCTT
Organism: Oryx dammah; assembly: GCF_014754425.2. Lineage (NCBI taxonomy): Eukaryota > Metazoa > Chordata > Mammalia > Artiodactyla > Bovidae > Oryx > Oryx dammah. The sequence continues at coordinate 108,471,915 of NW_024070211.1, read as the reverse complement.
CCAAAGAAATCCCAGGGCTGATCTCCTTCAGAATGGACTGGTTGGATCTCCTTGCAGTCCAAGGGACTCTCAAGAGTCTTCTCCAACACCACAGTTCAACAGCATCAATTCTTTGCTGCTCAGCTTTCTTCACAGTCCAACTCTCACATCCATACATGACCACTGGAAAAACCATAGCCTTGACTAGACAGACCTTTGTTGGCAAAGTAATGTCTCTGCTTTTCAATATGCTATCTAGGTTGATCATAACTTTCCTCCCAAGGAGTAAGCATCTTTTAATTTCATGGCTGCAGTCACAATCTGCAGTGATTTTGGAGCCCCCCAAAATAAAGTCTGACACTGATTTCTTTGGAAGGAATGATGCTAAAGCTGAAACTCCAGTACTTTGGCCACCTCATGTGAAGAGTTGAGTCATTGGAAAAGACTCTGATGCTGGGAGGGATAGGGGGCAGGAGGAGAAGGGGACGACAGAGGATGAGATGGCTGGATGGCATCACTGACTCGATGGACATGAGTCTGAGTGAACTCCGGGAGTTGGTGATGGACAGGGAGGCCTGGCATGCTGCAATTCATGGGGTTGCAAAGAGTTGGATACGACTGAGCGACTGAACTGAACTGAACTGAATAGTTATAAAGTACTTTATAATTATAGAACACCTACAAATAATATTTCATTTGATCTTTAATATTTCCTGGTAAAGTAGGCAGAACAATTACTACTATTTTTCTCTGAAGAGGCCACAGATATACAGAAGCTAAGCACCTGGTCTTCCCACAAGCAGTGAGGAGGAGAAGCGTGACTCAAAGCCAGCAGTCTCTCTGCTGACTGCACCACGCACCTTCCCTTTCAGGATCTTTGTGGCTTTGCCTTTTCCGATACCAGATATCTAATGTATGGCCAGAAGATGATAATGCTTACAGTGTAGTGTCTTGGCTGGAGCAGAATAAAAGGGACAATCATTTAGAAATGATTCTTTTTTTAAAATGCAACAACTACCAAAAATGTATCTCATCAACAGCTTTATGGCCTAATCCTTAAATAACATAGTGCACTGTACTGTAGGAAGGACAGTTAGAACTTGCTGAATTAAACTGATGTCAGGAGACCAGAGTCCAGAGACACTGGGTAAATCACTGACAAATGAGTTTCTCTGTATAATAAGAGAGAAACTGCACCTATCTACTTCACAACAATTTAAGGGGCTCAACGAAGACAACAGATGTGATACCATATTACTCAGCCATAAAAAGGAATGAAACTGGGTTGTCTGTAGAGATGTGGGTAGTGCAGTAAGTCAGAAAGAGATAAATAAATATTATGTATTAACACATATATGTGGAGCCTTAAAAAATGGTCCAGATGAACCTCTCTGCAGGACAGGAATAGAGTCTCAGATGTAGAGAGCAGATCTGTGGACACAGTAAAGGAAGCAGAGGGTGGGATGAACTGAGACAGCAGCATTGACATATTTACCCTACGTGTGTAAAACAGACAGCGTAGGGGGAAGCTGCTGCACAGCACAGGGAGCTCAGCTCAGTGATGCAGGAGGCCAGAGGGAGGCCCAAGACCATATACGTATACACAGAGCTGATTCACTTCATTGTACAGCAGAAACCAACACAGCATTGTAAAGCAATCATACTCTAATAAAAAAATAATTAAAATGTATCTAATTCACTCAACAAATATTTACTGAGTAGCCACTGTATGCAACGCATTGTGACAGATGCTGTGAGACTGAGCACAATTTACTTCATGCAGATTAAAACCAAAGCTTCATAGAACACTGAAAATTGTTAAGAACTTCAGGGGCCACACACAAATGGAGTTGAGGAAAGACAGATGCAGATCAATGAACATAGTAACAGCTTATCACAATGGAAAAGCTTAATTTCAAAAAGGAGCAAATGAAGGACTGTCCAGTTGCTAAAACACATAGACTTTTGAGTAGATGTAATAATGTAAACCACATAACCAATTTCAAAGAATTAGCATGCAATAAAATAATGCAGTATCAAGAATTTTTAATACTGATTACATGTTAAAATCATATAATTTGGATATACTGAGTTAAATAAAACATGTTATTTAGTGGATATCACCTGTTTCTTTTACTTTTTTAATGTAATTACTAGAAAATTTTAAATTACTATGAAGCCTGAATTATATCACTAATTCTATTGGACTATGCTGTTTTACGGCCAAAAGGGAAGTCCAGGCAGTGCACGGTTCTGAAATGGCTAATTATGGTGTATGCCATCTTTGTGAGGCATGGACCAAAGATACAACACAGAATGAGCCAAGTATCATCAAACCCACAAATCACAAAAATTCTGATGGCTCACGTGGGAACACAATTATGGTTGGGAGGAACCTGCAGGGTATTACTGGTGATTCCAAAGTAAATGGGTTCAAAACTAAAAGAAGTGAGGGCATAAAAATCATTCTGTTTCTCCTTCCAGCTAAAGCACAAATATCTGAGGGAGAAATAAGTCTGTGAAACACTTGTTAGAACTGAAGACCAATCTAGCTCCAGCACTTTCCCTCGACCAGTGACTATTTCACACACATATTTGAAAAGACCCTGATGCTGGGAAAGATTGAAGGTGGGAGAAGAAGCGGACGACAGAGGATGAGATGGTTGGATGGCATCACCGACTCAATGGACATGAGTTTGGGTAAACTCTGGGAGTTGGTGATGGATAGGGAGGCCTGGTGTGCTGCAGTCCATGGGGTCTCAAAGAGTCGGACACAACTGAGCGACTGAACTGAACTGAAGAGATACTCTATCTAGAATCATGCTTTACTTGGCTGACAGAGCTCCTTAGTGCATGCAACCAAACTGGTTAATATCAGCAATCCACTTACATTCCTCATACCCAATAAATGTTCAGAAAATAACTGATAATCTCTACATCCCACACAATTATCAACCAGAATACTGAAGGGACCTGTAGGGATTCAAGTGCCCAAGAGAGGCCCTTGTCTTACCAAATTCTCAGCACCCAGCCCAGTACTAGCGACACAGTAAGTGCCCAGTAAATATTCATTAAATACACAAAAAGTGGTAGTATATTAGAAGGTAAAAGTCCACATCCAAACTAGAAATTACAGACTGGTGAGCACTTAGAAATGAAGAGCCAGGAAGGAGCCGGCAAAGGCCAAAGCCAAAGCCAAAGCCAAAAACCAAGCCAGCCACTTGGGCCATGAATCTTTTTCTGCCCAACATCACGTGTACAGAGCATGAACCTGATGTTCACAAGACCTTTGACAAAGTCTTTTACAACACCTTTTAAAAATATGGAGAAATAGCAGGCCTAATGACAAAGCAGTTATAAGACAGCAACGAGCAGAAAATCATAAAGATAAGACTGGTGGTTGAGAGATGCAGGTCAATGTGAAGAAGTTCTTCAGTAGTGTACACAGGAGTCCCTCTGGGTCAGCATTTGCTTCAGTGAGCTGGGAGAAGCGTGAAAGGCGTGTTTGCAAGTAACATAAAAGTAGCTGGGTAAGTGTAGCAGTGGATATGGTTCAGAAGATCCTAATCAGGCCTGAATATCTGAAAACAGCATGATGAAATCTAATAAAAATAAATGTAGGTGGTCTGATTAGGTACACAAATAAGTCAGAATTAGAAATAAAAATACATTAAAAACGAGATATATGTAAGCTGAAGGCGATCTAGTCTGGCAGCAGCTCAGCGGTTTATCAACATTGCCTGCGGAACGCGAATGCAGAGACAAACTGCCTCAGAAGAAACGCAGTTCTAAGCACAACTTTTTGTTAGTGCTTTCACATTTTGTATCAGCTAGTCCACACTCAGAACATTGTGACAACAGGAATTCTGAGGAACAAACGAAGGAGAACAACAAACAGGAATCATTGAAGGGATTAGAGATGCTTTTGAAGAGAATGCCTACAGATGATATAGCAGAAACCCTCACATTCTTAAGAGTTTTCAGTTAGAAGTGGTTGGGTACACTTTGTTTTCCAAAAGGCACTTTTTGAGGAAGGGAAGGAGTCACAGATCTCTTTTAGAATCTAATAGAGCCATGGGTCCTCTCCCTAGGAAAAAAAAATGTACACACATATGTTTTATAAACAGTTTCAGGGGGTTCTAAATCAGATTAAGAACCCTTAGTTTAGAAAGTCTAAGGACCCAGGTTTCTGTTTCATATAAAAAATTATTTCTCTCTTGACCTCTAAAGCAATACTCCTGATGAGGAACTGAGAGACTTCCTACCCTGGGCAGAGGGGTGGGACAGGGGTTTGGAGCCAGTCACCTGTATTGTCCCTCCCAATTTTAGGAGTCACGAATCTGAAAGGAGTTTTTGAATGGCTTCACAGTATTAAGGCAAATACTTAAAACACTTTTTTAAATTGTCATTCACCTTACTATTTTAAATACTCTCAATGCCCATTACAATTTAGTAATTGAAACAGGGTCAAAACAAAGGTCATCCAAGCACTCACATCGTTTATGAGACATATCTGACAAGGACTTCATTCACTAGATGCCCAATCACAATGAGAGCAGGTATACAGAAATTATTTCTTGTCCGCAAGCAATACGATATTTCTCTCCACAAGCTGCTTTTTGAAAAACTTGACTGCACAAAGGGCTGAGGTGGCAGGAAACCTACAGTATTTGCAATATTATAAGCTCTTGGTTTGCATTTCTGGTTATAAGGATTTTTCTAAGCAGCTGGCTTATGTTATCATCACAGGACATACCCATGAGTTATCTCATTAGCAGCATTACATAATTGCTATATTCTGAGTTTATCTTCTTGGTATCTCATTGCTGTCTAAACCGGAAGAGCTTTTCCACATTAGCTAGAAAGGAGGAGATACATCTCAGCTTTCATTCTATCCTTAGAAGATAGAATGAAAGCAAATGTAAGTCCTTAATAGTGATGCTTACTTTTTAAAAACTAGGTTCTCAGAAATTCTAAGCAGGAAAAGATTTCTGTTTTTCTTTTGAGAAAATTTTCCTGGATTTTCCTTGACTTTCTTCTATTTAAATTCCTATCCCTAGTTCTGCTCATAATCTTGAAAGAGCTCCAATCCTGAAATAAGTATAGATACATTATAGTCAAAATTACTTAATGTTTCCTACCTACAATCATATAAAACTAATATAATGAGTTTTATAAATGCCTTCTGCCAACACAGGGTGCTGCTGCCGGGATGCAATTTTCATAACAAGTAGGTGTCCAAAAGGGCTCTGAGTCTCAAGGAGAAGGTGTGTGTGTGGGGTGAGATTAATTTGCCTATGGAATGTCAATGATGATGTTACTCACTTAAAAATCCCATTTTTATAGTTTTTCTATTGGACTGAAAAGGTATCACTGAAGCCCTTCATTTCTCCACCTTCTCCCCTTTCCATTGCTGTAATTTCCCATTCAAATCCATTCCCCCAAATGGAATTAAAAAAATCTGTCATCAATGGTAGACTTTAAGTGAAATGGAGGAATAATGTTTTTTTAGAAATAATAATCTCCATAAAGATTAATGACAGTAGATTTATTTTCTATACAAGAGACTGTCATATTTCATCAAAACCTGTCATATAGCTCTCAACCAAAGAAAAGATGTCCAGACAGTAAGGGGCCACAGAGAATTTTAAGGGTTACTTTTGAGTTATATTTTCATCTGCTTTAGCTATAAATGCAGCCGATGAGAATTATAGAGGATAGTGGTCCTAAAACTTGAATGTAGCTGTCATCAGGAAGGCATATCAAAATCCAAAATGCCAGGTCCCATACCCTGAGTGTGTGATTCAGTAGGTCTGGGGTGGATGGGGCCCCAGAGGTTGTATTTCTAACAAGTTCAGAGGTGATTCTGCTGCTGTGGCTAATAAATCCTTGGTGAACGACTGGTACAGGAGGATCCCAGATATCTAACTGGTTGCAACACCATACTTCCTTTCTAAACGCAAACTTTCATGGCTAAGGTTTTTGCATCATATTTTAGTATTGGAGTCTAAAATGGCTGACAGCCTCCTGTGGCTTAAGAACCTACGCAAGCCACATCCTTCTCTAACAATCCTGGAGTGGGGTGCCCATTGCCTTCTCCGAACAATCCTGTAGAAAGGATTAATGAAGAAGACAACTCCCTTCTGGAAGAAGAAATCAAGCTGTTTCTTGAGTCTCTCCCTCACTTTCTTGAAACTTTTTACTAAGTATCTGGAGTAAAATTCAACAGGAAAATGTTTCATAAAACCTATTCTGGATGGGGTGGCCTTATCCAAAAGAAGATAGGCACACTTACCAGAGAGGAAATACACCCAGTCGTGTGGTGATAAAACCCACGGCAAACATAACAAACAGGAGGTCACAAATTTTCTGAAACTTGGCGTAATTTGCCATTTTGGCAGCCTATAAAAGGAAGGAATGTGAAAGGTTAACTGAGTCAAACTGATAAATGAAAAGCTTCTTTCAATATGTACGAGTCTCCTTTAAGATATGACTTAGCAGATGCATAAAACTGCCTGCTACTTTGAAATGTCATGTATCATGCATCATATTTATAAATTACCCATAAGTCAAGTGCAATGCAGTATGAGCCATAAGTAGAACTACTGACTGTTACAGATTTAATAAAATATTCAGCAACCTGAAAAATTCAATTATATGGTTGACTTCAGGAAAACAGAAAAATAAGAAATTCTTGCATTACAGATAATACTAGCAAGCCAAAGACACCAAAACAGGAATTTGGCATAACAGGTCAAAATAGAAAAGTGCTAGATAATCCTTTAATCTTTAATGAATTCCAAATACTAAGGTTACAAACTTTATAGACAATATATTGAGCCTTCCTGTACTTTTTCCTCCTTCATACTCAAGAGTTATAGGTTTTTCTTAAACAGGTATAAGGAGGTCTCTAGGGACAGTTTCTTGGCTTATTCTCACAAATTTAGAAATGAAGAATATGTCAAGATGATGTTATTTCAGTGAATCCATTTAGGTATCATTTTCAAATTTACATTATTGGGTAATTTTCTAGATGAAAGTCACTAGTGTTCAGAATGTCTATGAGAAGTACACTAATAATTTATGGTAGTGATTTAAGTGACCACTTTTTATATTATAAATTAGTCGAGGAAAGAAATACATCCCTTTCTCTACCATTTGCTTTTTATAGATGATTCTAAGTAAGAACAGGTGACACTGAAAACAAAATTGTGCTTGATTACCTCTTTTTACATTTTCACATATAATTCACAGTACTCACACACTGGTTTATAAACTGAAGATGTATTTCAAATTCATGACATTATTTTCTACTTCTTGTAAAGTTAAAATAGCTGAGCCAGACTTGAAAGGCTTGTTGACAGTATCCATAGAAGCTATAATTTAAGATCTTTAAGTAAAATATGATGCTATGAGAGAAATACATTCGTAAAAGGAAATATCAGTATCTATTAACTGAGTGGAAGCCAGGATTATGAACCTTTAATTTCATGAATACTTTGTATGTGACATCACAACTTATACTAAAGGAATAAAAAAAGCATCTTCTGCCTTCTTCTGGCTATGTAAACCATGTAGTTTTTCTTTTACATTCCTTCACCAGTATTCAGTAACAAGCATTAAACATCAGATTTTCTGAAATGTCTAAGCCATAGATTCCACTTTGAAGAGTCAACATATCTCATTTTTTTGGATATTCTCAAGCATTATTTTATAATGTCAAATAGAATCCAAGGGACGAAGAACATTTCCTTTTAAACCTTTGTTTAAAAAGGAGTCATTCACGTGACTTGGACTTCTGGATTCTTTTTCTTTTTTAGATAAAAGTGGTAGATGATGATTCAGTCCACACTTTCTGAATTATGGCTCTGCCAAGCACTAGGCCATCCATTTCCGCAGACAAGAGCTGGCAGATTATACAGGATTGATTTCGAGATGGTAGACTGCTGTGTACGTTTCTACCTCCAAGCACACTGAGGATTTAACCACATGGTAACTGATTTTCAGGGAATTGCCTTTGTACTAATTTTATTTCTTTTAAAAAATGTGCTGAATAGAATCTAGCTTGAATCACTTAAAAATAGTGCCAACCCTTCATATGACATATCTAGCCCATTAGGAATACTTTTTTTGTTTCATAACCTTATAGGGACCAGAGTCTTTAATGAAGTGCTGTATATACTTCAAACCTTGACTAATTGCCTTTATAGTAGATTCAATTTTACGACCTGAAATTTCTGCTTATATTGCAATAACAAATCATTATTTGAGGGCACTTCTATTTTACATTCACAGTGACAGCGTAAGCTTCAAAGGGGCAGAACTGTAGGGCAAAAGGAATAAAAAATCAGAATACAGACTCTAAGACCCATTTCTACATGGAATTTGTACTTTGGTAAGTTTATTTTTGACCAATAATGTAAATTTCTTAGCATTAAAGTGAAAAACTGTAATTATATAACCTTACTAGCATGTCTCTTCATGGGGGGCCAATATTAAGAGAAAATACCACACCAAAATTTTACTTGGGATTTTATCTTTTGAAATATGTTTAGAAGCATTTTTATTCTTCATTCTTTTTTGCTATTTTAATAATTCTAAGTGGTAATGGTTTAGAAAGTTAACTAAAGTGCAACCAATATCTCTTCAGGTATTCTTAACATGTATATGCATAGAAAACCGTTTTCATGTAAAATTTGCAATGCATATATACTTTCACTGTAAAAATACTAGGACAATATTTAATATTAATATATATAATCTACACATATATATAGGCAATAAAAACTATGACTGTTAATTTCATCAGGATGGACAACTACTAACTATAGTGAGTTATACATACCTTCCAGATAAATCAGTGTGAAACTTGTAACATTCAGGTTTGGGAATGCATGTACACCCGTGGTGGATTCATGTCAATGTATGGCAAAACCAATACAGAATTGTAAAGTAAAATAAAAAATAAATAAATTAAAAAAAAAAAGAAACAAAGCCTATTCAAATAGTAATTTTCCTATTGTAAAACATTAATTTCTTAAGTGTGGAAGGGTAAAGGTTTTCATTATTCTCTTAATAAAGAATGCTAACTTGGTGAATAGTTTTTGCACACAAATTTGTATATTAAAGTCTCACTTTCACCAATTAGACCTACAGAGAAACACTCCATAGATTCAAAGAAATCATATACTACCTTCTTCCAACACCATCTAGCATACCCTAGAAGAACTGAGGATCTGAGGGACTCCTGAAATTTCAGATTTGTGCTCTATATACGAAAAGAAAACTTTTACCTCTAGAAGAGCATCGGCTGAATCGTGGAGACAAAGGATCAGGGTCCCTACTCGGGCCATGTTGTTGACATATGAAAAGGTAATCAAGAGAATAGCTACAAGGTGGTGCAGGAACATAACGCCGAAGTCCTGGGAAGCAGAAGACACAGGCATGTTAGTTAGGATTTAGCAGCATCACAGTTTTTCCATCTATTCATCCATTCATCTAATCTAATTCATATGAGGAACCCAATGGGCCCAGCACTGGGGACACTAAAATGAGTAATATATAGTTCCCACTCTCTGAGAGTTCACCATGTCCTGGGAGAGACACGCAGGAGACCAGTGACTCTGGACAATGTGATCAACACTGGGACTAAGGCCAGATCATAAACGCTGTTTTGTACTAAGCCAAGGAATTTAAAGCTAGGGGAAAAATTGCCATATAGAGTTTGTGAATGAAAAAATATTACCTGCCATATCAGTAGATGAAGGATGTTGCAGCCATCAAATTACAGTATCCTCTAGAGTGAGCACTGAGGAAACTCAGGATGGAAAGAAGATGCCCACCAGCAGTCAGTCACTGCCGTGCACCCTGGCAGTGCACCTTGAGGAGGCTCAGGATGGGAAAGCAGAAGATCCTGGCCCCAGACTGCTGAGGTGCACGTCGGAGGAATGAGTGATACGCATGGGACAGTCATCTCCCTATACACAGAAAAGCACTAAGTCCCTTAACTTGAGATATCTGGTTTTCTTTAATAATAATCTTTTGCTATTCTGACTACCTGGTCTTTGTTGTAGAAACTCCTATATATCCTGGGTCCCCCTTTGCCTCTTCGGAGTACTCTCAGAGTGATCTGAGATGCTATGTCCGCCACTTAAGTCCTCAGTTTTGTCAACTTTTTGACAATAATTTTCAACTTTTAAATTGTACATTTTTTTTTCAGTTGACAGGTTTCAAACTCAGAAAGGTATTATTTGGATTTGCACATTAGGAAACTCTCCTAGGCAGCAGTGCAGGTCCAACTGGACCACTTCTCTAACTACTAGTGGCTAGGGTTTGGCATCCTTCTCCTGGAATATGCCCAATGGAATGTTAAAATAAGAATCGTAATATGTTGGCATTTCTGATGGCATTTCTACACAAACAAGCTCTGAATTTTAACCATTATCTGTCTGTAGTCATTAGAAAAAAACAACTGGCAAACGTAATGGGAATTTGGCCATCCTTATTTTGATCAATTTCAAGGCTGCTTCCTGGCCCATGTGAAAAGATCATCTTTCTCCACTACTGATTTATCTCCTGACCACCTGGACACATTTATTGTAACATGGAATTTATATTGCTTGGAAATGCTTTTACTGACATTTTTATTTAGTCTGTATTTCTCCCAGAGTAAACTCGAAGTCTCTGGGACTGCAGTGCCAAGACCATCTCTAATGACCTACTTGAAACCATGGACCATTCAGAGATAAATGAGACAAAATTAGAAGCATTTTATGAAACTGAGAGAAAGAGAAAAAAAAGAAAGTGACTGTATGTACAGATACATACATTCTTTATTAAGTAGCTATTGATGTAACACAGTTTGGGGTCTGAAAGTTCAACTTTGATGACTTAAATGGTTCTAAAACATTTAAACAAAGTTTTTTGCTTATATCCTGAAAGTAACTAATGATAATCTATAAGTAATAAAATACTGCACCTATAAGGTCCTTTTGCCATATATTTCCTTGTACAGTTCCCACACTGAAAAATTCCAATCATTTTAATTTATGTAACTTAAACCTATAAAGCTATGGATTCTTCTACTGTTTAAATTCCTGTGATACAGAACTCTTTAAGAATATCTTTTGATGTTTTATAAATTCAAGCTTTAAATGACAATGATGAAGTAAAGCCAAATGGGTATATTTAAAAAAACACAATGTTTAAATGGTTCTGTATACACTTTGGTGTCCAGAGTTTACTTTTCTGTGTTTATGGATAACCATATTGACTTATTATTGGGATTCCCCAATAGCTCAGTGGGTAAAGAATCTGCCTTCAGTGCAGGAGATAGGAAATGTGGGCACAATCCCTGGGTCAGGAAGAGCTTCTAGAGGATGAAATAGCAATCCACTCCAGCATTCTTGCCTACCAAAGTCCCATGGAGAAACGATCCTGGTGGGTGACAGTCCAAAGGGTTGCAAAGAATCAGACATGACTCAGTGACTGAGCATACATATTGTTTTTTTAATTTATTCTAGTAAATAGCTCATATTTACTGGAATAAACAATGTATTAGTTTTCTAAATAATGTCAGATGTGTTAAAAAATGAAATAGAACTATTTTTCTTATTTTCAGTTAACCTCGACTTCACTTTCACTTTTCACTTTCATGCATTGGAGAAGGAAATGGCAACCCACTCCAGTGTTCTTGCCTGGAGAATCCCAGGGACGGGGGAGCCTGGTGGGCTGCCGTCTCTGGGGTCACACAGAGTCGGACACGACTGACGTGACTTAGCAGCAGCAGCAGTCTCAAAATGAGCTGTGTGGCATGATGGTAGACATCACTGTTGACAGAATCGTATCCTGCATCAGTTCATTCTAACGCCCATAGCAGAACTACAGAATGAAGTTGCGCAAACTCCTGCCGCCTGTGGACCTATCACCATACTCCTTCCTCTAGACCCACATCTGCATCTCGAATTAGTTCTCAACTCATGGCGAGAGAAATGAAGACCATGCTCTGAGTTTAATCAGTGACCATATACAGACTCAACTTACCAGTTTTACCTATTTCTCTTGATTTCTCTGACGCTTTTGTAGTTATCTAGGGTCTCCCTAAAGCATTAAAGTTGAACAATACCAAAAGTGCCTTAAGTGAAGTGAAGTGAAGTTGCTCAGTCGTGTCTGACTCTCTGCGACCCCATGGACTGTAGCCTACCAGGCTCCTCCATCCACAGGATTTTCCAGGCAAGAGTACTGGAATGGGTTGCCATTTTCTTCTCCAGGGGATCTTCCCAACCCAGGGATCGAACCCAGGTCTCCCGAATTGTAGGCAGACGCTTTACCGTCTGCGCCACCAGGGAAGCCCTAAAAGTGCCTTAAGCATATAATAAAAATTTCTCTGATAATGTTTCCCAAGGGAAGATGACATCTCTTCACTCAAGGCTGTTATCAGAAATGTATTTGGTTTCATCACCTAGAGTAATCTACTAGACAATAGCTACTTCAAAACAATGGATCAATTAAAGTGGAGCTAACCTATCAACTGCTATTTTATACTATCTCATAAATATAATTAAATAAAAACATAGAGTGTTAATTCAACAGTTCAGTGAGTTTATATTCACCCATGCTGAATACATAGATTTTAAAATCTAACTAGTTGAGTACCTAACCAGAACAGTACTTTCCACATTTCCCATTGTTTAGCCCTGAGTGATTGCTCTTGATTTACTGAAAGAGAAGAGGTTTTCTTGATTTAATTTTAAAATGAATATAAATTGATTAAAACCTTATGGAGGACTAGGGCCATTTTATAAATAAGTTTCCTAATATGTATCTGATATAAATGTCAATAAATAAAACAATGCCCTTGGCAATATAGCAAGGTTGCCCTAAAAACAAGAGACTTGTTTTTCAGACAAAGTTTGCTTTGTGAAGATGATTTTTGCATATAAATAACCTGGTTCTAGAAAACATTTATTACTGAGGGGCTCAGAGCTATGCTCACAGCAGACCAATTTTCATTATACTGTCATATCTGTATGAATATAAAAAGCATGAATAATGGATTTTGTCTTTTACATTTCTGCTTCAGGAAGCATTATACACAATGAAATACCTTTAATAAAAGCCATGCAATCATTATTTTTTGTGTTACTCTCATTCCCTCACTGTGACATTTTTCTGAATAGGCAGTGAATTTGGTACAAATAACAGTTTTTAAACAAATTGTCAATTTAGACTTTATCAACACCTTGTGGGAAACTCCCATCCTCTTGTTTGTTACTGCTGAAAGTAAATGGTGTATTAATATATCTATACCCAGGCAAGCTGCAGGAAACTTAGCATTTAGGTTGAGAATGTTTCTTCCATTTTTGGTAGCATCAATTAGGTAGAGAGACTGTGATTTCTTGTTGGCCTTTATACTGAAGACAGATCCCAAAGCCCTTATTTCAAACAGACTGGCCTGGCTACCTGCCTCAGTGGTCCCCAGCCTCCTATTGTTCTGTCATATTGTTTCTGGGCATATTCATAGCCATTGTCAAGGGTTCCTTCTACATTCTCTGCATGGTATTTACCTCAACCTCAGCCCTCATTCTAGTGGCTTCTCCTATGGCAATGATCAGAGATAGGAAAAGATATAGATATGGTCTTGCTGCTACTGCTAAGTCGCTTCAGTCGTGTCTGACTCTGTGCGACCCCAGAGACGGCAGCCCACCAGGCTCCGCCGTCCCTGGGATTCTCCAGGCAAGAACACTGGAGTGGGTTGCCACTGCCTTCTCCAAACAGTGCATGAAAGTGAAAAGTGAAAGGGAAGTCACTCAGTCGTGTCTGACTCTTAGCGACCCCACAGTCTGCAGCCTACCAGGCTCCTCTGCCCATGGGATTTTCCAGGCAAGAGTACTGGAGTGGGGTGCCACTGCCTTCTCCAAGATATGGTCTTGACTCAAGTACAATTAGAATAAGACTAAAACGAAGAAATTGAAGGAAAAGCCATCCATTTTAATACCAGAAGCTGGGAAGAAAACATTGGGTTTTTTTCCATATTACATTTCTGAATGGCATTTAGAGAACCCAGAACAGAGTCTCAGTCTATTTTGTGTAGCTTCCACATCAGAAACTTGTAGGTGCAGATAAACTTCCCAACTGTTATTGGTAGAATGAGAATGGGCATCCTTAACTCAGTTCTCCAGGGGAATTCTCTCCACAACAAAATACTAGCATTGAAGGGCCAAAGGGACTGAAGTCTGATGTTCTATATGATGGAACTCCATTTGCAGTGGTCAAGCTGAACGAACAAGGCTTTGAAATAATACTGTTTTCAGAAAACACATAAATTCACATTGATGTACATATTCTTATGAAAGCAAAATTAACTCATTTCTTATTAAAAAAAGCTTCCACTACAAACAAGAAGCTTGTTCTCTAAATTCCCATTTGCTGGCTAAAGTATTAAGAATTTTATGTAGTTTCTTTTGGGAATAATCTTTGCAAAAAATAAAAGCATTGGTGAAGCTTCTCAAAAAAATATTAAGATCAAGATATTAAGTGATGGTTAATTCAGATGTGCATGGGTGGTGAAAAATATGAAATACCACTAAAGTGCAAGACAAAGAAAAGACTCTTCTCTCTGGGATGCAAATAACAGAAGCAGCTTCCCCAAATTAAATACCATTAATAAACATACTCTAACTCATGAATTGTTGTTGTTTAGTTGTTCAGTCATGTCCAATCTTTGCAACCCCAGGGATTGTAGCCTGCCAGGCTCCTCTTTCCATGGGATTTTCCAGGCAAGAATACTGGAGAGGGTTGCCAACTCCTTTGCCAGGGGATCTCCCTGACCCAGGGATAGGAATCAGGTAATACCATGTTACCCATTTAGCAGATTTTCAAACTCTCTAAGAAACAGAATGAAAGAAACATAAATTGAAGCTAATTTCATTTATGGCCACTACAGCAGTAATAGAAATCTCTCATTTCTATTAAAAAAAAAAAGTTGTCCTATTTGAGTCTTCACGTACAAAGAAATTAATAGGGTTGTTAACAGAGTAACATGTTCTTTTTTTCTAGAGAGCAACAATAGTTTCCCCATCTCTTCTCTTGGGATCGTGCAACCTGGGAATAAAGCTCAGAATGTTGGGGAACAATACGGCTGTGCAGAAAGTGGACTTCAAGCCTGTAACTTGGCATCATATAGGGAAGAGTGGCCATCCAGGTTCCACCTTCACTCCAGAATGAACACACACGGAGTGTGTGAACTTCAGACAAAACTTACACATGCCAAGAACAATCATAGTTAAACACTTTTCCCATTGAGTGAATATGAAGATATAATAGATACTCAAACTGGTTATGGATAGCTGAAGTCCTATGCATGAATATATATATATATATTGATATATTAACATATCTATATATCTATCTATCTGCTGCTGCTGCTGCTAAGTCACTTCAGTCATGTCCAACTCTGTGCGACCCCATAGACAGCAGCCCACCAGGGACCCCGTCCCTGGGATTTTCCAGGCAAGAACACTGGAGTGGGTTGCCATTTCCTTCTCCAATGTCTGAAAGTGAAAAGCGAAAGTGAAGTTGCTCAGTTGTGTCCAACTCCTAGCAACCCCATGGACTGCAGCCCACCAGGCTCCTCTGTCCATGGGATTTTCCAGACAAGAGTACTGGAGTGGAGTGCCATTGCTTTCTCCGTATATCTATCTATATTTCTCTTAAAAAGCAAAGAAACAGAATACTTAACTGTCTAGGTTGTAAAGACAATGACTGAAATAAAAGAACATTCAGAGTGATTTATAAAAATCTGTTAATTCTGATTTGCCCATATTAGGCAACTTGAAAATTATACCTTTCTGTTACCAGCCCATGATGTAAAAAGTTCACATAATGTATGCAAATGTAAATGTCAACCTTTGGGGTATCTGCAACCTCCCACAATTTACTTGGTTATTATATTTTTAGCTGGCCTTGAGTTTTGGCTTACTCTAAAGAGAACTGGTTAAATGTGCCATTTAAAGAAGGATATTTCAAATAACAAGGTTCTTCAAAAACTGTAGTTGAAATTCACTTTCATTATTATGTATAGCCTCTCAGTTCAGTTCAGTTCAGTCGCTCAGTCGTGTCCGACTCTTTGCGACCCCATGAATCGCAGCACGCCAGGCCTCCCTGTCCAGCACCATCTCCTGGAGTTCACTCAGACTCATGTCCATCGAGTCAATGATGCTATCCAGCCATCTCCTCTGTTGGTCCCTTTTCCTCCTGCCCCCAATCCCTCCCAGCATCAGAGTCCTTTCCAATGAGTCAACTCTTCGCATGAGGTGGCCAAAGTACTGGAGTTTCAGCTTTAGCATCATTCCTTCCAAAGAAATCCCAGGGCTGATCTCCTTCAGAATGGACTGGTTGGATCTCCTTGCAGTCCAAGGGGCTCTCAAGAGTCTTCTCCAACACCACAGTTCAAAAGCATCAATTCTTTGGTGCTCAGCTTTCTTCACAGTCCAACTCTCACATCCATACATGACCACTGGAAAAACCACAGCCTTGACTAGACGGACCTTCGTTGTCAAAGTAATGTCTCTGCTTTTCAATATGCCTTCTAGGTTGGTCATAACTTTCCTTCCAAGGAGTAAGCATCTTTTAATTTCATGGCTGCAATCACCATCTGCAGAGATTTTGGAGCCCAGAAAAATAAAGTCTGACACTGTTTCCACTCTTTCCCCATCTATTTCCCATGAAGTGATGGGACCGGATGCCATGATCTTCGTTTTCTGAATGTTGAGCTTTAAGCCAACTTTTTCACTCTCCTCTTTCACTTTCATCAAGAGGCCTCTACTCTAGTGTAAATATTTATGGGAAAATGTGGAAATGGATTAAAAAATGTGATTTGTTTGGATAATGTTTGTTTAATTATAAAGAGGTAGAGTCCTGCAGGAATGATTCAATTAGCCTATCTCTGATATCAATCCACGAATAAAACCTCATTCACACAAAATCTAGAGACAAATTTATTTCTACACTTTTTCCCCAACAGAGTAGATTTTTCACTCTGGGGACTAAATACATACAGATTTAGGTCCTTGAGGGAGATAACTGTCTCATACAAACATCATTATGAAAATAGTAAGTGCTAAGAAATTAATTGGTTAAAGACTTTAAGCTTGCTATAGTTAGTATTGAAATGTTGTAAAAACCATGTGCTGACATGATGTGAATATCTCTCTCTGCCATTCTTAAAGCAGACATCCTCACTCTTCACCAAATAGGCACATCCAGGTGACTTAACTTTAGAGCAGAGAAAGACAAGCTACAAACTCCAGGCCGAATCTAGCCCTTATTTGTTTTTGTAAATAATATTTTATTAGAACACAGCAACATCCATTTGTTTAATCACTGTTTATGGCAGTGTTCTTGCTATAGTGGTAGAGTTAAATAGTTGCAACGGAGACTGTACAGCTCTCGAGTTTAAAATATTTACTAACTGGCTCTTTAGAAAAAACTTTGATGACCTCCGCCTTAGGGCCACATCAAAGAGCATAGTATGTGAAACGGTCTTGTAATTTGAGATATTGCAATCTCATAGGCTCATGGCTGGCTTCAATACATTTTCTTTAGATAAAGAATAAGTAAGGGGTTTAATTTTCACAGCTGTTCTGAAGCAACCCATTCAGTATTACTTTCAAATTTCAGATAAATTATTTAAAAAAAAAACAGTTTTGGCAGATATCTCCATCAAAATCCTCATGATAAATTATAACTACAACTTTAAGAGCTTTTGAAAAGCTTAAGCTTTTATGAAAACAAGAGCTGTCCTTCTGGATGCAACATTAGTCTCTCTACCGCAACATGTGCCATCACGTTAGAGCTTCTGGGAACATACATAAATGAAATAAAGAACTGCTGTATCAGCAGTGTTTACCCAATCTTTCTCCTGTGTAACAAAGATGGCACCATTTTAAGATCAAGAACTCATAATCTCATGTACTTTGAATTATTTAGTTAATATTTAATCTTCAATTGATTTTATTACTGAGGGGAAAGATGCAATAAAATTTTGTTTGCACAACAGAAAGCAGCAGGATAGTGCCACTGCTTCTCTCCCACTATGCCTGGCCAGAGCCTGGAACTTCGTCTGAGACTCTCTGGAGTCCTCCCTGCTTTCTGCCTCTCTTCCCCTCCAAAGTACGCTCTCCAGATGCACTCCGCTTTGAAGTGATGTAGGTATTTTTCTTAATCATACACACATGTCTTTTTTGTCATTGAATTTTGGGTATTGAGATGTTCTCCATCACTACAAGTCTTGCCAAATTACAAGCGCCAATAGTGAGAAGCCAAAACATCCACCTTCTGGGTGCAGCTGAAATTACTCTTGGTCCAGCCGCACTAATTTGTACAGCTTTTCATTCTAGAAGGGTCACTTCTGGGACATTTAAAATACACCCAACATAACAGTCTTAAGTGATGTGCAAGTTAACAGACTCTGCTCTCCTTTTTATCCGGCATGAAGGTGGGGTGTGGGAAATAATACAGTGGACAAATGGCCAACACCGGATAGCAAATAAACTCATTCAGGTTGAAAACATCCAGAACGATCAGTAGGGGGCAGATTGGGCTCAACTAAAATCTGAGCGATCCCAGAACTCAAAAGCCATCATCCTCACATTTACTGTCAAGCCTGTGCCATGTGTTAGGTTGTGTCTGACTCTGCGACCCCACTGACTGTGGCCCGCTAGGCTCCTCTGTCCGTGGGATTCTCCAGGCAAGAATACTGAGTGGGTTGCCATTTCCTCCTTCAAACCCTGGAGGTTCTAAATGACAAATCAGGTCTCAATTTGGTGCTTTGGATGGAAGAAGAAAAAGTCTCCTCTAGGTCAGCCATGGAGAAGGCGATGGCACCCCACTCCAGTACTCTTGCCTGGAAAATCCCATGGACGGAGGAGCCTGGTGGGCTGCAGTCCATGGGGTCACTAAGAGTTGGACACGACTAAGAAACTTCACTTTCACTTTTCACTTTCATGCATTGGAGAAGGAAATGGCACCCCACTCCAGTGTTCTTGCCTGGAGAATCCCAGGGACGGCGGAGCCTGGTGGGCTGCTGGGATGATGCTGTAAGTTGTCAGGAGGGGTTCAGGGAAACTCTTATTATTATTATCATCAGCCTTATTGTCTCTCTTCTAATTCCTCTTCCTTCCACTGCCTGAACTCCCCGTCTGCCTTCACCAACAGGCAGGACTCTACCTGCAAAACTCACCTGTCACCTTCCCTGCCCCCATGCAGTACTCTGGCCCTTTAGGGATTTTTCCTGCCTGGAAGGCTTTGTATTTTCTCTTCTTTTCTCCAAGCCCCACTCCTATTTGAGTATCTGGTGAGCTTCTATCCACCCTCAGACTTGCCTACTAATTCTCAGGTTTCAGAAGGTTCGGACACGGTGATTTATTCCCAACAACGCCATAAGGCAAGTACTGTCTGAATGCCATTTTATAAAGAAACTGAGGCACGGAGAAGCTGTAAGATTTCTCCAGAGTCACATGGTAAGGAGAGGCTCGAGGCACATCAGCATCTAGTTCTGTGTGACTGGAGAGGTCAGGCGCCCATCACAGTGGACTGCTTCTCAGAAACAAGAGCACAAGGAAGGACGACAATAAGGAAGGTGGCAGCAGGGGGAGGACCCTTCTGAAAACACAGGTAAGTGGGAGCCTATCACACAGAACAAGGTTGCTTCTAGGGGACAGGAAGAGAAGGGGATCGAGAGCAAAGGGGAGGAATAGCCATGAGTGGAAGAGGTGCCTCTTCTTGGGAGGCCAAAGGAGAGGATATGTCATGGGTCTGTTTATATTTAAGGGGATAGAAATGGAGGGAATTCACTGAGTCAGGGACATTGTTAGATAGATAGATAGATAATAAGCCTAAGTAGACGGGTTCCCAAGACTCCTAGGATGACTTATGGGAAACTCTCCAGGGGAAGCAGAATGAAATCTCCTAATAGAAGTGAAAGTGAAACTCACTCAGTCGTGTCTGACTCTTTGCGACCCCTTGGACTATACAGTGCATGGGATTCTCCGGGCCAGAATACTGGAGTGGGTAGCCTTTCCCTTCTCTAGGGATCTTCCCAACCCAGGGATCGAAACAGAGTCTCCTGCATTGCAGGCAGATTCTTTACCAACAGAGCTATCAGGGAAGCCCCTCAAAAGGGGACACTGTGGCTGCATGGGCCAGGAAAACAACCTGGACCTCCTACGTGGCAGGCAAGACTTCTGCCACTGAACCACCCATGCACCAATGAAAGTGATACTTTCCAAATGTCAGTAGCATCTCTCAAGGGAGGGTGGGATCCCTGAGGGCCTGGACTTAAGGACCCAGAGCCCTGGAGCAACAGCACTGTGTTGGTCCCGGGTGTAGGTCTCTCTGTAATGTGGCAATGCTGTGGCCCTTGGCACCACCCTGGAAGAAGAGGTTCCTGCTGTCACTTCTCATGCTTGGACAGCAGTAGATGCCACCACAATACCCCAGGGCTGTCGCCAGGCTGGTCATCTGTGAGATTTAAAGATGCTTAAGAGCATCTCTGGTGAGGTGCTTGGGAGTTTGATTGCTGGAACAAGCTACTAATTTTGAATAAAATCTCATAAAATTGCCCCCATAAGACATTTCTCCCCCTGCCACTCCACCCCAGACAAGACTGTTCTATTGTTCTCCCACCAGCCTGCACACAGCCCTGGGTTGAAATGCTCTGATCATCAGTGGTGGCTTACTGAAGAGAGCTGCCTTTTCTTCCCTTCTTTGATTCTGAAGTCACTACAGTGAGAAAAAAAAACAAAAAACAGAAAGAGCCCTCAGAGTCAGCAGTACCTGCCTTGGAAGAAACCTAAGCTTGGAGGGCAGG
The DNA here is from genome assembly GCF_014754425.2 of Oryx dammah. NCBI lineage: Eukaryota > Metazoa > Chordata > Mammalia > Artiodactyla > Bovidae > Oryx > Oryx dammah. Next base: position 108,451,067 of record NW_024070211.1, on the reverse strand, counting down.
ATCTTGCTACTCCAGTCATAAGTGAACACACAAAAGAACAACTTGGCGCCTCTGTGAGAGTGGTTAAGTGGTCTGCCTGCCAGTGTCTACAAGTAGCAGCACGGAGGTCACCCAGGGAGAATTCTACATCATCCTCCACCCTCTCAGGATGATCGAGTGTCATCTGGTGTGATTTCAACCTTTCCAGCAAAGAGAGGAGATGCTGATACAATCTGAGGCATCACCCGAGAGTCATATCCTTGTTGTTCATTGTTCAGTCGCTCAGTCATGTCAGAATCTTTGCGACCCCACGGACTGCAGCACGCCAGGCTTCCCTGTCCTTCACCACCTCCCAGAGCTTGCTCAAACTCATGTCCATCAAGTCGGTGATGCCATCCAACCGTCTCGTCCTCTGTTGCCCCCTTCTCCCCCTGCCTTCAATCTTTCCCAGCATCAGTGTCTCTTCCAATAAGTCAGCTGTTTGCATCAAGGTGGCCAACGTATTAGAGCTTCAGCTTCAGCATCAGCCCTTCCAATGAACATTCAGGACTGATTTCCTTTAGGATGGACTGGTGTGATCTCCCTGCAGTCCACGGGACTCTGGAGAGTCTTCTCCAAGACCACAGTTCAAAAGCATCAGTCCTTCAGTACTCAGTCTTCTTTATAGTCCAGCTCTCACATCTGTACGTGACTATTGGAAAAACCATTGCTTTGACTATACAGATCTTTGTTGGCAAAGTAATGTCTCTGCTTTTTAATACACTGTCATATCCTTAGGAAAGAATTAAAAATAATCTAGGGACACTCCTGGAGGTCCAGTGGTTAACTGGTTAAGACTCTGTGCTCCCAGTGCAGGGGGGCACTGGTTCCATTGCTGGTCTGGGAAGTAAGATCCCGCATGCTCCACAGCACAGCCAAAATAAATAAGTAAAGTAAAGAGATGTTTTCTTAAAAAGAATAAAAATAATCTAGATGAGCAATTCTTAAATGTTCTGGTGTCAGGAGCATATTCTTAAAAATTATTGAGGACATCAAAAATTGTTTGTTTATGTGGGTCATATCTATCAGTATTTACCACATGGGACATGAAAACTGGGAAAAATTTAAAAAGATGTAAAACATGTTTATTAATTTATTTTAAATAAAATTCATTATGTTAATTAATATACATATATTTATAAAAAATAACCAATTTTCCAAAACTTTAAAAATATCATGAACAGAGTGGCACTGTTTTCAGTTCTGTTCAGTCCACTCGCTCAGTCGTGTCCGACTCTTTGTGACCCCATGAATCGCAGCACGCCAGGCCTCCCCGTCCAGCACCAACTCCCGGAGTTCACTCAGACTCACGTCCACCGAATCGGTGATGCCATCCAGCCATCTCATCCTCTGTCGTCCCCTTCTCCTGCCCTCAATCCCTCCCAGCATCAAAGTCTTTTCCAATGAGTCAGCTCTTCACATGAGGTGGCCAAAGTACTGGAGCTTCAGCTTTAGCATCATTCCTTCCAAAGAAATCCCAGGGCTGATCTCCTTCAGAATGGACTGGTTGGACTTCCTTGCAGTCCAAGGGACTCTCAAGTGTCTTCTCCAACAACACAGTTCAAAAGCATCAATTCTTTGGCGCTCAGCCTTCTTCACAGTCCAACTCTCACGTCCATACATGACCACTGGAAAAACCATAGCCTTGACTAGACGGACCTTTGTTGGCAAAGTAATGTCTCTGCTTTTCAATATGCTACCTAGGTTGGTCATAACTTTTCTTCCAAGGAGTAAGCGTCTTTTAATTTCATGGCTGCACTCACCATCTGCAGTGATTTTGGAGCCCCCCAAAATAAAGTCTGACACTGTTTCCACTGTTTCCCCATCTATTTCCCAAGAAGTGATGGGACCGGATGCCATGATGATCTTTGTTTTCTGAATGTTGAGCTTTAAGCCAACTTTTTCACTCTCCTCTTTCACTTTCATCAAGAGGCTTTTTAGTTCCTCTTCATTTTCTGCCATAAGGGTGGTGTCATCTGCATATCTGAGGTTATTGATATTTCTCCTGGCAATCTTGGTATTGTTTTACATGATTGCAAATCTCTTTGATGCCTGTCTCATGCTGGTTTCATCATGGCATATATATTCAATCTGTTGCCCAGTTATTTTGGTTAAAGTATGTAAAGAAAATCTAGTATCACACAGTTGGAAATGGGAGAAGTATCTTAATAGTCTTTTTCAGATAGTTATGGTTATTTTCCCTTGATATTCCAAACCTTGACAAGAGGGACATTCTTAAAGGTTACATGCAATATGGAATTTAAAATTATATCAATAAAATTTTCATGTTCTGTTACGTAAAATCTTTTGGTCTGTCTTGACCTTTGAATGGATCTTTCACTCAAGCATACTTTCGGAGCATCGTGCATCATTTGGAAAACACTGGCTCATGGAGTTAAAGAAACATTTTTGCACGATGTGTTAAAAACCACATTTACTGTCATCACTACCAATCTCCTGAGAAAAGTCTTTAAGTATTGAGATGCTATACAACTCTTGCTGGTGGACACAAGTCTTCTAAAAAAATCTAATTTTTTCTTGAAAGTTTGAGTTTTATCATTGACAACAAATAATGTCAACGGTTTTACTTGAAACACCTCGATAAGTTCACTCTGTGCATTTTCAGTAATGTGTCTACCAAATACACACAATGGAATAACTGTAATTTGTCATTCTTTCAAGTAAAAATTAGATTTTGGGGGGGGGGAAGCAACTAGCACAGCCCTCAGTGGAAAACACCAACCGCATGTGACTTTTCTTGAGACACACTGGATGTTGTTCTGCAGCAGAAGCTCTTCCTGGCTCCTTCCCGTTTCATCAGACAAAATAAAAAAAAATTAAACGTACACTCAAGAATTAGAGATTTAATAAATTAACACTTTTTACTAATTCAACAAGAGCATTCTCAAGTAAAACCGACATTTTTCCTTCCTGCAAGCATGTGGCAGAGAGGAATACAAAAGCTACTACTTATACTGTTTGGTGCCATTGCTAGCAATTTTGCCATTACTTTTGCATGATCAGTGTAACGTTCAATGCAGTGAGAAAGGTAAATGACATCCCAGCATTATTATGATTTCAGTTTTAATGTTGTAGATCTTCTGAAAGGGTCTCAGGAATCTCTAGGTGTCTGAAGACCACACTTTGAGAACTGCTATTTTTACAAATGACTTCCAAATACTGTTCTGCTGCTGCTGCTGCTGCTAAGTCGCTTCAGTCGTGTCTGACTCTGTGCGACCCCATAGACAGCAGCCCACCAGGCTCCGCCGTCCCTGGAATTCTCCAGGCAAGAATGCTGGAATGGGTTGCCATTGTCTTCTCTGAAAATACTATTCTAGGAGGTGATAATTAGCCAGATTATTAACAGTAGTTGTGCCAGTTAGGATAAGCTAGATCATGTGGCAATAATGAAACCCTTAAAATCTCAGTGGTTTATAACAAGAGTCTATGTCTTATTCTATTGTATGTTACCAACTAGCTGGGCATGGGGCGCTCTGTTTATTGCCATCACTTAGGGACCCAGATGGAGCAGCCTGCATCTCAAAGGTTATTAATTGCTATGAAAGTGAAAGTGGTTAGTCTCTCAGTTGTGTCTGACTCTGCAACTCTATGGACTGTAGCTCCCCAGGCTCTTCTGTCCGTGGGATTTTCCAGGCAAGAATACTTGGGAGTACTTGGAATGGGTAGCCATTCCCTTCTCAAAGGGATCTTCCTGACCCAAGGATCGAACTGGGTCTCCGGTACTGCAGGCAGATTCTTTACCATCTGAGCCACCAGGGAAGCCCCATCATGCTAGAGGGAAAAGAGACTCTAGTGGGTCTCACACTAGCAATTCCATTACATCATTGACTAAGTCAGTTCTGCTCACAGCCTACCAGCCATCTGGTCATATCCAACCACAAGAAGGGGCATGGCTGAGTGTACCATCCTCAAGCATGTGCTTGAGAGTAGAGAGCTGGCAATATTTGGTGAGTCACACTGACAACTACAGTACTAGCCAACACTTATGGGCTGTTGTTATGTGCTGTGCACGGTTTCAACAGCTTGTATCACTTATCTATGCTCATAACACTCCCATGAGGTAGGTTATATGAACTCTATTCTTTGGATCAGGACACAAAGGCACAAAGAGGTAGCTACATTGCTCAAGGTCACACCAAATTAGGAGAGGTGCTGGAAGGGTAGAAGGACTCCAGAGCCCATGGCTTCAACTTCTAAGAAGACACATAACCCATGATTTTCCCCAGTCTTAAGCAAAATGAGAGAGATAAAAACTTCTCATAACTATAAATAGAAAGGATTGTCCTTTTTTTTCCCTTTAAAATCTTTTCTCTTTTAAAATGTTAAGATGTCCTTTCTTTTATGAAGTAATTTCCTTACCAGCAAAAGTAAAAGGTTGGCAACTTTAACTCCTTTTCCTAATGATTTCTGCTCATTTTAACTGATCAAAAGTAGAAAAATTTGTGACCACTAGTTTAGGAGGTTTTTTGATTTCTTTTTGGTCCTAGCACTATGCTTTGATTCAACCAAATTTTAGTCATTATGTGTTGGGTACCGCTCTGAGTTCTGTCAACCATTGTACTAGATAGATGGTTTCATGGACATTATTTTATTTAATTCTATGCCATACTGCTTCCTTATTAAAAGATTAAAACATGCTTTTTTTTTTTTAATCCTAAAGCTAATTGAAACAGGAAAGACCTGGAGCATGGCAGGCTCCCATAAGGCAGCTAAAGTACTCAAAGCAATAGATACCAGCAATTTTCCACAAAAGTTACCAAAGAGCAAACACAAGCTTCTCAATAAGTTTCTCACTAAACTTCATCATCACCTCTCTCTGTCAGGGATCTTTCATGAGATGAAATTTTCTCTCAGGTTAAAGACCAAAAGAGCAATAAGTTGATTTCACCAGCTGTGTCCTGGAACTCAACCATGGGTGATTTTTTGCAAAGCACTCTAAACACAAGCAAGGTTCATTGGCCGAAGGCCCAGGGACACAAGGCTTGCACACCAGCAAGCTGTTCTGAGCTCCAACATAGTCATATTTATTAACTTCCATTAGAAAATTTAGGTGTACAGGATAAATACTTATTGTGAACAGGTGCTGGAAAACAGAATCTTAATAAAAATTAAGCCTTGGGAAATAAAAGGTGATTCAAACAATATTGAATACCAAGAATATACCTGTTTTTTTTTTTTAATAAGGTACCTTAATGATTTTTTTTTTTTTTACAAAAGAAGAAAGGCAAAAAGGAAGAGAAGGAGAGCAGAATGGGCAGAAGAAGAAAGAAGGAAGGAAAAAAATCCTCAAAAAGATACACATACCTTGGTGGCATACAATAGAATACTTAAATTATGAGTCCATTATACCAAATGATTGCCTCTTGACTGCACCTCTTCTCTGGGAATATTAATAGCATGTATGTCATCACTGACCAAATAAGTACCAACCCTGGAGATGACCAAGAGAGGCAAGGTGTTCTATCACCATAGAGATGAAAGTTCTCCAATCATTTTTAAACTCCAGATTCTGCTTGGCAACAGAGCAATAAAAAAAAAAAAAAGATGGCAATACTAGGACATTTCTAGAGGGGGAGAGTTTGTGAATATAAAAGCCATTTTTAGAAAGACTTGTGAACCAATTAAATCACAAAGTTATTTATGAACCTCACATTTTAAGGTATTGATTCTAACAGCTGGGGGCATGCATTTAGATCAAACATTTATAAATTCTGGTCCCTATTTGAAAACGGTTATTCAAGTTCATTGCTATTTGATAGGGCAAGTAAAGAAATATTTTTATAACCTTTCTATTTAACCACTATATGTATAGACTTCAGAAATTGATTATCATGGGTGTCAATGGGTGTCTTCAAACATCTCTATTCTATAATTAGGAGGAGGGTTGTTTTTAGAGGGTGAGGGCTTAGTTAACAGTTGCAGTATAGAAGGTGGGGATGTATTTGGCAACAGAATATACCAGAAGTCCTTGCTGATGACTGGAATGGCAGGTCTTTCGGGTGGGAGGGAAGTGAGGCGGGAACCCCCGAGGATCTGCAGTGGCTGTAGCCATGGTTTGAAGGAAAAAAGGAAGGATTAATGAGCAACTCACTAATGAGAGATAGCCACAGCACAGAAGACCTTCTTTATTAAAATCTGTGCAGAGTAACAAGCACATATGGTAGTAGCCAAATTCCCATTTTGTATAAGAAACAAGACTAAGCCAGCTGTACCAGGAACGTTCAAAGGTACTCTGACCAAGGGGAAAAGGAAGAGGAGCCAGATGGCCACAGCAAGCTATAGTGTTGACCAGAAAGTGTATATATTATTAATTTAGCAACACTGACAACATGTACAGGCCTGAATAAATTCCATTTTCATGGACCTCACTGTAAAATGCCACTTTTCGTAGGCTTTCTCTGCACTGATGCAAGATAAGTGAAAAGCATACAAAATGATACACTTTAGCCCTTGAAATGAATCCACTTATAATTACTATTAAGAAAATGGTAATTTGTCATAAAACAATGAAGTCGCTGTGAGTCCTCTTGCTCAGTGAAGAGACACGGTGCCTGCATGCTGAGGAAGCTCAAGCGAGAGGAAGTGGCTTGGTGAGGACTAGGCTCCTGGGGGCCAAGTAGCAGTCAGTTTTGCTTCCATTCATCTCTGACCCAAGATGGCATTCCTAATTGTCATGAAGCAAAAAGAGGAACAAATAAAGTGGCAAAGAATGGCAGAAGGCCCATTGCCTCTAAAGTCAGGAGCATGGAGGGGCAAGTCAGCACAAGATTGTGGACACATCCAATGGCTCATCTATGAGGAATCACGGGACTGTGCTTGGTGAACTTGGGCTCTAATTTATTCCCACATTGTACAGCCTTGAAAATTCACTGTACATCAATTTTCTCAATTAGAAGTTGGGAAGAACAGTCAAAACTCCTTCTTTGTTATACAAGTGTTTTCTGTGACTACCTGGAAAAATATCTCCTCAAAAGAAAAATACAATCTGTATTCTTCAGCCTTAAGAAGGCCATTTCGACACATGCTACAACATGGATGAACCGGAGGCCACTGTGCTAAGTGAAATATGTCAGTCACAAAAGGACACATGTGGTGGGATTCCACTTAAATGAGGTAAGGAGTCATCAAATTCATAGAGACAGGAAGTAGAATGGTCGTTTTCAGTGATGGGGTTGGAGGTGGCAGGAATGGGGATTTGTTGACTAATGGGTACAGAATGTCAGCTCCACAACATAAAAGGGGTTCTGGAAATGGGTTGCACAACAGTGTCAATGTGCATAACACTACTGAACTGTACACTTAAAAATAGTGAAGATGGTAAATTTTATGTTTTGATTTTTCCCAAAATGAATGATTTCAAAAATAAATAAAACGCACAACAGGCCTGGCACGGTGGAGAGCATCACTCTACAAGCATTGACTACAGGACTGAAGAAGACTCCTTGTGTAAGAGAGACAAGATCTAACTGGCTTATCATCACTGAAAGATCTTTAAACATTTTTTCAGAAACGGACCCAAGCATTTGGTGCCATGAGTAAGGGAACCACCAATTACAAGCCTCAGCCCTGACAGGAACCATCCACCTCTGAGAATCAGATGACACAAACCGCATTAAGGCTGTGCTGCCAGGAAAGACAGCCGTTTGCCAGTCAAGTAAGCCACTGCCACAGGAGACTGGAGGGAGCAGACCTAAGGGAGGTGATGCAGGTGCTGCCGCTGCCGCTGCTAAGTCGCTTCAGTCGTGTCCGACTCTGTGCAACCGCATAGACGGCAGCCCGCCAGGCTCCCCCGTCCCTGGGATTCTCCAGGCAAGAGATGCAGGTACTAGGGTAAATGCTTCTTAGCTGCCACTTGGACATTTTGCACTTTGGCAGATTACTGATCTAACCAAGAAATGGTTTGTTACAGTGCTGTGATCCCTCACAACGCACAGTACTATTTGCAAAGAAGCTTAGAAGATATCCATTCGCAGTCAGAAGACATTCTGATGAATCCATTTACTCATTCACACTAAACTTACGGAGCCCCACCCCAGGCAGGTGCACTGACAGTCACGAGAGGTATAAAGATGAACATATCCTGCTCTTTGCCTGCCAAGTCTGGTAGAGGGAGATAGATTCCAGCCACAGGCAAAGTCTTGTAAAAAACAAAGATGTCATGGAAAAAATGTGTTTGAACAATGGAGAGACGATATTTGTAACTAAGACAGATCTGTGTGTCAGGGGGAGGAGAGACTGGAGTGGTGGGTTGGAATCATGGTGACAAACCTGAATATCTCCCCAGGTAGTCTGGCTTTGTTTTGAAGATTTGAGAAACGTAACTCTTAGATGGCAGGTAGACAAGAATAACTACTTAGAAAGGAGGGCCATTTAAGAGGCTGCTGTAATAGATTAAGCAAAAAAGGACTCAAACTAAATGTGTCAGTGACACTAAGGAAGTAGGTACGAGGAGAGCAAAGGAAGGCTTCTAGCTTACACGACTATTGGGGACAAATATTAGTGGAGGAAGAGCAAGACTAGGAGAAGACAATGTCTTCAGTTGGGAACACTTTGTATTATGGCTCAGACTTCTCATTCGTAAAAGGAAAATGAATAATAGATGATCAGCTGGGATCTTAGCACTGTGGTGAGGATTAAATGGTGAAATAACAAGAAGAAGATCATACTTTCATTTATCATTAGTTTTGTGTAAGTGTGGAACCCAGAGATTTGGGACAGGAGACAGTTGGGAGTTACTGGTACAGACCTAATTGTTAATAGTGCCAAAGGGTGTAAGCTGGATCACCCAGGGAGATGACATCCTGTAATCTAGGACCAGACCCTGGTGCATGCAAATATGCAGAACATGGGGGTGGGGGCTGGAGTGGAGGCCAGCAGAGACGGCTTTGAAGAAGTGATCCAAATATGAGTATCTGGAAAAAACAGCTTCACGGAAAAAAAAAAAAAAAACAACAACAGTGAACAGCCAAAAGCACCAATTCTGGCCAGAAGCTGATAAGATGAGAACTAGAATGAGACGGTTTAACACTGAAGAGGTCAAGAGTACCATGAGCAAAAGCTACTCCAGTGAAGGATAGGGTGAAAGCCAGTTACAGCTCACTTAGGAATGTTGTATTTTCCTGACATATTTTGACATTACATAACTCTTTATTTGGAGAAATCTTCATTCTTTAGGGCTGGAACACTGAGCTTTCACTCTCTCCCAGGAGTCACAGATACAATTTTTCCTCTTCATTTCATTTGGACAACAGAGGGACTTGGGACTCAGACTGAGAGGAAATTAATGCCATTAAGAATCATTCAGTTCAGTTCAGTCGCTCAGTGGTGTCCGACTCTTTGCGACCCTATGAATCGCAGCACGCCAGGCCTCCCTGTCCATCAGCAACTCCCAGAGTTGCTATATTTTATCACTGAGAAAAGAACACTAGGTTTGGGGTTGGGGGAGAGTGAAGAGACAATGGGATTAAAATATAGAACAGCACAAACAAAAGTAGAGAATCTTCTATAATAATGCCAAAAGTCATACTAATTCAGTACTGATGGGAGAACAGAAGTGGGTGCTTCTGAGACTCTACACCCATCTGCCAAGGGTCACGAAAAACACCTATCTGCAAGTCCTTTACAACATACCAACTCTTACCTTTCTTTTGATATCAGTGAACTGGGAAAACATTAAAGACCAATAAAACGACAGCTCCAGGATATAATAGTAGTGAAGGTCAGGGGTGAGTGGCTGAGGATCAAAGAGAAAAAGGCACGATTAATAATTAATAGGAAACCAAATCTGTTTCAAACATCTCAAGCTCATTCCTGGAAAGTGACATGGTCTTACACCTCCACAAATTCCAGCCCCACTCTCTCTGTTAATAAGAGAGTTTTGAAGGATTCCTCTAATCCACAGCTTGATGGAATTAGTTTTGTTTCATCTCCAACCAGAAAAGTGCCAACTGGTATGAACATTTGGCATTGGTACCCAATTTGCGATTAATTTCAACAATCGCATTTATGGTTCTCTGACATGTGTCTCTACAAGATTCCTTTAGGCAACTTGCAAAAAAATTCTAACACATACACAGAAAGAATAAATCTGGACAATTCCCATGAGATTCTTTGAGATTCCTGTACTCAATTCTGTGAGTACAGGGACCAGCGGAGGTGAAAGAAACTGGAGTACTATATGAGTCATGGAGGCACAGTTTCAGATTCTGTCTTAATTGGAGCTTTTTTGTTTTTAGAAAATGTCCTATACATTGTAAAGATTTTTAAAAAGATAATTCAAAAATATTTATTACAAGATCAGGAGGACAAGGAAGCTGCTAAGAGATACCAGGTTAGGCACCTACCAGGGAATCTGAGATCAAGCCCCAGTTCTACAGTTTAAGTAGTTATAAAACTTGGGCCTTGTTTACTTATTGGAAAATGGAGGTAACATCTGCTTTACCTGCCTCAGAGGTCCAGGAATGAGGAGAGGCTCAGAGAGGCAGTGGAAATCAATGCTATTTATTTTGCACATAAATCCATAAAGACAAAACAGAGTTTTAAAAAAACATTTTTGATGAGTTGTTTTTGATTGTTTCTCTGAGTTATACTGAAATAACTTGATTTCCCCAATGAATGAAAGACCTTTGAAACTCATTACATGAACACATCCACACCACTGCATACAAGCAATAGTATACATGGTAAATACAATTGAAACTGAAATGCTCTGTAAACCAGTAACAGCATAATGACTAAGTCGTGTGAGAAGCACTCACTTAACTACCAACTTTAAGCATGGACACCAAGAAAACAGTTGTTCCCCTCATCTATCTTTGTCCACAAAACACACGAGGAACAGGATCCTTTCCATGCAGTATGCCATTACAGGACACAGAACTGTAAACGACAATATTCTGAGTATAATATTTAAGTCCATAAAACAGCAGTTGCGACTGAGAATTACAATTGTGTGCAGCAAGTGGTTGCTTTCACACTTTAGTCTCGATCAGATGGCCTTGGAATGTTCAGCTCTCTCTGACCATGTCATGTTGTTGATTTTCAGTCTTTCCTAATTTGAATAAACCATGTGAAAGAGATGGAAATGCAAACTGGAATCCCCATTTCAATGTGTTCCTAGCCTTGAGCTTGTCCTAAGGAATAGCCAACGCCACTCCCAATCCCCTGTTGCAACACAGTGTGTAATAAAGAAGAAGCAGGGCACGCCTGCTGTCCATTAACTTTGTTAGACCAAATGCCTCTAAAAAGGCAATCTATAGAATCCCAAACTCAAAAATCCACATTGCTTACTACAATGTCAATCTCTTTATTTTATCAACAAAACACATGGCTGTATTTGTTTCTCTTAAATAATATATCTCAGTTGAACTAGAAATTCTAGAACTGTTTCAGCAAGACATTTCTAGAGAAGTCCCACTTTGATATTCAAATAGTAACTGAGCTAGAGATCACAACACATGGTAATATTACTAAATTCAAGATCTGAGGCAAGGGTATATCTGTGGGCAGGGATCTGAAATGCTTTCTGTCTGGGATATGATTTTAATCTCATTTTCAACAATGCTATTTTTGTCTATGTGTAACAGGACAAGCCCATTTTTCCATGCTCAGGGATATGGTATTTGATTTACATCTATAGAGGCTGCTCCTAAGCCATAGAATGAACCCAATTCAGCATGCCTATCCCAGCTCCTTACTCAAGCTTTGTCCACTAGCTGTTGAGACAGGCCAGGGCTATTATCAGCCCAAATGCAGATGAGCTATTAGAAGGAGGACTTATCCACCTACTGAAGTGATCATATCTTACTCTTCAGCAAACACCTTCCACACTTCCTCCATCTGCTCAAGCAAGTGAACACTGATTCTGAACTAACAGAAAGTACCTTCCTCACTAGGCTATATCCACCATCAAGCAGCAGGGGCAAGGTGGGGACAAAAAGCAAGGTGGCTGCCCAACCTGCTGGGACCTGCCAGAAACCATGGTGCTGGCTTAGGAAGAGCTCTCCATGTGTAAAAATCCAGACAGCAATGCGTCCTTACCTGATAGGGGTAGTTGTACCAGCAATGCTTTGTATTCCACAGCCAGGGGGTCTGAAAAACACAACAGAGAAACCATTTTACATGTTTTGGAAAAGACGCAGGATAAGAGAAGTTTATGACAGATTCTGGCCTCCCAATATTTCGGGATTTCAATAATCTACCTGTGTGAGAACTGAAGGATTTAGTACAATCGGGAATGGGAGAGCAAAGAAATGAAGAGTCCGTCATGCATTCTCTCTGCGGAATCCTCTAAACTCAACCGGCAGTATTTCAGGCTACTTCTAGGATAGAGTCCTGGATGGCACTTTTTTATATTGTGCTGGTTCAGTAGACACATTCCTGCTAGGTAACCAGCCTCAACAGCAGAGTTCTTCAAGTGTCTCACTAAGATCCATTGCAAATCCTCCATCTCACTATATCAATAAACAATGTTGACAGTTGATGCACATTTCTTTGAAACTCCTCCAATTCATTGTTCACCAAGCAACATTATTCATCAATTGTTTCATGCCTTGACTGGGGTCAGGAGCAGGCAGGTACACTTATTTCAGTTGGACTAGCTCTGACTAATTCCAGGCCTGAGTAGATTAACCCTTACAGTACACTCCACCCCTGACTCGTTGTCAAGGTCTTTTTAAGAAAAAACAATCTTTCTTAATTTAACATAATCACTTGCCTTACCACATTGTAAAATTAAAGAGAACATCTAAGTATACACACAGATTCCAAACATTTTTAGTAAGCAGGTAGAGTTGGTATGGATTTGAACAGACAGCTCAACCATCCCCTAACACCAGCACAAACTTTCTCATATTTCTGTACTAACTTTACAATTCTTTTGCATCCCTAATCTTGGTGGTATATATCTATATACATCTGATACACATCTCTGTATTTCTAATTATTAGGAAACATAATCTATCATTAATCCAATCTGTGTGTAGGTTTATATATCTCAAAATAATAAAATTGTCATTGAAAGATTAATGTCAGATATATTTGTACTGACCTAACCTTCCTGTCAGACTTTATATTTTGGGCTCCAAAATCACTGCAGATGGTGACTGCAGCCATGAAATTAAAAGACGCTTACTCCTTGGAAGGAAAGTTATGACCAACCTAGATAGCATATTCAAAAGCAGAGACATTACTTTGCCAACAAAGGTCCGTCTAGTCAAGGCTATGGTTTTTCCAGTGGTCATGTATGGATGTGAGGGTTGGACTGTGAAGAAAGCTGAGGGCCGAAGAACTGATGCTTTTGAACTGTGGTGTTGGAGAAGACTCTTGAGAGTCCCTTGGACTGCAAGGAGATCCAACCAGTCCATTCTAAAGGAGATCAGTCCTGGGATTTCTTTGGAAAGACTGATGCTGAAGCTGAAACTCCAGGACTTTGGCCGCCTCATGCGAAGAGTTGACTCATTGGAAAAGACTTTGATGCTGGGAAGGATTGGGGGCAGGAGGAGAAGGGGATGACAGAGGATGAGATGGCTGGATGGCATCACTGACTCAATGGATATGAGTTTGAGTGAACTCCGGGAGTTGGTGATGGACAGGGAGGCCTGGTGTGCTGCGATTCATGGGGTCGCAAAGAGTCGGACACGACTGAGCGACTGAACTGAACTGAACTGAACTAAAGCTTCGTGTTTGGTCCCAGGTCCTGTAAGAGCAAAAGTTGCTCCCATCTGCACTAGGATAACTTAGTTGTCTCTCTGAAAGCCATAGAGGTATCTTCCCACCTTGCATTGATGACAATGAGGATGAGGAGGATATTACAGAGTATTTGTAGAGTTCTCCCTATGACCATACACTTTTTTTTTGGAGGATACATTGTTTTTTGAGAATTTTCCTCCATGATCTATTATTTATTTAACCAATTAAAAAGTTGTTTCTCTTTCAAAGTGAAAGTGCTGGTCATTCACTCGTGTCTGACTCTTTGTGATCGCATAGATTGTAGCCTGCCAGGCTCCTCTGTCCATGGAATTTTCCAGGCAAGATTACTGGGGTGGGTTGCCATTTCTCACTCACATGTATGGACTCATTTAATCCTTATAGTAAGTAGCAGTAGTATTTCCCTCATTTTATAGATAGGTAAATTCAGACCCTGATCCCACAGTTAACTGCCTCGGTTAAACAGCCAGGCAGGACCAGAGCTGCATATCAAGCTCAGACTGTCTGGTCTTAAAGCCAAACATAGCCACTGTGACTCTGCCTTTAAGTCTGATAAAAAGTGAACCAGGCGTTAGTTCAGGGAGCTAGGCAGAAGTAAAGAGCCATGCCATGCCCTAAACCTAATGATGTTCGGGGATCTTTATAGCCTCGTTTGACTTAGGCACTCCTGGTTCTCCTTCCTTTTTTCCTGCTTTCGCCATTTGCTACCTGTGCAATGCTATACATATCATGTAGTCTCTCTCTATGCTCCAAACGTCCTGGATGCCCAAGCTGCCTGTCTGACTGTCTTCTCCATTTCTCATGTGCATGACATTGAGGTTTATGACTGACCAACCTCATGCGGTGATTATAAAGATCAAATGAGTGAACAAGTGAAAAAATGAGGCAGAGCCTTCAGAAGTTTGATTGTCTTCTATAAACAACACAAGTCCATTGAGGAAGACATAGAAAATATTGAAAATAATAATAAAAATAATTGAATTCTTGTCACTACTAACATTTTAATATACAGCCCATTTTGAGCCTCTTTTCTATATAATATAGATATTGATACAGACATGGATAGATTTGTCCTTAAACACACACATACACACATTATTTTTAAATTTGGGCACAACACAGAAAAATCTATTTTAAAGTAGAGCACAAATATTATTTATTGCCTTTCTCTCTGATAAAACTGTTTACTATCTCTACAATGGACTGAAAGTCCCTGAGGGAAAACTATGTCATATTCTCATGTTTCTCTCTCCAGCATGACACACTCAAGGTGACAGTTCAGCATTCATTACTGAATGCTAATGAAAAGGAATACAGAATTAAATCCAAGACCTATAAAAAGCCTTGTAGTATTTTTCTGAATGTATCAATCCCCAGTGCACAGGGCAAGGGTGTGCTTGCTTCTAAAGACATAGCGGAAATCTCCTCCACTATATTCATCCTTCCCATTACAGACAAAAGAGCAAAGGTATGACTCCTACTGACACCCATCATTTAGAGCTTCCCTTCCTTTGTGAGCTTCTCCTAACCCCCAGGCTTTTCTCTGGGTGCATCGGATGTGCATCGCCTAGACCTGCTTGTATCACGTGTGAAAGTGGACTGATCTGCAGAAACAGTAGGTAAGTCTTTGTCTCTCACTGGGTTCTGCCTCCTTAAAGCAGGAGTAAAGAACACTGAGAATTTGATGGGGCTACCAGGGCCATGGGATTCCCAGGGGGCAGAGCGGTAAAGAACCTGCCTGCCAATGCCGCAGATTCAGGTTTGATACCTGGGACAGGGAGGTTCCCTGGCGAAGGAAATGGCAATCCACTCCAGTATTCCTGCCTGGGAAATCCCATGGACAGAAGGAGCCTGGTGGGTTATAGTCCATGGGGTCACAAAAAGAGTCGGATACAACTTAGAGACTAAACGACCACAAACAACAACCACTACCAGGGCCATAGCTCAGCTTGCAAGCTTGCCAGTCAAACATGTAAATAAGCACTGGCACATACTTATTTCACAGTGCATGTTCATGTGTACTTCCTACTTTGATGATACTAGATATTAATATATTCCATATGCTACATTTTTCTAGGGTCTCATGTTCAGTTCAGTTCAGTAGCTCAGTCGCGTCTGACTCTTTGCGACCCCATGAATTGCAGCACGCCAGGCCTCCCTGTCCATCACCAACTCCCGGAGTTCACTCAGACTCACGTCCATCGAGTCCGTGATGCCATCCAGCCATCTCATCCTCTGTCGGTCCCTTCTCCTCCTGCCCCCAATCCCTCCCAGCATCAGAGTCTTTTCCAGTGAGTCAACTCTTCGCATGAGGTGGCCAAAGTCCTGGAGTTTCAGCTTCAGCATCATTCCCTCCAAAGAAATCCCAGGGCTGATCTCCTTCAGAATGGACTGGTTGGATCTCCTTGCAGTCCAAGGGACCCTCAAGAGTCTTCTCCAACTCCACAGTTTAAAAGCATCAATTCTTTGGCGCTCAGCCTTCTTCACAGTCCAACTCTCACATCCATACATGACTACTGGAAAAACCATAGCCTGACTAGATGGATCTTTGTTATGGTCCCTCAAACTCTTTGAGACAGAATAAATGCTGTCTTTCCCAAAAAACAGATGAGAAGACAAGTCCACGAAAAGGTGATTCTCCTGATTTCTAATAGCTCAACACAAGTGTATGAATCTGGATTGCTGCTTATAATTTAATGCATTAGGTATAACATCTTTAGTTTCAACTGATATCATAAATCTATTGTTTTTAAAATCAGTTTTTTTCAGATATCTTTAGAGCAATTTCCTTGTTCATTTGATATCAAAATCTATATAAGCATTAACATAATTAAGAACAGAAAAAGCTGCAATATTTAGATGTCAAGAAAGAATAATGGTGATTAAAAAACACACTGAAAGCCCTCATTTCATAAGGATGAGCCTAGCATCTTCCTACATAATTAGAGAAAAGCTCTGAACCTAGGACAGTGCAAGGTGATTCAAGCACATTTTCTGGAAATAGAAATGCCTTTTTACATGGCATTACAATAACAGGAGACAATATCAATGCTGGAAAATCCAAAAACTCAATGATTCTCGAACCCTGGCCTTCCAATAAGACTCACTTTATTTTCCCTCAAAGATATACTCTTAAATAATGATACGAAGCACTTTACAGATTTTAAAGTATTTTATACATATTACCTCATTTAATTTTCATAACATTGTAAGTGCTCAACTAACATAGCATGCAGGTGCCAGAAAGGATAAAGAAAATGTTGGTATGGAGGCTCCTCAAACTATTAAAATGCAGGTTCTGATTCAGTAGGTCTGGCTTGGGGCTGATATTCTACATTTTTGACAAGTTTCAAGATGATGCTCAGACCTTGGACCATACTTTGAGTAGTAAGGTGCTACAGAAAAGTAAGGAGGATGATCCAACTTGGTATTACCAGGTGTAAGACACTTTCCTAGGCACTTTGTTATAATATTTCACAATTCAGTGTTAGCTGAATAAATGAATGAATTATTTCTCATCTTTACAGTAGCCATATGGAACAGAAGTTGTTAGTAAAACAGTAGTTAGCTGGAGACAGTGCTTCTCAACCAACATCCATGCCTGCTAGAACCACACACCTAAGATATATATGGTGGAAGAGATGTGAGCAGGGTTGACATGGGCCACTTTGGGATGCCACCCCTAGTGATGAATGTGAATGAGCCGTTCTCCCCCTTTCTTCATTTCCATCAGAGGAAGACAGTAAGGGCTGGAGCTGTCATCTTTGACCCTGAGATAGAAGTTTCTGTTGATGTTAGTGCCAGAGGCCTCTTACAAGCCCTGGTCTGCTTACCTTGGACTATATGTGTGAGACAGATAAATTATCATTTTTCTTATACATATATACACATAGCCTGTATTCTAATAGAGTCATCTAATAGTTGCAGGACCCACCATGGATTCCAAAATCCAAGGAATCCAAAATCCCACATTTTGTTATGGTAGTCTGGGGTGACTTACACAGCATTGTAAGACAACTTTTCATATACGGCACGTAATAGCTATTAGTGTGTGTGTGTGTGTGTGTGTGTGTGTGTGTGTGTGTGCGCGCGCTTAGTCACTCAGTCATGCCCGACTCTTTGCAACCCCACAGACTGTAGCCTGCCCCACAGACTGTAGCCCACCAGGCTCCTCTGTCCATGGAGATTCTCTAGGCAAGAATACTGGAGTGGGTATGTCCTTCTCTAGGGGATCTTCCCAGCCCAGGGATCAAACCCAGGTCTCCCACACTGCAGGCAGATTCTTTACTGTCTGAGCCACCAGGGAAGCTATTAAAGTACACATCAACTAATTTCAATTTAAGAAGACTTACAAAAGATCTGAACAAGATTAAGACCATAAAAGAGTACAAAATGAATGACTTTTAACATTCTCGATTTAAAACACAATGTAGAATGACATTTTCATTATGTTATGTACATCTGCTCCCAGACACAGTACTTGAGATACAACTTGGCCACATGCACATCCAGCAATAGCACAGTGTCCCAGGGGAGGCTTCTGTAGCTCTTCTTACCCTGAGCAAACCCAACCCCAGCACCGGGATGGAGGTCAGATGTGCTGCTGGAGATCAAAAGCAGTCCTCATTCGCCTTTTGACTAAATGCATAAGATTCAGTGCTATGTATTCTGTGATTATTTTTTTAAGCGTCAGCAAATGTGATTTTAAAAAAAAATCCGGTTTCTTTTTTATCAGTTGTTCTGTAGAGGTTTCATAGTGAATAGGACTAACAAAAATAGATGAGGTTTGATCATTTCACTTCACTGTCTGGAATAAGACCGGTTTGGTCTTATTTTTTTTTAAGTTCCATTTGATATACTTCTTAAAAACAATAGTTAAAAAATGTATTACCCTGTGGTGGATTCATGTCAATGTATGGCAAAACCAATCCAGTATCGTAAAGTAAAATAAAGTAAAGATAAAAATTTAAAAAAAAGAAAGGCAAAAAAATTAAAAAAAAAGAAAAAAGAAAAAAATGTCTTCTATAAATTTCTGAGAGTTTGATATTGAAATTCTAACTAAAAATCTTATCTACTTAAACAATTGTAATATGTAGTGGAACTATATGGAATCTTGTTCTGTATTCTCCAAAGCCTCCTGTAAATGTTATCATACTTTCATAATTCAAAAAATAAAAAAGAAAGATAAAAAATAAAAAGGGCTCAGCAGATATAAACAAGGTCCTACTGTATAGAACACAGAACTATATTCAATATTCTGTTATAAACCATAATGGAAAGGAAAGTTTCCAATATGGAAAGTTTCCATATTCCTTTCCAATATGAAAAGGAATGTTATATATATATATAACTTTGAAAATACATGAATCACTTTGCTACAGAGCAGAAATTAACACAGTGTTGTAAATCAACAATACTTTAATAAAATAATTTTAAAAATAAATAAATGTACCCTTCAGTTATTATGATGATGAATCAATCATCAGATATCAAGAAGGCCTTGTCCAAGCTAATAAAATGCACAACGCTAAGGGTGAACCTTAATGTAACCTATGGACTTTGGGTGATTATGACGCGTCAATATAGGCTCATCAGCCATAACAAATGTGCCACTTTGGTGGGGGATTTGATAGTGGGAGAGAATATGCATATGTGAGGCCAGGGGCACATGGGAAGTCTCATACTTCAGTTTTTCTATGAACATAAAACTTCTCAAAAATATTAAATCTTAAAGAAAATCATGGTTAACTCAGATCACGGACACTTATCATGCCTCGTAAACTAATGGAATAACTGAGCTTTAAGGAAAAGATCAGAAAAAAAGGATGCTCAGTTAAACTGGCACGTGTTCAATGATTAAATGGAAATATAAATACACATACACACCTTTTTTTTTTTTCCAAAAATCAGTTGGTACCTTCAGCCGAACAAATAATGTTTTTTTTGAATTAACAAATATTTTGGTATAACAAAAGAACATGAATCATAGAGAGTATTAAAAACATTTCATTGCCTCATCAAAAGTGTGAGAGATGTGTGGGTCTTTACCTGAAATCAGCATCTGAGAAGCAAACTTTCATCTTTCACTATTTCCATCCAAACTCCTAGGTGGCTTTCATAAAGCTCAGGTGTGACAACTAACAGTGAAGGAATACAGTTTAAGAGACATACTGGCTTCTGAATAGTTTAAGTATGAAATACACAGAGCCTTGCACTATGTTTTTAAATGCCAGGAAGCGAGATCCCTGAACT
Source organism: Oryx dammah (assembly GCF_014754425.2). Lineage (NCBI taxonomy): Eukaryota > Metazoa > Chordata > Mammalia > Artiodactyla > Bovidae > Oryx > Oryx dammah. The sequence goes on along the minus strand of NW_024070211.1, from coordinate 108,431,069 downwards.
ACTCTGAAATTTCTTTCACTGAAACTACTGAAAACACTTTAACTGAATTTATACTTAAACCTTACACCTCTGGCTTATACTGTAGATGTACTGTAAGAACATGAGAAAAATGCTTCCTTGTCTGCAATGTGTTTATACGGGAAAGGTTAACTCTAGGTAACCACTGAAATTGAATGTATAACTTCCAATGATATTTTTCCTTTTAAAATTAGTCCAATGGGGAGACTTCTTCTCTTTGCAAATGTTTAGCATGTTTCCTGTTACCAAATCATTATCTTTTCACCATGGTTTTGGGAAATTAGGATCTAATTCTGAAGCTCAGTCACAACAATTGTTACTGCCTCAACATTTTTGCTTATTTCTCCTTTTGTGGGTACTTTTTGATGGTAATATCTATATTAACAGCTTTATTACAGAAACATTGTGAATTCTCTTCAGAAATGTTGAACAGCATAATTTCAATGACTATAAATCAAATCCATTCAATGATAATCTACCATTTTCATTTAATACATATTGTGAAGTAACTCAGAATCGAAAGAAATATTTTATGCTTTGGAAGTTTAAAAACTGATCAATAAACTGTATTTGGGATGAAAAGAATGAAGCCAGAAGTCTCTGAGCAGCCTGAAGATGCAGTTGATCAGTGATGAGTAGTCTAGAACAGTCTCCAGCATGCAAGAGTTACCCTTTCCTCCTTTGCTGGGTCAGGAGATATGTGACTATAAATCTACAAAGCAGAGTGGTGACCCCTCCTTAGAGGCCCTTGGCATCTGCATTAGCTTTGAAAGCTCTTATGATGTGCAAATGTAATTTAGACTTGACCTCATGGTCATTATATAAAGATAGCAGCTTTTCATATTGATCAAACTTTTAAAAAGATGCTAGTCTTCAGGACCTCGTGAAGTATGTGCTTTCAGCACACTCAGCAATCAGTTTAGAAAGTAATATGCAGATCTGTCAGGCATATAAAAATAGAAGGAATTCCTCAGAGATGGGTATTGAGGTTACAGGGTTTCCTTGAGGACTTCATCACAGAACCAAAGAGAAAGAATCTTAGTGGATTTTCCATGCCATTTAAAACGTTCCAGCAGTGGTTCTCAACTTTTTCTGCCTTTGCTCAGCTGAGGGACTCCATATGCACCTCACAGTAACTAAGGCTGTGATTCTCAAGAGTCTGGAGAACAGGAGGCTTAAAAAGACACCTGTCTACATTAATTCAGATGTGTACTCTCCTCTGGGCCGGTGAGAATCACTGCAAAGTAGAATGGACAGGTTAATTCCATGTTTAGAATAGAAATTGGGATAAAGGAACCAGATGAAGAAAAGGGAAGATGAAATAAAAAGAGGTGGAAAGACCTACAGGGAAAGGAAAATCCTGAGAATGTCAACATGGGGGTGGGGGAGGTAGGGGAGAGATGTGTAGAGAGGTGGCCAGTGCAGAATTTGGGAATGAAGCCGATCAGAATGGCCGCTGTGAGCAAAGAAGAACAAAATAGCATTGCTCAGCACCCCGTTCTACAAGGGTTCTGTTGACTCACTGCAGTCACCTAATGCCAGCGCAACCCTGAGGGGAATTCAGGCTGAAAAACAGGATGAAGCACTGTGTGCTGTGGGTGAACGGGCCCCATAGATAGATGGATTTCTCAGGAAGAATTTCAATGACCCTGATTCTTGAATCTTCCCATATATAGACAAACACTAAAATCTCTAGCTTGAGATATCTGTTCTTTATGACTGGCAGTGACTTTTTATGAAAATGTATTCTTGACAGTATTTCTTGGCCAAAAAAATATTAATATATATACTGCCTTTCCCACCTGTTTGGAGCAATTCCTCAGAGCTGTCTCCTGGGGTATAGTCCTCAGCACAGTTCTTTTATTTAAGGTCTTAAGACCTTGAATAAAACTTAACTTTGCAACTCTTATGTTGTATGTTTTTCTTTAAGTCAACACTATTAAGGAGCACAGAATTAGTCAAAAGACCATATAAGGAAACAATTTATAACACAGAACAAAAAATCTCTAATGTGTAAAAAGCCCATAAAAATTGATTAAAAAATTTAAAATCCCATCAGAAAAATGGGGAGAAGACATAAACAGGTAACATACTAAACAAACAAACAAACAAAATGTGACCAAAAACATACGTAAAAATTACAGGTTAAAGTGAGACAGAATTTTTTTACCTGAGTCTGAAAATACCCGAAGAGGTTTATACCCAGGGGTTAGCAGTGCATAGGGAAAGCAGTACTCTGCAAACTAGAATAATCTTTCTAAAAAGTAATTTTGTCTTCAAAATCTGTACATCCTTTAAAGCAGCATTTATTGTTAAAAAAAAAAATCAGACCCAGAGTAAAGGCTCTGAGTATGTGGATTTCCACTACCATTCCTTTTCTAGTAAAGAAAAATTGAAATAAATGTAATTGTTCAATAAAATTGAACACTGGCATGTTTCTACCTGGGATTCGGTGGGTGCAGACTCTGAGATGAGAACATAGGTGCTGGCTGGTTATTTGGGAGGTGACCCCAGGAAACTAGAAAAATAGGGAATACCCAGTGTGGTTTTCAGGAATGAGCTGGTTACTGTTGTGGGCAACTACACCTCAACTCCGCTGAGGACCTCTGCAGAATTACAGAGCACACATCTTACAACTGTCCCAACACAGGACAGGGAGGCTGAGGCATATATCTACCAACTCTCATACCCCATTGGATGAGGTCCCAGTATTAATGCCTCCTTGTGTTTAGGTTGTACCTTCCTGTGTCTGGTAACCTTTGCAGCTTAGGAGAAAGCAGAGCAGAGATAGGGCACAGCTCCTATTTGATGTGGGACACTGTCAAAAGTGCATGGCACTGTCCACCACAGCTGTGCTAATATCAGATGGACTACGGGGATATAACCAGCACATTCACATTTTAAGTTAAAATCAAACTGCAGGTAGAATATACAGTGTATCTTGTGTTTAAAGTAGATATATACAGATATATATTTACACACACACACACACACACACATGAAATATGACTGGCAGGATATTTACCAAAAGTTAATTAGTGTTTATCTTCAAGTAATGAGTATCTCAGATGATTTTCACTTTTTAAAAAATGTTTATATTTCAATATTAAACTATGCAAGTAATTGTAGCTATAATTTTCTACAATGAACAGGGCATATTGCAATAATAAAAAGAAGCTAAGTCTATGTACCTTTAATAGGTCCGATTTAAAAAACACATTTGCTCTATATTTAAAAATAACATTAATGATATTAACTATTACAATCCTCAAATTATTCAATAATTCCAATTAATTTAAAACTAAAAACTAGTGTATGAAACAACTGCCTTCAGAGCATTTCAGTGTTGACTTTGATATTTCAAGTATAAATCAACCATCAATAAGTTAATTCTAAATTCTCCATTAAGAGAAAGTGGAAAGGGGAAAATAATAAGATGAGCAAATAATGCAGAATAAGGTTTGCATTCATTACAGTGATGATCAATCATTTTACCATCCACCCCACCCACTCTCCTTTCAAAGAGCCCCAATAATCTCTTTTTTGTGTGCTTAGCTGCTCAGTCATATCCAACTCTTTGCGACCCCATGGACTGTAGCCTGTTAGGCTCCTCTGTCCATGGAATTCTCCAGGCGAGAATACTGGAGTGGGTTGTCATTTCCTCCTCCAGGGAATCTTCCCAACCCAGAGATTAAAATCACATGCCCCGCGTCTCCTGCACTGTAGGCAGATTCTCTACCTACTGAACCAATGGGGAAGGTGGGCACTTTCTTATTACTTCTAAGCCAGTTTACCTGCATTCTAATATCTTTCTGCTAATGTAACTGCACCCTCCTTGTTTACTTGCTGTTTCAAGCATTCAGTGGCCTCCATGGATCAGACACTCTGCTACGCATGAAGATACTAGGGACAAGGTCTCCATTTTCTAGGAACTTAACATCTGCTGTGTAATCAAAACAAAACAATAAGTTATAGATGAAGTAAACACAGGCTGCAGAGGGGCAGATCCACCCAGCCCAGTCTGGAAAGGAGAGGTGGCAGGGGACAGCTCCACTAGGTGGCACCATAGTAGCTGAGGACAGAGGGACAAGCAGAAGCTGGTGGATGGAGGAGAGGAACTCAGATGGAAGAACTCGTTTTTTTAATCTTTCAGGAGTCATGTCATAGTTCCAACATCATTTTCATAATCCCTTTCTTTGCCTTATTCTCCAGAAGCCTAAAGAACACTAAATGCCTTCTCATTTCCAACTCAGAAGGTGAAATGTCTCTGGCTGGCTGTCCATGTTTCTGCTAGGTTGGCTGTCCACTGTGACCGAGTAGGACTAACTCCACTCTGCCCAATAAATGCTCCCTGCTCTCCTCGGGCCAGGCACCTTGCTGTGTGCGCCTCATTAATTCCCATCTCCATGCCTTAACTACTCCTGCACCTTGTATCTGGCTTGTCATCTCTACCCCACTGCCTGCTGATCAGTATCCTAGGCACTATTTGATAGGCCTCCTGGGGTCACACAGCCTCCTAGAGACTACTAGCCCCACCAGGAACAGAGAGCTAGTGATACACGTGTACCTGTCCTGTACAGAAAGGTCTTCTTACTCCTACTTTAACATTTATTCAAGACGGAGAGAAACAATAATACGAAGGTGGAGAAAACATGAAAAAAATAAAGCAATGAACTTAAAAGAATGAAATGTGAGTGAAAACTTGGTTATTTTTCTTCACAATGGCTCTTACTCTGAATTGAATATTTGTAGACATTTTCTTAAAAATGGTGAGTCTGTCACTTCAAGAGACTCAAATGAAAGTATTTGTTGCCAATGATAAAATTCAAGAAAATATTAGTAATATGCCTAACAGATTCTCATTTGTTAAAAACTTTTTGGAGGAGAAAAGTGAAACAATGACAAATATTCTTCTATTTTTTTCTTGCTTTTGATATTTATAATAATGTGCCAACATTTGTAAGATCTGTATAACTCAGTGAACCAATAGTTTCCAAATGACTGATGCATGATGTTAAATAATCACATCTAGATGAGAGGGAAAGAGAAATCAATGGATGCTAAAGTAACCAAGCATTTAAATTTCACTGACATTAAAGAAATTACTTTTTCTTGAGTTTTGGCATCATATCAAAGAAGAATATCTACAATTTTCTGGAAAACACTACTAAGATATTTCCACCTTTTCCAATTTTATATCTTTGTGAGACTAGATGTTCTTTATATAAATCAACCAAATACACACATTCACACACCCGTGACAGGCTGAATGTTGTTGTGGTTCAGATACTAAGTCGTGGCCAACTCTTTGCAACCCCAGGGACAGCAGCACACCAGGCTTCCCTGTCCTTCATCATCTCCCGGAGTTTGCTCAAACTCGTGTCCATCGAGTCAGTGATGCCATCCAACCATCTCATCCTCCATCGCCCCCTTCTCCTCTTGCCCTCAATCTTTCCCAGCATCAGGGTCTTTTCCAATGAGTCAGTTCTTCGCATCAGGTACCCAAAGTATTAGCACTTCAGCTTCAGCATCAGTCCTTCCAGTGAATATTCAGTGTAGGAATGAGAATCCAGTTCTCCTCTACTAAATCATACATTAGGGGTTATTACAAAAATCTCTAATTTTTGTTTTGGACGATATAGTTCTTTTTTTCCCTTAAACTGTTGTTTCCATGTAATGACTGTTTGTTGCTATTTTAATTCAATTCATAAATGCTTTTACAACTCACCAGCTTTAATTTCAAACACAATAAGTATCGACAGATATGACTAATAAAACAAAAACTCTTTAAAATTCTTATGTTTGTTACCCAGTGTAAAGGGGTCCTAAAACCAAGAAGTTTGAAAACCATTGTGTCCAAGGACAGCAGATCAACAAAATGAAAAGAAGTCTCCAAAGATGGTGTGGAGCAGAGATCATGTGGGTGGCAGGGAGGGAAGATAGTGGCTAGAAGGGAGCACAAGGGGAGCTTCTTGCTCCAGGTGTTGGAAAAATGAGCATGTTATACTGTGGAGAGTCATAAAGTTGCCCAGTTTTGGTACCTATCTTTTACTTCAATAAGATAGATTAAAAAAAAATACTGGGCACTTCAGCTTGATATTTCTTATCTACAAAATAAGACTTGCTTTTTAATATGTTATGTAGTCACCTTGTCTGTGTATTCTATCTTCAAACCCATAATAGGCTACATTATATGAATCATGAATCCGAACATATTAAGTAGAGACAGTCCTATGTTTCCTGAACTCCTAAACTTCCAGTCATTTTCTGTCTAGATTGGCCATAAATGGCTATAGAAAACACATTTTCCATGAGGAACATGTTAGAAGGAAAAATTGTATCATGCTATCATTATTTGAGAAAGCTGCAAGAAAACACAAAATTCAGATACTTGCAAAGCAGCCAGATCTCTGTAACATTCAATTATGTGACTGGAGAACACCACATTTTTTGAAAGGCAGGGGAATCTAGAAATAGAGAAATAAGAGTTCCTTAATTTCCCAATTGCTGCAATCACTGAAAGAACACATGATGAGGAAGAGAGAGCCAGAAAGGACAGAGTGGCTCCTCTGTATGGCCCAGTCTCCTGTCACCCAGCTGAGAGACAGTGGCTAAGTCAATTTGCCCATCTGGTTGCTCATGTGTGAAACTAGGAGACGGCGTAATTTCTATGATCCCTCAAGCCCTAAATTTCACCATTCTCTCTGACTCCCTTTATTTCCCCCAAAGACAAAAGTCTCAGTTTCCTGTGTGTGCTCTAATCTTGTTTCAAGCTCTGACACCCCATTAATGAAAATGCAGTATCAGAAGGAAATCCTGTTTTCCTCTTCAAAGGGACTCCAGCTTTCCACTGCAATTTAGACAGTTTGAATCACTGACAAAATTTAGTCACTCTTATTAAACACAATATAATAAAAAGCTCATTTTGCCCAATATCATTATATGTGAATAAAAGTCATAAAGTGAGAAATTACTTTTTAGTGTGTCCTCTATCTGTGAAACTCAAGTTTTATATTATGTTTGGTATTGACGATTAAAATTTTCTAAATTAAACACTGATGAAAATTTGATGATGATATTTTAATTTAGGAAAATAATTAGTCCCTTTCCTTATAGTCACTTTCATATATTAAAATTCAGAAGGGAATTCACAATTCAGTTTACCATTACTCATTACTAATAGGACAAATGATCAAACTATATCCTTTAAATGAGTGGTACATCCTTATATATTATTTATCTTCTAATTAGGATAGAGAAATTATCCTTTGAGTTGCTGAGTTAATTACAAAGAAGAATTGATCCTTATGCAGTTTAGTTTCTGATTTTAATCAAGCCTGTTTTCCTGTCTTCCCAGCTTCTGATCTTATAAAGATACATAATTATTTTGAGGGGGAGGGGAAACCGAAAGATACAAATCTGGTAGATTAATGCAATTGAGTTACATCAAGGGGCTGAACCAGCAATACAAAAGTGGTTTGCTGAATAAAAGATAAAGCTTTCCTTTAGATGAATAAAGAGAGCTTTTAAAAATCAATGAGGTGAAAAGGCCGGATGATTAATGAAATCGGCATGATACTGAAAATGAAATCTTGAACTATCATTGTTGTTTAGTTGCTAAGTTGTGTCCAACTCTTCTGCAACCCATGGACTGTAGCCCGCTAGGCTCCTCTGTCCATGGGATTTTCCAGGCAAGAATACTGGAGTGGGTTGCCATTTCCTCCTCTAAAATTATCTTTATGTGGAAGCAAAAACAAGATGGCCAAGTAGTCATGGTATATTCCTGACCAACCTGTCTATGGAAATAGAACCCACCTTCCTTTTTACATTCTGTTGTATCCATATATCTTGGAGATATTGCAGGTTCAGTTCCAGAGCAAGGAATAAAGCAAGGCACATGAAGTTTTTGGCTTTCCAGTGCGTATAAAAGTTATGTTTATACTATACTATAGTCTATTAAGTATATAATAGTCTTATGTCTAATACATTATGTGAGCCTTTTGTGAGTCATACTCTTTTTATTCTGGAAGGGCCTTGCCTCCAGGTTGATTGCTGCTGACTGATCAGGGCATGGTGGTTGCTGAAGGCTGGTATGGCTATGGCAATTTCTTAAAATGAGACAACAATGAAATGTGCTGCATCAACTGCGCTTTCCTTGCATAAACAACTTCTCTATAGTGTACAGCGCTACACTACATTTTGATAACATTTTACCCAGAGTAGAACTCCTTTTAAAATTGTAGTCAGTCCTCTCAAATTCTGCCACTGCTTTATTAACTAAGTTTGTGTAATATTTTAAATCCTTTGTTGTCATTCCAACAACCTTCATGGCATCTTCACTGAGTATTTTCCATCTCAAGAAAGCACTTTCTCTGCTCACCCTTGAAAAGCAACTCTTCATCCATGAAGGTTTATTCATAAGATTGCAGCAGTTCAGGCACATCTTCAGGCTTCACTTCTAGCTCTCCTCCCATTTCCACTATATCTGCAGTGACTTCCTCCACAGCAGTCTTGATTCCCCTCAAAGTCATCCATGAGGGATAGAATCACCTTCTTCTGAACTCCTGTAAAGATCTATATTTTGACCTTTCCTCCATGGGTCATAAATGTTCTTGATGACATCTAGAATGGTGAGTCCTCTCTAGAAGGTATTCAATGGACAGTTTTGCACAGGTCCATATATGGCACCTTATAGCCTTACAAAATGTATTCCTTAAATAACATTTGAAAGTCAAAATTACTCCTTAAACCATGGGCCACAGTATGGCTGTTGTGTTAGCAGGCATGAAAGCAACATGAATCTCACTGTACATCTTCCCTGGAGCTCTTGGGTGATGAGGTGCATTGTCAGTAAGCAATAATAATTTGAAAGGAATCTTTTTTTTTTTTTTCCTGAGCAGTAGGTCTCAACAGTGGGCTTAAAATATTCAATAAACCATGCTGTAAATTGGTGTGCTGTCATTCAGGTTTTGTTGTTCCTTTTAAAGCACAGGCAGAGAAGATTTAACATAATTCTTAAGGGCCTAGGATTTTAGGAGTGGTAAATGAACACTGGCTTCAACGTAAAGTCACCAGCTGCATTAGCCTCTAACAAGAGAGTGAGCCTGTTCTTTGAAGCTTTGAAACCAGGCATTGACTTCTCCTTTCTATCTATGAAAGTCCTAGGTAGTATCTTCTTCCAGTATAAGGCTATTTTATTCACATTTAAAATCTATCAATCATTTAGGGTAGCCACTTTCATCAACTATCTTAGCTGGATCTTCTGGGTAACTTGCTGCAATATCAGCACTGTATTAGCACTTTCTGGTTCACCCTGCACTTTGATGTCATGAAGACGGCTTCTTCCCTTAAATCTCATGAACCAAACTCATGAGCTGCAGACTCTTCTACTGCAGCTTTCTTACTTCTCTCAGCCTTCACAGATTTGAAGATAGTCAAGACCTTGCTCTGGATTAGACTTTGGCATGTGGGAATATTGTCACTGGTTTGACCTTCTCTCCACACCACTAAAACTTTTTCCATGTCAGCAATAAATTGCTTCACTTTCTTTCTGTGTGTTCACTGGAGTACCACTTTTAATTTCTTTCAAGAACTTTTTCTTTGCATTCGTAACCTGGCTGTTTGGTGCCAGAGTCTTGTCTTTGGTCTTAGTTTTCAACATAGCTACCTACCTCACTAGGCTTAATCATTTCCCACTTTTGATTTAAAATGAAAGATGTACAGCTCTTCTTTTCAGTGGAACATTTAGAGGCCATTATAAGGTTATTGGGCTTCCCAGGTGGCACTAGTGGTAAAGAACTTGTTTGCCAATGCAGGAGACATAAGAGACGCAGGTTCAATCCCTGGATTGGGAAGATCCCCTGGAGTACGAAATGGCACCCCACTCCAGTACTCTCGCCTGCAGAATCCCATGGACAGAGGAGCCTGGCAGGTACAGTCCATGGTATCACAAAGAGTTGGACACAACTGAAGCAACTTAGCACGCATAAGGTTATTAATTGCCTTAATCTCAATGTTGTCATGTCTCAGGGAATGGAGAGGGAAAGGAGAATAGGAAAGAGCCTGTCAATGGAGCAGTCAGAACACACACAACATTTATCAATGAAGCCTGCTCTCTTATGTGGGTATAGTCTATGAATCCCTAAAACAATTATACAATAGTATCATCGAAGATAACTGATCACAGGTCAGCATAACTAATGTAATAATAATGAAAAAGTTTGAAATATTTTGAGAATTACCCATTTGTGACACAAACTTGTTTAATTTGTGACACAGAGGCACAAAGTAAGCAAATGCTGTTGGAAAAAATGGTGCCAATAGACTTGCTCGACATAGGGTGGCCACAAACCTTCAATTTATAAAAAAGAGAGCATCTGCACACAATAAAACAAAGTATGCTTGTACCTGTCAAGTGCTTCTTTGTTCTGTTTACCTCAAAACCTATGAATTTCTGAGTTCACAGATGTCTACACTATTAACCCATCAGTGTTTCCTTTCTTGTAGTTTGATTCATGCTGTCATGAGGTTATATTTGTTACTTGCCAAATGCCTGATTCTTCAAGCACATACACTATCAGTTAGAGAACCTGCCTGTGTAAATGAGTGAAAAATAAGGTTATTTATTGTACTAGGAATTGGCAGTGCAGAAAAAGGCCATGAAGTTGAACCAAGCTGGAGCCATCTGTCTCCAGGCAAAGGCATACAAATGACTTCATGACTTCAGTCCACAGTTCCAGGCACTACAACATCGAAAACATGCATGAGCCAATCTTTAAATGGGAAACAGCCACAGACAATGAAATTTTACTTGCTCCAAAACAAACAATTTTAGTAATTGAGCTGAGAAGACACATTATTCTGTTATCATTGGGAGGTATTATCTAGAAGACTTACACCAAGCTGAAGAGCAATTATCCTTTAATGAATGCATCATTGAGTTAAATGACAATGGTATTTTGGCTCTTCAATCAAAGTTCCAAAAATACTCTAATTGGAGGGCTTTTGCCACTATAAGCATATCGTGTATTCTATAGGGTGGGGCTTCCCAGATGCCGCAGTGGTAAAGAAACCACCTGCCAATGCAGCAGATGCAAGAGACACAGGTTCAATTCCTGGGCTGGGAAGATCCCGTGGAGGAAGAAATTGCAACCTGCTCCAGTATTCTGGAAAAGTCTGTGGTCAGAGGAATCTGGCAGGCTACAGTCCATGAAGCTGTACAAAGTCGAATGCGACTGAGCACATATATGCATGCTTCAGGGTATCTCATTTTGGAGTGCTTAAATATAACCAGGGACCAGTTCTATGAACACATGGTTTATAAACTGAGTGAGAAGCCATCAATTTACCTTCTGATTCTAGAGCATACATTCTGGGGAAAAATGACCCATTTTTTACATACCACTGGTTACAAATAGAAATGAAATACATATCTTCCCTAACAGTATTCTAAAAGGCTTGTGTTACGCGTATTGTTCCAGGGAACAAAATGTAAACCAAGATAGAAACTGTAACATCAAATTGCTTTATAATGAGATTGACTATCATTTTGTCCCTGGAAAAACTAAAAGGACACCCAAGGAGAGGAAAATTACATTTAGTTCAAACAGAAAGTAATCAAAAACTGTCTAAATATAGGGAAAGTTGGCATCTGTAACAAGCTCCAACAGTAATAAGAGGGAATAGAAGGGAAGATCAGCTGTACTATGGATTTCCTTAGTTTAGGTTTATATTTCTCTAAATAACACCACTTTAATAGTGGTATAAAAATAAACTGCTGAGACAATTAAATGCCGGGTATATTCTTATTATTTATCCTGCAATAACATTCACTTATCCAGCACCTGCTCTGTGCCAGGTCGTATCCTAGGGACTAGGGATTTAGGAGTGAACAAAACTAACAGAAAATCACTGTTTCTGCAGAGTTTATTTTCTGGTGGAGGATACTGTAAAGAAGACAAATAAGGAAAAATATGTACTATGTTATATATGGTGAAGGCTCAGAAGAGAAAATCCAGCATGAAAGGGATACATCAATGCAAATCAGTCATAATTGTGTGCATATATATATATATATCCCCTCCCTGTTGAGCCTCCCTCCTCTCCCTATCCCACCCCTCTAGGCCATCACGGTGCTGCAGGTGGGGCTCCCAGTGTTATACTACAACTTTCCACCAGGTTATCTATTTTACATATGATAGTGCGCATATTGTCAATGGTACTTTCTCAATCTCTCTTACCCTCTTCTTCCCCACTGTGGCCACTAATCTGTTCTCTACATCTATGTCTCTATTTCTTCTCTGTAAATAGTTTCATCAGAACAATTTTCTAGACTCCACATGTATGCATTAATATACCATATCTGTTTTTCCCTTTCTGACTTACTTCACTTTGTGTCCCAGGATCTAAGTTCACCTACCTCACAAGAACTGATTTGAATTTGCTCCTTTTTATGGCTGAGTAATATTCCATTGTATTTATGTACCACACCTTCTTTATCCATTCATCTGTTGGATATCTAGGTTGCTTCCATGTCCTGGCTATTGTAAATAATGCTGCAATGAACACTGGGGTATGTTCAGCTTTTAACTGGTAATAACTTTACCACTGCTTCCCAAATCTATCAGTCTGTAGGTCATTTTTGTGAGCATTAAAGTTGCATCCTTAGGGATGGTCCTGGCTAATTCCATTTAGGACTTTGCTGAAAAGAGCACTGAAATGGGAGTGATGTAATGATGGGGGAGGGACAGTTACAGAGACCCAGATCTTCAGCAAGGGTGGCATTCTTGGGAAAGTTAGAGAATGAAAAAAAAAAAAACTGCAGATAAATTCAATGTTTTACTGCATGGACCTGCTTCCTCATTTAAATTGACACGTTGTCAGCTGTAAAAATAGTGAGATTTTCTGTTTCCATTCTCTGCTCTAAAAAATGGCCATGACGATTATTGTACTAGGTTTTATGAAACTGAAGATATATAGAAGCAATAATTTTATTTATTTATTTATTTTTATTTTTAAATTTATTTATTTTTTATTTTACTTTACAATTCTGTATTGGTTTTGCCAATATGAGAGAAGCAATAATTTTAAAAGAAAAAACATCTTAGGAATGGAAGTCACTGATTTTATTCCTTAGATGACCTGCATCACAACATACTGTGATAACAGAAGACAACAACAAGTAAGTAATACAGAAGTCAATTCATTGAAGACATCAAACTAGGAGTATAATCAGAATTGTGAAGCTGTGTTTTTTACACTGAAGATACTACATGATAAATACTTAATTTTTCAATACTGTCTGCTTGACCCATGTATTTAATCATTCTGGTCTTTAAAATAAAATCTATTGTTCCTACACCACCCATTCTCCTCATACAATCACATATGTTGATCCAGACCTCTTATGACAATTTCCCATTTTATGTTTCAGAATAATCCCGAAGCAGATGACTTAATGCAGTGGCTGTTATTTCTGGGAAATACGTTAAAGGGAATAAGCTCTGTTAATCAAATGCTGCAATTACATGAGGGAAATAATCAGAATCACTTTTATTTTTTAACCTATGGACTCCTGGTATCAATTCCAGACTTACTAGGTCATAAGACAGAATGTTTGTGAGGGGTGGCAGTTAGTGACCAGTTATGTGTACTGGGCTCAGTTATGTTATAAGTTCCCTGGGTGATTCAGATCTGCAGGATTAAAACTACTGCACTGAGGTAAGCTGCTGAAACCTACAAAGTGAAAGACAGTGAAGTCGCTCAGTCGTGTCCAACTCTTTGCGACCCCATGGACTGTAGCCCATCAGGCTCCTCCATCCATGGGATTTTCCAGGCAAGAGTGCTGGAGTGGATTGCCACGTCCTCCTCCAGGGGATCTTCCCGACTCAGGAACTGAACCCGGGTCTCCCGCATTGCAGGCAGACGCTTTACCGTCTGAGCCACCAGGGAAGCCCCTACAAAGCCTACAGCAAATAACGTGCCAAGTGAGGAATTCTGCAAAAAAGCAGTTTGTCTCCACCTGCTTCATCTGCTCTGCATGTTCCCACCTCTCTGTGAAGAATGGTGTTAAGGTTCTAAGTACCTCACATAACTTGACAAGTAGGGGAGTAGAAAGTCACACTAGCTTGGTGATTTTACTGTTTATTTTAGTAAAGATACTTTCCAGAATGGCAACCATATAGCACAGGTATCTTGGACATGAAAGAGACACCCAATAGGACCAGTGATAATAGGCTTATTCTGCCCATTACAAAGACAGTTTTATCTATCCTGAGCACTTGCTTATACCAATGTTACTCTCCCATTTCTTCCTTAGTGGTAGAAGGCCAATTTTAAATTGAGCACATTGTCTCTTAAATAAACAAAGAGATACTTCTCAGCTTTCTTGCAGCTAAGTACTAGCTGTGTGTCTCAGTTCTGATCTATGAAGTAAAATGGTATGTGAGATGTTCATAAAGGCTACGTAATGAGAGATGACTCAGCTGGCAAACAACTTTTTACCTATTCAGCTCTCCTTCTTTGGGGAAATTGTTTCACTGAAGTGATGGCTGGAGTTTCAGCAGCCATTTTGTAACAGGAAGTAATCTTCAAGATAGAAGCTATGTATTAGCATCCTGGAGCAAAAAGATAGAATATCCCTGTATCCTAAATGATGGGGCCATCATTTCAGATGCCAACTGCCTGCCTCCCTCCAGACTTATTTTACATGAGAAATAAACTTTTTCCTTATTTAAGCCACTATTATGATTATTATTAGCTATATGCACCAAAGCTAAGCTTAACTAATATCATAAAAAGGAACACCATGGGACATATAAAGTCAAGGAGAGATTTCAATGGTGTATAGAACCCATCCTGTGAATTCTTAATATACTGATTATTGCTGAAGCAATTATCTAAAATAATTTACCTAATCTTGGTGTATCAAAGAATAACTAGTACAAGTTAACAGTGCTAAACTTGATAAAAGAGTAGAATTGAAAGTGGAGAGCAGGAGATGAACTAGAGAGCCAGGTCACAGAAACAGTCACTGGCATATGCTATCTTGCTGACCATCGAGTAGGAGATAAAGAGGAAGTGAAGATGACCCCAAGATCTCCAGCTTGATTGACTGCTGCAGATAGTAATGCCCATAAATAAGACGGGGAATGCCACAGGAGGAGTAAAGAGGAAAGGAAGAGCATGAGCTTGGTGCTGACCTTGAGGAGCTTTTGAAATGCTTATGGATACAAATGCAAAGTCTAGGAGAAAGTTAGAAAACAATCTAGGAATTCAGGTTCACTTGCTATTCTGCTTTTGAGAAACATCTGATGATTCCACACCAATTACTCAATGAAGCCCAAGCTCCCTACTTTCGAGGCCATTTATGACCTGGCTTCAACCTAGCTTTTAAAATCTCTATCTCTTTGCCCACAAGGCCCCACCAAAAACAAATGCAAGCCTTATGTTCAAGTCACATGTAACTTCATGGTTTTGCTCAAACATGCTTCATAGAAGTTCATGCATATTCCTTTCACAAGAAACATAATCCACCTTGCTACAAATATCTCTTTACCTGTCTGCCTCCCACATGGGACAGAACTATGAGAGGACCTCACCAACTATCTTGGATAGAGCACATTGAGAGATAAGGGCTCCAATACCTGCTTCATTAACAGAAGCTCACGCAGCAAGCATCCGTGTTTTTGCTTACTCTGCTTCCCTTATCTGGGACACAGAAAGGAATCAATGATGACCCAGAGTAATCAGGGCTGGGCCAATAATACAGTGGTGTCTTTTATCTGCTGAGATCAGATTAGAAAAGGATAGGAAAAAAAATGCCCAACAGCTAGCAGGAGTAGGGGAATTTTATATAAAGAGGAAACAAACACACTCGAGTCTCTGATAACTTTTACTTCATGTGGCAAAAGCCATCCAGAGCACGGGATGGATAGTTCATGTTTAGTATAGGGAGACGGAAGAAAGACAAGGGAGAAAGCACCAGAGTGCTCAAGAGGAGGAGTGGGTTGGATCCTGAAAAGCGTGGTAGGAAACCTCCACAGGCCACCAGAGCACAATAGCCACTTCACTCAGAAAACCAGTCCCGTCAGCAGAACAGGGATACGCCCTCCCCTCAGTGGTCTGCAGCTGCGCTTGTGAGCCTGACAAAGCTCACTGTTAGGAAAGGTCTGGAGCGTTCTTACTGAAAGGTTTTACACCTGCCACTAGGGCATCTGCCAATAACAGGAACCTAGGGTTTGACCTGGAGAAGGCGATGGCACCCCACTCCAGTACTCTTGCCTGGAAAATCCCATGGGCAGAGGAGCTGATTATTGTACTAGTTATTCTTTGATACACCAATCGTAGGCTGCAGTCCATGGGGTTGCTGAGGGTTGGACGCGACTGAGCGACTTCACTTTCACTTTTCACTTTCATGCATTGGAGAAGGAAAGGGCAACCCACTCCAGTGTTCTTGCCTGGAGAATCCCAGGGACGGGGGAGCCTGGTGGGCTGCCGTCTATGGGGTCGCACAGAGTCGGACACGACTGAAGCGACTTAGCAGCAGCAGCAGCAGGGTTTGACCTCTGAGTTGGGAAGATTCCCTAGAGGAGGCAATGGCAACCCACTCCAGTATTCTTGCCTAGGAAATCCCATGGACAGAGAAGCCTGCTGGGCTACAGTCCATGGTTTCCCAGAGTCAGACGTGACTTAGCGGCTAAACAACAACTGGCTGAAAGAAACCACTGTATAGAATCCAGAAGCCTTTTAATATAATATAAAACATAATGAAGTATGTGAAATGTATTGGCTACAAAATGATTTAAGTTGGTAAGAAAAAACATATTTTAATTAGCAAAAAATAAAAGAACCCCAAAGTCAGGTTTATAGGACTATGAGCAATTGCATTCATTTTTTAAAAATAAAGCATTGAATGGTACACCGAGACTCAAAGATCTCAGCCAAAAATAATTATTACTGAGAATCTGTTGACTGTAATAATCTGTCCTGATGTGTTGCCAACTGTTTTATTAGAGAACAGAATATTCTTATGTAAAAGACAGCAATATAACTGTAAGTCAATCAATTTGCATAAATCTTTTGGTTAAAAATAATCTAAAATCTATATCCATTGATCTTTAGCAATGTAATCCAAAAAGATAGAAAAAAATAACCCCAAAGGCACTGTGAATGTAACATTTTCCATCAAGCATGGCTGCATGTAGCAATCTTTGCAGACATTTGTGTTGCATCCCATCTTGTTACTTTGTGTACTGGCTCTCCACAGGGATTCTGGTTTTCAAAGGTGCTAGTAATTCTCAGCTAAATATTCCCAGTAACTTTGTGCTGCATGCCCTGAATGCATGCAAGAAAGACAAAATCTAACTCTAAATCTGTGGAGTGAAAATGTTGGGATTAAATTCACTCTAGGGAAACAATAACCCTCTGAACTAAAGAATAACTGGAAATACAAGCAGTAGGTAAGAACTGTCAAGTGTCTTCCTGAAACCTTAAATGTGGAGAAAGATTTTGTCAGGGATGAAAAATGGGGAGCACTGTCCTCCTTTTCACTCACTGCCCATAACTTATAAATTATGGCCTGTCTACAAATAATGCATTTAGTACTTGGGAAATTATTTAGAATTAATAGGCATCACGATTCTCCAGCTGATAGTCTAGCAGGTAATCTTACATGCTTAACTGAAATGACTTTTTAATCTTTATTTCACTTCAAAACCATAATTAAGGATATTAATGATAGAAATTTTAAATAAGCATTTTCCTAGAACGTTCACTGTTGTGATACAACTATACTTGAATTTGATTTAGTTTCTCCTTTTCCCTTTTCTTCTTGAGTCACATCTGCCTTCTCTCAGGATATAGATACCCCAGAGCTGCTGATGCGGCAAAGCAACTCAGACTGCCCTGACTGCATAGGATCCTTGACCCCTACCTCCATTCCAGATAGGAATCCCCTACAGATTTATTTAGGGGCTTCTCAGTTGGCTCAGATGGTAAAGAATTCGCCTGCAATGCAGGAGACCTAGGTTCAGTTGCTGGGTCAGGAAGATCCCCTGAAGAAGGGAATGACTACCCACTCCAGTATTCTTGCCTGGAGAATCCCATGGATAGAGGAGCCTGGCAGGCTACAGTCCATGGGGTTGCAAAGAGTTGGACACAACTGAGTGACTAGCACTTTCACTTTTGGGGGGCTTTCACTTTCAGGTGGCACAGTGTAAAGAATCCTCCTGTCAGTGCAGGCGCTGAAGGACACGGGTTCTATCCCTAGGCTGGGAGGAGGAAATGGCAACCGATTCCAGTATTCTTGCCAGGATAGTCCCGTGGAGAGAGCAGTCAGGTGGGCTACAGTTCATGGGGTTGAAAACAGTTGGACATGACTGGATCACTGAGCATTCACATATTTAAACACATTATTTCTTTATTCAGTTACATGAAAATCAGGAGACAGTTCTAATTATTACACCTCTATCATTCAACATCAAATTTCAAAGGATCCAAGCATATACTGTAGGACAGAAGTGGTCAGTTTTGTAACTGCTTCTAGGTCAAATTTTTTTCCCACCATGCAACAAACTTACCTATTAAGAAAAAAAATGGCAGGGATAAATTTTTCTTTCAAATGGCTTCAGAACAAAACTGAAGCAAAAATGAAATAATGAAAAAAAATAACGTGATGGTGAAGACTCTTTGTGAAATCTCTAGAAAAAGTGGACACCCAAAGATAATGACAACATAGGTACGGTTTTACTCACAGAGAACACAGGCTAGTCAAAGACTTCCTTTTTATGAACATGTTTCAAAAGTCACAGATAAGGGTCAAGATATATTATGAACAAATTTTTCCTTACCGTATGTTTGGTTCATATTTGTTACAGAGGTTAGAACATAGTCTAAGAACATTCAGATAAACAATTTTAGATTTGTTCCAATCACACCCCTCAGAGGAGAAGAAAAGAAAATCAGAGAAAAGCTTTCCTATGATGAGGCATTATTAGTTACAGGTGAAAATATCACCAGTAACAGTCTAACAGGCAGAGATGGTTAGAAAGTAGGGGGTGGGGAACTCACTAGATGATAGCTGGCCAGCATGTGGTAACATAAAGAGGAGGGTCTCTCAAAACTCCTTTATCTGGGGGGAGGGGTGGAGGGAAGGGAGGAAGGTGAGGTTCTAGATTCCCTTAAATGTAGAAGTCTTAAGGGCAGAAGCCATAATCTGACTGAAGTGTCCTTAGAAACCAACCCGGTACTTCACACAGAAAGGCTGCTTAATAGATGCATTGAATGTTTTGCTGAGTGAATTTCTGAGCCAGCCATGTATACACATACAGAATTTTCATTTCTTTTTCACACATTGTCCATGCACAAGGATAAAGATCTCCATGCCCTGACAGTTGTACTAGCAATAGAAAGCATATGCTCACTCCAAGCAGAGCACGTCCACATTCTTATCCCATCTGACTTTTCTCCTCCATTAAACAGAACAAAAGCTGTTTTCTTGACTTCACGCCACAAGGCAAGACTCAGGTTTCACTCTGGCTCTTTACGAGCATATTCCATACAAAGAAAAGGGCATTCAGCTCTTCATCTAAATGTTCTCGCATGTGGGTGTTTGTCTTAACTCTATGTTGATGCTCAGGCTGTACTAATTATTGCGCCAGGCACCAGGGACGTTATAATGAACAAGCCAGGCAAAGAGTTCACAGCTCAAGGGACTTTTTAGAAAAAAAAAAAAACAGACAATATAGTAAGATAGTATTAGAGTAACATTAGGTACCAGGAGGAGTGATGACATTGCATACGTTGGAGAGATGGGAAATGGTAGTGGGAGTTAGTATTAATCTTTCCTTCATTTATACATCTTATGATAATTTCACTAATTAAAATAGAAATTTTAAAGTAACGTGATTGACAATATATATTAGCTTGATGCTATTATTTAAAATAGTGCACATGTATGGAAAAGACAATGGCACCCCACTCCAGTACGCTTGCCTGGAAAACCCCATGGACAGGGGAGCCTGGTGGGCTGCCGTCTATGGGGTCACACAGAGTTGGACACGACTGAAGTGACTCAGCAGCAGCAGCATGCTATTTGTGCATAAAATATCTTCCATACACACAAGAAGTACTTAAAAAACTGAGGGAAGGAATTAGTGGAGGGTAGACGGAAGGAGCTTTTCATCTTTATGCTCTTCTATACCATTTGAATGTCTTCCATGTGCATGTGTAATATGAAGCAAAAAATGACTTTTAAATGTGGAATGAAATTAAAAAGAAAATTAGTGACAGATTGAAGGCAAGGGTGACAAAATCATTATGATAAATCAAAGGTGGGTTACAAACATGATTATTAGCTTTCCAGTGATCAACTTCTTGGAAGAAAAGCTCTGACAAACCAAGACAGCATTTTAAAAAGCAGAGACCTTACTTTGCTGACAAATGTCCATCTAGTCAAAGCTATGGTTTTTTTTCGTGTATGGATGTGAGAGTTGGACCATAAAAAAGGCTGAGTGCTAAAGAATTGATACCTTTGAACTGTGGTGTTGGAGAAGACTCTTGAAAGTCCCTTGGATTGCAAGGAGATTCAACCAGTCCATCCCAAAGGAAATCAATCCTGAATATTCATTGGAAGGACTGATGCTGAAGCTGAAGCTCCAATACTTTGGCCACCTGATGCGAAGAGCTGACTCGTTAGAAAAGACCCTGATGCTGGCAAAGATTGAGGGCAGGAGGAGAAGGGGACGACAGAGGATGAGATGGTTGGATGGCATCACCGACTCAATGGACATGAGTTTGATCAAGCTCCAGGAGATGGTGAAGGACAGGGACGCCTGGCGTGCTGCAGTCCATGCAGTTGCAAACAGTGGGACACAACTGAGCATCTGAACAACAACAACAAGGGATCAACTCAGAAGGGTAAAGTTTACAAGGTCGAGGAAATAAAGGCAGAGTAATTTGCTCAGGGAATTTATGAATTCTCATTATTAAGAAATGAGACGAATTTCTCCTAGGAGTCCTCATGAGGAAGATGCTGTGTGACACCCAATATATAGATATGCTTATAATATCCACAGTGACAGATTTCATCAGGCTTCTGCCTATAATGATCCCTAACAGAAGTGGATGGCAACACACCAAAGCATTTGTGTAATTCACAAAAGCATTTCTGAAGGGGGCCAGTTCAGACTAAAAGCTCTGGATAAAGATGGCCTGAGTTCAAATGACAGTCCCACCACATAATCTTCTATAAGAACTTAAACAAATAACTTCACGTTTCTGTACCTCAGTTTCTTCATCTGCCCCATAAGGTTATGTGAGGAATAAAGGAATGAGTACATACTTAAACTTTAGCAAATACTCAATCCACATTAGCGATTTCCATGCACATCCCTGAATTTTCTCTCACCTAAACCTTTAATAGGGCACTGAGCATGGCCAGTCCTGGGGGCTGTGGTCCTTGTCACGTGATGAGTACTTTTCAGCACACCAAGATGAAGGCAGCAGAGGTCTCAAGGTTCTACTGCATGGGACAGCTTAAATCTACTTCCCTGGGATCCCCTCTAGGATCCTGAAAGAGATAACTTCTTGCACAGAGTTGTTTATTTTCTTTTTACATTATCATTTAAAATGAGTGTAAACTATGGACTAGGCATTATTCATTCAATTTTAATAATAAGGCTCTTGTGTGTGTGTGTAAGTGCACGCTCAGTCATGTTCGACTCTTTGCAACCCCATGGACTGTAGCCTGCCAGGATCCTCTGTCCATGGAATTCTCCATGAAAGAATACTGGAGTGGGTTGTCTTTTCCTTCTCCAGGGGATCTTCCCCACCGGGGGACTGAACCTGCATCTCTTGTGTCTCCTGCACTGGCAGGTGGGTTCTTGATCAGCTGAGCCACCAGGGAAGCCCAATAAGGCTCTTAAGTAGATCCAATCATCATCTAATTTTACAGATAAGGAAACAGGCAAAGAGAAGGTAACTTATGTCACACATGCGATAAATGGCAGAACCAAGACTCCATCTGGTCCAGCAGACTGGCTCACGCCTATTCTTGACTGTGGCATTGTATTATACCACATATTACATAGGTCAAAGTTACAAAACATCCATCACAAAATCAAGATGGCTTACTATGGAATAGCTTTACTTTCTGGCAAGATTTAAGCCCCTTCTATGTAATAAAAACATTAATACCAGGTAAAGGAATGCTTATTCCATATTTACGTTTGCTGGGCTGATGGTGATGGGGTAACAGTTGGAGCATGAGGTGGAGAAGGAACAGTTACTAATCACATCATGTCAAGATGAAGAGATATCAGGAAATGGCTCAAAGAAATGTCCAATTGCTCCAAGAGAAGACTGCTTCTATTGGCTCCACCTCTTATGACGTGCTTTAATGGCAAATCTGCTGCTACTGCTGCTGTTAAGTCGCTTCAGTCGTGTCCGACCCTGTGCGACCCCATAGACAGCCTCCCACCAGGCTCCCCCGTCCCTGGGATTCTCCAGGCAAGAACACTGGAGTGGGTTGCCATTTCCTTCTCCAATGCAACAAAGTGAAAAGTGAAAGTGAAGTTGCTCAGTTGTGTCCAACCCTTAGCATGGACTGCAGCCTACCAGGCTCCTCCGTCCATGGGATTTTCCAGGCAAGAGTACTGGAGTGGGGTGCCATTGCCTTCTCCGATGGCAAGTCTATATAAGAGCAAACAATATGGCGTGATCTGTTCATGCGGCTTGTTCCACAGCAGATCTCCATATTCAGCCTTTCATATCACTTCTGCCAGACTTCTTCTGAACGTTCAGTTCAGTCGCTCAGTCGTGTCCGACTCCTAATTACCCCATGAATTGCAGCACGCCAGGCCTTCCCGTCCATCAACAACTCCCGGAGTTCACTCAGACTCAAGTCCATCGAGTCAGTGATGCCATCCAGCCATCTTATCCTCTGTCATCCCCTTTTCCTCCTGCCCTCAATCCTTCCCAGCATCAGAGTCTTTTCCAATGAGTCAACGCTTTGCATGAGGTGGCCAAAGTACTGGAGTTTCAGCTTTAGCATCATTCCTTCCAAAGAAATCCCAGGGCTGATCTCCTTCAGAGTGGACTGGCTGGATCTCCCTGCAGTCCAAGGGACTCTCAAGAGTCTTCTTCAACACCACAGTTCAAAAGCATCAATTCTTCGGTGCTCAGCTTTCTTCACAGTCCAACTCTCACATCCATACAAGCTAGTGGAGGTGATGGAATCCAGTTGAGCTATTTCAAATCTTATAAGATGATGCTGTGAAAGTGCTGCACTCAACATGCCAGCAAATTTGGAAAACTCAGCAGTGGCCACAGGACTGGAAAAGGTCAGTTTTCATTCCAATCCCAAAGAAAGGCAATGCCAAAGAATGCTCAAACTACCACACAATTGCACTCATCTCACATGCTAGTAAAGTAATGTTCAAAATTCTCCAAGCCAGGCTTCAGAAAAATGTGAACTGTGAAATTCCAGATGTTCAAGCTGGTTTTAGAAAAGGCAGAGGAACCAGAGATCAAATTGCCAACATCCAATGGATCATGGAAAAAGCAAGAGAGTTCCAGAAAAACATCTATCTCTACTTTATTGACTATGCCAAAGCCTTTGACTGTGTGGATCACAATAAACTGTGGAAAATTCTGAAAGAGATGGGAATACCAGACCACCTGACCTGCCTCTTGAGAAACCTATATGCAGATCAGGAAGCAGCAGTTAGAACTGGACATGGAACAACAGACTGGTTCCAAATAGGAAAAGGAGTACGTCAAGGCTGTATATTGTCACCCTGCTTATTTAACTTCTATGCAGAGTATATCATGAGAAACACTGAACTGGAAGAAGCACAAGCTGGAATCAAGATTGCCGGAAGAAATACCAATAACCTCAGATATGCAGATGACACCACCCTTATGGCAGAAAATGAAGAGGAACTAAAAAGCCTCTTGATGAAAGTGAAAGAGGAGAGTGAAAAAGTTGGCTTAAAGCTCATTCAGAAAATGAAGATCATGGCATCTTGTCTCATCACTTCATGGCAAATAGATGGGGAAACAGTGGAAACAGTGTCAGACTTTATTTTTTTGGGCTCCAAAATCACTGCAGATGGTGACTGCACCCATGAAATTAAAAGATGCTTACTCCTTGGAAGGAAAGTTATAACCAACCTAGATAGCATATTGAAAAGCAGAGACGTTACTTTGCCAACAAAGACTTCTTCAAGAGGGGTTTAAAAGTCTAATAGGGTCTGAGGAACACAGTGTCAAAGTCCAGGTGCACTTTGGTCGCTAGGTATAAGTAATCTACATTCACAATGTGTCAGGCAAGCAGAGGGTGTACAATTTAGATATAATGTAGAATATGATAAAGGGGGAAAAGTTTACAATTTTAAGGGACTAGGAATGAATTAATGTACACATAGATACATGGCAAAACCACATGTGCCGATCTATCCTATCAGACTTGCTTGTAAAAGTAAATTCCTTGGGAACAGAGGTGGTTTTCTTCTTGTCCCTATAGACCTAGTATCAGTACAGTAAGTCTTCAATAACCGTTGGTTAAACTGAATGGATTGGGGCATCCTCATACTACTCCAGGTTGGGGAGTGGAGACAGGGAAATCATATCCTCATATAAATCATATCCTCATATAAATCATATCCTCATATAAATCATATCCCCATACTTCCTATGTTCTAAAGCAAAAAGGAATATCTTCTCAAGCAAATGTAAAGGTGTCTACAAAAGTATTTTGAAAGACTGAAATGGCATTGTTATTTTAAAATACAATCTACACCAACCACAATGAAATACCACCTCCCATGTGTCAGATGACTATCATCAAAAAGGCAACAAATAACAAATGTTGGCAAGGATGTCTCTATATCCCTCCCTTGGACACTGTTGATGGGATTGTAAGTTGGTGCAACTGCTATGGAAAATGGTGTGGAGGTTTCTCAAAAAATTAAAAGTAGAACTGCCACATGATCCAGCAATTTCACTTTGGGTATTTACCTGAAGAAAACAAAATCACTAACTGGAAAAGATACATGCACCCAATGTTCATCGCAGCATTAAATACAATAGCCAAGGTATGGATGAATGGATAAAGACGATGTGGGAAATATATGTAATGGAATAGTACTCAGCCACTAAAAAAAAAAGTACAACCATTTTAGACAACATGGATAAATCTACAGAATATTATGCTAAGTGAAAAAAACTACAACCATTTTAGACAACATGGATAGATCTAGAGAATATTATGCTAAGTGAAAAAAAAGTACAACCATTTTAGACAACATGGATAGATCTAGAGAATATTATGCTAAGTGAAATAAGTTACAGAGAGAAAGACAAACCACCATATGACTTCGTTTATAAGCGGAGTCTAAAAAAACAAAACGAAAAAGGACCCATAGACACAGAGAACACACGGGTAGTTGCCCAAGTGGAGGGGGGATGGGGTGGGCAAAATAGTTGGAGGGGATTGAGAGATACAATCCACCAGTTATAAAAGTAAATAAGCCATGAGGATGTACAGCACAAGGAATATGGTCAATAATATTGCAATAACTTTGAACAGGGACAGATGGTTACTAGACTTATCATGGTGATCATTTCATAATGTATACAAATATCAAATCACTAGGTAGTATACCTGAAACTAACATAGTATTGTATGTCAATATATTTCAATTTTTAAAAACCCATAATTTACAGCGAGGCAAGTTTCACATACATGAGTTAGTTCTCCAACATAATATCTATAATTGTTTTAAAATTCTTCCTGAGGTTTAAAAAAGATATGACACAAACCAATAAAGAATGTTTCTGTGATAATTTATATCATAGTCTTTTGTAGCATGTGAAGAACTCTTAGTAGAGGAAACAGCTATGGCAGCATGGACTTTTTTTTCCCCCAAACCTTGACCACTGTATCCAACAGATGGTTCTCCCAAAGATATCAGCCATTGGATGAGTCACTACCTGAGAAGTACCCCACACAGCTTACTGTTGAAAGGATGATCCCAGGAATATACACAGTATCACCCATACAGTTACTGACCAAGTCAGAAAACCCCACTATTAAGAATCCATTCCTTAAGGATAATACCATCTATTTAGTTTTAAAAAAGAAAAGAAAAGCCAATTGTCCTGAAGAGTAATACAAAACTCAAGAGTAATATAAAACCAGAACCTTCCTTAATGACAGT
The DNA here is from genome assembly GCF_014754425.2 of Oryx dammah. Lineage (NCBI taxonomy): Eukaryota > Metazoa > Chordata > Mammalia > Artiodactyla > Bovidae > Oryx > Oryx dammah. The sequence continues at coordinate 108,404,832 of NW_024070211.1, read as the reverse complement.
TGAAAGCAAGGCCTTATAGGAAATTTAAAAAAAAATTTTTTTAATGTAAGATTTAGGGAAGAAATGGATGACAACTGGCAGAGATCATATGTCTTGAATTTTCTTAATACATATATAGTCATCAAAAATTCTGCATTAATATTTTATAAACTATCAAAATGTCTTCAGAACTTCAACACACTAATATACAAGTTGTATTTTCCAGAACTGCCTACTGCATACATTTGTTGTTTTTAATTCATATATGTCCTATTTTTGGTTGGAAACATGTTCAGTGTCCTCAGAAGGCTAGGTATGGACCCAATACCTAGGAAAAGAAAGAAGAGCGCAGAAAAGAGAGATAAGATGACTCTAAAAGGTAGCTGTTCCTTATTTTTTTCCTGTCTGCACTGTTAATCATTTATGAAACCATTCACAGGGCAACCCTCTTCTGCATTTCCCCCTCGCCCTTCATCCTCTATTTCACATACAGCAATTCACTTAAAACAAACACACATCAGACAAGCCATACCCTTTTGGGACTTTCACATGGGTTACTGAAAAGATAAAATGGTAAAAGTGAAGTCACTTAGTCGTGTCCGACTCTTTGCGACCCTATGGACTGTAGCCTATCAGGCTCCTCCGTCCATGGGATTTTCCAGGCAAGAGTGCTGGAGTGGATTGCCATTTCCTTCTCCAGGGGATCTCCCTGACCCAGGAAATCGAACCCGGGTCTCCTGCATTGGAGGCAGACGCTTTACCATCTGAGCCACCAGGGAAGCCAAAATGATAAAGCGTTTACTTATTAAAAATTCCTTTCCACTAAACATAAACACTAGTTCATAACACAGCTTGCTCACATACTGAGGTTCAGAATAGCCATCCTAGGGAAACTCTGCCAATGTCCTGACATTTCCATTCAGAAAGTACAGTCAATTGCCTTAAGGACTGAGCATAAACTAAGATGTAATAAAAGCAGTGCAATGAGAATAATTCCCAATTCTCCTTCAATTATCTTAACCTATGAAATATAAATAGTATACAAATTTCTCTAAAAGTTCACAATACTATGATAACCCATACAAGTATGTATACAAGTACTGTCACAGATCAGTAACTAAAGTAAGTAAATAGCAGCAACTAAAATGAGTGACAGGTGAAAGAGCTGGCATCACATGGCTAAAAGAAATTCTTCGACATTAAGAAGTTTTTCTTGGAATTTTGCCTCTTCTTTCAGTCTTATTTTCTTAACTTCAACATTATGTACTTTGATTTTTCTTTTGATTCTATATTTTTTCAATTCTGAAAACACTGCTTATCCAGGTTGAGACAGGTTATTCCTTTTAATGTGTATATAACCACACGTCCAGGTCTTTCACCTGCTTCAAAAGAAAGAAAAACCCAAAGCCAGAGGAGTTCAGGATCTATCACGTAAAGTCATCTTCTATAAGTAGAACACACTATCAGTTCAGTTCACTTCAGTTCAGTCGCTCAGTAGTGTCTGACTCTTTGTGACCCCATGAATTGTAGCACGCCAGGCCTCCCTGTCCATCACCAACTCCTGGGGTTCACTCAAACTCACATCCATCGAGTCGCTGATGCTATCCAGCCATCTCATCCTCTGTCGTCCCCTTCTCCTCCTGCCCTCAGTCTTTCCCAGCAACAGAGTCTCTTCCAATGAGTCAACTCTTCGCTGAGGGGTGGTCAAAGTACTGGAGTTTCAGCTTTAGCATCATTCCTTCCAAAGAACACCCAGGGCTGATCTCCTTCAGAATGGACTGGCTGGATCTCCTTGCAGTCCAAGGGACTCTCAAGAGTCTTCTCCAACACCACTGTTCAAAAGCATCAATTCTTTGGCGCTCAGCTTTCTTCACAGTCCAACTCTCACATCCATACATGACCACTGGAAAAACCACAGCCTTGACTAGACGGACCTTTGTTGGCAAAGTAATGTCTCTGCTTTTGAATATACTATCTAGGTTGGTCATAACTTTTCTTCTAAGGAGTAAGCGTCTTTTAATTTCATGGGTGCAGTCACCATCTGCAGAGATTTTGGAGCCCAGAAAAACAAAATCTGACACTGTTTCCACTGTTTCCCCCATCTATTTCCCATGAAGTGATGGGACCGGATGCCATGATCTTCGTTTTCTGAATGTTGAGCTTTAAGCCAACTTTTTCACTCTCCTCTTTCACTTTCATCAAGAGGCTTTTTAGTTCCTCTTCACTTTCTGCCATAAGGGTGGTGTCATCTGCATATCTGAGGTTATTGATATTTCTCCCAGCAATCTTGATTCCAGCTTGTGCTTCTTCCAGCCCAGTGTTTCTCATGATGTACTCTGCATGTAAGTTAAATAAGCAGGGTGACAATACACAGCTTTGACGTACTTCTTTTCCTATTTGGAACCAGTCTGTTGTTCCATGTCCAGTTCTAACTGCTGCTTCCTGACCTGCATATAGGTTTCTCAAGAGGCAGGTCAGGTGGTCCAGTATTCCCATCTCTTTCAGAATTTTCCACAGTTTATTGTGATCCACACAGTCAAAGGCTTTGGCATAGTCAATAAAGCAGAAATAGTTGTTTTTCTGAAATGCTCTTGCTTTTTCGATGATCCAGCAGATGTTGGCAATTTGATCTCTAGTTCCTCTGCCTTTTCTAAAACCAGCTTGAACATCTGGAAGTTCACGGTTCACGTATTGCTGAAGCCTGGCTTGGAGAATTTTTAGTATTAGTTTACTAGCGTGTGAAATGAGTGCAATTGGTGTGGTAGTTTGAGCATTCTTTGGCATTGCCTTTCTTTGGGATTGGAATGAAAACTGACCTTTTCCAGTCCTGTGGCCACTGCTGAGTTTTCCAAATTTGCTGGCATATTGAGTGCAGCACTTTCACAGCATCATCTTTTAGGATTTGAAAGAGCTCAACTGGAATTCTATCACCTCCACTAGCTTTGTTCGTAGTGATGCTTTCTAAGGCCCACTTGACTTCACATTCCAGGATGTTCGGCTCTAGATGAGTGATCACACCATTGTGATTATCCGGGTCATGAAGATCTTTTTTGGACAGTTCTTCTGTGTATTCTTGCCACCTCTTCTTAATATCTTCTGCTTCTGTTAGGTCCATACCATTTCTGTCCTTTATCGAGCCCATCTTTGCATGAAATGTTCCCTTGGTATCTCTAATTTTCTTGAAGAGATCTCTAGTCTTTCCCATTCTGTTGTTTTCCTTGATTTCTTTGCATTGATCACTGAGGAAAGCTTTCTTATCTCTCCTTGCTATTCTTTGGAACTCTGCATTCACATGCTTATATCTTTCCTTTTCTCCTTTGCTTTTCGCTTCTCTTCTATTCACAGCTATTTGTAAGGCCTCCCCAGACAGCCATTTTGCTTTTTTGCATTTCTTTTCCATGGGGATAGTCTTGATCCCTGTCTCCTGTACAATGTCACGAACGTCTGTCCATAATTCATCAGGCACTCTATCTATCAGATCGAGTCCCTTAAATCTACTTCTCACTTCCACTGTATAATCATAAGGGATTTGATTTAGGTCATACCTGAATGGTCTAGCGGTTTTCCCTACTTTCTTCAATTTAAGTCTGAATTTGGCAATATGGAGTTCATGATCTGAGCCACAGTCAGCTCCCAGTCTTGTTTTTGCTGACTGTATAGAGCTTCTCCATCTTTGGCTGCAAAGAATATAATCAATATGATTTCAGTGTTGGCCATCTGGTGGTGTCCATGTGTAGAGTATTCTCTTGTGTTGTTGGAAAAGGGTGTTTGCCATGACCAGTGCGTTCTCTTGGCAAAACTCTATTAGTCTTTGCTCCACTTCATTCTGTACTCCAAGGCCAAATTTGCCTGTTACTCCAGGTGTTTCTTGACTTCCTACTTTTGCATTCCAGTCCCCTATAATGAAAAGGACATCTTTTTTGGGTGTGTGTTCTAAAAGGTCTTGCAGGTCTTCATAGAACCGTTCAACTTCAGCTTCTTCAGCATTACTGGTTGGGGCATAGACTTGGATTATTGTGATACTGAATGGTTTGCCTTGGAAATGAATAGAGATCATTCTGTCGTTTTTGAGATTGCATCCAAGTACTGTATTTTGGACTCTTTTGTTGACCATGATGGCTACTCCATTTCTTCTAAGGGACACAGTATGCAGAAGCCCAAACTCCATTTGAAACCCAAAACCCCTGAGAAAATTTGCAGGCAACTCCTAAATGTGCGTTTATTATACATATTTCTTGCTTTTCTCATAAGTCAACTCAGGATTATTGCTACCATTACCTTTGGGCAAATAACTGCTTTGTAATAAGAGATGGCCATCAACAAGGCTCTCTTTCTAATCCTCTGGTATCTGTTTAGGGAGAAAAGTCTTCTGACCTCAATAAGACTAACGAGAGACAAGAAACCCACAGCAAAGTTGGTAGTTTCCTCTTGGAAGCCAAAATTTACACTGCGCTTATGATTAAGGATAACGTACCTAGCTATGGTCTAGCAGCATGTAACACCCACCTTTAGGATGGGCAGGCTTAGGTTAAACCATTGTGCCTTGGTGTCTGAAGAAGGGACCTTGGTCACATTAATCTCGCTGGCCTTCAGATGCTTCATCTATCACAGAGCTCCTAAGATTATCAATAAGAATAGTTGTCTATGCTTTATAAAAGCAAATGTGTCCTGGGCTTTGCTGGCGGCTCAGTGGTAAAGATTCTCCTGCCAATGCAGGAGACACGGGTTTGATCAGTGATCCAGAAAGATCCCACGTGCTGTGGAGCAACCAAGCCCATGTGCCACAACTGCTAAGCCTGTGCTCTAGAGCCTGGGAGCTGCGACTACTGAGCCCACTCATCACAAGTACTGAAGCCTGTGTGCCCTAGAGCCTGTGCTCCAAAAGAGAAGACACCTCAGTGAGAAGCCTGCACGCGGCAACTACAGAGTAGCCCCCACTCTCCACAACTAGAAAAAAGCCTGGGTAGCAAGAAAGACCCAGCTAGAGTCAAAAATAAATGAAATTATTTTTTAAAGTAAATGTGTCCTGTAAAAGCATGAGCTAAGCATTGGGGTCATTACTTACTTCAAACATCAGGACTTGAAATGTCATGACATAAAATATACTTTCACATGAAATTCCATCACAGACTGATAGCTAGAGCACACTCAGAGCTGGTTTTGTACTGGTGTGGCCACCATGATTTATCCATATGCTTCTATGTGTCTTGCTTTGTGAGTTACAGCATACATTTTTAAAAATGTACAGCCAAGTCACAGACTTTCAAGACAAACAGGTTCTATAAGTTTGATTTAGGTAACACCTTATTCCAGTAACTAAAAACAAAATTCAATTCAATTATATTAATTATATCAACTTATAATTTCTATCTCTAGGCTCCAGCATCTTTTGATTCCTGAGATGCATGAAGAATCTGAGTTTATGAGTGTAAGTGCTTTGTAATTTAAAACTAAAGGTTTTCAACTTTAAAATTCATTAGGAAGATATACTGAGAGAGACATTTTATAGAATGGCTAATAATGAGAATTAACTCATCCTACTAACTTTTCTTTCCAACATTAACCCGGTGCCAAAAGGGGCCATCTGACCACCATTTCCAAGCAGATGACTTTCTAATTACTTATTAAAGAAAAATGTTTTCCAAGTCCTGGGGCCTATTGCTAAGACAGGGATTTGTAAGTTCCAGCTCATTTATTGGTTTTGGCAGAATTTTACTGTGACAGTTGTTAGCCTTGCTGGCTGAGGCAGTATTTCTCTGCTGCAGCAGTCCACAGAAGAGATGTCCTAGATTATTAATAAAACCTAGGGGAACCAAGTAACAGTGATGAAGATTTAAACATGTAACTGATAACTGAAAGCAATAACTCACAAATATTTAATATAATGAAACCAGTGTAGCATACCACAGAAGGTCCTCAGGCCATGTAATTTTAGGACAAGGTTTTAAAATCTCTTTCAAAGGAGAATTATAATCCTTCTTTGTACTGCAGGGGAAAAATTCCACCTGCTCATGAGCATCCTTGTTTTATGAATAGTCCCCTGATGTGATCTACATGGCCATTATCTGTATCAGATCCATCTAGTTGAAAAAGGCCCCTCATCAATAAAAGTGGAACAGCCATTGGAAATGGTAGCTGTGGGGAGTGGCTGGGGTGCAGCCTGGCATTGAAATCTCTCCCCTTCAGGGCTTCATTAGGAAAACAGTCATTTACAAACAGAATATTTAGTATATTTCGTTGTTCTCCCAAGAGACTTGCAAACCTTTCAATGATTTTCTTTAAAAATGTTCTTTCATTTGTTTTGTTTATATTAGATTCTACATATAAGTGAAATCATATGGTATTTGTTTTTCTTCTGTCTGACTTGTTTCACTTGGCGTAATACCCTCTAGGGCCATACATGTTGTTGAAAATGAAAAGATTTCATTCTTTTTTATGGCTGAGTAACATTCCTGCGGGTGTGTGTGTGTGTGTACATACCACATCTTCTTGATCTGTTCATCTATCACTGGGCACTGAGGCTGCTTCTATAACTTGGCTATTGTGAATACTGCTGCAATAAACATATGGACAAAGGTGTGCCTATATCTTTCCAATAGCGTTTTTGATCTTTTGGGGGAAATACCCAGAAGGGGAATTGCCAGATTTTATGGCAAGGCAGTTATATCTTTAATTTTTTGAGGACTCTCTATATTGTTTTCCATAGTGAATCCATCTATTTAGATTTCCACCAACAAAGCAGGAAGGTTCCCTTTTCTCCACATCCTTGTCAACACTTTATATTTGTTGTTATTTTGATTCTAACACGGGTGAGGTGATATCTATCTCATTGTGGTTTTGATTTGCATTTCCCTGATGATTAGTGATATTGAGCAACTTTTCATGTGTCTGTCTGTAATATGTATGTCTTCTTTGGAAAAATATCTATGCAGGTCCCCTGCTCATTTTTAATTGTATTTTTTATGTTGAGTTATATGTATTCTTTGTATATTTTGGATATTAAGCTCTTACCAGATATTCACTTGCAAATATCTTCTCTCATTTCATAGGTGGCCTTTTTGTTTTGTTGACAGTTTTTTTTATAGAAACAAAGTCACAGATATAGAGAACAAACAGGTGGTTGCCAGAGGGGATGGGAGTGGAGGAATGAGTGAAATAGGTAGAAAAAGTAAGAGGCAGAAACCTGTAGTTACAAAGTGAGTGAGTTTTGAGGATGAAATGTACAGCATGGGGAAGAGATTCAATAATAATGTAATATCTCTGTATGATGACAGATCGTAACTAGACTTATCATGGTGGTCCATTTTTTAATGTATAGAAATATTGAATCACTATGTGTATACCAACAACTAGCATCATGTTTGTTGTAAGCTAAGGTCCATCTAGTCAAGGCTATGGTTTTTCCTGTGGTCATGTATGGATGTGAGAGTTGGACTGTGAAGAAGGCTGAGCGCCGAAGAATTGATGCTTTTGAACTGTGGTGTTGGAGAAGACTCTTGAGAGTCCCTTGGACTGCAAGGAGATCCAGCCAGTCCATTCTGAAGGAGATCAGCCCTGGGATTTCTTTGGAAGGAATGATGCTAAAGCTGAAGCTCCAGTACTTTGGCCACCTCATGTGAAGAGGTGACTCATTGGGAAAGACTCTGATGCTGGGAGGGATTGGGGTCAGGAGGAAAAGGGGACCACTGAGGATGAGATGGCTGGATGGCATCATGGACTGGATGGACTTGAGTCTGAGTGAACTCCGGGAGATGGTGATGGACAGGGAGGCCTGGCGTGCTATGATTCATGGGGTCGCAAAGAGTCGGACACGACTGAGCGACTGAACCGAACTGAATTATACTTCAACAAACAGAGAAACAAACTCACAGAAAAAGAGGTCAGATCTGTGGTTACCAGAGGTCGGGGGCAGAGGGACGGGGAATTGGATGAAGGTGGTCAAAAGGTACAAACTTCTAGCTATAAGATCAATAAGTACTAGGGATACAGTGTAAAATCAGATTAATATAATTAATGCTGCAGTATGTTTTATATTAAAGTTGTTAAGAGGGAAACCCTAAGAGTTTATATCACTAGGAAAAAAAAGCTTTTTTCCTTTTGTATCTATATGAGATGATGGATGTTCACTAAACCAACTGTGGTGATCATGATGTATCTAAGTCAAATCATTGTGTTATATACCTTGAACTTACAGGGTGCTGTATGTTACTTACATCTCAATAAAACTGGAAGTAAAGAAAGCATTCTTTCATATTTATTTTACTTTCAGTGACTTGATTATGGTACTGCCCTTTAGAGAAGCCAGATTTTATGTACATGTTATTCACTCCCCGTATCTGCATACACTCCACATACAATGGCTGAGTGTTGGCCAAAGATGGCTATGGTTCTCAATATCAAATGGAAAAAGATGACACAGTCAACTGGTCACAGAAATAGAACAGGGATCACAGTTACCTTTCCCACATGACTTTTCATTTACTCTTACAAGGAATGAAACTGAATGAATGTGTATTTGTGAGACATCAAGAGGCAGAGCTTGATTCCCTCAAGACAGTCGCAATTAGTTCCCTAAGAGGTCAGCGTGAGGGGATGAGGGAAGAGCCAGAGCTCCCAGGATATTTTTGTCATTGCGTATGTAACAACAAATCGGTTTTTAGTTATTTTTTTATTCACTTTGGTAGCCTCACATTATTTTCCCTATTTGTAAATGTTCAGGTGTGAGTGAACTTAAATTACAACTAATATAAGTATGGTTTAGGAAACTAATAGCAATGCATTATTTTGTTCCTTTTTTTCATACCCAACCCTGATATTTAGACTTCCCTGATGGCTCAGATGGTAAAGTGTCTGCCTACAATGCAGGATTGGGAAGATCCTCTGGAAGAGGCAATGGCAACCCACTCCAGTATTCTTGCCTGGAAAAATCCCATGGATGTAGGAGCCTGGTGGGCTACAGTCCATGGGGTTGCAAAGAGTCAGACACGACTGGGCTTTCACTTTTCTTTCACCCTGATATTTAGCAGGTAAGGACTTGGGACTTCGAGACCATTAATGTTATTATGCAGTTAATTGAACACACTCGAGTTTCCTTTGAAAGCAAAGGACTAGAGCTGAGAAAACAGCAATATGACTTAATCCCTCAGTCAAGCAATAAATTAGTAAACTAAATTAACATTTAGCCCTTGAATTAACTCACTGTTCATAAATTTGCACCTATCATTAACTGGTAGCCCAGTTTTAGAGGCAACGTTTTGATTATCAACGTGAACAGAGGTAAAAATTTAGAGGTCAGTGAGCCTCAGAGAGTGAAAAGTTTCAAATTAATGTAGCTTCTGGCAACAGATTCACTAGTGACCCTAATGACTAGTTTCTATGAATCGAGTTTTCTTGTTTGATTATTATCATTACTGTCTGTCAGCAATTGCAATCGCAAATTTACAGTCACTTAACAACCACTTCTTAACATGTCTCATGTGAGGTCAAATGACATGAGGATTATCATGAAGCTGCAGAAAAACAAAGTGAGATAATGTATGAAAAGGAGATTTGTAAACAACAATATACTGCACAGAACTGCTTCACCAGCTGATAAATTATAATCACCGGAGTAGCAGGGCCTTGTTTTATGAACTCCCTGGGATAAAGCACTCGTTCTTTCAAAAGATCCCGATTTGGAAAGCACGAGGGCTTAGATGTGTTAGATCTGTCTTGGATGGAAGTCACTTTTAAAAACCATGTTACTTGCTTCCTTCTTCTCTTTAGTTTACAGAACTAATTTATAACTGTTCCAAAGGCCAGGGAGTTAAGGGCATAAATGATCACTTTGGAAGAGAAACATTGTTTGGCCCTAACATATTATCCTTAAGAGGAGGAAAAGAGCATTCTACCTTCAGCAGACATGAAAACCTAGGTAAAAACGGAGCTGGGACTGCTGCCATTGTAATGAGCACCCCTGTAAAACATCACAAATCCATTTCTCTTCAGTCATCTCAGCACTGCCATATACAAAAGTGAGTTAGCGAGGCTAATGACTTTTTTTTTTAAGGTTAAAAAGTTTTTATTCTTATTCCTTTTCCCATTCATTTTTTTAAATATATATTTTTATTTTTTTAAATTGAAGGATAACTGCTTTATAGAATTATTTAAGAAAAATTATAGCACAGATTAAACATCTGCTTCCCAAGAAGACCTCTTCATTCCTTTAATCACAGAAATTTTCTCTCCCCAGTATTCCCATTTCCTTTTATCTTCCCACCTAATCTCCTCCAGCTACTCTTCACCTCCCACAATGCCCAGTTCACAGGACTGCTACAGTCCTAAAAGGAACATATTTACCTATTCCTAGAGGAATATGTTTGTATTGGTCAAGAAGATGATACTGATTAAAAATGAAGCATATGGGCATGAGTAATTGTTGGTGCTTTTACAAAGGTGATTTTATTTGGTAGCAGGAAAAACAAAATACATATTCACAATTATAAATAAATCCCGTGAAAGAAATTGACTAATAACTGGAGGGCCACAATACTGTACCCCACAGCTGCCATCGACATAGACTTGGTTAAGTTGAATCCAACAATCCACGGAAGCCAGATGAAGTAGAGAAAAGCAACCAGATATTACTTATGGAATGTCATAAATAGATAAAGGGAAAGAAGTACTTTAAATCACCTCAGCATCTCTCTATGAATTAATATGGTGGTGATTTCAGTGCTTCAGAGTCAGGCTATTTCAGGTAAAGATGGTGTTGATCTGGAGAAGGAAATGGCGACCCACTCCAGTACTCTTGCCTGGAGAATTCCATGGTCAGAGGAGCCGGGCAGGCTACAGTCCATGGGGTCACAAAGAGTCAGACACGACTAAGTGACTAACACACAATCACACACTGTAAGACCATTTGACAGGAGCCTTTTCTCACTCAGCATAATACCTCTGATCTCTGTGTTAGCTATTTCATATGTCAATACTTTATTCTGTTTTCTCCAAGTAGAATTCCAGGCTAAGGATGTACCATGATTTAACTGTCTACCCCTTGTAAGATACTTGATTTTCCCCCATAGGTTTTGGGCTGCTACAAATAAAACTGCTAAGAACAAATAAATAAATAAAGATGGTGTTGATATTTGTGGGTCGGCCCAAAGACATGCAAAGGAATTAACAATTGATGAGCCATTTTCAGTGCTCAGAGCAGGAGGGAAGGCTGTAGGAAACAAGGAATAAGCTTAGTTAATGATGTGGTGGTGAACAGACAAACAGGACAACAGAGTGGAGGACATCTCTCCCCCGGCTCTCTGCCAGGACTATTGGACACCGCTTGGCACCTGTGGCTCCTGCCCCTCCCCCCATGAGACACCAACTCAGATGCCTGCAGGAGAGAAAACGGAACACTGAGGTATCCTGCCCAAACGGGCAGATGTTTCCTTGGCTTTTACCACCTATTCCCCTAATGTCCGAATTAAACCTGGAACAAGTAAGCAACTACAGATGAAGTATTAGGACGGAGAACAGCAGCGCCTTTTTCAAAAGTTTGCATTCCTGTTTCTTTTTCCCCTTCTCTATTTTCGAAAGTTGCCTTATTTCTCAACACACCTTGATGAATACGTCATAGCCATCAGTTTAATCTCCTCGACCTTACAGACAGATAGTAGATCTAGTTCAACAGCTATTTACTGAGATTCTGTTTTCAGGAACTGACCTTTGGTGTTTATCATAAGACTGAGAAAGGACAAAAGTAACCATGTGACAAGTACAGCAAACAAGCTCTTCCGAGTCCACTACGGGGGCACAGGGTGCTACGGGGCAGGGGAGGCAAGGGCTTAGGACAGACAGCCCAGAGGGAAAGAGGAAGGGAATGGGAAGGAAGAGGGGTGAAGCTTGAGCGAAGACTTATGCAATCAGCAGGAAGTAGCCAGGTCAGTAAGGGGTGATACCATTTATGTCAACCACTGGCAAACAAACAGAGTTGCTAGCAGGGGGCAAAAAGCAGATCATTCCCATTAGAAAATGAAATGTTCTACTTTCTAGTACAGTAAGTTAAAAGCTTTTCCTGTTGAAAAAAAATATAAAAACAGGATTTCTGGAAACTTTATGCTCATATCCATTTTAGTAGAACTTCAAACACTTTTCAAACTAAAACTATTCTTGCATTTTATCATTTCTCTCCCATCTTTCCTGCCATAAAATATCCAGAGTAAAGACACAGTATTATATCAGTGAATAGTGAACTGCTTTTAAGAATTTAACTGAACATTGAAATGGAATATTTTTACTAAGAGAGGTCATTTAAAAGTGATGAATGTGGGCAAAGACTCACAGGACCTGGGGCTGAATGCCAGCTCTGCTACTTGACATTACTTAACCTCTTTGAAACTATTTCTTGTTTCTCTTTTAAATGGGGGTAATAACACACACATCAGAAGGTCAGGGAGACGATCAATTAAGTACCACAATGCAGGACATAGCGCAGAAGAACACGTGGCAGGAGTCTGAGAAAGCATGTGGCTGCCAGGGTTGAATACCCTTCTTTCTTTCAAAGTCAGCTGTTGTCTCTCCCCTAGATATCACAGACCTAAAAGTATATTTTTAAAATTATTTGTCTTATGGACTAAGCATAACTTTAAAAAAAAATAAAGAGCAGTTTTTGTCTCTTCCCTCCCCAAAAGTATTCACTACCTTCATTCCAATGTGGATAGCCCCCCCCCTTTTTTTTTTCCTCCTGAACTGTGGTGTTGGAGAAGACTTTTGAGAGCCCCTTGGACTGCAAGGAGATCAAACCAGTCCATCCTAAAGGAAATCAATCCTGAATATTCATTGGAAAGACTGATGCTGAAGCTGAAGCTCCAATACTTTGGGCACCTGATACGAAGAGCTAACTCATTAGAAAAGACCCTGATGCTGGGAAAGATTGAAGGCAGGAGGAGAAGGGGACAACAGAGGACAAGATGGTTGGATGCCACCACCAACACGATGGACATGAGTTTGAGCAAGCTCCAGGAGATGGTGAAGGGCAGAGGATCCTGGTGTGCTGCAGTCCATGGGGTCGCAAAGAGTCAGACACGACTGAGCAACTGAACAACGACAACTAAGTTAGAGACCCTAAATGGAAAAAAAAAAGTGCTTTCTCCTCCTGTGCAAACAGATCACAACAGAAACAGCTACACATTTTCCTGGCCAGGACATAACCCTTCATTCTTCTGGAAAAGAAACAGGAGAAATCTTTTTTAAAATTACACTTGTTCTCCCCACTCCCATCACTCCTTTTAGAAGTAACTTTGAAATACAACTGCAAACATTCTGTCCCCTCTTTTCTCCTTTTAAAAATTCAACACTGCCTCTTCAGTACTGGAGAAGCGTTGACAACCAGCAGGAAATGCTTTACCTGTCTGAAATTGACCATTTTGGTGGGTGTATTTGACACAAAAATCTACAACTGAGACACTAGAGCCCATTTCTCCCACACCGGGGCCAACGCCAGGGACAACAGCTATCCAGACTGTTATATCAGCCAGCACAGTTCCCCTGCCTCCAGCTTTTGCCATGTCTAATTCATTCCTCTTGCTTCAACCAAGTGATCTTTCTCCATCACTAATTCAATTGTCTGTCACCTTCCCATTTCTTCTTTCCCGACTAAACAAGAGCTAAATTCTTGACCTGGTAAGAACAGCCTTTGCCTGTTGGTCCCTTTGTCTCCCAGCTTCATCATGCTGGCTGTCCCCGCTTCTCTTCTGCTTCCAGACACACTCCCCACTTCCCAAGTTACAGCCTTAACACTTGTTATTCTTTCCCAACACTGTTCCTCCCTTCACCTCCTTTGCTCATCATCAACATTAGCAGAAGTCTCTGTCTTTTATCCTCAATACCACCTCCTAGTGCAGTCTTCCCTGAGCACCTGGTCAAAAACTCTCACGTGCTACCTTAAGTCAAATATATTGGTGAGCAAGTCATAGCTTCCGTTAACTTGTAAGCTCTTTAAGAATAAGGAATTCCTGACCCTTCCAAAGAGAAACTTTAGATTTTATGCTACCTCAGGTCTTAATAAAAATCAAAATTTTGTTACAGAATTTAAATTTTTTCCCCATGACTTTTCAAGATAACAGAATAACACGAACATTTATTGCAGAAGCAGATGTATTCCCACCTGTGAATCGTCTCCACTTTTATATAAGAAGCAATGAATGCAAAATGACTCCAACTTTAAATGTTCCAAATGGCACTGCTTTCTAAATATATTAGTGACTGTCTTCTGAGAGATCAGAAGAAATAAGTAGAAGATTTTCACAGTGCAATGGGCTGGATAATGACCTCCAAAGATATCCAAGTCCTAACCCGTAAATCTGTAACTATTACTTTATCTGGGAAAAATCAACTTACAGATGCGATCAAGAGAATGGTCTTGAGATGGGGAAAGCACCATGGTTTATCTGGATGGATCCTGACTATAATCACAAATATAAGAGGAAGATAGAGAGAGATATGACTATAGAAAAGGAGGAGGCAATATGTCAGAAGCAGAGACTGGAGTGATGAGCTTTGAAGAAGAGGAAGGGGCCAGAAGTCAAGGAATACATGCAACCAATGGGCGCTGACAAGGAAAGTAAATTCTTCCCTCTAGTTTCCAAAAGAAGCAGCTCTGCTGCTACTCTGACTTTTGCCCAGCGAAACTGATTTTGGATTTCTGACCACAGGACTGTAAGAGATTAACTTTGTCTTCACTGTTTTAAGCCACTAAGTCTGTTAATTTGTTAGTGAGTATTTAGCCTTTATGGGTACCATACTATAACACAGCATAAGGTCCCTTATGTTAGGGCCCTTAACACAAGTGAGGTCCCTGGATCAGTGTTGCCATCATCATCATTTGAGTACTTGCTGGAGATGGAAATCCTCAGGCCTCATCCAAATCTATGGAATCAGAAGCTCTGAGTTAAGCCTAGCCATCTGTGGCTTAACAAGCCCTCCTGGTGATTCTCAGACATGTTCAAGTTTGAGACCCACTCTTGGAACATTTTTTTTCTTTGAACTTGGTAATTATTCAGATGTCCCACATTTTAACAGGATGAAATAATCTCATATTATAATATTGCTTCACTTATTTGAAATAAATGCTATAAGAACACAAAGTGAAAAACAGTAAGGACATCTTAAATACACTGCTGCAAAAATAAACAAAAAAAGTCTTAAAATAATGAGAGGCTATTACAAATCTAAAGTCTCTTTTCTCTGTGCTTACAGGTTTGAACCAGCAGCAGGTGGGTATGAATACAATCACTGGCATTAGCTACTAAATAAAATAATTTTTCTTAGCAATCAAAATAGATTTTAAATTAATGGAATCACAAACCAGTACTTTTTCTCACAATTTCTCTATTATTCAGGAGTCCATTCTGTACTTCTATCAATTTCTTGCCCTAGGATTGCCATATTGAGCATATGAGGATAAAACCTCCAATGTTACATTAAGTGTGATTTTTTAAAAAAATTCAAATGTAGTTAAGCAGGAACTTCTTAAAAGGAGAAGAATAGCATTTCTTATCTGATACCTTAAAAGTAGGTACAACTTTTCCACATGATGACACAAAAGCTATTCCTTCAGAAAGCCAGACTTCATACTACAAGCCCCTGTTTATTGAATGACTGAATTAATGTGTCACATCTCAATAAGAGATGTTCCCATAGTCAAGCAGAACCATAATCTAAACTCTATTTTTAATGTATACATTTTCATCCATAGGACTACAGCAGTTAAGTATATAACTTGTAGGACTGTGTTTTTCTTTGCAGTAGCATATTTGGCAATCAGAATTTTGCCAGTCTCTGTTGATCATACTCCATGCTTATGCAGTATAAAGAAATCACCTAGAGGAGGCCACTGTTTGAGAATAAAGAACTAGGTGAATAAGGAAGGGAAGTGGGAAACAATTTCCCAGCCTGGAACCTTGTAAATTAGGTCAACCGATCCCAAATCAAATCATATCCACAGTATTTAGTAATTTCATTTTTACATGGCCCCTTTTTCATAATTCACATGAAATCAAGATAATTAGCAAAGCACCGCTATCTCAATTTCTTTCCAGCTTCAACCATTAGTTTAAGAAAAATCTGAGGTGAGGGTGACAGGAGCCATTATTAGGAACGAAGTGAGAAGAGATCCTTCCTGCTTCATGCTTCTTATCAGCGGTGACGCCTGCACACACAGGTGTGCATGTGTGCACCCTTCATACAGCAATGACGCTCACACATGCCCATGCACACACAGAGCATTGCAGTCTACCTACTACCTCCATTTGTATTGGAATAGGTAGTGCCAAATAAGATTTTTCTGCTTATGCTGAATACCATTCACCCTATCAAGAATCCATGTTTGGGTATTTTATTAATATATTTACTCTTAACTTCCTAAACAGAAACCTGCTATGGAAAGGAAGACACATCCACAAGGGAGATGCTGACAACTTACCAGAGCGCTATTGCCTAGGAAAACAGACTATGTTTCCTAAATGCCTTCCTAGTACCAACGTCACTGCAGAAACAACTACTAGAGTCTTACCAGTTAACTAACTTGAGGAAGATGGACCTGACTCTGTCCTAGACAGGAAGGAAAGTGAAATGCTAATGGTTACACTGCACTCTGCAATGTTCATTGTATCCAGACGACACCGTGTACTGTAAAGGAGAGTGGAGAACACTTTATCTTTCAGTTTGGGGCCCTGAGAATCAGTCTGATGCTCCCTGAACACATGGTTCACACAACTGTGGTAATGGAATCCTTTAGACATCCTGAAACATCCTTCAGTCAGCAATTACCAGTGAGACCCTGGGTACCAGTCACCATGGCTTTACTAACTGGGTTACATATACACACACTTCTTAAGACATAAGACAGAAATACTGGAAACCCTCAATCTACTCCTCAAAACTAATATTCTAAGGATAGATCTGGTTGGATGTACTAGTCACATAAGAGGAAGAGTTTGGCCAGAATTCAAACTACCTACCATTTCAGGGAAAGAAGGTAATTTTATCTAATTTTACTGCCAACTCTGTATATAAAATTAACAGGAAATAGGGTAACCACAAATAATGAGAATTCTCAACTAATCTCCATGCTTGATTTCAGTCATGAATTTTTCAGCTTTTCCCCAAAAATTTTAATAAAATTGCTATGAAATAGCAAAGATCTGTTTAATTGAAAGAAATGTCTAAAAGAAGATGATATTCCAACAGGGAGGATCTGAAAGTGAGCAAGTGGGACTGGGTACCTAGAACAGTCAAATTCGTAGAGTCAGAAAGTACACTGGTAGATGCCAGGGGTAGGGGGTTGCGGGGGGGTAGGGACAGGGAGTTGGTGTTTAATGGGGACAGAGTTTCAGTTTAGGAAGGTGAAAAATTCGGGAGACGGATAATGGTGAGAGTTGCACAACAATGTGAACGAACTTAACACCACTGAACTGTACAGTCAAATGTATTTAAAATAGTATGTTTTATATTATGTGATTAAAGAAAAAGGAAAGTGAGCAAGTGGGGCAGAGAATGGTGAAGTGGGACTACAGGGAAAGAACCAGTGGTGTGAGCAATCACGTGGCTTGCAGAGGGTTACAATAGTAATGGAGGAAAAGTAATGTCAATGTCTCATTAGGCTCTGTGGATGAGGATTAAGGATATAATTTCACGGCCCTTCATAGCTGGATGAGGCTGGGAAGGTGGATGTAGTTGAAATGACTTTCCACCATCATCTTAGACTTCCCTGCTCCATTCATTGACCGCTTTGGGGTATGTGGAAAGAGAAGGAGCAGGACCCACAGAGAAGACGTAGGGAAGAGGTAGGGTCATGTGTTAATAAGATGAGAGACTTTGTATCGGGGTCAGGAAGGAGGCAGGATGCCCCTTCCACACAAACACCAGGTTTCTTTACAATGAGGACACAGAAGAACTAAGCCCTCGTTAGCTGTAAAGTCCAGTCTCTTTAAAACAACAATCAAGCCCTTCCCAAACACATTACCAGTGTTATTTCCCCAATTTTTCCATCATGTAGTCTCAAACAGATCTTGTTTTGTTTTCCAGTTTTCCCACTCCGTTCTTCTCACCTAAGAATGCTTTCACTGGTCACCCCCTCCCCCACACTCCGTTAACGGCGACCCATTCAGGACGGCTCAAACTAAATACTGCTTCCCTGCAGTTTTCTTCAGTTCCCTCAATTGCATCTCTTTCCCATGCTCAAGACAGAACCCTGTACTTCTATCATTTATGACAAAGTCTCATAGTGTAAGTATTAATAGAAAAATCTTGACTTTCTACTGTACTACAAGATCCTCACAGGCAAGAATTACTCCTTCCCTCTCCTCTTCCATCTTCCACTATGTCTTGGCAGCACAGATGTTTAATAAATGTTAGCTAAGTTGAATTAAAATCCTATGTTATTGATGATCCCAGGGAAGGGAAGAACAATAATAGTATTAGCTCAGGAACTCAGACTGACCTGCTGTTTCATCTGTGATGCTTAGAATAATTGGGCTTCCCTGATAGTTCAGTTTGTAAAGAATCCACCTGCAATGCAGGAGCTGCTGCTGCTGCTGCTGCTAAGTCGCTTCAGTCATGTCAATTCAGGAGACCTCGGTTCAATTCCAGAAGATCCCCCGGAGAAAGGAAAGGCTACCCACTCCAGTATTCTTGGGCTTCCCTTGTGGCTCAGCTGGTAAAGAATCTGCCTATAATGCAGGAGACCTGGTTCGATCCCTAGGTTGGGAAGATCCCCTGGAGAAAGGAAAGGCTACTCATTCCAGTATTCTGGCCTGGAGAATTCCATGGACTGCGTAGTCCACGGGGTTGGAAAGCGTCGGACACGACTCTGCGACTTCCATTTTCACTTAGAATAATCTCTGTCATAGGTAAGAACTCAAAAGACACTGAATGAAAGAATGAACGAATGAAGAGAGGTCAGTAACTCCCAACAGTAATAGGCCAAGCTCTTGGAAGAGCCCTTTAAACAAGTTTTTGATCCTCAAATGTCTTGCGCCCACATCTGCAGTCAGCGCCAGCAGAAGCTGCTTTATATGGAGCTACAGGAGGACCAAACACCATCATTAATTTTTTCTCACTGAAGAGTAAGTTACAAACAGTTACGACGCACAAATCTGAGTGCACAGAAATACGCTATGTCTCCATATGTATACACCTGCATCAATTGTCTACATACATACTCACCTATGTCACCATCACCTAGATCGAGATCTAGAATACTTTTAGCATTCCAGCAGGCTCTCTCCTGCCCTCTCCCATACAACTACCTCTATCACGACAGATTAATTCTGCCTGAAAACAAAAACTTTATTCTTTCCACTGTTCACTGCTTTATAGAAACCTAAATACCCTGAGGACAAAATGGCCATCTTCCCTGTGCTTTGGAAAAATCATTCCAAGGTGACTGGTATCACAGACTGGTGCGCAAAAAACCCTAAAATAATGACAGCAATGGCCTCTAGCAGAAGGGCCATTCCCACATGCCCTAATAATGGAGAAGGGGGCAAAAACAAAACCCTAGGCCGTGTGTCCCACCTTACAGCAAACTGTAGCTGAACCAGTATCCAGATGCTCCTTGAGCCAGTTTCTCAGAGCCACACATGGAGCTCTAGACAGAGCAACGAGGGCTAGCCACCTCTGCTTCACACCCAGTCCTTGTGCTAAGTACCCCCAACCCCACCTCTCATGGCCAAGATCAAGTCTTCCCCGGAGAGATGAAATTGGCTGCAGAACTAGAACATCTCATTACTTCCCTCCAGAAAGCTCCTTTTTTTTTTTTTTTTAAAAAGCAAATAACATCTGGTTTGTTTCATTATCGTTGGTGAGGACAATGTTTTATTATGATGACCATTGTATGCGAAAGCCATTAACTCTCAGATTTTACTAAAAAAACAAACCTAAGGAAAAGAAGCCATTTTTGAGTTCAGTAAAGACTTTTAAGCGTCAGATGACGCTTCAACTAATGCAAAGTGAACGTGCAGGTACAGATTTTGAAACATGGATCAATATTTCAAATCAAATTACCTGAACTCTTCTGAGAGTGACTAGTTTTCTATTCCCCACGGAAACAGGGGACGAATACTAATGCAAGCCAGTTCTCAGGCACTGCTGTCAGCCAAAGGAAGCCTGTGCCACTAGCTTTGTTACAGCATATAAATGAGGACCAATGTTTTTCATAGTCAAGTTGAGCTCTAAACATTTTGAGAAGTGTAAGTCTATGCCTTTAGGGCACTATTTAATAATGAAATCATATTTAAGTCAGGGTTATTTCAGTAGTCTCTGAACTGTAAGTCAGCTTTTATTTTGAAAGTTTCTACAAAGTTGGTATTTTATTAAGGAAGCTGAAAAGATTCATGGTTTGATCAAGCACCAACTCCACAAACCCTTGTATATATAATTACCTAAGAGCAAGTATCACTCAGTAAGGCAGAAGTCACCACATATACGTGGAAATTCACGTAAGCACCTCCTCCTTTTCCCACAAAAATCCATTTCAGCTTCATGAACTCCTACAAGTCCTGAAATCTTTCTACCGCATGGCCTGGAGAAAGCTCTCGATGTGAATGTCATTCTCTCAAGACAAAGCCTGAACACAAAATGAAAATGTGGGTAAAAGGTTTCTCGATGTTCTTTAGGGAAAGTTAAGCATCACTACTGGAGAAGGAAATGGCAACCCCCTCCAGTACTCTTGCCTGGAAAATCCCATGGACGGAGGAGCCTGGTGGGCTGCAGTCCATGGGGTCTCGAAGAATCGGATACAACTGAGCGACTTCACTTTCACTTTTCATTCTCATGCACTGGAGAAGGAAATGGCAACCCACTCCAGTGTTCTTGCCTGCAGAATCCAGGGATGGGGGAGCCTGGTGGGCTGCAGTTTTGGGGATTGCACAGAGTCAGACACAACTGAAGTGACTTAGCAGTAGCAAGCATTACTACAAACAAAGCTAGTGGAGGTGATGGAATTCCAGGTGAGCTATTTCAAATCTTAAAAGATGATGCTGTGAAAGTGCTGCACTCAATATGCCAGCAAATTTGGAAAAATCAGCAGTGGCCCACAGAACTGGAAAAGCTCAGTTTTCATTCCAATTCCAAAGAAAGGCAATGCCAAAGAATGCTCAAACTACCACACAATTGCACTCATCTCACACACTACTAAAGTAATGCTCAAAATTCTCCAAGCCAGGCTTAAGCAATATGTGAACCATGAACTTCCAGATGTTCAAGCTGGTTTTAGAAAAGGCAGAGGAACCAGAGATCAAATTCCCAACATTCGCTGGATCATCGAAAAAGCAAGAGAGTTCCAGAAAAACATCTATCTCTGCTTTATTGACTATGCCAAAGCCTTTGACTGTGTGGATTACAATAAACTGTGGAAAATTCTGAAAGAGATGGGAATACCAGACCACCTGACCTGCCTCTTGAGAAACCTGTATACAGGTCAAGAAGCAACAGTTAGAACTGGACATGGAACAACAAACTGGTTCCAAATAGGAAAAAGAGTGCATGATGGTTGTATATTGTCACCCTGCTTATTTAACTTATATGCAGAGTACATCATGAGAAATGCTGGGCTGGAGGAAGCCCAAGCTGGAATCAAGATAACCGGGAGAAATATCAATAACCTCAGATATGCAGATGACACCACCCTTATGGCAGAAATTGAAGAACAACTGAAGAGTCTCTTGATGAAAGTGAAAGAGGAGAGTGAAAAAGTTGGCTTAAAGCTCAACATTCAGAAAACGAAGATCATGGCATCCGGTCCCATCACTTCATGGCAAATAGATGGGGAAACAGTGGCTGACTTTATTTTTCTGTGCTCCAAAATCACTGTAGATGGTGACTGCAGCCATGAAATTAAAAGATGCTTACTCCTTGGAAGGAAAGTGAAATGAAGTCACTCAGTCGTGTCCAATTCTTTGTGACCCCATGGACTGCAGCCTACCAGGCTCCTTAGTCCGTGGAATTTTCCAGGCAAGAGTACTGGAGTGGGTTGCCATTTCCTTCTCCAGGGTATCTTCCCAACCCAGGGATTGAACCTGGGTCTCCCGCATTGCAGGCCGACGCTTTACTGTCTGAGCCACCGGGTGGAAAGTTATGACCAACGTAGATAGCATATTAAAAAGCAGAGACATTACTTTGCCAACAAAGGTCGATCTAGTCAAGGCTATGGTTTTTCCAGTAGTCATGTATGGATATGAGAGTTGGACTATAAAGAAAGCTGAGTGCCGAAGAATTGATGCTTTTGAACTGTGGTGTCAAAGAAGACTCTAGAGAGTCCCTTGGACTGCAAGGAGATCCAACCAGTCCATCCTAAAGGAGCTCAGTCCTGGGTGTTCATTGGAAGGACTGATGTTGAAGCTGAAACTCCAATCCTTTGGCCACCTGATGTGAAGAGCTGACTCCTTGGAAAAGACCCTGATGCTGGGAAAGATTGAGGGCAGGCAGAGAAGGGGATGACCGAGGATGAGATGGTTGGATGGTATCACTGACTCAATGGACATGAGTTTGGGTGAACTCCAGGAGTTGGTGATGGACAGGGAGGCCTGGAGTGCTGCAGTTCATGGGATCGCAGAGTTGGACATGACTAAGTGTCTAAACTGAACTGAACTGAATACTTGATCTTAGTCAAAAGGAAACCCAGGTGACTCAGCAGTCAAGAATCTGGATGCCTGCAATGCAGGAGACTCAGGAGACCTGAGTTCAATCCCTGGATTGGGACGATCCCTGTAGAGGAGGAAATGGCAACCCACGCCAGTATTCTTGGGGCTTCCCTGATAGCTCAGTTGGTAAAGAATCCGCCTGCAATGTGGGAGACCTCGGTTCAGTCCCTGGTTTAAGAAGATCCCCTGAAGAAGGGAAAGGTTACCCATTCCAGTATTCTGGCCTGGAGAATTCCATGGACTGTATGGGGTCGCAAAGATTCGAACATGACTATGCGACTTTCACTTTAGCCAAAAAGCTGAAAAGTGATGGGGGAAAGTTTAAACAACCTAAATCAAATTTGTTGCCATCTCATTAGATTAAAAGCTATAACCTCAGTGCTGAAGGAATGGTTTTATCATCTGAAGTTTTAATTTATTCTAGGCAATCAACAATTTACATTTCCTGAGCTACAGAAAATACTGAATTTTATCAACTAGCTTCTTACTGTAAATAGTATATAAGTTTTCTAGTCACATCATAGAAAGTATCATAGAAGGAGAGAATAAATTGTATTGTATAATTATTGGGTTGGCCAAAAGTCCATACCACCTTAAGGAAAAACCCAAATGAACCTTTGGCCAACCGAGTACATTATTGGTTAGTATAAAAAGGGACATCTATACACGTCAGAAAATTAGGAGACAATTTCTGATAAGATCTAAATTACTAAGAATACAGAGCCACCAATTCTCAGCTTTACCAAAGCGAGTTCATTTGGAAGCAGAAAAATGAAACAAATGTGATGCTTAATTTGGACGTTTTGAATATAATCACTAAATTTAACTCTGTGTTCTGAATATGAATTCAGTTATAAGACAGAGATTCTGCTTTTCCTTAGTCACTGCTCAAGCCTCATCAGCCCAGTAGACCTACTCAGTCAGTAACTAAGCCTGGATACAAGTAGGCTATATAGCCAAATATGCTGCTGCTGCTAAGTTGCTTCAGTCGTGTCTGACTCTGTGCGACCCGATAGATGACAGCCCACCAAGCTCCTCTGTCCCTGGGATTCTCCAGGCAAGAATACTGGAGTGGGTTTCCATTTCCTTCTCCAATAGGCAAATATACCTAGATTTAAATCTCAGCCCTCCCACTGACTTGGACACATTACTGATCCTTTGCTAGCCTTGGTTCCTTCATGTATAAGGATGAGGAGTTATACGTACAACACATGCGAAATGAATAAGAATGTCTGGCCCACAGTGAGTACTCAGCACAGTGTAACTATCCTTATCAAGATTACGATTATGATTAGTGATGCAAAATTTCATTCTGGCTATACATTAAGCCAAGAATGTTTCCAAAGCATTACCCCAAAAAAGGTGGGACTTGCATTGTGAAAGAGGTTTTTAAAGTACTATATGAAATGAAGAATTTATTGTCTAACACAGGCCGTGTAAATCTGTTATGGAAAAGGAGCTTAAATCTTACCAGAAGCCCACTGAAAACTAAAAAAGCTCATTAGAGAGCCTATGCTATGGAACCCTGTTCAGTGTCATGAGGCAGCCTGGATGGGAGTGGAGTACGAGGGACAGTGGATACATGTGGACCTATGGCTGAGTCCCTTTGCTGTTCACTTGAAACTATCACAGCATTGTTAATTGGCTATGCTGTTGTTGTTCAGTCACCCAGTTGTGTCTGAGTCTTCACTTCAGAAAGAATTCAATTGGCTATACCTCAACACAAAATAAAAAGTTAAGAAAGAAGTCTGTGCTAGGGCCATAGTGGGGCATTCTGGGCAATAAGACCTCAGAGAAGCCCTGAGAGAAAACGTGGGGACTAGGGCAGTCAGGATTAAGCAAACAAGAACAGATGGGGAGTTTTTTAATGAAACTTCCATATGTCTTTGCCATTTAAATGCAATCCAACTTCAAAAAAATTTTTCTCCTTTTTAAAAGTTACAACTGCAAACACTTCATAATCCATAATTTCACAAATCATGTACAGTCATTTCCATCCTAATTCCTGTATCTTAAGGTTAACTTTTTAAATAAAAAAGAAAATAGTAAAGATATTTTGAGAAAAATG
Organism: Oryx dammah; assembly: GCF_014754425.2. Lineage (NCBI taxonomy): Eukaryota > Metazoa > Chordata > Mammalia > Artiodactyla > Bovidae > Oryx > Oryx dammah. The sequence goes on along the minus strand of NW_024070211.1, from coordinate 108,380,109 downwards.
AACCATCCACAATTCCTCTCTAAAAGAAGTCTTAACATTTTTACCTATTTCATCCAATTTGCTATATATATATACGATTTTAAAAGCAAAATCAATGAGTTTTCAAAGCAATGAGTTTGTTACTTATTTTCATGTAACGCTCTATTTAATGTTTTACTAGCACTATAAATAATGTAGTAATTTTATAGTCATTACTTTTAAGTCATTGCATGCTATTTTGCCATTTTGATAACAACAATTTAAACAATTCTAATATTAAGCATCAAGGTTGTTTTATGTTCTATTTTGGATTTGCTATATAATTTGCATATAAGTGTATGTGTGTATAAATATTTTTAAGTTGTAATAAAACTTTATACATGTATATTTTTTGCTTCCATATAATTCATTCCTCAGGATAAATTCATAGAAGTTGAATTGCTAAGTCACAGTATATGAACATTCTTCTGGTTATTATTCTATATCACCATTTTGCTTTCTAAACAGGTTTGTACCAGCTTGCCATTATGATCAGCTATTTCAAAATCTTCACTGAATTATGGAGTAAGAGTTTTTAAATGTTATATATATTTAAATAATAAAATAAAAATAATTTAAAATGTTGCATTAGACTACATTACTAATTTTAGAGATGTAGCGATTCAATCCCAGAGAATCTAACTTGTTTAACATCGCAAAACTGATTAATGGCCAGGTCTTCTGGCTCCTTCTTCAGGGTCCTCACTGAAACACACTATCTTCAGTTTCTCTCTGGCTTCAGAATATTCTTCTCAGATAGGATACCAGACATAAGTCAAGGGCAAATGAAAGCTATGAGGGAATCAGAAAATATTCAAGAGGACAGATGTGGGAAGGAGATATGGAAGATACAATAAGGAGAAGCCTTGAAGGGCAATTTCCTCAGGTCACGCCAGACAATTTCCATTCCAGGCAGCACATTTACCTGTTTGCAAGCATCAAAGCAGTCAGGACAAAGGATTTCACTGGACTAGGTGGCAGCGGCAGCACAAGATGGAAAGCTTCATATTAGAGGATTATAGGAGACAGACATTCACAGCTGCCAAGAGCCCCCTCTAAATCAGTAATAATTAGTGTTATGTCTTACATTTTCAAAGTACTATAGAGTTTCCACAGAACTCCTATATGCAAGGTGAGGAAGCCAAGGCAAGCATCATCTTCCCATTTCACAGATGAGAAAAATGAGGTTTCAGGGAGCAAAGGTAACATTAAGCACAACTGGCAGAGCAGAGACTGAAACTTTAGTCCCATGATGTTTTCCCATAGTGATATGACTTCTATTTCCTAGTCAGGTGAATTTACTAATAAAAATTAAAAACATTTCTTGAACTGCTAGATTTTGAAACTTGTTTTCTAAATTTTATTTTATTTTTTTTTAAACAACCTAGAAATTGTAAAACACAAGACTGAGATTCTTTCTTCAGGCAGGTCAATTGATTTTTTAAAAATTGTTTCTTCTTTTCTGAAATGAGAAATTTGAGATAGTTGATCTTTAGGGTCCCTTTCCAATGTCTACCGTATTCTGTCATTTGATGGGGCCTTTTTCTTAAGTAAAACTCCTAATGTCAAAGCCTCCTTAAACAAGCAATGTGCTGTAAGCAATTTCAAAATTTTAGAACAATACAAAGAAAACTCTTATTGGACCCATATTATAATGACTGGACAATTTTTACTTCCATATCAAAATAGGCAAAAGGATGACAATGCTGCTTTCACTTCAGAAAGATTCCAAGAGAAAGAACCAACAAGGAAAAGGGAACACCTTGAAACATGACACCAGAAGAATATTCTGGCTTTCTTTGTTGACCTTTGAAAAGCACACCCAATGAATAATGAGAAGTTATGCCGTAATTCAGGCCAGGTTCAGAAAGTTTAAGGGAAATGGGTAAAATGCTCAGTTGGCCAAGGTACTTTTCAAATGTGAGTTTTCACCCCTGGTTAGTCATGAAGTCAATATAATCGGTAGCAATCTGCATATTTTTAAAATGTAATGAAATAAATTATGGTAAGTTGTCAGAGTGTATCATAGAATGCAGCACAGTGGGAAGTCTGTTTTTTTTTTCTTTTGCATAAAAGAATTTTATTTAGTGGTCAGATCCCAGTGAATAATGCCTGTCATCGCTTGATTCTGTTAACATGTGGTATTAGAGATGCTCTTAACAAAGTGTATAGTGCACCACCAAAAGCTATTTAGTTTGGATTAGGTAGAGTAAAAGAAAACTTCAAAAATCTTTGTTCTTTGATAGAATTTCTAAAATATAAAAATGAAAAAAACCCAAAGCAGTATTCAAAAATGAGAAATGTCACTTTGGACTATGGCAACCCACTCCAGGATCCTTGCCTGGAAAATCCCTTGGACAGAGGAGCGTGGTGCACTGCGGTCCAAAGGTTTGTGAAGAGTCAGACATGACTGAGCAGTGATAGCAGCAGCCTTTCGAGAACACTCTGTGCTTGTTTCTTTTTCTCATGTTTTACTTATCCCTTAGAGGTAGTCTCACTCCCCCATCTAACCCTCACTCATGATTTCATAAGGTGGACGGTCTTGAGCTGGCTCCAAGGAGCTGGTCCCTTGCTGAGCTCTGAATCTAGGTAGGCACTAGAGGAGGCAGGAAGACTGCTAGATGAAGAAAGAATGGCTCCTTTCTGTTTTGCTTCCCATTCTTGCCTTCACCCCCAGCCTCACTCTCACCCCCACCCTCCAGCATTGCATCTGCACCCTCAGACAGTTCATCCCATCAGCTGCAGTTGGTTGCATTCCTCCCTCATTCTCAGAATCAGCCTCCTTGTGGTTTCTGAGACATAACAGCTGGTCAGCGTTTTCTCAGCAGAAGGCCTGTCTAGCTCCATGGTTCCTTCTTCAAGTGTCCGCGTTCTAATAACCCCAACCCCTTCCTATAAGCCTCCATCCTCAGAGCTGTAGCTTCTTCCTGCCATTACTGCCTCCATGAGACCTCAGTGCAGCACTGAGCAAAGTGTTGTGGGCAGACAAGCTCCAGTCCTTGAAATGTTTGTTACTGTTTCATCAGAATGTCAATTAACTACGTTGCTAAGCGCACTGTTCAGTTCTGCCGGTTCTTCTTCAGAGACAGACTCTCTCAAAAAAGAAGCAGCGAGTTGATCTGCATTCAAGTCAAGCTCCTTATCTCATGGCAGACTGGCAGCAAACAGCAGATCGATTACTCTGAATAATATCATCTTAGTGACTTGCTCCGGAGAAGGCGATGGCACCCCACTCCAGCACTCTTGCCTGGAAAATCCCATGGATGGAGGAGCCTGGTAGGCTGCAGTCCATGGGATCGCTAGGAGTCGGACACGACTGAGCGACTTCACTTTCACTTTTCACTTTCCTGCATTGGAGAAGGAAATGGCAACCCACTCCAGTGTTCTTGCCTGGAGAATCCCAGGGACGGCGGAGCCTGGTGGGCTGCCGTCTCTGGGGTCGCACAGAGTCGGACATGACTGAAGCGACTTAGCAGCAGCAGCAGCAGCAGCAGCAGTGACTTGCTTTTGGTTTATAATTCTTTACATTATAGTCACTCCAAGAATCACTCCTGTGATTTCTGTCTCCTAATGGAGACCCTGACTGATAGAGAGTTAGGTAGAGATATATTTTGAGCAAACTTTATTTTCATTATATATATGCATGTGTATGGGCTTTCCAGGTTATGCTAGTGGTAAAGGACCTGCCTGCCAGTGCTGGATACATAAGAGATGCAGGTTCGATCCCTGGGTCAGGAAGACCCCCTGGAGGAGGGCATGGTAACCCACTCTAGTATTCTTGCCTGGAGAATCCCCATGGACAGAGTAGCCTGGCGGGCTACAGTCCACAGGGTCACAAAGAGTCAGACATGACTGAAGTGACTTAGCACGCACACACGCATGCATGTGTAGAAAACTGTGATATAAAATGTGCCTTGTGGTCAAAAAGTTGTTACTATATTAGCCTAATGGATAGATTACATAGAAAAAAAGAATTTACCTGAGTCCTGGTTGCGAACGTATCTCAGGGATTCCCTGTGACACTATATTTTTAAAAAATTAGTAAAGGAACTCAAAGAAAGTATTTAAGGAACTCTACTCAATACAAACTTCCACCTACAAATGAGAAAAAAGATAATAATAAGTGAGAGATAACTTACTCTATTTTCAAAGGTTTGACATATGGTTCCTTTCAAGACCTAGAAAAATGTATTAATTTGTATGAGTACATTGTGTGCTGGGACTTCAGAGTACCTCAACTAATTCTGTGTCTTCTTTTATGAAAGTACTTGTCTCTGCCAATCATATTTATGGAGCAAAGAGTCACTTGTGTCAACAATTACAGGAGCAGACTATTAAAACTATTTAAATAGTTTAGATTCTACTATTTAAATATATCCTACTAACAAAACAATGACTTCACCTAATAGCTCACTAACGTGTGTGTAAGGTCTATGCCTGCCACGGTCTGCTTCCACCATCAGGTTTACTGCTGGTTCTAAAGGCAGCTTGGAGCTAAGAAAGCAAAGACAGCACATAACATCTGCACACCTAAGCATTAGCTCCTTGCCATCAATGAGGTGCACCCTCTTATCTGTCATCACGAAACTACAGAAAACATTTTGTTGATTTCCTATGAGTGAACACACGCGCACACACACACTTTCTTTGTAGGGTGTCTGAAAATATGGGGCCAATGATTTCATCCTTTATTATAGAACTATCCATAGGGTGGCCACACAATTGATCACCTATACTGGGTCAGTACAAGAGGCAGGTAGGTGCCCAGGACCCTGAGACAATTCATGCGGAAGTCAGCCTGTGTCTTGCTCTGAAAATATGTTCACATATCAACTATAGGAACTATGACACAATGGAGGGGAAATCAACACAGAGTAAGTGATAAAAGGTACAAGAGATCAATATTTCTCTTATGCTTCTAAATACCTTGCATATGAAAACTATTTCTAGTCACATAGGGTCTTTTCCCATCATATAGCCTTTCTTCAGAAAAACTAGAATATGTTAAAGTTCTACAAACAGAAACAACAACTACATTAGGTTAAGTTTCCTAGCTTAACCAAAGAGGGAAGTCATCTGAAAATCATGCTGCGGTTAAGGCAGGCTGGTAAAGTGGGGGAAAGTACTAGAACAAGAGAGAGCAGTATGTGTTTCACTTCAGATTCAGCCCTTTCATAAACTCACTGTGTGACCTGTAGAAGGCCACCTACCCTTTCTGGATTTCCGCTACCTCAGCTGTGAAATGAAACAGTTGGACAAGACAGCTTATGATATCCTTTGCAGTTAGCTCAGTCATATGGATTCCATGTACACTATTCTATGTTGCATTATAACCAAACTCTAAACCATACAGCTCATCCCAAACTGAGTGCTTCTTAGTATCAAAGGAAGAAACTCCCAATACAAATTAATCCAACAAGAACAACATCTAGCTCTCTTCATTTTTAAGCATTTATTACATATAGAAGCAGCTGAAACGGTTACAGTTTAAGGAACAACAATTTTCAAGCAAACATTCTATTGAGAAACTCTCTTACTGCCTTCTACAGAGCCACTGAGAACTAGGGAATGAAAACTACTATCGTTCCATTTGGTTCCATTCAGTCTGTGTAGGGACAGAATGAAGCAGAGCTGTGTCAAAGTGCTTCCTGTTCTGATGACAGATGGCCAGGCTTGCTGAATGAGAGCTTTTAAAAGAGACTGCATCCTGCAGATCTAGGGAAAAGGGCAAAAAAGTGCTCCTGGCTCTCACCATCTCTCCTTGCTCACCATCATCAACAGAACCTGACATGAATTCCAAGCCTTGACCTCAGTTAGCAACTCAATATTCCCATGATGCCCAGCTCTCCCATGTCAGCTGAAATTCCATCCAAAGTTATTTCCTCTTCCGAGGTAGTAAAGTTGGAAGTATAAAAGCTCTATAGCCATTTTTTCTCTCTACAGCTCTATAGCCAATTCTTTCCATTTTCCCCCCAGATAAGTAAACTTAAAAACTGGGAACAGTAGGGCTCCAAAATAAACACTTTCCACCACATTTATTTACCCCAGTTGAGAATGTCTTCATACTTAGCGTACAAAGTGAAGTTCATTCTTTTAAATCTATTCAAATAACCTCTGGGCCATGTAGTCTTATTAAGTGAAAAATAAGTGCAGTTGCTAAAGGATAAGAGAACAAGCAAAAAGAATATTTCCTCTAGGAAACTATGATACTGGGAAACAACCATTATTTATAATAGAATTTGCCACAGGCAGACAATATCTTACAACTCAGACTCGAAAAATAAAAAGGTAATTTTCATACAAATATTTACAAGAGAGAATTTACAAGTAAGGAATGTCACTTGACACAATGCCCCACTTTGAAAAATAAAAATGTGCTAAATAAAGATAACACTGATACCACTTTAAAGGATAACACCATAAAATATTTTTTAAAAATAAGGTTCCACCTTCTGCCAACTCACTATTGTGTGATTGTGAGACTTGAAGTTAAGCAGCCTAACTTGTTACTGCTATTATATGTCTTCGTGAGACGAAGTTAAGCAGCCTAATTTGTTAGTGCTATTAAGCACTGAAATAATGAAGAAAAAGACTATGACAGCCTCAAAGAGTTGTTTTCGTAGGTAACGGTGCCTTCGTTTATGTAGAATAGCAAAGCACAGTCTAGGAAAGGAATGGAATTTTCCACTGGCAGTTGGTGTCACCTTGTTGGTAGCTTTGCAAGACACTAAATTCTAATTTCTACTGGCAAAGGCTATGATAATAACACTCAATGCCACAACTGACCTTTTTAAGTTGTGTGATGTGGTAACTCTAACTTCTTTTCGAGCCTCAGATGAATTTTATAAGTTCCTAAAGCCTATGGGTAGCAGACAACCAACTAGAGTGGTCCGAGGACTTAGCAATATCTATCACTGGAAAAACAAATTATTTTCAAAACTGTTTTCTACATATGCCTAAAAGTTACTTACTACAAAGAATAAATCAACAATATTTTTATAAATCAAAGAAAATGTACAAATAACTCTTAGCAAGTCTTATGACTGTTTAAAATACTACTTCTGTCACATCAGAAAACATGAGATATAGACTTATAATTACATGAGAATTATATAAAATAATTTGACAGATCCTACCTTTTTCAGGTACCGGATTCCATAGGTAAATATATAAAGGCCATATGAAAATTTCCACCTGTGGAAAGTTTAAAAAGCATTCTATGATACTCAGTTTAAATATTTCATAGCACATTCTGAAATACATGTGTGAAAAAAATTCCATTAAAAGAACCCCCCCACACACACCTTTGCCCCAACCAGGGATTAAACATAATTAGTGACTTCAGTTCAGTTGCTCAGTCGTGTTTGACTCTCTGCGACCCCATGAATCGCAGCACGCCAGGCCTCCCTGTCCATCACCAACTCCCGAGTTCACTCAGACTCGTGTCCATCGAGTCAGTGATGCCATCCAGCCATCTCATCCTCTGTCGGCCCCTTCTCCTCCTGCCCCCAGTCCCTCCCAGCATCAGAGTCTTTTCCAATGAGTCAACTCTTTGCATGAGGTGGCCAAAGTACTGGAGCTTCAGCTTTAGCATCATTCCTTCCAAAGAAATCCCAGGGCTGATCTCCTTCAGAATGGACTGGTTGGATCTCCTTGCAGTCCAAGGGACTCTCAAGAGTCTTCTCCAACACCACAGTTCAAAAGCATCAATTCTTCGGCGCTCAGCCTTCTTCACAGTCCAACTTTCACATCCACACATGACCACTGGAAAAACCATAGCCTTGAGTAGACGGACCTTTGTTGGCAAAGTAATGTCTCTGCTTTTGAATATGCTATATAGGTTGGTCATAGCTTTCCTTCCAAGGATTAAGCATCTTTTAATTTCATGGCTGCAATCACCAACTGCAGTGACTTCAGTGCAGGCTAAACACGTACACTTACCATGAATGGCATACAGTAAATATTTTAAATATTAATAATTATATGTGTAACAATTTTTCTTTCATTCAGTTATTATGTTTGCCTCTTCACTCATCTTTTCTTCTCTCAGCATGTGAATTTCCTCTAGTTCATGGCTCATGAAAGGATAGATTTGAACAATATGAAGGTATATAAGATAGTTTGGAATTCTTTGCCTGATTCAGAGATTAAGTAAATGACTTAACTGATGTTCATGTTTTTAAAGAAAACTTTAGTATTTTTAAAGTAGGTAATAGTTTTTCCCTTCATCTTTTAACAAATTTTTATTGGCATATTTCTGGATATCACTAAAGGAACCTATCTGGAATTCAAACCATCCATCTGATGTACAACTGTTAGCAACAACCTTATACTATCCCAAACTCTGTTCAGCTGTTAGATGGTCACTTTTTTAAGGGGGAAAATCTTTAAGGTCTCTTTCAATGTTAGATGAATTGAATGTTTATCTCTTTTAAAGACTTTACATAAATACCAAGACTTTATATAACTTATATACATAGTATGTGTGCATATATATAATATATGGTTCCTGCAAAAAACCTCAACCTGGTACTCAATTCCCAATTTCATTCTTTTATTTTTCTGAGTGTAAATAGTTGTGCCTTTAAAAACTGGTTGATGTCACAAAACAGAATTCCTGAGATCATGCTGCTTATGGTATCTTGAGTTACAAGTTGTAAATGAACACAAAGGAGAAAGTGACTAGTCAACTTTGTGATGAGGAAATTTGCTTTCTGTGTTTCCAAGCCATGTAAAAATTTCAAATAAGAATTTTTTTTTGCTCTTTGAGTCTGATTTATTTTCAGTTGAAGTATAGTTGACTTACAATGTCATGTTAATTTCAGGTGTACAGAACAGTGATACGTTATACATTATATATACACACTGTTTTTGTTTCCTAACTAAATCATGTCCGACCCTTTTGCGACTGCCATGGACTGTAGACCATAATTATATATATGGTCTCAGTTCAGTTCAGTTCAGTCGCTCAGTCGTGTCTGACTCTGTGACTCCATGAATCACAGCACGCCAGGCCTCCCTGTCCATCACCATCTCCCGGAGTTCACCCAAACTCATGTGCATCGAGTCGCTGATGCTATCCAGCCATCTCATCCTCTGTTGTCCCCTTCTCCTGCTCCCAATCCCTCCCAACATCAGGGTCTTTTCCAATAAGTCAACTCTTTGCCTGAGGTAGCCAAAGTATTGGAGTTTCAGCCTCAGCATCAGTCCTTCCAACGAACACCCAGGATTGGTCTCCTTTAGGATGGACTGGTTGGACCTCCTTACAGTCCAAGGGACTCTCAAGAGTCTTCTCCAACAACAGTTCAAAAGCATCAATTCTTCAGTGTTCAGCTTTCTTCACAGTCCAGCTCTCATATCCATACATGACCACTGGAAAAACCATAGCCTTGACTAGATGGACCTTTGTTGGCAAAATAATATCTCTGCTTTTTAATATGTTATCTAGGTTGGTCACAACTTTCCTTTCCAAGGATTACTCGTCTTTTAATTTTGTGGTTGCAATCACCATCTGCAGTGATTTTGGAGCCCCCCAAAATAAAGTCTGACACTGTTTCCACTGTTTCCCTATCTATTTGCCATGAAGTGATGGGACCGGATGCCATGATCTTCGTTTTCTGAATGTTGAGCTTTAAGCCAACTTTTTTGCTCTCCTCTTTCACTTTCATCAAGAGGCTTTTGAGTTCCTCTTCACTTTCTGCCATAGGAGGGTGTTATCTGCATATCTGAGGTTATTGATATTTCTCCTGGCAATCTTGATTCCAGCTTGTGCTTCTTCCAGCCCAGCGTTTCTCATGATGTACTCTGCATAGAATTTAAATAAGCAGGGTGACAATATACAGCCTTAATGTACTCCTTTTCCTATTTGGAACCAGTCTGTTGTTCCATGTCCAGTTCTAACTGTTGCTTCCTGACCTGCATATAGGTTTCTCAAGAGGCAGGTCAGGTGGTCTGGTATTCCCATCTCTTTCAGAATTTTCCACAGTTTATTGTGATCCACACAGTCAAAGGCTTTGGCATAATCAATAAAGCAGAGATAGATGTTTTTCTGGAACTCTCTTGAGTTTTCGATGATCCAGCGGATGTTGGCAATTTGATCTCTAGTTCCTCTGCCTTTTCTAAAACCAGCTTGAACATCTGGAAGTTCATGGTTCACATATTGCTGAAGCCTCACTTGGAGAATTTTGAGCATTACTTTAGTAGTGTGTGAGATGAGTGCAATTGTGCAGTAGTTTGAGCATTCTTTGATATTGCCTTTCTTTGGGATTGGAATGAAAACTTACCTTTTCCAGTCCTGTGGCCCCTGCTGAGTTTTCCAGATTTGCTGGCATATTGAGTGCAGCACTTTCACAGCATCATCTTTCAGCATTTGAACTAGCTCAACTGTAATTCCATCACCTCCACTAGCTTTGTTCATAGTGATGCTTTCTAAGGCCCACTTGACTTCACATTCCAGGATTTCTGGCTCTAGGTGAGTGATTGCACCATCATGATATATGGTGTAGAGCATGGTCTCTCTCTCTCTCTCTATATATATATATATATATATATCTTTTTCAGATTAATTTCCCTTACAGGTTATTACAACTTATTGAGTAGATTTCCCTGTGCTATACAGTAGGTCCTTGTTGTTTATCTATCTTATATATAGTAGTGTGTATATGTTAATTCCGTTCTAATTTATCCCTTTCCCTTCCCTTCTGATAAACCATAACAGGTAAGATTTTTTGTAAAGGTTATTTGAGGAGATGATTCAGGTTACAAAGCTCTTTTGAGGTAAGAAGAAAAGAACAATAGCAGTGAGCTCAGAGAGCTGAGTAAGACTCGATTGTAGAACCAAATGTCCCTGAGTTTCATTCCTGGACTGACTGACTCTTCAAACATCCTGGAATTCAAGTCAGAAGTAACCTTTAGAGAAGAGTTTTGAACTTTAGGATTGAAAATCATCAACTAATAATCCATAAAACCTGAATTCAGACAGGAACAAAAAGCAATGATTCTAAAACTTCTTACAAAAGCCTTCTTTTAAGTAAAGTCAGTTTACTTACTGCAGTGTCAAAGTCAAGGCCTTAATTTTAACCCCATCTCCATTATCAATTTTTCTGGTGGCTGCGGGTGAGAGTATCTGTGTATTTCTTCTGTTAGGATGTATAAATTCTAAATCAGAAGTGAAGACCTGGTATGGCTCTAAGGGTTTGTATCTCATGCAGTTACACAGAGCATGATGCTAGGTTTAATGTTTTGCGGTTACTATCTTAAAATTCTTAATACTTGTTGAACAAGGAGCTCCATATTTTATTGTTCATTGGTTCCTAGAATTATATAGCTGGTTCTGGTCAAGATTCATAGATTCTCTTAAATTTGAGCAAACCTATTGATATCTCTTGACCTCAATTCCATCTCTATAATGGGAGAGTGGTTTATAATATACTGTTTTTGATATTTATACTGTTTTGATATATTGATATCCTAAGGATTTGATGGAAAAAATAATTTCTACTTCTCTCTAGTTCCTCTGACTCATGATTGTATTAAACCAGCCTAATTCACGCATTTGCAAGTCACTTTTTGGTCTCTGAAGACAAGTGAATTCACAACTCCTAGACTAAATGATTTAAACAGCTGTTTCAGCTCTAGAACATTTGTTTCCAGTCACCAAGTCATGCCCAGCTCTTTGTGACCCAATGGACTGCAGCATGCCAGGCTTTCCTGTCCCTCATCATCTCCTGGAGTTCGCCCAAGTTCATGTCCATTGCATCAGTGATGTCATTCAATCATCTCCTCCTCTGTTGCCCTCTTCTCCTTTGCCCTCTTCACCTCCCCTTCATGGCCTTGTCACATCAAAGGGACTTGCATAACTCAATGAAGCTATGAGCCGTGCCATGCAGGGCACCCAAGATGGATGAATCATAGTGGAGAGTTCTGACAAAACATGATCCGCTGGAGGAAGGAACAGCAAACCCCCAGTATACTTGCCGTGAGAGCCCCATTAACTGTATAAGATACTTAGATCAGGCAGTTTTTACAGATAATAAAGAAACTTTATGAAAGTCATTGGAACCTCTATAATCACTCATGTAACTACATTTTCTTTCACAAAATGACCCAGCTTTCATAAGACATAGGTTGTATTATAGGAACATGAATGCCTCCATCATTTGAATAACAATTTGTAATGAATATCTATAAGGCAGAGTTTATTTCCACCAAATATCTACAGAAGCAATATTTTCAAGGATTTTTCCAAATTCAGGAAGTCCTTTGTTTTATTTTTGTAGTTTCATGTAAGTTACAGTTTTAAATGGTGCCTAGCTACCAGCCATTAACACAACCCCTCTCAACCTCCCACTAAAATATCTATTAAAAAGAAAGGTAAATAAAGGTGCATGCAACCACAAAAAGGAAAAAATGACCTTGTACCTATTGCAGGAATCAAAGAATTTACAGAAGAAAAAAAAAAAAAGAACAAAATTAGAAATAAAAATATAATTAGAGGCAACAAGAAACAAGCTATTGGTCTTAAAGGAAGTAGGAAAATCTCAGTATATCTTCCTGTCTCCACTTTCTGCCATCTTGTACAGAAATGCAAAAATCTGCATCAATCAGAAACCTAGACAGCCCTCTGTCATGAATGAAACTTTTGAGGCAGGAGGAGAATCCCCCCACCTTGTCAATTCATGACTGTTCAAAAGATGAGTAAGAAAAAAGGAAGTATTTAGCACCCCAGGAGTTCCAGTTACAGAGAAGGTGACTTAGGGGCAAAATGATTCATGGTGATGTTGCGTTCTGGAGGTTGGAGTTCTTACAACTCATTTAACTGACAGAGAACAAGATATAGAGATAGCTGCTTTATGTGAAATTCTTCTGGTCCACTGAAAGTAGACCAAGGCCTATAGTCATCAACCTGCTACAAGGTCAGAGAGCTAAAAGAGGACTTTTACTAGCAAAAAAGAGAACAGAGAGTGGGGTAAAAGTCAATCTATGCATCTTCTCTGTGAGCAGGTCTAGATGGATATTTCCAAATTCAGGAATGAAAAAAATCTAAATGTCAATACAGGTCTACTAAGAAGTATTTATTGCATAAATATGGAAAGAAAAGAGCATGCTAACGATCCAAAGAAAGAACCATCTCCTAAAGTTAACTCCGTGGAGGAATCCGATGTCATTTTTAGAAAAGCATTTGGCGTTGTTAGATATGTCTCCTAAAATCAGAAGAAGAAAGCCACAAATTAGTAAGACTACTGGGTAAGATAAAAAGAGATTATAAGTGAAACAAAAAAGCAATATAAGGATTCTAAAAATGAAGTGAAGGAATATTATCCACATGAGGGGGAAGGGGAAAAAATGTACACATATCCTGCTAAAAATCATTGATGTAGAAGATAAACCATCTCCATAGGGCTGGAGAAAAGAACCAATAGACGAAAGAAGACCTAAGATCCAGAGAATCAGAAAAATCAAGTCTAATTATAGCTGCTTCTGAGAAAACTCAACTGAAGGATTTAAACAGAATAACCAAAGATACAACTGAAAAAAAAAACTGACTGAAAAGAATAAGGTCAACATTGTATTCTGAACAATATCAATTCAAAGCCACATCCTGACCAATTTTGAATCCTTGGGTTAAAAAAAAAATCCTTCAATATCCATGCACAAAAACAAAAAAAGTCAACATACAAATCAATTGAAAATATGTCACTATCAAAGGAACAAATATCCAGTGGTCTTAACTTCTCCTTTGCATCACTAAATTTATAGAAAAGAGAGAACATTTCATCAAAGAAAGCTACTGCCAACCAAACTGCTTTCATCTGTTAAAAAAAAATAAAAGTAAAACATTCTCAGATAATCAAAAGTTCTGAAAATACATTACTCTTTAACCATTACTAAACAAATTACTTTGGTCAATTCCAACTCATGGAGATACAAGCAAAAGTTAAGAATTCAAAAAGTATGATTTTAGAATAAAAGAAGTATTGTTAACAACATAAATAATTGCTGTAAATTTCATTGGGGAAATTTGGGCAAACAATGCCCAATAAACTGTGGAAAATTCTGAAAGAGATGGGAATACCAGACCACCTGACCTGCCTCTTGAGAAACCTGTATGAAGGTCAGGAAGCAACAGTTAGAACTGGACATGGAACAAATAGGAAAAGGCGTACGTCAAAGCTGTATACTGTCACCCTGCTTATTTAACTTATATGAAGAGTACATCATGAGAAACACTGGGCTGGAGGAAGCATAAGCTGGAATCAAGATTGCTGGGAGAAATATCAATAAACTCAGATATGCAGATGACATCACCCTATGGCAGAAGGTGAAGAAGAACTAAAGAGCCTCTTGATGAAAGTGAAAGAGAAGAGTGAAAAAGTTGGCTTAAAGCTCAACATTCAGAAAACTAAGATCACGGCATCCGGTCTCATCACTTCATGGGAAATAGATGGGGAAACAGTGGAAATAGTGTCAGACTTTATTTTTCTGGGCTCCAAAACCACCGCAGATAGTGATTGCAGCCATGAAATTAAAAGATGCTTGCTCCTTGGAAGGAAAGTTATGACCAACCTAGACAGCATATTAAAAAGCAGAGACATTACTTTGCCCACAAAGGTCCGTCTAGTCAAGGCTATGGCTTTTCCAGTAGTCATCTATGGATGTGAGAGTTGGACTATAAAGAAAGCTGAGAGCCAAAGAATTGATTATTTTGAACTGTGGTGTTGGAGAAGACTCTTGAAGAGTCCCTTGGACTGCAAGGAGATCCAGTCAGTCCATGCTAAAGGAGATCAGTCCTGGACGACTGATGTTGAAGCTGAAACTCCAATACTTTGGCCACCTGATGCGGAGAGCTGACTCATTTGAAGACCCTGATACTAGGAAAGATTGAGGGCAGGAGGAGAAGGGGACAACAGAGGATGAGACAGTTGGATAGCATCATCGACACAGTGGACATGGGTTTGGGTGAACTCCGGGAGTTGGTGATGGACAGGGAGGCCTGGCGTGCTGCGGTTCATGTGGTTGCAAAGAGTTGGACACGACTGAGCAACTGAACTGAACTGAACTGAATGCCCAGTTAAATGCTACTGTTCTTAAGGGGCAATTTAGTACAAAATATTTAAAAACAATAATCAAAGGATGAATTATCAGATTATATTACTGGAAGAAGGGACTGGAGAAGGGAAGCATTAAATTTATTCTTAAAGAGAAATTTCAAGACACTGTGGTCATGGTAAGAGAAATACAGTTAAAAGAATGTTTCTTTAAAAACTTAGAGGATGTCTGGTTAAAGATGGCTATGTTTTGGGTGCACTGAATTGGGTGATGGGTGATAGGTCTGATGGGTGCATGAATTTACCTATGTGCCTTTATGAATACAGCACTAAACAGGCAGAAGAGGAATTTTGTTAAGGAAAGCATAAACTCAAAAGGACACAGACAACAGGGTTGAGGATAACCACCGCACTGTGGAGCCTGTTGTCAGAACCAGGGGCTGGCTGGATCCTAAGTTGTGGTTGGAGGGTACTCAGAATCACCAGAGAATCCCAGAAAGATTCCAGATGAGAAAGCAACTCTGCAAGGGAGGAACCTCTATTGGACCGAGAGGCCTCAGGATTAGCTTGCCCAATTCCAGACTGTTGCTAAGTGGCAAAACCAGGACACAAACCTAGTGCAACACTCTCTCAAAAGCCTCCTCTCAAATTCCACAGAATTAGCATGCATTTCTCTGCCTAGATGTGTTCCACACTACACTTGTTTGGACATGGAAACCTTTTATAG
Source organism: Oryx dammah (assembly GCF_014754425.2). NCBI lineage: Eukaryota > Metazoa > Chordata > Mammalia > Artiodactyla > Bovidae > Oryx > Oryx dammah. The sequence continues at coordinate 108,364,317 of NW_024070211.1, read as the reverse complement.
CCATCAAGCCTGAAAATGAGAATGGAAAGCTAGTAAAAACTACCACCCACAGAATCTGTTTTATTGTCCTTATACAATAAGGCTGAAAGCGTTCTTTGTCAAAGTAAGACTAATAAAATGTGCCATAAAAGCAGAGAATCAGAGTGTTGAGGTCTTCTGTTTTATTGCCAGGTGTCACTCACATGGCACAGGGGTCCTAAATGATAGAGGAGGCAGATGCAGGGAGAGACATCCAGAAGCAGCTCCCTGAGCTCCACTTAGCACATCATCCTCGAGAGAGGAGGACAGCCCATGGGGCCAATTTCTTTACAACATTTCTGGAGTACTTGCTCTGGGCTAACAGCTGTTCTGAGCCCTTTACAAGCAGAAAGTCATTCAGTGAAAACTATTCCACGCAACAAAGTAGGTACTATTAACATCATCCCTAATTTTCCTTCAAATGAGGAAATAAGCCCAGAGAGGTTCGCTGACTTCTCAAAGGTCACACAGCCAGGAAGGGAGAACACCAGGACTGCAAACCAGGCAGCATGATTTCAACATCCCAACTCTTAACTATTATGCTCTGCTGCCTCTTCTTGATGTTACACAGCTGAAAACTGAAGACAGTGTATTCGGCTGAAATGGTATTTCCAACCAAGGGGCCATTCATAGATACCACATGATGAGAACAGTCTCTGTCCTGATGACTAGAAACTGGCTGCTTGCAAAACGGGAAGTAGGGAAGGGCTGCACTGGGGACTCCTCTCAATACCAGGGCACTTAGACAACACTGAGCTTGCTCACTAAAGTCACCAGTAAAATCCCAGGACCCTTCTCCGTCTTAGCCACTCATCTTGTCCATGTACTGCAACACTATCCCTCCTTTGAGATTTATGTCAAATGCTAGCTATTCCATGAAGCCACCTTTTCTGAGCACTGCAACAATGAAAGCATTATGATTCTCTGACGGTGTGTTTCTTACCTCCTTATCTCATCTTTGATTACAGCCACAAACCTCCGACTTGGCTTGTGAGCTCCAAGTAGGTATGACTGAATATTATTTATTTTGTGTTTCTGACAGCAGAGTGTTTGGCGAGAAATAGTTCCTAAATTGACATCTGAATTTTTATTAATGGTATGAGCACTCCCTTTAATTCTCTACTTATAGGTTTATTTTAACCAAAATAGTCTTTAATCAAATAATTTTACCAACTGTTTCCAGAAACTGTGCAAGATATGAGTAAGAAAGGGGAAAGACATGCCAAATGCTTGTAATGCAGTTTTTTTACATGACCAATATAGCAGAAATTTGGAATCAAAGAAAGTCAACTCGGGAATGGTCTAAATAATAATTAAAAAATACTGTTACTGAATGCAAAACTAGGATGCCTTATTAGAACACATATTAGCTTGTAGTTCCTTTGATTCTGACTGAATTTATCAATTTGAGACATTTCACATTTTCACTGTTCCATCATTTAAGGTTAAAAAAAAAAACACTGCTTACCAAATATATAAATAAAAGTGAAGTAGGGCTTACATCTTTCTTCATGAAATTTAATATAAACTTCATATATCTTGCAAATTATTACAAATGAAGTGAAACTACTATTGTTGTTCGATTGCTAAGTCATGTCTGCCTCTTTGTGATCCCAAGGACTGCAGCACGCCAGGCTCCTCTGTCCTCCACTATCGCTCAGTTTGCTCAAATTCATGTCCATTGAGTTGGTGGTGCAATCTAACCATCTCATCCTCTGCTACCCACTTCTTCTTTTGCTTTCAATCCTTCCCAGTATTAAGGTCTTTTCCAATGAGTCAATTCTTTGCATTGGGTGACCAAAGTATTAGAGCTTCAGCTTCAGTATCAGTCCTTCCAATGAATACTCAGGATTGATTTCCTTTAGGATTGGCTGGTTTGATCTACTTGCAGTCCAAGGGACTCTCAAGAGTCTTCTCCAGCACCACAGTTCCAAAGCATCAGCTCTTGAGCACTCAGCCTTCTTTATGGACCAACTCTCATATCCATACATGACTACTGGAAAAACCATAGCTTTGACGATATGGACCTTTGCCAGCACAGTGACATCTCTGCTTTTTAATATGCTGTTTAGGTTTGTCATAGGTTTTCTTTCCAATGAACAAGTGTCTTTTAATTTCATGGCTGCAGTCACTATCCTCAGTGATTTTGGAGCCTTAGAAAAGAAAATCAATCACTGCTTCTACTTCTTTATAGTGAAACTATGGAGTTTGATAAATGAAAAAATATTCTGAAATTAATTAGTAAAGACTTTGTATACTGATATGGTTGTCCATTGGTATTCGTGGGGAATTGATACCAAATAACAGTGTCAAATATCAAAATCCAAGGATGCTAAAGCCCCTTATATAAAATGGTATAGTGTTTGTCTACAAACTATACACACTCTCCTGTACACTTTGAATCATTTCTAGAGTACCTAATACAATGTAAACGTTATGAAAATAGCTGCTAGTATGTGGCAAATTCAATTTTTGCATTTTGAAACTTTCTGGACTTATTTTTCCCAAATATTTTCAATCCCTGGTTAGTTGAAATTTGTGGAAATGGAACCCCAGACACAGAAAGCCAACTGTACTTTACCTAAATCTATCCTTTCACCTCCCAAGGATCGAACCTGGGTCCCCCGCATTGCAGGTAGATTCTTTATTGTCTGAGCCACTGGGAAGCCCCACAAAGAAGATTAAATTCCTGATTTTCTACTGAAAACTTCAAAGCTTATGACTTTCATAAGGTACGAACAAAGCTACAGTATAAACATGGTATACTCATATTTCATCATTTCTCCAGTCAAGTACATCAGGACTTAAAAACACCCTTCAAAATGGTTTCTGTGTATAAGATACATTCACTTCCACAATGTTTTGAAGTGAAGTTAACTGTGGCTTCAAACTTAATAGCCATCTTAATCATCAACTTTATGAAGTGAACGGTACTTCTATTTACTAGGCGTTCTTTGAGGATCAACTAAGTATTTTCATAAGTTAGTAGTAGCTGCGTTCCTTGAGCACTCACTTAATGTCTGGTACCATCATAGGCTTTTGTATGTACTAACTTATTCTCATCTTATGAGAACCCTATGGGGTGGATGCTATTATCATTCTGATCCTACGGACGTGGAAAAATAATTTAGGTCACTTGCCTAAAAGCACAGTTAGAATTTGGGGATTCAAACCCAGGCAATCTGATTCCAGGGACCACACACCTTTCTACTACATACTGCCTCTTTATTTTAACATAAAAGTTAAAATAGAAGTTATATTTTTTATTGCAAAGTACATTACTCTATAGCTTTTTCTCCAAACATATTAAGCAAAATCAGTGGAATTACTCTGACAGCTACGGCCTCCACTTTCAAGCTCCTTTTTGATGCTAAGGCAGGAGGGCAAATAAAACTCTCTGTTTTCTTCTCTTCCTTTCTCCACAAATGTTAAGCATACACTCGAAGTGAAATGACTTGGCAAGAGTCCTGGTTAAGAGTTGGTGTCATGAATGTGTGATGCTTACCCTAGAAGGACAACAGCTTACTGAGGGCAAAGATTTGGTCTTACAGGTGTTTGAGTGCAACATTGGTATATTTCTGTGTACATAAATCAAAGCTATCCATCTCCCAATTTTTATGTTTGAACACAACTTTTTCTTTTTTATTATTTTTAATTAGTTAATTTATTTAATTGGAGGCTAATAACTTTACAATATTGTAGTGGTTCTTGCCATACTTTGACACAAATCAGCCTTGGGTATGCATGTGTCCCCCATCCTGAATCCCCCACCCTCCCCCATCTCATCCCTCAGTGTTGTCCCAGTGCACCAGCCCTGAGTGCCCTGTCTTATGCATCGAACCTGGACTGGAGATCTATTTCACATATGGTAATATACATGTTCCAATGCTATTCTCTCAAATCATTCTACCCTTGCTCTCTCCCACAGAGTCCAAAAGTCTATTCTTTATATCTGTGTCTCTTTTGCTGTCTCGCACATAGGGTCATTGTTACCATCTTTCTAAATTCCATATATATGCGTTAGTATACTGTATTAGTGTTTTTCTTTCTGACTTACTTCACTCTGTATAATAGGCTCTAGTTTCATCCACCTCATTAGAACGGATTCAAATGCATGCTTTTTAATGGCTGAGTAATACTCCATTGTGTATATGTACCACAGCTTTCTTATCCATTCATCTGCTGATGGACATCTAGGTTGCTTCCATGTCCTGCCTATTATAAACAGTGCCGCGATGAACACTGGGGTACACGTGTCTCTTTCCATTCTGGTTTCCTTGGTGGTACGCCCAGCAGTGGGATTGCTGGGTCGTATGGCAGTTCTATTTCCAGTTTTTTAAGGAATCTCCAAACTGTTCTCAATAGTAGCTGTACTCGTTTGCATTTCCACCAACAGAGTAAGAGGGTTCCCTTTTCTCCGCACCCTCTCCAGCATTTATTGTTTGTAGACTTTTTGATGGCAGCCATTCTGACTGGCGTGAGATGGTACCTCATTGTGGTTTTGAATTGCACTTCTCTGATAATGATAATGAGTAATGTTGAGCACTTTTTCATGTGAACACAAGCTTTTCTTAACAGCCTTGATCTATCGAATAGCCTTGTTTTTTCACCAGTGAAGGTAGTGATCCCAGGGGGTCCATCCACACCCTTGTTCTACCAATGAAAACATCAGGTTCAGAGAAATGTGTAACTTCCCTATGTTCCCAGATAACCTGGTGAAAGAAAACAGGGCTCCTCATTTTTCACACCAGGTCTCCTTTGTCTACATCTTAAAAGCCCTATAGCCTTAAGGTCTAGACTAGAAACAGATAATGACACCCTGAGTTCAAAAAATACTCAGGGTGATACACTCAGAATTGATACACTGCCAATTCTCTGAGGAAGCATGTAATGTCCATTAGTGCACAGACATCAAATTTCACAAATTATTATTATTATTATTATTATTTTTAACAGAGCCACAGGTGCCAGACTTCTGTTCATCTGGGTGGTTGGTGGGTTAGCTGGATTTTTGGTTTGTAGAACAAAATTAGGTCCTTCAATTATATTTTGCATTCAGTAGGTCTAACAAAGCCATCAGACATCACTGTACCATGTTAATGATGCAGACACATATTTCTTTCTTGTTCCACAGGTTTTTAGCCAAAATACCTCTCCTCAAAGATTAGACATGGGTTCGACCCCTGAGTTGGGAAGATCCCCTGGAGCAGGAAATGGCAACCCACTCCAGTATTCTTGCCTGGAAAATCCCAAGGACAGAGGAGCCCGGTGGGCTACAATTCATAGGGTCACAATGAGTTGGACATGACTGAAGTAACTTAGCATGCAAAGATTAGTTTTAGAATGCAGCATTTTGAAGTGAAGATAGATTTAAGATAGATTATAAACAATTGATAGGTTTTATCTGAAGACATTTTTTAAAAGAGGTAACAATTTTTAAGTCTGTATTCTCCATTTCAAATTGGAATTATTAATTTTATTAATTGAAGACAACAGAGGTGACCATCAGCTAGGAAGAAAGTAAATTGACTTTAGCTTGAAAAATTCCATAAATTTAAAGAAACAAAGATGAGATTAAAGATTCTTTTCTTGGAAACTCTGACATACAATCTAAATTCCCAAGATAGCATTCAAACTTTAATCAGTTTAGGAATCCAAAGAAATAGTTTAGCTAGGAGAAAAGATATGACTCAGCCTATGGACCAATTATGCAGACCTGAGTTTCACCTCAAAGCAAACATCCCCTGAAATTATTTCTATGTCCATCAATAAGTAACTCTGTGACTCTAAGTAGTTTTCCTCATTTGCTGAAGGCTCAGCTTTCACTTTTCACTTTCATGCACTGGAGAAGGAAATGGCAACCCACTCCAGTGTTCTTGCCTGGAGAATCCCAGGGACGGGGGAGCCTGGTGGGCTGCAGTCTATGGGGTTGCACAGAGTCAGACACGACTGAAGCAACTTAGCAGCAGCAGCAGCAGTTGTTTCTCTGTTTGAGAAGCAACAGACTTATCAATGCAGTCACTGAGGCTGGAGGTAAGTAAAACCTATTCACTTCATTCTCAGGATCAGTGTGAACTTAATCTGAGCCAGAACTGTCTTCATTAAATCATTGATTCAAAAAACAGGTTAGGCACTTCTGTAACATGCAAAATAATGTTATATATTTCATGAATATACATACTCATATACATATATACACATATATGTAGCATAAAAATAAAGAAGGAAATATAAACACCAAATTGAGGATAGAGATTGACTGGAGGGTAGAGCAGAACATAGAAGAGGTCTATAGAGAGCTTCAGCTGCTTCTGTAATATTTTAATCCTTTAAAACAAGACTGGAGAGAGCTCAGAGGGTCTCAGTTATATTAGTCTCTGTATTTAAGAATACTTCATTATAAAAAAAAAAGATACTGTGAATAAGAATTATGTTCAGTAAAACATATTACAGTAAATGATTATGTCTTTTCCTTTCTCACACCTAGAAACTATGAATGGCTTTTTCATTATATACCATCAGTCCAAGCATCATTTTCTAAGCATCATAACTAGTTTTACTCTTTTCCTGCCATTTATAGTCATATGATTTGAGGGCTAAAATTACTATTGGAAATGTTTCAGGTATTGTCTACATTTTATACTGACTTCTAAATCTACTGTGATCCATTTCTTAGATTTAACTACTTTGATTTGGACATTGAGTTTTTTTAATGCTTTGTTTGTAAATTCTAACAGCGGTCAAATTTTACTGATTCTCTCTTCAGTTCTCTATTGGGGTCCATTCTTTTCTTTCCAGGTTGATTTTGCTTGTCAAATGCCCAGCAAGGTTGAATTCAGCATCTCTGGCCTTTGGCCCCTCCCATGAGTCTTTCCAACACCAGTGCCAGGCTCCTACAATCTACTCAAAATACAACTGCCAAAAATCAACATCCACAAATGACATTGTTAGGTCACTGTGTCTATGAAACATTTCTCCTTATTCCTCGAATTCCCCTGAATACGGACTAAACGTGTAATTGTGAGCTTCAAGTCCATTCATTTATATGCAAGTTTGAAAGGCCACAACTTGTAGAAATCAGAAAAAGATAAATGAGCATTTTCCAACAAACATTTGTTCAGGATAAGAATAAAGGAAGGAATAAAATCAAGATTATTCTCCTGTTGCCAAAAATAAAATCAGTCAATATGACTTTGGAACATGTACTTGCAAATGTCACAATTCTTAAGCGTGTGGTTTAGGCAAAAGCAGCCAAATATTTATTACCACCTAACGTCAAGCTAATGTTATGTGTCCCTTGAACATCAAGTGCTTTCATAGTCTCTATGTACTTTCTTTTTTCTTATCTGAAAGCAGACTGAAGACAAAGAGTCATTTGTTCAGATGCTGTGATTACACAGGAAAGAAAGAAATGGGAATGAATGGTACTCCAATTTGAAAAATGTACATACTTTTGCATTTAAGCAAGAAATTCATTTGTGTCTCTCTACTGCCCTGTTTGGTATCAACTTTCTGTCATAGGCTATAGCACATCTCATAACTGGAGGAGAGACAGAGCAGCAGGCCATTCACAGGGCCTGGCACAGAGATCCTCTCTTACCCTTAAATCCTGCCTACAGTTCTAGTATAAAATTTCTTTAGTTTCCTCATCTGAAAAATGGGGATGAAAATATGTAATTTTCAGTATTGTTAGAATTTAATGAGAAATGAAAGAAAAGATTAAAACACAGAGAAATATGCTCAGGGATGGACCCTAGGATGCTATGTAGGCTCATTGTTAATTTACTTGCCCTGACATACCAGTCTCACCATGCATTCATACATCATATTTCACCTCCTGGTGTTCGTTTGTTTTTTAAAATATTTTTTCCACCCACACCCACACCACTTCTCATCCTCCAGCTCCTTCAGCCCATTTACCACCACATTCTCCTCTTGGACTTTTAAGTTGTCTGTGAAGAATACAGATTTGTTTATGTAGATGTTTATGTATGTATGTGTATGGACTTCTCAGGTGGCACAATGGTAAAGAACCTGCTTGCAAATGCAGGAGACATGGGTTCAATCCCTGGGTAGGGAAGATCCCCTGGAGAAGGAAATGGTAACCTGCCCTAGTATACCATGCCTGGAAAATCCCATGGACAGAGGAGCCTAGTGGGCTACAGTCTATGGGGTCACAAAGAGTCAGACATGATTGAGAACATACACAGACACGGGTATATATATGTATAAACATAGATATATGTATCAAGTAAATATATAGTATATGTATGTGTATAAACGCACATATCTATGTGCATGAGTATGTATGTACATATAAAAGTTAAATCCAAGAATATCAAGGATCTTCTAATTGGAAACAAATACAGGAATGTAGACCTCTGACCTAGTATCTTCTCTGTGGGAGAGGATGATGTTCTTGCTCCATCCTCTATTAGGGAAAGAAAAGTAAGAGCAGACAAACAATTTGCAGTCACAAGGCACTTTGCAAACAAGTCAGTTAACTTGTACTTCTGTATAAGAAAATAAGCCATTTCATGAAATTGAGCCTAGTTACAACACACACAATGAAATTCTTGGCTGACTAGTCGCCATGTGACTTGTATGCTGACTGAAAAAAGTAATGAGTTGCCCACATGCCAGCTATATTCATAAAGTAGTACCTCATCTTTTACATAACCAGAACACTCCATTCACCATGAGTACTAGAAGACAGGGAGCTGCCCACTTTAAAGTCGCATCATGCTACCAAAAAACTGTCAGAACTAATAAGTGAATCACAGGATACAAAATCAAGGTGCAGAAATCTGTGACATTTTTGTACATTTACAAACTATCAGCAAGAGAAATTAAGAAAATAATCCCATTTACAATTGCGTCAAAAAGAAATTTTCCCTGATATCCATCTACTTCCCCAAAGCAGAAGTGTTTGTTCCCACAATATACTGTTCTAATATTTATTATAGTTATCTTTTAAGCAGATAACTGATGCTGGGAATGATTAAGGGCAGGAGAAGGGGGAGACAGAGGATGAGATGGTTGGATAGAATCATTGACTCAAAGGACATGAATTTGAGCAAAAATAGTGAAGGGCAGGAAATCCTGGCACACTGCAGTCCATGGGGTCGCAAACAGTCGGACAGGACTTAGCGACTGAATAACAACAGTGCTTTAAGAGACCAACAATCAGTTGATTTTTCATTTCCAAGTGAAAGATCTGTGCCTTAATTCTGCCCAAGACTCACTTTAGGGAGGCCGCATTCTCCCTAGGCTGGAATACTGGATCCATGGGGGGCTTTCATTTCAGTCTTTCTGAGTGAGCATGGGCGCTCCCTGTGATTCTATCATCTGGTCTATAAAATGAAGATAATAACATCTACTTCAAAGGGTTTGAGTGAGGATTAAATGAGATGATACTTGTAAAGTACACAGAATAGCATTTCAGTATTGGCAAATGTTTAATAACTCTTATCTTTATTATTTTTATATGGCATGTATATGACATATACCCCAGAAATCATTCCTGAATTAAGTCTTATGGTTAACTGTATGGGCCAGTACCAATGGCTATACACACCACTAAATTATAACAGGACTTTAAGGAAAGACATTTTGTATGAGATTTGAAAAAGATACAAGGGTAAAGAAAGCCTTCCTTCCACTAAAGTGGTTAAGCAATAGGTCATGTAAATGAGGGACTCTCTGTTGCTTCTTTATTAAATTTATGTGTTAGAATTTGGCTGACTTCTTATTTTCCCCTTGTTTGCAGTTTTAAAGTTATTTAATATTTAATGTTACAAAACCACTTGAGATTGCTGCTCCACTAAATCTGTACATTGTACACGCAGTTCTGAAAATGTTAAGAGCAAAATTTAGTAGAGCTGGAAAGTGAAAAGTATAGCAGTGAATTTCCACGGCAATGTGGTGTTGTAAATAAGATATGATACGTGGAGAAATTGATCACCGAAGGTGTACAGATGAAGAGAATGAGTTTATGTTTATTCATGGGGTTTTTTTAAAACTCCTGTGCACTGAGATATTTTATAGGCACAAAATTAAATATCCAAACTTCAAGGTCATCATCTAAAACCTGTCAACACACTGCCTCTAAATGAGGGACTGCAAACTTAAATCCTTTGGGCACCACGCCAGTCAGACAAACAAGGAGATGGTTAGGCTGAGCTCTGGGTGAACAGCCACTGGCATTGAGTCCCCATGCTGGCAGTGGGGCAGGAGGTGCTCAGGGCTGTGGCAATCTCAATACCCCACTGAAGTAAGGGTCAGTCAAATGTCAAGACAAACCCAAACTGAACTGTGGCCAGAATTCTCCCATTTTGCAGAGAAAGCCGGCAGTCTGATATTTTATATATTTTATATGAAATCTGATTTTTAAATAAATGCTGGCAATTAACTTGACTGCCAACTAAAACACTAAAAAGGCCAAACAAAATACATCTTGAAGGCTGGATTCAACCTGGGGTCACGAGTTCACAACTTTTGCTTTCATATGTGGCAGAAATGGGTGGGATGTTCTATTTTTAACCCTTACTCTCCAAAGTACATAAATAAGCTGGAATGGAACCCTCTGCTTTCCCAAGGCATGGAATTTTCATGGGTAAAATTTCATCCTCATTTTCTAATGACCTAATGAACTCTTGATCAATTCTCAGAAAAGGTCCAGCAACCAAAAATGGAGAGAAGTCAAATCAAAGAAATTCTACATGTAATTATGCTCACAGACTGCCATTCATTAAGGAGGATAAATTGAGCAATTACTTAATGGCTAGACATGCAAGGATCTAAAATGAATAAGTCATAATCCTTCTCTTAAGAAGCTGACAATCTAACAGGCTATTTCTTGATGGGCTATGGCTGCAAATCTAAGAAAGCCTTACTATTTGAGGCCATCATTCGCATCCTCTGTCTGCATTTTCAGCTTGGGACAATATCCAAACAGTAGCTTTTATCTCAGGGTCATCCTGCCCTAGTGTCTCTAGGGGAAAATGCCTGGAGATCTCAGTTCTTCCACATCAGATCTGGGAATCTTATTAAAATGGAGGTGGTGTTGCATCTGTCCCTTCTCTCTGTGAGCTGAGGTGAGAGAGGGGTGGGGAACAGATGCAGTGGGGGACCAGGCAGAAAACCCAAGAAAAAGTTCCACTGGACCCAGTGTCCAAATCCCCTGACGACTTTCGTAGGAACGTAGGGCAGGAGAATGGTCAGGAGAGTAATAGCACCAACGCAATGGGAAAGCGTCTGGAGGAGGGGCATGGGCAATGGGCAAGTGAGGGATGAGGGGAGGCCGTAGGTAAGACATTTACTATCAGAGTTTCAATAGCAAATCAGTTACTCATAGATGATGGCAAATGTTAACGGGAAAACAATTCAAATTATAAAATAAAATGTATTCACAATTTTCCTGGAACATCTATACTATGTAATTGAAGGCAGATATATACAGTCAAACAGACAAGTCAATTCTCAAGGGGTTCCTTGTAATCACTGGTACATATCTGGGATGTTATGACCGATGTAATAAATACACATTCTTTCTCTGCATCATTGCATGCTTTAGAGTAACGCTATTTCCTGGAGCTGTGAAAGCTCTTTCATGTAGAGCCTCAGGATAACTGGGGTAGCACTGCCAAGAAAGGAGACAGACCGAGAAGCAAGCAGGTCCTTAGGGAAAGAACGGCATGCAGATTTTCTCAGAACCAAGGACTTCTTTCTGAATGGGGTAAACAATGAAAGCCTGTAGTCTTCCTGGAAGTGGTCTCTGGCTCCAAGATTTTGCCTATTTTCAGCCAGATTGAGACTCCTGAAAGAACAATTCTGCAGACATTTTAAGGAACTGACTCCGGGGTTTTCAATCATCAGAGCCCACCTTTAGACTCCTACTGTGGTCAGCATTAGCCCCATGTGTGTGTCTCCTGGGACAGCAGACCTGGGCCCACTGCAGCCTCAACCCCTCTTCATCCTGTGTCCAGAACCACTCTCCTCCACAAGGCCCACTTATCACTTCTCTGCAAGACTTTCCTTTTTTTTTCCAACTCTCTGCTCCACAGAAAATTACAGGATTCTTTTGCTCCGTTAACCACTACCCCCATAACATCACAGACAAGCAAACAAGCAAAACAAAAAAAAGAGCCTACTGACCACCTACTGTTTTCCAGCCACTTAAGTACATTTGCATACGTAATTCCACTTTATGTATCACAGCAATTCTTCCAGGAAGGTGCTGTTTTCCTCTTAAACAAGTGAGATTGGTGCACAGAGAGCAAACCTGGCTTGTGTGAGGTCACATTGTAAATATAGGAGCGAGGAATCAAACTCCAGATGTCACTTAGGATGTGTGACACTAAAGCCCTATGAGCTTCATAGAGCAGCACCCTGCCTATCACAGAACAAGAACAAAGATGATAATAAAAATAACAGCTAACACTTACTGAGTAATTACCAAGGATACTTCTAAGCGCTTTATGTGTTCTAATTCACTAATCCTCACAAGTGGATACAATGATAGCTCCCATCTTAGAGATGTGGTATCACTCCAGTACTCTTACCTGGAAAGTCCCATGGATGGAGTAGCCTGGTGGGCTGCAGTCCATGGGGTCGCTAAGAGTCGGACACCAGTGAGCGACTTCACTTTCACTTTTCACTTTCATGCATTGGAGGAGGACATGGCAACCCACTCCAGTGTTCTTGCCTGGAGAATCCCAGGGACAGGGGAGCCCGGTGGGCTGCCATCTATGGGGTCGCACAGAGTCAGACACGACTGAAGCAACTTAGCAGCAGCAGCAGAGCAGGGAGACACATAAAGACTGAGCAACTTGCCTGAGTTCACAGGTCTTCTAAGTGGCAGAGCCCATGCTCTCGGTGGACACGCCATCCTACCCCATCTACTGTCTCATGGTGACACCTAACTGCTTCCTGAGACTTTTATTGCTAGTTTTTATGTTCACCTTTTCTCACTATATTCCCTATCATTCTTTTTTACATCAGAAAGGCAAGTCTTGAGAAAAAACCAAAATGTTAAAAGGGATGAGTGCTAGAAGGAGAGATGGGAAGAGGACAGGAGAGACAGAAAAGGAACAGTCATTTCATGGTCTGAAATGATGACACCCTCAGGATATCCTCAAGATGCAACTAACCATCAAGTTGAAACTAACAACATCATCTCATTTACTGATGAGCTTGAAGCCACTTTTGACAGCCACACCCTAAATGGAACAACGGAGTAAACAGATATAGGTACCAAGTAAGCCTGGAGCTAGTTAGGGCCCTGGCACATTGCAGGTATCCAAAACCCCCAACGATGTGACGCTACCACCAACCCAACCCCTCACTGATTCACTGCAGGAGTTCGATAAGCTCTTACAAATGTCAGTTTCAGAATAAAATAATTAAAACGAGGAAAAAGACTGGAAACAACTTCCATGTCATGAATTCACAATTCATGTTTCAAGGGGCAGTGCCCTCCAAAAGACACCGGTAAGAAAACAAAAGACACACGTCACGGACTGGGCGAAAAAGTCTGTGAGTCATCTACCTAATAAAGGATTTACATCAGAATATATAAAGAATTCTTAAAACTCAATAAGAAGAAGGGAAACGCAATTTAAAAATAGGTAAAATATCTGAACAGACATTTCACTAAACAAAATACATATATATGGATGGCCAATAATCGTATGAAAAGATACTCGACATCATTATTCATGAGAAGGATGAAATGAGATACCACTTTACACCCGCTAGGAAGACTGTAATCAAAAAGACAGTACCAAGTATTCTCTAGAATGTAGAGAAACCGGAACCCTCACACAGTGCTGATAGGACTATAAAATGGTGCAGCCACTCTGGAAAACAGTTTGATAGCTTCTTAGAAGGTTAAACCTAAATTTATTATGTGGCCCAGCAAGGCCTCTTTTAGGTATCTACCCAAGAGAAATAGAAACATGCCCGCACAAAGACTTGTATGTGAATGTTCATAGAACATGACTCCTAACATCCAAAAGAAAAAAAAAATAAACACAAATAATCCAACGTTCAACAATTGGTGAATGGATAAACAAAATGTGGTATATTCATTCATTAAACAAAGCACTGATACATGACACAAAATATATGAAACTCGAAAACATGCCAAGTGAAAGTCAGCCACAAAGGAACACATACTGGATGATTCCATTTATTTGAAATGCCCAGAAAAAGGCAAATCTATTGAAACGGAAAATAGGTTAGTGGTTGTCAAGGGCTGGGGGAATGACAGCAAATGGGCAGAGTGTTCTTTCTGGAGTGACGGAAATGTTATGAAATTGAATGGTGATGCTTATACAACTCCATAAATTTACTAAAAAATAATTAAGTGGTACCGTTAAAATGGATGAATTTTATAGTATGCAAATGATACTTCACTAAAGCTGTTAAACAACAACAATGCCTCTGCTCCCTGCTTCCACTCCAGCAGCTCTCACTGAATGCAGGACTGCTTACCTGGCTCTCAGTATTCTATCTCCTCCCCAGGACAATCAGCTCACAATTGAGGTTCTCTCTTGGATGCACTTGAAAGTACAGAACACTGAAGGACACAGGTGCCCAAAGTATTTCATGATGGAAACACTTAGGGAAGGTTCCACTCAGTGAGAGCCCTCGAGCTGACTCTTTAACAAAGAAGGGTGCTCTAGAATTGTCTTCTAGAGAATCACCACCATGTCACGTTTGTTATTCCAACGGCACGAATACAGCTGCACACTACAAGGGATTTCCTGCCTTCTGCTTCTGTTCAAAGGGAACATCTACCCGCCTGTTCCCTCCCCCTTTCTGTAAGAAAATCCACCACAGGGCATTTACCCAAATAAACCTCTTAATGCATTTATTGTTAACTCTTTTTTGGACATTTGAGTTTCCCCTTCAACAAAAAAGTATTGAGTATACCCTCCCCACTCCCATCCTCACTGGCCGGATAAGTTCCTGCTGCAGGGACACTTCCAAAGTATACTATGAGGACTACTGGTTACTTTTTTTTAACATGTGGCACCAAATCTTTCGTGCACCCCTACTCACTGACCCCTGAAAAGACTGCCACGGTATGCGTGCTCAGTCATGTTTGACTCTTTGAGACCACATGGACTGTAGCCTGCCAGGCTCCTCTGTCCATAGAATTTTCCAGGCAAGAATACTGGAGTGGGTTGTCAATTTCCTCCTCCAGGGGATCTTCCTGACCCAGGGGTTGAACCCATGTCTCTTGCTTGTCCTGTATTAGCAGGCAGATTCTTGACCACTAGCGCCACCTGGGAAGCCATCTGAAAGTGTCAGTGGCTCAGTGGTGTCCGACTCTGTGACCCCATGGGCTGTAGGCCACCAGGCTCCTCTGTCCTTGGGATTCTCCGGCAAGAATACTTGAATGCCCTACCATTTCCTTCTCCAGGGTATCTTTCCAACCCAGGGGTCAAACTTGGGTCTCCTGAACTGGCAGGCAGATTCTTTACCACCTGAGCCACCAGGGAAGACAACACTATGAAACATTTCTATTAGAAGATACTGGTTTTGATAACTTAGAAGAGGAATTTAGACGAACAGAACAAACGGGTAGGACTATTTCTTATCATCAAGATTAGAAGACATGCCTGTGACATTATTCCCTAGACGAGGGATTGGCAAACTTTTTCTGGAAGGGCCAGATAAAAAATACTTTAGGACTGTGGGCCAAGAGGCAAAATCAAAGTATTATGCAAGTTCTTATATAGCCATTTAAAATGTAATCACTTAAAAATGGAAAAACCATGGTGATCTCACAGGGCGTACAAAATCAGGCAGCAGGCCAGATGTGACTGGCCATAGTCTGCCAATCCTGCCCTAGACACACAAGCATATCACACTCCACCCATCTTTGCAGACATCCTGGCAATGTGGAATCAGACCTTTGAAAAGTTGTATATTTGAAAGCCATAACCTTTTAAGCAGCCCAAACCTACTATAAGCATAAGTTGCTGATTATTTTCAAGTTGGAGGGGAAATGGGGTTAAAGGAAAAGACTGAAACCAAAAGCAAATCTTAATTAAAATTAAGAAGGGTTCCAAGTAATGTGTTAGTCAGGCAGTCGTGTCCTACACTTTGCAACCCCATGGATTGCAGCCTGCCAGGCTCCTCTATCCATGGAATTTTCCAGTCAAGAATACTGGAGTGGGTTGCCATTTCCTTCTCCAGGGATCTTCCCGACTCAAGGATCAAATCCTCATCTCTTGCCTCTCCTGCCTTAGCAGATGGACTCTTTACCACTAACATCACCTGGGAAGCCCCATGGAAGTGTTGGTCACTCAACTGTGTCCGACTCTTTGTGACCCCATGGATTGTAACCCACTGGGCTCCTCTGTCCATGGAATTTTCCAGACAAGAATACTGGAGTGGGTTGCCATTCCCTTCTCCAGGGGATCTTCCCAACCCAGGGATCGAACCCAGGTCTCCTGCATTGCAGGCAGATTCTTTACCAGCTGAGCCACCAGGGGAGTCCAAGTAATGTAAAAATATGTAAATCTTTGTTTGGTCACTCCTAAGAGACTGAGGATGACTCCCACTTGATTTCTAACAAGTTTTTTTCTTTTCAAACCCTATCTAACATAATTCCCCTGCACAAATAAAGCAAACAGGTTTACTGTTCCCCTACTTATCTCAGGGTCTCAGTCAATAGAATGCTGAGATTAAGACCTAGAGACAGATTTGGATGTAAACCATGGACTAGAAAGAACATAGCCGACCTACAGACAAAGCTCACCTACCTAAACTCCATTTCTTACACTTAGCAGGCTCTAGGATCAAAGGCCTTCAAAGGAAGCTCCTCATTCTGAGCCTTCGTCTCCTAATGACCATGGTTCTTTGTGAATCAGGCCAACAACTTCAGCCTAGCTCTGCTTCTGAAAGTGTCACATCAGAGAGGCTATAAACACAATTAGGTCTCTCAGTGACATCTGTGAGAAAGCAGGACTGGAAGAAGCTGAGCTATGCCTGTGGTCCAGGTCACAAGTGAAAGACGTTAAAAGGGTGTGTTGTGGCTGCTATGAGGGCTCCTGGCATTTTGTGGAGAAATGGGCATTAGTGAAACCCAGCACATCCACAAATATTAAAATCTCTTATACAGCAAATTCCCACTGGCTATCTACTTTACATAGGGTAATGTACATGTTTCAGTGCTAATCTTTGCTGTATGCAGCAGAGAGCTCAAACCTGGTGCTCTGTGACTACCTAGAGGGGTGCGATGGGGTGGGAGGTGAGAGAAGGGGGGTTCAACAGGAAGGGGACATATGTATACCTACAGTTGATTCCTGCTGATGTTTAGCAGAAAACAACACAATTTGCAAAGCAATTATCCTCCAATTAAAAATAAGTAAATTTAAAAAAATATCTTGTAAAGTCAAGGCACTATTTAGCTAAATCATCCTTTGCTTTTATTGTTCAAAATTAATGCCCAGATGCTAATTTATTTACATGCCTAACTGATAATCACATCTTGTGCTTATGTTCTTTATTATTTTTTTTTTTTGCTTATGTTCTTTAAATGTCACAAATATACTCATTGGGGTACCCATTGGCTTTTTTCAACCCCTCCCTAACAAGGTAACACAAGTAGCCATCTAAATGGGTGATTCAGTGGGGCAGATGGAAAGGGAAGGAGGGTCTGCACTTCCCCCACCCCAAACGTGCCTTTGATTTCCCTACTCAGCAAACACATCACATTACAAACATCACCTGGACATTCCAAGGACAACCCAGTGAGCAGCAGCTAACAAAGAAGTCAGGAGCTCTGAACATCTGTTTCTGATTCCATAGGATGCAAGATTATTGTTACTCTATCTTTTTACATGGGAATGTTGAGGTGGAGGGATGGGGGTATTTTTCCAACCCCTTTGAACTATAAGTAGATAATTTATACATTTTACAAAATGTAAGCTCATGGGATAAGTTATCTGCAACATGTTTCATGCTGATTTGGAGACTGTTCAGTGCCCCTAAAGAATTTCCCTGAAATTACAGCATTATAGGAAGCTTTTTTGGGGTGGGGGGCCAATGCTGACCTGTTCAGATTTGAGAGGCTGGGCCTGGGGGTCAAATACTGTCTACATCCCAGGAAGTAACTATTACAGTCAAACCTCAAATTCCAGTCCTCGATGTACAGAAAAATAACTACAACCTTGAACTTCACTTCACTAGATTTTTCCCTCTCAATGTTAACTCATGAGATTGATGAATGTAAGTTAATTTATATCCACTGACTGCATTGCATGTGTAGATAGTTATTATTTATCCTTTTCTGCTCCCTAGTAGCAAACAACATGTCTGAATTCTTAAACTCTCTTGGCAAAACCAA
The DNA here is from genome assembly GCF_014754425.2 of Oryx dammah. Taxonomy (NCBI): domain Eukaryota; kingdom Metazoa; phylum Chordata; class Mammalia; order Artiodactyla; family Bovidae; genus Oryx; species Oryx dammah. The sequence continues at coordinate 108,345,935 of NW_024070211.1, read as the reverse complement.
TACAATATTGTAAAGTAATTAGCCTCCAATTAAAATAAATAAATTTAAATTAAAAAAATAATAAACTCTCTGAATATCAGCACTGCAGGCTTCCCTGATAGCTCAGTTGGTAAAGAATCCACCTGCAATGCAGAAGACCCCAGTTCGATTCCTGGGTCTAGAAGATCCATTGGAGAAGGGATAGGCTACCCACTCCAGTATTCTTGGGCTTCCCCTGTGGCTCAGCTGGTAAAGAATCCACCTGCAATGCAGAAGACCTGGGTTCAATCCCTGGGTTGGGAAGATCCTCTGGAGAAGGGAAAGGCTACCCACTCCAGTATTCTGGCCTGGAGAATTCCATGGACTGTATAGTCCATGGGATCTCAAAGAGTCAGACACAACTGAGTGACTTTCACTTCACACCAGCACTGCATAATTCTGGGTGCTCAAAAATGTTATTTGACCACATGATCTTCTGTAAAAAATAATTAAGTCTATTACACACACAGGTAGGTTGATCTGGGTGATGTTTTATTTATTAAAGATTAATCCAAACTATACTACAAAAGTCTACCTAATCAAAGCTATGGTTTTTCCAGTGGTCATGTATGGATGTGTGAGTTGGACTTATAAAGAAAGCTGAGCACCAAAGAATTGATGCTTTTGAACTGTGGTGTTGGAGAAGACTCTTGAGAGTCCCTTGGACTGCAAGGAGATCCAACCAGCCCATCCTAAAGGAAATCAGTCCTGAATGTTCATTGGAAGGACTGATGCTAAAGCTGAAACTCCAATACTTTGGCCACCTCGTGCAAAGAACGGATTCATTTGAAAAGACCCTGATGCTGGGAAAGATTGAAGGCAGGAGGAGAAGGGGATGACAGAGGATGAGATGGTTGGATGGCATCACTAACTTGATGGACATGAGTTTGAGCAGGATCTGAGAGTTGGTGATGAACAGGGAAGCCTGGTGTGCTGCAGTGCATGGGGTCACAAAGAGTTGCACACAACTGAGCAACTGAACTGAAGTGAACTGAATCCAAGCTATAAAGTCTTGGGTTAAACTAAAGCTATTGCTTTTAGCAATTGGCCAATATCATTTCAGGACTTAGACATTTAGCAAAGAAACTGAAATAATAGGGAATAAAATACTATACAGACAGATAATTCATGTATCTTATCTCTAGTTGTACCCAGAGATATATTTCTATAGAAATACAGGCTATATATAGAATATATAATATTTCTATAAAATTTCTATAAACATTTCAATGCTATTCAATTTTTGCTAAATTGATTTTTAATATGCCACTTGATAAAAACAGTTGTAAAAATAAATCTTCTTATACTTTTTATATGAAAGGAATAAAGAATAAAACAATGCTTGTTTTGGTAATATTCTTGGTATTTGTGACCACCTCCTTAAATTTCACTACTACCATCAAAATACGTACATAGCATACTGACTGCTTCCCAAACACCTGTCTAAACCAACTTCATTGGCTTGGCATTTCATTTAAAGTATGGATGACTTTGTACTATAGAAGGGCGGTAAATTTTACTTTGTGCTTCCTTTTCTGGAAGTCCTTTAAAATGTTCTGTTTCTGTATTTTCCAGTTGAAACTTGCATGCAAATATAAGGCTGTGAATTAAATTTGTTTTCAAAAGTTACCACGATAAGGCATGGAGAAGGAAATGGTAATCCACGCCAGTGGATTGCTTGCAGAATCCCACAGACAGAGGAGCCTGGCAGGCTACTGTCCATGGGGTCGCAAAGAGTCAGACATGACTTAGTGACTAAACAAGATAAGGAAAAAAAAAAAATGGTGTCTACCTAAGCAGCTTTCATTTTCTCCCCTATAAATTGAGATGGCTGGACTACATGAATGCTAGTGCTAGGAAACTCTTTAATCAGAACTGACCACTGGTCTATCTCTTTGGAAAGCAAAGGTCAAAGCAGAGGTCCACAAGTGACCAGCAAATGAACAGATAATGCTGTCTACAAATACAAATTAACTTTAAATCATGAGTTAACTTCAAGGAAAGAAATAGATCAGATGTATTGAGAGCCACAGTTGTACTGGGAGCTTGTTGAAAATTGTTTCCCAGATTAGGCCATGACCTTATGTGGGAGACTGTGACAATATCTTTTATGGAATTATAGATGGCAAGAGAAAGCCACCTGTTATGTCAGCTGACAATGGATATTTTTACCCATCTTTGTGCAGGGAAGTAGATCTAGGCAGTCTGCCTGGTTGAATCATAGGGTGTAGGCTGAAGGGTAGTAAGTACTGGGTGGGGAGGGGTATAAAAAAACTGATAGAGAAGGCCTGAATTCCATGGTAATAATTCCACATTTGCTCTAGAGGATAGAAAAAAATCAATCTATGAGGTCTATTTGGGTGTGGTGTTTCTAGATACATTGAAGATAGTTTGTAGTATATTGGTAAACAGATGGAGTGGTGATTAACTGTGCCCAGAAAAGTAGGAACTGGATTTGGGTACTAGTTAGACATGAGCATTATAAAGGCATCAGATCAATTACATTCAATCCTGAAATTGAAAGAGTGCAGAGCATTATATTGGAGGCTATAGGAAATGGAAAGTGCCTTTAAGGAATGTCCAGTCTAGAACTTCCAGTCAAAAGTGGGATGGAATACACAAACAGTAAATATTGGAGAGAGAGTGTGAAGAGAAGGGAACCCTCCTACACTGTTGGTGGGAATGTAAACTGGTATAGCTACTATGGAGAACAGTATGGAGTTCCCTTTAAAAAAACCACTAAAACTTGAGCTACCATATCACACTGCAGTCCCACTCCTGGGCCTATATCCAGAGAAAAAACATGATTGAAAGGATACATCCACTCCAATATTCATTGCAGCACTGTTTACAATAGCCAGGACAGGGAAGCAATCTAAACGTCCATCGACAGAGGGATGGATAAGGAAAATGTGGTGCATATATACAATGGAATATTACTCAGCCATTAAAAACAATGAAATAAATCCATTTGCAGCAACACGGATGGGCCTAGACAGTGTCATACTGAGTGAAATAAGTCAGACAGAAGGAGAGATATCGTATGATGTCCCTTATATGTGGAATCTAAAAAGAAATGATACAAATGAACTTAACATATGAAACAGAAACAAACTCATAGACTTAGAGAAAGAGCTTGTGATTGCTGGGGGGAAGGATTGGCAGAAGGGATAGTTAGGGAGTTTGGGATGGACATGTACTCTGCTATATTTAAAATGGATAACCAACAAGGACCTACTGAATAGTACATGGAACTCTGTTCAAAATTACGTGGCAGCCTGAATGGGAGGGGAGTTTGGGGGAGAATGGATCATGTATATGTACCTGAAACTATCACAACATTGTTTGTTAATCAGCTATACCCCAATACAAAGTAAAAAGTTTTTAAAAATAAAATAAGAAGAAGTGGGATGGAATAAATATACAAATAGCCACAACTCAGGAAGACACATGAGAATTTCTATCAAGTTGCCTTCAGGTTTCAGAAGCCAAGAGGCTTAGCAGTAGAAACACCACTTCAAGGCTGAGAAGATATATGAAGAGGGTATGGAGTAACAACATGGACCTTGAGGGTCTCCTGCTTGAAGAATACAGTTGTTTCCTAATCACAGGGTGAGAAGTTGAGTAAGTAAACCCATGACTAAGCAGATATCACTGTCATTTATAATGTTTATGGTGAAAGCAGGAAGGAGAAGCCTTCGACATGCAAGTTACAAATGTTATCACCATCCAATGAGGAAGGCATCGCTGTATCACCAGTCAAGGGGGTTTTAGGCAGGCTCACAGGAGGGGAACCCAGACTTCAAACTTGGTTAATATGACTCCAAAGCCAACCCTGCTCCCAACCCCTCACCATATTCATGCTGCCAGTGTATGAAAATTCCACTACTAGAGACAGAAAACCTTGGTGAAGAAATGACTGGTTATAAAAATGTAAATATCCTAAAGTCAAATCACACATTAATACATTATCAACTATTAATACTCTTGCTAAAATATGTATAAGGAAGTTGAAAGATAGTATAGGATTGGCTCAAGGGAAACGGGGTAAGAGCTGGACAGAAGAGATTTCTGTATCCTTCCTGCATGCTGAGTCCTTGGAAGCAAGAAGGTTCTAGATAAAAGGAAAGAGGTCAAGATAAATAAAGACTCATCTTTGTCAAATCGAGTTTGATGTAGAAGCGATGTTAACAGTAGCCACCACAGGTACTAAGTATTTTGTTCGCACAGCTGAAATGTCTCTAACTTCAAAACACAGCTAGCATTCTTATTTTCCTATCTTCCTTCAAAAATCCTTTAACGAATTTTCTCTTTGATCCACGAGAAAATCAAAATTCATTACACTCTTTGGAAAGTGCCAAGTACATAATCACCTACTGTGTTTTCTTCCTGACATTCTGAACTCAGTCCTAGTTCCCCAAATATACCCTAAACTTTCCTGCATCCATATCTTCGCTCACGCTGTTTCCTCCAACAGAAACCTCCATTTACCACCCTCAAAATACCACGCTTCCTGGAGAGCCCATCCCACGCTGTGAAGCTCACCCTGCTATTCTCAACCTGGCATGCACACTCTGTCTGAACCCTTAAAGGGCTCAGTTTATATTTCCCTTTTTGCAAATATTCATTTTCCTTTGCCTGGGAGTCATTTTGGTTCTTGTTTTATATCTACTAGTAGTGTGTTAAATGGGCTTCCCTGGTGGCTCAGAGGTTAAAGCGTCTGCCTCCAATGTGGGAGACCTGGGTTCGATCCCTGGGTCGGGAAGATCCCCTGGAGAAGGAAATGGCAACCCACTCCAGTATTCTTGCCTGGAGAATCCCATGGACGGAGGAGCCTGGTTAGGCTACAGTCCATGGGGTCACAAAGAGTCGGACACGACTGAGCGACTTCACCACCATCACCACCAGTGTGTTAAATCCCCTTTTAGGGAAAGAGCTTATCTCTATATCACCAGCTGCACTTCATGTTGTATTCAAAATTCAATAAATATTTGTGACATTTAATTAAATCTATCCAAGACAGTCAACCAAGTTACACATGTAAAATCCAAGACAATGTTCTTAATAAAGAGGGGCTTGATGGTCTAGAAGCGTTCATATGGTTCTCAAACTGTATCTTAAAACCTCAAATATCCATAAAACCACATGGAAAAGTCTCAAACAGATGCGATACATATATCTCAAATGACTGTCAGCAAATGATCTCTTTCCTGAAATTACATCCATCCAGAGAACAATGTTGTTTCATCTAAAAGTTACTGAACTACTTAAATTCAGAAGTCTTTCAGAATGAGACAATAAACCTTGGCAGGTCACAGTTGGATTTACTCTGACAATACTCAGTTAAAAATATATCTATGTCTCCTTTGTTCTTAAGCGTACCTGAACTCTCATTACTGGCAGAAGCAAAGATGTAAAGAGCAAAATATAGAAAGGATAAGAATTTACTGCCATTCTTCAAAAAGTAATGACTCATGGGAAGCATTTCTAGGATAATCACGTCTAAAACACATTCATAACTGTGTTTCACATGTCCCTAGAAGGAATGGGAGTGAGAAATAAGATTTGAGGGGATAGAAAAAAAACCCCACACGCGCACATATACTGTAACCAGTATTTTTCCTCTACTCAGAGAAGCAGCCTTGTTCCTATCTTCCCATTTTCTACAAGGCAACCTGGGTCAATCTGCTGAATCTATCAGAACCTCAGTTTCCTTAAATATTACAAAGAAAACAGGGAAGGAGGAGGGACTCCTTCCATCTCTTCATATACATCTCAGGGTTGTTGTGATGATGAAATTAAATAACAGTCACACAAGCTCCTTGAAAACTAGAGAGCTACACGAATGTCAAGTTGCTGTTATCACAACCTACTCACTTACTCCCCTCAGCCTCATCTGACACGTCTTTTCTCTTGCCAGATAGCCAGAAAAAGGTCTCAAGAGCAGGGAGTTAGTTTTGATCATTTCCAGTAAGATTCTTCTCCCATATATACTTCCTCTTCCCAAACTTACCAGATTATCCCAAGACAAAGCTCAGATTTTATATTAATTTTCTCATGTCATATCACTACAGTACTTGACACCACTTTTAAATGGAAATTAAGATATTTCAAAAGACAGATCTATGTTAGTGAAGATTAATAAAAAGTCTTATAAGCAAGTCATTAGTTTTGCTTTCTGTAACTGGTTGGGGAACTGAGATCTATCTTTTCACTAAATCTGTAGTTCTATTTTCTGTGATGGCATTGTGTTTTTGGATTGCCATATATTAACTACTAAGGTTAAACAAACACCATATAATAATCTTTAGCCTATTTAAATTCCCTATTCCAGTAAACCACATCTTTGTAACTATTTTTTTCACCTTTGAAAAACATATACAAATAAATAACAATAAAACAATCTGATGTGAAAAAAGAAGAAAACCCTATGATTAATCACTGCACCATATATACTGAGGATTTCTTTTCTTCTTCCCCCAAAGAACGTTGTCAAATATTTAAGCCCTCACAGTCTTTTATTTACAGAATCCTCTCTCAAGTACTTTATTTTGAACAAAGAAGTACTCTTTGAATGAAGATACTCAAATCTGAAACAATCTCAAAAGTCAGCTGACAGAATTGTCTATTTAAAGGAGGCAAAGAAATTGAACAAAAGCTTAATCATGATCTACAGGGTTGTAACCTCACAGTTGTTCACAGTAGATGTCACTGTAAAGAAATCTTTTAAAAACAGTACAGAAAATGGCCACATTTTGGAGCTCTCCAATATACACTTACAGAGAGCCAAAAAAGAAAGATGTAATGTGTGCTAGGGACTGGGATAAACTTTAGAAATAGCTTCATACATGGATATCCAAAACATGAAGGTCTATGCAGTTTAGATGGGTGGGATTGAAGAGACAGAATCTGGCACACTGTGCTAGATGACTTCAAAGTAGCTCAGTTACACTAAAAACATGATATCAAAGGTGCAGATGGAGGCTCTGAATAAATCATTTCCTGAAAGTGAAGAGAAAAAGACATTATTTCTACATAAACATAGTAAATAATGTTATTAATATACGTCTCATATTATTCTACCTCTAAAAGTTTATATATTCAGGCTGGCTTTATCTTATTATTGGGAACCAGGAGACCTGCGTTATATCTGAGGGCACCCTACCGTCACTCACCTATAGGCATTATGGAAAGAAACAGAAGCTAATTTCTCAGCAGTGTGAAAGTGAATCAGTGATAAGTTAGAATATTGACTTCAAAGCTCAGTTACTAGATTCAAGAAAGAGCAAAGACGCAGGGAATAGAGTATTATATTTTAAAGGCAACAGGGGACACTATTTATCACTTTTGCTGTCAAGAAAGAATTTTCCCACTCTAATCTTCTACTTCAGCAAAAGCCAAATAAACAAAAAGTTGCACCAACACCAGAACATTTGTTGTTAACTAAAAATTTTGTGTACTAACAGAGACACAAAAGTTCAATGGATCAAGAAAATTAAAAAGGCATTAAACTGAATTGTGAGTTTTCCCTTTAATCTTTATTTTCCCACTCCCTTTGTACTCTGCTGAGGTCACTCTTTGGCATTTTCCTGAACAAAAAAAGTATTCTAGAGGGAGACTGGGAAGTCAGGTAAAAACTGGCTCTAGAGCCCAAACTCCCCCCACCCACCAAAATCTATTAAGTTCGCACTTTGCACGATCCTATAATCAACAGTGCAATGAATGCCCTCAATCAGATCAAAAGCAAAGCCACTCATTTTATGTCAAACCAAGTTTCTTCCCTTTGTAACTCATGAATAGAATCCAAGTCTATTAGCCAGATGTGTGAAAACTTATCAACAAATATTGAGCTTTGGCAGCTATCATAATAATAATTTTTAAAGTCTTGCTACTTTGGGCACCCTTCCTTCACATCTGGAAGAAAATATGAGACCCATTTAAGTCTACTTATATTACACAATAAATGCTGCCAAAAATAAAAAAATCTATAAAATTCCCTCCTCTAGGAAATCTTAAATAATTATGTAAACAGCAGCCTACCTTTCTTGCCAATTGTAAGGCAACATTCATACAAGTCAAATAGTAGGAGATGTTAGTGAATGTCTATATGAAGAATAGGTGAAGGTACTATCAATTCAAAACATTAAAATTCATTTGCTGTGCTATATCTGAACATACATAATAATGAGATATTTTTCAGAAGTATCATCAGCCACATATTTACATAACAACATTTAGTGTTATGTCACTCAAATCAGTCAAAGTTAGTATTATAAATGATTCAACATAAGGAGATGCAGGATTTAAAAAGAAAAATAAAAAGAGTAAAGGGGGAAATGAACAGATGCAATTATGAAATTAATACTTTGGTCTTTTATTCATTGATTTTTACCATTCTCCAAGTGCCTCAGCCTTTAATTTCACTGTGGTCTAACTCTAAGAACTCCCAAGTGGAAACCACATGAAAGGGAAATTCAGGCTAAAATCTCAGACTAAACAACAATTCCTCTCTTCAGACTGAAAATTCTCTCCCAAACAGCTCACCAGCTGACAGTCAGGAGTTCGGAGTGGAATTATTCCAAAGTGCTGGATGTGAATACATCTGCTCCTTGTCCTCTTGTGTAAACACTTCCCCTGGTGACAAACTGCATCCAGCAAACCTTCCTAAAAGCAACCAAGAAATGACTTGAAAGTACAGGAGCTCACACCTGGGCAGCCTGCCCTCTCCTCGACATCTTGATTCCTGGTGCTCACCAGTCCTTACAAACATCCCCTGGAGGGCAAGGGCAGCATCAAACACTTTGGGTACTGACACAGAGGGCTCATGTGAGATGTGTACTTAGCAACATACTCCTTAGAAAGGCAGGGGCTCTCTCTGCCAACCAGGAAGTGTCAATCAAACATCCCAAGAAGGCCACATGGCAGGGTTGGGGTGAAGGAGCTCTTATCTTCATAACACTGATGGTTAAACTCCACCTGAGGGCAATGGTCAGTTCACTAACAACGCTTTCAACTTGAGAATCAGCTGCAAGCTGGAGTCCCAATTCTTAAAACCCTGAAGTAACACTAGGAAACTCTTCATTTCAAAGGAAGGAAATGTATTCCTTAGGCCACCCTGAGTCAATCAACAAACCATCCTATATTCACTAAGCATACTTAGCATACATTTTCCCAGTCTAGCTGGAGAGAAAACAAACCACTAAGATGAAACAAAAAGGGAATAATTCCAAATGGTAGGTAATGGCTACAATAGGTAATTATTACTACCACAGGGGTTCAAAGAAAAATGTCCTCGTGGAGAGATTCATGTGAGAAAGAGTAGTAGAGACTTAGGCTGAACCTGGAAGGATAGGAGGGACTTACATAGGGGGAGGAAGGGAAAATAGCAGAGCTAAGAAGGGGAAAAAGGAACAAGCAGGCATGTGCAGCAAAGCGTGTGGGATTTGTTCACCCAGAAGATAGACGATGAAGGGGTGGGGCTGAGTGAGAGAAGGGACCACGTGGAGCTAGATTCTAGATGGCAGTAAGAGGTGTGGCGATGGGCAGACGAGCTGTATGGAGACGGACAGACAGGTAAGGAGTGGAAGAAGAGGTCAGATGCGGATGGAAAATAATAAAATGAAATGCAAGGGAAAGAGATATATGTGTTTATAACACCTCAACCTCTCCATTAGAATGTGAGCACTGTTACTTCATCATATTCCCAGGATACAGCATAGGGCTTGTCACAAGCGATAAAAATAACCAACGACTCCTGAAAAGTTTTTCATTCATTGAAAAAACTAAGACGATGACATCCGGTCCCATCGCTTCATGGCAAACAGATGGGGAAAAAGTGGAAACAGTGGCAAATTTTATTTTCTTGAGCTCCAAAATCACCGCAGATGGCAACTGCAGCCATGAAATTAAACGATGCTTGCTCCTTGGAAGAAAAGCTATGACAAACTTAGACAGCATATTAAAAACAAGAAACATCACTTTGCTGACAAAGGTCCATCTAATCAAAGTTATGATTTTTCCGGTAGTCATGTACAAATGTGAAAGTTGGACCATATAGAAGACTGCGTGCTGAAGAATTGGTGCTTTTGAATTGTGGTGCTGGAGAAGACTCTTGAGAGTCCCTTAGACTGCAAGCAGATCAAACCAGTCAATCCTAAAGAGAAAATCAACCCTGAATATTTTTTGGAAGGATTGATGCTGAAGCTGACGCTTTAATACTTTAATGCCACCTGATGTGAAGAGCTGACTCATTAGAAAAGACCTTGATGCTGGCAAAGACTGAGGGCAGGAGAAGAGGGTGACAGGATGAGACTGTTGGATGGCATAATCGACTCAATGGATGTGAGTTTGAGCAAACTCCAGGAGATGGTGAAGGACAGGGAAGCCTGGCATGCTGCAGTCCATGGGGTCGCAAAGGGTCAGACACGACTTAGCAACTGAACAACAACTGAAAGGTTACTCTGAGCCATACTCCATAGCACATGACTTACATATATGAGCTATTAATTTGAGTTTATACTATTTTCTTCATTTGATGAACTAGGAGACCAAGGATCAGCAATGCAAATTGCTGAGCCGGAGCTAGGTCATATTGTTAGGGAACCACCGACCAAAACTGCTCGCTTTGGCCCGGAACAATGATAACTATTTGCCTGAGTAGTCTCACAACTGGAGGTCCTGGTAACAAATAAGGTGCTGCCCCTGAAAACTAACTGGGAGGATCTGGGAGGGGCCAAAAGGAAGGAGGAGACACCAGCCCATAATATTCTTCTGCCAACCTCCCAGAATCCTTCACACTGGAATCCATCTTGGCTGAGAGATGCATGTGCCACCAGGAAGGACCTTAAACTAGACCAGATATGGGCCAAGCAAGATGACTGGCCAAAGACAACCTGGAAACTAACCCAATAACATAAAACCTGAGACTGCGAGCCATGGGGCGGAGCAGTTCTCCTGGGTTCCCTTCCCTGCTGCTCCCCTGCCTTGGCGCCCCTTCCCAGGAAAGTCTTTTGCTTTAGCAGCACATGTGTCTCCTTGCATAGTTCATTTCCAGGTGTTAGACAAGCGTCCACTCTCAAGCCTTGGAAGGGATCCCCCTTGCTCCAACAACATGCACCTGGATTCATACCCTTGTCTCTTTGACTCCAAAGTGCATCTGAGAATAGAAGGTCTGACGGGGAAGGACCTGTTCTGTGTCCACTGCTGCATGTCCAGCAGCTAGATCAATGCCTGGAGTGCAGAGAAGACACACTGCTCGCATTTCTGAATGAATGAACCTTAACCAGCATTCATCTTGTTTTGCTACATAATAAGTGTTCCCATTTGAGTGAGTCACTAAATGAAGCAAGCAAGCACCAAGTGATTTACATAAGACACTAACAATAAAACATTTGGGAAATTTTAAAACACTGCCTCAGAAATAACTCTTGTAAGTATAATAACAATACTCACACAAAGGCATAATTGTTTCTTCATTAAAGGGAAAATATTCAGGAAGTTATTTGTATATAAAATGAAATAATAATGAACATTAACAGAAGCCCCAAGGCACAGAATCTAAAATAATTTGGAGCTTTAAAATAGAACATAAATATCAGAGAGTTGGTAAACTTAAAAGTACAACTAAAGGCAACCTGGCAATATCATTCTCAAGGCATACTGACACACAAAGCAGAGTAACAAACCATTTATGGTTCATGTTTTCAGGGAAACAGGCATTTCTGTACTAACACAAAGGAGTCTTAGTATAGAGTCCCATGAACCATTACAAAGTTCAGGCATGGGACTTCCCTGGTGGTCCAGGGAAGGGTCCAGGCTCTTCCACTACAGGGGGCATGAGTTCAATCCCTGATTGGGGAACCAACATGCCGCAAGGTGCAGCTAAATAAATAAGTAAACAGAAAAGAGAAAGTTTCGGCAAAATTAGAAGAGAAGCATAAATATAATATTTTCTAGAGAAAAACTTTAATTAGATTTTAGAAAGGAACTGGGACCAAAGATGTGCTGCAAAGTTTTATAACATAAACAAAAGCAGGAAAAATTTCCTAATTGTAACATATCTTTACAGCCAAAGACTTTTTATCCTAGTGAAAACCACTGAATTCCAGAACCGTAAAATAATGTTTGTGCTGTTTTAAGCCACTAAGTTTTTTGTAAACTGTTACAGTTGCAATAGGAAACTGATACAAGTAATAATACCCCAAATGGGTCCCTTTAGTGAAGTTGTTATTATGGGAATGGGTATTTTTGTCATAACACTGATGGGCTCCCAGGCACTTCCTCCAGTACACAGTGCATCAGTGCCGAAGGAAAATCTGCTCCCCAACCTCACTGGGAAGGGTTTGTAAAAGCTGGGCTGTGCATCTAAGCAGTTACTAGTCACGAGCATAAGCTTCCACCATCCCTGAAATCCCTCATCCCACTGCCCCAGCCCTCCATTCCCTCTGTAATTCTCCAGGGGACCACAACAAAGGCCTGCCTTCATCCCGCATCGCACACTGCTGTCAGGATCCTCTTTATTTTCACTCCCATCAAAGCCTCTTCTTGCTCAGAACTTTCAATGACCACTGTCGCCCCCTGGCTAGACTCCGATGCTGGCTTTCATGACCCTCCTCGTGAGCCTCAAAGCTGCTCCAGCCTCACCTCCCTTCCCACAGCCTCAGCTCCAGCCAGAAGGGCAGATTCAGGCTCTTGGGGCTTTCCTTGGCCAAATACTTTTTCTACCCATTCTCTCTTTTTCATCTGACAAAATTTAATCCATTTTTGCTGGCTTACCTGAAACACCACTTTCTCCATCAAACCACTGTATTCTTCAAAACATTGTTCTCTCACCCCCATCTGAAGTTCCATGACCTTTCATAAACAAAGTGCCTAGCACAATGCCTGGCATTAATATATTCCTCTCACTTGTGGCATTTATTTTATTCTCATCTCATCCCTGCTCCTAAATCCAGTGTTGCATCAGCAATGTCTCACTTATATCTGGTATGATACCCAGTTGACAGATGCCAACACAACCAACGTAAGTCTGGATACCAGCTGCTATTCTGCATGCAGACGTAGGAGATCTATGAGGAGGACCACTCTATTCCTTTAGAGCCTTCCATGGTTCCCTTACCTAAAATCTGAGGAGGGTTGGGAATGCCTAGGTTGTGATGCATTGGTTTAGTTGCTCCCCAGCATGTGGAATCTTCCTAGATCAGGGATCAAACCCACATCCCCTGCACTGGCAGGGGGATTCCTATCCCCTGCACCACCAAAGAAGTCTGCCAATTAAAGTGTTAGTGAATAAATAATGTTGGTTTTAGGATAAGGTTAAGACGAATAAGCATTAGTCACAGGGTATTTCAAGGATAAGCCCCATGTATACTAGGTAACACTGCTAACCCAAGTTCTTTAGAAGTGAGATATTATTTAAATACCACTCATCTCAACTTGGGCTTCAAATTCTCATGCTGTCAGCCATTTTTTCATATCTGCTCGTGAAGACAGCATTTTTCCTCTAGAACATGAAATTTCATGCCACGGATAGTGAAGTCATTTGGGTCTTGCTGCCTTCCAGAGATGATGGAAAACAGCACCAACAATATTTTATGATGACTTGTGAATAATTTAAAAATCATCTTTATCTTTTTAAAAGTATAGTTATTTTGATCAAGCAATGAAATTACCTCGACTCTATTCTAAGGATACTCCAAAGTACAGGGGGAAAAAAATACACAGAGATCTTCATCATTTGCAGAGATAAACCTGACACCTGAGCCATTACAAATGGCTCTAAGACAATTAAGAATGCCCCTAGGTATAAGAGAGTAAGGAAATAAACCTTGGGACAGCCCCTAGATGCAATATTCTATAGCTGTGTAGGTAAACACTTAAAAAGAAAGGGCACTGGCATGGGATGTTGGTGTCTGGGAAGCAGCATCATGCGAATCCCACCCGTCCATCTAAAGGTGGAGAGCACAGGCAAGTGATTTTGATTCATACTTTGTAATACACCTTCTTGGCTATGGACTTTGGGCAAGTTACTCAGATTCTTTAAGTCTCAATTTCTTTGACTATAAAATGAGAACAAAAATAGAACCTACCACAGATGAGCATCATGAAGACTTGATAAGTTAATGAATAGGAGATGCTTAGTCCAATGTTGGCCATCAACTAGTAGCACACTTTCAAATCTAATGCTCTAAAAAAGTGGGAGATAAAATCGTATATGCAATATGATCCCCCAACTATATTAAAAAGCATAAAATACATTGAACAATGCTTTAACTAATTATATTAACATATTTCCCCATTTTTACTTTTTTTATTTTCCAAGATTCTATAATTTTAGATATCCTTACATGGTTGTTCAGTCACTCAGTCTGACTCTTTGCAACTCTTGCTCAAACTCATGTCCATTGAGTCAGTGATGCCAACTCATTGGATATAATAGGGATAAAAAGCAATCAGTTTTACTTTAAAACTTCATCTCCAAAAGGCTTGCATTAAAATATGCACTGCATACATACACAAGTATATATACATACATACAGTACATATATGTATACATATATTTGATAGTTGATTCAAATATTTTTATTTAGTCATTTCTCTCTGATAACTTTATTCATAGGATAGCCTATTTAAACTACTTACTCAGCCTAAGTCAGCAATGTCTAAAAGATCAAATTAAGCCATAGCTTTCTGACAAAAGGATAGGCTTTACTCTTCTATTTCTTTTAACTATGACCATGACCTTTTCCAGCTACCCAGGTAAAAGAAATTTCACAGGAAGAAAGCTGTTTGGTAATCTGGACAAATGCACCAGGTCAGAAATTTAGCTGATTTGTTGGACTCCCTGAAGCTGGCCTTGCACAGCTGAAAGCTCTCCCAGCTCAGTTCCAGTCATCTGCCTAGTTCTGGAGTCTTCTCCTGGGGACTGTACTCATTTAACAAATGTGAGGCAGCCGAAGTCTTTCATCCAGCAAGATCTTCTTTTAACTCATGGCCTGTATGAGTCAGCTTTTAATTCTAGGACCAGATATAAAATGTATACACTCTTCAACCCAGAAATTCCATTTTTAGGGACTTATTCTACTAAAACAAAAACAACTTTACCTGAAAGAATGCTGAAGAATGCTTCTTGAAGCATACTTTTTAATGGTTATACCAATAAAAAACTGAATAACAAATTAAATTTCTGCCAAATACAGTCATTAGTCAGAAAAATGAGATACATCCGTATGTACTGACTGTACTGACCTGGAAAGATGTCTTTACTAAATAAGTAAGTGAGGCAGAAGAAGTACCAGAACAAAGTGCAAAGCATGAACTCTTGCAAAAATTATACTCAGATGCACAAAAACATGGAAATTCACATCAGAGATTAATTCTAAGGCATGCATGCATACATGGTATTAGAGGGAAAGATCAGTGATTATCACAAACATTTCTCTATCGTTTTAATTTGCTGCAATGACTGTAAAATGACAGAGGCTGTGAGGATATAGTAGGAGAGCTTAGGACCCAGAGCCACAGTGCCTGAGCTCAAATCCCAGCTCTACTTCTTTCTAGTCAACACCTCTATTTCTCTGCTTCCTCTTCTTTCAAATCAAGATAATGATAGGATCTACCTCTAGGTTGTTAAAAGATTAAATAACTTAATACATTTAAAATAAAACCCTCAGTTGCATGTATTAGAATGTTTACTACCTAGAGAGAGAGACAGAGACAGAGACAGAGGAAGAAAGAAAGAAAGGTGGAAAGAGAGAATAACAACTATTGGTGAGGATGTGGAGAAATTAGAACCTATGTTCACTGTTGGTAGAAATGTAAAATACTGCAGCCTCTATAGAAAATAGTATGGGTGGTTCCTCTAAGAACTAAAAAGAAAACTACCATTGGATTCAGCAATTCCACTTCTGGCTATATACCCAAAAGAACTGAAGGCAGGGTTTCAAACAACTATCTGTATACCATGCACACAGCAGCATTCACAAAAGCCAAGAAGCAGAAGCAACCTAAGTGTCCGTCAAAGGATGAACAGATAAAATGTGGTCCATACAGAAAATGGAATTTATTTTTTTCAGTCTTAAAATGGAAGGAAACTCTGATGCATGCTATCTCATAGATGAATCTTGAGGACATTATGCTAAGTGAATACATCAGTCACCAAAGGACAAATACTTTACGATTCTACTTATTTGAGGTACTTAGAATAGTGAAGACAGGAAGAAAAGTGGTGGTTTCCAGGGGATGCAAGGAGGAGGGAATGGGGAGACAGCGTTTAAAGGGTACGGTTTCACTTTTGAAGATAAAAAGAAATCTGGGAATGGATTGTGGTGATGGCTGTACAACATATGTACTTAATGCCACTGAACTGCACACTTTTAAATGGTTTAGCTGGAACATTTTATTTTACCACAACTTAACAATTATTTATCAAATCTCACCATGATTTTTTAAAACTTTAATAAAATAAAAAATAAAGCCCTTAAAACATTATCTTGCCCAAAATAAGTACTTAATAAATTTTAGTAGTAATAAAAATGTGACACTCATTATATCCCACTTTTGCATTTTAAAAATGAGATTTTCAAAAACTAAGCTAAGATGAAGACCCTCACCTACCCACAACTCAAGTTCTTTCAGCAATTTTATATAAATCACACTAACTCTGCATGAATATCAAAAGTCGTCTTCTGAAGCTTCTTTTTTTAAATATATCCCCTCTAGCAAGGCAAAGAAGGTTTTTCACAACCAGGAGCTAACGCTTAGCTAATACCTCTGGCCACAAAGGAACAGAGGAGAAAAGCATTTGCCTTCACATGGCAGAGACAGAGGCCAAGAGGCAGTGATTCTGCACTCACAAGCCTCTGGCAAGGAGAAGCACTGTTCTGCTCTTGTTTTCAGCTTCACCTCTATCTCCTAAATTGGTGTAGCCCAGCCACCACCAAAGTAACATTGTCAAACTATTCCCAGGTGGCATTAGTGGTAAAGAACCCTCCAGGCCCCACTCCAGTAGTCTTGCCTGGAGAATCCCACGGACAGAGAAGCCTGGCAGGCTGCGGTACATAGGGTCACAAAGAGTTAGACATGACTGAAGCGACTTAGCAGGCAGCACACACACATTTTGCTACCATATTCAGTAGCTACTGTACAGGAATAAAATTTGCCACAACAAAATGTCTCTTTGGCCTGAGAATTATTATGAGCTAAAAACAATCAAGGCCCTTAAGACTCAGGAAAAAAACTCTGACCTTCCCCCTGAGTGCCTAAAATAATTCAGAGAGCCTGTTCACAGAAGAGAGCTATCACAGACATATCTGCAAAGAACATGGGCTCAGAGTGGTAGGGAAACTCTAGGCAGAGCCGACATTTGAGTCCAGGCTATGTCTAGTTGTCTCTACAATGTCCAGCAACATTTGTTTACTGAACACTTGTTTTTATCTTTCCATGTCAGTTGCCTTCTTCCCCTTTGAAGTCCCAAACCACTACCCCCAACATCCTCTTTTGACTTTAGTTGAAGATGGTATATAAGATGAGGGTTTCTGCTATTTTGCCGAGTTACTCAGTTTTCCTGGGTCTCTCTCATATACAATACTATTAAACTTGGTTCGATTTTCTCCTGTTAATCTTTGTCTTGTCAAGTTAATTCTCAGAGCAGCCAGAAGAACCTAGAAGGAGAGAGAAAAATTTCTTCCTCTTCAACACCACCATACAATATGATCTCCTTGGTCATTTTTAACACAATGTCACGAGATACACAGAGAGGGATATCTTAAAATGTAACATGCATCCCATATGGAGAAAACAGAATGTGCTGTATGAAGAAGTCAGAATTTAAAGACATACTGATTCATATTTAACTAACATTTATTAAGCACCCCTAGTATACAAGAATGTACCAAGAAATTTGACACATTGCATTATTTAAAGCTCATAACTGCCTTCTGAAATATGTAATATAATCTCCATTTTCTAAGTCAGGAAATGTCTTCTGAATTCCTAACATTATTTTCTACTTCTTGGAAAGTTGAATTAGCTGAGTCACACTTGAAAAGATTGTTGAGCCACTTCTGTTTCTCCCTTTGGTTCCCTGGCGCAGACTCAGCTGTGCTTACTTTGGTGGAAGAAGCCGGGTGAATGACACTGGTGCTTAGCTTTCTAACTGCCCAACATTTGCACATAAAAAAGGTCAAACTAAAATAATGCCTGGAAGGGGAAAGAAGTTACAGAGGGAGACAAACAGTCCCACATTTGCCAAGGGTCAGCCTTAGCTTCCTCCCAGGTTAGTGGGAACTTTATGCGCCTCTGGTCCTTCCCTCTGGCATACCTAGCAGCCACATTCTTCTCATTTATTTCAAACACTTTTCCTTTTACTTAAAGCCTGAGACCAGATTATAATCACAACAATGACCACAACAGCAGAGAGAGAATTCAGAGCCACAGACACTGTGAACAGCTCTTTAGGAATGATCCCCCTTACACTTAAATTACAGATGAAGAATGGGAGTCCTATTGAGGCAAAAGTGGCTAGTATAGTCCTTGAATCCAGGTCTGACTTCACAGCCTGGGCATTTAACCATGGGAAAGTCAGTGACAGGCAATGAATGCAGAACCCAAGTTCCCTGGGGGCTGCCTCTGTGTTCCATCCATCACAGCCTCTCCTGCACTTATTGTCAGCACGCACTAGGAGCTCCATGAATATTTACTGAATCAAAGAAACAGCACTGTAATACGGAGAGTAACCAAGAACCTGGTCCCAACCTACCCACCCGGACTCAGGCAGGTGCTGTCTGCTCAGCATCCTGTGAGCAAGCATCTCCACGGTTATTAATGGCCAGTCCCCTGAGAAGCAGCAAGTCATGTATTTCCTGAAATAGGTCAAAGAACATACACCACTCCCACGCTTACTGATTTCAGCGAGAAGAAACAACCACCTCTTGTAGCACAAAAAAAGATGGATTTGACCTTTGGTTTCATTAAACTCAAGACAGGAGTAAAAATCCTGGTCACTGTTTCTGCCAGTCTCTCCCATTTAGAGTGTTCCTCAGTCTCTCCCATCTAGAGTGTTCCAAAGACTGACAATGAATGTAGCCATTAATCTAGAGATATTTACTCACATATATTCTACTTCCTCCAACCATTTCAAAGGAAAATAATCTAAGTGCTGTCCTTAACCACTTTATTTTATGCCATAAAACAGAAAGCAAATAAAACATGACTTCTTGCAGCTGTTTTTATTTGTTAATGTCTAGGGTAGAAAAAAGGAAAGATCTAGCCACAAATTCTCCAAAGCAAATTGCCAGTTGGCACTTTCTAGTTTCAGTGGGGGGAAAAAAAAAAAAAGCCTTGACGTATGTGAATAGATTTTAATTCAAACAGTAATATCTAATCCTAAGTGACTGGTATCACACCGTTGTCTATTTTTAAAGAGTCTGGAATAAACTGAAGAGTCCCTAGTAGCCTATGTTAGCAGAGAGGTCCTCAGTGAAATGGGAATGTTGTGTAAAAAGAAATGAGGAAATGTGGCCAAATGTAGTCTTGGTGAAACGCCCAGAAGCTGGGCACATGTGCTCCTAAAATTCAGTCATGGATAGACGAATATGGTATCACTATGTCTGTCTATCTGTCTCACACATGCCACACATGCAGACTCCACTGAAAAGTTTTTCTGTGTACATATTATCAAAAAAAAAAAAAAAACAATTGCCAAGGATCTAGTATTTTCTATAGATAGATACCACACAAATACCAAAAACACAGGAGTTGAGAGACCTAAAAACTGTTTTCTTTTAAGGCTACAGTTCACTGCAGTTCAACTCATAAAATTTACTTACAATTAGTTAGTCTCAGTGGTTGTGTGGAGAAAGAAGCATGAGTGTGTTAGGATCAGTCACACACAGCTTGACTCTCATTATATATCTCACTTTATACACACATACATGCACACAGGCAATTTAATCAACTTTTCTGAATTGAAGTCACATTGCCTATTCAATAGGAGTGCCATGAGGATTAAGTAAGATGACACAAGTAGAAAACATGGCTCATAATAGATATTCAATAAATGTTACATGCTATCATGATGGCACAGGCCAGGTCATGATGGCAAAAGGCTGCTAAAAATAATTACTAAAGAGAATCTTTACATTGCCTAGGAAAAGCCCCAGCACAGTCACCAGCCATTTTGCTGAATGAGAGAATGCATTCCATATTCATGCGTGACAAATACAGTAACGCTACATCAGAGTGAGAGAGCAATTAAAACTACACAAATAAATCCATCCTGTAACCTTTAAACTAACTATACACTCTTGACAATCCACATCTCTGAAGGTCCTGCTTTGTGCTCGTTATCCTCTTCCCAAAGTTCAAACAACCTTGACAATGTTAAAGGTAGGTATTTCCAAACTACTCTCTGAAGACCTAATGATGACTGGTTTGGTCTTAGGCCCAACGAGGCCCCCCAAGAGTTCAGTTCACTGTTTCTGGTTAAACTACAGCCCTTTCTGCAAAGAGAAAAGAGAAAGTAAACAAGCAAGGAGCAAGAAACGCTGAACAGATTCTATGACTGACTGAAAACTTGCAGCAGTTGGCTGTGCCCTTATCCACAAGGACGGGGGCAGTTCCTTGACTCTAAGAAGTAAAGCATTTTCTGCTTTCACACCTTTCTTAGGTGATTCATTTCCCAACCACTTTCCTGGTGGAGTGTCTTTCCTTGTGAAAAGGAAATGCTAATCAGTCCTCACACACCACTTGTCCATACCTGTCTCTACTTGCCTCCCTTCTCCATCAGTTCATATACCACACTGCCAGTAATGTACGTTTCTAAGGTTCAGACTTTTACTCAAGATTCCCATCCTCACAGAGAGACTTTGCTTAGCACTCCCAACTTGATCAATCTATGCTGAATATAATCAACATTCTCCACACCATCTCAACTTGATTATAGTCACATCTGTCTGTGCATCACTTTGAAAGAGTGAGCATTGCTCCTCCATTGTTTTCTGTCACATATTAACCAGAAATCTATTCACCTGCTGCTGCTGCTGCTGCTGCTGCTAAGTCGCTTCAGTCGTGTCCGACTCTGTGTGACCCCAGAGACGGCAGCCCACCAGGCTCCCCCGTCCCTGGGATTCTCCAGGCAAGAACACTGGAGTGGGTTGCCATTGCCTTCTCCAATGCATGAAAGTGAAAAGTGAAAGGGAAGTCGCTCAGTCATGTCCAACCCTTCGCGGCCCCATGGACTGCAGCCCCCATGGACCAGGTTCCTCCGCCCATGGGATTTTCCAGGCAAGAGTACTGGAGTGGGGTGCCATTACCTTCTCTGAATCTCTTCACCAGGTATTGCCTAATACACACCAGGGAACAATGGAGGGAAATCTGTATCTTCCATGTCTTTTAAAGGCCACGTTCCTGAAGACTTTTCTAAAACCATAATTGCACACTGTGGGTACTTAGCAAATACGGCTATTTCACTGCTCATTAGGAAAGGTGTATGCAGTTTTAGCAAACTGCTGCAGTCAAACTGGGAGTCATACTGGATACAAGGCCAGGCAGAGCTTGTTTACCTTCGTATCAACACTAAAGTGATGCAGCACATAAAACAACAGTGTTTCCAAGTTAGGCTTTTCAAACTCTTAGCACATTTAAAACCTTGGTATGCAGAGCACATGTTTTTATTACATACTTACTAGATGCAGTCTCAAAACCGACACAATGAGCTCTGTTCGTCTCCAAGGCAAACCTTTCAATATCACAGTTATCCAAGTCTATGCCCCGACCAGTAATGCTGAAGAAGCTGAAGTTGAACGGTTCTATGAAGACCTACAAGACCTTCTAGAACTAACACCTGAAAAAGATGTCGTTTTCTTTATAGGGGACTGGAGTTCAAAAGTAGGAAGTCAAGAGATACCTGGAGTAACAGGCAAATTTGGCCTTGGAGTACAATACGAAAAAGGGCAAAGGCTAACAAAGTTTTGCCAAGAGAACGCACTGGTCATAGCAAACACCCTCTTCCAACAACACAAGAGAACGCTCTACACATGGACATCACCAGATGGTCAATACTGAAATCAGATTGATTATATTTTTTACAGCCAAAGATGGAGAAACTCTATAGTCAGCAAAACTAAGACCAGGAGCTGACTGTGGCTCAGATCATGAACTCCTTATTGACAAATTCAGACTTAAGTTGAAGAAAGTAGGGAAAACCACTAGACCATTCAGGTATGACCTAAATCAAATGCCTTATAATTATACACTAGAAGTGACAAATAGATTCAAGGGATTAGACCTGACAGACAGAGTGCCTGAAGAACTATGGATGGAGGTTCGTGACATTGTACAGGAGGCAGTGATCAAGACCATCAAGACCATGCCCAAGAAAAAGAAATGCAAAAAGGCAAAATGGTTGTCTGAGGAAGCCTTACAAATAGATGAGGAAAGAAGAGAAGCTAAAGGCAAAGGAGAAAAGGAAAGATATACCTATTTGAATGCAGGGTTCCAAGGAACAGCAAGGAGAGATTAAAAAAAAAAAAAAGAAAACAACCTTCCTCAGTGATCAATGCAAAGAAATAGAGGAAAAGGACAGAATGGGAAAGACTAGAGATCTCTTCAAGAAAATTAGAGATACCAAGGGAATATTTCAGGCAAAGATGGGCACAATAAAGGACAGAAATGGTATGGACCTAACAGAAGCAGAAGATATTAAGAAGAGGTGGCAAGAATACACAGAAGAACTATACAAAAAAGATCTTCATGACCCAGAAAACCACAATAGTGTGATCACTCACCTAGAGCCAGACATCCTAGAATGTGAAGTCAAGTGGGCCTTAGGAAGCATCACTACGAACAAAGCTAGTGGAGGTGACGGAATTCCAGTTGAGCTATTTCAAATCCTTAAAGATGATGCTGTGAAAGTGCTGCACTCAATATGCCAACAAATTTGGAAAACTTAGCAGTGGTCACACAACTGGAAAAGGTCTGTTTTCATTCCAATCCCAAAGAAAGGCAATGCCAAAGAATGCTCAAACTACTGCATAGTTGCACTCATCTCACATGCTAGCAAAGCAATGCTCAAAATTCTCCAAGCCAGGCTTCAATAGTATGTGAACCATGAACTTCCAGGTATTCAAGCTTGATTTAGAAAAGGCAGAGGAACCAGAGATCAAATTGCCAACATCCACTGGATCATCAAAAAAGCAAGAGAGTTCCAGAAAAACATCTGCTTCTGCTTTATTGACTATGCTAAAGCCTTTGTGTGGATCACAACAAACTGTGGAAAATTCTTCAAGAGATGGGAATACCAGACCACCTGACCTGCCTCCTGAGAAATCTATATGCAGGTCAGGAAGCAACATTTAGAAGTGGACATGGAACAACAGACTGGTTCCAAATTGGGAACGGAGTACGTTAAGGCTGTATAGTGTCCCCCTACTTATTTAACTTATATGCAGAGTACATCATGTGAAATGTTGGGCTGGATTAAGCACAAGCTGGAATCAAGATTGCTGGGAGAAATATCAATAACCTCAGATATGCAGATGACACCACCCTTATGGCAGGAAGTGAAGAAGAGCTAAAGAGCCTCTTGATGAAAGTGAAAGAGGAGAGTGAAAAAGTTGGCTTAAAACTCAACATTCAAAAAATGAAGATCATGGAATCCAGTCCCATCACTCTGTGGCAAATAGAAGGGGAAAAATGGAAGCAGTGGCAGATTTTGTTTTCTTGGGCTCCAAAATCACTGTGGATGGTAACTACAGCCATGAAATTAATAGATGCTTGTTCCTCGGAAGGAAAGTGATGACAAACCTAGACAGCATATTGAAAAACAGACATCATTTTGCTGACAAAAATCTGTATAACCAAAACTATGGTTATTCCAGTAGGCATGTACAGATGTGAAAGCTGGATCATAAAGAAGGCTGGGGACTGAAGGATTGATGCTTTCAAATTGTGGTGCTAGAGAAGACTCTTGAGAGTCCTTTGGACAACAAGGAGATCAAACCAGTCAATCCTCAAAAAAATCAATCCTAAATATTTATTGGAATGAGTGTTGCTGAAGCCGAAGCTCCAATACTTTGGCCACCTGATACAAAGAGCCAACTCACTGGAAAGGACCCTGATGCCAGGAAAGATTGAAGGCAGAAGGAGAAGGGCATGACAGAGGATGAGATGGCTAGATAGCATCACCAACTCAAAGGACATGAATTTGAGCAGACTCCAGGAGATAGTGGAGGACAGAGAAACCTGGCATGCTGCAGTCCATGGGGTGGCAAAGAGTAGGACATGACTTAGTGACTGAACAGGAACAACATAGAAAAGACAATCTCAGGCCCTCATCTTACAAGAGTCCATATGGAGCAAGCTGCAACCCAATTCAATTTAGGAGAAACTTGTTGGTTCTAAATGAGAGCTTTTAGTCGGAGGATCCATGGTTTGAGGCTATGGAAACTGCCTTCCTCCTCTAACAACTACATGAAGATAATATAAAAATAAATAATATTTTCAATAAAAATAAAACTTTCAGAATAAGTGTCATCTCCTTTTTATAAACTGTTCACTCACTCTTGAAAATCTCTATTTCAGTTGCCAATAAGGATTTAAAAGCTTCTGGAAGAAATATTCATCAAAACTTACACAGCTGCTGATGACTGACATCAAGCATGAAGGGAAAAAAAAAACCACATCAATGTTTCAACACACTACTCGCAGAACAACTTCTATTCAGTCCATCTGTATTAAATGGGTGTGCCAAAAATTGGACAGGCCAACAGATGGCTACCAGCATTGTTTGGCATGCATATCAGTGCTGTCCTACACTGCTAAAAGACGAAGCATGCTCCCCTGAAGGAATTCTATAGTGTCTAAAATAATAACTTACATAACAGAAAAACTAGAGAATCTTCACATTTGAGCTTAGATCCACAAGCTCCAAATCTGTGCTGTCTTGTGAATTTGAATTTTAGTACTTTTGAAAAGCAGTCATCTCTTTTCAGAGATTAGTGCTTCTTAACCAGGGATTTGTTATTATAAGTATTCAGGGTATTCCTTCCAAGATAGGCCCTCACTCGGGACACCATACTGAATAAGACATCCGGAGGCGGGGCCTAGGCGTGTGTATTTTGAAAAGCACACCAGGTGCCTGTGAAGTGCATCCCTGATTAAGAACAAGCTTTCCAGATCATCTTTTATACTGATGAGCAAATAACCACGACATACATATCTGCACCCACAGACCAATATAATTTTGCTTAATTCCTCAAGGTGTTGTCTCAGTGTTCTCCTTTGCCACCTCAATCTTTCCTCTGAACTCGTCTTTGAAGTTGTCTCACTGTTCGGTAATTTTCCCAGACAAATTTTAAGCCAAATGCTGTCTATATTAGGCACTCTTCATTTGGGGAGGCAGGATGCCAACTTAGATCAGCAAACCCTTCCAAAATAACGCCTTCATAACATCCAGTCACTTAAAAAATACTTATTCAGCAGACTCTATATGTTGTAATACAGGCTGAGAAGAATGTAAGAAAAACAAGATACAATTCTTGGGTCCTCAAGGAGCATATTTGATACAAATTAGGGTGAAAATATACAGATAAGCTAAGAAAAGCTAATTATTCTCATAAACAAAGCATGTTGTTCAGTTCAGATCAGTCGCTCAGTTGTGTCCGACTCTTTGTGACCCATGAACCGCAGCACGCCAGGCCTCCCTGTCCATCACCAATTCCCGGAGTTCACCCAAACCTATGTCCATCGAGTCGGTGATGCCATCCAACCATCTCATCCTCTGTCATCCCCTTCTCCTCCTGCCTTCAATCTTTCCCAGCATCAGGGTCTTTTCAAATGAGTCAGCCCTTCGCATTAGGTGGCCAAAGTACTGGAGTTTCAGCTTCAACATCAGTCCTTCCAATGAATACCACGATTGATCTCCTTTAGGATGCTGCTGCTGCTGCTAAGTCGCTTCAGTCGTGTCCGACTCTGTGCGACCCCAGAGATGGCAGCCCACCAGGCTCCCCCGTCCCTGGGATTCTCCAGGCAAGAACACTGGAGTGGGTTGCCATTTCCTTCTCCATTGCATGAAAGTAAAAAGTGAAAGTGAAGTTGCTCAGTCGTGTCCGACTCTTAGCGACCCCATGGACTGCAGCCCATCAAGCTCCTCCATCCATGGGATTTTCCAGGCAAGAGTACTGGAATGGGGTGCCATTGCCTTCTCCGTCCTTTAGGATAGACTGGTTCCAAATAGGAAAAGGAGTATGTCAAGGCTGTATATTGTAACACTGCTTATTTAACTTCTATGCAGAGTTCATCATGAGAAACGCTGGACTGGAAGAAACACAAGCTGGAATCAAGATTGCAGGGAGAAATATCAGTAACCTCAGATATGCAGATGACACCACCCTTATGGCAGAAAGTGAAGAGGAACTAAAAAGCCTCTTGATGAAAGTGAAAGTGGAGAGTGAAAAAGTTGGCCTAAAGCTCAACATTCAGAAAATGAAGATCATGGCATCCGGTCCCATCACTTCATGGGAAATAGATGGAGAAACAGTGGAAACAGTGTCAGACTTTATTTTGGGGGGCTCCAAAATCACTGCAGATGGTGACTGCAGCCATGAAATTAAAAGACGCTTATTCCTTGGAACAAAAGTTATGACCAACCTAGATAGCATATTGAAAAGCAGAGACATTACTTTGCCGACTAAGGTCCGCCTAGTCAAGGCTATGGTTTTTCCAGTAGTCATGTATGGATGTGAGAGTTGGACTGTGAAGAAGGCTGAGCGCCGAAGAACTGATGCTTTTGAACTGTGGTGTTGGAGAGGACTCTTGAGAGTCCCTTGGACTGCAAGGAGATCCAACCAGTCCATTCTGAAGGAGATCAGTCCTGGGATTTCTTTGGAAGGAATGATGCTAAAGCTGAAACTCCAGTACTTTGGCCACCTCATGCAGAGTTGACTCATTGGAAAAGACTCTGATGCTGGGAGGAATTGGGGGCAGGAGGAGAAGGGGACAACCGAGGATGAGATGGCTGGATGGCATCACGGACTCAATGGACGTGAGTCTGAGTGAACTCTGAGAGTTAGTGATGGACGGGGAGGCCTGGCGTGCTGTGATTCATGGAGTCGCAAAGAGTCGGACACGACTGAGCGACTGAACTGAATTGAACTGAGGATGGACTGGTTGGATCTCCTTGCAGTCCAGGGGACTCTCAAGAGTCTTCTCCAACACCACAGTTCAACAGCATCAATTCTTCGGTGCTCAGCTTTCTTTATAGTCCAACTCTCACATCCATACATGACCACTGGAAAAACCATAGCCTTGACTAGACGCACCTTTGTTGGCAAAGTAATGTCTCTGCTTTTTAATATGCTGTTTAGGTTGGTCATAACTTTCCTTCCAAAGAATGTTGATTCAGTATTAAATGACTAGTACTTACAATAAAAACTCTGAAAATTCAGAAGAACTAGTGCTTACTCCAGATCCAACTCTCATGGCAGATTACTGAGAAGGCCTGTGGTTTGAAGAATGGGTCAGGAATAAAAGGGTGTGGCAGAGGAATGCAGGTGTTCCATGCCAAGAACATATCACAAACCGAGGCAGGAATGACCAAGGAATGGACAGTGAAAACACAGTCCCCTAGAAGGAAAGGGGTCATTTGGGTGGCCAATACCAAACAAATAAAAGCCAGACTCTAGTTTTCTGATTAAAGAACCTAAGATATTGTTGTTGTTTAGTTGCTCAGCCATGTCTGCCTCTCTGCGACCTCATGGACTACAGCATGCCAGGCTTCCCTGTCCTTCACTATCTCCTGGAGCTTACTCAATCTCATGTCCATTGAATCAGTGATATCATCCAACCATTTCATCTTCTGTTGTCCCCTTCTCGTGCTTTCAATCTTTCCCAGTATTAGAGTCTTTTCTAAAGAGTCAGCTCTTCACATCAGGCAGCCAAAATATTGGAGCTTCATCTTCAGCATCAGTCTTTCCAATGAATATTCAGGGTTGATTTCCTTTAGGATTGACTGGTTTGATCTCCTTGCTGTCCAAGGGACTCTCAAGAAGGTTCTCTAGCACCACAATTCAAAAGCATCAATTCTTCAGCATTTAGCCTTCTTTATGGTCCAACTCTCACATCCATACATGACTATAAAAACCATGACTATACAGACCTTTGTTGGCAAAGTAATGTCTCTGCTTTTGAATAAACTGTCTTAAAAAAAAATGAATAAACTGTCTAGGTTTGTCATAGCTTTTCTTCCAAGGAGCAAGCGTCTTTTAATTTCATGGCTACAGTCACCATCTGCAGTGATTTTGGAGCCCAAGAAAATAAAGTCTGTCACTGTTTTCATTATTTCTCCATCTATTTGCCATGAAGTGATGGGACTAGATGCCATGATCTTATTTTTTTGAATGTTGAATTTTATGCCAGCTTTTTCACTCTCCTCTTTAACCTTCATCAAGAGGCTCTTGATTTATCTATAAGATTTATCTTCCAGAAAAATCATTAAGTTGTAAACCAACAGATCATGGAGATAGTAGTATTTTAGGAAATTGTATTTTTTTTGGAGCAAACAAAATATCTGTAAGTATGAGATAAATAAGAGACCTAGGAGAGGAATTAGGATCAGTGCCATAGCAGTTGGCTTTACAAAGAACATAGCAGAAAGTGAAGAGGAACTAAAAAGCCTCTTGATGAAAGTGAAAGTGGAGAGTGAAAAAGTTGGCTTAAAGCTCAACATTCAGAAAACGAAGATCATGGCATCCGGTCCCATCACTTCATGGGAAATAGATGGGGAAACAGTGGGAACAGTGTCAGACTTTATTTTGGGGGGCTCCAAAATCACTGCAGATGGTGACTGCAGCCATGAAATTAAAAGACGCTTACTCCTTGGAAGAAAAGTTATGACCAACCTAGATAGCATATTGAAAAGCAGAGACATTACTTTGCCGACTAAGGTCCGCCTAGTCAAGGCTATGGTTTTTCCAGTAGTCATGTATGAATGTGAGAGTTGGACTGTGAAGAAAGCTGAGCACCGAAGAATTGATGCTTTTAAACTGTGGTGTTGGAGAAGACTCTTGAGAGTCCCTTGGACTGCAAGGACATCCAACCAGTCCATTCTGAAGATCAGCCCTGGGATTTCTTTGGAAGGAATGATGCTAAAGCTGAAACTCCAGTACTTTGGCCACCTGATGCGAAAAGTTGACTCATTGGAAAAGACTCTGATGCTGGGAGGGATTAGGGGCAGGAGGAGAAGGGGATGACCAAGGATGAGATGGCTGGATGGCAATCACTGACTCAATGGGCGTGAGTCTGAGTGAACTCCGGGAGTTGGTGATGGACAGGGAGGCCTGGCGTGCTGTGATTCATGGGGTCGCAAAGAGTCGGACACGACTGAGCAACTGAACTGAACTGAACTAAATGGAACTAATGGGAGTGGCTAATTGGGTTGAGTTTCCAACTGTAACGGAACAGAGGCATAAAAACAACTGGAGAAAGAGGGAAGTCAGACATGAAAGCAAATCAGTTTCCAGTGAGAGACAGCAGAGTGATGCTGCAGAAGAAACCTCTGCACTGGACAGATAACTTTGGAAGATGCGGATGAAGGGAGCAAAGTAGAATGAGAAAAATAAAGGTCAAATCTGGAGAAGTAGCCCATTAAAGACCCAGTGAAGATGTAGAACAAATGGTGCGAACAGAGGCCCTTGGAAAGCCAAGAGTAAAAACCTGGTGGCCACTCAGAAGTCAAGAAAGTAGAGAGTTTCAAAGCAAAGTTCAACAAAGGAGAGGTCAAGGCCACTGGTACAGACTGTTCTAGTCCCAGGAACCCTGATTTATGCCCTAACCCACAGCTGATCTTTCTCCTTTAATCTTTACTGCCTGTCCATACCAACCATATAGAACACATGCACATCTATCTCTTAGTGGCTATAATGGATCCACACATACTTAGATATTCCTGTGACACTATCATATGAAGCTTCTTGAGGGAGGAAAGCCTAATCAGTACCGTATGCACCACCCACCCATACTGTGTTTTCACATTACCAAGTCTCTAGTAATCATTTTAAAAGTTTTAACTGATTATAACTATGAACATCCAGGTAATTGTGGTATGCAGATAAAAATGAGCTAGATTCAGGAAGACCCTGGTACAATGCTTAGCCTTGCTATTCAAAATGTGGTCAATGGACCAGTGCAATCACCTGGGAACTTGTTAAATATTCAATTTTGGCTGCTATCCCAGACTGAGCAACTGAATCAGATGCATTTTAACAAGATCCAGGTAATTGATTCTTGTGATACTGGCACAGAAAGTGGTGTTGACTCTATAGAATGGAAAGGGATTGCACTGAGTTCCCAAAGAAGTTGAAGGAAAGGAAGATGGCACACGAATTTCACCCCATGGGCATGTGCCTAGACCCTGTATGTGTGGGCGCTCAGTTGTGTCTGACTCTGCAACCCCGTGGACTGTAGCGCACCAGGGCTCTCTACCAATGGAATTTTCTGGAGTGGGTTGCCATTTCCTACTCCAGGGGACAGTCCCGACCCAGGGATCGAACATGTTTCTCTTGCATCTCCTGCACTGGCAGGCAATTCTTTACCACTAGCACCACCTCAGAAGCCCTCTTCACCTCTACTCAGACCTGCTGCTCAGAAACGGAGCCCAGGCCCTTTGTGCATGTGGTACAACCAGACCAGGAAGCTATTCTGGCTTTTGATCAGGAGCCCAGATCCATAAATCCTTCTTCCATAAACTGCCACTAGTTCAATTATAGGAAGGGCTTTGCATATTCTATCTGCTAGGTTGTTTGTCCAGATTTTATAAATATTCTGACCTTCTGAAGACCCTCTTTATGTTTCCCATATTTATCCAGCCTGAGGATTTATGATATTATTCTGCCTCTCATTCATTTATCCCATAAAATTACATTTCCCTCTAAGCTTTAGATTGCAATTGTTAACATAGTTTTTCAGCATAATTGAAAGCTAAACTTGAAAATGCAACTTTGACCCCAAAAGAAAAGAGCTATACTGACAGCATTATTGTTTAAGGGACCAGGTATCAGGAAAAAGCTCCCAAAGAAAAGCAATGTTAGACAAAGGCAGTCTCATCTCAAAGGATGAAGACCACGTAGAGCAACCAGTCTCGAGGCAGAATCTTGCCTTTGTTGGGGATGTGCTTGATGCTTCAATATTTTTTTCTCTAACTTTTCTACAGATGTGGATTTTGAGTGTTACTAGTTCAAAATAACACTGTGCTCAAAGAGTTCTCTGCAGGCCTTTTACTATTTTTAACAGCTTTATTGACTTCTAATTTACACATCAAAAAGTTCACATTTCAGAAATGGAAGAGACTTTCATTCTGCCCCCCACTTCAAGCAATGCTTCATTGAACTCACCAAAGAATATAATATAGCCATTTCTTAAAACTCCAGGAAGACAGGACATTATCATGACTCTCTGATAATATATCCTAATATCTCAGCTTTTATCAGTGGAAAGTACATCGTAACAATAAAAGTCCCCTCTATTAAAATGCAAAATATAAAAGTAATGGCTTTTTGTGCTGCATTTCAAAGGTAGTTGACTGAAAATACCACTGTAGGCCTTGTAATCTGCCTGCTGTGTTGAAACTCCATTAGGAAGCAAACTTCATTTACTGCATCAGATGTAGAAATCACAAATTCTGACAAACTACTATCCCCCA
The DNA here is from genome assembly GCF_014754425.2 of Oryx dammah. Lineage (NCBI taxonomy): Eukaryota > Metazoa > Chordata > Mammalia > Artiodactyla > Bovidae > Oryx > Oryx dammah. The sequence continues at coordinate 108,314,224 of NW_024070211.1, read as the reverse complement.
GTTTTTCAGGGACTACTTTTTCCCACCAGAAGGCATGCTTCTGGTGGCAGGGGCCGGGGTGGGGGTGGGGGAGGGGTCCTGCTGGAGCCTGCACCAAGCCATTATTTTTCACCTCAAGGATGGAATGAATAAGTTAAACAGGTTTTTCTTTCAAAAAGATAAAGAGCAACTCACATGCTCTCGCAGAACCTCTTCAGCGTGCTTGGTTTCTCCTGGTTGCGTCTTTGTCGGAACCAGCGTTGAATGCTGCGAACATCCCAGTCCAGCTGCTTGGAGAGGCCCTCCAATCTCTTTTCATCAGGATGCTATGAAACAAGGTACCAGGAAAACATTTTCATCTTCACTATAAACAGATCTGCCCTGGTCTATACTGAAGATAATTGTTTTCCTTGTATTTTCTATCCACTACTTAGCTGGCTATATTGAATACTGAGGACCAAGGCCTTCCATCAGCAGCATGAACAAAGACAACCACTTAGGACAAGAAAAGCCGCTCATTATGAAACAACCCTGAAAATATAAATCTCACTCTAATGCTTGTACTTCTTATCATCAACAAAGACTCAGTCAAATGGCCAACTGGCTAAGCCAGCTCCACCAAGCTACCAGGAAAGGAGTTAAGTAAAGGTGAGTTGGCCAAAAGACCTCATTGAAATATTTCACTTTCTCAGGAGAAAATACTTTGCCAATTATCAAATATCAAAACAATGTAGGACAGACAAAAAGCCTGGAATAATCCCCAAATATGCCATTTTAGCCTAAGGTACCAATTCCACTTGAAAGACATGTTTTCTCTCTCCTCCTCTTCAATTTCCCCTGTCTTCACTTCTTTATACATTCATTTTGACTGTTCTTTTCTTGGTCTTCCTTTTGACTAGAACTCCATCAGATTCTTCACAATGACTATGCATTACCTGAAAATGCAAACTTGGTGAAGCAGAAAGAGACCCACATAATAGCATCATCAACTCAGTGGCCTTGAGTTTGAGCAGATTCCAGGAGCGCTTCCCTGGTAGCTCAGCTGGTAAAGAATCTGCCTGCAACGTATGAGACCCCAGTTCAATCCCTGGATAGGGAAGATCCCCTGGAGCAGAGCATGGGAACCCACTCCAGTATTCTTGCTGGGGAATCCCCATGGACAGAGAAGCCTGGTGGACTATTGTCCATGGGATTGCAAAGAGTCGGACACGACTGAGCGACTGAACAATAATAATAATGATATTACTGTTTCTCATTCCCATTTCTAGAAAATTAGGAGATGACAGACATAGGTTCAGTTCTTGTTCTGATGAACTTTCTGAGCCTCAGTTTCCTCACCTGTTCAAAGGAAGACTACTTATCCACCTAAACAGTGCTGAGGACCAAATGCAAAAATGTATGCAAATCTCAGTACATATTAGTTCTGTCCCTCCTCTCTTCCGTGTCCTGCCAACAATTACATGAGGGCGACCTGTCATACAACAAAACTAAACTGAGTTAGTTCTACTCCTTTATTTATTCTACCTTTGCTTTATAATTAAGGAGATGTTAATAATCAGAAGACAGAACCACAAACGGGGTAGGGGAAGACAGGCCGACAGCTTTCAAGTCCTAAGGGTGGAATGTACGTGCGACACCTTTTTAAAGCCTCTCAAGAAATTCAAGGTGTCAGACATGCAGGAAACACAGCAAATGGCCTTAGTCTTATGACTGAGGTTATAAATATGCTGAGCTTGGGTCTGTGAAAGTTATTTGCTAACTTTCAGTGAGGCATGTACTTTGTGGTATTTTTCTTAGAAGAATACCTGGCTATACTCTCCTCTGTCTCTCAATTTTAAAATATGATAGAGAGAAAATGCACAGCCTACAATAAGAATAACTACAGAAAGATTGAAGGGATGGAGCCAAAGCAAAAACAATACCCAGCTGTGGATGTGACTGGTGATAGAAGCAAGGTCTGATGCTGTAAAGAGCAATATTGCATAGGAACCTGGAATGTCAGGTCCATGAATCAAGGCAAATTGGAAGTGGTCAAACAAGAGATGGCAAGGATGAACATCAACATTCTAGGAATCAGCAAACTAAAATGTACTGGAATGGGTGAATTTAACTCAGATGACCATTATAACTACTACTGCGGGCAGGAACCCTTAAGAAGAAATGGAGTAGCCATCATGGTCAACAAGAGTCCGAAATGCAGTACTTGGATGCAATCTCAAAAACGACAGAATGATCTCTGTTCGTCTCCAAGGCAAACCATTCAATATCACAGTAATCCAAGTCTATGCCCCAACCAGTAACGCTGAAGAAAGTGAAGTTGAATGGTTTTATGAAGACCTACAAGACCTTTTAGAACTAAACCCAAAAAAGATGTCCTTTTCATTATAGGGGACTGGAATGCAAAGGTAGGAAGTCAAGAAACACCTGGAGTAACAGGCAAATTTGGCCTTGGAATGTGGAATGAAGCAGGGCAAAGACTAGTAGAGTTTTGCCAAGAAAATGCACTGGTAATAGCAAACACCCTCTTCCAACAACACAAGAGAAGACTATACACATGGACATCACCAGATGGTCAACACTGAAATCAGATTGATTATATTCTTTGCAGCCAAAGATGGAGAAGCTCTATACAGTCAACAAAAACAAGACCAGGAGCTGACTGTGGCTCAGATCATGAACTCCTTATTACCAAATTCTGACTTAAATTGAAGAAAGTAGGGAAACCGCTAGACCATTCAGGTATGACCTAAATCAAATCCCTTATGATTATACAGTGGAAGTGAGAAATAGATTTAAGGGCCTAGATCTGATAGATAGAGTGCCTGATGAACTATGGAATGAGGTTCGTGACATTGTACAGGAGACAGGGATCAAGACCATCCCCATGGAAAAGAAATGCAAAAAAGCAAAATGGCTGTCTGGGGAGGCCTTACAAATAGCTGTGAAAAGAAGAGAGGCGAAAAGCAAAGGAGAAAAGGAAAGATATAAGCATCTGAATGCAGAGTTCCAAAGAATAGCAAGGAGAGATAAGAAAGCCTTCTTCAGCGATCAATACAAAGAAATAGAGGAAAAGAACAGAATGGGAAAGACTAGAGATCTCTTCAAGAAAATTAGAGATACCAAGGGAACATTTCATGCAAAGATGGGCTCAATAAAGGACAGAAATGGTCTGGACCTAACAGATGCAGAAGATATTAAGAAGAGGTGGCAAGAATACATGGAAGAACTGTACGAAAAAGACCTTCATGACTCAGATAATCATGATGAGGTGATCACTAATCTAGAGCCAGATATCTTGGAATGTGAAGTCAAGTGGGCCTTAGAAAGCATCACTACAAACAAAGCTAGTGGAGGTGATGGAATTCCAGTTGAGCTATTTCAAATCCTGGAAGATGATGCTGTGAAAGTGCTGCACTCAATATGCCAGCAAGTTTGGAAAACTCAGCAGTGGCCACAGGACTGCAAAAGGTCAGTTTTCATTCCAATCCCAAAGAAAGGCAATGCCAAAGAATGCTCAAACTACCACACAATTGCACTCATCTCACATGCTAGTAAAGTAATGCTCAATATTCTCCAAGCCAGACTTCAGCAATACGTGAACTGTGAACTCCCTGATGTTCAAGCTGGTTTTAGAAAAGGCAGAGGAACCAGAGATCAAATTGCCAACATCCGCTGGATCACAGAAAAAGCAAGAGAGTTCCAGAAAAACAACTATTTCTGCTTTATTGACTATGCCAAAGCCTTTGACTGTGTGGATCACAATAAACTGCGGAAAACTCTGAAAGAGATGGGAATACCAGACCACCTAACCTGCCTCTTGAGAAACCTGTATGCAGGTCAGGAAGCAACATTTAGAACTGGACATGGAACAACAGACTGGTTCCAAATAGGAAAAGGAGTACGTCAAGGCTGTATATTATCACCCTGCTTATTTAACTTATATGCAGAGTACATCATGAGAAACGCTGGACTGGAAGAAACACAAGCTGGAATCAAGATTGCAGGGAGAAATATCAATAACCTCAGATATGCAGATGACACCACCCTTATGGCAGAAAGTGAAGAAGAGCTAAAAAGCCTCTTGATGCAAGTGAAAGAGGAGAGCGAAAAAGTTGGCTTAAAGCTCAACATTCAGAAAACGAAGATCATGGCATCTGGTCCCATCACTTCATGGCAAATAGATGGGGAAACAGTGGAAACAGCGTCAGACTTTATTATTTTGGGCTCCAAAATCACTGCAGATGGTGACTGCAGCCATGAAATTAAAAGACGCTTACTCCTTGGAAGAAAAGTTATGACCAACCTAGATAGTATATTCAAAAGCAGAGACATTACTTTCCTGACTCTGGTCCGTCTAGCCAAGGTTATGGTTTTTCCTGTGGTCATGTATGGATGTGAGAGTTGGACTGTGAAGAAGGCTGAGCGCCGAAGAATTGATGCTTTTGAACTGTGGTGTTGGAGAAGACTCTTGAGAGTCCCTTGGACTGCAAGGACATCCAACCAGTCCATTCTAAAGGAGATCAGCCCTGGGTGTTCTTTGGAAGGAATGATACTAAAGCTGAAACTCCAGTACTTTGGCCACCTCATGCGAAGAGCTGACTCATTGGAAAAGACTCTGATGCTGGAGGGATTGGGAGCAGGAGGAGAAGGGGACAACCGAGGATGAGATGGCTGGATGGCATCACTGACTCGATGGACGTGAGTCTGAGTGAACTCCGGGAGTTGGTGATGGACAGGGAGGCCAGGCATGCTGTGATTCATGGGGTCGCAAAGAGTCGGACACAACTGAGCAACTGAACTGAACAGAACTGAACTGACAATAAGAATACCCTGGCTCTACTATTTTCTTTAAGGAATTCATTTTTAATTTTCATTCACTTTCTAAGTCTATTGAATTGGTAAAACATTCATATGGTTCACAAAATAAAAATTATCCCAAATTTCACCTTCCAATTTGTGCCTATTCTCTCAGTTCCTACTCTCCCCTTCTTACCAGGTAATGGGCTATTCAATTTCTTCTTAAAGTTATCTTATCGAATATAATCAAAGTTGGATATGCCTTCTTATATCCACCCCCTCACACCTTCACACAAAGTTGTTGTATTATTTTGGACTTTGGGTTTTTCACTTTACAATATATGTTGGAATATTTCCATATCACAGTATTAGGAACACCCTCCTTTTGTAGAACTATATGGACATGCCACGATTTACTTATCCACTCCACTACTAATGCCCACTCAGGTAGCTTCCACATTTCCACTACTATAAACAATGCTGCAATAAATAACATTGTCGTGGGTTATTTTATACACATATCAGTTCAGTTCAGTCGCTCCATCGTGTCCAACTCTTTGCAACCCCATGGACTGCAGTACACCAGGCCTCCCTATCCAACACCAACTCCCAGAGTTTACTCAAACTCATGTCCATTATGGCAGTGATGCCATCCAACCATCTCAGCCTCTGTCGTCTCCTTCTCCTCCTGCCTTCAATCTTTCCCAGAATCAGGGTCTTTTCAAGTGAGTCCATTCTTTGCATCAGGTAGCCAAAGTATTGCAGTTTCAGCTTCAGCATCAGTCCTTCCAATGAATATACAGGACTGATTTCCTTTAGGATGGACTGGTTGGATCTCCTTGCAGTTCAAGGGACTCTCAAGAGTCTTCTCCAACACGACAGTTTAAAAGCATGATTCTTCGGTGCTTAGCTTTTTTAATAGTCCAACTCTCACATCCATACATAACTACTGGAAAAACCATAGCTTTCACACATATTCACATATTATATCAGTTCAGTTCAGTTGCTCAGTCGTGTCCGACTCTTTGCGACCCCATGAATCGCAGCACGCCAGGCTTCCCTGTCCATCACCAACTCCCGGAGTTCACTCAGACTCACGGACACGAATGTTAGCTGACTGGTTTTAAAAAATTAAACAGACAGGTAATTCTGGATTAATTTTCCATACTATAGTTTTGCTAACTCAATTTCTATGTTTATCTTTATTAATTTCTTCCTTCTGTTTGCCTTCATTTATTTTGTTGTTCTTTTACCAATGTTTAAGCAAGTGGTTTTATATATATGTACAATATATGTATATATATATGAATATGAGTTTTCATCTGAGTACTACTTTGGCATAGTACATAAGTAGTACTTTCATCACTGTTTCCTAAATATTCTGAAATTTTATTTTTATACAAAAGTTAATTAAGAAAGCAAGAGCTTTGCTGATTTCTAGTATTAGTAAATTGTGCTTATTTCAGAAATTTGTCACCATTTTTATATAATTAAAGGTTAATTTTTAAAAATATTTAACATGTTCTTGAAAAGATAGTATAGTCTCTACATTCAGAATACAGGGTTCTAAATGTACTCCTTTAATCATCCTCATTATGCTTTTTAGAATTAGTTGCCATATTGTTTTTTATTTTATATGTTCTGTTTCATATTTTGACCTGTCATGACCCAGATGTAAATTAAAAATTTTTACTATTAAATAAGTTTTTCTTTTGTTCTTTTCTATAAGTATATGGATACACTCATATTTAATGTATGTATATTCATAACCATTTTAATTTCATTGTGAATTGTATCCTTTGGCAATAAAAAGCCAATATTTCATTTCATTTCAACCTTCTGGTCCAGAACTCTTTCTTTAAATAAAAACAGATACCCTACTTTCTTTATTATTTATATTTGTCTATAAACCTTTACTCATCCTTTTATTTTCAATATCTATAGTTACTTTATCTAAAGGTAACTTTCATAAGCTATGTGACCTAAATCTGAATTATTTTTATTAGATGAGGTAAACCCACTTATGTTCATTGATGTAAGTTTATACTTTGTTGTTACTGTTAGTCACTAAGTCTTGTCAGACTCTTTTGTGACCCCATGGACTGTAACCCACCAGGCTCCCCTGTCCATGGGGATTCTCCAGGCAAGAATACTGGAGTGGGCTGCTGTTTCCTTCTCCAGGGGATCTTCCCAACCCAGGAATCGAACTCATGCCTCCTGCATTGGTAGGTGGATTCCTTACCACTGAGGCATTAGGAAGCACTTATTTATACTTACTTCACATTAATTGTGTTTTCTGTTATCATAGTTTAATTTTTTTAATTTTATCAAATCAAATATGGCTGATGTCCCTTTCTTTGTGTGGGTAATTTTTATTCTATTGGTAATCCACATAACCATAGGACTTTTCTTCTGTTTCCAGTCAATAAAAATTCCAAATGAACAATATTTAAAACTAGCATATTTCTTCTTCCTTCTTCACCTAATATTAGTCAGTAATTTTCTCTCTCAGAGTTTACTCATGTACTATTAAATACGCTCATTTTTCTATTACTCAATTTGGCTGCTTAAACTGATAAGCTTTGACTCCCACCTATGAGAGCTTATACAATTAATGAACTTGCTCTACCTCCCACTTCCTTCCCTTTTTCAACTCAGTTATTGTGAGATGTATCATTTCTACATTGTGAGAGCATATAATGTTTACATTCTGTTCTGTCATCCGAATCCTCACATTTCTATCTCAGTTCTACAGTTTAAATGTATTCAAAACTCATCAATATTCCCAACAATCTCTTGGTCAGCTGAAATTAATACTTCAAGTGTTAGTCACTCAGTCATATCTGACTCTTTGAGACCCCATAGACTGTAGCTTGCCAGGTTCCTCTGTCCGTGGAATTCTCCAGGCAAGAATACTGGAGCGGGTTGCCATTCCCTTCTCCAAATACTCACAAAGTTTCTTCAAAAAAGGACTTATGGGAACAATTCCTCTCAATTTTTGCAAATTCAATATGTTTGTCTTTAGCCTTTACACTATAATAACTATTTACCTAAATATAAAAATTCTTACTTTATATTTTCCTTGAAAATACTGGAAAATGTTGTCCTATACAATACTGCTACAGGGATGACTAAAGTCATATGGATATTTTTCCCTAGACAAATGATGTAATTTTTTTGCTTTTTTGCTTGTAATGCTTTGCTGTCCAAGAATTATTTCTTTCATATTCAAGTCTAATATTTTAATAAGTCCTGGTGTAAACCTTCTTGGGTCTATTTTTACTGCATTTTATTAACATATTATAAATCTCCACTTATTTTAGGAAAATTTTCTTAACACATTTATTCTACTTTGTTTTTCCTCAGACTTCCCTGGTAGCTCAGATGGTAAATAATCTGCTTGCAATGTAGGAGACCCAGGCTTGATCCCTGGGTCAGGAAGATCACCTGGAGAAGGGAATGGCTACCCACTCCAGTATTCTTGCCTGGAAAATTCCATGGACAGAAGAGCCTGGCAGGCTACAGCCTATGGGGTCACAAAAAGTAGACTACTTTCCCTTAAGAGACTCCAATTATACAGATGCTATATCTGCTTGCTCTATATATCTAATTATTTTTCTCTCTTTTTCATTTCATTTATTTCAGCTTTATTATTTCTATCTGCCATGTTCCCCACTGAGATTTCTGCAACACTTAGTGTTTCCTGTGTTCTTTTCCTTCCAAATTTGTCTTCATTTCTGTGATAGTTTTAGTACTTTCCCCCTGAACTAACCAGCTCATACTGCATCTCTTCTTGTTGATCAACTATTTTTTGCTTTAGGTTTTCTATTTCATTTTTTATGGTCTTCCTGAACAGAGTTATTGCTTTTTTAAAAATAAAGTCTAAGGTAGAATATTTGATTGCAATTTTCAGTTGCCCTGTGGCCTCCTTGTTGCAGTGACAATTTTTGTTAATAATTGATGTTACGTATTCTTTTTCTTGTCTTTGATTCTGTGTGTTTCTTCTTTATTACCCATCATTGACTGAGTTGGAGTTTCTTGACCAGCTGCTGGTAGTATAGGGATCAGGGAAGGTACTTCTGTAGTTTAGAAAAGTGAAACTGAAAGTTGCTCAGGCGTGTCTGACTCATTGTGACCCCAAGAACTGTATCCTGCCAGGCTCCTCTGTCCATGGAATTCTCCAGGCAAGAATTCTAGAGTGGGTAGCTGTTCCCTTCTTCAGGGGATCTTCCCAATCCAGGGATCAAACCCAGGTCTCCTGCATTGCAGGTGGATTCTTAACCGTCTGAGCCCCCAGGGAAGCCCAAGATTACTGGAGTGGGTAGCCTATCCCTTGCCTCCAAAGAACACTGCCTCCTGAAAATGTGCCATCCACCCGTAGTTTTCTGTGTACTTCTTCCACTTCTTTGAATTAAACTGAGTCTAGACGGGCATCTACTAGCCTTGTTGCTATACCTAGTGTTGCAAACAGTGGATAGAATTTTGGTTTTACCTTTAGGAGCTGTCATTTTTGCTGGCTTTCCTGAAATCTATTCCCACAGGGTCCTCTATCCACACTTCATGCTTTTTACGTCCTTCTTGGCTTCTGTCCAACCCCAACTGTTTTTATTTAGCCTTTCTATATATATTTTGAAATCTGGAGATATATATCTCTTAGTTTGCCAAAAAATAAATATTGTAAGATTTTCCTTCTTTTTTTGTGTATTTTTTATTGTCATGTTTTATAATTGCCCCATAGTTCTTTTCCTTTTTTTAAGACTCCCAAGGAAAAAAATTAATAATTCTGACTTACATAAATATTTTTATACCAGAAATACCCAGGTTAATTTCCATAAACACAAACATATAAGGATGGAAAAGAAAAAGAAAAATAGGCATAAGAGGAGAATCAGGAAAAACTAATCAGAAACCTGCATATAATTTTTAAAATACAGTGTAAATAGACCAAAAGCAGAGTATGATATGATAATCTCATAATTCTCTAGATCATAAAACCTAGTTTCAGAGCTGACAAATATATTTTACCCTTAATGGTTCAGTAATTGCTTTGATGAGAAAATGAGGCTGTTATGATCACAGATATATGCCAAAAGCTAGAAAGATACAGAAATAAATAGATAAAATGATTGATTAATTTATATCTATCTCATTCAGATAACTCTGGATATAATCAGTTAAGAAACATGAACTCAAGATATTCACTAAAGAAAAATAATCATGCCATTTATTTGAATGAGTCTGACAATTTATAATTGGTGATATTTGAGCCCCATCGCAAATCTACTGAATCAGAATCTCTAGAAATAAGATGCAGCAATCTACATTTAACACCTCAGGTGCTCTTAATGTAAATTAAAGGAGAGACCTCCAGGCCCAAATAAAAGCTCCCTCACACACTAACTGACTTACAGCCCAAAGCCATAAGGCTCATGTTATGCATGTTGCATAATATCTGCAACAGCAGAGCCAATGCTCTAATACACAACTCAAGTCTGTTCAAAAACCAATACTTTTAATTATTTTACAACAGAGGTAGGTTCTGAGATATTTATAAAATTTTAGATTTACAGAGGGAAAAAAAAAGAGTGAAAAAGACACGCAGATGTTACCTCAACAGGAAAGACAGCCAGACTATGAAGCAGTTCACATTTATCAGCTAATTTCATAGATGAAAACTGCTCAGTCAGGGCATGTGACTAGTGAACTCACACAGGAATCCAGACTCAGAAGGGCTCACACTTGGGGTTTAAAAAGTTCTATGGTTGCCATCTTGAAATTCTTGATAATTGTGTTAAGGGGATGGTGTTTCGTATAGGAAGTCCACTGGGACAGGGAAGCGTATGTCAGGGGTTCAGAGTTTTGGCTGACACACAGCCCCGTCACTGCCCCAGATGAGGCTAGGTACCTTACTTCCCTGTCCTCTAGCTCCCCAGGGCCTCCAGGCTTCACCTTCCCACTCCTGCTGACTGATTACTGCTGCCCTAGGTGCAAACATGGAAAGGGGTGGGATTAGGTGTTCACACCCCACGGTGTCTCAGCCACCTGCACCCTGGGCTAGCAGCATCCCAAGGTACTTAGTGGGTGACTCGGTGAGGATTAGCCTCTTGCTCACTCCAATCCTCCAATCCAGGTACCTAGTATGTCTTGGAGCAGAGAATGCAGTACACTGGCAGGTCTCCTGTCCACTATGGGTTGGGACAGTGGGCCTATGGAAAGCGGAGAGGCCTGTATCAACTTCTCCCTCTGGCCTGAGAAGGACAGACATTTAGCCCAGGAGCTGGAAAGAGACAGAACTCAGCAGCTAGTGGGCTATGTGTGCACTAAATTACACAGGGTGGGGTTCCTGGGTATCTGTCAGGGTTTTCACTTGCCTCATGAGTATGCCTAAGAGGCATGGCATTAAATACCAAATAAAAAATTCTGACAGGTCAAGAGAGAGACAAACTATACAAGAAAGGAAAAGGCTTTCTCTCTTTATGCCTTTAATGGCACCTTTTTGTGCTTTTTTGAATAAAGGGCCCTGCATTTTTAGTTCTGCACTAGCCTCCAAAAATTACGTAGCCAGTCCTGCATGCAGTAGATTTTAAGGGTTCTTAGGGGATATCCCTTCACACTTGATAGATGATAAACATGCCCTTCTTCAAAGATGAACTGGAACCATGGTCAAGGCCAGGATGCTGGACAATCATTGTTCAAACCCTCCAAATTCTGCTGCTTATATTCTGGTCAGCAGATCTGTTCCTTTCTCATATCACAGATAACACTGGCGAACTACAAAGAATTCAGGGAAAAACAGTTCCAGCCTTGGCTGCATTTAATTCAAAACCTGAGGCTTCTGCTTTAATCATGTAGAAATTTCCAAAAGAATCACCTTGGAAACCAAGAGAATATGATCATTAAAATTAGCTAGAAGCAAATATCCTCCAGAGCAGTCAACCTGGCTGCAAAATCCTTTCATTACCTTCATAGAGAAAAATCCCCTAGTAACCATAATAAACATAAGGCGAGGGAAATAAAACATCGACCGCAGGATTCCTAAAGGGAGGCATAACATTTGGTTGAAAATTCATTTTTATGCATTTAGGGTAGTTCACAAGGTAAAGACAAATATGTTGTAATCACATGTGAAAAAATGAACCTTTAACTCCCTGTGGGTGTGTATGCTTAGTCACTCAGTTGTGCCCAACTCTCTGTGACCCCATGGACTGTAGCCTGCCAGGCTCCTCTGTTTATCGGAATTTTTAGGCAAGAATACTAGAGAGGGCTGCCATTTTTCTCTTCCGGGAAATCTTCCTGACCCAGGGATCAAACTTGCATCTTCTGTATCTCCTGCACTGGCAAGCAGAGTCTCTACGTGAGCCCCCTGGGAAGCCCTTATAACTCCCTACACATCTGCTCTTTTAGAGGGGGAAATGTGTTTGCTGCAACAAACTAATAAATAAAAATGCAATTTCCTTCCTAATATTTTCTTCCTTTCAACACTCTACCACATGAGTCCCTTCAGGTTAGAAAGTGGCAGTCTAAAATCCTCCCACAAAACAAAAATTCCATTTATTCTACTCTTCTTCCTAAAATTCCACTTATTCCACTCTTCTTCTTAGCAGAGATATACAAAACATTGTGTGCTTTCTTTCTCTTTCCTGAGAAGAACACCATTTTTAAAAGAATAGAGGGGAAAACCCTAGAGAATCCTGGCAGAAATGTAGACCATAAAATAAACAAACATGTTTGAAAATTTGAATTAATTATTTTACAAGAGAGAACCAATAAAAATGGTTAGCAACACAAATACCAAAAAAGGAATAAAATTTGCTTAACATGGTCAAATCACATCTTAGAAGCCTGAGAAATTCTCCCAGAAAAAATGAAAACAGGAAAACAGACCATTTAATACGCAAACGCACAATATTTCTCACAGACTGTTACGCTTCTCCCTTCTTTTCCATGAAAGAGTGAAGGAGAGGTTTCAGTAAGAATAAGCTATTTGGATGCTGTGACTTGCATTTTCATGGCCTTAGCTTAAAGGTTTCTGACTTCCGTCTTCTTCCTCCTCTTTTTGTTCAGAAGGAGAGACCAGCTGGCAGTCGCTGACAATCTTGCCTCTACACCCTCCCTCTCTCCCCTGCTCGCCTATTTCCACCCTGGTTTGGACTTTAATTCTCAGCAGAGCGGTCATCTCCTCCCCCATTTTCTTTACAGTGAATCTGTACTTTGTAACTCTCTGGACCCTCGCTCTTCATGGCTTCATATCACTGCTCTTTTTTCCCTCCCTCGTTCCCATCTTTGTTCACGTCGGCCTGGGTATCATAACTGCTAGAACATATGGACAACTCCGAAAGCAAATGGGCACTTTTCCTCACAGCTACAGTAATCATTCCTCAGCTCTCCCCAGTCGCCTCCCCAAAGTCCCAGCCCACCGTCAGACATACACGCTGCTCCACGTCAGGTGAGACGGAGGCACAGAGCTAGTGCCCTCCCTGTCTAATCTAGACTGTGCCTCACAGCCAAGCTTCTCGCACACACTTGGGAGGAAACACGCAGGTCTTAAACATGCCCAGGTGTGTTCGGCTTCTCCCTTTCTCAGTTTAGTCACAGTGCCTGTGTGCTTTCCATGCTTTCAAGCATGAGGCTAGTCAAATGCTAGTTCTCAAACTCAACAGAGAGGGAATTAAATGATTTCAGACTAAGAATAGTGGTCATAACAATTCATATCCCAGGAAAGGACAATCATACCTTTGTAATTGCAGTGAAGACCTTTTCCAGAATGGCATTTGGCTGGGCAATCTGTGGTCCATTGGCCTGAATGTTGAGGGCTATGGCACATGGTTTGGCTACAAATCTAAAAAAAAAAACAAAAACAAAAAAACATGTTATTCTCTCTATAGCTGTTCTTAATGTTATCAGGTAACCATTGCTCAGTTGTCCCAGTAAAGTGTTGATAAGATTTTATGGGTAGCCATTGTCAATACTCATATATCAGGACCTATATAAAGCAGATTTAACTTTTTTCCCCTTTAATTCCCCAGCAGTAACATTAAAAAAAGAAATCTTTTTAAAACATTTAAACCTCCTAATAGGTAAGTTCTAATGAGACTGACTGGATAGACAGACTACAAATGAGAAATATACTGGTATAAGATACAAAAAGCAAACAAACTATGATTTTGAAATGATGTATATTCTTCTTACAAATCATGTTATATTTTTACTGAGAAAGTGTCAACTAACAGAGTATGCTTTTGATCAACCCCAGTCCAAGAACTGGCCCATGTTGTCTCTGTGATCAAAGTGTGCTATGTTCAGTCCCACTTTTTTATGACTTCTTAAAATTCCTTGCTTTATGATTATTTGCTTCTTTCTCATAAGGAGTCATGAAAGGTGTCAAACAACATGATGTCCCAGCCAAGCTGAAAAATCTGAAATTGTTATAAACATCAGCTGCACCATTTTTATCGTAAGAAAACGACTAGGTCAAGAAGAACAGGACGTCTCAGCTATACTTCTGGCTGTGTTTAAAGTGTGAATGAGGCACGGAAGGCATGCAGACAGAGGACATGGGGGCTCAAAGGTCTGATGATGTCTCTAAAACTTTTTTTCAAAGAAAAGCATTAGAGTTGTTTTAAACTAAACATTCAAGAAAAAGGTTCAATGCACCTTTTCAATAGTGACATTTAACATTTTCTATAAATGCAAATAATACAATATTATATGAAAGTATGACCCAAATTCATTTAATGTTTGCCAAAAGCAACTGATAAATATACACAACAGACCATGAGTAAATCTTAGATGAAGTTTCTTTAATGATAGTGAATGGCAGGGGGTAATTCCCTGGTGGTCCAGTGATTAAGACTCTGAGCTCCCAAAGCAGGGAGCGCAGGTTCAATCCCTGGTCAGGGGACTAAGACCCAGCACGCCACATAGTGTGGCAAAAAAAAAAAAAAAAAAAAAAGTGGGTGAGTTAAAGAATAGTAAACAAGGGAAGAGTTGTTTTTTTTTTTCCTTTAAAGAGGGACTAATGAAGTTTACATACATGGTACCTCATAATATCCCACTGGGTCCTATTTCAAGTAAAAGGGGAAAAAATGTATTCAAACAAAAAAATGGAATACTGTACAGGCAAGCCTAAACCAGTAAAGATATACACAGAAAATGCAATTTAATTCCTTTTTCATTGGGCTCTCTGAAACAAAGTTAGGAAGAATAACCACCTTTGCTAGAATGAAAAACACGTTACCTATGCCCTCACCTTTGTAAAAGAAGTGTATTTTTTTTTAAATAACTCTGGGTCTTCACTAAAAACAGTAATCATGGTGCTACGAGTGTAGATAGTGGAAAGAAATAAAAATGGATGGGCAGTGACCACTTGTTTCCTTAAAGTTTCCTGCTTCGTGGTTAGTGCCTCTTCATCATAAGGCATGAGAGGTGTGGAAAGACATGAGATCAGCAAGAGTTTTTCATTGTTTTAAAAAAGGTAAAATAGCAAAACTAACTAGGTATAAAAGCCAAAATCAACACTTCTAATGGTTTCCTTCTATTCTTCCCTGTTGGATTTCTCCCCAGCCCTCTCTTGTCTTCATAATTCCTACAAATTCTGAAAAGCTGTGTTCAAATTTCCTTTTGGAATTTGGCATCAGCATCCTTGATCGAGAATATGATCTGTTTTCTTCTTCTAAAGAGTGAAGAGTCTAAATGCAGAGGCCAATCACTTTATCTGTGAATACGACAATGCCAGGCACACACAGGAGGGGGCAAGAACTTTGGTCCACTGGCTATGTTCTGCAAATGTGCTTTTAATGTTGCCATCATTGCGGTGAGCGCTGCTGACAAGCTAACAGACCTTCTCTGTGTACCCCACAACAATGTGCAGGCAGACAGCAAGAGAGTCAAGAAATTCACTCAATAGAATCTCTTCAAAAGCAACTTCCTCACCTTTACTGTCACTTCCCAGTAACATACAAAAACATTCAAAAAGGTTCTTTTAGTATTTTATACAATACCATGTTTTACACCTTACTCTTCCTCTTTTTAAACTTCAAATCACTTTTTTTTAGAAACACTTCTCTACATTTCCAGAACTAATAAGCATCTTGAAGAAGGCATATCATTTGATCATTAAACTCCTGACATTTTGATAATCAAAATTATCAAAATAAATATGATTCTCTATAAACATACTTTTAAAACAATGTCTAAAGGATAGGTGGGAATTATCTGCTACTATCTGGCAACAGAGACCTAGCTTCAGAAATTGATCTCTCTATGCCCAATGTCCTCATATGTAAGAAATAATATTTACATAGATAAATAAATTGTGTGATTATACAAACACATGTATATATTAAAACATAATGTCACATGGCCTCTTTGTCTAAAAGCTTTGATGGGAGCCATGTGCATGGTTTCACACCATACCATTTACACACCATGACTCTCTGGACCCAGCAACCCACACAGCTTCAGCTATGCTGTGCCAAGCCATGTGCATCCAACAACGTTTGAATGTACCAAGCAAGAAAAGGGGAGACCAGAAACAAGACAGGCAACTAAAAAAGACAAGGGTCAGCAGGTAAAATAACCACCTGCCTCAGTTTACCCTCAGAGCTTGGTTGTCCCAGCATCATTATTAATGGTACCCCTTCACTGACAAGAGCATTCCTGCTTGATATTCTGCCACAATAATCTTATAAGTGTGTGAGCAATAAATCATAGTGACCCTCATCCTGAGGCTTGATGGACACGGGCCCACACTGGGTCCACACCAGCACTGCCTTAAGGTTCTGAGCCCATCCCTGACTCTTGAGAGTCCCTTGGGCAGCAAGCAGATCAAACCAGTCAATCCTGAAGGAAATCAGTCCTGAATATTGATTGGAAGGACTGATGCTGAAGCTGAAGCTCCAATACTTTGGCCACCTGATGTGAAGAACTGACATTTGAAAAGACCCTGATGCTGGGAAAGATTGAAGGCAGGAGGAGAAGGGGATGACAGAGGATGAGATGGTTGGATGACATCACCAACTCAATGGACATGAGTTTGACCAAGATCCAGGAGATGGTAATGGACAGGGAGGCCTGGCTTGTGTCCACAGGGTCGCAGAGTCAGACACATCTGAGTGACTGAACTGAACCGATGCCTGGTATTCTCTCCAGGTCCAAACCTTCCCAGATCCCCTGTCCATCTCCATGGCCCTGCAGGATGCTATGTCCACACCCGTCACAGGAGAGTTGGTGTGTGTGTGTGTGTGTGTGTGTGTGTGTGTGTGTCGCTCTTCCCTGTGTGTGCGGTCTCTTTCATAGAGATTACAATGCACCTTTCACCGAGGTGAAAGCACCCATCTCTACTGACCCTAGCACACACATATACTCTCCCTCAACCAGGTGAGGCAGGAATATCACCACTCCCATTCTGCAGAAAGAGAAACGCAAGTATCCTCTGCCTTTAGGGGAAGGGAGACAGAGAATATCATATTTCTTTCCTAGGAAGGTGAATGTTATCATCAGCTCCCCATCTTTGTTTATTGACCAGGCTAAGTCCCAAATTCCAAGGATTTGTGGGACAGGATGTGAGAAGTGACAGTCAAATTTAATAGAATTTAACTCAGTTTAAAGGTTGAAGATCTTATGGTTTAAATGGGTATATACAATAAATCAAACCACTTGAATACCCTGAAAGAAGTTACTCTGTCAAGAAATATTTTTACAGAACACCAGGCACACTGTGGACACTCAATGAATATTTGATGGTGAGTGAAGAAATGAATGACTGAATCAGGTAAAATATAATGGCACATGACCTTTCTATCTTTTTCATAAGAGCTGTCCATTTTATTCCCTTAAATACCTACATCTACAAAGGGTCCTTATTTGGGACTCGGAGGGTAGAAGACTGATGGCTCAAACTCGAGAAGCTGTTTCTATAATTTCCATTGTCCCTATAAAGTCAAAGCGGCCCTATAGAGCTCTTGTGTAGGTTCTACCAACTTCTCACTAGGCATTCTCTTTTCAACTTACCTAGCACACAGAGCCAAACACTAAATTTCCGAGATTTAGAAAATTTCACAAGATAGGCAGAAAATATTAATTTCAAATTCCAAATGAGAGAAGAAAAAATAATTTTTATCCTAAAAGTAATATATGATATATATTTTATATAAAACTATATGAAAATAGAAATTATATTTGTTTATTTTCCAAGAATTTGTGAATCACTGCTGCATCTTTTTAAGAAAGCATGCTGCTGCTGCTAAGTCGCTTCAGTCATGTCCAACTCTGTGCGAACCCATAGACGGCAGCCCACCAGGCTCCTTTGTCACTGGGATTCTCCAGGCAAGAATACTGGAGTGGGATGCCATTTCCTTCTCCAATGCACGCATGCATGCTAAATCGCTTCAGTCTTGTCCGACTCTGTGCGACCCCATAGATGGCAGCCCACCAGGTTCCTCTGTCCAGGGGATTCTCTAGGCAAGAATACTGGAGTGGGTTGCCATTTCCTTCTCCATAAGAAAGCCTTTTAGACAATAAATAAAACTAATGTCAGAACATCTATAATTTTATCACCTATTGCCATGGTCCATTAGAGAATTGCTGGATTTTTTCCCTCCAATGCTGGCTCTAACGGAATTTCACAAAAGCTGTCTTTTACAAGAGTTGTCTTAGGAGAGAGAAAAACAGAGTAAGTCGAGGATAGGGTAGAGTACCTACAAATATGATAGTTGAAAGGGAATATGTACTTTCAAGCTTTGATGACTGCCTCTACCAGGAAACGCTCACCTAATTACTTTTTTATCAAAGGCAGTAAGCCTACCTTCAAAAGATCAAACACTGTGAAGACTTTCATGTAGAATAACATATTTGAAAGTAAACATAGCAAGGATGTAAGCCTTGAAAAATACTAGTCTCAATGTAAAAGCAGAGAAAGCGCGAAGACATTCCTACTTTTTAGTTATATTTAACAACATGTATTTGTATTTTAAGCATGAATTGAATGTCTCTACACAGAATACCAAGGTAAGCTCCAGGCTACGGTGTGCTTAAAGGTATACACAAAAATAAAGTGATTCTTGCATGAAACAACTCCCCAATACAGAAAAAGAGTAAATTTAAAAAAATTTTTTTAATGTAAATAAACATTTACAGGGTACATGTCGGCTCTCATCACTTAGTCCTGTGTAATCAGGCGCTTTCCTGGTGGCTCATCGGCAGAGAATCTGCTTGCAATGCAGGAGGTGGGGGTTTGATCCCTGGGTCAGGAAGATCCCCTGGAGGAGGGCATGGGAACCCTCTCCAGTATTCTTGCCTGGAGAATCGCATGGACAGAGGAGCCTGGTGGGCTACCATCCATAGAGTCACAAGAGTCGGACACTACTGAAGCGACTTAGCACGCACGCACTATGTAGCTGTCTTCAGAGGGGAGCACTGACTCCAGCACTTCCTACACTTTTCAAAGTAGCTGGATGGCTGTGGTGGTAGATACACAAATCTACACATGTGATTTTTTAAAAGTGCGTAGAGTTTTGGACTTCCTGGGTTGTCCAGTGGTCAAGAATCCACCTTGTGATTCAGGGAACACAGGTTTGATCCCTGGTAAGGGAACTAAGATCCCACGGAGCCTTGGAGCAACTAAGCCTGCATGCCACAACTACTGAGCTTGCATGACACAACTAGAGAGTCTGTGCAACGGGATGAAGATCCCACGTGTGCAATTAAGACCCAAATAAATAAATATTTTTAAGTGTATAAAATTAAATCACACACACACAATGTACAGCTGGGGAAATCAGTGTAAGTTCAATAGACTGTATCAATGCTAGTTACCTGGCAGTGTTGCCATACTATAATTTTAGTATTCCTTCTTACAACTGATTCTGAATCTACAACTATCTCAGGAAAGATTTCAATTTATAAAATAATTAGAGGCACTCTGGTTTTGATATGGAGAAATGAGCACCCAATAAATTGATTTTTCATCTTTAAAAACTGCACAACATGGCAACCCTCTAAAAATAAAACCAAGTACCTGAGGGCTCTGGAGATGGAACAAACACAAGTAGACTGGAGGGGAGTCAAAAGCTGGAGCAGGAAACCAGCAGAGAGCAAGCTCTTGTTTATTTATTTATATATTTGGTTTGCAGCTCAACTCTGAGATCAATCACAGCAGCAGATACAGCTTTGACAGGAAAACACACTCTCTGTCTAGCTGTGGGTACTAGGGAAGGAGCCTGGGGAAATCAGAGACTGGCTAAGGAACCACAAAAGAAAGAAGACAGAGAAGCCAACCCCTAATTCGGCATAATAACGAAGTATGATTCTGGCTGACCACAAGCCATGTATGTACAAGGTAAGCTGAAAGCAAGTAGGAGCTAAGGTTTAAAGACCTGAATAAAGACTGAAGCCATGGTCCACTGAGGGCCTGAGAGGCTACGGTTTGAACCTAACTGAGTAAATTGTTTGTTAACACAAAACATCTCAACACTCTTCACAGCAATGTAAAAAAAAAAAAAAATTCCAGAATCTCTTCAATGTAACTCTAAGAATGTCCAGATACAATCTAATATGTTGATGGAAAGCAAGGAAAACATGACCCAATTTTAGGGGAAAGACACACAAAGAGATTCAGTGAACTTGAAGATAGGGCAATGGAAATAATGCAATCTGAGAAAAGGAAAGGAAAAAAAATGACAAAATAAAGAAACAGACATTGAGGACTTGTAGAACAATTTTTAAAAGGCTAACATATGGGTAGTTGGGAGTTCCAGGAAAAAAAGGAGAAAGACTGGAGAAGAAGAAGAAGATATCAGAAGAAATAATAGAAAAAAATATATTTCCCAAATCCGATAAAAGACATAAACACACAGTTTGGGAAGTTCAAGAATCCCCAAAAGAGGTAAGTTCCAAAAAAAAGAAAATACAGACAAGATCACAGTCAAACTGATGAAAACCAAAGATAAGGGGAAACACTGAAACTCACTAGAGAAAATGACACATTGTATAGGGGGGAGGGGGAGGAAATAATTTGAAAAACAAAGGACTTCTCATCAGACATGATGGAGGTTTAATGACAGTGAAACAACATCTTTAAAGTGTTGAAGTAAAAACAAAATCAAAAAAGTTATCACCCCCAAATTCTATATCCAGCAAAATTTTTCTTCAAAGAATAAAAGTGACAGGAAAATGAAAGGAATTTGTCTGCCACCAGCCCCCACTTCAAGAATACTAGAGGGACTTCTTTAGGCTAAAAGGAAGCAAAATCAGAGGGAAGCTTTGATCTCAAGAAAAAGTGAAGAACATCAGAAATGGTAAATATAAAAGTACTTGGAAGATCTCTGAAAGTAATTATAACCAATTAATAGCAGATTAAATAAACACAATTATGACAAATAACATATGTTCCATCCCAGACAGGGCTGGAAAGAAACCTAATTATGAACATCCAAGGGGGAAAAAATACGAAGAGGGGTGATTGATTTAATTTTTTGCTTAGCCACAAGCACCTCCACAGACTCAAACATCCACCAGAAAGCATTACAAATGTAAAACGTATGAGAAGAGTATAGATTGGACATTGAAAGCGGCATGAATGCACGTTTAGATACACCTAGGTGCATGTGCCTGGATAAGTAGGTGTATGTGGGGAACTCTATTGTACAATTCTAAGACAAAGATGCCACAAGGAAACATTTACGGAAAGAAGGCCAGGAGGAGATTGATATTTATTAACACTTACTAAGTGTCAAACGCTTTGCAATGTTTTATTCTTTTCTAAATTCAACTACAACCCTTATTTAATCCCATTTTACAGAAATATAAAATAAATCTAAAGAATTTAAAGGATCTGCTTAAGATCTTAATACAAATAATTTAGACAAGATTTAGACCTGGACAATCCTAACAAAATCTATTAATAAAAACATTTTCTATGTTCAATACAGGATACAGGATGCTTGGGGCTGGTGCATGGGGATGATCCAGGGAGATGATATGGGGTGGGAGGTGGGAGGGGGATGCAGGATTGGGAGCTTGTATACACCTGTGGTGGATTCATGTCAATGTATGGCAAAACCAATACAGTATTGTAAAGTAAAATAAAGTAAAAATAAAATTTAAAAAAAAAACATTTTCTCTTTTCCCTAAAATAATAAAAGTTGATTTAAAAGGCACTGTTAAAATAATGTGAAGTAGTCATACACCCAAACTCAGGAATCTCACTTTAAGATATTTATCTTGGGAAATCTGTCAAACAAAGAAAATAAGCCATAAATGGAAAAATTTTCATGCACCATCATTTTATAATAGGGAAAATGGTAAACAGCTTAATGATTCACTAACAAATGACTCATTGAGTACCTATGATGCATCAGCCTTGCTTTAAGTGCTGGCGATGCAACAGTGAACAAAATTCCTTACTTTTATGGAGTTTACGTTCTAGCTAGAGAGATGGGAGATGAAAAATAAAGTGGTGCATGTGACGCAAGACAGTGAAAAGTACTACAGGAAAAAATAAAGCCTGCTAAGAAGGATGAGGTGGGGTTGCAATTTTCAGTGGACTGGTTAGGGAAGACTCCTGAGAACGTGAAGCTATTCCTAAGAAGATACGGAAATCATGCAGGAAGAGAAGTGAAGAACATTCTGGAAAGAGCAGCAGCTAAGGGCAAAGGCTCCGAGGAAGGAGTACACCTGAGGTTTGGAAGGCACATCGAGAGAGCTAGTGAGGCTTTGTTGTTTAGTCACTGAGTCCGGTCCGACTCCTTGAAACCCCATGGGTCCCCCCCACCCCATGGGGAAACCCACCAGGCTCCTCTTTCCATGGGATTCTCCAGGCAAGAATACTGGAGTGGGCTGCCACTTCCTTCTCCAAGAGATCTTCCAGGGATCGAACCCATATCTCCTGCATTGCAGGCGGAATGAGGCTAGAGCAGTATTCATCAGAGCGAGAGGAGAAACATGGAGTCAGAGTAGCAGGCCGCCCCATCACTATACCTCGTGAGCTATTTGAAGGACTCTGGTTTTCATCTAGAGTGAGGCAGGAAGCCATTGCAGGACTCTGAAAAGAAAACCTAAATGACTGATTTATATTTAAATGGAATCACTGGCTGCTTTCTTGAGAACAGACTGAAGGGGAGCAAGCATGGGAGCAGCCAAGCCAACTGAGGGTGGGGTGCAGGGAACGGTCGCTCCAGTTACACTTGCAAGAGATAACAGTGGCCCAAAGGGAGTGGTGACGAAAGAGGTGGTGAGATGTGGTCAAGCCCAGACGCTCTCTTGAAAGGTTGGGCGCACACTGAACACGGGATGGGAGAAATGATCCCGATAGGTCTTTGGCCTGAGCCCCTGGAAGGACAGAGTTAGCCTGAGGCTACTCAATGTGAGGTTAGGCTTATCAGCTATTAGGCTTATAGGTGGAAATACCAAGTAGGCAGTTGGATAAAGTAGTCTGGGGTCAGGAGAGGTCTGGGTTAGAAATACAAATTCGGTGTCATCAACATACAGACGCCAAATAAAGTCATAAGACTAATGAAATCATATGGTCGGTAAGACTAAATAGATAAATAAAATGTCCATACTCTGAAGGCTGGGCCTGATAATTTGAAATATAATTGAGGATTTGGAGAATGCCAATAAACTGCTCATGGAAATTTAGTAAAGACTGCAGAGAGGATATAAATGAGTAGTTCACAGAAATAAGCAACAATAATCAATAAGCAGATGAAAAGATGATCAAGCTCTCTTTATTCCAAATGCCTATCAAAGCTCCTTTTTTTTAAAAAAAGGTTAAGCTATTTATTTATTTATTTATCTATGACTGTGCTGGGTCTTCATTATTATGTGCCTGCTTTCTCCATTGCAGCAAGCTGGGGCTGCTCACTGCTGGTGGGTTTTCTTCTTATTGAGCAGAGGCTTTAGGCAAGCAGGCTCGTAGTTGTGACACATGGGGCCCATTTACCCCAAGGCATGTGGGATCTACCCAGACCAGGAATCACTCTGGTGTGCCCTGCACTGGCGGGTGGACTCCCAGTCACTGAACCCCCAGGTAAGTCTTGATGGCATGCGTGTGTGCTACGTTGCTTCAGTCCTGTCCAACTCTTTGTAACCCCACGAAGTGCAGCCCACCAGGCTCCTCTGCCCATGGAATTCTCCAAGCAAGCACACTGGACTGGGTTGCCATTTTCATCTTCAGGGGATCTCCCTGACCCAGGGATCGAACTCAGGTCTCCTGCATTGCAGGCAGATTCTTTACAGTCTGAACCACCAAGGAAGCCCTCATATAAATTTCTAACACATAAAAGAAGTTGAAGATATACTACTGCCAGATTATAGGATTGTGGCTTACTTGAACATTCTTTTTTATGCTTTTCTATGGTTTTTGACACCTAAAATGAGAGCTCAAACTTTCAATACCAAAAATAAAAAATAAATATCTTTAAAAATAAAGATGAACTGTATGGTCTCTATGTCAGATAAGACTCAAAACCTCAGTGACAGCAAGACAGAACATGAAAAGCCCTAAGACAGGTGCAATCCAGCTAATTCCCTGGAGCTCTTCAAGCAAGGGTCTCCACTGAGACTTAGACGAGGAAAAGCACAGTAGGTAGAATAAAAATAAAAATGCTATTTCAGGACCTTATCAAGTAGAGAAAAGAATGACGTTCAAGTCAATGGGCACAGCAGAAGATAAGAAACGGCACAAAATCGCTTCAAGAAAAATGTTACCAACATTAACTAAAGATGCCAAGAGGGTTTTGAGATGCCTCCAGAAAATAATTGCTTCTGCCTGGCAACTCCACAGAACTTCTCTATTTCTTTATCTATATAATAAAAATCATAATTACACTCTGTTGATGTTGGGGAATATTTCCAAATCATCATCATCTTGAGACCAATTGGGAAGGGATAGAGCTAGGGGAAGATGGCATGCAGAACAGCAGGCAGACAGAAGACAATTTTATCCTCAGGAAAAGAAAATATGATTTTTTTTCCAGGCAGACTCATAGAGTAGAAAGGATGATTCCTTTAGAGCAAACCCATATCCCAAGTGAATCTGTTCTGAGCTCAGAATGTTGGAAAGCTCTTTAACATTTCTAAACCCTAGTTATCACATTTAAAAATGAAGAAAATAAAATCTACTTTGCAGAATGTGTGTGAGGATTGACAGGATAGGTGTAAACCTCACACCACAGTGCTCGACATTTGGAAAATATTCATTAAGGGCTGGCTAGTTTTAAATTTTCATTGCAAGGAGCACACATTCCACACATTAGGAGAACTTCTTGTCTGGGCTGGGTAGTAAGGTGGAGTGGGAAATTGGAAAAAAACAGGAGGATGGCGAAAATTCAGGAAAGAATCATGGAAAGAATATTTGAGCTTACTATGTCTCCTGGTCCAGCTTCCTTTTTTCAAGCCGAACTTTCTCTCTAGAGAGATCATTCAAAAACTTCCTTTGAACATGAAATCTCCCTGTACATTTCTGTGCAATTTCTTGTGTCTGTGTAATTATTTCAAAATAAAAAAAGTAGAAAAAAACACTCCCTTTGGTATCCTATCTTAGTTTTTCATCATGTTTGACTTAAAGTGTTCTTCCTGCATCATTCTTTCGAGCTGAAATATAAACCCATTTCCCTATTTCTCAGCCCTCTGAAAACACTGATTAAGTCATCCTGCATTCCTCTTCAATAATAAACAGCGTGGACCCCATAAACCTTTCTTCATCCATCTTTCTCTAGCTTAACTTTAAATTTTCATTTTTTAAATATTTTAAGGATTATTTTCTGAATCTAACTTTATTCTTCTCTTAAGAGTAGAGGAGACCCTTAGACAATAGCTGCTTTTATTAATAAATAATCATGGGCAGAGACTTTGGTGTTATTGTTGCTATTGTTAAAAACAATTCAGAAGAGGCTTTCTGAAAAATACAGCTAAATCAGAAGTAGCTTTAGTAAAAGAGACCTGTCAGTCTAGCCTACTCCAATCTCTTCAGGGGCTAGAAAGGCTGAGTGCCATCAGCTGAGAGCTGAGATTCTTGGAAAGCCCAAGCTGCCTTGAGAAATGTCAAAATTGCCTCCACTTGCCATGTATTTCCAGGATTCTGAAAAAATAAACAACAAAAACTCTATAGACTTCAGATATTTCACCATGAGTTCAACTACTCAAGGAACATACAATCTAGCCATTAAAGATGAAGTTCATAAAATTCAAAGAAACTGTCTTTCTCTTAAACAATGAAAAATATGCCCCTGTGTTTTACAAAAAATAAGATGCAAAGGGCATTAAAGATGTTTATAAGAAGGAAAACCTGTACAGTGTACATTTACTGAATATGTACAAAAATATCTTTGTAGTGAGGAAAGTCTTTAAGATATTACCAGTAGGAGGAAGCTATTTTCACAACATTATGATGCTTATAAAATTACCATGATGGTCAGTGAATCCTTGCGGAATAGCATACCTGTATCAGGAAGGCTTTATTTTCAATCTGCTCTCCTTCGCATATTGAGAATGATACCATCCGGAGCTCTCACTGAGGGATACAACCGCACCTTCGCAGAATCTGTCACTCCGCTGGCCATGCCTCTTTAATTTACTGACTGCAATTTGGGCAACTCCATCTCTAACTACTGCTTCCAGCACATTCTGTCAACTTTTGACATATAGCACACATCAGGAGCTCTGCCAGAATGCTGCAGTTCCTTTTAAGCGTGTCTCTCAGCACTCTTTCCCTTCCTGGTCACCGTCTTCACCCTCGCTCTGTGATGGGGTCTAGGCATCCCTGATCACTCATCTTTCTCAGGTGACCAGCTGAGGAGGGCAGAGATACAGGAAGCCGGGTCTTCAAGGCCTGCTGACAGATTGTCTTACAGGACCTTATTATGGTAGATTCGGCTGGAAACTGGCCCTAAAGCTAAACGTTAGGTCTGGGAGAGTTCCAAGCCTCCCCTTAATCCTTTAATTCTTTACGTTTGCCAGTTGCCTCGTAATTCACCAAGCACTTTCACACTGCATCTCAGTCAGTCTTCAAAATACCTCCAAGGGATATGCAAGCAGATTTTATCATCAGTGTTTTACAAAAGAGGAAAAGAATTCAATGTTTCAGTGACTTGAACTAAAAATTAAGGAGAGAGAGGTGCATTCAATACAAATCCCTCTTATTCTATTCCAAAAACTGTACTCTCCAGTATTTCTGACTATCTTTAGTTGGTAACACAGGCTCATAAGTCTCTGAACATTTCTTTTGGCCCAGATACCAGAACCACAAGGACTGTCCACAAAACCACAAGATTTGATCATCAATGAACCACGCCTGGTTTTATTTCACTCCTGGTCTACCACTGAAGACCTCTGAGTATGTGTAGAGGTAAATGAAGATTGTGCCCTTGAGCTTAATGGTGAATTACCAATTACACAACAACTTTACAGAATTTCAAAACAGAGTGAAGCAGAGTTTCATAAAGGTTTTCACTTAAGCTCATGATCAACCAGTATGCCAGAATTCCCCCCTAGAAGAATTTGATAGCCTAACACCAATTTTAACACCAATCGCCTATCATGTGTGTGTCTCATGAGCAAAGAAGACTGAAAAAATCAGCATGGATAGCACCCTTCATCAACTGACAAGAATGGAGAATAATTAAGAAAGCTGACATCAGCAAAATCAGTTCTGTCTATAAAATGGTAGAAGCTGAATGATAATATACCTGGTGCACTGCTCACAGTGCAAGGTCACAGCAGGTCCTCGGCGACTAATTTCCATCACCCCTCACAAGCCCCCACTGCAATATCACTCAAAGATGCCTACAGCCTCAGCAGACAGCTCCCCATAGACAGAGATCAAGTGTAAGGACAGCACGACAGTATTTACTTCATCACCATAACAGCTCGCTTTCATCCAAGGCCTTAGACTTTTTACGAGTACTCTTGCTTCCCTAACTTCACTTGACTCCGTAATGAGCATCATCAAAGATTTACAGGTGAGAAAACCGAGTGTTGTCCAGAAAGCATGTTGTCCCCAACCCTAGAGCCAAATCAGATTCTAGGAGAGACAGCTTCTCTCAGCTGGCCGCCTTTTCCTATTCCTTCCTCATACTCAACATGCTGTCCCGGGATGAACTGTGGGGGTGGGGCGGCGTGTGAACTTGAAAGATGTGTCTGCAACTCCCTCAAGTTGTGCTGCTCCTGCCCGACTCTCTCAGGTCAGCAGCGGGCAGCGTGTGTTCACGCCGCACTTCGGCACAGGTTAGGAGTTCTCTCTGAGAGTGTGTGTCCGCAAAGATCTAGTCAGGAAAAATAAAACCCACAGGTTATTTTAACAGAGAGGATATAATATAAGTGAAGTGAGTGAAATCGCTCAGTCGTGTCCGACTCTTTGCGACCCCATCCACTGTAGCCTACCAAGCTTCTCCATCGATGGGATTTTCCAGGCAAGGGTACTGGAGTGGGTTGCCATTTCCTTCTCCAGGGGATCTTCCTGACCCAGGAATCGAACCCAGGTCTCCTGCATTGCAGACAGATGCTTTACCCTCTGAGCCATGACTTAAATTGGTATTGGAGAACTGAAAGGCACAAAAGTGATCCTGAGATGTCACAGAGGAAGCAAGAGCTTCCTGAGGAAAGAAGGGAGAGTGGAGATTAGGGAGGGATCCCCAAAATCTAGACCCAGACCCCTAAGGAAGGGGAAGCCCCAGTTGGGGACAGTGCCTCTGAGGGGGTTGTAACACAGCTGCTTCTAGCAATACAGGGGCCAGGGCTGGAGATGGCTAAATAAGAAACCAGAATAAATTGCTGAAAACAAACCACCTCTGCTGCTGAGGTGACATTTTCAGGAAAGGAAGTTAACATGATAAGCAGGTCTGGTCTGCCTCTTCCAGCCTCTCTCCTCCAGCCATGCAGGCCCCTAGAGGGGGCCCCACATTAGCAAAAACTCCAGGGAAAGAGCTAGCAAAGGAGCAACCTGTTTTTTAAAGCTTCAGCCCCAAGGTCACAGACAAAATGAGAAGGATGGGTTTATAGCTAAGAAATGATGGTTCAATAATCAGCACAGAGTGTTCTCACATATTCAAAGTCTCTAGTCTGAGGATGCTCCTGCCAACTGGGCATCTACCTTCATTTGATTTTTGTAGCACAGCTGAAAAGAGTTTGTTGCTGCCAGCTAGACAAGAAACTAAAGAGATGCTGATTGGCCAGGACACTTATTTTCTCCCTCTCCCACACAGCCCTCTACTATCACGCCATGAATACACAATGTGGGGACATCTGCATTCCAAAGAATCTGCTGTTTATATTAGGAAGCCTCCTCATATAAGAAGCTAAGTGGCTTCAGAGACAGGCTGTTGTGGGTTCGAATCCTGACTTGACCACTTACTAGCTGTGAGAATACTAGCTTCATCATTTCACCACCCTGAGCCAGTTTCCCTGTGATGTGATTATACCTCCTGGGCCATAAGAATTAAATGAAACAGTGATGTCAAGGGCCTGGCACGTAAAGCAGGTAAATGCTGGTTTCCTTCAATTTATATAAGAAAAAGAACATATCAAAAGGTTAAAGAGCTATTAATAATCAGCTTTTCTTTTCTGAGATCTTCATCTTATATTTCCAGTTGGTCTAAGAACTGAGGGTGGTTCTATAAGAATATCCACTTAATGCCAGAAAACCTAAACCTTAAAAGCAATGTAAGCTCACAAGATTAGAAGCAAAGTTCAATAAGAGATGGAGAGACAACTTTGAAGGCAGCGAAGGCAAAACACAGCTTACCCATACAAAGTAAACACAAGAAAATAGAATAAAATACACACTTTGTTCTTGATTGGAAAATACGACTTTTGTCACAAGAGATATTTCATTTTCTTAATGTAATCTTGCTTATCCAAGCAATAGACATAGATCCATGTCATTTTCAAAAAGAAGATTAGAAATCTCTTGATGTATTGTAATCCTTCTATGGCCACAACCCAGTGGTATCATTAGAAAGCACAATGAGTGGACATAATTGTATTAAATCCTGAAAATTCTTCGAAGGGACCATTTATGAGAAATAACCAAATCTGCAAGTAAACATTAGAGCTCAATTAAATAAAAGAACATGAAGGTCACTTCCATTTAAAGCTTGGGGTGGATTCAATCAATAATGCATTTTCCTGAAGGGCAAAAGCTTATAGAGTGAGTTAAATCAGTTCCTATTTAAAGACCTGCAGAGAAGGGTCATAAAATATTAGTAATTAGGGTGTGATAATTGTAACAAAAGAGTATTTTATCATTTGAAAAAAAAAAAACATTTTTAAGCAAAAGTCAACTTTTTCTGTGTCCCCTTTGGGGATTCACAAAATAAAATCATTTCATAGAAGCTCAGAGTTATCTCCTGGCTACTCTCCATGGGATGTTTAAACTTCCTCAGGCCTCATCATCCCTGATGGGTTCTTTGGGCCTGCTACTCATGCACCGTGGACCGGAAGCACTGATCACCTGGGAACTGCAAAAAATGCAGAATCTCAGGCCCAGGTCCAAATCAACTGAATCAGAACCTGTATTTTAAAAAACAGTTCGAATGATTCCTTATTTGATAAGGATGTTTCACCCCAGTGCCTCGCAAGTTGTGGTCCTCAGATGTGCAGCGCGCACATCCCTTGAGAAGTTGCGAGGAATGCAAATTCTGCCTCCTGTCACCCCAGCCCTACTAAATCAGTAACTCTGAAGGTGAGGTCTAGCAATCTGGGTTTGAACAAGCCCTGCAGGTATTCTGATGTATGCTGAAGCCTGAGAACCACTGTGTCAGCTGATATGGACAGACTGGTCTTAAGAAATGAAGGAATTCTCGTGCACCCACAGCTGTCCATTTCACCTAGGCGCAGCACTCTCAGAAGATTCTTCCTTAGAAATGAACCCAAATGTCTCCCTGTAACTACCAATTGGGCCATCCCTACCAAAAGAAACAAAGACAACAAATTTCAAACTTTCTTCCACATTGAAATTCCACAACATTCAAAACCAGCTATGAAGTCTTTTCTATAGGCAAAATGTCTACAAACAGAGAGATAAAGACGCAGATACACACACAGATATACTTTGGTTATATACTATACATATAAATATAATAAAATGTTACTCTTATATAAAAACACTACAACTGATTTTGTTGGGTGTGATAAGGGCACTATAACTATAATAAAAGTAACTCCTATATATAGAAAAATTATGAATACAAATAAACAATTATATATTATCTATCTATATATATAATATATATATACGGACTTCCTTGGTGGCTCAGTGACAAAGAATCCACCTGCCAATGAAGGGCATGAGTTTGATCACTGGGTCGGAAAGATCCCCTGGAGTAAGAAATGGCAACCCACTCCAGTATTCTTGTCTGGGAAATCCCATGGACAGAGGAGCCTGGCGGGGTGCAGTACATGGGGTCACAAAGAATAGGACATGATTTAGTGATTAAACAACAACATATACATATATATATATTTATATCATATATGACGTCATATATATATTTACATGTCATATATTTATTTATATGTCATATATATATATATATACATATAAAACACCATACAGAAAATCTCATACTAACTCAGAGAAGAGTAAAATTATCATCTTTCTCATTCTAGAATGAGACATAAACAATCAGGAGTTACTTTAACACTAAGTTTTTGGCTGCCCCCTCATTCACCAGCCTTATGGTCAATCCAATTCCCTGAGTGCTGTATTAACAATATTTTTTTAGTCTTTTCACTCCATGGGATTTTTCCTTCTACAAATACCATTCTTTGAGAGGTCACTTGGGTCTCTCAATTCCCTCCACTGAATCTCCAGTCTTGCTTCCGTTTGACCACAGTATGGAGTGGTGTTGGGCAATCTGGATGGAGATATTAAAGAAGACTATTTCTTTTACAATCACCATTTCTTTTCACTCACTTCTTTCCATTCAGAAAAATTAACTCAATGACTGTGCTAACTATACCAAAAACGGAGTATGGTTTACTAAACATCACGTCAGTCATGACTGACTCTTTGCAACCCCATGAATCGCAGCACGCCAGGCCTCCCTGTCCATCACCAACTCCTGGAGTTCACTCAGACTCACATCCATCGAGTCAGTGATGCCATCCAGCCATCTCATCCTCTGTCATCCCCTTCTCCTCCTGCCCCCAATTCCTCCCAGCATCACAGTCTTTTCCAATGAGTCAACTCTTTGCATGAGGTGGGCAAAGTACTGGAGTTTCAGCTTCAACATCAGTCCTTCCAATGAACACCCAGGACTGATCTCCTTTAGGATGGCCTGGTTGGGTCTGCTTGCAAACTAACATAAATCATCAGCATCATAATCCCATCACATTTTATTAAACTGTATGATATTATCATATCACATTAAGAAAGTTAGACTGGACTTGAGGTTCTCTGGGACGTCCTTAAAAAATACTACCTGCTTATTTTGTAATAACCTGTAAGGGAAAAGAATCTGAAACAGAATAAATACATGTACAACTGAATCACTTTGTTATACATCTGAAAACACAACATTGTAAATCAACTATACTTCAATATAAAACAAAAATCAAGTAAAAAAATACCACCTGAATCTACAGATTATAAATAACAGACCTCAGAAACCCTCATGAAAAAACGTGGATATATGTATATATACAATTTGATTCACTTTACCTGAAACTAACACAACATTGTAAATCAACTACACTCCAACAAAAATTTTAAAAAAGAACTTCCCTGGCAGTCCAGTGGTTAAGAATCCACCTGCCAAAGCAGGAGACAAGGGTTTGATTCCTGGTCCAGGAAGATTCCATATCCTGTGATGCAATCAAGCCCATGCGTCACAACTACTAAAGCCCACACACCTAGAGCCTGTGTTCCACAACAGAGACCAGTGCAACGAGAAGCCTGTGCACTGAAGCCAGGGAGTAGGACCCGCTTGCCATAACTAGAGAAAGTCCACGCTCAGCAACAAAGACCCAGCATAGCCATAAATAAATAAAGGTTTTTAAAAATACAAATAGAGAAAGAAATACACATGAGTTCAATTTTAAATGCAGTCTAAGGTTGCCCATGAATGAGTGGAGCACAAAGGGGAGAGACATGAGCGTGTCTACCAAGGAAGGTGGGCTTTCCAGGTAGTGCTAGTGGTAAGGAACCCACCTCCCGATTCAGGAGATATAAGAGACATGGGTTAGATCCCTGAGCTGGGAAGATCCCCTGGAGGAGGGCATGGCAAACCACTCCATTCTCTTGCCTGGAGAATGCCATGGACAGAGGAGCCCGGCAGGCTACATAGTCCATAGGATCACAAAGAGTCAGACACGACTGAGTGACTAAGCATGCACCAAGGACGGGAGTTATCAGCATCGAACCTGGCAGATAACATGCACCATTCAGAACACATTAAGTTGCACTTTCATTTACCTGCTGCTAACGCAGTAATGCAACAACCACCTTGATATGTTTGGGCTTCAAATGCTCTGCACGATTAACCGTGGTTATTCCTCTGGGATGCTGCTGCTTGCTGTTCAGTCACTCAGTCATGTCTGACTCCCTGTCACCCCATGGACGGTAGCCTGCCAGGCTCCTCTGTTCATGCGATTCTCCAGGCAAGAATACTGGAGCAGGTTGCCATTTCCTCCTCCAGGAGATCTTCCCTACCCAGGGATTGAGCCGGTGTCTCCTGCACTGGCAGGCAGATCCTCTACCATTGAGCCACGTGGGAAGTCCTACTCTTCTGGGGCACTCGCTATATACCCAAGGCCATCTGGCTGCCCATCTACATCTGTTGAAAACTTCAGTGCTCATCGCAAAGGCTATCTTCCCCAAGTTTTTCTTGAACCTATACACCTCTCTTCAAGTCTTCCATTAATGCTATTGTATTACCACTTCTTTGACGTTCTCATTCTCCAGATCACTGCAGCCATTTGGTCGTTTGTCTCCTCCCCAGCATCAGGTAGTGACTTCCTCAACGACCAGTGCTCACTCCTCGTCTTCTCTGAAAGTCTGGCACATGCTGCCATGGCACACAGCATTGGTCTTCCACCCAACATCCACCCCTCCTTTCTTGCAAACAAAACTCTTCTACGTGGAAAGCTTTATGAATTATGACTGATCTCAGACGAGCCTAAAAATTGGATTCTTGTCTTCCAAAGATCTATTTTCTCTGGTCCCCTAACAGCTTGTGGAGGTGTGGGAAAGACTGAGAAATAGTTTTTCTCGTGTTAAAAGAACTATTTCTTTTTCTACTCTGCCTCTTTCTACCTCTTCCTTATTATAAAGGGTAGTGTCTGGAGCAGTGGCAGCCGTCGTAGGATCAAGACGTGACAAGCTTAATTAAAGACAAGAACTGAACATTGACAACGACGGAGTAGAAAGGCAGAAAGAGCCTGGGTCTCTACTGGGTTTGTAAAAAGTTATTGCATCCAAAGTAGAACCAATAACCTACGTTACAGAAGATAAATGGCTCCTTCATTTAGCTAACATCAACAGGTAACGTTACATAGCCAAAAGCATCACTAACACAGCCGCTGAGGAAACAGTGGCTGACTTTATTTTTCCAGGCTCCAAAATCACTGCAGATGGTGATTGCAGCCATGAAATTAAGAGACACTTACTCCTTGGAAGGAAAGTTATGACCAACCTGGACAGCATATTAAAAAGCAGAGACATTACTTTGTCAACAAAGGTCCATCTAGTCAAGGCTATGACTTTTCCAGTGGTCATGTATGGATGTGAGAGTTGGAGTGCGAAGAAAGCTGAGCACCGAAGAATTGATGCTTTGGAACTGTGGTGTTGGAGAAGACTCGAGAGTCCCTTGGACTGCAAGGAGATCCAACCAGTCCATCCTAAAGGAGATCAGTCCTGGGTGTTCATTGGAAGGACTGAGGCTGAGGCTGAAACTCCAATACTTTGGCCACCTGATGTGAAGAGCTGACTCATTTGAAAAGACTCTGATGCTGGGAAAGATTGAAGGCAGGAGGAGAAGGGGACGACAGAGGATGAGATGGTTGGATGGCATCACCGACTCAAAGGACATGAGTTTGGGTAAACTCCAGGAGTTGGTGATGGACAGGGAGGCCTGGCGTGCTGCGGTCCATGGGGTTGCAAAGAGTTGGACACGACTGAGCGACTAAACTGAAATGAACTGAACTGAACTGAACACAGCCACTGTTATTCTTGGCACACAGTAAACACTTTCCTGTGCCTGGCAAGTGACTTAGTGTCACTGTCATGCCCCACTCTTTGTGAGACCATGGACTGAGCCTGCCAGGCTCCTCTGTCCATGGAATTCTCCAGACAAGAATACTGGAGTGGGTTGCCATTTCTTCCTCCAAGGGATCTTCCCAACCCAGGGATCAAACCCACGTCTCCTGCATTGGCAGGTGGATTCTTTATCACTTAGCCAATTGGGAAGCCCCATAATAAATACTTGAATATTTATTAAGATGTATTTTAACTGAGTTTGATTCATTCATTCAAGCAGTTAGAAAACACACAAAAGCTCTTGGCATTTCACTGCTACCATTTTCTTTTACTTCATTCAAAATTTCACCTACATTACAGGAGAAAACCACTTCCTAACTGCCACTGAATGCGAACAATTTCAGCATACTAATAAAGCTTTTTTTAAAGATAATAGGAGAATGTTTGCAAAGAAGAGATTAGATTCACAGTAACAAAGAGAAAAAAATTTAATGCGCAGTTCTGAAACCTGCTTTAAAAGATACTTTATAAATTTCAAAACTGTCAACACTTTGCCCTAAATGAAGTAACTGGCTTACATGAGAAACCCACAAAAACTCATGCACCCAGCTCTCTGCTGCCTATGCCCATTACACAGATCTCAAAATCTGGGATTATAATTGCCATAGGTTTGTGGCTTCTTTTCAGTACTCAAGACCAATGCTACACAACCATGTCAGAAAATACAGTTGTAAAATTTTGAACTTGAGGACAAGGATGCAAACCCAGAGAAAGTCACCCAAAAAATCATTCTCACGGTAAGTTCTCCAACTGTGTTCTCAAATCAATCACTGCCCAGTGAAGGAAACTTAAGAGATAACACACTTAGCAAAACTGGCTTTTGTTGAAGGGGCTGGAAAGGCAGGAACAACTTCCACATGCCTCCTTTTTTACTTTTGAAAAATGACTTCAAAGAAATTATAAACATCTATTTCCATTCAAAGAAAAATATGCTCAATGAAGCCCCTTAGGTTTGGAAGGTTTCTGAAGGCTATTCCATTTTTAACTTAGATCTTTCCACGGTTCCTGTCAGAGATGAGTGCTCTCTTGGCCCCCAGACCTTGGCAACCTTCCTCAGGGAAGCTCCCAAGTTGCAAGCAGAATTCCTTTCAACTTCTGGCCTTACTAATGTCATTATTAGTTTAACATGAAAACATCTCATCCTTCACCTCTGACTCAGTGAGAAGAACCCAAGACATGTTGTCTGGAAGTGCCTCATTTCAAATGCATCCGAGAAATCCCTTTAGGAATTTGCTGGAACTGTTCCTTGAAGCCCTGTTACTAGCATCATCTTGTTCCCAACCCCTTCCCTCCTTCTCTATGTCTCCTCCCTCTCCGTCCGCTTATCCATCCCCCTCCCTGCTTCTCCTCCCTCCTCCCCTCTTCTCTTACTCCTCCCCCTTCTCCTCCCCCTCCCCACTTCTTCTACCTCTCCCCCCTTCCACGTGATGCTTGCCAGTTCTGCAAACCACTACTGCATTCCTTATCTCACAGGATCCATGTGACAAATTTATCAGGCTTATGGGGCAGGCATTATCTCTTTATCTCTGTCAGAAAAAAACAGGCCCAACTTTGAACCAAATCAATGGGGGTAAAAAAAAAAAGAAGGCTTCCTCACAGTGCCCCTCACTGACCATGAGACTGGAACATTCTGCTCATAAAGTCTCACTCTAACAGGCTAAATTAGCAGCAAGGCTGGTCCCTGATCCCAGCTTTGCAAATGATCTGGCTCTCCTCTGCCTGCTTCCAGTGTTACAACTGCACAGCTTGTCATCCTTAAATTTTGACTTCTAGATCAGATTTATTTCCCTGAAGAGTTAAACTTCAACCAGTTCTGTCAAACTTGACTTCATAATGAATAGAAAGTAGAATCTATCCATTTATAGGAACGAGAAAATAGTATTTCAATGCTTTCATAAACATGGTCAAACAAATTATATTCATGGAGTAGGGAGTGAATAGAAGATTTTAGAAATCCTTCCAAAACTTATCAACAATATACAATTGAAGGAGTATCATATATGTATATTTCTTCTTTTAAAAAGTTTAGGACAATGTCCCTTTGAAAAGAAATCTTCCCCTTACCTCCCAATATATTTTTCTGTCTGGGTTCCCAGTGACTCAGATGGTCAAGAATCAGCCTGCAATGCAGGAGACCAAGGTTCGATCCTGGGTCGGAAAGATCCCCTGAAGAAGGCAATGGCAACCCATTCCAGTATTCTTGCCTGGAGAATTCCATGGGCAGAGGAGTCTGACGGGCTACAGTTCATAGGGTGGCAAAGAGTCGGACAGGACTGAGAGACTAACACTTTCACTTTCATGTGGCAGAGTACTGTCAAGACTGTGGTTTATTATATATGGGCACAAGGATGATTTGAAAAATGCTATCAAGGCCAGTATTCTAGTGAATATCACCCAGCACCAAAACATTAACCCATGTTTATGATGTATGCAGATGACACCACCCTTATGGCAGAAAGTGAAGAGGAACTAAAAAGCCTCTTGATGAAAGTGAAAGAGGAGAGTGAAAAAGTTGGCCTAAAACTCAATATTCAGAAAAGCAAGATCATGGCATCTGGTCCCATCACTTCATGGGAAATAGATGGGGAAACAGTGGAAACAGTGTCAGACTTTATTTTGGGGGGCTCCAAAATCACTGCAGATGGTGATTGCAACCATGAAATTAAAAGACACTTACTCCTTGGAAGGAAAGTTATGATCAACCTAGATAGCATATCAAAAAGCAGAAACATTACTTTGCCAGAAAAGGTCTGTCTAGTCAAGGATATGGTTTTTCCAGTGGTCATGTATGGATGTGAGAGTTGGACTGTGAAGAAAGCTGAGCACCGAAGAATTGATGCTTTTGAACTGTGGTGTTGGAGAAGACTCTTGAGAGTCCCTTGGACTGCAAGGAGATGGAACCAGTCCATCCTAAAGGAGATCAGCCCTGGGTGTTCATTGGAAGGACTGATGCTAAAGCTGAAACTCCAAATACTTTGGCCATGATGCGAAGAGTTGACTCATTAGAAAAGACTCTGATGCTAGGAGGGATTGGGGGCAGGAGGAGAAGGGGACGACAGAGGATGAGATGGCTGGATGGCATCATCGACTCGATGGACATGAGTTTGGGTGAACTCCAGGAGTTGGTGATGGACAGGGAGACCTGGCGTGCTGCGATTCATGGGGTCACAAAGAGTTGGACACGACTGAGTGACTGAAATGAACTGAACTGAACTGATGATGTACATAAAATTACTATTTAATCAGTTAACAAATATTTATTGACCCTCTACACCTGTGGTCCCAACACCAGTTCACATTACAATTTCCCGGCATTTTGAAACATACTGACAATGCAACTGGCCTGGGGCTATGCCATCCACTTTGTCAATGCTCCCAGGGAATTCCAGTGAGTGGCCACAGTGAGGAACAGATTGTACACACTAAGGGTTAGAGTGGTGTGGAGAACAACAGCATCGGGGAGAGGAGGTGGTCTTAGAGAACACCAATAGTCTCAGAAGATGCTCCCTTCTACTGACCAAAAAAAAAAAAAAAAACTATGAAAGACATCAGTTCTGCAGGGAGAGAAACTGATCACTTTTCAACATGTCGGTGCTTACTGACAGCTGGGACCACAGGGCCAAAAGAGGCTAAGTGGTCAAAGGCTCAAGAGATGCAGCTGTAGGGACATTAGGCTGAGAGGTGTTGGTTGAAACCTTGGGATTACAGCACATGGCTCGGAGAGGTCTGCGACGGGTCCCCAGATAGGAGCCCTGGAGAGGAGGAGACCATAGGGAGTGGGAGGGCAGGGGAGGCATCAGGCAGGAAGCGAAAAAGAGAAATCCATACATACAGGTTTCCAACAGGTGGCGCTAGTAGTAAAGAACCTGCCTGCCCATGCAGGAGATAGAGCAGATGTGGGTTCAATGCCTGGCTCAGAGAGACCCCCCTGGAGGAGGCAATGGCACCCCACTCCAGTATTCTTGCCTGGAAAATCCCATGGACGAAGGAGCCTGGTAGGCTGCAGTCCATGGGGTCGCTAAGAGTCAGACAAGACTGAGTGACTTCACTTTCACTTTTCACTTTCATGCATTGGAGAAGGAAATGGCAACCCACTCCAGTTTTCTTGCCTGGAAAATCCCATGGACGGAGGAGCCTGGTAGGCTGCCTTCCATGGAGTCGCTAAGAGTCGGACATGATTGAAGTGACTTGGCACGCATGCACACATGTAACTAAGTCATTTAAGCATTCACTATAAAATGTTCAGAAATCTCAAAGTTTCAAGAATCACTTTTCACAAACAGGTAGAACTGTTTTTATTAATATATTCTTGGGGGAAGTGCTTTAATGGTGAAATTACTACATAATCCATTCAAACACAACTTCAGAAAACACTGGGTCCCTGACTATTGTTAAGGGGAATCAAAGAAGTATTCCCCACCCTCCAAGAGTTCACTGTATTGCAGGCCCAGACGCCCCAAGATGAGACATTCAGATGATGTTGTAGAGGCGACAGCTTTGCTTTATAGAACAGAGAAGGAAAGACAAAGCTGAATTTTCAGATTTGCACTTTCAATTAGATCCCCAGTGGAGAGTTAAGTGAAAGATGACAACAGGAACAACAGTGACTAAATTACGACACATCCTTTAATGTCCTTTAAACTGTGTATATGTTTTTAAAGCACAAAAAGTCATTCACTGCAGAATTATTCATAAGAAGACTCTCTCGGCTGTATTACTGCCATACACTAACATGCCGCTTCAGTGCCTTAAGGACATGCATCTTAATTTTTTTCTTTAGTTGGAAAAAATGTATGGCTACATTAAGGATTTGGTATACACCTGCCAACTAAAAATGGAAAGAACACTTTCTCCCAATTAGAGGTTATCGTCCAACAGATAATCAAGAAGAGAGTAATCTCTTACACTCCCATAATCTCTGTGGTTTATTAGTATGGGTTTTTGAAATTAACCCCAGTTCCAAGGAAATTTTTTTGCAGAATCTTTAACAGAAACACACACACACACACGTCTTCTTTTCCATGGAAGTTGAGGCTATGTTTGCCCCAACAGCCAAAAAAACCCAAGAGATATCAGAGGCTCTGACATCCTCCCTAAAACCATAGCTAGAGCTTTACCACCAGAACCTCCCATCCGCTGTATCTATAAGTACGTACCTAACATCAGCAAGCATCCTTCTCAGCTTGACCTTTACCAGGACTAAATAACATGCTCACTTCTGGTTCATTTGGGCTAGTAGGAGAAATGTCCTATTCCTCCCTTCTCTCCAAATAATAAGTTTTGTGGTCTGAACAACAGCCATCAAACATTAAACTCAGTAGCTAACAGTTCAATTCAGTTCAGTTCAGTCGCTCAGTCGTGTCCGACTCTTTGCGACCCCATGAATCGCAGCACGCCAGGCCTCCCTGTCCATCACCATCTCCCGGAGTTCACTCAGACTCACGTCCATCGAGTCGGTGATGCCATCCAGCCATCTCATCCTCTGTCGTCCCCTTCTCCTCCTGCCCCCAATCCCTCCCAGCATCAGAGTCTTTTCCAGTGAGTCAACTCTTCGCATGAGGTGGCCAAAGTTTGGAGTTTCAGCTTCAGCATCATTCCCGCCAAAGAAATCCCAGGGCTGATCTCCTTCAGAATGGACTGCTTGGATCTCCTTGCAGTCCAAGGGACTCTCAAGAGCTAACAGTAATGAGGGGCAAAAAAAGCCCAAGTTTGTGCTTTTCCTCTTCTCATCTTTTAGGACAAAGTACAATCCCTTAATAAACCTGAGATCAACAGTGCAAAGGTAAACACTGCCAGAGTTCATTTGATTATAAAATGGGACTTCCCCAAGAAATACTCAGATATGGAAAGGGTTGCCACGTCCTGAGAGAAGCAGGATGTTTAAAGGGGAAGAACATGTCTGAGCTTCATAGGTAGGCAGATGTGACTTTTGGTTTTCACATCCTTCCAGTCTAAGGCCAGATAACAACTTAAACCTCATGTTCTTCATTTCCAACATGGGAACAGTTACCCCAGTGACCCTGGGTCAAACATTTTTTTAGAATCCTTACACATGCAATCCTCACAGAATCCTCAAAACAACCCTAAAAGATAGGTACTGCGTGCGTGCTAAGTCACTCAGTCGCGCCCAACTTTTTGCAACCCCATGGACTGTAACCCGCCAGGCTCCTCTGTCCATGGGATTCTGCAGGGAAGAATACTGGAGTGGGTTGCCATGCCCTCCTCCAGGGGATCTTCCCGACCCAGGGACAGAAGCTGAGTCTCTATATCTCCTGCACTGGGAGGCAGGTTCTTTACCACTAGTGCTGCCTGGGAAGCCCCCAAAGATAGGTACTTTGACATTCCTTTTACCAATGAGGCGAGAAAGCCAGGGCACAAAGTGATTAAATAACTTGCCCAAAGTCAAATGGCAAACAAATATGGAGCTTAGATTCAGACAATCTTGCTCCAGAATGCGTGCCTTTAACTGCTATACCATTGCTCTATTATAAGGCTATTAAAAGATTAAATGAAATAATGTACACAGCACATGAACTGACAGTCATTCCAAAAAAATGGTAACTATAACTGCAGTTAATTATTACTGACATAAAGATAATAACTATTTTT
The DNA here is from genome assembly GCF_014754425.2 of Oryx dammah. NCBI lineage: Eukaryota > Metazoa > Chordata > Mammalia > Artiodactyla > Bovidae > Oryx > Oryx dammah. Next base: position 108,272,586 of record NW_024070211.1, on the reverse strand, counting down.
ATTATATATAATATTATACAGTCTATATAATTATATTGTTGTTCTTAAGCTGAATGTATTAGACATGCTTGAACAGAAGCTGGAGGTCTCTATCGAATGATCACAAGGATTCTTTTCCATTCTCTGAGGTTATTCCATGGTGGGTCAGTCTGGTTCTTTGAACTTTATGATATCTTATGATATTCTTCCCCTGGCCTAGGTCCCACAATCCCATTGCCACCCAGCAAACCTCTACCAAAAGAAAATATAGATGATGTTGAATATTCTGGAAACCACATCTGCAAGAAGCAGACTACTGAAAATGGAAGACTTGGGCTACTGTTTAAATTTTCAAGATGCAGCCTCAGCTGTCAATACAAACATCTGCTGGATTCTGAAGTTGCAGCTCCATTTGGAGACTGCCCAACAGGAAGAGTTAAGAGTTCTTTATTTCTTTTCTAGTATTGCATAAGGCAAGACAGACATCTTTGTGAGCTGCTGTCTCTCAGAACAAGTCACCAGGGATAGGATCTCTGAAAGCCAGAGAGTAATGTCAGCAACAGTACAATTTCTCCAACAAAACTGCCTCATTACAGATTTCCTTCTTGGCACAACTTGTACTTTTAAAAATAGTAGCCCAATTTCACAAGCAAGTTGGAACCTACTGATTCTGACTTCTAAAATACTGCATTCCTTCTGTTGTTAGTAATGCTCAAAGTATGTCTCTTAAAATTATTTGCCATGCTGTCCTTTAAACAGGGCCAATGACTTTCTTCCTGAGACAAAACCATGAGAACCAGAAGCCCTGGAGAATGAGAGAATCATTATTTTACTGACATGTTTAATAATGAACTTAGAGTGGTTCCCATTTTCCCCATCAATGCCCCTCCCCTTGGTGATTTGAATGTTCATACTTTGAAAAATGTTGAAGCTGGATCATCCTTAAATTTAAAAGAATTTTCATATTATAAAGTTTTCCCCACAGTGACCACATGGTTCAATTATCAAAAACTACATTTAAGGAGAAAATCCAAAGTTAGCTATTAATTTATATGCTAGGCTTAGACAGACTTTTTTTGTGCTAAAAATATAAATGCCAAAAGTATACATATATAATTATCATTTCTCAATTATTAAATTGTGTAATTATGGTCTCCTGCAATGCTTAAATATAGACAACTGAAGTATTCAGTAAAAGAATTAAATGAATTCATGTTCATGGTAATAATAATGTTAAAGGTTATTTAAGGAAAAAGTCCAAAATATTTAATTTTCATTGTATTCCTATTGTCCAGCTTCCAATGTCAGAAATCAACTATAAAGAAGTTTAAATTATTTTTCCATCACACGTATGGACAGACATGCACATGTGTCGTCTGGAGTCTATTTATAGTGGGGATGAGTCAGAAATGGAACTCAGGTGCACTTTGGTCTGGTTGTGATGATGCTATAAGGTCAGTCTTGATACTTTGTCCAACCCATTTGCCTCACTGTGACTTAACTTCAACCAGATAATCTCACAGGTTCCTTGTCATTTCATAACCATTCTCATTCTTTCCTCTTCATTCTTCTCCTTAATTAATGGAATAAATTTCTACTAGAAACAGACTCACTTTCAGTTTCCACTAGCTATTATTTCTCTTTCACTGAAGAGTTATTTCCTAAAAAAACTAAAAATAAGACTAACCCAAGAGGCAGATTCTTCTATTTTGTTGACACCTGTTTCAGCGGCTTTGATAAGTTCATTTGGCAAGCAATCAACTCTTGCTCAATAAATATAGAGAAAAAGGTAACCAGAGGCAGGACATAAGAAACAAAGGAAGACAAAGAGCAAGAAGGAAGGAAGACTATCGGAGAAAGTATGTTGCTAAGAAAGATGACTTGAGGATAAGTTACTAGGCGAGGTCATCCTCAGTCTATCCCACACAAGCCTCTTAACACCATTAAAAGTATGTATAGCTATCTCCATGTCATAGATTGGAAAACAGCAGCTCAGAGAGGTTAAAAACCTTGGGAAAAGTTGCACAGAATGTAGCTAGTTCGGGTGGGATCTCATCTACATTGTATCTGAAGCCTGAGCCCATCCTCTCCAGGGGAAGGGAAGGAAGTAACGCCTACAGAGTGAACAGCAGTACTTGCTGCAAGTCATACATTGTAAGACGATTCATTCCATCATCTTTACAACAATCATGTGGTAAGCAATTAAGCACTAGTCACCTCATTTCTTTAAATTTTTATTTCGGGGGGGGGGACCTCTTCTGGGACTTTCGCTGCTGCGCAGACTTTTCTTCTAGTATCGGAGAACCGGAGCTACTCTCTGGTGGCAGTGTGCGGGCTTCTCGCTGATCCGGCTTCTCTCAGTGCAGAACATGGGCTCCAGGGCGTGCGGGCGTCAGCAGTTGCAGCTCCTGGGCTCTGGAGCACAGGCTCAATAGTTGCGGCGCACGAGCTTAGTTGCTCCGCGGCATATTCCCAGATCAGGGATCGAATCCGTGTCTCCTGCATTCTCAGGCAGATTCTTTACCACTGAGCCACCTGGAAAGCCCCTCACCTCATTTTCCAAATGAGAAAAGGTGGGCCCGGAGAGGCTGATTTGCTCAAGATGGTAACAGCTGGGAGGTGGCAGAGCTGAGGTTTAAACTCAGAACATTCCAACTCCAAAGCGAGTTTTCAGGCTGCATTTCTTATAGAAAAGATCACAAAATTACAGCACAGAAAGCTTCAGCCTACACTGGAGAGGCATAAAAGCACTGCCTCTGAGTCCAGCCTGCAGTAGTTTCTTCCTTCTAGTCCTCTGGAGAGCGCTGGCAAGAGCAGCCACATTTCTTTAGGAGCTGCCATCAGTACTCAAGGCAAAAACTATATAAAGCAGAACTGCCGTCAGGATTTCCCACTTATCAGTCGTTCAGGCAACCAGACCTTTAAGTAACAATGGTCTGATCAGCTAGCTCCTCAAAGAGCCCACATTCCAAGAAAATGTCTCAACCTGACACCTTTCCAAGTAGCAGGCACTCTTAATTATTGAGCCAGGAAAAAAAATAGCTACAAAAATATGGAAGAAATGCATTGTATCACTAACAAGCCTGGAAACAATTTCTTACTTGTTCTAAAGTAAAGAAGTTTCAGGAGGAATGGCGACATTATGGCTTAATAATATTATTCTACAGACAAAACGATTAAACCCAGGGCCTCTTTTGTCGATGCGGCAACAGGAAACAAAGCCTGTCCAGAGAGCTATAAAACTTTGCATGCTGCACACATATTTTGCCCCTAAGGAACATGGCTTTCACCTTTTTCTATGAATCTGGGGACTTTTTAATTTTTTTCTACCAATGTAAGTGCATGCTCTGAAGTCCCTGGTCTTTTAATTATAGAAGTAGAAAAGCATATTCATTTTAAGCAACTCTAAAAACCCCAAATAATTTTTTCCCCAGACATCAATAAGGGAAGCAACAAAAGACGCTGTTCCAGAGAAGTAATATCTGTAAACTAAAACCCTAGACTCAGATTTTATAGAAAGAGGCTGAATGGATGGATTCAAATTTTAACTCAACATTTCAGAAATCATTGGTTTAAAAGTTTATAACTGGGGAAAAACAAAGCCAAGAGTGCATACATGTTTAAACTCCACTGTTTCCCAATGGTATCCTAGTCATTTCCTCTGAAAAGAAAGATGAGAACACGAAAGCCACCATCTACAGAAGGAAATTGCAAGCAATAAATGTTGCAGGCACTGTTTGAGGATACCAGGTAGTCAGCCACCTATATAGTCAAAGCTATGGTTTTGCCAGGTGTCATACACAGATGTGAGAGTTGGATCATAAAGCAGGCTGAACACTGAAAAATTGATACTTTCAGATTGTGGTGCTGTAGAAGACTCTTGAGAGGTTCTTGGACAGCAAGGAGATCAAGCTGCTGCTGCTGCTGCTAAGTCACTTCAGTGTCTGACTCTGTGTGACCCCATAGACGGCAGCCCACCAGGCTCCCCCGTCCCTGGGATTCTCCAGGCAAGAACACTGGAGTGGGTTGCCATTTCCTTCTCCAATGCATGAAAGTGAAAAGTCAATCCTAAAGGAAATCAACCCTGAATAATCATTGGAAGAACTGATGCTAAAGCTCCAATACTTTGGCCACCTAAGGAGAAGCGCCAACTCACTGGAAAAGACCCTGATGCTGGGAAAGATTGAGGGCAGGAGGAGAAAGGGGAGACAGAGGATGAGATGGTTGGGTGGCATCACCGCCTCAATGGACATGAATTTGAGCAAACTCCAGGACATAGTGAAGGACAGGGAAGCCTGGTGTGCTGCAGTCCACGGGGTCGCAAAGAGGCAGACATGACTTAGCAACTGAACAACAACAGCCATCTAAGAAAGGGAGGAGGTAACCTCAAGCTGCCACTGCTGCTGCTAAGTTGCTTCAGTCGTGTCCGACTCTGTGCGACCCCAGAGACGGCAGCCCACCAGGCTCCCCTGTCCCTGGGATTCTCCAGGCAAGTACACTGGAGTGGGTTGCCACTGCCTCCTCCAATGTATGAAAGTGAAAAGTGAAAGTGAAGTTGCTCAGTCGTGTCCGACTCTTCGCGACCCCATGGATTGCAGCCCACCAGGCTCCTCCACCTATGGGATTTTCCCAGCCAAGAGTACTGGAGTGGGGTGCCATTGCCTTCTCAAGCTAGGTGAGTCCAGTGAGCAGAGATGCAAGTACCTCCAGTGATCTGCTCAGCCCCACAGAGGCAGCAACAGAAACCACCACCAGGACTATGCAGACTGGTCCAGAGACAGCAGACCAAGTGAGCTGGGCGCCTCACCAGCACCTGCTCTTGCTGACCCAATATTCCAGTGCCTCAGATTCCTGCAGTCCCTCTCTGCTGGCCCTTTGTCAGTTTGGGAATCCCTACAGCAGCAGAACATACCTCCCCTACAAATAACCAGACTCCAGCAATTGGCTCTAGCAGCCTTCTGGTCTAATTGTGGCCCCACACTGCAGACCCTTATCACAAACTGTCGCCCATGGAATCCCAGTTGGGTATACAAGTTGCTGCCATTGCATGCCTTGGATGGCCCAGCCATGGGATTTCCTCTTGTCCTGTCTTGAGAATGGTGATCTGGCCAAAAACTGAAGCCCTTACCACAAAGGGCAGCTAGGAAGTTCAGAAGGTGGGGCTGACCCTCTAGGCGTCAGTGATTATAGTGTCTGAAATCGCAGGATGCACTGAATACCACTGTGCACTGAAACCTATTGATGTGCGAGAAAACACAAGAAAACTACATAATTTTGGGGTATTAATTCCAGACAGGGTACACGAATTCCATTTGCATGGCTGTATAGTATTCCATCATATAAATAACACTCCCTCAATACTAAGCATTCTACTATTAATTTTAAAAGTTTTAAGGAAGTAATGAGCACACATGACTGTGTGTACACAGTGTGCAAATGTGATGAACACGTGCACAAATACATGTGCTTATCATTGATTAAATGCAAGTCAATTTCAAACGCTCCAGGGTAATAAGGATCATGAATTTTTTGATCATGAACCTTCCTAGCCCATGTTGCTCCTTGATAATGGATTTTAGAGCTCTGCACTTTTTCCTTCTTTTGTATAATGACTGGATGGTCTAGTGTGTGTTCTGTCTTTCTTACATTCAGAGTGCCCCAAGCTAGAACACGGTAGGCTCTCAACAATGATGTGTTGGATAGAAGGAAGGAAGGGAACAAGAAACAAGTGAGACACCAATCAATATAAACTAGAGTCTTCCAAAATATCTCATAAGATAGAAAGGCCTTTCACAGAACCTTGCAGAGAAAAAAGAAGCATGAAGGAGAGGTGAAAAGACAGTTGTAAAAACAGCATTTTCAAGCAATGGAAGCTGTTCTAAATATGCTTGGGAGGGAAAGGGCTTGGTTAGGGAGGAAGCTAGGAGACCAGGAAGCCAGAAACAACCTTTTCCCAAGAGCCTGGCATCTCTATCTGCTACTTCCTTGGGGTAGAGTGTCTGGGTTTGAATCCCTGCCACTTAGCTGTGTGGGCTTAAGGAAACAACACCCTCTCAATTCCTTGGTTTCCTTTACTTAAAGTGAGGGTAATATAATACTCACTTCACAGAGTCACCATCAGCATTAAATGAGTCAATATACATAACATTCTTAGAACAGGGTTGGCAAATGTTGTATACTACTACTATTTTTTTTTACTATTATTATTGTAATTATCTTTGAAAACTGGCTAAAAGTTTCACTTCTCTCTGAAACTTTTCCTAACTCCTTCTGCCTAGCAACACTGCCCCCATTCCATGACCCCACTTCACTGATTACAGCATGTACATACCACTTTAATGCACTTTATTTCATACTTGACTTCAGCTGTTTAAGGTCAAGGGCTATACTTTACCTGTATTTGAATACCCAGTGCTATAATTTAAGGAATCAACTCTAACACAAAGGCCACTCATTCGACGTTTGTGTGTCATCTGAGAGAGCGGGGGGAGAGGATGGTTGAACTGGAGGGAAAGAAAGTTCCTAGAGAAAAGTATACTTATTTGGTCCGACATTGCTTTGGTCAATGGGATACATCAGAAGTGATGCTGTACCAGTTTCTGGCCCCAAGACGTAACCAACTGTGTATTAAATACCCTGGAGGAAGCCAACTACCAGGTGAGAAACCTAGCTATCATGAGACTCCCACGCTGTGAGGATGCCCTGGCTAGCCATTTGGAGGCCCCTTGGAGAGTTGCCCCAGCTTGCCCAGCCCAGGAATCAGATGTGTAACATGAAGGAGCCTGGGTGCTTCTCCAGTTTTGGGCTCTTACTGACTCCAACTACTGCAGAGCCCCAACCAAGCACCACCCAGCTGAGCCCATCATGCTCAGGACCATGAGAAATAATGATAAACCGTTGTTTTAAACCCCTAGGTTTCAAAGTGATTCATTATACAGCAATAGATAACCAGAACACTCATTACAGAAGTGTTCAACAAAAAATTATCTGGTCACAGGCATTATGGTGAGAGTTAAACACAAAATTAAGGCAGGGATTACACCACCTGCGAGTTCCAATACAGAGGTGTCTCCACAGTCCTCAGTTTTATGTATTAGTGCCTAGCAATAAGTGGCAGATCTGGAACTAGAATTCAGATTCCCTGACTCCCACGGAGACTGTAGATAGGGTGTTTCATCTCTAGCTTAATTTAGCTACCGAGCCCTACCTTTCACAAATGAGAACACCCTGAAGCATAATACAATGATGGAGTACCACTATGTACACGTCCTTATATACCCCACACACCATAAATAAAATATATTCTTTTAAAAGTTGAAATTTTAAAAATTTTAATTGGAATTTTAAAAATATGGTTCCACTCCAATGTTATAAAACTCATTTCAAGAATGCCCAGCCAAAGCTTATGTTCAGAATAAGTGAGTCACAAGGCAAGAGCAATAATTTTTTATTTACATAAAAGAACATCTGAAAGAGAAAATTCAGAAATGTAAACATATGTATGTTATATATTACTTATGGCAAGCATGTGGCTCAAATAAAAATTTTTCTGACGTAAAAATAATCATGCATTGTGGTAATCTTAGATTGGAGCTTGGATTAGATAAAGAACATTGGTAGAAACAATGGTCAATTTCAAATATAGTCTGTAATTTAATTAATGATACTACTGCAACATTAATCTCTTAGTTTTGACAAATGCACTAGGAATATATAAAATGTTAACACAGGAGAAGGTATATGAAGGGCATGCTATTACTGAACACTTTCAGCATATCTAAAATTATCCAAAATAGTTTTTAAAAATCCAAAAGATCTTATTCTGTATGGGTTAGTTCAGTTCAGTTCAGTCGCTCAGTCGTATCCAACCCTTTGTGACCCCATGAACCACAGCACACCACCCCTCCCTGTCCATCACCAACTCAAGTTTACCCAAACTCATGTCCACTGAGTCATTGATGCCATCCAACCATCTCATCCTCTGTTGTCCCCCTTCTCCTTCTGCCCTCAATCTTTCCCAGCATCAGGGTCTTTTCAAATGAGTCAGCTCTTCGCATCAGGTGGCCAAAGTATTGGAGTTTCAGCTTCAACAACCATCCTTCTAATGAACACTCAGGATTGACCTCCTTTAGCATAGACTGGTTGGATCTCCTTGTAGTCCAAGGGACTCTCAAGAGTCTTCAACACCACAGTTCAAAAGCACCAATTCTTCGGCACTCAGCTTTCTTTATAGTCCAACTCTCACATCCATACATGACTACTGGAAAAACCATAACCTTGACTAGGCAGACCTTTGTTGACAAAGTAATGTCTCTGCTTTTTAATATGCTGTCTAGGTTGGTCATAACTTTCCTTCCAAGGAGTAAGCATCTTTTAATTTCATGGCTGCAATCTGCAGTGATTTTGGAGCCCCCAAAAATAAAGTCAGCCACTGTTTTCCCCATCTATTTCCCATGAAGTGATGGGACCGATGCCATGATCTTAGTTTTCTGAATGTTGAACTTTAAGCCAACTTTTTCACTTTCCTCTTTCACTTTCATCAAGAGGCTCTTTAGTTCTTCTTCACTTTCTGCCATAAGGGTGGTGTCATCTACATATCTGAGATTATTATATAAGACTACAGTAGATATTTTCATATCCTACCAGTAATCATTTAACTTTATTCTTCTCTTTTTCCTTTCCTGTAATCTATGTTAGTCAAGACTTAGAAAGCCCTCCCCAATGCAATTGTTTCATTCAGCTTTACTTGTCACCTTCTGAAACTCTCCAAAATTCTCTTTTTCCTGACAACATGCAACCTATTAGACAATTTAGAATGCACAACATACACTAGACTAGTGCCAATTCCCATAAAACTTTCTACCTCCTTTCCTCCTATTTCAGTCTAGAAGATCAGGATGACATTTTTATACCACTGGCAGGAAGTCATTATAATGTCATATTGTCTTATTTTATTATCCCTAGAACAAATTACAAATATTAAAGAATGGTAGTAATTATACCACCCCATGTTTTAAAATCACAACTTAAAAAAAGACTTTCTATTCCAAATGGTGGGTTAACCTCTTACTTTCATGTCTTCTGATATCCATAATTAAAGTGATAAGAAAGGGACTTTCCTGATGGTCCAGTAGTTAAGACTCCATGCTTTTACTGCAGGCAATGTGGGATCTATACCTGGTCAGGGAACTAAGATCTCACATGCCATGTGGCATGGCCCCAAAAAATGATAAGAAAGGTACTAATGGAGGAAGGGGAAGTGGGATGAATTAGGAGGTTGGGATTGACATATATATACTATTGGTATTATTTATAAAATAGATAACCCCAATGAGAACCTACTGTATAGCACAGGGAACTCTACTCAGTGCTCTGTGGTGACCTAAATGAGAAGGAAACCCAGAAAAGGGGGACATATGTATAAAAATAGCTGATTTACATTGCTGTACAGCAGGAACTAACAACACTGTAAAGTAACTTTACTCCAATAAAAATTTTAAAAAGTAGAAAAGAAAATAGGAAGGTAATGAAAATGGAACATACGGAACCAGCAACAACAAAAATCAGATTGGGGAGGAGGATCTATAAACGGAAATTTTCAACAACAAACTTCTCGAAGATAGATTTCAAATAGCTACTCAGAAGCAACAAAGGAAACCACAGCCTGGAGCATAACCAGGGAGAGACATCTGTGGGATGGAGGAGTTAGTCAACCTCACAGATGCTCTTTCTGAGGAGCACAGATGTGGGCAGTACCTGGAGCTCTATATACAGAACAGGTGTTCCCTTCCCATCCAACTGTCTAAGTAGACTGCCCAGAAAATGGCCAAAACTTGGTATCTCCCTCCAGGAAAAAAAAAAAAAAAATGAAGTACTGTATGCTCCTAGAAGAAGCTGTAGCATTTGGGGAATCAAATATCAATAGATTCTGCCCTTTCCTTATGGGTGGGCTAAGCTCAGGGATAATCCTAATTGAGGGACACTCAACAAAATACATGACAAATGCATTACTCATAACTGTCAAGGTCGTCAAAACCAAGAAAAATCTGAGCCCCTTGAACAGCGAGAAGATCAAACCAGTCAATTCTAAAGGAAATCAACCCTGAATATCCATTGTAAGGACTGATGCTGAAGCTGAAGCTCCAATACTTTGACCACCTGATATGAAGAGCCAACTCATTGGAAAAGACCCTGATGCTGGGAAAGATTGAAGGTAGGAGGAGAACAGGATGACAGAGGATGAGATTGTTGGATAGCATCACCGACTATTAGTATGAGCAAATTCCAGGTAATAGTGGAGGACAGGAAAGCCTGGCATACTGCAGTTCATAGGGTCACAGACAGTCGGACACGACTGAGCAACTGAACAACAACAAAGCTTAGTGACTTCTTTCCAGAGTACAGTATGGACAGGGGGACTAACTTCACAGCAGGGATACCTGGCAGACACTATACATCAACCATGGGATCAAAAAGCAAAAGTGAAAGTCACTCAGTCATTTTCGACTCTTTGCGACTCCAGGCCAGAATACTGGAGTGGGTAGCCTTTCACTTCTCCAGGGGATCTTCCCAACCCAGGAATTGAACCAGGGTCTCCTGCATTGCAGGCGGGTTCTTTACCAACTGAGCTATGAGGGAAGCCCAATGGGATCAAGGTTAACGTCAACAGGAGTGACGTCTTGATATAATAGGCTGAGCATTCACCTTCCCTCTGTGGTCTCCCTCTCCAAACCCATAACCATTATCTAATGATGAGAAGAACATCAGAATCTATTGAGAGACATTCTGCAAAATACCTGATGAATGCATTACTCATAACTGTCAAGGTCATCAAAACCAAGAAAAATCTGAGAAACTGTCACAGCCAAGAGGAGCCTAAGGAGACATAAAAGCTAACTTCAATATAATATCTTGAATGGGATCCAGGGAAGGAAAAATGACACTAGATAAAAGCTAAGGCGTTCTGAAAAAAGTATGGACTTTAATTACTAACAATATATCAATATCAGTTCATTAATTATAACAAATATACCACAGTAACATTAACAGTGGGCTTTCCTGATGGCTAAGTCGGTAAAGAATCTGTCTGCAATGCAGGAAACTGCCTGCAATGTTAAGAGTCTTCAGTTTGATCCCTGGGTCAGGAAGATCCCCTGGAGGAGGAAATGGCAACCCACTCCAGTATTCTTGCCTGGGAAACCCCATGGACAGAGAAGTCTGGTGGGCTACAGTCCAAAGGGTCCCAAAGAGTCGGACATGACTTACTGACCAAACCACCACCACCAAAGTTAACAGTAGGGGACACAGTCAGTGGATTATATGGAAACTTTCTGCACTATCCTTGCAATTTTTCTGTATTCTAAAATAAAGCTTATTTTTGAAAGAGTCAACAGACCTCATTCTTGTACACATAGCTGCCAATTAACTTTTTGTTGTGCCAATCTCAAATATGTGGGACAACTAAAGGGAACTAAACATTTGAGGAGAAACTGCAAAATAAAAGTGAGAGGAAAAATATAACCCAACAATAACAGAATGACCCCCGAGAGCAGCAGAAGAAATTTAAGAGTTAAAAAAAAAATTAAGTAGTATTTTCACAGAAATTCAAGACTATATTGCATTTGTGATATATAAGCAAAGTTCTTTGAAAAAAAAAACAATCAGAAAATGTGAAAATACTTTGAAATTTAAAATATGACTATAAATGCCAAAATTTTACAAGAAATAATAGGTTTGGAAAAAAAAAGTCTCAGAAATATTCCAGAATGCACACCAAAATGAGGAAGCGATTTCAAAAACATGAAAGAAAAAAAGAATCGGGGTGGAGGGGCAAGACGGTAGGGGTGATGAGATTGACACTATCCTATACCTTTTTTAAATTTATCTTGGTAAAATAATACATAAAAATTTTTTTTTTTACCATTTTAACCATTTTTAAGAATACAGATCTATGGCATTAAGTCTATTCACACTGTTAAGCAACCATCACCACCATCCATCTCCAGAACTCTTCATCTTGCAAAACTGAAACTGTACTCCCTCAACAATAATGCTCCATTTTCCCCTCCTCCCTGGTAACCAACACTCTGCTTTCTAGCTCTATGACTGACTACCCTAGGTATCTTATATAATCTTATATAAATAGACATACAGCATTTGTCCTTCTGCAACTAGGTTATTTCACTTCACAAAGTGTCTTTAAGTTTCATCCATGCTGTAGCGTATGTTAGAATTCCCTTCCTTTTTAAGGCTGAATAATATTCCATTGTTATGATATAGATAGACATGGATAAATATACCATATTAAGTATGTAATGTCATATGTGATACATATCACATACCATAAACATATATAGTTTATTCATCCACTAAGAAACACATGGGACACAGGGGGCTCAAATCAGCTGCTCTGTGACAACCTAGAGGGGTGGGATGAGGTGGGAGGGAGGTTCAAGAGGGAGGAGACTTACATGTACCTATGGATGCAGATGGTGATTGCAGCCAGGAAATTAAAAGACGCCTTCTCCTTGGAAGAAGTTATGACCAACCTAGACAGCATATTCAAAAGCAGAGACATTACTTTGCCGACTCTGGTCCGTCTAGTCAAGGCTATGGTTTTTCCAGTAGCCATGTATGGATGTGAGAGTTGGACTGTGAAGAAGGCTGAGTGCCGAAGAATTGATGCTTTTGAACTGTGGTGTTGGAGGAGACTCTTGAGAGTCCCTTGGACTGCAAGGAGATCCAACCAGTCCATTCTGAAGGAGATCAGCCCTGGGATTTCTTTGGAAGGAATGATGCTAAAGCTGAAACTCCAGTACCTTGGCCACCTCATGTGAAGAGCTGACTCATTGAAAAAGACTCTGATGCTGGGAGGGATTGGGGGCGGGAGGAGAAGGGGACAACAGAGGATGAGATGGCTGGATGGCATCACGGACACGATGGACGTGAGTCTGGGTGAACTCCGGGAGTTGGTGATGGACAGGGAAGCCTGGCGTGCTGCAATTCACGGGGTCGCAAAGAGTCGGACACAGCTGAGTGAGTGAACTGAACTGAACTGATGGCTGATTCATATTGATATATGGCAGAAACCAGCACAATATTGTAATTGTCCTCCAATTAAAAATAAATATAACAAAAAAAGAAACACATGGGTTGTTTCCACCTTTTGGCTATGGTGGATCCTATATCTTGATTGGGATATTGGTTAACACTACTGAATACTATTTGTCAAAACTTATGGAACTGTACAGTAGAGGGAGTGACTTTTACTGTATGTAACATGCACTCCAAATAAAAAATAATAATAAACTTTAAAGATGAAAGAAAAACTGAGCATTACTTGAAAAGCTTTAACAAACTAGAAAGAGTTTTATTTCCAGAAAAAAGAATGAAGAGCATCAAAGGAAAATATTCTCAAAGAAACAATGGGATAAGTTGCCCAGAGGTAAAGTTTCTAAGCCCTCATATTGACAGGGCCCACTAATGCTCAGGATGGTGGAAAACAAAACTGACTTTTGTCCAACACTGTGAGACTTCAAAATAGCAATAAGACATGCAAAGGAGAGAGAATCAGACTGGTAGGAGATGTCCCATGAGCCACACTAGTAGCAAAACCACAACAGAACAATGCCTTCGAAATTTCAAAGAAAGAAGATTTTCAACCCAGTGTCTTCTAATTAGCCAAAATATAAGTTTAATAGATGATAGTTACTCAATAGATAAGAGAAGCAAATAAACGGAAGAAATATGAGGATCCAGAGCACTAACTTTTTAAACATCCATTTGTAGGAAGTTACTGATGTGCTCCAGCAAAATGTAGAAGTAAACCAAGAAAGAGGAAGCTATAGATTAAGGAACGAATGGATCTAAGCAGGAGAAAAACGAAGCTTCAACAACGAAGATCTAAAAAACTATCTAAAGAGTTGTATGGCAACCCACTCCAGTGCTCTTGCCTGGAAAATCTCATGGGCAGCAGAGCCTGGTAGGCTACGGTCCGTGGGGTCTCGAAGAGTTGGACATGACTGAGCGACTTCACTTTCACTTTTCACTATCATGCACTGGAGAAGGAAATGGCAACCCACTCCAGTGTTCTTGCCTGGGGAATTCCAGGGACGGCGGAGCCTGGTGGGCTGCCGTCTATGGGGTCACAGAGAGTCGGACACAACTGAAGCGAATTAGCAGTAGCAGCAAAGAGTTGTATAGCAGACCTAGAAAATCAATTCGTCTGGATTGAGACAGAAGGATGAAGGGAGGCAGGAAAAATAAAGGAGGTTTGAGAAATTTAGTACTCTGAGTCGGTGGAGAAAAAGAACAGCAACGTGATTAAGAGTATGGCCTGTATATGCCAGCAGCTCAGGTTCAAGTCCCAGCTCCACCACTTTGCATGTGTATGACCTTGAACAATTTCCATATCTTACCCCTATTCCTTAGTCTCCTCATCTGTAATAATTCCTATATTATAGGTTGCTGTGAGGATTAAATTAGTCAAAGCACATAAAACACATAGAAATTACTTGCCACTTTAAGTCCTTAATAAAGGCTGGCCAGGGAATTCCCCCATGATCCAACAGTTAAGACTTGTGCTCTCACTGCCTAGGGCCTGGGTTCGATCCCTAGCCAGAGAACTCAAGATCCCACAAGTCATGTAATGTAGAAAAAAAAAAGAAAGAAAAAAATTTAAAAAAACGATTGGCCATGCTGAAGATAGAAAAAGCACACAATATGGTGCATTTAAAAATCACAAACTATAGGAACAAGGAAAAAAGCTGAACAAGAAAGGAGTGTAATCATAGTTCTTAGTTTTATAGAAAAATACTTACATATTGATTATAGCATAAACACAGATTATTGGTTTAACTACAAATAAAGATAAAAACCACAAAGGTAGGATGGAGGAAGGGAGCATTGAAAAATTATTTTAAAAGATGGATTCTTGGCTATCAGAGTAGAATGTCAAAATATTAGGTATCAATTGCTGGCTCAGACGATAAAGCGTCTGCCTACAATGCAGAAGACCCGGCTTCAATCCCTGGGTCAGGAAGGCCCTCTGGAGAAGGAAATGGCAATCCACTCCAGTACTCTTGCCTGGAAAATCCCATGGGTGGAGGAGCCTGGTAGGCTACAGTCCATGGGGTCTCAAAGAGTCAGACATGACTGAGCGACTTCACTACAGTATACTCTATAAGCATATTATTTAGTGATTTGGAGGTCACTGGCAGGAGAAACAGCTAAAATAATTTAAAGTTGTTGCTTCTATAACAACCAAAAGCATTATGGGGACAATTTTGGAAATTTTAATATGGACTGGTAATGAGATGATATTATAGTATTATAATTTTGTGCATGATCTGATATTGTGATTACAGAGAAAAATGTTTTTATTGTTAGGAGATACATGTTAAAGGTTCAGGGGTGAAATACCACAATATCTGCAAGTCATTTTCAAGACAAGGAAAACAAAGATTCAAGAAAAACAAATGCAGCAATATATATGTGCACGCACACATATTTTTTATATTATACAAAGAGAGAGAGAGAGAGAAAGTAAGAGATAGTAAATGTAAGAAAATATTAGATATTAACTGCTGAATATATGTGAAGGGAATAAGTATTCACTATCCTATTCTTTCAATTCTTCTATATGTTTAAAAATTTAACAAAAACTGGAAAATATTGCTTTTTATTATGAGTAAGCTCATCTGTTCTATAATTTTCAACTACACATGTATTACTTTGGAAAAATAAATAGAATAATTTAAAGAAAAAATATCTTACTACTAATTCCCCCAAAACTCTCAAGCTAGCTAAGAAACATATTATTATTATTCATTTCCATTTTGTTCAAATTCGCATAATAGTTTATGTTTCAATTTTTGCCTTTTCTTTAGGCTTAGTAATACAACTTTACATAGGCAACTGCCTAAGACTAGATGGTATGACCTCTATGTCAGCCCATTTGTTACATATATGTTAAATCTACCTAGCACCTGGTTCTCTGCAGTGCTTAAGGTACAACACCAAGAACATCACATGGTTATGAATCTGGAAGAACTCTCCTAAGGAAAGAAGAAAAGAAGGAAAAGGGGCAGGAGGAAGAGAAAGAGCTTTCTTAGAGCAGAATGTTGCCGAGTCACTCAGTCGTGTCTGACTCTTTGTGACCCCATGGACTGTAGCCCGCCAGGCTCCTTTGTCTGTAGGATTCTCCAGGCAAGAATACTGTAGTGGGTTGCCATGCCCTCCTCCAGGGGATCTTCCGAAGCCAGGGATCGAACCCAGGTCTTCTGCAATGCAGGCGGATTCTTTACCGTCTGAGCTATCAGGGAAGCCTCAGAGCAGAATGCCAGCTAATAAATGTAGACAGAAAATGGAAATAGGAAGCACCACCACGTGGCCAAAGTCAGAGGTGGTTGATTCAGGTGGGAATTGCCAGTGGATGTCGGTGGGTAGAGATTTGTTGAGGAACAAGATGCTAGCAAAATTTGGAGGAAACTGTCCCACAGAATACTAACCAATCACAATGAGAAAATAGTAAATTTAATATGAATAAACCCACCAACATGACCAGGTGGTTAAGGTTAACAACAGGGCAGAATCATGTGACTCCAATATGGTGTCCTGGGAGGAACACAACATCATTTTTGTGGCATTCCACACAGAATGTAGTAACTGAACCTCGTCAGGAGTATATAGCAGAAAGATCCTACCTCCTACATGATTAAACCGTGTACTCTTAAACACTATCAAGAATACAAAAGATGGGGAAAGACTGAGAAAAAGTTCCAGATTGAAGGAATCTAAAGAGATATGAGAATTAAATGCAATGCACATTCCTGGATGAGACCTTGAACCAGACAGGAAAAAGAGCCACTGTTGAATTTATTCTGCTGACACTGTGAACTGAATGGTAGTCTGTACCAACACTTGCTTCCCCATTTGGGGGGTTGTATAATGATTATGTAGAAGAACATCCCTGTTTGGAGGAAATACACACTGAAGTGTGTAGAAAGAATGCAACATCATGTCAGCAGCTTGCTCTCCTAAGGTTAAGAAAAAGACTAATGATCACACACACTCAGTACAAACACAATGGAGCAAGTATAGTAAAACATTAACAGATGAGAAATATGGGGTTAGAGATCTTTGTTCCAATTATCAACTTTTCTATAAATTTGAAATCATTTCAAAAGAAATAATTTAAAAATTAAGCCATTGGGGAAAATACATATTATTGTAATCTAGGTCATATATTTAACAAAAGAAAAGGATGTCAATAATGAAAGTGAGCCTAATTTTTTCAGCCACTAATGCTTTCCACTAGGGAACGTTAGCATGCCAGTCGGCTCAACTCAGCTTTAAATGGAACAATGCTTTATTCTTTATGAATGTTACTATCTTCTCAACCTACCAATCAGATCTCTTTTGAAGAGTCTGAACTAAGACAAAGAGAGTCAGTTGGTTAATAGCATCAGAAGCAGCAAACGTGAGGGCAAATGACCCTTGCTGTTGTTGAGAAAGTCCCTCAGTTGTGTCCAACTCTTAGCAATTCCATGAACTGTAGCCCTCTAGGCTCCTCTTTCCATGGGATTCTCCAGTCAAGAATACTGGAATGAGTTGCCATTCCCTTTTCCAGGAGATCTTCCTAACCCAGGGATCAAACCCAGGTCTCCTGCATTGCAGACAGATTCTTTACCATCTGAGCCACCAGGAAGCCCCACAAATGACCCTGGAGTCCTTATAAAGTCTATCCCATGGATCCGCAAGTCTGACTTATTGATCAAATTCAGATGTTTTCAAGGGCAGCAACTGGACCTTGCGCTCCTGCTGCATCCCTCTGTGCCTGGGACAGCAGCTCCCTGCCTCTTACACCCTGATGTGCACCACTCAGGCATCAGGTACTCTGTAAATGGTGTGAGGAACTCCATAAATAACATCAAATCACCAAAAGGAGTTATTCCTCATAGAGAAGCCTTACTACACAAAGAGATATACAAAAACATTTGTTTATCAGCATGTAAATAGATAAACAAAACACTATATTCAGAGAACAGAATGACTTTACAGCAGATAAATAACTTAGATCCATGTCAAAGGACTGGAGAAGGAAATGGCAAACCACTTCAGCATTCTTGCCTGGAAAAGTCCATGGACAGTGGAGCCTGGTGGGCTATACTCCATGCAGTCACAAAGAGTTGGATCCGGTTCAGTGACTGAACACACACACACATATCAAAGGATGCCTCAGAAAAGCTGGTTATATAATGATGACTCTATCATTTATATAAATTTTCTTTGGACTCAAACTCAAGACTGGCATTTACAGAATCAGCTCTCCCAATCTCCAGCTTGCCAACTGCAGATCATGGGACTTTGCAGCCTCCACAGTCACATGAGCTAATTCCTTATAGTAAACATAAATATATATATAAAGAGGTTGAAACAGAATCTATTTATTCTGTTTCCTTGTAGATAACTATAATAACACTTAGGTCAATTTTTAAATACTAATAAAACACTGTTCTTAGTTCATGAATACATACCTCAATATGCAAACCTATAAGACATAGACTAGGAGAGGCACTTAAATTCTTGATGTTGGATGATGGGAGGATGAGAGACAGGAATGAGATAAAGGGCCAAGTGAACTTTATCCAGATGTTGTATTTCCTTTATAAAAAAAGATTACTATCCTAAAGTGGCAAAATGTTAATTTTTTATTCTTGCTGGTGGCTGTAAGATGCTTGTTATATAATTACATTAATGCAGAATGTTCATACAGGGTTGCTCATAATAACAACCTACTGAATCATTTCCAGGCCATAAAACATAATGCAAAATACCAGCTTATACTTAGGGTCTAAAATTAGTCCTGACTGTGTGGTTGAAAAGCTAGCAGAAAACTCAAACGGAGCAAAATTCAGTTCCTGCAGTGCTTGATGTGAGACTTTTAAGTGAATGTACTTGTCTTAAATGCTTTAAAACTTTGCAAATTGTTGTTAATTTATTTAAGTAACTCATAAAATTAAAATGAATTCTTAATCCATGGCTTTTCTCTGAAGCTCTAATAATTGGATAAGTGCTTAATTAGCATGCTTCAGTTTCCACAATAGTAAACTAATTTTTTTAAAAAAGGTACAGCGAATATAAAGATAGTCCTTTAGATTTCAGCTTTAATAATGCTAATTTAGACACTCTAGTGAATCAGACATATTGGCATCTACTTAATTTCATCACCTATATAAACTACCATAACATACTCACCAAAAAAAATAGAATCAACCTATCCACAAGCATTTATTGTATAAGTGCTATGTGGTCACTCAGCTTTCCCTTTGTTGGTGGGAGGAGGGTTGACCTATGAAAATAATAATTGCCCACCACTGTCCTATTACTTGGAGAAGGCAATGGCACCCCACTCCAGTACTCTTGCCTGGAAAATCCCATGGACGGAGGAGCCTGGTGGGCTGCAATCCATGGGCTCCATGTCGCTAAGAGTCGGGCACGACTGAGTGACTTGACTTTCACTTTTCACTTTCATGCACTGGAGAAGGAAATGGCAACCCACTCCAGTGTTCTTGCCTGGAAAATCCCATGGACGGAGGAGCCTGGTGGGCTGCAATCCATGGGGTCGCTAAGAGTCGGGCACGACTGAGCGACTTCACTTTCACTTTTCGCTTTCATGCACTGGAGAAGGAAATGGCAACCCACTCCAGTGTTCTTGCCTGGAGAATCCCAGGGACAAGGGAGCCTGATGGGCTGCCGTCTATGAGGTCACACAGAGTCGGACACGACTGAAGCGACTTAGCAGCAGCAGCAGCAGTCCTATTACTACAGGAGACCTAAAGCACTATAATAAATTACCCTTGACCTGGTCTCCTTTTACCTAATTGGAGAGATGAAAACATAAACCAAAAATAATTTTGTGCTACATGACACATGACGAGAAGGGCAACCAGTCAGCCAGCAGGGAGAAGCTCAGAGTGGACATATAGATGAGGCGGAGCCAGAAGAGAAGAGCGTGAAGGATTTCCACACAGAAGGAAGCACCGGAGCTGCACACAAGCAGAAAGAAGTGGAACTGGCAGGAGACAGGCGTTAAGTCCAGGTGTGCAAGTTGATGGGATGCTCGGAGACAGACGGTGGGACAGATGGAATTACAGAAACTGGGACTGAATGCTAGGCCTTTGGGAACTCTTACTGATTTTTTAACCTGATGACAGTAAGATTTAAGAAAGATTAATATGATGTAATCTTCTGAAGGCTCTTCATATCACAGCAAGTAAAATCGAAGTCTTACAGTGGCCTGCAAGGCCCTATATGATTTGGACAGCTGTTTGCTTTCTGAACTCATTCTCTATTTCTTCCATCATCCCTCACTTTCAGTTACAGTGGCCTTCTTACCAAGCCTAACACATGGCAGCCAGACACCCCCTTCAGGGCACCTGTATGTGGTCTTACCTCAACACGAGAGTTTCTCCCCAAGACTCCTCCTGGCTTACTCCCTCACCTCCTTGATCTTCCTTCAGTTTACTATCTTGGGAAAGTAAAATGGTGCAGCCATCATGGAACATAATATGGCAGTTCCTCAAAAAGCTAAAAATAAAATTACCATATGATCCAGCAAACCCACATCTAGGCATACTCTCCAAAGAACTGAAAACAGGGTCCAGAACAGATATTTGAATATACATGTTCAGAGCAGCATCAATCACAGGAGCCAAAAGGTGGAAACAAGCCAAATATCCATCAACACATAAATGAATAAACAAAATGTGATACACACAAAATGGAGTATTATTTAGCCTTAAAAAATGAAACTCTGGCACACATTATAACATTAATGAACCCTGAAAACAGGCTAAGTGAAATACACTAGATGCCAAAGAACAAATATTGTTTGATTCAACTTCTATGAGATTCCTAAAACAGTCAATGCTATATAGATGAGAGCAGAATGTTGGGTTCCAGGTTCTGGGAACACATGTGCACCGCACACGTTACTCTACACATGGACATCACCAGATGATCAACACCAAAATCAAATTGATGATATCCTTTGCAGTTGAAGATGGGGAAGCTCTATACAGTCAGCAAACACAACACCAGGAGCTGACTGTGGCTCAGATCATCAACTTCTTACTGCAAAATTCAGACTTAAAATGAAGAAAGTAGGGAAAACGACTAGGCCATGCAGGTATGACCTAAAATAAATCCCTTACAATTATACAGTGGAAGTGACAAATAAAATTCAAGGGATTAGATCTTATAGACAGAGTGCCTGAAGAAATACAGATGGAGATTCGTAACATTGTACAGGTGGTGGTGATCAAAACCATCCCCAAGAGAAAGAAATGCAAAAAGGCAAACTGGTTGTCTGAGGATGCCTAACAAATAGCTGAGAAAAGAAGAGAATCAAAAGGCAAAGGAGAAAGGAAAGATATACTCATCTGAATGCAGAGTTCCAAAGAATAGCAAGGAGAGGTAAGAAAGCCTTCCTCAGTGAACATTGCAAAGAAATGGAGGAAAACAATAGAATACGAAAGACTAGAGATCTCTTAAAAAATAATCAGAAATACCAAGGGAACATTTCATGCAAAGATGGGCACAATAAAGGACAGAAATGTTATGGACCTAAAATAAGAAGAAGATATTAAGAAGAGGTACCAAGAATACATAGAAGAACTATACAAAAAAAGATCTTAACGAACTGGATAACCACGTTGTGATCACTCACCTAGAGCCAGACATCCTGGAGTGCGAAGTCAAGTGGGCCTTAGGAAGCATCACTACGAACAAAGCTAGTAGAGGTGATGGAATTCTAGCTGAGCTATTTCAAATCCTAAAAGATGATGCTGTAAAAGTGCTGCACTCAAAATGCCAGCAAATATGGAAAACTCAGCAGTGGCCACAAGACAGGAAAAGATCAGTTTTCATTCCAATCCTAAAGAAGGGCAACACCAAAGAATGTTCAAGCTACCACACAACTCCACTCATTTCACATGCTAGCAAAGTAATGTTCAAAATCCTTCAAGCTAGGCTTCAACAGTATGTGAACCAAGAACTTCCAGATGTTCAAGCTGGGTTTAGAAAAGGCAGAGGTACCAGAGATCAAATTGCCAACATCCGTTGGATCACAGAATAAGCAAGAGACTTCCAGAAAAACATCTACTTCCTCTTCATTGACTACGCTAAAGCCTTTGACTAGGCAAAAGCCTCTATACAGTCAGCAAAAACAAGGCCGGGAGCTGACTGTGGCTCAGATCATGAACTCCTTACTGCCAAATTCAGAAGAAAGTGGAGAAAACCACTAGACCACTCAGTTCAGTTCAGTCACTCAGTCGTGTCCGACTCTTTGCGATCCCATGAATCGCAGCACGCCAGGCCTCCCTGACCATCACCAACTCCTGGAGTTCACTCAGACTCACGTCCATCGAGTCAGTGATGCATTCCAGCCATCTCATCCTCTGCCATCTCCTTCTCCTCCCGCCCCCAATCCCTCCCAGCATCAGAGTCTTTTCCAATGAGTCAACTCTTCGCATAAGGTGGCCAAAGTACTGGAGTTTCAGCTTTAGCACCATTCCTTCCAAAGAAATCCCAGGGCTGATCTCTTTCAGAATGGACCTAAATCAAATCCTTTATGACTATACAGTGGAAGTGAGAAATAGATTTAAGAGACTAGATCTGATAGACAGAGTGCCTGATGAACTATGGATGGAGGTTCATGACACTGTACAGGAGACAGGAATCAAGACCATCCCCATGGAAAAGAAATGCAAAAAAGCAAAATGCCTGTCTTAGGAGGCCTTACAAATAGCTGTGAAAAGAAGGGAAGCGAAAAGCAACAGAGAAAAGGAAAGATATACCCGTTTGAATGCAGAGTTCCAAAGAATAGCAAGCAGAGATTAGAAAGCCTTCCTCAGCGATCAATGCAAAGAAATGGAGGAAAAGAACAGAACTGGAAAGACTAGAGATCTCTTCAAGAAAATCAGAGTTACCAAGTGAACATTTCATGCAAAGATGGGCACAGTAAAGGACAGAAATGGTATGGACCTAACAGAAGCAGAAGATATTAAGAAGAGGTGGCAAGAATACACAGAAGAACTACCAAAAAAGATCTTCACGACCCGGATAATCACAATGGTGTGACCACTCACCTAAAGCCAGACATCCTGGAATGTGAAGTCAAGTGGGCCTTAGGAAGCATCACTACGAACAAAGCTAGTGGAGGTGATGGAATTACAGTTGAGCTATTTCAAATCCTGAAAGATGATGCTGTGAAAGTGCTGCACTCATTATGCCAGCAAATTTGGAAAACTCAGCAGGGGCCACAGGACTGGAAAAGGTCAGTTTTCATTCCAATCGCAAAGAAAGGCAATGCCAAAGAATGCTCAAACTACCACACAACTGCACTCATCTCACATGCTAGTAAGTGATGCTTAAAATTCTCCAAGCCAGGCTTCAGCAATACGTGAACTGAGAACTTCCAGATGTTCAAGCTGGTTTTAGAAAAAGCAGAGGAACCAGAGATCAAATTGCCAACATCCGCTGGATCACGGAAAAAGCAAGAGAGTTCCAGAAAAACATCTATTTCTGCTTTATTGACTAAGCCAAAGCCTTTGACCGTGTGGATCACAATAAACTGTGGAAAATTCTGAAAGAGATGAGAATACCAGACCACCTGACCTGCCTCTTGAGAAACCTATATGCAGGTCAGGAAGCAACAATTAGAACTGGACATGGAACAACAGACTGGTTCCAAAGAGGAAAAGGAGAACATCAAGGCTGTATATTGTCACCCTGCTTATTTAACTTATATGCAGAGTATATCATGAGAAACGCTGGGCTGGAAGAAGCACAAGCTGGAATCAAGATTGCCGGGAGAAATATCAATAACCTCAGATATGCAGATGACATCACCCTTATGGCAGAAAGTGAAGAGGAACTAAAGAGCCCGTTGATGAAGGTGAAAGAGGAGAGTGAAAAAGCTGGCTCACCCTTCACAAAATGAAGATCATGGCATCCAGTCCCATCACTTGATGGCTTATAAATGAGGAAACAATGGAGACAGTGACAGACTTTATCTTCTTGGGCTTCAAAATCACTGCAGATGGTGACTGCAGCCATGAAATTAAAAGATGCTTGCTCCTTGGAAGTAGAGCTATGACCAACGTAGACAGCATATTAAGAAGCAGAGATATTACTTTGCCTACAAAGGTCTGTCATAGTCAAAGCTATGGTTTTTCCAGTGGTCATGTATAGATGTGAGAGTTGGACCATAAAGAAAGCTGGGCATCGAAAAATTGATGCTCTTGAACTGTGGTATCAGAGAAGACTCTTGAGAGTTCCTTGGACTGCAAGATCAAACCAGTCAATCCTAAAGAAAATCAATTCTGAATAGTCATTGGAAGGACCAATGTGAGGCTGAAGCTCCAATACCTGGCCACCTGATGCAAAGAGCGAACTCATTGGAAAAGACTCTGATGCTGGGAAAGATTGAAGGCAGGAGGAGAAGGGGATGACAGGGGATGAGATGGTTGGATGGCATCACTGACTCAATGGACATGAATTTGAGTAGGCTTCAGGAGGTGGTGGAGAACAGGGAAGCCTGGCGTGCTGCAGTCCATGGAGTCACAAGGAGCTGGACACAACAGTGACTGAACAACGTTATTAGCATTAATACTGCCCATGTTATTAGCCGCACTGGCTGATCTTCCCCACTTACCCAAGCACCCTTACATTCTGATTACTTCTGGATTTCACAGGTCGAATCAAGTGGCCCACTTGTTGAATAGAGTGTAATTAGCATGTGTAATTAACATGCTAATCACACATGCTAATTTGGGCAATGTGTTCACTCACCCCAACCCTTTTCATGGATCAAGTCATTCAGGTACTGCCTGGGGTCATTGTACTTGACTTTGGCTCCCCTCAGCCTTCAGGTCTGCTCAAAGGTCACATTATTGGAGAGTTCTTCCCTGACCACTTACATAAGAGCTCATCCATGGTACCTCCAATTCATCTTTATGCACCCTTCCTGCCCAGCTATTCCCAACTGTAAACCTCTTCCCCACCTGGCACTCTTGCTCCCACCATCTCCCCTGACCTTTTCTCTCCTCTCAGCATTGAGACCACAAAACATATATATTTCTCTACCACTCTGGTTCAGTCTGCTACTCACTCTAGAATGCAAGCTCCTGCGGGCAGGACTACTGATTATATACCTGCTGCTTACGACAGTGGCTGGCATTCCGTAAGCAGTCAGTAAATATTTGTTGGATAAATTATCACTGTTATACCAAAAGGAGTAGAGCAGAGGGAGACTGGAAGCAAAATTAGCCACATAGGCTGTGGCTGGACTCCAAGATGAAGACGGTAAGGCTGGGGTTGTTGGGGATCTCTTTTGAGAGAAGAAAGTATAAACCTGAAAGATGCTCTCAAAAAAGGGTCTACAAGATTTGAAAACAGATTGAAGAAGAAAAGAAGAAGAAAAATGTCCCAGGATGGGCTCTATTTTGAGCCGAGAAGAATGGAAGCACTAACAGAGAGCTGGGGGTGGGGAGGTGAGTTTAATAAAATATAAAGCAACACAGAGTGGACCTGTCAGTGATGGAGGTGGGGAGCTGTGATCCCTGCCCAAGAATGGATTAAACTAAAGATGTAGAGAATACACCAAGAGAACACTTGTGAGAAGGAGAGGAAAGGCTGGAGGATGTGGCGTTGGTAGACACACAAAGGAAAAAAAAAGGAAGGAAGATGGCGTCGGATGACATAAAAAGCTCCAGAATAATGGAAGCCAGAAGAGTTCTGACAAGGGATTAGAAAGGGAAGAAGGCCAGTCCATTTGATGAGTGGCTTCCCAATAGACCAGTGGGTAAAGAAGCCAGCTGCAATGCAGGAAACACAGGAGACTTGAGTTCAATCCCTGGGTCAGGAAGCTCCCCTGGGGGAGGAAATGGCAAACCACTCCAGTATTCTTGCCTGAGAATCGCATGGACAGAGGAGCCTGGCGGGCTAGAGTCCATGGGGTCACAATGAGTTGGATATGACTGACCACACATGCGTTCAACAAGTAGGTTACTGGCAACCTTAGAAAAGGGTCTCAATCACTGGCAAATATTTTAGCAATATGATTATTTTCAGAATTGTGATACTTATAAATCTGAACTCTGTAAAATTTAAATGTTTTGATTTTGAGGTATCCTCCACCAGAGAAAGAATGGGGATGTGGAGATTCCACTAGAAGAATGGCCCACTGGGAAGTGCTCAGGTGCATCCTGGGATGGGAAGCAGGCCAGGGGCAGAGGCGCTGTCCCAGGAAACTTCCATTAAGATCAGATGCAGTTTCCATCTGTATTCTTCAGGGCCCCCCTAACTGATCTTCCCCACTTGCCCAAGCACACTTAAGTTCTGATTATTTCTAGATTTCACATGACCTCCCAACTGCTTTCCCCACATCTAAGCTCCATTTCAGCAACCAGTCTGTGAGCTCACATCACCCCACTGCTCAACACCGAGTAAAGATCCATGTCATTCAGAGCCAGAACCAATCACCTCCCAAGGATCCCCAAATGGTCAGTCCAGCCACCACACACACCCCCTGCTTGCGCGGTGGTTCACCCACCCCACCCTTTGCATGGATCAGGTCATTTGGGTACTGCCTGGGGTCATTGTACTTGATTTTGCCTCCCCTCAGCCTTCAGGTCTCTGCTCAAAGGTCACTATGTTAGAGAGTTCTTCCCTGACCACTTACATAAAAGCTCACCTGCAGTATCCCCAATCCCTCGTATGTATGCATTTATGTCTTTTTCTTTCTTGTGTTCTTTCTTTTTTTTAATTCATTAATTTTTTAATATAAATTTATTTTAATTGGAGGTTAATTACTTTACAATATTGTATTGGTCTTGTGTTCTTTCTTTCCATTATTCTTTCTTTCATTACTTCCTTTTTTATTTATCTTTATGGTACTTATTTTTATGGTACTTTTTATGGTACTTCCTGAGATTTTACCTGTTCATGGTGAACTGCCTTAAGGCACATAAAAGGTCAGTATTTGTTAATTGCTCAATCCAATTTAATGACTTCTACTATGACTAGACAAAATTTAACATACAACTCTATCACCATCTTCATACTTAGAATATCCTATCTACCATCAGTTCAGTTCAGTCGCTCAGTTGTGTCCAACTCTTTGAGACCCCATGGACTGCAGCACACCAGGCTTCCCTGTCCATCACCAACTCCTGGAGTTTGCTCAAACTCATGTCCATCAAGTCAGTGATGTCATCCAAGCATCTCAACCTCTTTAGCCTCCTTCTCCTGCCTTCAATCTTTCCCAGCATCAGGGTCTTTTCTAATGAGTCAGTTCTCCACATCAGGTGGTCAAGTGATTGAAGCTTCAGCATCAGCATCAGTCCTTCCAATAAATATTCAGAACTGATTTTCTTTAGGATTGACTGGTTTGATCTTCGTGATGTCCAAGGGACTCTCAAGAGTCTTTTCTGACACCACAGTTCAAAAGCATCAATTCTTCGATGCTCAGCTTTCTTTATAGTCCAACTCTCACATCCATACATGACTACTGGAAAAACCATAGCTTTGATTAGCTGGACCTTTGTTGGCAAAGTAATATCTCTGCTTTTTAATATGTTGTCTAGGTTGCTCATGGCTTTTCTTCCAAGGAGCAAGCATCTTTTAATTTCATGGCTGCAGTTACCATCTGCAGTGATTTTGAAGCCCAAGATAGTCTGTCACTGTCTCCACTGTTTCCCCATCTATTTGCCATGAAGGAACCAGATGCCATGATCTTCATTTTTTGTATGTTGAGTCTTAAGCCAGCCTTTTCACTCTCCTCTTTCACCTTCATCAAGAGGCTCTTTAGTTCCTCTTCAATTTCTGCCATAAGGGTTATGTCATCTGCATATCTGAGGTGACTGATATTTCTCCCGGCAATCTTGATTCCAGCTTGTGCTTCCTCCAGCCCAGCATTTCGCATGATGTACTCTGCATATAAGTTAAATGAACAAGGTAACAATATATAATATACAGCCTTGACATATACCCCCTCCCTAATTTTGAACCAGTCCGTTGTTCCATGTCTGATTCCAACTGTTGTTTCTTGACCTGCATACAGATTTCTCAGGAGGCAGATCAGGTAGTCTGGTATTCCCATCTCCTGAAGAATTTTCCACAGTTTGTTGTGATCCACACAGCCAAAGGCTTTAGCATAGTCAATGACGCAGATGTTTTTCTGGAAGTCTCTTGCTTATTCTGGGATCCAAGGGATGTTGGCAATTTGATCTCTGGTACCTCTGCCTTTTCTAAATCCAGTTTGAACACCTGGAAGTTCTCTGTTCATGTACTTTTCGAAGCCTTACTTGGAGAATTTTGAGCATTACTTTGCTAGCATGTGAGATGAGTGCAATTGTGCAGTAGTTTGAACATTCTTTGGCATTGCCCTACTTTGGGACCAGAATGAAAACTGACGTTTTCTCTATCTATCATACTTTTCTCTAAAAAAGTACTCTGCCTCAATTGAGAGTTAGCCTTCCCAGGCCACCCATGTACCTTTCCAAGACTTTGATTCATATGATTTACTTCTACAATAGACACAATTATGAAATATCCAGGTCTTATTTCTTTAACTACACTGGATTAGAGATAGCTGATTGGATAGAAGACTTTCAGAAGCAGGTGTTTTGATGGTACAAACTAGCAACTCTCAGCCTGAGAGGCAATAGGAAAACTACAAATAGCAATAATAAGGTCAAAACACATACGCACATACACGTGTTTGCTTGAGGATTCTGAGTGTAAGAAAAAAACTAGTAGTTTAAAAACCTCACTCTCTAAAGCATATTAATCAATGCTGATAATGATGACTACAAACTGTCAGAAAAAGATTAGGCTAGGTCCAAACTCCACTTGGTAGCCATGAAGCTGAAAATAAAGTTTTAAGGATTTAAATGGAAACCTCAAACTAATCTAGAAAATTCCTCTTGCAATATAGGTTTTCTGATCATGTTGGATTTCTCTAAAATTTAGGGCTGCTACTGGAAACTAATAAGATAAGCAATATAACTGCGCTGTGCTTAGTTGCTCAGTCATGTCCGACTCTTTGCGACTGCACAGACTGTAGCCCATCAGGCTCCTCTGTCCATGGGGATTCTTCAGCGAGAATACTGGAGTGGTTTGCCATGCCCTCCTCCGGGGGATCTTCCCAACTCAGGGATGGAACCAGGGTCTCCTGTATTGCAGGCGGATTCTTTACCAGCTGAGTTACCAGGGAAGCCCCATGATATAACTAAGTACTATACAAATAACATCTTACATGCAATACTTTCAAGTTCAAAAAGAAAAATGTTTCTTTTAATTTCATGGGACAGGTACAGTCTGAAAGCAGAAAAGCAGATTGCATTTTTGCAAGTCTGACTAGCTTTTCTGACCCCTGTTGAGAACTTGAATACTAAAAACCCAGGTGATTTGTTATTGTTCCGTCCTGAAATTAAACACTGTGAGTGAACATTCCATACACAGCTTCACGAGAGGAGAGTAAAAGCAGTTCATTTTTACTGCTCTATTAATGAAATATTTTTATTAGCTTTGAAAGTGAAAGTAGTCACACAGTCGTGTCCAACTCTTTGCGATTCCATGGACTACAGCCTGTCCCATGGATTTCTCCAGGCAAGAGTACTGGAGTGGGTTGCCATTTCCTTCCCTAGGGGATCTTCCTGACCTGGGAATTGAACCTGGGTCTCCTCCATTGCAGGCAGATTCTTCACCAACTGAGCCACTAGGGAGGCTAATTCAGAAATCTGAGAGTCAGACTACAATGACTATAAGGCGATGTCTCTTGCATAATTTGTTCCAAATGAAGACATTTTATTCATGAGAGTTCATTCATCCCATGTGCTACCTTGTGTGACTGAATTCAAGCCAAGGATGACAACAGTCCAGGGGAACACATCTGCAAACATATCTCCCACCCAACTCACCACAGCTGACTGATAAAAACCCACATATTCTTTCATTTAACAGATATTGATTCATTTAACAAATATTGAGCAATTGTTGTTATATATCTTGTTTAACTGGGCTTCCCTGGTAGCTCAGCTGGTAAAGAACCCACCTACAATGCAGGAGACTCCAGTTAGATTCCTGGGTTGGGAAGATGCCCTGGAGAAGGAATAGGCTCCCCACTCCAGTACTCTTGGGTTTCTCTGGTGGCTCAGATGGTAAAGAATCCACCTGCAATGTGGGAGACCTGGGTTCAACCCCTGGGTTTGGAGGATCCCCTGAAAGAGAGCATGACAACTCTAGTATTCTTGCCTGGGGAATCCCCATGGACAGAGGAGCCTAGTGGGCTACAGTCCGTGGGGTCGCAACGAGTTGGACATGACTGAGCGACTAAGCACAGCACAGCACATCTTGTTTAACATGCATGTGTATGCATTTATGACAGGTCAGGCACATGTCCTAATTTCAGTAGTAACTTACTTGATCCTCATAATAACCCAAAGAGAGGAACACCATTTTTCTCCTCATTTCACAGAGAGGTTAAGCTACTAGCCTAGGGACAAAGCTAACAAATGTGGGCGCCAAGGTGGTCTGAGTCTAGAACTAGGCTCTTAGCTAGTGACCTCTACAGAAGGCACAAACCTAAGCAGCGGGAATCTACTAGGCCTCTGCCCTCTTGGGGTCTGACCTTCCAGCCAGGAGGCATTGGTAGAGCGCAGACAATATACAATATTTTAATTATAAAGACTGGAGTGCCACAATGGAGAAGTGACAGGATATCAGAACACAGAGGGGAAAAGGACAGAGGAAAACATTCTTGGAGCTCGCACTGATTCCTCACAAAACCCTGAAATATAATGAATAATAGTCTCATTGCAGAGATGAAGCAGTTCCTGCTGAGAGAGGAGAGGTGAAGACCACAGGCAGGATTCATCCCTACTCTGAGCAGTCCCGACACAAGTTTGGTTGTTAGCAACAAACTGCAAACCTGACTTTCCTCTAGATCCTGTCCACATACTGTGTACCTTTTGCATTAGAGTTGACCCTCAAGATCTGCAGGGGACTGGGCCCAGGATCCCCACAGATATCAAAATCCACAGATGTCCAAGTCCTTTATATAAGATGGCTGTTATAAATAGAGTGGTTGTTATTACCTGTGTACAACCACCCTTTGTATACTTTAAATCAACTCTAGATAACTTATAATACCTAATGTTAATGCTATATAAATAGTTGTAAATACAATGGAAATGCATGAACATAGTTGTTGGGCACACAGCAAATTTGTTTTTTGGAACTGTCTGGAATTTTCTCCCAGATATTCTCAATATGAGATTATTTGAATCCATGGATACAGACAGCCAATTGTATAATAATGTAATCTCTTCTGTATGGGACACTATGAGAGGTTTAAGTATTTATCTTGGGTGTCTTGTCAAATCCAGAAGTCTTATCTTATTGCTTTGAGAGTCATTTAACACGAAGCGCTCTGCTCACAGTAATACTGTAATGCATGTTGGTTAGTGGGTTTCACCCAAAAATTAATTCCTATTAATCTGAGGCTGCTCTATCCTGGTAGCTAAGGAGTTGCAGAGTTAAGGAGATGAAGAATAAACATCCATCTAATGACTTCATTCCATGGGCCAGGCTAGGTGTTTTCACAAGTTATGTAAATGTAGAGAAGAGATCAGGTGTTTCAGATAAGAGGCATCTGAGAGGCTGCTGAGGCTGACTTAAAAACAAACTATTCTGTCATTTAAAAAATAAGAACATGAAGTGCAATCAAAGCACCCAATTTCAAGAGAACAGAAAATCTTCAGTCATGAAAAATTATGTTTACAAGGAGATTTTAAAAAATGAAGAAATAGTCATGTTCTAATAACATTTACATATTCAGAAGAAAGAGCAAAAATGAACAGAGTATAAAACTCTTTATAGGTTAATACATGTATTTTTATACTCCAGAAACACTTCTAGAAATACACAAAAACGAATAGTGTTACTAACGGCTCATACCAAGAGAAGATGGATAAAAGGAAATTTTAACATTTACTTTACACCCTTTAATAGTTTCCTATACATAATTCTTAAAAATTAAACAAAATTAGATTTAGGAAGAATTTTCAAATAATGTATAAAAAGCTGAAAATGCTTAGACTACAAAGGTATCTTGAGTGTCAGAACAAATGTTTTTTAACGTAGAATAATTTCAACTATATCCCCCCTCCCAATACAAGGAACTAGAAAATGCCTAAAACTGAAACCCTGAGGAATTAGTTTTCACTTCTTTTACTTTGTAAGCTTTATTATTGTTTGGAATATTTACAGTAAGCTTTTATCACTTCTGTGATTTAAAAAAATCCAAATATTAAAAAACAGAATATAGGAAATATACTCATATAAGTGATAGGATTATGAGAGTTGCTTTTGCCACATTCTGAAGTCAAATATAAAGAAGTCAATATTGTCACAGTAAAATTGATAATTCAAAGTACACACTAAAAGATTATCTTGCTGAAATACAGCCAAGTGGGCTCAAAGTCCTAATTCAAGGAAGACAGAATCACACCTCAATTTTAAATACTTTTGACCTAATCTTCTTTTCTCCTAATCTTCTTTGCTGTGGTGTTAACCCTGCCTCCTTTCACACACCCACCTGAGAAAAGAAGATGATCGTGACAATTAGCTGGAGTTAGGTCACACACTCTAACCTCAGGGTGACTGGCAACTGCCCATGGACTGGAAGCCTCCTTCCTCACCTCTTAGGCATTCTTGCCTTCAATACCTCCCAATTACTTTTGGACTTTAGTTTTCTCTAATATATCACCTGCCTCCACAAAGTATTAATACAGCCTGCATCTTACAAAACAGTAAAAGGAAGGAAATTAATTACTGCTTTAAGTCACCCTGATGCCAAAGTGTCACTTACTAGCAAAATATAGATCTTTTTTGCAGGCTCTTTGGAAAATACATACACGTCCGGTTTATCATCATCACATATTCTCCCCTTTGATGTGCATGATCCTTCATGAAGCAAAGAAAAGTAGGGCACTCCAGTTCCTCTCTGCTGGGGTAAATACACTGCAGCCTCTCCCTCTTTCTTTTTACAATAAAAAGCTCTGGGTCCAACATAAAAAGCAACTACCTGAGAACTCTGAAAAGTGAAAAAACAGGTGAATTTTGGAGGAGAGCCAAAACTTAGAGAAGTGACCAAATAGCAGGTGAACTTCCCAGGTTATTTTATTTTCTTTTACTTTGGAGCAGGACACCATCCTGGTTTGTCCTAGAGCAGGACACCATCACAGAGTTCCAGAGAAAGCAACACAGCAGTCAGTGCAGCAGCCTGAACAGCTAAATCTTCAAATGAAACTGTCTTTTGGGCCAGAGGAACCTGGAAAAGGACCCTTGAAGGCCAGAGTATTCGGGAAATCATATAGAAAAAGAACATGGAGAAGGCAATTCCCAAATTCTATACACACCAGCACAGTTCCCAGCCTCACCTTGAACTGTGTGTGCATTCATGAGACAGACCCATAGTAGCACAACAAAGGCTCTGAAAACTGAACTTAGATTAGGACCACCACCCTCAGAAGGTGACAAGAAAATTCAGTCTGAATCTAGCCAGGTTCACTGCAAAACCAAAATTTAAAAAGACATTGTTCAGGAGAATACAATAGGACCCAGAATATACACAGAATATATCCTGTAGTATAATATGCACAGTGCCCAGGATATAATCTAATAGCAATTCATATTAAAAGAGCTGGAAAAATATGTCTAGATCTCAAAAGAAAATACATCCAGATTCCAACTATAAGATGACCCAGAGAATAGATATTATATCTTCCATGAAGATATGAAATGAAAGACAGAAGTTCTCAGCAGAGAAACAGAAATTAGAAAAATAACCAAGTGAAAATTATAGTAATAAAAAAAATCTGAAATTTAAAATTCACTGGATGGCTCAATAGAAGAACCTTGAGCACAGAGGAAAGAGTGAGTAAGCTTAAAGGGTGAGTGAAATCATCTTGTCTGAAGAACAAAGAGAACAAAATTCAGAAAAATAAGCAGAGCCCCAGGAACTTGTAGGAGAATATTAAAACTTCTAGTATTTTTGTCACTGGAATTCTAGAAAAGAGGAGGAAAAGACTGGTGGAGAAACTGAAGAAATAATCGCCCAAAACTTCCCAATTATTAAAATACATAAATTTATAAATGCAAACAGCTTATAAACTCTGAATAGAATAAGCTCAAAGATAACCACCCTTAGACATATGAAAATCAACTGCTTAAAAGCAAAGAAACAGGGAAAATCTTCATAATAGCTAGAGAGCAATTACACATTACATATAAGAGAACAATTATTCAAATAACTGAAGAGTTTTCATCAGAAAGGAGAATGGCCAAAAGACAATGGAAAAACATCTTTAAAGTGCAGAAAGAAAAAAACAGCTGACCTAGAATTCTATATCCCTTGATAATATTCCTCAGGAAAGAAAGCTAAATAATGACATTTTTAGACAAACGAACACTAAGAGAATTCATTTTTGGCAAAACTACTCTAAAAGAAATGCTAAAGGAAGTGGTTCAGGCTGAAGGGAAATGACACCAGAAACCTGGATATTCACCAAGAGCAACAACAGAAATGTAAATATCTGGGTAAACATAAAGGCCTATTTTCCACAGTTCTTTAAAACGTGTATGACTGCTAAAAGTAAAAATTATACCATTGTTTGGTAGGATTTTCAATGTACAGATATAATTTATGTCATAAAGGTAAGCAGGGGAGGATAAAGGAAATTATATGATCATAAGGTTTCTACATTTTACTTGATGTAGTACAGTATTAATACTAAGCAGACTGTGAGAGTTTACACATGTAAGCTGGAATTTTCAAACATTCTCCAAATTTTTTTCAAAGAAATAAAGCCAAAAATTCAGTATATAAATGAAAATGGAATGCTAAAAAGATAGATTCAAATCATCCAAGAGAAGACAGGAAAGGAGACAAAGAGGAACAAGAAATGGAGGAACATGGAGAAAATAAATAATAAAATGGGAACTTTAAATCCAATCTATCAATAATTATATTATGTGTAAATGATCTAAAAACACCTATGTAAATACATTGTCAGAATTTTTCCAGCTAACAAGAAGCAACTATATGCTGCCTACAAAAAACTCATTTTAAATATAAAGATTTAAATCTACAGATTTAAATTTAAATCTGTAGATTTAAATAGATTAATTAAACTAATAAATTTATTACTTTAAATAAATAGATTAAAAGTAATAAATGAAAAAAAGCATATCATGTATATAACAATCAAAAGGAAATCAGAATCAAGCTGTATTAATTTCGACCACTCTCATATTCTAGCTTCTCCTAATCTTTAATCTTTCCATATTAATATACTTATTACAGAGGTTTTTCCCTCATTATTCACAAAACCATTTTCCAGACTTTTAAGCTGTTCTTAAAATATATCCGCATACCCTGCCATTTATGAACTTACAATCTAAGACAGACAACATTAATGCAAATTTATTAATATGTTAATATATATTTATATTATCAATTATACATCAGCAATATCTAAAGTATATGCTTAGAAAAGGTGTTAAGTTCCCTCTATACACTGAAATTTAACAGGCTTTAACAGTGGCATGGAATTCACAGTTTAGATGGTTCAGAAAATAATGCCAGCGAAGATGGAATTCATACAAGAAGCTTAAGAAAAATGTATGTATTTTCCAAAGCAACTAAATGTAGATTTTGATTCAGGGTGCCTAAAGCAAAATAGGCTGTATAGTACATAGATAGATAAGACTTAACATTTTATTAGGCTTATAAAGATTAGCAACAGTATTAGGTAGATCATGGATATCACCACATCTTACATTACAATGATAAAATAATGCTTTGGGGCTCAGACCTGATA
Source organism: Oryx dammah (assembly GCF_014754425.2). NCBI lineage: Eukaryota > Metazoa > Chordata > Mammalia > Artiodactyla > Bovidae > Oryx > Oryx dammah. Next base: position 108,236,656 of record NW_024070211.1, on the reverse strand, counting down.
GATGTCCTTCCAATCAATATTTTGTACCTGAACATTTTCACTATGAAATTATAGCTTTACAGGCACCCCATCTCCTCTCCACCAGTCATTTTTTTAAGGTGATAGGGAGAAGAGGGAGAAGGAGGAGGAGGGAGAGAAAAAGAAGGAAGAGGGATGGTCACACAAGGGGATGGACATTCTGTGACGGAAATTCGTCAATTATCTAAAACATATGAACCAGGGTCTTCAATGAAAGTTTTCAGTTATAAGGAAAACTAAAGGAACAGACTGTTTCAGGAGAAAGTATAAAATGAAGATAGAGAAAAGTGAAGAATTTGAACTTATAGTACATGCAAATTATCAGTACCCTCCCCCACCTCATGTGTTTTCACGTATTATTTTTGTGATTTGATTAAAAACATCTGCTCTTTCTAAGAAGATTATTACGTCTATCTTACAAAAGAAGCAACAGACAGACAAAAAGTACTTAATCAATAATACAGGCACTCATCACTTTTATGATACAGTTCATTCCTGGAAACCACACTGAAAAAATCATTAAGTGGACTGTGTGGAATTTATTAAAATCATTTACTAGAATAGGTTTGAATTTAGCAAAGAAACTAGCGACAAATAAGTGGATAAAGACAAGAGAGGTAAATTACTGGCCCTTTATTTTGCTATATCACAAGGAATGTTGGAGGAGTGAAATGCTAACTACACAAACAAGAAAAGACCATCAGCAGGCATGGGTATAAATACTGACCTGTACTCTAAGGAAGATCAACAGGAGGAGAAATCCAAAGCAACTGCTACAAATTTGCAGTTAAAAAGCAAGGCAGTAGAAAGCCCAGAAATAGATCCATACAAATAAAATCAACTGATCTTTGACAAAAGAGTAAAGGCAATACATTGGAAAAAAAGGCTTTTCATCAAATGGTTCTTGAACAACTGAACATACACATGCAAGGGGAAAAAATGAATCTAGACACAGACCTTTAAATTAACTCAAAATGGATCACAGACCTAAATGTAAAATGCAAAAACTAAAACTTCTAGAAGATAACACAGGAGAAAATCTAGGTGACCTCTAGTTCAGTGGTGCCTTTCCAGATACAAGATCAAAAGCACAATCCATGAAAGAAAAGAATTGATAAGATAGACTACATTAAAATTAAAAAGCTCTGCTCTGCAAAAGTCACTGTAAAAAGAATGAAATGACAAGCCACAGACAGAGAGGAAATCTTTGCAAAACACAGGTCTGATAAAGGACTAGTATCCGTGATACACAATAACCTCTTAAAACAGCAGGAAGGAAACAACAGAATTACAGAATGGACAGAGATATAAACAGATACCTCATTCAAAAAAAGACATACAGATGGCAAACGAGCACATAAAAACATGCTCAACATCATTTGTCATTAAGGAAATGAAAATTAAAACAATGAGGTCCTATTACACACCTATTAGAAAGGCTGAAATCCAAATGCTCACACTGGTGCTGCAAGAGCTGGTGATGATGTGGAACAGAAATCTCAAAGCCTGTTGCTGGGAACAGAAAATGGTACAGCCACTGGGGAAGACAGTTTGGCAGTTTCTCATAAAACCAAACATAATCTTATCGTATAACAAAGCAATCATGCTCCTTGCTTATTTAACCAAAGGAACTGAAAACTTACATCTATACAAACACGTACATGCAAATGTCTATAGCAGCTTTATTCACAGTGGTCAGAACTTGGAAGCAATCAAGATAACTTCAGTTGATGAATGAATAAACAAACTGTGGTACATCCAGACGATAGAATATTATTCAAAGATGGAAAGAAATGAACCATCAAAAGCCACAAAAAAGCAAGGAGATGGATGTGTAACTAACTTTACAGTAGTGATGTCAATTACATCTCAAAAAAACTTGGCAAAAATAAATTAAATAAAATTAGGACATCTTCAGAGGCTGAATACTGTATTGGAGAAAAAAATGGTATAGACTTATAAAGAAAAATATGAGGTCAGTTTATAACTGAAATCCCAACAGTTAAGTGGAGAGAGATAAGGGTTTGGAGTGTTTCTTTTAAAAATGACTGAACTCTGTGTAGGAGAGTATCCTTATTTTCAGGAGGGACTGAGTTAGGAAAAATATGAATAATATGGATACCTGTGAAGAAAGAGTAAGAGGTCAAGCAAATGGAACAAAGTGCAGGTATATCTGGGTGAGCAGCATACAGGTATTCACTGAGCTGTTCTCACAACTTACCTTGAAATTATTTCCAAATAAAAGCTCTTTTTAAGTATACCTCCCCCACAAAAGGCATGGAAGAACCTTAAACAAATACTGCTAAGTGAAAGAAGGCTGCATACCATTTGATTTCAACTTATATGACATTCTGAATAAGGCAAAACTATGAAGACAGAATACAGATCAGTGGTTCTTGGGAGCACAGAGATGAAGGGGGTGGTGGGCCAGCACAGGGCATTTTTACAGCAGTGGGACTATTCTGTATGACACTGTAATGATGGACACATGTTATATGTTAGTCAAAATGCACAGAACATAGGAAACAAGGAACCCTAACGCAGACTATGGACTTCGGTGAATAATACCATATCAATACTGGCTCATCAACTATAACCAAGGTACCACAGCACTTAAGACGTTAATTATAGAGAAAACTGCAGTGGAGGTTGGGGGTGGTGGGGAGATGGGACAGAGAGATGAGGGAATATATAGGACTCTCTGCTCTTTCCATTTATCCTTCCATAAAATATAAAAATTGTTCAAAAATAGTCTATTAACTTTTTAAAGCAAAGCAGTATGTCACTTTCTGTGTTCTTATTCGATGTTTACAGGTCAAAAGGTTTAAGTGGCACCAAAGATATTTTAATTTCCTCCAATGCCAGAACTGTATAATGAGGCAAACAGCTGAAATAGAAAACCATCTAATGAGAGCCTGCCTATCATTTTCTATGTCTTCTTTTTTCATTAACTTCCAGAATGCCTCGTGGTTCATTTGTTTACTTTCATAAAGAAAATGCATTCTATTCCACTAGGAGTGATCATGGAGCATTATTCCAGTCCCCGAGGATGTGTCTGTGGAAAATAGCCCTCTTTTCACATCCCCTTAGGGTTGGAGCCTGGACAGCTTCCAATGACTCTCCCCAGGGCGAGAGGTAACCAACAATAAGGACTTTCACATAAAATACCTCAAAAGAAAGAAATTTGGGGTAAAAAGACACTAAAGACCCTGTTCTGAACTGAAGGAAACACGCACACTCTTTCCTTGAAAATGGCTGAGTATGAACTCTCCCTCTCAAACACCATCAACAAGCAGTGAAGCATTTTAGCAGCTCAGGAGGAGTGCTCAGTTCAGGAAGATTCACGATGATGTGTCTGCAGAAGAACCCGTCACCTTACTGGCGAGGTTAAAATAGAGCGGTGTTTTCTTCTCTGCTTCTTAAGATGTGTAAAAGAAGCCTAGCACTAAAAACAGTACTTCTGTTTTTACATGTAAATGACATGTAAAATTTTCTCTTGGTTGTGCTTTTAATAAGCAGGGCCTCACCTTGAGCTTTGACTACTGTGGGACAATATTTTGAATACACAGATATTCCTAACCTGTGATTCTCAAAGTGTGGTCACTGGACCAGCAGCAATGGCATTACTAGGGAACTTGTTAGAAATGCAGTTCTAATCCAGATGTACGGAATCAGAGACTCCAGGGGCAGGACTCAGCCACCTGTTCTCACATGCCCTGCAGATGACTATGATGCTCACTGAAGTTGGAAAGCCATGGTTCTAGAAAACGTAAACATGGAAACACGCCTTACCTTTTTCTCCATTGACCAGAATCTATTGAGTTAAGCCTGGCTCAGAGAGCTCCTCATGTTCATAACACTAGCACAGCTGGTTAAGAATCTCGTCTTTTTATCCCTCTCTCTCCACTATGCAAGGACAGAACCTTCACATACTCCCCTAAGGCAGGAGGAAGATACACCCAGTGCCAACTCTGAACCCACAATGTGAAGAAGTCTGTTTTCTCAGTTTAAAAAAAAAAAAAAATCAAAGCCTCCCTCTCCAAAGGGCTCGTCCTCTTTCACAGCCACAAAATTTCCATCTTATATGGGATAACAACTTTCAGTTTACAAAGTACCTCCAGATATACTACGTAATTGAGCTATCTAGAAAACCCTGTGACACAGACTCTCCACTTCCCCTAACATTTCACAGAGGAGGAAGCTGAAGCTCAGAGAACCCTGACTAAGCAGTCACTAGTTCAAGACCAGCCAGACAGCAAGCATACAGAGTCTCCTTGGCTCAAGCCAAGCACGATGCTCTAAGAGGTCTTCATCAAAGAAGCATTAGCTCTGTGATCTTGGATGAATTATTGAAGCTCCATAAGCCTCATTTCCACATCCATAACACAGAAGTAGAAGTAGTACCCACTTCACAGAAGATTAAAGGAGATAATCCATGGAAGGCTTTCAGAACAGAGCCTGGCCAATAGCACATCTGCAATAAATGTGAGCTGTAATTACTGATCCTGACACCACCACCACCCCAGCTATTGTAACACTGCGGTCACTCCTGCTCCAGTAAGTGAGCTTTGCTTTAACCTCTTACTGTATTCCTTCACTCCTGCCTTCAGCCTTCTTATACTGTCCAGACCATCACATGTTGAGTGTTTATACAGTGGACATGATCACATCATCTGTTGGGCTACAGCAGAGTTGACAACAGATTAAACTACCAAAACCCTTCATAATAAATGGATGTTGTTAGCAGCTATTTCAACCATCTGACACTTTTATCTTTATTTCAATGTAAAGATTAGCTTTTACAAAGATAAACCAGATGATTATATCAAATGTACACAGCCTTCATCCCAGAGAGTTTCTTGAGATTCAAGGAAAACAAAAGGCTTAACTAAGGCTGGCAAATGGAAAAGCCGGCTCCGGCTCCTTGCCACTAAATTGATCAAAGATAGTCTGAGTCTTCAGTGGTATAAATGAAAAACAGAAACTCTTCTCTGAGAAAATCCTTCCAGATATACGCCTGATTGCAGCCCTTTGAAGTTGACACAGCTGAAATCAGATTTTTTTGCATGAATTATGCACTACAGCAGAACAGAAGGAAGACCACTCAGACTATGACTCACATGGTGCAAGAAAAAGCTGAAGGCACAATTTGTACTGTGCATATGGGAAGCCATCATTCCTGGACTAGGAGAGAGGCTCACGGTGGGGGGTATCTTCAGCGATGGAGGGGCAGCAGCAAAGCCCATGAGCTAATGACTTCAACAACTGCGCAGACCCACTTATTTGCCTTTTTGTAGCTTTTGTCCCACTGACTTCCAAGTCCATTGATCTAATCCACCATAACTAATTATTTAAATCCTCTGCACAAATGAAATTAACACTCATTTTAATTCATTTAAGTCAACGTAAACCCAACAAAAGATTCTCCAAGCCTAAATGTAAAGCTTCATTTAACTTTTCCCCCTGAATCACAATGATTCAAGTTTAAATGCCGTAATTTATTTTAGTATTTATGTACTCTAACTAAAGATTCTACAAATAAAGATTGCCCGTGCTTATTGGATTTTTAAGGCCATCATAACAGAATGTTTGAGTGCCTTTGAAAAATGTTTTTAATGATTCTTCTAAATGTATCACAAATTCAACCAAAGTTTAAATTGATGTTTTCTAAAAGGAAATAACTTCTAAACTGAAACTGCTTCCAAATCAAATGTATTCATGCTGGTACTACTTCAAATTCATCAAAACCCAAGATAATAGATGTTCATAGTTACAAATGAATGGCTTATTAGCTCAAAAGGTAAATCCATATTTGGGGAAAACAACTGGCCTGTCAGCTAGCCCATGATTCCAATATTATTTCTACTTATATAACAGATCAGCATTTATTTCTCAACAGTAAGTCAAAAGCAAAATCAGTTTGTTGGATTATGAAGCAAAGCTATTGGAGTTAGAGAGTTGTGTATTTTAAAGGCCAGCTTTGGACGCAGAGCCAATGATGGCCAGGAATTAACTTTATTCACTCCATTCAATACTTACACCTAGAAACCTTAAGTGGCTACAGTTGATCCTACCTGATTAAGAAATCAAAAAACTTCTATGGGGAGGGTGGTGGGAGGGGGGTTCAGGGTTGGGAACTCATGTACACCTGTGGTGGATTCATGATGTCAGTGTATGGCAAAACCAATACAGTAGTGTAAAGTAAAAAAATAAAAATTAAATTAAAAAAAAAAAAGAAAATTGCTCGGAAAAAAAAAAAAAAACTTCTGAGCAAAGGCAAAATAGTTGGTCGGTTTCAAAGCTGGCTCTCTCTTGATGGCTTTTAACTGTTCCTCTTTCAAACCACACCCTGCAGACAGGATCCCCACTGCACCACCTTTCGGAATGGGGCTCAGGCTGGTGCTCAGCGTTTGTTGATGTTTCATACCTACACACTTTTTGCTATGTTATCCCTGAGCGGGGCTTTCTAACCACTTGCTTTTGCCCATGATATGTGTGTGGTCCTCATTCTTGCCTGTCTTGTTGATGTGGAATCTACACCCTACTCAAAGACGTCTACATGGACACTTCTGTCCCCAAGGGTTCCCACTTTCTCTTTGACTTAGATGTGTATCTACTCTGTTAAGAATGGCCTTCCCCGGTGCTAGCTTCTTACCCTAAATCTACTGGCCCACACCTGAATATAACACAATCGAAGCTATGGTTGTGAGTCAGAGGAGAGTTACCTGGTTTCTAAATAAAGAGAAAGAAAGAGGGAGGGAGCACAAAGGCTCAAAAGTGTTTCTGTTCCTCCAAGTTCATGGGTCCTTTATCTTACACTTGGCTAGGGTCCCAGATATCAGTTCTCAGGTGCCACATGGGTGGCTTTGGATGTGTACCTAAGCAAAAATAATCTTAAAGAGTTAATTAAAAACGTGGAACTGGGAGCTAACATATCTGTTTTCTGATCCTAATTGCCACTAAGATCACACCACTGTATGATCTCCGGTGAGTCACTGTCTCTCTAGGTCTGTTTTCTCATTTGTAAAATGAACGGACTGTAATCTCAAAGTTCTCTTCTAGCTATGAAATTCTGTTACTATATTCTGCAAAAGTAATTGTCCAACAAATTCTCAGCCATGTTGAAAGGCTTAAAATATTATCTGCTGTTATTTACTCATGTCATATCTCCCCTCCATGAGTATGGACAATTGAAACTTGATCATATACCCTAAAGCAAAGACACTGGGAAGTGTTCCCATATAAACTTTTTTTCTACCAGCACATTCAAGCGAGCAATTCAACACCCCTGTTGATTAAATCACTCTGAAAGGCCATCCATATCGACTTCTCTCACAAATTTAAAGAAGCAGAGCTCACTGGCTGAGTACCTACTATGGCCCAGGGATTTAGTTAAGCACTTTCCTGCAAATAACTCCAATTTTTGCATCTGAAAGGTTAACAAGATCTCCATCTCACAAGATCTGAGAGATTCTTAACTAATGCAGAGTCACAGCTCTGATAAGCTGGTGGTGTGCTTTGGGCTGGCCCACTGGAAGGAGCTCAGGGAGCCTTTCTTATCTTAGTCTTGGATAGAAGTAATCACAACATACAGTCTGTCATACCATATTCATGCAGTAAAGCTTTCTATTGCATTTAACAGTGTTTACATTGTACCCTTCTCAAAAGATAGGAAGAAACAGATTTTCCTAGGAATGGCGTCAAATTTGTCATATGTAAATAAAAGAAAATAAAGTCTGTAAGAAAAAAAATCATATGTATGTATATAAGAAAAGCACCTCTACTTCATGTATTTTAAAAACCTAGTTAGAAATAAAAAGAAGTTGATCACCCTATCACTTTAAGTAAACATAAAAATGTAATGAGCAAAAATAAAGATTAAAATAAATGGGAAATATAGAAATTGTTTATTTTAACTCAGTTTTAAAACTGTCTTCTAAAAATGGAGAAGAGTAGTACTGTCAGGTAGTAAAAAAGATTATAAAGTTACAGTAATTAAAATAGTCAAAGTGCAGTGGAAATTTAGCATATGACAGAAATAGCATTTAAAATCAGAAAGGAAAATAGGGATCACTTAATTAACCATGTTAGGACAACTGGCTATCCAATTGGAGGTGGGGAGGACTAAATCTGGAGACCTCTTTTTGACACCAAAATTAATTCAACATGTTTTAAAGATTTAAACATTAAAAAATCATAAAATACCAGAAGAGGGGATTTTCATTAAACATAGTAAATAAATGGTTTTATCTCTAAGCCTTCTTGAAACCCCCTCCAACCTCCCCCCCCCCCCCCGCCCCCGCCAAAAAGAAAAATCACTGTAAAGAATAAACAAGGGAAGTTCCCTGGTGGCTTAGCGGTAAGGGTTTTGTGCTTTCACTGCGCAGGTGTGGGTTCAATCCCTGGTCTGGAAACCATCCCATATGCAGAGCAGACAGGACAGAATAAATAAATAATAATCACATTTTTAAAAAAAAAAACAAGAATAAACAAGGGAAACTTCCAAAAGAACAAAAGGCCACAATAACACCAAAAGTTTTGGAAAATAGAAAACAGAAGCATGAGTGAGGTGATTCAGCCAAGTGGAGACAGATGAAGCCTACGTGCCTGCCATCGGTGGAAATCAAAAAAGCAACCCACTCTTATGTGACAAGAACCCTCGGTGATACAGAGAGGGCGTTCAGATTCTGATTTAGGCCTCCGGGCAGGAGTCCTGAAGCGCTGCTTAACCAGCTCCCTGATGAGGTGAACGGAAGCTGGTGTGGGGTCCACACGTTGAGGATCGAGGCTTTAGGGTAGAGGATGCCTGAAACCCACTGGCATCAGAAATCTTGGGAGGTTTGGGGAGCAGAACGGGTCCTGAGTCTGTAAAACGCTGAGGCAGACCTCAGATCTGGTCCTCGAAGCTAGGTGACTGCTCTCTCTGGCCCCAAGAGGAGGGATGGTTTACTCCTGGAGAGGGTGAGTTACAGAAGATCTGGTCACTGGGACACTGGGCATAATGACCGAAACAGGGGACAGAGGGAAAAGCTACAAACCACACCGGACCTGCAGCTCCATTTCACTGCACAGCTCTCACGATGCAGGCAGCAGGCTCATAAGCCCCTCAGGCAGGGAAGAGGGAGGCTGTTCTCTAGGGACACTGACAAGCACAGGAGAAGGCACAGCTGACCCTGGACTAACACAGGTTTGAACTGCAGGGCTCCGCTTATCGGCAGACTTTCCACCACAGTAGACACTGCAGTACTGCTCAATCCACCACCAGTTGAATCCACGGATGCAGAGGAACCTTGGGTACACAGGGCCCGCTACAATCGGTACGAGGATTTTCGACTGTACAGGGGTTTGGGCCCCCTAACCCCCAAGTTGTTCAAGAGTCTACTGTAACTCTGAAGGAAAAACAGTAATTACTCAAACCACAGAAAAATTACAATTTCTAGTCCTGAAAAAAAACATAATTAAAGTCAAAAGACAAAAAGGGAAATATTTATAATCAACATGAAAAATAGTTAGTTTATTTTTGCTTTCATAATTCAACAGACATTCCCCAAAATGACAAAAACATCAAGTCATTCACAGAAAAATTTTAAGTGGTTTTAAAACACGAAAATGCGGCTGAATTTCCCTTACAAAGAGTAATTGAAATGACACCATTTTTCACAGAGCCAACTGGCAAACACTTGATAATTCCGTTGCATGTCACATTACAAACCTCATGAAGAGGTATAATCCCCTAGGAGAACAATTTGATGATACCTACCAAATTCAAAATGACCCAATCACTGTGAACTATAGGAGTTTATCCTAAACATTCACATGTAAACAAAGATATATGTACAAAAATAGCTAGTGTGGCATTGCTTTAAATAACACCTGACTGAAGATGTTAGAAATATATTCAGAGGATTGATTAAATAAATTATGATAAAATATTGCTATGTATTATATATGTAAAATATATGTGTTAAAACTCTATACAACCATTTAAAGTAAAAAAGTACAAAAGAGCACGTGCGTGTGCTCAGTCTCTCAGTCGTGTCCGACTCTTTGTGACCCCAGGACTGTAATCCGCCAGGCTCCTCTGTCCCTGGAATTTCTTCAGCAAGACTACTAGAGTGAGTTGCCATTTCCTCCTCCAGGGGATCTTCCCGACCCAGGGATGGAACCCATATCGCCTGTGTCTCTTGCATTGCAGCCAGATTCTTTACCAGCTGAGCCACGGGGGAAGCCACAAAAGACCATATATAACATTTATAGAAAAATACATGTGTTTGGATATGCATAGGAAAGTCCCAGAAAACAACTGCAAACAGTTGTCCCTGAGAAGGGAGTTATTAACTGCATTAAATACAGTATTTTACCATTTGACAGTTTTTACACAATAAGCATATACTGATATTTTCTTAAGCAGTTTCCTTCCCAGGAATATACAGGCAAGTTGATGATAATAGGATGATAAGATAAAAAGAGATCTCTAGAGAGGAGCATAGTTAATGTGCTACCTGGAAGCTGAGACTCCTTTTTCTAACCAAGAACTGGTTTGAGGGAGACATTAACTTCTTTTGCTACTCTTTCTTTCTGTACCTGAGAAATGGGAATAACAATAATAAAATACAAGTTTATCTTAGTGTATAATTTTAGCAACAGGGATTGCAACAATTTATTTAACAAACTTCAGTTCAGTTCAGTCCCTCACTTGTGTCTGATTCTTTGTGACCCCATGAACTGCAGGACACCAGGCCTCTCTGTCCATCATCAACTCCCAGAGTCCACCCAAACCCATGTCCATTGAGTTGGTGATGCCATCCAACCATCTCATCCTCTGTCGTCCCCTTCTCCTCCTGCCCTCAATCTTTCCCAGCATCAGGGTCTTTTCCAATGAGTCAGCTCTTTGCATCAGGTGGCTGAAGGATTGGAATTTCAGCTTCAGCATCAGTCCTTCCAATGAACACCCAGAACTGATCTCCTTTAGGATGAACTGGTTGGATCTCCTCGCAGTCCAAGGGACTCTCAAGAGTCTTCTCCAACACCACAGTTCAGAAGCATCAATTCTTCGGCGCTCACCTTTCTTCACAGTCCAACCCTCACATCCATACATGACTACTGGAAAAACCATAGCCTTGACTAGATGGACCTTTGTTGGCAAAGTAATGTCTCTGCTTTTGAATATGCTATCTAGGTTGGTCATAACTTTCCTTCCAAGGAGTAAGAGTCTTTTAATTTAATGGCATCTGCAGTGATTTTGGAGCCCCCAAAAATAAAGTCAGCCACTGTTCCCCCATCTATTTCCCATGAAGTAATGGGACCAGATGCCATGATCTTCGTTTCTGAAAGTTGAGCTGTAAGCCAACTTTTTCACTCTCCTCTTTCACTTTCATCAAGAGGCTCTTTAGTTATTCTTCACTTTCTGCCATTAGGGTGGTGTCATCTGCATATCTGAAGTTATTGATATTTCTCCCAGCTATCTTGATTTCAGCTTGTGCTTCATCCAGCCCAACGTTTTTCATGATGTATTCTGCATAAGTTAAATAAGCTGGGTGACAATATACAGCCTTGATGTACTCTTTTTCCTATTTGGAACCAGTCTGTTGTTCCATGTCCAGTTCTAACTGTTGCTTCCTGACCTGCATACAGGTTTCTCAAGAGGTAGGTCAGGTGGTCTGGTATTCAACAAACTTACATCTCATTTATTTCAAACCCTGTCCAACCCACTGCTTTAGGCTTACTTAGCCAACAGAAATGGTGAGTCTGGACTTGCATTCTGAAAAGGTAACTGTACTCCAACTTTGCTTTGGAGTCTTAAGCTCACCATGCTAGAAGATCAAACATGACACAAAGAAGTGTAAACTCCACCACATCAGGGGCAGGAGTCTGCAGTCTTGAGAAAAGTTTGCCTGATGGAAATGAGTCTAAAACTTGATTTATAAGCCAATGTACTTCACAATGATTTTCTAATGCCATGAAATGTTATGAATGAATAACTACTTAGCTAAGTAAGCAAGTGTTAAGTCACTCAGTCGTGTCTGACTCTTTGTGACCCCACGGACTGTAGCCTACCAGGCTCCTCTGTCCATGGAATTCTCCAGGCAGGAATACTGTAGTGAGTAGCCATTCCCTTCTCCAGGGGATCTTCCCGACCTAGGGGTCAAACCCCGGTCTCCTGTATTACAGGCAGATTCTTTACCATCTGAGCCACCAGGGAAGCCCAACTACTTAGCTACTTCTTGTAAACTTATGGTTTTCCAGCTCAAAATCTTGGACACATCTTCCAAATAGTACATTTAATCGACCATGAGTTTTTCACTAAAATATCACTTCAAGCCTTATTTTTGTACAACCATTAAATTTAGTCACTGAATCTAAATTTATGGTCTTCCTTTACCTTATAATTTCACCAACTCCATAACCCATATAGCTTTGAATCTATACATTCAAAAATATTTTGAAAAACATAATAAATTCCACAATGTAAAATTGATTCTCCAAGAGCTACTTTTTAAAAGTCACCCTATAATGTCTTTTTAGACAACAGATGTACTTGTAAGTATTTAAAAGTGATGTGTCATAATATCTGAAATTTACTTTGCATGATACAGAAGAAAATAAAATATAGAGAGAGACAATAAAATGTTAATCATTGAATTCCAGTGACGACAATGCAAGTGTTCATGGCATTATTTTTTTAGCTATTCTGTATATTTGAACATTTTCATAAAAGTCTATAAATTTTAATATATGCTATTCTAAAGGTATAAAAGCATAACTTTTTCTTAAACAGAAAGGCATAATGACACAATATGATAACCAGAGGTAGGAGGGGGTGGGCAGACAGCTGTACTGAAAAATAATCTCATTGTAAATTTTAAAATTTCCCTTGAGTTCTAGATTCTCAGTTACCTGTTCAATTTTGGTTACTTGGTGACTTGTTGAGTACAAATTTTTCTGCCCTCTGAATAACTTACTCATAAAATGACTAACTCAAATAACAGATAACATAGAAAACTTCATATGAGGAGAGATTTCCCTCATTCATGATTTCTTATACAAGGTGATAAGATTTAATATATCTAAAAATGACTTTTATTTCTTATAAAAGAATATAACAAAATACAATTGCTTTAGCCTGACTTAATAGGAATAGTGAGTATTTTGTTATATTCTTTTATAACAAGTGTTGAAAGGGATATAATTATATGAGATAAATATTTTCTAAGCAAATGATTGTAGTAGATGTAAAAAAGTTCAATATTATAAACTTGAAGGAATTTCTTACTGCATTTTATGGATTATTATTCCAATTTCTCAGGTAAAGAAAGACTAACAAAATGTCCTTTCATGGCAGATACTACTAAATTTTATTCTTACCCAGAGCCCCAATTCTGTGAAAGAGCAGATCAAAACAGCTATTTTCTTTACAAATTAGGACAATCTATAAAAGTTACATCAAATTTGCAGCAGATCAGATGGTGAAGAATTTGCCTGTGATGCAGGAGACCCGGCTTCAATCCCTGGGTCAGGAAGATCCCTGGAGAAGGGAATAGCAACCCACTCCAGTATTCTTGCCTGGAGAATCCCATGGACAGAGGAGCCTGGGGGGCTACAGTCCATGGGATCACAGAGTCAGGTACGACTGAACACTAACACTTTCACTTTCACGCTTAAGTCAGGGTAGGGTGGTTTCTCATACAGTGTTGGGTCAGCCGGTAAATTCATTTGATTTTTCTTGAAAGACTCCAGAAGCATTTATTAAAATTTAACTTTGTATATCTTCTAACCCAGCAATCTGACTTCTGTATGTTAGCTTAGAGTAATACACCTGAGAACAAAGAAGTCTGCAAAAGAATGTTATAGCATTGTTTCCAATAGCATTCATAAACAAAAAACCCCAAACAATGGGATATTATCATCATATTATTATCATAGTGAAAAGAATAATGTTGTCCTACATTCACCAACATTGGGAAATCTTCAAGGCATAATATAAGTTTCAGAACAGCACTTAGAGTATACCATTCATGTTTTAAACAAAAGTTATATTTCTGTGTGTGTGTGTGTATGAGTGTGCAGGTAGGTAAACGCATTGAAAAAGTTCTGGAAGAATATATATATCAACTATTTATGCTGGACACACCTAGGGAAGAATGACGGACTGAGAAAACAGAGTGAAAATGGAAAATTGCTGTAGTTTTTCTGCATTGAGAGTTTCCCAGTGAGATTATAGATATATAAAACCAGGTAATTTCTTTAATGATTTTAAAAATGGAAGAGGTTTTATCATTTTAAATGCTCAAAAGATTTCAAATACTGACTGTTTCGTAGCATTAAGACACCAAAACATTTAAAAATCCACAAACTAGAATTAATATATTAGAAATTAACAAATAGTTACTGCTGAGGTAATACTACACCACGAGTTCACAGTATGTTGTGTTATTACCATTGTAAGAACTGGGGGAAAAAAATTTAGAAGTTCCATTTAAAACTGGTGTTCCATTTAAACCCCATTGTCTCTAGAATGAATAAGTTGGAAGAATATTTCCTCCCACAGCTATCAGAAAAGCTCTGAAAACTTTGTCCCTCACCTGCAGCGTTGTGGCCATGTGAACACTGAAGATTATGAAATGGTAGCCACAGCCTCTGAAGATTTTATCAATGAAATAAATTATTTTTAAAGAAAACTGTTCTATTACTCCATGAGTCCAAAAACAATAGATTTTAACCAAGTTGATTTTAAGATACCCTCTTTATAAAAATAAGCAGAAAGCGATCTAATGTTTTCTGTTTTTAGACTAAAAGAAATGGGTAGGAAGCAATAAAATCTAAGAACAAAAATTGCAAAATAATAAGAACCAGAAAGCAAATGAAAAAGAATTACCCATAGGAACATAGGAAGACTTCAAACAAAAATGTTAAAGAAATTGTAGGCTCCATGATTGCTTTTCAAAAAAAGAGAGAGAGAGAGAGAGAGAGAAATCAGGGTTCAGAAAGAGATTAGAAAACTGAAAAATAAAATTGCAAAAAAAATTGGAAAAAGCAGTAGAACAGAAGGAAAGAATTATTTAAAAATTTAAAGCAACATTAAGATCAAGATGACAAACAGAATAAACATGAGTGAAAGGGACACCTGGTTGGTAGGTATTATACAAAACCATGTATAATAATAAAATATATTTAAAACACCATACAAAAGATGGATATGAAAGTTAGGCCAAAAAAAGCTAACATGTATGTTACTGGTATTCCTGAAGAAGAAAAGAGAATATATTGAATAGAAGACACATCCAAAGATGGAACATAAAAAAGCTTGTATTAAATAAGAAATATTTAAACTAAAACGTCCATGTTTTCATGGAGCAGGAAATGGCAACCCACTCCAGTGTTCTTGCCTGGGAAATCCCATAGGCAGACGAGCCTGGTGGGCTACAGTCCATGGGGACGCAAAACAGTCGGACACAACTTAGCGACTAAACAACAGCATACACTTGTTTGCAAAGTGAGTATAATTTTAAAAACACAAAACACAGCAAGACTGAAAGGTATTATTTTCCAAACAAGCACTGTATTTCTATATCACAAGCAAATATTCAGTGTTCAAAATACATGGCTTATTTAAATCCAAAGTCTGATTCCTTTGTCTCAACAAATCTTCTTAGATCCTCTACATTCAAGCAACAGGACACAGAAGCATTGCAATAAACACACACATTTATCCCCTGTTTAACATCAGTCATTTGTTTTCTTTTTAAAGACACTGAATTTTGTCCCTTTATTAATCCTTATAAAATATTCTCACTAATTAAGTAAATAAGGTGGGAAAGAAAAAGAATGTTTTGACTATGGTTATCTCATTCACTTTCTCATATCTTCTTCCCATTCCTTTCTAAGCAATTTCTTTTATTTATAGCCAACTATTAATCAAATTTTGCATAGACACACACACACCTTTATCCAAGCATGTGTACAAACTTATTTTTTAACATTTATTTTAATTTATTTGGTTGCACAGGGTCTTGGTTGCAGCACACAGGATCTTTAGTTGTGGCATGCAAATTCTTAATTGCATCATGTGGGATCTGATTCCATGACCAGGGATTGAGCCCAGGCCTTCTAAATTGGGAGCCTGAGCCTTAGTCACTGGACCACCAGCAAAGTATCATATGTACAAACTTAACACAAAGAGAGGAAATAGGGCTCCATGGGTGACCGCAAGTGCCAGAGCAGAGCTCATGTTTTCCTCTATAAGAAACCAAGACCTTAGGTGGAAGAATGGGTATGGGTATTGCTGCATGGACTAGGAGCTACAGTTGCCTTTCATTTTCACACTGCAAATAATTTTTCCTTAATTTATAAAATCAGTAAAAACTAATAAAGAAGAAGATTCTACGATGCTAGTAATGTTCTATTTCTAAATCTGCATTCAGATTAATGAACACGTAAGTGTGTTTGCTTTGTTGTGATAATTCAGTGAGCTATAGGTTTTAAGTATACTTTTGTGCATATTTCTGTGTGTATGCTATACACAGAATAAAAAGTTTACATTAGATAAATAAAGCACTTTCCTAACAACGCCATACAAACGTTTGTTAAGCAAGTGATGATCGTGCATTTCAGGGTCAGATTTACAGCAAATACTCGTTAGGGTGGGCTTCCCAGGTGGCTCAGCGGTAAAGAATCCACCTGCCAACGCAGGAGACACAGAAGATGTGGGTTCGATTCCTGCATTGGGAAGATCCCTTGGAGGAGGAAATGCCGACCCACTCCAGTATTCTTGCCTGGGGAAATCCCATGGACAGAGGAGCCTAGTGGGCTACAGTCTGTGGGATCGCAGAGAGTCAGACACGACTGAGCGACTGAGCATGCACCCACACACCCCTTAGGGTATTAGCTGAACTGGGGTTCCACCAAGATGGAATTTTAAGCCAAAGTCAGGAAACTACGCTTCTTTTTGTCTTACACACCTGGCGGAGAGTCCCTGCCTCCCTCCCTCCTTTTCTCCCTCTCTCTACTCTCTCTCTCTACCTCTCACTCTCAGTCTTTCCACAAATCTAAACACTCCTCAGTACCAAAAAGACATGTGTAGTTTCACCTTTAAAGATAAGTATAATCTGTGTCAAATTCCAAAATGCATCACCATACACTGTTTACTTTAGCAGCTCCCATTCAGAGCCGTTTCCTGACTCGCCTAGATTGGCTTTTTAAATAGAGCCATAAGAAGTTTCTGGCAGCTAAGTGCATCCAATTCAGAAAAGCTTCAGACAATTTGAAGGGACTGGATGTCCTCAGATTTGACCCGAGTAGAGAATTAGATATTGGCTGGGAAAATGGAAAGGAGAGAAAGTTCTCCTTTTAATGCAACATTTTTTATCTCATCTTCAACTCTGAGAAACGGGGAAACTGCTTGCCAAACAATTGTTTTATAATTCTGGAGCTGAATCGTGCTCAAGCTCAGTCATATCCGACACTGTGCAACTGTTGGGACTGTAGCCCACCAAGATCTTCTGTCCATGGGATTTTCCAGCCAGGAATACTAGAGCAGGTTGCCATTTCCTCCTCCAGGGGATCTTCCCAATCAGGGGTTGAACCCACGTCTCCTGTGTCCCCTGTATTGTAGGCAGATTCTTAATCCACTGAGCCATCGAGGAACCAATTTTATTTTTTCTGTTTCCAACCAGAAAAAAAGTCTATAACCATAAATTTATTTTCAAAACCAGAAAGAATATTTATTCCATGTGACTTATTTTTTAAAGACACCAAAAAATTAAAGTTAGTACAATGGGAGGTGATTGCTCTTATTAACCATCCTTTTTAAGTGGATCTGGCTCAAACTCACTATTATCCTGGGAAATGTGAGTTATATCAGAGATACTGGTAACCAAGGCTCAGGACCAAAAAATGAGGGAGTCAGCCAAGCAGGTGATTCAGGCTACCTTCAATTTGAGGCAGAGGAGGGTGTGAGCAGGAGAGAGAAATAACCAGAGGACATGGAATTACTACGTGAAAGAGAGCCAGCAATTAAAGAAGTGACACGGCCTGGTTTTAAATTGACGACGAGCTGTCCTCTACCCAATCGTCTACAGCCTGATTCTATGCCAACATGTGGCAGGCTAGGAGGCACGGGCTACAGCACAGGGACTGACTGTGGCAAGCCTCCTGCTTGCTTAGAGACCCAAGACAAGAGCCTGCCTCTAAGGGAGGCAAAGTCAGAGCACTGGAGTTTCCCAACACTTCCCTCATCTGACTCTAAGATATAGTACACTGCAATGTTTATTTCAGGAGCCCGTCTCTTTCAAATAAACCATAGGTACCTACCACTACCAAAAGAAACTTTTATACTTTGTAAAACTCAACAAAACCATGAGCAAAAATTGCACACACAGAAAATCACTAGATTGCCGGAGCTCTCCTTAGAAATAACTGCTGGTTGACAACCACCACCTGTATATCTATTTTTGCTTTCTTCCCCAGTTCCTTTGCAAATTCTGCAAGCAGCCACTTAAGTGTGGGTGCTTAACAGGCACTAGAGTGAAAGTGGGAGGAAAGTAAAACTGGGTGCACGGTTTCAGTAACACGGAACAAACGAGCTCAGGAGCAATTAGCACACTAAGAAGGGGTCCTGGCTGTCTGCAGAGTGAGCTCTGCTCTCAGGAGCTCCAACCCACGTTTAATGGGGGCCCCTTCAATCACATCTTTTTTTTTAAGCCATGAAATGTGGTACATTGACAGTGGGGCAGGCAACACATCTCAAATCATCAGATGCTTCTTCCCACAATCAGCTTCATTCACCTGCAGGGAGAGGCAGAGTAGCCATTTTTGTTGTATTAATAGAAACACCCGGCCAGTGACCAGACCAACTTAGGTGTAAAAGAGCAAACAGTCAGGTGGTGTGACCAACCTGATTTTCAGGTCCAGTTTTTCCTGGGCTGAGGCATTTCCTGGAATAGCTCCAGAAAAAGTGGACTCAGGGGCATCATCCTGCAATGGCCTTGTGAGTATCCTATAGCAGCCACACTCTCCCAGGACCTAGACCTGGGTGGGTGGTGCAGGGCAAGTTACTTCATTTCTTTCTTTCTATAGGCTTTGGTGTCCTGATACAGAAAATGGGAGGTGGCGATTGCTGGCTTTCCCAGCATTTCTTAATTGTGGTTTTCAGAACATCTGTGCCCTAAAACAGCATCTGGAAGTGGTGGTCTAAAAAGCGGGGGGAGGGGTGGTAGGAAGAGTGTGCTCAGGTGAGGGGGGTAATTTTTCACTCTATCCATTCTATGTTTAGGATTGGCTTTACGTGGTGCTAAGAACAAGCAGACCAACTTTTAGTCAATTTTATTGTTTTCTTTTAAATCTGTTGGTAGGTAATACAGCCCCTTGCTGCTGCCACCCAGGGTGGACCTCTCCCACCCCCAACACCCCTCCCCCTGACTTTGGTGCCACACTGGTGTGTAACACATGATTGACTCAACTATTTTTTAATGAATGAGTTTTCCTTTTTTTTTTTTTCTAGTCAATGACTAGAAAATGACTAGTCAATGTTAAACTACTACTGAATTAAAATTGAGGCAGTTTTGATCATTTGTCATTCTAGAGCACTGTAGTTTCCTCTTTGCCTCACATCCTCACTTAAAAGACATGGGAGGAGAGGGTGAGATGTATGGAAAGAGTAACATGGAAACTTACATTACCATATGTAAAATAGACAGCTAACGGGAGTTTGCTGTATGGCTCAGGAAACTCAAACAGGGGCTCTGTATCAATCTGGAGGGGCGGGATGGGGAGGGAGATGAGAGGGCGGTTCAAAAGGGAGAGTACATGTCGAAGTTTGACAGAAAACAACAAAACTCTGTAAAACAAGTATCCTTCAATAAAAAATAAATTAATTAAAAAAAAGACAGCCCACCACAAATGTTATACTTGCTCATCTTTAGATGCCCTCTATCAGTGCCTTAAAGAATTTAACAGGCTTGTTAAACTATTTACAGGGCAAATCGTACATTTAAGAATGAAATGTTTAAGCTATGCAGAGCTGGAAAAGTGGCTGTAGTAGAAATGAGGTACAAATCCCTTCTGAACTAATTTGGTCGGCCTAGGTTTGCCACTTTCATACCAAAGGAAGTTCAAATTGGGGGGTGTAGATTTGTTTCTCTTAAGGAAAAAATACATATATTAAGTATGTTTAGCTAACTTTGAACGTGTGAATCTTCACAAGCATGATCCCAAAGACCCTAGAATGAATTTCTTTCTTCTTAAGGATAAAATTAAGATAATCCATGAGAGTTAAAATTCTGAAAGAACTCAATAAAGGTCATTCCCAAGGCTTTCCTTTCTCTGGAAGGCTCTTATTAGGAAAAAAAGAAAAAGTATTTCTGAGCTGTCTAAATAGTGACATTTCTCAGCAAACTGCATGACAAACAAGTGTGAGATGCATAAGGCCCAGCTCTTCACTAAGAGGCTGGGATTATCTTCAGCCAACTACAACTGGAAGAATCAGCATGCTCCTTGGAGGGGAAAAAGAGAGAGAGAAACAGGAGGACTAGGAAAAGTAAGTCAAAGGACTACACCAGCAACCCCAGCCTGTGAAAGCAAGAATGCAGTCTGACATCCTCATTCATGACATAAAGATAATGCCAGTAAAGAGTTTCAGACATCTCACAGTAAAGTCTCATTTCTGGAAACCAGGGTTCCAACAGTCAGAAAGCAACTGTGTGTTTGTGTGTGTCAGAGTGTACATGTGTGTGTACGTGTGTGCATGCACCTTCAATAAACCCAAAGAACAAATACTCACCACCTCCATGAACTAGGTACTGCCCTACACACAACACATGCATGCTTTATCTTATTTAATCTTCACAACCCTAAGAGTTGCAAATAGAAGCTGAGCATGAAGAGATGAAACTATTTGTTCCTAGATCTGTAACAGCAACATAGGTGGCGTGGCCAGAATCCAGCCTAGGTCTTCAATCAATGTAAATGGTGAATTTGATGTCTGCCATTACCAGTGGCTGAATACCTAGCCAATTTCCCCTGTAGACCACATGCAATAAAAAAATGACCATGGGGCCAGATGGGGCAGCTGGAGATAGACTGGGTTATTTGCATAAGGCATCGGTCCACTGCAAGGCAGTTTCCAGAGAAAACTCCAGCCAGTGGAAGTCCATCTTCCTGGGCTTTCCCTCAACGTAGAGCCCTCTGAGTACGCAGCTGTGCATCACCCATCTCAAATCCCACCGTTAGAAATAGCCTTCTGCCACCAGTACAAGCAACTCCCTGACCTACAACCCACTATTAACCTTAGAGAATAAAAGGTTAAGATGCATTCTCCTCCCTAAACAGGCATTGTGTTGAAGAGACTGAAGCTTCAATGCCTGTTTAAGACGCTGAATATTTACTCTTCAACAGAACTAGTAAATCCTTCAGTTCCAGGATCACATAAAGAGGTTCCACTGCCTCTGCAAGCCACACCATTTCCCCACAGGTACATCCAACACATGAAATCACGTTACAGAACATTACTTCTTCTCATAGTAAATACTGTAGTGTACTATGTTATCAATTATTTTTTACACAATGTATATTTTTAAGAACCAGATGAGTCCCCTTTAACTACATTTTCACAGACAGTCTTCCAATATCACAAAGTAGGTACACTCCCCAATTTACAAGCGAGAAGACCAAATTTCAGGGCATTCTATCCACTACTGAATAACTGAGAAGAGGCAGTGTTTGAATTTAAACCCAAGTTCCACAGTCTTTCTGATATCCTATCCATTTTCCTTTTAATTCTCATGAGGAATATACATTTCTAATTAAGTCCTATAAGTGTATACAACAATAACAGAATTTAAATGCAGTGTCACTCTGGAGCATACCCATGCACTCAAAGATACCCATACTCCCACTGACAGACAAAGCCCTTATATTCTCTTAATCTCCAGCATGCCTAAGTGACTGGTTCTCAGTTTTCCTTCACTCAAGCTATTGTGTCCAATACTGCCACTCTGGTTAAAGCACCAAGTCACTTTATTTTGCTTTGAAATGGTGATCCATTAAGACAAAATCTACAGAGCCACTCAGACTAGCTGGCAGCTTCTACTCTGATACTTGCCAAACTGTGTTCCTAGACAAGATTCTAGATGGTTCTGTTTCTCTCCCCCACTCTTAACTCTGTGTTGCTCCTCTGCTCTCTAAACTAAGCTTGCTTGTCTTTTAAAAGGATCTGTAACAATGAAGGGAACTTGCCCAATGGCTCACTTGGTAAAGAACCCACCTGCCAATGCAGAGAACGTGGGTTCAATCCCTGGGTCGCGAAGATCCCTGGAGAAAGAAATGGCAAGCCACTCCAGTATTCTTGCCTGGGAAATCCCATGGACAGAGGAGCCTGGCGGGCTACAGTCCATGCAGGTCACAAAAGAGTCAGTCTTAGTGACTAAACAACAGCAACAGCAATGAGTACCAGAAGGAAAGAAAGGGGAGAGGGGGAGAGAGAGACAGAGAAAAGTAGAAAGAGAGGGAAAGGATGGAAGGAAGGAAGGTCGGAACGGAGAGAGGAAGGAAGAAAGGGAAAAAATGGAATGGAAGGGAAGGAAAGGAAAGAGGAAAAATAAAAGGCAAAAATAAATGAAGAAAGGAAAAAAGGAAGAGAGGAAGAAAAGAATCACCATCACAGCTTCAGGACAGCAACAACAGCTTTGTAACCAGAAAACCTCAAACATAAGATGTGACATTTATGTAGACATCAGCAAGTCACAAATGTGATTCCTAGGTCACTAAGTGGGCATGAAAGGCCACCTCGTAATGGACAGCATCTTCCCTGCACTGAAAAACCATCTGGGTACCTCCAACCGCACACCTGCCAAAAACAACCCGCACAATCCAATTTCGAGGTAACAAAAGCAAAAGCAGGAATAAGAAGCAGGAGTGGTCCACAAGAAGTTCATTTTGAAGGCTAGCAGTGAGGAGAAAGTTCTCTTTAAAAACAACAAAACCTGCCCCAAATACTCTCATAAATGAATCATGGAAAGCAGTGTTTTGTACAATGATCGAACATTAATATAAACTTTGAAAACTACTTTTCAATAATATGTACCTGCCACTGCTTGCAATCAACTGCTTGTAACAATCATTGCTTGCAACCTGCCCTATAGTAGATAGCATTTAAGCAAAACCATGTTCAAATTTACAAGTATCTAAAAACATCTGCTTACAAAAAGGGTGTGAAGTTAAATTAAAAACTAGGGAGAAAGGTCAGATCTGCTCTTCTTCCACTGCAAAAGCTTCCTACCAGAGGAAGTATCTCTGGCCTCGGCCACTTGCCTTATTAGCAATTTATCCTATCATACTGGTTTGCTTTCAGTGGAGCGTGAAGTGAAAGAGGGTAAAGTAGGAGGCCTCTACTTTAGTCCTAAGGATCCTCTGAAAATGTACAGTGTGCTTTTCCCAAAGACACTTTGCTCTCCTTTTCTGGACATGCCAACAAATGGACTGAAGCAAGGTGTTTGGTTGAAGGGCCTTCCAAAACCGTCCAGGATACTTGAGTGCTCTCTGGCCTTCAACCTTCCTTCCATCACCCCTCATGGAAGTGATGTTTACTCCTAAATAGAAAACTGTCAAGTCTAGAAAATGAAACCAGGTATTTCTAGTAAATGACTTTTCCTTTTAGTCAGTGAACTATCTTTATATTTGCATTTTGCCACCATCATCACCATCATCTATCTCCAGAAATCTTCTTATTGTAAAACTGAAACTGTACTCACGAAACAATAACTTCCCTCTAGCCCCTGGCAACCACCATTCTGCCTTCTGTCATTATGCATTTGGCTATTTAGGTGCCTCATATAAGTGCTATCTTACAGTGTCTGTCTTTCTGTGACTGACCTATTTCACTTAGTATAATGTCTTCCAGGTTCATCCATGTTGTAATGCATTAAAATATACCACATTTTGTTTATCCATTCACCTGTCAGACACCTGAGTTGCTCCTAGCTTTTAGCTATTGTGAATAATATTGCTATGTTCATGGGTATGCAAACATTTCTTTTGAGACTCACATTTCAATTCTTTCAGGCATATACCAGAAGTGGAATTGCTGGATCGCATAGTAATTCTATTTTTAATTTGCTGAGGAACCTCCATATTGCTTTCCACAGTGGCTGTACCATTTTACACTCACACCAACAAGGCACAGGGTTCAATTACTCCACATGATGACCAACACGTTCTTTCTTTCCTGTTTTGTTTTGTTTTTTAATAGTAGCCATCCTAATGGGTGTAGGATGTTATCTCATTGTGGTATTGATTTGCATTTCCCTGATGACTCAGCTAATAATTCGCTTTTATCCAAAATTCAGAGAAACCATATAAAGGTGTTTAGGCTCAATCTCTGAGTTTTCCTTGATAAAAACCCATTCATTCTTAACCCCTGAAACTTTTTCCAAGCCCTTTCTCTCTGTCTCATCCTCCATACTAAACTCAGGATATTATCTACTTCATTATTTTGCCTGCATCCCTTCCAATATCTAGAATTTGAGAAACTTCCTTCCTTATGATGATGACTTAGGTTGTAGGGGAGAGTCAGTAAGCAGAAAGAAATGAGTATAAACACATGAGTAGAGAAACAGATCAATACAAGACCATTCTGATTTTTAAAAATATCCAAAGGCCACCATTTCCTACCCAAAACGTTAGGAAGTTCATCCCAGTAGAAAAATATACATGAATTCACAGCAAATGAAATACAAGTGAGCCTTCCTCAGTGATCAATGCAAAGAAATAGAGGAAAACAATAGAATGGGAAAGACTAGAGATCTCTTCAAGAAAATTAGAGATACCAAGAGACATTTCATGCAAAGATGGGCACAATAAAGGACAGAAATGGTATGAACAGAAGAAGAAGATATTAAGAAGAGGTGGCAAGAATACACAGAGGAACTATACCAAAAAGACCTTCATGACTCAGATAACCACGATGGTGTGATCACTCACCTAGGGCCAGACATCCTGGAATGTGAAGTCAAGTGGGCCTTAGGAAGCATCACTACGAACAAACAAAGCTAGCAGAGGTGATGGAATTCCAGTTGAGCTATTTCAAATCCTGAAAGATGATGCTGTGAAAGTGCTGCATTCAATATGTCAGCAAATTTGGAAAACTCAGCAGTGGCACAGGACTGGAAAAGGTCAGTTTTCAACTTAAACCCAAAGAAAGGCAATGCCAAAGAATGTTCACATTACTGCACAATTGCTCACACGCTAGCAAAGTAATGCTCAAAACTCTCCAAGCTAGGCTTCAACAGTACATGAACAGAGAACTTCCAGATGTTCAAGCTGGATTTAGAAAAGGCAGAGGAACCAGAGATCAAATTGCCAACATCCGTTGGATCATGGAAAAAGCAAGAGAGTTCCAGAAAAACATCTACTTCTGCTTTATTGACTATGCCAAAGCCTCTGATTGTGTGGATCACAACAAATTGTGGAAAATTCTGAAAGAGATGGAAATACCAGACCACTGACCACCTTACCTGCCTCCTAAGAAATGTGTATGCAGGTCAAGAAGCAACAGTTAGAACTGGACATGGAACAACAGACTGGTTCCAAATCAGGAAAGGAGTACGTCAAGGCTGTATATTGTCACCCTGCTTATGTAACTTATATGTAGAGTACATCATGCAAAATGTTGGGCTGGATGAAGCACAAGCCAGAATCAAAATTGCCAGGAGAAATATGAATAACTTAAGACATGCAGAGGACACCACCCTTATGGCAGAAAGCGAAGAACTAAAGAGCCTCTTGATGAAAGTGAAAGAGGAGAGTGAAAAGGTTGGCTTAAAACTCAACATTCAGAAAACTAAGATCATGGCATCGGGTCCCATTACTTCATGGTAAACAGATGGAGAAACAATGGAAACAGTGGCTGACTTTATTTTTTTGGGACTCCAAAATCACTGCAGATAGTGACTGCAGCCATGAAATTAAAAGACACTTACTCCTTGGAAGGAAACTTATGACCAACCTAGACAGCATACTAAAAAGCAGAAACATTACTTTGCTAACAAAGGTCCGTCTAGTCAAAGCTATGGTTTTTCCAGTAGTCATGTATGGATGTGAGTTGGACTGTAAAGAAAGCTAAGTGCTGAAGAGTTGATGCATGGTGTTGGAGAAGACTCTTGAGAGTCTCTTGGACTGCAAGGAGATCCAACCAGTCAATCCTAAAGGAAATCAGTCCCGAATATTCATTGGAAGGACTGATGCTGAAGCTGAAACTCCAATATTTTTGCCACCTGATGTGAAGAACTGACTCATTGGAAAAGATACTGATGCTGGGAAAGATTGAAGGTGGGAGGAGAAGGGGACGACAGAGGATGAGATGGTTGGATGGCATCACTGACTCCTTGGACATGAGTTTGAATAAGCCCCGGCAGTTGGTGATGGACAGGGAAGCCTGGCGTGCTTCAGTCCATGGGGTTGCAAAGAGTAGGACACAACTGAATGACTGAACTGAACTGAACAAATATTTGGGGAAAGTTCATCATGAATAACATAAAACACACTCACATACAAGAATAACATCTCTTCAATTTTCAAAGAAAAAAAAATTTCTTCAAATAATAATAATATGCCTGCTGATAAGAAAATACAAATGAATATAATCTTTCCTGACACCAATTTGGTGATTTGTATCTATCAAGAACACTAAAACATTTATCTTTGGTCTTAGAAATGCCACTGCTAGGAAACACTTCTTAGGAAGTCATCAGTAATTGTAAGGTTTATACATGTCAACAGGAAACAGCCTAAATATCCAACAATAATATAGGGACTGGTTAAATGAATTATAGTATATCTATAGCATAGAATAATGTAGTCATTGAAAATACATTTGAATAAGTTTAATAGCATGGAAAATGTTGAGACTATATCATTAAATGGCAAAAGAAATTTCTCTCTCCTAGTTCGAGAGCCTGGAAGTCTAAGATCAGGATGCCAGCACATCTGGTGTCTGGTGAAGTCATCCTTCCTGCTTCAGAGACAGCCATCTTTTTACTGTGTCCTCATGATGGAAGGGGTGGGGGAGCTCTCTGCAGCCTGTTTGTTGATAAAGGCACTAATCCCATACACGCATGAAGATTCCACCCTCACGACCTAGTTACCTCCCAAAGTTGCCACCTCCTACCATCATCACCTTGACACTTGCAACTTATGACTAAAGATGGCCACCTATGTATTTTGAGGGTACGTAAAGATTCATTCCATTGCACACTCCACTCTTCTAAAATAAATCTGAAGATATCAGTGTTTTCATTATTAAGGTACATTATGGGAATATCCTTCAGTTATGAAACTCACCTGGCATCCCACTTTTTCCTTACATTCACTCATACCTACCCTTTCCCCTCTAACCATCAAGAATACAGCCCCATTCATTTTTCTCTCTCTCCTCTCCTCTCTTCTCCTCTGTGGTCTCACCCAAGGCTATTGACAAGACCAAGATATTAAGCAAACCCATAAGAAAAACTAACCTACTGGCCAGACATTCCCTCTGATACAGCTGAGACCTCTTGTTCTTTGAGGGTTTGGGAGCAATAGGTCATATTTGACACCTCTGATGTCAGCCTCTGAAGAATGACAGTTCTCATGTAGCTTAGCATGTGGAAAACCAACCTGACATGAGTGAGTTGCTCATTTCTTACCCAGCCATCACAAGAGGTGTCAGGCCTACTCTTTGTTATTCAGCTGCTAGGTCGTGTCTGACTCTGCAACCCCATGGACTACAGCACACCAGGCTTCCCTGTCCTTCACTATCTCCCAGAGTTTGCTCAAACTCATGTCCACTGAGTCAGTGATACCATCCAACCATCTCAACCTTTGGCTCTGGGATCTAGCTAAAAAATTTCTAAGGAAAGAGAGCAATTGCTTTCTCTGGAGAATATGCTTTGTTGGTTATTCTGAAATAGTATAGCTTTTTGAAGCACAAATGATAACAGCCCAAATGATTCCTTTAACTCAACCCATAATTAAAAATATAAGAAACAAAACCATTAGCTAGGATATTTGTATGTATGAAAAAAAAACTCTTTATTCTTAGATGACTTATTACTACCTGCAAAAAAAAAAAAACGTTTAGCCTGCCTTAAAGTTTCAAGAGATAACAGTTAGTAAACTTCAAATATTATAGCATTCCTATAGGAGGAATAACTGAGAAAGTGCAAGCAACCTTGGATTACAAAGGCCACCAACTTCACTGCACAAAAGAGAAAATAAGGGAGACAGAAATTAGGTGGCTACCCCAGTGAGAGGTAAGTTTGACTAGAATGCAAATGTTCTGATTCTCAATAAGTACTTTCTGTGTCTCTCTCCTAAACCCACAAGGAAGAAAATGCATTAGCATTACCTTTTATAACAGTAACACAAGAATCTCTTTATTCCTGCACAGAAATTCAGCAAAATTTTAATCCCACATTTATGAATACCATAGCAGCACATATTTTTTAAAAATGAGTTTAGAAGAAGCATTTATTATAATTCCAGAGAATGGCTTATTGAGCCTAAACAAGTATTAAATCAAGAAAATTCATCAAATAAATGATGCTATAGTATTAAATAATATTTTGTTCCTTGTCAACACGCCAACAACATAATATGACAGTATACACTACAATTCATTCTACAAGAAACTTCTA
This sequence comes from Oryx dammah, assembly GCF_014754425.2. NCBI lineage: Eukaryota > Metazoa > Chordata > Mammalia > Artiodactyla > Bovidae > Oryx > Oryx dammah. The sequence goes on along the minus strand of NW_024070211.1, from coordinate 108,207,974 downwards.
GGTTTTCTCAGTAAACAACAGATATTTTACTCAGTTAAGCAGGTAATTTCTACGACTATGCTAGAAACCACCAAGCTTTGGGCCATTCACAGACTCAGCCACAAGTCACTGAATTTAGACTGCTCCATTTTGAACCAACCATGCCAGGTATTCACACTGTTATCCATGTGGTACTATAACATGGCATTGTTCTGGCCACTCATGCCTTCACTGCCAACAACCCGACAGCGGGGGTGAAATTAAAAAGATAGGACTGCTCAGTTGGGCAAAGGCCAATTCAATTCATTCTTTAGTGTTTCTCTTTATAGAGAGAAGTAAGTAAGACTGAGGAGAATGAATCCAAATTCACAATTTTAGTCTCAACAAGGGTATTGAAGACTCCCATTTAATAGAAATCAAGGTCTTGGATAATTGGTTATTTCATAGGTATGTTCTCAACTTTGAAATAAATGATAATGGTCTAAAAGGAACAGAATCCTAGGGGAATTATTTTCTATTACAAATCATTTTATAAAAAGATTTCCAACCAGCTTCTTTAAATCATGTTAAATATTACAGAAAACTCCAAAAGAAAAGGAAACATCCCCAGTGCATTGGAAGGGTACCAAAAGTGAGCTAGGTCAATGCCAACAGTATTGGCTAGTTCAGTTATACTGATTCAGGTCTTTGATGGGTGCTGAAAAGCAGGCCACAGGTTGGATGCCAAAATGTGTCACTTAGGTTTGAAAGAGGAGAAACATACAGTACTTGAAATTCTGGATACAACTATACCCTTGAATTATCAGAAAAGTGAGAGAGTCCCAAATGGTTAAAGACAGAGTTGTCACTACTATACGAAAAAGCAAAGTAGACACCATTCCAAAAGTCAGTAGCATCTTGTGGTATATGGGTCATCCTGGATTATTATATTGAGTATTAATCACAAACTTTCACTTTTCATATAGGCTATTAAATCACTTCTATTTGGATCAAGGGCCTGCAAGAAACTCACCAAGTCTCTACATATCAATATGAGGACATCTGCTGTGACTAACAGTTAAAGGCAGCTGACCCCCTTGTGTAAACTGTAAGTAATCGGATTGTGCAAAGGAAGAAAAAGATGTTCAGGAAGAGGAAAAATGAAATTCCAGTTTCAACTATGAAATTAACTTTTATTAAAAAAAAAAAAAAGGCAGAAAAAGGCAAAGTACAAAGCTCTCTTCATTCTCTAACAAATGTATTTCTTCCCACCAAAGGAACAGCCTGGAATCAGCTTTCCACACAGGTCAATAGCTGACATGCTTGTTTTTCAAAACATAACGCTATACATCTCTTTCAAATGCATTTGCCAGCTAAAAGTGAGTGTGGCCAGGATTTATCAGCCAGGATTGATCAGATGTCATTCGGCAACTGTATGGAGTCCCTACTATGTGTGGTCACAGAGCAACTGGCTGCTCCCCACAGGCTCTTTTTGGAGAGACTGCAAGTTCAGATATGAGTTCCCATTTTCTATAAGTAAACATCTGCTCTACAAGCAACTCTAACCCTGCAAACACACCCACTTTCTCACTGTAAGTCTCAGAGCAGGATAGGATCAAAGAGGGCATCTGTGCTCGAGTCCAATCATTTGAAACAGCCCTTTAAGTCTGTTCCTTTGTGCATGTTAATCTCTGCAGGTGAAATAGCTGATTTAGTTCTCAAGCAACAATAATGCCCATTGAAAAATACACCTTCCTTAAACAAAAGATACTTATTGTTCCCATGAAGTACAGTCTGTTGCCATTTCCAGCAACAAATGACACAAAAGACAAATTCTGCCATTTGTGCCACTCAAGAGTGGCTTAGGACAAATAGAAATACCAAAAAAAAAAAAAAACAGAGCAAAAGCTTAAGAAACAAGACCAAGATGAGTTGGGGGCAGGAAAGGAGAGGTGAAGTCTAAGAGAGAAGTGGAGTCTATACTCAGTAATCTGAGTTCAGCCTCTACTGATGAATGGAGGGCGGGGGAAGAGAGAGAAAGGGTAGTAGGTAAGGTTTTCAGTTGAGAAAAAGAATCGTGTTTTGCTGTTCCGGTTTTGTTTCAATAGCACCCCGGAGAATGCATGGCAGGCAAAATCTAATTTGGTAACTAAGATTGATTCAATAAGTAACACAAGTTTCTTTATGACACAAAGGAGTTATTCAACCAAATCCAGTTATTATACAAACAATAATATGGCAATTCTTTAAAACTATTTGTGTTCTGGTATCAAAGTTTACGGTTATTCATAGGAAACATCTATCAATTTAATAACACCCTTTTGCAGGCTGTGCACCCGTCCCGTCCTCTTTTAAAGAAATCGCTAATGGCCCGGAGTCCTGGAAACCTACAAACTATTGTCACCTATTTCCCAGCACTGTGGTCTGATACTCAGTGTCACTGATGGAAACCAAACAGCTGCCAGAAGCCAGAGTCCCTGGAGAAATTTCCGAAGCCCAGTCCTGGCAATCCGTGGGCCAGGGTGAAAGGATTTGGAAGTGTGCGCGGTTCCTCCGCCCTCCCGGCCGCGCGTCCGTAACATTTCGGCTGTCAGGTGAGTGGCAACAAGGCTCGGCGGGGAAGCCTCTCCCGGCAGCGCGCCGTGATCACCCGGCAAAGAGGGACAATCCCGGCGGAGTGCAGCGTGTCCCGCGGCCGGCCGATGCTCACCTTTGTTCGCCCGCCCTCTCCGCGAGGAGGAGAGCTCGGGTCCAGGAGTGCGGGAGGCTACCCCAATGCTCCCGGGGCCCTCTCCGGCGCCCCGGAGGAAATTCGGAGGCCAGCCAGACCCTCTCCGGCTCCCAGAACCTCAACAGTGCTGAGGGGTCAGCAACGTCTTCCAGAACACAAAGGTTGGGAGGCGTGAGCGCTAGCGCTGGGGGCGCGGGTGCGTGCGCCACAGAGCACGCGAGTGTGCGTGTGCGCGCAAGGATGTGCGGGTGTGTGTGCGGGTGTGTGTGTGTGCGCGCGCGAGGGTGTGCGTTGGGGGGAGGAGCGCTCCAGCTCTCCTTACCTCTCGAAGATGAGCCGTACCATTAACATACAGAAGGCCAAGGGGAAGGCGAGATAGAGGTCCTCAGCCTGCGGGAAGGTGGCTTCCTCCGTGTTCTTCAGATCCGCCCAGGTGACATTGTGCGGGAGCCAAAACCTCTCGTTCCAGAACCAGGCTAAGATTCCTGCCATCTTGCTTTGTCCACTCTCGTCCTGGGCTCCCGCGGCCCGCCGAGCTCTCCACCGCGCAGGGCGCCCGGGGATGCGCGCGCTGCTGGTCCGAGCCTGTGCCGCCGCCGCCGCCGCCGCCTCCTCCGCGGCCGCTGCTCTCGAAGGCTCGCGGCGAGCCCCGGTTCTCTCCTCCCTCTGGCCGCTTTGGGGAAAGGAGCCGCCTCGCCTGTCACATGGCAGCCCGGGCCGCTGGCCCTGATTGGCTCGTCCTCGCGTCAAGCAGCGAGGCACACGCGGCCGGCTAGCCCACGCCCGGAGGGCAGGGCGCAGCCGCTGCGCCCTGGGCGCAGGGGCACCGCTCCCGGGAGAGCCTACTGGCCCTGCGGTCACCGAGCTCTGGAGCGGCGCTTAGGGTAGCGACGGTGGGTCCGGTTTCCCGAATTCGCTCCGGTCCCCCGGGCTTGCTCGCACATGCTCAGAACACCGGCTCCGGCCCGACTGGAGTTTCAGGGATCTCAGTGGGCTTCCAGTGCGCCTACAGGCGATGGGTTGGGGGCAGGTAGTGGTCGGGGTAGATATTCGGAACCACCCTTGCGCCAAGAGAGAACAGCAAAAGGAGAAGTACGGGCCGCAGAGCGCAAAGGAGGAAGAAGTAGAGGGGAAAGTCACCCACTCCAGCGCTTTGAGTAGGGCGCGGGGGGAGGGGGGGCGGTGGAACCAGGAACTAGGGCAGGATGGTTTGGCAAGAGTCGTCTGCCTCTACCTCACGCTGCTTTCCCCATCCATACCAGACCTTCAGCCTGGTTTTACTCCCCTCGTCACCACAACCAGCTCCCCCAGGGAACAAGTCCCTCTGTTTCAGTTTATGACGTTGTAAGAGAAATTAGGCACTTAATTGCTGTTTGATAATGATGAGATGATGATGATGATAACAACCGCAGCATTTTGTAAAACCACCCCACAAAAATGAATCTCTCAGAAAATGGCGCCAGACCGCATTTTTACTTGGTACATCAGTAGAGAATCTCCACTCTGCTACTCCTTGATTCTGCCTTTTGAATCGGAAACCTTTAAGGTGTTAAGACCCGTGAGACCTGACCCCAGGCGTCTTGACTTCCACGATACATTTCCTCATTGTTACGGGAGCCATGTGTGGGTCATCAGTTCAAGTGGTACATATTCCCTGGAATATTCTTGTGGAATTTTCTCACAAATATTCACTTTACCCTCCCTCCCCCTCCAGCTGCCACCCTTTTACTCCTTCCTTTTAAATCACATCTCTAAAGGCCTGTGGGAGAAGGCCATGGCACCCCACTCCAGTACTCTTGCCTGGAAAATCCCATGGACGGAGGAGCCTGGTGGGCTGCCGTCTATGGGGTTGCACAGAGTCGGACACGACTGAAGCGACTTAGCAGCAGCAGTAGCAAAGGCCTCTATCTGTTGCTTCCACTCTCTCCCCTCCATTCTCTTTTGGACTTCCACTGGAGCAGTTGCACCTCTCTGCTGCACTGAACTGCTCAAGGTCACCAATGGTCTCCATGCTGCTAAACCCAAAGTCATTTCTCAACACCTGTATGGGTAACCTTTGGCCAAGTTCATTAGTTGCTGCCTTTGGAAACACTTTCTTGTCTTGCTTTCCAGAAACCACATTCTTTCTGGTTTTCCTCCTACCACCTGGCCACTTTTGCTGAATCTCCTTTCTGTTTTACTCCTCACCTTTCAGCTCCTTAAAGTTGGTCTGGCCTAGGAGGCAGTCTTTTTCCCTCTTCACTTTTCTGTGTTCATTCACTTGGTGATCTTATCCAGTCCCCTAGATTTCAGTGCCATCTATGTGGCTTTCAGTGATACAGTGGTGGCTGCAAAATATATATTTCTAGCATGAACTTTTCCTTGAACTTCAGACTCCTAAAGCTACTATCAAGTCAGCTACTCCACTTGGATGTCTAAGAGCCATTTCCTGTCCAGACTACTAACCTTCCCCCTAAGGTTTTCCCCTCCTGTTTTCTTGGCTCAGGCCAAAACCCTGGAGTCATCTTTTATCCTTTTCTCTGTCTTATCTCCTTTATAGCTAGTTACATATCCTGTCAGCTCTTTTTTTTTTTTTTCTAATTGATCTATTTATTTGGCTGTGTGGGGCCTTAGTCGCATCACGCAGGATCTACGATCTTTACAACAGCATGTAGCATCTTTAGCTGTGGCATGAGATCTCATAGTTGTGGTATGTAGGATCTGGTTCTCTGACTGGGGGTTGAAATCCAGGGCCCCCTGCATTGGGAGCATGGAGTCTTAGCAGCTGGACCACCAGGGAAGTCCCAGGTCCATCTTTAAACTGTCTAAAGAATCACACTATCTCTCACCACCTCTTCTTGGTTCAAAGAACCAACTACCATCTTGGTTCAGACAACCAACATTTCTCTTCTGAGTTACCGTAGTAGCCTCTTAAGCCTCAGTTTCAACACTTATACTTCTACAGTCTATTCTCAGCCCATGTGATCCAGTTGAACCGGTAGTATAATCGAATCTGTGCTTAAAGCCATACTGCTTCCCCACTTCTCCCCAATTAGAAGCCAAAGGCATTTCAGTGACCAAAGATATGCAACTGCTTGTTACCTCTCTGACCTTGCTTGCCCTCCCGCATCCCCCTGTCACTTGCTTGATGTTCACACTGGCCTCCCTGCCCTGCCTGCAGAACATTTAGCATGACTTCGAGCCTTAGTAATTGCTTTTCTCTGTCCCTGGAGCTTTTTCTGCCAACTATCCATGCCCACTCTTTCTGTAACACCACTCATGTAGTGAAGAGTTCCCTGGCCACCCTAGTTTAAATCTGTAATTCTCACTCCCCACCCCTTCTCTTCTTAGTCAACTTTCTTAGTTTGTTTTCCTCTGAAGCATTTATCACCATCCAACACAATATATGTTTTACTGGTTTTTATTGGTCTCCCGACACAGACACTAAATTGTAAACTTTTGAAAGAAAGACTTCTGTTTATTGCTGTTTTATCCCTAGAGCTTAAAATAATGCCCAGCACACAGCAGGTACTCAATAAACTATTGAATTAATGAATCAACACCAACCTCACAAAAATCTTCTCTAAAAGAGGGGAAAAGGTGAATAAAAAATAGTGTTAAATTTTACATACTATTAGTGTGGGCATTAAAAGGGTGTGATCGATTCTGTGATTGGGTGGGAGTGGTATTCTTGACGTGAGTATTCATCCGGGAGTAGGTAGCCATGCAATGAGCTGCTCGTTGTTACTGGTGACCTTTCGGAAAGATGCCGTTGCATCAGATGCATTCTTGTGGGCCACAGAGACGAGGTCTGTTAAGGTCTTTTGCCAGCTTTGTTGGCATGGTGGATCCTGACCTTCTAGGCCAAAGAAGACCCCCTCTGTGGCTGTCGCTGGCCCCTATGCCACTCTCACGCATGACTTGACAGGACTTTGCCTTCTCTGCTGCCCCGAAAGACCCGCTGTGTACCCACACATACACAAGTGGAAACGTTGGTGACTTAACACCCTGGGGCCTGAAATTTGACCCTGGGCGAAGGAAGCCAGGGGATAAATTTTCATTCTTTTCCCTCCCCTGCTCCCGGAACATACACAGTAACTTCAAACAAGCGCTCTGAAAATGCCCTGTGATACAGAGCATTCAGCTTATTTCAAAATTGTGGCCAGTTCAGGAATTGCCTTACATTTCCTCTCTTTCTCCCTCTTACTCGCCTTTTCTTTCATTCCTGTGATAGGTGAAAGTGAACAGTTGTGTCTGACTCTCTGCAACCCCACGGACTGTAGCCTTCCAGGCTCCTCTGGCCATGGGATTTTCCAGGCAAGAACACTGGAGTGGATTGCCATTTCCTTCTCCATGGGATCTTCTTGACCCAAGGATCGAACCTGCAGTCTTCCACAGAGTCTGCAGGCAGACTCTTGACCATCTGAGCCACTGGAGAATCCCAAATCTTTCATCCCTGCTTCCCTGAAATTACACCTCCTTGGAAACACTCTTTTTTCTAGAGAAGCCAAACTAAGATCGTGTTGCTCTCCTATTCATCAACTCTGAGAAGGTGGTGAGATTTCAGGAACACTTTGAAAGATAGCTTTTGTTGGACACTGGAAAAAGAACTCACTACTTATCTGTGTATCTTGCACAAGCTGCTTAGTTTCTAAGAGCATGTTAACACCCTCCTGCATAAGTTATTACCAATAGTACCTGTCTTGCCTATGTCACCAGATGATCCTGAGGTTCACATGAAATAATCCATAGGAAAAAACTCATAAACTCTTAATACCTTCTCTACACATGCAGAGGTTAATGAACCTCTGCTCCTTTACCTGTCCAGCATATTCCCTACAGGCAATGGCTCCTTCCTATCACCCTTCATCCAAAAGATTACCCCAGAAATAGTACAATAGAGCAAAATATCATTCCATGTCTTACCATATTTTATTGGTCCAGGAATGGACCTTTGTACCAAGATAGCAATTAAAATCCTTCTTCAGGTGCTGGGGCATGGGTCAAACCATTCTTTCTCTGTACACTTGGACTCTAGAGTTTCAAGCTCAGAAGCTATTAACTCCATGCTTCATCATAAGGATAGAAAATGGAGAAGCTCAGTTCAGGCCCTGGGAAAGGTTGGTCCCAGGAAAGACACAGCCCAGCATACCTCCCAAGTAGGTCACTTTTTATTTACCTGTGCAGAAAAGAATCCTAATTTGTTGTCCCAGGAAACCAAAGTACAATTTATTTATTGTACAAGTTTGTAACTCAGTAAGAAAACCAAGTGGCGGCTTGTAAATAGAGAGAAAAAGTGAAAAAAGTTTCTGTTGGGAGTGGGGGGTGATACTGTCTACACTGTGTATGAGGAAAGCATGCATGCTTTAGATCCTGAATATGAATATCAACAAAGTTAAGCATTATTTCTAATTTCAAGGCACATGTGCAGGTATTAATCCTCTGCATACATTTGAGTCTAGTTGTTTGTTTTTTTTTATAAACATGTATTTGGCTGTAACAGGTCTTAGTTGTGTCATGTGGGACCTTTGTTCTTGGTGCATGGACACCAGAGCGTGCAGGCTTCAGTGGTTGCTGCATGCTGGCTTAATTGCTCCACAACACATAGGATCTTAGTTCCTTGATCAGGGATTGAACCCACATCACCAGCATTGCAAGGCAGATTCTTAATCACTGGACCACCAGGAAGTCTCGATTCTACTTTTTTTGATACAAGAATTTTAGTTGAATTTCCACTATGAGTTGCACAAAACAAATTTACTGTACTTGTTCTACAAAAAGAATACAAAGTCTATTTGTATTTACATAAAAAGTCAGACAGCAACATACACTAGCACCACTCAAGATGGCTCTGGGCAGTAGGTGAGAAGTGCCTAAATATTGCAGATAATGAGGGTTTCCTGGCCAAAGGAAAAGGGAGACATTCTGTGTTGAAGAAGTCAAGGATAGCTTTGAGGAAGAGGCAGAAATGGAGTTAGACTTTGAATAATAAGTGGGCTTTAAAACAATAAACAAAATATGGTTGAGAAGCCAGATTACAAATAGCCTTTAATATGAGCCAAAAGATTGCTCTCCATATTTTAATGAGAATAGGATTTTTATCTACAATGGAATATAAATAATTCTATAGTGATGCCTGAAACATAGCACACACTCAATTGTCAAAGGTTTTAAGCTTAAAACAGAGCACAATGCTAAAAGAAAGCCTTCGATTCAAACACTCAATTCATTGATTTTAAAGGAAGCTGGTTTTCACTGGGAATAATACAGAAATATTGCCAAATTTTATTTCTGCAGTCATTTCCCATGAATATAATCTTCTTGCTGTGGTTGGCAAAGCTATCTTAAACCTACACTTGGTTTCCACTGTGCAGGGAGTAGTCTCTTGGATTTTCATTTATACAATATTTAGGGAGAGCTTTGGGCAAGAAGTAAGCAGGATTCGTCCCCATAGTATGTAAATCACCATAGCAGGGCGAAAAATTCACATCTCCTGTCATCTTAAGTGTTTAACTCACAGCATTGGAATTAGGCCAAGCTAAGGTGTTTAGCCTGGACAGGAATTGAATATACACAATTTGGCGCAAGTTCTCCTGCAGGACTGCTTCCTTCCATGCTTACAGTCTTTCTTACAATTATGTCAAGGTGTTGAAGGGCTGAAGCTCTTTTCTCCTTCCTCCTCTACCTTGACAGTTCCTGTCTCTGGGAAACCTTTTCTGATACTGACAACCATCAATTACTCTTGTATGCCTAGCTCAACCAAATCACTGGCTGGATTGTCTGTCTTCCCTCTAATAATCAAAATCTATTTAAATGTTAATTTCCTCTCTTGCAATTTTCATTAACTTACTAATGTTATGTCAGCCTCCCACTAAAATTTTAAGCATGCACTATGTGTGGCAACACTAACAGAGAAAAGTTAGAAACAACCAAGTTATCTGACTGTGGGTTGTACAGTTAGGAGTTACATTCACATTCACATTCTATGACTTCATAGATATGTTCAGCTAGGTAAAATCAACCATGATAGCATTTTCTATGAGTACAGATAGATGAGCACTGTTTAGGGGGCAGGGCGGCTGATGTATTTGCCACAAAGCTTGAGTTCTGCTTTCCACTATGCAAAGATGTTTATAACCAAAGAGAAGCAGAGAACTCAACCAATCATCTAGTTAATTTGTAGGAGGAATAAGTAACCTAAAATAGTGTTCAAAATTATTGACTTTATATAGAAACAGAATTTCAGGGCTGGAAGTGACTTTATATGTTAATATAAAGTACAATATGCTCTCTGTGCCCATCCTAGCTATGATTAAAAATCCCTGTTGACATGGAGCTCACTACTTAATGTACTGACCCATTCTATTTGGCACATCTATGACTATTAGAAAATACCTTAATGGAAAAATTACCTTGAGGATTCCAGTAGAATCTCCTTAGCTTTCACATTTGTAAAACTGGGGGTAGTATTTTAACGTTGGCTAAATGGATGTAGCCAATGATTAGACTCATGTTTCACAGCATTACCGTGGAAAAGATGGAGCACTGGATATTTGAATAATCTGTCTAAGAGAGACATGGTAATACCTCTGAGTGAAATTCCGTGTCACCTTGGCATTCTTTGCCTTTATGTACAACAACAATAAAAAAGTTTAACTTGCCTATGGAATGATCAACCACTTGCCCAGTGATCTACATAAAATGCAGGATTTCTTTCAATTTAGACATTAAAAGAATGACAAGATTACCCCTGAAAAAATTTGTAATGGGTATACATATACATGGGAATCCCATATACCTGGGAATCATTTGCCAGCTGTGGAGATGCAGGAAAAAGGGAGAACACTTGAAATGTAAATACTACAATCCTCATGCATTCTACAGAACATGAATGACCTTACAGCATATAGTTTCCTGAATGCAATGTGAAGACAAGAAGAGAACAGAAAGGCCGTGTTAGATGTAGAAGCTGGGTGGTTAGCTATGTACACTGATGAGCTAGGCTATCCTCATAAAACAGAGTTTTTTGAGGTAATTCCCTTCATCCCACAGCAGAGTTAGGAGTTACCATGAACCTATTCTTATAGTAATAGGCCTACTGAGTTGCTTTGAGAGGAATTACAACTCTATCAAGTCCAAGATGGATGGCAAGAATATGCCATGTTGTAAAAAGTAGGGATTGCCAACTCCAGTGTCTTTAGAGGCCAGATGGCTAAATAATAATAATAATAATAAATGGAATAGGCCTGATGAAAGATAAAAAGGAATGGACTGGAAATTAGACAACCATGCAGATTCTCCCTTTTCTTTGTGTCTTCTTTTCTGTTGTTTTGTTTTACGTTTTTATGAAAAACAATGGATGTCAAGCACATATGTTGGCTACATTTACAATCTTTGATTACTTCCTTGTTTTCATACATAAAGGACTGTAGTCATTTAAAAGGCCATATTTTTTTGGGTGGGGTTGTTTTTATAAAGTTTAAAAAATTTTTATTATCTATTTATTATTGACTGTGCTGAGCCTTCATTGCTGCGAGGACTTTCTCTGGTTGCAGCAAGCAGGAGCTACTCCCTATTGTGGTGTGCTGACTTCTCATTGTGGTGGCTTCTCTTGTTGCAGAGCAGAGGCTCTGGGGCACAGGCTTTTGTAGTTGTGGCACATGGGCCTAGTTGCCCCACAACGTGTGGAATCTTCCCGGACTGGGGATTGAACCCATGCTGCCTGCATTGGCAGGTGAATTCTTAACCACTGGACCACCAGGGAAGTCCTAGAAGGCCATATTTCTAAAGGAATACTTTTTTCTAAAGGGAATTTATGCAGAAAGTAACAACCAAGGTGATAAAGGATATGGGAATCTTAAGGAGATATTTAGTATACATGTCAAGTGCACTAACTTTGGAGTTAAAAAAAATGTAAGTTTAAAGTTCTAGCTTTGTCAATAATAGCCTATTTCTCCTTAAAAAAATTAATTAATTACTTAACCTTTTGAAACCTATTTCTTCACATGTATAAAAAGAAAAACACTATTTACCACATGGGATTAAGGTAAGATCTACATGTTACTGTAAAGTGTTTAACAGATGGATGTGATTATGATTATTACTGAATATTATGCTTTGTAGAAATGTGGGTAGTAATGGGCTTTCCAGGTGACACAGTGGTAAAGATTCCACCTGCCAATGCAGGAGACGTGGGTTCAATCCCTGCGGTGGGAAGATCCCTGGAGGAGGAAATGGCAACCTACTCCTGTATTTTTCCTGGAGAAATTCTATGGACAGAGGAGACTGTTGGGCTACAGTCCATGAGGTCACAAAGAGTCAGACACAATTGAGCGACTGAGAACACACACACACAATGAAAATTTCATTGTTTCAGGGAAAGAAGGTTCAGACTCTGCTGAGATAATTTACCTTCAGGGCAGTCTGAGCCTTTCACATCTTAGGATCAGCAGGTCTTTATTTCTGAGATTAGTAGAATTAGCTTTCACTCAGCAGAGAAAGTGAGGATGATGTCAGGAAGCGAGAAACGGGAGTGGAGGGAGATTTCGGAAGCTAATGCACTGGACATGTGATTCCTCCTGCTGTTTCTGCTAAACTTCCATAAACATATTAGTCCCAAACTGCTGAAAACCAGTGACGTTTGGTAGAAACTCATAAAGAGACTGTTTGGATATAAGTGACTTGTACAAACAAGTAAACAGGAGGTTGTAAGCTGAAAAGAATTTGAGAAATTGCGGAGATGGATTTTAAAATCTCAAGAGGGCAAGAAACTGGAATTTGAGTCAAGTGTTAAGGAGCGGATGTAGTTCAGGAAGCTGTATCCAGTCATCCTGCAAACCAGGGCAGAAACTAGAGGAGAAAAGATTGTTGGGAGGCCTGCTGTGTGAATTCCAAGATTAGAAGGGCTATTAGGTGGGGGAAATTTGACTTGATCTGTGAAGATCTAGAGGGCAGAACTTGGGATGGCTGGCTTAACTGCCTGTAAAGCTAATTGTATCTCTGTAGAATAAAGGGGCAACCTTGGCCAAAAATGAATTAGCAACCTCATCAAGCAGGGAACTTCCTATCATGGGAAGTTTCAGGTAGAAGTTCACCTATTAGAAATGTTGGGAAAGGTATTCCTGTCTGACACTGACCTGGAAATTGTTGCCTTTGGGTAAAGAATCCATCTTCAATGCAGGAGCCTCAGGAAACACAAGTTCGATCCCTGGGTCGGGAAGATCCCCTGGAAATGGAAATTAGCACCCCACTCCAGTATTCTCTTGCCTGGAAAATCCCATGGACAGAGGAGTCTGGTAGGCTGCAGTCCATGGGGTCGCTAAGAGTCGGACATGACTGAGCGACTTCACTTTCACTTTTCACTTTCATGCATTGGAGAAGGAGATGGCAACCCACTCCAGTACTCTTGCCTGGAAAATCCCAGTGACGAGGGAGCCTGGTGGACTGCCGTCTATGGGGTGACAGAGTCGGACACAACTGAAGTGACTTAGCAGCAGCAGCCAGTATTCTTGCCTGAAAAATTCCATGGACAAAGGAGCCTGGTGGGCTACAGTCCGTGGGTTTACAAAGAGTCAGACATGACTGAGCACAGTCCCTTTTTCTCATAAGCTGCCTCTAATATTTTGGAGCTAACAGAAACCAGTATTTTAGAGAAGAATCTGCATTGCCCTACAAATTTTTGCAGCTGGAAGAAGACACTAGGCAATGCCCTAATATTTTAGGACTTCTTTCATCTTAAATTTCTACTCTGTTAGAGAGGGGAGAGGGAAGGAGTGAAGAAGAAAAAGAAAGGAGAAAGCAGAAGGTAATTACCATGGGACAAAAGCACATTCAAAATTTAAAAAGAGAAACTCAAAAGTCCAAAGAAATAGATCACTTCTTGTTTCACCTCAAACCAAATCCTAAAATGTTCTGATAAAACCTAAAATTGCCTTATTAGAATGTGTTGCTGCAAAATGTGTGCATGCAAAATCCCAATAGAAGACAAAGTCAAAGGACTTAGGCCACATGCTTCCATTGGCAGAGTCTGTTAGTTACCAACTTCCCTCCCTAGCTCTTTGAACGTTTTTCTGTGCTGTTTTTAGAAGTAGAAAATGAAACGAGAAATTATTCTGCTATATGCTTTTTGAGAACTGATACTACCTCAAATGACTGTATTCTTCCTTTCTCTCATTAGTTGTTGGCATTGAAGTTCATTCTCACGTGTGAATCCAAGAAGGATAAAATTTCAAAGGCAACCTTCCCTTGCAATCATTTAGTTTGCCTTCAGAAGTGCATCTAAAGCAAATGTTCATGTTCAAGTCTAAAAGAATCGTTACTGGGCAATCGCTAACATGTAATAAATTAAACTCTACATGCTCATATTTGGAAAGTTCACGTAGGTTTTTTTTTTTTTAATTTAATGTTTAACTGGAGTACAACTACTTTACAATGTGTTAATTTCTACTGTACAACAATGTGAACCAGCTATAGGTTTACATGTATCACCTCCCTCTTGAGCCTCCCTGCCAGCCTCCACCCATGCTGTGGAAAGTACACATAGTTTTAAGTCTTTCCCCTCAAATTCAAAAACATGTAAATCTACATAATAAGCAAACAGATCAGGCCTCTTTCATTGTTAAATTAAATTCAGTGTAGCATAGATACCTAGATAGGAGAAGCTTATTGTAAATATTCTAAGGAATTAATTGATCTCATTTAATTGAATTTGAGACCAATAAACTGTAATCCCTTCTGCTGTCCTAATTGTATGTGATATTGTGAGCAGTCAACTCCATGTGATGGATGTGTCTAGGCTGAGATGCTTCTATTTGTCTTGCATTTTTATGATCCCTAAATTCACTTAAACTTTAAAATGCAATTAAAACCCAGCATAATCAAGATTGAGAAAAACATAAGCTTTCAGAAATCTGCACAGCTCTAGGTTCTGAGAAGATTTAGTTATTCTGATTTTGCCAGCCATATATTTTTCAGAAAGCCTTTCCAGAGCTTGCCACAGAATTATTAACAAAATTCAGAGGCCCTGGAGCTTCCTAAATGCTTATGAATGATTTGGCTTAAAGGTTTTTGCAGTCCTCATTTGCATTGTAAAACAGACTTCAGCTCGGAAGTTTAAGAAGTTTTAGAAGCTTTGACATGGCAAGATGCCATGAGAATATTTTCCCTGTGGGGAAATGAAACTCAAATGTGCTAATTAAGGGTGCTTAATATGCCTCAAAATTAATTCTTTGTTACCTGCAGTGGTTTAATTATTCCCTTATGGAAAACTCAGAAACGCCCTGCATCTCTAAGTAGCAGTGGCCTGCATGATTCTGAGTCAACATCCACTTCGGAGGTATTTCTTCTACTCATTGGCCACAGCAGGTGTCAAAGAGAAGAATATTTTCCCATGTCCCAAGAAAACAGCGAGACAAATCATTGGTGTTTTGTAAAATCAGCTTCATTGGTATCACATCATCCCTCACGTTAGAACCATCTAGAAAAAAAAATGTTTATAGCAATAAAGATGTAAAGAGGGCAAGAGCTATATTTAATATTAGGCAGTTCTAAGCCCTGACCACCAGAAGCTGTCAGCTGACTCTTTCCCCACTAGTAGCCTGCCCTTTCCAGAAAAGCAAAAATCAGATGTGCTTAGAAGATCTTGATTGTACTGAGAGAGAACTAACCATATACAAGGCTGTTTATCTTAAGATATAAACTTGAGTGTGATCTAGATAATCGTTGTTTTTCCTGGAATTTTCCTTGACTCAGTTAACTGTCCACTCAGAGGAGTTTGACCAGAATCAGACCATCAGTTGATCACTTGGCAGGACTTGCAGGGTTACTCATTTTCTTGGGCTGGACTGTTGTCAGCTCAGCCCTCATCCATCTCCTCCCCCGGAGCTGTCAGTGTGTGTGTGTGTGTGTGTGTGTGTGTGCGCGCGCACGTTAGTCAATGTCAGTCGTGTCCAACTATTTGCAACTTCATGGACTGTAGCCCACCAGGCTCCTCTGTCCATGGAATTCTCCAGGCAAGAATACTGCAGTGGGTTTCCATTCCCTTCTCCAGGGGATCTTCCTAGCCTAAGGACTGACCCTGGATCTTCTGCACTGCAGGCAGATTCTTCACCATCTGAGCCACCGGAGAAGCCCGGGAGCTATCAGTGAATCTCTGAAACTCTAGGTCTAACCCCATTTGACCTGCATTTGATAAGGTCAAGTGTGAGCCACCTCCTCAACTTAGGAAGCCTAGGCCAAATGTCCTGAACAGACCCTGGGCCCACCTGTGTCCTTCTGTCCTTCTGCTATGGGACACAATAAAAAGCTCTAAATGGAGGTACATGTCTTGAGTTCAAATGTACTTCCTCTGGTAGCCAACTCTGACCCCCCAGTCTAAAGTGGCTGCACCATCACTCTGTCATATCCCCCTGCTTAAGGTGTTCCCATCACTCATGGCCATAGAGATCTTCCTGTGGGTTCATTTATCTCTAGTCTGTTGTTGTCATCTGCCTTGAACTTACGCATCCTGGAAGAGCAGGGCCCTGACCATTCTCATCACCACTCTACCCCAATCTCTGAGCGGCCCTTGGCACCTGATGGCTGTTTAGTAAATCATCTTTGGGAAAGGGAAGTGTAGATTGCTTTGTTTTTAATTTCAAACAAACTTCTCTAACAATTAAAAAAAAAAAAAAGAGTTATTCTGGAGCCTGAGCTAAGAAAAGAGCAGGATATCCTATGGCAGCAACTGGGAATCCATGAGTTTAAACAGGATAATTGTAAGAGGACCCACAGTCTCCCACACACATCCAGACTTTTGCACCAAAGCCATCCATTCAGGCGAGTTTGACCAGAATCAGACCATCAGTTGATCCCTTGGCAGGACTTGCAGGGTTACTCATTTTCTTGGGTTGGACTATTGTCAGCTCAGCCCTCGTCCATCTCCTCCCCCTGGGGCTGTCCGTGAATCTCTGCATCTGTCCATCCAACCCCACTTTGGCCTCCATTGATAAGGTCAAGGGTGAGGCACCTCCTAAACTTAGGAAGCCCTCACCAAGTGCCCTGAGCAGGCCCTGGGCCCATGGGTCCTGATGCACCTGCTACTTCTCCTCTCCTCTCGATTTTGTTTGGGTGACAGAACTAAGGAGTTCATCCCTCTGGACGGGTGAACAGTTTATAGAGGAGCGCATGTATATATTATTATCTCCTCAATTAATCTTCACTTACCCAAATGTATTGATATGGTTTTCTGTGCTTTCACTGCCACCTGAATTTAGTGTGTAACCAATAACTCTTGACAGGTGGACTAACCTTCAAGCTGCAGGCCAGAGCTATTCAACAGCTAGGGGGAAAACCAAGTAGTTCATGTGGAGTTAGACCGTTTGTAAATTGTACTCAGTTTGAAAAAAGACATTTTCATTGAGTCAAAAAACCTTCTCTATCTCCTCACAATATTTGATTTCACCTGGTCTAACAGAGCAGGAGGCACAGACAGAGTCATTTGCTCCAGCCTCCTGAGGTTAGCCAAAGTAAAGAGACAATATGGTCATTGCAGACCAAACTCAGAAATACTAATTAACTCAACTCGTCATAGATCTCAGTGAAGAAGACCTCTTCTCCACAATATCAAAAAGGAATCACAAATCATTTCGGAAAACTTCATGTCTTCAGCTTCAAAGAGTGGAAATTTGTTTCAATTCTTGCAGGCTGAAAATATGAACAAACACCATTGAAAAGGTCCAGGGAAAAGGCCCTGATGGTGAAGTAAGCCTTCTTCCCTCTTGCCCTCTTTTCCCCAGGTCACCTTCAGATAAGGAGTACATTTACATGCATTCCTCCTCCTTGCAAAACTCTGCCTTTTCTGGGGATGATGACCAATGGTCAACATTTGGCCTCTGCTTGAGAATTGAAGCCCAAATCTCAACCTGCCTTCTCCTACACCATTTGAAAATATCTGAGTAACACAAGAGCCATCCTAAAGACACAAAGACACAAAGCCAC
This sequence comes from Oryx dammah, assembly GCF_014754425.2. NCBI lineage: Eukaryota > Metazoa > Chordata > Mammalia > Artiodactyla > Bovidae > Oryx > Oryx dammah. The sequence continues at coordinate 108,190,330 of NW_024070211.1, read as the reverse complement.
AAAAATCCAACTCAAAGAAACAAACAAAGCCTGAAGATGGAAGGTAGGGTGTCCATGGATTCCTGCCCAATGCATCTGACCTTCCCTTTGGGCTCCCCCAATCACCTGGGCTGTAAAAGAGGTGAATCCAGAAAACTCACCCATTAGAGGGAATATAGGAGCTGCCAGGTATCTGAAATGCCAGCACGACCTGCCCTGCTCTATGTGAAAGCCCCTGCCTGGCTCTCCTTGTCTACAGAACACATCCAGATTCCTCCATAGGTAAACAAGGGCCATCACAGTTGACCTTCCATCTCTCTTTCCTAATCCATCTTTTGAGGTTCTCACCCTGACAACTCAAACTTCTTCTCTCACACGTGTACTTTAACAAGCTTTTTTTTCTTCTTCTTCTTCATGTTTCCTCCTGTTTGGAATGCCTTTCCCTTTCTTCTCTGCCTATCGAAATTATATTTGTAAGCTAAGTTCCATCTCAAAAACCACCTTCTGAAATTTTCTGTAGTCACACCAGAATTAGAACGAATGCCTTCCTGCTTGGGATTAGCATTGGGCCTGAGAGTCCTTCCCGTTAGGCATGTTGTCTTTTCTCTTGAACCACTGGCTCCTTTAAGGCAGAACCGGTTCTTACTTCATCTCTATTGCCCCGCGGCCTAGTGGGGATTTTTGCACATAGCAGATAGTTGATAAAGTTTGCTCTAATTGGATTTCTTAAGAGAACAGCCACTAACAACTAACTTAGGGTGGGAGAGCGTTGATATAAATTGTTAAGAGTTCAGGAGTAAGAATGCATAATTATAATTCCCTAAGCTCTATGTCCTTGGAACTAATTCAATCTTTAAGCCTGAGTTTCTTCATCTGAAGAAAATGGTATGTATTTACATCCATAATATATAATAGTATTTACCAAAATACATAACAGTATTTACCTCACCTAGCTATTGGAAGAACTAGATGGACACGTTTAACATGATGCCCAGCACCTGGGAAGAATGCAATACGTGTTACTTTCCCCTCCTGCTCCTCCTCCTCCTCTGTCCTCCTCCTCTTGTCTTCATTATTCCCTCCTCCCCTGACTCACCACTGCTACTTTAACACCATAAGGGGAAGGCCATAAACCTCCTGTTATCTCTCCCACAGCTGGGCTCCATCTCTAGGATATGTCTTAGGAAGAATTTTCCTTCTTGCAAAGAGTACTGCAACTGTGCCCAGAACAAGGCTTAGATATCTTGTTGGAGTGGAAAAAAGCCTGGGAAAACTTTTTTCCACAGCTTTAAGCAGAAAACTTGTCTTTGGGTTAACCCTCTTTTGTTTGGGAAAACCATCTCACAAACCACAAGGTCACCAATAATTGGAAGACCCATGGTTAGCACTCAAAGTCAGAGCTGATGTTTGGTTTGTAAGTTCTTGTATTATTGAATTGAGCTTCTTCCTGTAGAGTCTGTTGAAATTGTTTTTGTTTGGAAAGGAAAATATATATATATATTTTTAACCCTTGCAGGAGTGAGTTTGGAGATCCAGGCTGAATTGTTTGTTTGTTTTATACATGTCAGTAGCAGGAAAATGGGAATGATATGGGGTGAATTTGAAGGGTGCTCTTTCATATGACCTTACTGCTCTCTGGGAAAGGCAGTGTTGCTCCTCTGCCCAGGTGATGAGAGAGAGTGTGAGTGTGACCCAGAGTTGGGACAGAGTCACTGCTCCCACCACTTTGTAAGACCAGTTCCCCTCTGGCTTCCCCAGAAGCTACTGGAGCAAGAAGTCCTGGCTCCATGGTCACTGATGTTCCCAGAAGTCCAATCATTGGCAGAGAAAACAAAGAATGCAGTAGAATGCAGTAGTGGTTACATAATGGCCTAGAGGGCCAATGGGTTGACTGGCATCTCTAGGGACTCTAGGAATAGTGAGGGAAAAGGGAAACTTCTGAGAAGTGTGAGGTCAAGGACGTGAGTTATTGAGCTCTTGTAATTTAGATGTTACAATTATTGTGACCTCACATGACCATCCCCACCTCCAGGTTTATGAAATCTGTGACACACTATTGGGGTAAATAAATATTTGGTTTTAAAATGGATTGTTTTTAATTTATTATTATTTTCAAAATTGAAAGCTGGGGTGGGAGATAGCATAGCATAGTGATTTTTTAAGAGAATGAAATCTGGAAATCAGCAGATTTCTATCTTGGCTTTTGTTTTTACTAGCTGCGTAATGACAAGCAATTTATCCACCCTCTTTAGGCCTCTGTCTTTTAATCTGTAAAATATAGATGCAAGGAAGATTGTATTTTCCAAATACAGCTGCGCCAGTATACATTTCATTTCACATGCTCTTCTCATGAGATGACATGGATATTCTTTCATCAGGAGCTAGGCTCCTGGAATCTGGAATCTGGGCTGAATTTTGAAACTGCCTCAACCAAAAGAAATATGGCAGAAGTGATGTGGCTTCCAGCTAAGTCATAACAGGCAACGGGTTTCCATGCCTGGCTCTCTCTCGACCTTTGGAAGCCCAGGCCACACGGAGAGGTCACGTGTGGGTGTCCCTACCAACATCCCCACCAGACCCTCTGCTGCCAGCTAGCATTAACAGCTCAATATGGGAGTGATTGATCCTTGAGATGACTCCAGGGCCCAGTTTTTAAGCCTTGCAGCTAAGACCCCAGACCTCACAGGACAGGGATAAACCAAACTCATCATGTTCTGTATGAATTCTTGATCCATAGAAACCATATCAAAGATGGTTTGATCAAAAATGAGCATTGTTGTTGTAAGTCCCTAAATTCTGTGGTGCTTTGTTATGCAACAATAGGTAACTAAAATAACAGGTAATGATATATAATCCATGTTGGTATTACGAGGATTAAAAGAAATAGTACAATGCTTAGCATAGCAGTGACTCAATAATGTTAGATGCTTTATTATAACACAAAAGGCCGTTACTAACCAAAATTTAAGGTGAATGAGGGCTTTCAGTAGATACCCTTTTCTGGATGCCTTAACAGATGATCAGGGACAAGAAAAGTTGAAATTGATGAGGAACCCATGTTAGAAGCAGAAGTCTGTAAAGTTTGCACTTTAATGAAATCTTATGAAAATTTGGTTTTCCCTCTCTGGAAGTCTTCTTAAAATTCCTAGAGCCAGAACCTCAGGATGGGAGAGAGAATATATGTTTTGAGGCTGCTGTCGTATCTGGGCCCTCACAGTGGCTGGCCCACCATCCCGTGGTGAGCATCTGTCTTGAAGAGAAGCTAGCTTCTGTATATAATTACAATGACCCCTGCAGTCAGTTCCTCTCCTAGTAACCTGTCATGTGTGGGTCTAATAGTTTCTTGGCATCCTTCAGAAAGGTATCAGACTGTCATAAAGTCTTTCTGTAAGCACTGTTCCAGTGAGAACTTGGAGATATGCCAAGCTTGTCCTGTATCACTAACATAATTACACCACCATCATCCTCAGAATTTGCACTACTTTCCAGAGACATCCATAATTTTGATGAAGATAGATGCAGACCACAAAATATTCTCCTAGGGTTTCCAGTGGCCAAGTATATCCACAGGAAAAGGAAAGACAATAACCAGCTTATACTTTGAATCTTTCCCATCTCCCACAACTAAAAAGGTCATAAAAGGTTATTATAAAATCAGTACAGAATAAGGACAGTGAAATTTAACTGGAAAATATATCTTTTTCCCCTCTCTGTTCCTGAAGATGTGTAAAATTTGGGAATATTTCAGATTATAACAATTATTTTATAAACAAGGACTTGAAAAGGGAGGCAAGACTTTAATGGTTGTATATTGGACTGGATGAAGCATAAGCTGTAATCAAGATTTCTGGGAGAAATATTAACCTCAGATATGCAGATGACACCACCCTTATGACAGAAATCAAAGAGAAAATAAAGAGCCTCTTGATGAAGCTGAAGGAGGAGAGTGAAAAAATTGGCTTAAAACTCAACATTCAAAAAACTAAGATCGTGACATCCAGTCCCACAGCTTCATGACAAATAGATGGGGTAACAATGGAAACAGTGACAGACTTTGTTTTCTTAGGCTCCAAAAGCACTGTGGATGGTGACTGCAGCCATGAAATTAAAAAACGCTTGCTCCTTGAAGGAAGAGCTATGACAAACCTAGACAGCATATTAAAAAACAGAGACATCACTTCGTGGACAAAGGTCCATCTAGTCAAAGCTATGGTTTTTCCAGTAATCATGTGTGGATGTAAGAGTTGGACCATAAAGAAGTCTGGGTGTCGAAGAATTGATGCTTTTGAACTGTGCTGTTGGAGAAGACTCTTGAGAGCCCCTTTGACTGCAAGGGAGATCAAACCAGTCAATCATAATGGAAATCAACCCTGAATATTCATTGGAAGGACTGATGCTGAAGCTAAAGCTCCAATACTTTGGCCACTTGATGTGAAGAGCCGACTCATTGGAAAAGACCCTGATGCTAGAAAAGACTGAAGGCAAAAGGAGAAGGGGGTGGCAGAGGATGAGATGGTTAGACAGCATCATCAACTCAATGGACATGAATTCTGAGCAAACTGTGGGTGATAGTGAAGGACAGCAGAGCCTGGCATGCTGCAGTCTGTGGAGTGGCAAAGCGTCGGACGTGCCGAGTGACTGAACAACATAGTAGCTGAGGAAATGGCTTTTAGATTAAATGTCATTTTAACGTCCTTTAAATCATCCTTTAACCCTCCTGATGTTCCCCATACTAGTAAATTTCGATTCCATCTACTGAGTGCTTTGTCTTGTTCTATGCACTAATTTCTTTGTGTGCATTACCTCATTATAATCCTTAGCACAATCAATCTTATGAGATAGACATCAGAAGACCCAGTTTTTTCTTGTGGAAACTGAGAGTGATAGAAGTCAAATAGCTTCTAAGAAGAGGAGCTGAGATGGGATCCAGAGACCATGCCTTGTGCATTACTACCTTTGGCTGAGGTTCCTTCTCCACTGTGCATGTGCAAAGGCTACTTCAAGACTCAGCTCAAACGTCATCCCCTCTTGCGCAGTTTTTGTTCACCATCTCCCACCTCTGTCAACCTCCCACCCCCCAACCCACCCCGCCACACACACCTAGGACATACTCTCCCATTCCTCTCTGAATTTCTATAACATCACCGGCCAAATGAAATAATATGAGTTACATGTGTAACTTTATTTATTTTTTAAAAAATATTTATTTTTATTTATTTGACTGTGCCAGATTTTAGTTTCTGCTCATGGGATCTTTAGTTGAGGCATGTGGGATCTAGCTCCCTGGCCAGGGATCAAGCATGGGCCGCCTGCATTGGGAGAGTGGAATCCTAGCTACTGGGCCACCAGGAAAGTCCAGCACATGTGTAATTTTATATAAGGGGACGACAGAGGATGAGATGGTTGGATGGCATCACTGACTCAGTGGGCATGGGATGGTTGGATGGCATCACCAACTCAGTGGGCGTGGATTTGGGTGGACTCCGGGAGTTGGTGATGGACAGGGAAGCCTGGCCTGCTGCGGTTCATGGGGTCGCAAAGAGTCAGACATGACTGAGCGACTGAACTGAACTGATCCAAAATGTTATCACATCACAGGTAATCAATATAAATATTATTGATGAGTTGCTTTACACTTTTTGCACCAAATCTTTGAAGTCCAGAGTATATTTTGTACCTACTGTACATCTCAGTTTGAACTAGCCACATTTCAAATCCCAGTAATCAATAAGTAGTGGCTAGTCCGCTGGACTGCAGTTGTGTAACTTTTAACTCATGTCATTTCCTTTTTATTCAGTGTAGAGTAAGTTTCTTGAGGTCAGGAAATGAAACAAACTCATCTTTGTATTTCCCAGCATCTCCAAATATCACACATAATAAATGCTTGAGTCAACGTGTGAGTCAAGAAAAGAAATGCTGGCGCCTTACTGGATTCCTGGAAGGGAAGTATGTGCACCACATCAAGGCAAGGCATGGTAGTTCTCACAAAGCGAAAGTCATCTTCCCGCCGCATAGACTCAGCAGCTGCAAATTGCTCAAAGAGCTAAAAAACAGCCTTGAGGTCGAAGCTGTGAAGGAAGTTATGAGGGCAAAGTTGACAAGGAAGAAAAAGAGAGATTGTTGTGAGGGGCTTGGAAAAAAAACAAAGCCTCAGACCACTTTCTGGTGAGCATTCGAAAAAAGAAAACAAGATAAACAGACGATGATGAGATGTTACCAAGTGACTCAACCACCTGAAACTAATAGAGCAATAATGGCTACTTAATGCAAAAGGATTCTTTAAAGCTCTCCAGAGTGACTTACACACTTGAAACACAGCTTGAGCAAACATTCCAGCATATAAAAGTGGCATATCTGCAAAAAATAATCTTGTTTTGGCCACTCAGGTTGTATCTGATTCACTCAAAATCAGAGAGGTAACATCCATTAAAAAATCAGTTGTCAATTGTTGTGCCAAGTGTTGACCAGTTTTTTCTTTTTCCAATGAGTAGCTGTTACAGTATGGGAGTATAGCTTCACGGTTTGTTTACTGTATTATTTCTGAATTTGTACTCAATTATTTCCTAGTTGGCTGTAACAATGACATATCCTTAAATACTTTTCCTTTGTGTAGGACTTTACCATTCACTTTTGCATCTATTATCTTCTCATGATTAAACTCTCTGGGACATTTTTTGTCACTCCTCAGGAACTTTCTGTTGAGAATTTCTTGAGTCATACAATCCAAGTCTCAGGATCAAAGTCTCAGGCTGTTGATTTTGGAAATTGTGTTAATTCATAGTTTCCAAGTGATAAAAGGCTGCTGCTGCTGCTAAGTCGCTTCAGTCGTGTCCGACTCTGTGCAACCCCATAGATGGCAGCCCACCAGGCTCCCCTGTCCCTGGGATTCTCCAGGCAAGAACACTGGAGTGGGTTGCCATTGCCTTCTCCAATGCACGAAAGTGAAAAGTGAAAGTCAAGTCGCTCAGTCGTGTCCGACTCTTTGCGACCCCATGGACTGCAGCCTACCAGGCTCCTCCATCCATGGGATTTTCCAGGCAAGAGTACTGGAGTGGGGTGCCATTGCCTTCTCCAGATTAAAAGGCAGTCTTCTTTAAAACCAGAGCTTTCCCTGTAAGTACATATGGGTTTTCAACTCATACAGGTGAATTCAATGCAGAAAATCCTCAGATGCTGCTTCTGCCTCTGAAGTGATAAGGTTTGGAAAAGAGATTTTCCCATGTCCTCTGGTTTCCAGCAAAAACATGTAGGACTAAGACCATCACCAGCTGAGAGGCCGCTCATAAAATATGATGAGGCCCAGAAGTTCAGGAATTTTTAATGTCAGGAAACATTCTCCTTGGAGTATCAGCCTCACAGTTTATGGTCATTTTAAGAGGGGGCGTAAATCAGATAAGGAAACCTTTGGACGTTTTTGGCTGGAGCAGGGCTTCGCCTGAAATCTTCTCTCAGAGCGGAGTGAGGACATCTTGTCCTGAATTGTCTCTCTCTGTGGCCGAACCATGAGGCGACTGCCAAGTAGCTCAGTCTGCTCAAATGGATTTTGATGGTTGGTAACAGAAAAATAAGCTATGAAGCAACTTCTTTTTTTTTTTCAAATCTCCTGCTGATTTATATTCAAATTCTGTTAAGCATTCAGGGTTGAAGAGAAGTTTGTCCTTTCATGGGGTGATTAAGAGTGGGGTGTGGGTTGGGTTCCATATGCCCTTTACACCCTATTAAGTTTCTACAGAACTGAGCTCCCAGGAGCCTGCTAGTTTTAAAGCCTATTCCACCTCCTTTGGTCGCATTTGAAATGGGCCATTAGACCCTCAGTCAGTATCAACCCAAGATGTTATGGTTTTAGTTTAGCCAGAATGGAGCCTGTTGCGGAAGGTGTGTCTAACAGGAAAAAAATACGTTCTCTAAAAAAACTGAATAACATTCTAAATTCTATATCAAAGGATATTGCCTAACACACAGTAGAGGGGAAGTGGGGAGTAGGCTAGAAGACTGTGGGAAAATAAGAGAGCACTTGAGGGCCATGGTTTGCTCCCCTTTTTGGTCAAACATCTCATTTTTATAAGTAACTAAGACTGCCACCTTGACTATCCTGAAATGAAATTAAAATCATCTTTTCTAAAAATCCAGTGTACGTCCATAACTGTAGTAAAAAGGAGAAATTAAAAGGAGACAACTTATAATATACAAGAAAAAAAAAAGAAAGATATTCAGGCTGCAAATGTTTGGCTAAGAGGATACTAGAAAATCCATAGTGGGGTCAGATGGCCACACTGATCCGAGGATCCAGCAACCATAGTGGTAACAACTGCACTCTGAACCAATGTGTGTTGCTTTGAGTCATATTGCCATCCTGGTGCACTGTCCCAAAATAGTGAAAAACTCCTGGGGAAGTTCCAAACCAAATGCAATCGTCCCTCAAAAAGTCCCAAATAGGTTGTTTTTAATACATAAATCAGGGTCAGCTTCTAGGTTCAGATAACAGGATTTATTTTTGCCTATATGATTGTCTAGGGGACCTTGGAAAGTGGCACGAGATTTCTCATTGTGTGAGACTGTCTGAGCACCTCTGCCACCCTCCCGAATGTCAACATTACCCCCCTAAACTTTGCATCATCCGAAAATGTTGCCACAAATCCCTCTGCAGGCAGAGACCTGAGGAGAAAGAAGGCCTGTGAACATGGCCGAAGGGAAGAGTCTGAGGAGAAAGACAAGCAGTGAGCAATTCCCAGAGAGACCTTGCATTCCAGTTTAAGCTGTTTCCTGTTTTATACTATGCTGAAGTCTCCTATTCTTAGGCCCAGACTTATAGCAAGACTGGAGAATCGGGCTTGGAGAGGACCAGTCATGAACAGTGCCCCAGATCATGCCATGGAGCTGGTCTGGTGAAGACCCTGCCACTGTCGCCATAGGGCACAGAGCAGTCGGTGTGGGCAGCTCCCACCACTGCCTGGGGAGGAGAACACAGCCATCTCCCAGGTATCACGCTGCGCTGCTTGAGGTCCACACGGTAACTGCTTCTTCATGGCACTTGGCCTTCCCTTCGAAGTGCGGTGAGTGCACCTGATGGGTTCAGCCTCTGTCAAGAGTCCTTGTCTTAACTGAAAAGGAGATGGGGAAAGCGTACAAACATCTTCAGCCTCTAGAGTGGGAGGCAGGCTCTACTTCCCCCAAAATAGGGAAAGGGTTCAGAAGCTGGGCACCTGCCAGAAAGACCCATGCCCAGTCTAGCTGGTCAAGTGAGTTCTGCAGAAGAGAAATACCATGGAGTTTTGCAGCAGAGAGTGGTCACTCTGAGAAGTGATGGACAAGGAAAGTTTTTATACTGGAAGTGAGATTTCATCAAAACTTGAAGGATAAGGAAATTAGTATGGCTGTGTGTAGGGATGGGAGGAGGAATTCTCTAGTGATGGAATGTCATGAGCAAGAAAGCGGAGCTAGGAAAACAAGGGCAGGCTGAGAGTCCAAGTTCACTGGAGCTGAGTTTCATGGGGAGTCATATGAAAGACTGGAAGGGATAGAAATGGCGTGAAGGAGTTTGGAGTGTTTGTTTAATGGTGTTTTGATGTAATCAAAGTGGTGTTTGATGAGAGTATTTGCATATTGTTTTTGTATTGACTTTCGTTGATTTATCAAAAAAGAATGGCCTTGGTAATTTGATCTCAGTCTTTAGGAGAACAGACCTGTTTTTATGAAATGCTAGGAGCTTGAAGGCTTTTTGTTTGTTTGTTGTTTGTTATTTTTGTCATTGTTGTTGCTGATTTTTTCTGATAAAAAGGATAACTCTTTTATAATTTTAATTTGTATTGCATTGAATCCACAGCAGAATTTTAAAAGTATCTTTTAGCTGATTCTAAGAGTGACCCCCACCTGCAATTTTTAATCAAGCTAAGTGTCACAATCCATTTTTTCCAACACTTATTGCATACCTAATATATGCCAGGATCACTACTTAATGCTTTTATCTACACATTTAATATAATTTTCAAATTATCTGTTTTACTTATGAAGAGATAAGATCTGAGAGAATAAATGATTTGCCCAATGACACACAATTCATATGTAATGGGATAGGGGTTACAACGCATGTCTGTCTGACCTAATTCCTACATGATCTAGTGGCTTCTCTCATCAGAGTCCAATCTGAAGTTATTGGCTGTGCTATCTGGATCTGTGATGTTTGGTTCTAGCCATTCTGAAGTAAAGAAACTCGGAGACTCAGTTTTAAAGAATTCAAAGGAGGCAGAACGTTTATTATTGTTTTTATTGAGGTATAGTTGATTTATAATGTTGCATTATTTTCTGGTATACAGCAAAGTGATTCAGTTATATATATATTCATATATGTATATAACTTTCTTCTTATGCTGCTGCTGCTAAGTCACTTCAGTCGTGTCCTTACAAGTATAGTTCCCTATGCTATACAGTATGTTCTTGTTGTTTATCTATTTTATATATAGTAGCATGTATGTATTAATCCCAAGCTCAGTTTATCCTGCCCCCTTTCCCATTTGATAACCATAAGTTTGTTTTCTATGTCTGTGAATCTGTTTCTAGTTTGTAAATAAATTATTATTATTATTTTTAGATTCCACATAGAAGTGATATCATATGATATTTTATCTTTGACTTCACTTATTATGATAATTTACAGGTACATCCATGTTGCTTCAAATGGTAATATTTCATTCTTTTTTATGGTTGAATCATATACCATTTATAGATGTACCACTTCTTTATCCATTCCTCTCTCAATGGGCACTTAGGTTGCTTCCATATCCTGGCCATTGTATAGTGCTGTAATGAACATTGGAGGCTTGTATCTTTTTGAATTAGAGCTTTCATCTTCCCTGGGTATATACCTAAGAGTAGGATTGCTCGATCATATTAGTAACTCTATTTTTAGTTGTTGTTTTTTTTTTAAGGAGACTCCATTCTGTTCTCCATAATGGCTGCACAAATTCACATTCCCAAAGGAGACAGATCTTATTGGACACCTCACTCCAGATTGGATCACCTGGCTTAAATCAACAGATCCTTTGTCTTGCCAAAGATGCCCTTCGCAGTAGTGGGAGTTATCTATGCCACTATAATCTTTATACTGTGTTTCTTTGGCTGTTGGACAACTCTGCCTTGAGGTGATATAAACTGCCTTCCTTGGTATTTTCTTGGCAATACATGGTGCATCGTTGTGTACAAAGTTACCTGTTAGAGGATGTGCCACACTCTTGTCTCATCCTCTGAACCGGGGCATCTAAGTCCTAGAGAGGTAATTAAACCAACATCCATGTTCTAAAGATCATGATGGCCAAAAAGGGATGACAGAGTCCAATAGTGAATGATCTAATACCCATTTTTTGCCCCCATCCCTTTCTCCACCCCCACCCCTCCACAAAGCTTTAGCAGAAAATTTAAGGAATGGCCCTTCAGAACTACCTGTAACATTTGGTTTCCAATTTCCATTTCCTTTCTTTGCTCACTTTGAGAGAGAGACCAGTAAGCACTAAAATGTCAAAAAGAAAAAGCATAGAATGGGAGGGAAATAGAAAAAGTAAGTAACCTGTGTCTTCAGGTTTGACTAGACTTCTCCCTGTTCTGCTGTCCTTGGGGAACGGACCCTGTAGCAGGTGTCAGAGGCATTTACCACCCACCTTCAGCCCTCACTCTCTAGATCCCTCAATCTGAGGTCATTTTGTCTCATATTGCACTGAGTAGAGGCCATCAGCTTGAAAATATCTCCTTTCCCCCTCCCTGCAAAGTGTTAGTCAATCAGTCATGTCCGACTCTTTGCAACCCCATGGACTGTAGCCCACCAGGCTCCTCTGTCTATGGAATTCTCCAGGCAAGAATACTGGAGTGGATTGCCATTTCCTTCTCCAGGGGATTTCCCAACTCTGGGATCCAACCCAGGTCTCCTGCATTGCAGGCAGATTCTTTACCTTCTAAGCCACCAGGGAAGGCTCTGCAAACCTCCCTCTATTTAGCAAAGTGTGCCTCCTACCCTTTACAATTAAGGTCTCCTTGTGTGCTCTTAACACCAGTCCCGCCTACCTTCTTTTGTAACTTGCTCCATCAACTACCTTTATTTTTGTCTCCTGTGTCTCTCAGCCTTCAAATATGCTCAAGGGCACCATATCTTAAAGAAAACCAACACACGCAAAGGCTTTTCTACACCTACCTCTCACGCTACTGGTTCACTTCTTGTCCTCTGTCAATAGACTTGTTGGAAGGGTAAGGCTTCATGTACTGTCTGTTCTATTCACCTCTCCAGAAACTGTTTCCCCCAGACCAAAGTGTTGGACATCTGAGGCTTTATTATTGTCGTTTGCTTGTTTGTTTGTTCTGACTGTCATTCCTGACCAGAGTTCCTCTTGTGGTCACAGTTAGAGGGGCCATATACAGAAGCCGATCTAGATCTCTGGAGTTTCCTTCTTTGAAATTTGACACCTGAACAGAGACACACAGGGAAGATGTGAGTGCTGAGCATCAGTTGGCATCACAGTGAAGAAAAGCCCACTTGTTCTTCTGCTCAGCATCCTTTACTATCTCCAAAGTCCATCCTGTTTTCCTGCCCTTCTTGAGACCTGGAAGTCCAGCTCTTCGTGAGATTCTGGCAGCTACACTGTGTCCTGAAAGTCCCTCTTTTCAAGTTAGTGAAGGGGAAATGAGGAGTGAAGGCTAAGAAGCATAGTATCTTTCATGAGGTGTCTTTCTTACCCACATCCTAAGATTATGGGAATATAAGGGTATAAATCCCTGACATCAAAACTCCCTACAAGCCCAACATTATAGAGCAAATTATTAGCCTGAAGCCATCAGACCCCACATCCTTTGAGCTGTCTTGAACAGACTTTTCCTGTTACAAGGGGCGTTCAGGGGTAGAGTGGTGATGGTTGAAAAGAACAAATGGAGCACAACAGGGGTGCTTATTAATTACTTAGAAGAATAACGAATCGGTTTGGCTTGTCCTGAATCCTAGGAGGCCTAGAGATGAGCACACATAAAATCAAGTGGACCTCGATCCACTTTTTGGCGGATCCTGCTTTAAATCCCAGCTCCACTACTTACCCTCGTCTTAGACTCCTTAACTTCTCTAAGCCTGAGTTTCTATACCTGGAAAATGCAGATAATGAAACTATCTTCTGTGTAAAGTTCTTGTGAAGATAAAATGAGCTGTAAGAAATTTTAAATGATTAGCAGAGAGTCTGTTAACCAGTGAGTGATCAATAAATGTAACTTGCCATGACTATGAATTTTTTCTAAGTTCACATATAATCTCACTGGTTTGCCATGAGTTAGGCTATGAATGGATAGTTATAAATAAGTATATTTTAATTGCATTTTAAAATTATGTTAAAATCATCCTTAAGTTGCCCATAAGGAAAAAATATTGGTTTGGATCCTTCAAGAAGAAAAGATAGATTTGAGCACTCAGTGACAATAGTTGAGCTTCTTGGAACGGAGCAGCTTGGTTACTAGGGATTTTCTTTAACTGAGGAAGACACACTTACGTGTTAACATATTTTAGATGTGTATTATATTTAGGGATTCTTACTGTTCAAGGAAGTAAAGGAGGGAGGCTGTCTCTCATTGTACAAAATCAGACGAAAAGAAAGTACAGTGGACCTTTGAACAATGAGAGGGCTGGGCGTACCAATACTCCCTGTAGTGGAAAATCCCTGGATAATTTATAGTCAGCCTTCCTTATACATGATTCCTCTGTGTCTACGATTCCATATCCACGGATTTAACCAACCTGAGATTTTGTAGTACTCCAGTATTTACTGTTGGAAAAAAACCTGAGGGTAGGTGGGCCCCAGGCAGTTCAAATCATGGTGTTCACTGATCAACTGTACTGAACTGAGAGAGAAACTGAAGGTTATAGTGGCAGTTGATACCTCACCTAAAACTGCAAAGTATACAGGTGAGTGCTATGTGAGTCAGTGCTAAACGCAAACGTAACTTCAGTAGTTTCCTAAAAGCAATAAGGAGTGTGATAATTGAGTAAAGATTTATAATTCCAGGGCTTTAGTTCAATGATTTACAGGAACTGTACCTAACGTTGTTCTCTGTTCAGGCCCTTACAGCACAGCATTAAACAGGTTGCTTGGAAATTAACTCAGAGCACTAGGTCTTATACCCCTGTTCTACTACTTAGTACCTGTGTGACCTTGGTTATATAAAGCGTGGCCATCTGTAACGTGCAGCAAATAAAAACACCTGCCAGACTGGCTTCAAAGAACTATTGGAAACATCAAAAGAAACAATGTGAACACACTTTGCAAATTTGAGGGCAGGATACAAACGTCTGTTGTGATTATGTAAAATCTAGTGGTTAGTAAATTATTAAACACTTTACATTTTATTTTAAAGGCATATTTTTTTAGAATAATATTTATTTATTTATTTCACTGTACAGGGTCTTAGTTGCAGCATGTGGGATTTAAGTTCCCTGACCAGGGATCAAACCGAGGCCCCCTTGAGTTGAGGGCAGAGAGTCTTAACCAGTGGAGCAGCAGAGAACTCCCTTAAAGGCACATGGTTGTAAAAAGATTTATTATTTATTATTAATTGGGGCTGTGCTGGGTGTTCACTGCTGTGCGGCCTTTTTCTCTAATTGTGTCCAGTGAGGGCTACTCTTCATTATAGTGCTCCGGCTTATCTTTGTAGTGGCTTTGCTTGTTGCGGAGCACAGGCTGAGTGGGCATATGGGCTGCGTAGTTCTGACTCCCGGGCTCAGTAGTTAGGATTCCAGGGCTCTAGAGCACAAGTTTTGTAGTTGTGGCACATGGGCTTATTTGCTCCACACACAGCATGTGGGATCTTCCTGCATCAGGAATTGAACCCGTGTTCCTTGCATTGCAAGGTGGATTCTTAACCACTGGACCACTAGGGAAGTCTTGAGGTACATTTTTATAGTGGAAAAAAATTGACTTCACCAAAAATTCTTTTAAAATACGATTTACAAATTATTTTAAAATAAAAAGTTGAAAAATTATTTTCATCTGTAGGCTCCGGCATTAGACGCCACCTGGTGGCGGTTAAGAGTAATGCAAGTGCATTGCTGAGCTGCCGCGCGAAATGTCACGGGAAAATGTTAGACCAAGAGGCTCAAAGAAGGGCTTGGAGAAGGAAATGGCAACCCACTCCAGTGTTCTTGCCTGGAGAATCCCGGGGACAGAGGCGCCTGGTGGGCTGTTGTCTATGTGGTCGCACAGGGTCGGACACGACTGACGCGACTTAGCTGCAGCAGCAAAGAAGGGCTTAGACTGAAATGAGCTGAAATGAGACTTGCCATACTTGGGATTGGGACTTCTGTGGCGGCTCAGATGGTAAAGAGTCTGCCTGCATTGAGGGAGACCTGGGCTCAATCCCTCGGTGGGGCAGATCCCCTGGAGAAGGAAATGGTATCCCACTCCAGTATTCTTGCCTAGAGAATCCCATGGACAGAGGAGCCTGGCAGCCTGGGGTTGCAGTCAGACAGGACCAAGTGACTAACATTTCCACTTCCAT
Source organism: Oryx dammah (assembly GCF_014754425.2). Lineage (NCBI taxonomy): Eukaryota > Metazoa > Chordata > Mammalia > Artiodactyla > Bovidae > Oryx > Oryx dammah. The sequence goes on along the minus strand of NW_024070211.1, from coordinate 108,174,838 downwards.
ACTTGGGATTGAAGCTGGAAAATTGCTCTAGGTTTTCGTGTGCTATAAGTTGCAGCAGTCAAGCCACTGCTTGCCTCTACTGTGAGTAAATTAGGGGAAGAAAGTCAAGCCTTTTCTTCATTTTTGACTTCCCACTGACCAGCACAGTAGTGCTCAACACATTTATTAAATGAAAAACGAAGAATAAGAGGAGAGGAAATAGGGAGGGAAAATCGTAAACTCTGTTAAGCAGCCCATTCTGTGTGTCTTTGTTAGCTGTTTTTTTCCCTTCTGTAATAGTTGGTGGCTCCCTGGTGACTCAGATGGTAAAAGAATCCACCTGCAGTGCAGGAGACCTGGGTTCAGTCCCTGGGTCAGAAAGATCCCCTGGAGAAGGCAATGGCTACCCACTCCAATATTCTTGCCTGGAGAATCCCATGGACAGATGAACCTGGCAGGCTACAGTCCATGGGGTTGCAAAGAGTCAGACATGACTGAGTGACTAAGCACATTTCAGTTCAGTTCAGTTGCTCAGTCGTGTCCGACTCTTTGTGACCCCATGAATCACAGCACGCCAGGCCTCCCTGTTCATCACCATCTCCCGGAGTTCACTCAGACTCACATCCATCAAGTCAGCGATGCCATCCAGCCATCTCATCCTCGGTCGTCCCCTTCTCCTCCTGCCCCCAATCCCTCCCCGCATCAGAGTCTTTTCCAATGAGTCAACTCTTCACATGAGGTGGCCAAAGTACTGGAGTTTCAGCTTCAGCATCATTCCCTCCAAAGAAATCCCAGAGCTGATCTCCTTCAGAATGGACTGGTTGGATCTCCTTGCAGTCCAAGGGACTCTCAAGAGTCTTCTCCAACACCACAGTTCAAAAGCATCAATTCTTCGGTGCTCAGCTTTCTTCACAGTCCAACTCTCACATCCATACATGACCACTGGAAAAACCATAGCCCTGACTAGACGGACCTTTGTTGGCAGAGTAATGTCTCTGCTTTTCGATATGCTATCTAGGTTGGTCATAACTTTTCTTCCAAGGAATAAGCATCTTTTAATTTCATGGCTGCAATCACCATCTGCAGTGATTTTAGAGCCCCCCAAAATAAAGTTTGACACTGTTTCCACTGTTTTCCCATCTATTTCCCATGAAGTGATGGGACCAGATGCCATGATCTTCGTTTTCTGAATGTTGAGCTTTAAGCCAACTTTTTCACTCTCCTCTTTCACTTTCATCAAGAGGCTTTTGAGTTCCTCTTCACTTTCTGCCATAAGGGTGGTGTCATCTGCATATCTGAGGTTATTGATATTTCTCCTGGCAATCTTGATTCCAGCTTGTGTTTCTTCCAGCCCAGCGTTTCTCATGATGTACTTACTCTGCATATAAGTTAAATAAGCAGGGTGACAATATACAGCCTTGACGTACTCCTTTTCCTATTTGGAACCAGTCTGTTGTTCCATGTCCAGTTCTAACTGTTGCTTCCTGACCTGCATATAGGTTTCTCAAGAGGCAGGTCAGGTGGTCTGGTATTCCCATCTCTTTCAGAATTTTCCACAGTTTATTGCACATTAGCACACTATAATAGTTGCCATCTAATTTCTTTTGAAAAATTCTAACTGAACTAAGTTAAATGGTACTGACTTGGGATGAATGAAAAGGAACTGTGAACCTTTTTTTTCAAGATGTATTTATTTGAAGTATAGTGGATTCACACTGTTGTGTTAATTCCTACTGTACAACAAAGTGATTCACATACACATATGTGTATATATATATTTTTTTCACATTCTTTTCCATTATGGCTTATCACAGGATATTGAATATAGTTCCCTGTGCTATATAATAGGACTTTGTTGTTTATCCATTCTCTGTATAATTGTTTGCATCTGCTAATACCAAACTCCCACTCCACCCCTCCCTCACACCCCTCCCCCCTTGTCAACAACAAGTCTAGGAACAGTATATCTTTTAAGACAGGACAAATCCCTTTGTGACTCCTTTCCCTGCAGTGTGAGAAAGTTTACAAACAGACTATGGCTACTTCATACCAGCTTCAGAGACAACCAAGAACTCGGGCTTCAGTTACAGATCAAAATGCTAGAAATCTTCCAACAAGCTAGATAATGCCAATCTTTCTGCATAAAAATTCATTCAGTTTACCTAATATTGTGAAGTACAGAGTATTATGACCCTCACTTTGTAGCCCATGAAAATAGAGGACTCTTCCTTGATGAAGATGCAGAAGATATGCCCTCCTCCAAAGGTGATGTAATGTAGAAGCTAGGAAAAAATCATAGAACGTTTGTTAAAGTCCTAATAGAATGCCCAGAGTCGTGCCTATTATAACAAGGGAGCGGGAGTTCATAAAGGAAAGGCAAAGATACAAACTGAGACGGCTGACCTTTTTTTATAATGAAAACTAGGTTTTGAAAAGAAGGGTATTTAAAGCTTCTGATATATATTGTCAAATCTTATCTCAAAGCAGAGTAATAATATATAATTGTACATAAAAAAATCCTGGGAATGTTTATTTTATTTTATTAGGCATTATACATTTAAGAGGCTTTGCTACTTTCATTCACAAGAAAATAATATTTAAGTAATTTTATATGCCTGAACATTTTCTTTTCAAATTTATATTGGCGTGTAGTTGATTTACAATGTTGTGTTGGTTTCAGGTACACAGCAAAGTGAATCAGTTGTGTGTGTGTGTGTGTGTTTGTGTATGGGGCTTCCCAGCTGGCAAAGAATCCAGTGGTAAAGAATCCATCTGCTGATGCAGGAGACACAAGAGATGCAAGTTCAATCCCTGCATCGGGAGGATCCCCTGGAGGAAGAAATGGTAACCTGCTCCAGTATTTTTGCCTGGAAAATTTCATAGACAGAGGAGCCTGGTAGTCTACAGTTCATGGAGTTGCAAAGAGTCAGACATGACTGAGCAACTGAGCGCACACACACACACACACACACACGCACAACCCCCCATATATATATACACATACATATTTTTTCAGATTCTTTTCCCACATTGTTACAGAATACTGAGTAACTACTGTACCAAAGGTCCTTATTAATTATCTAATAAGATCCCTTTACTATATAGTAGGTCCTTATTGCTGCTGCTACTGCTAAGTCGCTTCAGTCGTGTCCAACTCTGTGCGACCCCATAGACAGCAGCCCACCAGGCTCCCCCGTCCCTGGGATTCTCCAGGCAAGAACACTGGAGTGGGTTGCCATTGCCTTCTCCAATGCATGAAAGTGAAAAGTGAAAGTGAAATTGCTCAGTCGTGTCCGACTCTTTGCAACCCCATGGACTGCAGCCCACCAGGCTCCTCCGTCCATGGGATTTTCCAGGCAAGAGGACTGGAGTGGGCTGCCACTGCCTTCTCCAAGGTCCTTATTAGTTATCTATTATTCTTTCTGGCCATGCCACACGGCTTTTGGGATCTTACTTCCTGGACTAGGGATTTAACCTGGGTCCCCTGCATTGAAAGCGTGGAGACCTGAAAGGGTTAACAGCCTTGTTAGGGAGGCCAGAGGTCCCCAAGCAGCAGAAGAAAATAAATTGTAAGTGGCAGAAGATTTTTTCTTTCTTTTCTCTTCGAAACTTGTGGTGTCATGACAACATCTGGTTCCACCTGGTCCCACACTTTCTTACGCAACTATTTTTCTTAAGCTATGTTAATGAAACTACACATTTGCTTGGAAATCTATTTTTCTTCAAGATTCCCATCGTTTTATGGCGAGAGACGACACCCCTTGTGCCAATGCTGTCTCAAAATGCATGTTGTGTGAGAGGGCCCTGGTGCAACTCTCTCAGTCTTGAGGTGTTTCTTTGATGATTAGCAGCTTGATAACAGTAAAATGCCTTGTTAAAAACTAGCAAGGGAGCACTCTTTCTGTCTCCTTCTGATGTCTATTTCAGAAGCTTTTTCAATCTCTTTTTATACTTTAATAAAACTTCGCTACTCAAAAAGTTCTGAGTGAGCAAGCCTAGTCTCTGGCCCTGGATCAGATTCTTCTCCTTCAGAGGCCACGAGTCCCCGCATCGTTCACAGCTCCCAGCCACAGCCTTTCAGTCCTAACCTCTGACTACCAGGAAATTCCCAAGTTATCTGATACTGTGTACGTGTTAATTCCAATCTCCTAATTTATCACTTCCCACTACATTTTCCCTCTGATAACCATAAATTTGATTTGGAGATCTGAGTCTGGTTATGTTGTATGATTAATTCATCTGTATCATTTTTAATAGGTTTCACATATAAGTGATATCATATGATATTTGCCTTACTCTGACTTACTTTACTTCGTATGAAAATCTCTAGGCCCATCCATGATGCTGCAGATGGCATTGTTTCATTCTTTTTTATGGCTGAGTCAAATCCCACTGTATCACCACATCTTTACCCATTCCTCTGCTGATGGCCATGTAGGTTGCTCCCGTGCCTTGGCTATTGTAAAGAGCGCTGCATCTGTGTGTCTTCTTTGGAGAAATGTCTATTTAGATCTTGTCTTCTGCAGAAATGTCTATTTTTTTTATTGCCTTGCTCTTTTTTTTTTTTTTAATAATGAGCTGCATGAGTTGTTTGTATATTTTGGAGATTAATCCCTTGTTAGTCACTTCATTTCCAAATATTTTCTCCCATCTGTGGATTGTCTTTTTGTTTTGTTTAAGGCTTCCTTAGCTGTGCAAAAGCTTTTAAGTTTAATTAGGTTCAATTTGTTTATGTTTGTTTTTATTTTCATTATTCTAGGAGGTGGATCAAAAAAGATCTTTCTGTGATTTATGTCAGAGTGTGTTCTGCCTATGTTTTCCTCTAAGAGTTTTATGGTATCTGGTCTTATGAACACTTTCTTATATGTGGCTTCTTCTGTATAGTATCTGTTGTGTCTTTTTATATTTATTAAGTTTTAATATTTTAAACTATTTTATAATAAACATTAACTTTTAAAAAGAAAACAAATGCAGGTTGTTATCAATTATATTGTGCATTAGAAGCAATAAATGTTATAGCACTTGAATCCATGCAGTGGAATAAAGTCTTTTTTTTCTTATATGTATTTGTGCTATTTTATTATTTATTTATTTTTTTAGGTTATTATAATTTTTTTTTAAATTTTGGAATAAAGTCTTGAAAACTCTGTAGGATTTCATACAAAAAAGATAAAGAGATGAGAGATGTTGATTCCAAACAGGATAGAGAATGAAAATCAATCCTAAGAAGTAGAGGTATACATATGGCTGGATTTAACAGTTGTGGTAGGATGGGAGGAGTAGATGCAAAGACTTGATATAAAAGAAATAAAGATATATTTTAAGAAATATGAGTTGAAATAAAGGTGGAATAATATTAAATAGGTGATTCTATTGTGCAACCAGGTTTGAAAACCACTGATCTAATTCACTTGTGCAGTTTCTTCCAACTAGAACCCACTTTGAATTTAAATTCCAGCAATGTATTTATTGTATCACATCCACTTCCTTTCTGCCCACACTCACTTTGGAGGGACAGTGGAAGAAAAGAGTTTCATCAGAATTTTTGGAATTTAGTGATTTCCAAACAACATTTGATTTCAATGGCTTCATAGAAAAATGTTTGACTTGATAAAAGATCAGGTGAATTTATGAATATTTTTTAAACAAAGCTCTTTGAAGAATTTTTCCTATTAACAGAAAACATTATCTTGGACAAAATTTCTTAAGCTTTTACTATACTTGGACTTTACTTGCCTTAATTTTTTGTGTATGAGGGTTTTTTTGAACATTAGAAATGAATAAGTTAATGGACAGAAATAGCCCCAAATTCTCTCACACGGATTAATCTGGATAGGCTTGGGGACAAATGAAAGCAACTTAAAATGACACAGAGAGAGAAATTTCAGACATTCAGGGGATTTTTCTGTGAAACTCTGACTAGGAACTTACTCTTCAAGAGCTGTACAACAACTTTCCCTGCAAAAATAACCTTCTTTTTTGGGTTACCTATTTTATTTTTAGAGGACTTTTTAGGCAAAGGTCAAGGGAGAATTTCCAAATGAAGGTCCAAATGAATTATAATAGTTTGCTTTATGTTTTGTTTTGACTAAATTTGTTTTGTTCTCTTTTAAAGACCATATTAAATTATAATCAGATATAATTCACAAGGTTTCCCCGTTTACGGGTGAATTTTCTCTCTCCTGGATCCCTAGAAGTTCTTCCCTAGTCCAACTTTTCCTCTTCTCCTACCTCCCCAAGTTTGGAGAGACTGACAAAAAAAAGAAAAGGTTCACCATTCATGTTGATGTATGGCAGAAATCAAACCAATATTGTGAAACAATTATCCTTCAATTAAAAATAAATAAATTAAAAAAAAAAAGATTCACCAGATTGAAATGTTGGTGATATGACTTGGTCCATCTTCTCTTCCTTGAGGTTACAGGCCTCCCAACACACTGATGGCATCCGGTCCCAATTTTCCTTTCTCATTTGGGAGGCACTAGAAGAAGAATGTTCTCTATTTCCTAACAATAAAGCAGGAAGCTTGTAACAATTCTCTTGACCTTGCAAAAGGCCAAGACTGAAGAATGTTGTTATGCTTTCATTCTCTCTCTCTTTATTATTACTTATGTAAATTGTCTCTTGGGAATAGACTGTCTTAGGCCTTCTCTTCCATTCTCTCTCAATAATAGTATACCATTCTGGGTTTCCAGATGAAGAAAATATCAAATGACAAATGATTGTGAAGGTCCTTTGGCCAGATTATCGAATAGTCCAGTCATATGCAGTCCTTGTGGGCTCTGACATTTTAGAGTTTGCATTATACCTTTAATAACACTTTAAAATACCTTAAAAAAATTCTACCTGAGCACCTTAGAATAGGCCTAGGGTTGTATTTGCTCCTTGGATGAGTTCCTAAGAGTGCATTATGAGAATTTCATGGTTCCTCCACATGCACTTGAGGCCCATCACATTCAGAACCATCTCTCATAAGCTGGAGGGATACAGAGTGACCTTGCTGAGTGTAAGACTCCACCCTCAGCTGCTGGTGCCCTCTGCCTAGATCTTCATTGCATAATTCACAGACTCGGACTTGCGATTTTATTTCTGTTTGTCCAGAACTCCCAACTCCTTCACTTGTCCCTCTTTCTAGGCCCTTCTCTGTTGATCTAAGCACCCCATCCTTGCTGCTGCCTTCCCCAGACTTAAGTCAAAAACTTAGTTGGATGGCAATGTGCATTTTCAGGGGTGGAAGAGTTGGAGGGAAAGTTACCACTGCACATTTGAGCACATTCCCCCAAAGTGACACACTTTCAACAATTTCTCAAATTGAATATGAGCATGACCATTTTTAATACTGAGAAGTAAAACCCTGGTGGCTCAGAACGGTAAAGAATCAGCCTGCAAGGCAGACGACACAGGTTCAATCCCTGGGTCAGGAAGACCCCTGGAGAAGGAAATTGCAAAATATTCCAGTATAAGAGCCTGGAAAATTCCATGGACTGAGAAGCCTGGCGGGCTACTGTCGAAGAGGTAGCAAAGAGCTGGACACAACTGAGCAGCTAACACTTTCATAAAGCCTTTTGAGAAGTGAATATGAGAATAAAACATGATGATCAGACCATGAGTTGCATAGAGAAGGTGATTTAAAGTTCAGCCCACTCATCCATTTTGCACCCTACCATCATTCCACAAACCACCAGCCCTATGCTGTAGCACAAGTGCCTGCTCTAAGCATTTTCCCTGCCTAGCCTTATGGCAACTTTCCTGCCTCTCCCTGGCTTATGTCATCTTTTCTGAACTCAGATTTTCCATCCAGTTGACTTGCAGTGTGTGCCATTTCTCCACTGGTATCACCGGAGTCGTCCTGGTGTTCCCCTCATCCCCCTGATTTGGACAAGACAGGCATTCTGGAATCTCATGTAGTCCCCCAAGAGCAGAACTTAAAAGAAAGGGCAAAGGGAGGGCTGCCAAAAAAAGTCCACTTGGGCCTGATTCCTTATTCACAAAGGGGCTCAACTGTATATTTTTAGCCTGTCTTCTATTGAGATATTTCATACAGGGATACTAACAGGATTAAGAGACAAAAACATTTGTTATAGAACTTCATGGTTTTGTTCCTTCATTGGAACAGACTCATAATGCAATATGAATTGGTTTTTTTTCATGATTTTTAGTTGTGATGACTAGCATACTTACATTTATGATAATTTGTGTTAAAAGCACTATTATTAATTATCAACTTATATGTTTCTTGCATTTCATCATTTTTTTAGAATGTGCAGGAGTCTCAGAAAAATAGAAGTGGCCCATAACTCTGCTGGCCTCCGAGAGGCTCTAAAACCTTATAATGACCTGTGATGGATGCTTGGTTTAATAGTCTACTGTTGTTGCTCATGGATGCTTGGTTTAATAGTCTACTGTTGTTGCTCAGAGTTTTGAAGTTATCATGAACTGGTGTAGCTCAAGAAGACTTTCTGGGGCAATGGACTTCATTCTTTCCTTCTTCCACCATTATTATGCCTTATCAGAGCTTTTCACCTTTTCGGCATCTCACCCAGAAAGAATGTAAATATTCCATAACAATGATGTCTTATCTAAGCCTCAAGGGACTTACAGTCCTGCTTCATTTGTTGTTATGTCTATGCTCTGCCAGATGGACTTGTCTGTAGGGGTGTTGGGAGAAGTCTCTGAGGATAACCTTTCTCCCACCTCTCTCTTTCCCTCCTACTGCCCCCTCCCATCCCCACCATGGGAATCAGGTCCTTCTAAAGAATTCAGGGAATTCCCAGAGTGAACTTGGCTTTTGGACTTTCTCTTCTATTTTCCTTCTCTTACTTAACCAGAAAGATTACCTAATTCATTTCAACAGACACTTTTAGAAAAGAAAATATCAAAGACATTTGATCTGCATGTTTGCATTGTATGAGAAGGAACTTATAAATACATTTTTAATATTGTGCTTAATTTTAAGAGAGTCAAAGGAGAAAACGTTACCAAAAGTAATATAGCAAATATCTCTTTCAGTCATTCTGAATTAAACATTGTCAATATTTTGTCTTGACACTCAGTCTTTTGTTTATTGGCTAGCTAAGAAATGATACACCATAAATGTAGGTCAATCTCCCTTAAACCATATCCCCATGATTGTTCCCTGCCATCCCCATACCTCTCTCTTCTGGTGTGGTTGAAGTGCTGTCTACTGTCTTCCAGTGTGTTTTCAAATAGTTTTACATGTCTCCACAGGTAGAAGTGGGCTTTCCTGGTGGCTCAGATGTAAAGACGCTGCCTGCAATGTGGGAGACCCAGGTTTGATCCCTGGGTCAGGAAGATCCCCTGGAGAAGGGAATGGCTACCCACTCTAGTATTCTTGCTTAGAAATTTCCATGGAAGAGGAGCCTGGTAGGCTGCAGTCCACGGTGTCGCCAAGAGTCAGACACGACTGAGTGACTAACACTTCGCATATAGAAGTATATACATATGTCTATGCTTTTAAATGCTATGTGTATGTAAAAGATGAGTATAAAAATACATGTAAGGTTATTTTCTCTGTGTGTGTGTATTTTATATATATGTATATATATATCAATATCAGTTCAGTTCAGTCACTCAGTTGTGTCCAACTTTTTGCAACCCCATGGACTGCAGCACATCAGGCCTCCCTGTCCATCACCAATGCCTGGAGTTTACTCAAACTCATGTCCATTGAGTCGGTGATACCATCCAACCATCTCATCCTCTATGTATATACAGATATATATAGTGTATATGTTTAATATACACAAATACCATCATACTATATGTATCAATCTACATCTTGCTTTTCTTTTTCAACATCACTTTTGATATCTATATTGTATTTATAGATTTACAGATCTTTTAGCTCTCACTGAATATTAGATTGCATGGCTATAATATTTTTCATTCATCCATTCCCTTATTGATGAAATTTAAAGTTTTTACACTTATCTACTAAAATGACCACTGCTTCCATGAATATCTTTGATGTTTCTCTTTTGTATATATACATATTTTTCTAGAGTGTATACTGAGACATAGAATTAGTGGAATTACAGGCAAGGCACCCCACTCCAGTATTCTTGCCTGGAAAACCCCATGGACAGAGGAGCCTGGTAGGCTGTAGTCCATGGGGTCACTAAGTCAGACTCGACTGAGCGACTTCACTTTCACTTTTCACTTTCATGCATTGGAGAAGGAAATGGCAACCCACTCCAGTGTTCTTGCCTGGAGAATCCCAGGGACAGGGGAGCCTGGTGGGCTGCCATCTCTGGGGTCGCACAGAGTCAGACACGACTGAAGCGACTCAGCAGCAGCAGCACAGGTTATGTATATTTTCAATTTTATTGTTGTTGTTCAGTTGCTCAGTCATGTCTGACTCTTTGTGACCCCGTGGACTGCACCACAACAGGCTTCCCTGTCCTTCACCATCTCCTGGAGCTTGCTCAAACTCATGTCCATTGAGTCAGTGATGCCATCCAACCATCTCGTCCTCTGTTATCCCCTTCTCCTCCTGCCTTTAATCTTTCCCAGCATCAGGGTCTTCTCTAATGCGTCAGCTCTTTGCATCAAGTGGCCCAGGTACTGGAGCTTCAGCTTCAGCATAAGCCCTTCCAATGAATATTCAGGACTGATTTCCTTTAGGATTGACTGGTTGGATCTCCTTGCAGTCCAAAGGACTCTCAAGAGTCTTCTCCAACACCACAGTTCAAAAGCATCAATTCTTCAGCACTCATCCTTCTTTATGGTCTAACTCTCACATCCATACATGACTACTAGAGAAACCATAGCTTTGACTACACAGACCTTTGTCAGTAAAGTAATATCTCTGCTTTTTAATATGCTGTCTAGGCTTGTCAAAGCTTTTCTTCCAATGAGCAAGTGTCTTTTAATTTCATGGTTGCGGTCACCACCTGCAGTGATTTTGGAGCCCAAGAAAATAAAGTCTGTCACTGTCTCCATTGTTTCCCCATCTATTTGCCATAAAGTGATGAGATCGGATGCCATGATCTTAGTTTTTTGAATGTTGAGCTTTAAGCCAATTTTTTCACTCTCCTCTTTCACCTTCATAAAGAGGCTCTTTAGTTCCTCTTTGCTTTCTGCCAGAAGTGTGGTATCATCTGCATATCTGAGGTTATTGATATTTTTCCTGGAAATCTTTACAGCTTGTGCTTCATCCAGCCCAGCATTTCACATGATGTACTCTGCATATAAGTAAAATAAGCAGGATGACAATATACAGCCTTGACGTACTCCTTTTCCAATTTTGAACCACTCCATTGTTCCATGTCCTGTTCTAACTGTTGGCTTCTTGGCCGGCATACAAGTTTCACAGGAGGCAGGTAAGGTAGTCTGGTATTTCTATCTCTTTACGAATTTTATTAGATGCTACCATATATTACCAGTTTATATTCCCAAAAGCACAGTGTGTTTTTCTCCAAATCCTGATCAATAATAATATTTTCAGACTTTGAAATTTTGCTTCTTGGATGGGTTGAAGTAATATCTCAAGGAGTTTCCTGGCGTTCCAGCAGTTAAGGCTCTGTACTTCCACTGCAGGTGGAAAAAAAGGTGAAAGTCGCACAGTCGTGTCCGACTCTTTGCAATTCCATGGACTGCAGTCTGTCCAGCTTCTCTGTCCATGGAATTCTCCAGGCAAGAGTACTGGAGTGGATTGCCATTTCCTTCTCCAGGGGATCTTCCTGACCCAGGGATCAAATCTGGGTCTCCCACATTGCAGGCAGAGTCTTTACCATCTGAGCCACTAGGAAAGCCCAACTTCCACTGCAGGGGGCAGGGTTTTAATCCCTGGTCAGTGAACTAAGATAGAGCATGAGCGATGTGCAGCAGAAAAGTAAAATAATACACAAATTTTCTTAAAGAAAAATTTTAAAGGAGTATCTCAGTTTCATTTTCATTTGTGATCTTCTAATATTAATGAGGTAGAGTATTATTTCATGAATGTATTAGACATGTAGATAGCTTTATTTGTGAATTGCCTATTTATATCCTTTGTCTTTTTCTATTAAATTGTAGGAGTTCTATATATAATATGAATATTAATCCTTTTCTAGTTATTATTACTGAAAAGACTTTTCCCAATCAATTGCTTTTCTTTTGACTTTGCTCAGTGTTTTTAACTATGTAGACATTTTAATTTTAATGTAGTCAAATTTACCACATTTTTTTTCTTTTTGGTTGCTCCTTTTGCCTTTTTAAAAGAAATATAACTATATTTCCTATTCAAAAGTTGCTCTAAGTATTCATGTACTTTGACTTGTATGAATACTGGATTCAGGTTTGTCAAATTTGCTGAAGAAGTCATTTTGTAATTTTTATTGGAACTTATTAAATATATAGCTTAACCTGAGATATTTTTATAAAAGTATTTCCTTTCATTCTTGAAAATAATCTTTATTCATTCAAATTTTCTTATTATGCCCTCCAAAAAATGTTTAGAATTCCTCTATGAAAATCTAACATTGGAAAAAATCCATTTCTTGACATTTTATAATATTTGGGGATGACTTGGTGTACAAAAAATTGGTAAAAGAAATACTATTGAGTTCTTTTATGCCCAGCTTTTATCTTACTGAAGAATCCTACTGAATTATCTTATTCATTCAAGTAGTTTTTCCATTCCTTGCCTTGGTTTTGTTAAGATTGTCATATCATTTGCAAGTGGACAAATTGGTCTCTTCCTTTCAGAAGTGGACAACGTGGTTAACTTCTTAAATTTCCAAACCACAGCAGATTGAGTGGTGTGCATTCAGTCTGTCTGACACATTCTCTAATTCCTACACTGCATATTTCTTTTCTTATTCTATTGAGTAGAACTTGTAGAACAACGTGGAATTTTTGTGGTCTCTAGACTTCATCAGAAATATTTTCAAAGTTATATCATTAAATATATTTGCTGAAGGATCTTTAAAAATATCTCTCATTAGGTTAAGGAATTTCCTTATTTTACTAATTTACTAAGCATTTTTCTTTTCATAGAATGCTCTTTCTACAGTCATTGAATTTGCCATTAAAACATGTATTGATGTGATAAACAACATTGACAGTACCTAGATTTTTGCTACTGATAATGCCTTTCTTTCTGGAATATTATTCTTCTTAACAAATTTTGCATTCAATTTGCTTATAATTTATTTAGAAAATCGACATCTATTTTATGTGTGTGTCTATATGTGTAATTAAAAGTGGTGCCTAACTCTATCCATTTAAACACTTCCTTTTAATTTTGCTACTTTGGTGTATTAAGTATCTGAGAAGTAAACTCTTATTTCTTTGAGAACTTCTTGAACTCGTAAATTAGAGCCCTTTGTTAGCCCTTTCACTGTACCCTATATTATAATTACAGAGTTATCTATGAAGTTGATTATTGACTGAGTCATCCACTGGGCTTTAAGTTCCATAAGGGCAGGGAATTTTATCTGTTTAACTCACTGATGTAATCCTAGAGCCTAACCTGCAATTGGTACATTGTAGATACTTAAAAAAATTACTTCTGGAATGAATAAATGATTAAATAAATAGTAGTTTGAAAGCTGATGATGCTCTGAGTTCCTTCTCTGTTTAAAATTTGCCTAATGCTGATATAACAAGTCAATGTTGGTTACTAGAAGGCTGATCCGTATCTTTACATGCTTCAAGGGACATGCCGAAGTGTTTCTTTGCCATCCCTAAGACTGGATAAATCTCAGTGATTCTCCTTCCTCCTCATCGAGTACACTGGCTCATCATGAAAAATTAGGAAAGTTTTCTAAACTTAGCAACTAAATGTTACTGAAACAAACACACCACCTACTAGGTATTTTCTTCAGTTTTTATCCATGGGAAATTGTACATTCACAGGCTTCAATGTGTCCTACAAACCAAAGCATAATTAAGCAATGATTGTTACTCACGAGTTGGTAAACATTGACTTTTCAAGGCCAAATGTAAATGTGCCAAAAGCCAACTGTGGTTGGGGACCTCCAGATCCTTAGGGATTAGTCAAATAGAGAGAGGCAGTCAGCCTTTCACACCACAGCTCCTTGGAAGGTCCCAGACAGTCTGTGGACAGTTTCTGTTTCACTGATCCCCTTTCTCACCAAAGGGTCCTAATTTTCAACACAATTATTGACATTTAGATTAGTCCCAAACAGTTTTTAATGGTTAACTAACATTAATCCTGTTTCTTTGCCAGCTATTACATCTTTGAGGAGGTTCTAGGAAATTATGAAAACTTTTTTTTTTTTTTTTCTAATTTCTTGGTGTGAGTGTGTTCAATCATGCTTGACTCTTTGCAACCCTTTGGACTGTGGCCTATCAACCTCCTCTGTCCATGGGATTTCTCAGGCAAGAATACTGGAGTGGGTTGCCATTTCCTCCCCCAGGAGATCTTCCTGACCCAGGGATCAAACCAGCATCTCCTGTGTCTCCTGCTTTGCCAGGCAGATTCCTTGGGGAAGATATCTGAGTTCTTAGGAGCACACATGTCATCATTAAGAAGAGTAATAGCCACCTTTTGCCAGTAGTAACATTTTAAAATGAATTAATTTTACTTTACTGATATTCAAAAATAATTGAAGGTAACTGTAAATTTCTACTAATCATTAAGCTACTAATAGTATCTAAAATTATTAAATGCATTGCTAAAATAACATCATATTCAAAATTTGTCAGTTTTACAATTCCAGCTTACAATTAAATCCTGGATAAGTTGTCATTCAAAGGGTGCATTTTTTAAATAAGCAAATTCATCTTGTTCATTGACAAAAGTAGAATTTGTTCATTGTAAAGATGCAGCCTTTGAATGACAACTTATTCAAGACTTACTGTGGATTGAAAGCTATACTAGGTGCTGGGCACAAAGTATATTTCCAACCTGCATGAAACTTACAAGTGAATCAGGAATGGATAGTTTTGTACTGTATCAACTTAGCTTCCCCTTTGGTATATTGTTGTTTAGTTGCTGAGTCACGTCCGACTCTTTGTGATCCCATGGACTGTAGCTGCCCAGGCTCCCCTGTCCATGGGATTTCCCAGGCAAGAATACTGGAGTGGGTTGCCATTTCCTTCTCCACGGGATCTTCCTGACCCAGAGATTGAACTCACATCTCCTGCGCTGGCAGGCAGATTCTTTACCACTGAACCACCAGGGAAGCCCCCCTTTTGTGTGTAGTCCTGGTTTAATGTTGGCCACAAGGAACATCATGAAATTTTGTCATTGTGAAATTTGGAAGGGGAAGTTGGTGTAAGGGACCAGGCATCACTGCCCTCATACACAGTCACTGCTCTGCTGGTTTAGTTTGGTGGCATCAGGTAGCAGCCAGCCTGTAGCTCCTACCACTCCTGCCCCATCAACTCCCTTAGTTTTTCTGAGTCCTGGGACAGATATTCATGTCTTTCCCTGGTGAAGAGTACCAGGTTCTTCTACATGTTACCCACACCATCAAGGTTAGAGGTTTCTATAGATGGAATGTGTTCCTATAAAATCCATATTTTGCAATCTAATCTCCAACTTCATGAGTATGAAAGAGATCCCAGAGAGTTTCCCCATCTCTCCACTGGGTGAAGTTACAGAGAAAAGATGGGACTCTGTGAACCAGGAAGTGGGCTCTCACAGGATTTTGAATCTGTTGGCAGCCTGATCTTGGACTTCCCAAAGACTGGAATTATGAGAAATAAATTTCTATTGTTTATAAGCCACTCAGTTTGTGGCATTTAGCTGTAGAAGCCTGAATAGACTAAGACAGAGGTGGTGTGAGATAAACATGGGTTCCAGTTGTCCTCATGGATTATTGTTTGTTCTTGCTCTCTGCATTTCATGCCTAGCATTTCTTCCTAACTGCTAATCCTGCCAATCTGTGGAAACTTCAGGCACACCACCAGAGGCAAGGCCACAGCCTTCCATAGACTCCACCAGCACCCACAGTTGCATAAGGTCTAATCCCTATAATACATCTTGTTCTTGCTATCACTCAAGGTGGTTCTATTTCTCCGATCAAATCTGAGTGATAAAGGGAGACAGACATTGCTCAAAGAATCATGCAACATACTCTACTGATTGTGTTAAGGCCTCTGATGGGAGAGTGTGAGCTACCGTGAGAGCATATAAATACAGTGCCTTCATTTATATTAGGGAGGAGTGTCAGGGAAAGCCTCTTGAGGAAGTGATATTTTACCACTGATCTGGAGTTTGAGTAGACACTAGCCAGGTCGAGAGTTAGATAAGAGGAACATCAGTGGCCAAGAGCTCTGAGGTCTGCCCTGTTGCAGGAACTGAAAGAAAACCAGAGTGGCCAGGGCAGAAGGAAGGAGGCAATGAGTGGCAGAGGGACCGGGCCATCAGGGTCCCGTAATTAGTTCAAGGTCTTCAGGCTTCACTCAAAGGGAATATGACAGGAGCAGATTTCCGTTTTTAAAAGAGTACTCTGGCTGCTATGCAAACAAACTGATTATCTGTATATCTGCAAATAATCATCTGATTATTGACAATTAAGCATTATTCTATAATGGAATTCAAAATTCAGCACTTGGCTGCCTCTTAAAATAAAAGTTATCTGCCAAAAACTCACAGCATCTAGGAAAATAAAGACTTCTGGTTGCAAAATGAAAAATGGCCCCAGGCCATTCGAAGCTGGACCATCACATATGTGGAGGGTGGCTTAACTGTTATTCTTGATAATTATGTGATTGTAGTATCATAGATGCCTTATGCCTTCACATTGTCAGCAGGAGTAAGCAAGGCAAGTTCTACAATGTCAAGCTCCTGACTGCAAAAGTGGATTAGAAAGAGAAGATTATTTGATCCCAAGTTTAAAAACATGCTGACCTTATTCTCACACATAGATTTTCTTAAATATCACAAAATCTCTGTCCATTAGATCTCGAGTGATATCTTGATTATCACAGGGTGATAATTTTGCCTGCAAAAATCATCTTGTTCCAGCAATGGAACGCCTTCCACCACAACTGTTGCACTGAGCATTTTTCTGTTCATTTTATTTCTCCTCAGGAAGGAGATTTGAGGCAATAATTCATCAAATTTCAAAAGTGTATTTCCAGGACCCTTGCTAACTTAAATGGTCAAAGTCTGAGTCATGTAAAGATAAAAAATAACCAAAGTGATGATGATGATGGAATATGGAGAGATAAGGGAAGACTGGCTTACGAACAAATTCTTTAAATGGAAAGGCTTAAAAAATATAAGTATGGGTTTGGATTGGTTGTTTTACCCAAAGAAAGAAAACTACAATAATGAAGATGGATGAATACTGAAAACGAAAGAGTAAGAGACAGGAGGGCATTTTAATGGGTCTGATGAATGAAAGGGTTGTAACTGTGGGAACAGAGTGTAAGTGCTAGAATCTTTTAAGAAGTAGAGGTAACAAGACCTGGAGTTTGCTGGAACATTAGCAGGATAGCAGAAATGGTGACTCAGTAAGGATAAGAAGGTTGAAACTGAGGGTTCTGGGGAATGGTAGAGATATTTTTATTTCAAAAAAAAATTTTGAAATTGTATAGTGTTAATGAGGAAGGTGGTAACTCTGGGCCTTTTCTGTAGATTAAACAGAAGAATCGAAACTTCTTTTAAACTATAACAGAATTTCCATTTTTCTCAGATATTCAAACACATGCAGACTACTTCAATCTAGAGACTGTTGAGACCTAGCTATCTGGGAAGGGAAGGCTTTATTTTCAAAATAGCACAACATACAGACACAGTCTCTCAGGCCAGAATGGGTATGGCTTTTACTGGTCTTAGGTCTTCCCTTTTCTGTTAAGTTTGTAGCCATGGTGAATTAACGCAGAGGGTAAGTACTTCAGAATGGAATTGGCATGAGGATGTGACTGGTATTTTGGTTCTGTGTATTCACCTGAACTACCTGTAGTTATATCTAAGACAAATATGATTGCAAGACTGTACCCATGCACTTGGACGTTCTCCTATTCAGATTACAGGCTGCCCTTGGTACTCACTGGAACTAGTGCTTATGTTCTGGGGGAAAAAGTGTGCAAGGAAGAGATGGTACTTGCTGCTAGCCTCCCTCCCCCTCCCCCTCCCCCCACCCAGATCCTCTCCCTCTCCCCCTACCCCTACCCCTACCCAAGCCCCTCCCCCTCCCTCCACCCAGGTCCCCTCCTCCTCTGCCTCCCCCCTCCCCCAGGTCCCCTCCCCTCCCCCTCTGCCTACCCAGGCCCCCTCCCCCTCCCCCTACCCAGGTCCCCTCCCCCTCCCCCTACCAAGGTCCCCTCCTCTACCTAGTCCACCAGTCCCAGTTTGAGTGATCCTTTCTCTTGCACCTTCTGGAATTCTCACTCACCTCTTCCTTATCTGGACCTTTCTCTGCTCCTAGACACTGTATGTAGGAGAACAGTTTCCATTATTTCTGTGTGGGCAAGGGGAAAATAGCGATTCTTATCTGTGATGAAATTTCCTCAGATGAGGGAGTGGTGAACATTCCATTATATCTCTCAGAGCAGAATATGGGGCTGAGAGTTATATTTTTCATCTGTAAAGCGTATTCTGCTGGAGTGAGTTTGGAGTCAGTTTCTAAGGGCTGATGCTCCAACTTTAGAGCCCGAAGGGGGAGCTGGTAGAGTCTGTTGGGCAACATATGCCCTGATTCTAGATAGCTTTTGGAGACAGACTTCATTGGCACTTTCTATTGCCAGGGGTTCAGAGTCCATACCCCCTTTTTTTCAATATAAACACAATATCAGTTTCAACTTTCATTCTCTTTGATGGCTACCATGGATATTCAAAATCTTCACATTTTTTCCTCCCATCTTTCACCCTTCAGCTGATAAGTGCACAAATCACCTTGCTGTTGTTTAATCACTCAGTTGTGTCCCACTCTTTGTGACCCCATGGACTGCAGCACACCAGGCTTCCCTGTCCTTCACCGTCTCCTGGAGCTTTCTCAAACTCATGTCCATTGAGTCAGTGATACCATCCAACCATCTCATCCTCTGTCGTCCCCTTCTCTTCCTGCCTTCAATCTTTTCCAGCATCAGGTTTTTTTCCAATGAGTTGGCTCTTCACATCAGGTGGCCCAAGTATTGGAGCTTCAGTTCCAGCATCAGTCCTTCCAGTGAATATTCAGGACTGATTTCCTTTAGGATTGCCTCGTTTGATCACCTTGCAGTCCAAGGGACTCAAGACTCTTATCCAACATCACAGCTCAAAAGCATCAGTTCTTCAGCCCTCAGCCTTCTTTATGGTCCAGCTCTCACATCCACACATGACTACTGGAAAAACCATAGCTTTGACTAAACATGGTCTGATAAAATGTCACTCGAGAAGGGAATGGCAAACCATTTCAGCATTCTTGCCTTGAGAACCCTATGAATAGTAGGAAAAAGCATAGATCACTATGTTGTTTTAAAAAGTTTTTGTTTTTGGAAAGATTGAGAAAATCTAGACAATTCTTATTCAAGACTATCCCAAGAGTTACTGTTTTAATAGATACAGAGTTTCAGTTTGGGATGACAAAAAAGCTCTGGAAATGGGCTGTGGTGATGATTGCAGAACAATGCCAGGGTCCAGCCCCAGTGGATCCAGGGTAATTCGAAGCGGGGACAGAGTCGGCGATTAAAGAGAGATTAATTAGAAATTTAAAGAGAGATTAGGGAAGAATAATATAGTGAAAAAATAGAGGAGAAAAGAGGCTGATATTCCTTGGTTTACAGAGAAAGTTAATAAAGTCTCAAGACAAGAAACTTGCACCATCTACATTAGGCCACAGGCGCCCGCTTGAATAGCAGAGGGTGCCTCGCCTTGGGCTCCCTCTTGCATGGGTCTTAGAAGCCCCGGGCAAATAAGTAGACATGGAGAGCCTCTGTGTTCCAAGAGATCAGCCTGAAAAAGAGAGGGAGGGAGAGGGAGAAAGAGAGAGAAAGAGTCGACATGGGGGAGGCCAAGCTTGTGCAAAAACCCCACAACTTTATTTTCAAAAGGTGCTTATATACCCTAAGTTTTACATAATGGAAGATACAGAGTCATGCAGGGGCAGCAGTCCTGACCCTTATGGATACCAGGCTCTCTTTCTGCATATCCTTCCATATACAAAAGGTCTCAGGTGATTTACATTATCTTCTGGCCAAGAGGCCTGTTAACACTTTATGGCTCTCTTCCTTAATGAATGTTAATCTCATTTCCCCTGAAGTGTTTTTCTTTAACCTGCATCACCCTCAAAGCACTAAATAAAGTTACATCCCTGTAGAACAAAGGTGCAGTGGGTTATAACAAAGAAGGTACTTAACTCAAAGATCTAATGTTGCTAATGCCAGGGCTACTACCTGTTTTTTCTACATACCAACTGTATCTACAAATAAAAGATATGAAAACTTGGCAGCAAGTATTGGCTCAACAAATGAAACCCTTAATCAGTTCTATTCTAATGATTTTGACTCCTCAGAAGCCCCTACATTCCTAGGATGTTTTAAGCTTCCTGTGCCTCTCCTGGTCGGGAGGCCACAAACAATCACATGCGTAGCTGTAAGAGTCCGGCAGGCAGGCTAGAAAGCCATCAGAGGGGTTTTTGGATTGAAACACTCTTATTATGCCCAGGAGACTTATTATCTAAAAGCTCTAAAATTAACTTTTTCTAGAAAAAGGTGGTGGGGGGACAGCCCCCTGTTAATGTCAGAAGAGTAGGTGGAAAGCATAACACAGTAAAGCAGGCAGACTCTGGTTTGGGGGGTAGATGCTCAAGAATCTCCAGGGGGACCCCTGAGGCTTGATCCCGCCTTTGCCTAATGTCAAGCCTCCTTCCTCATGACTTTTGCCATGGGTGGGATTCCTCACGGTGGCTCCTGGCAGAACAATATGAATATACTTAATGCCACTGAATTAACACTTAAAAATGGTTACAATGGTAAATATTATATATGTTTTACCACAATTTTTTAAAAAGGCTAGTGATTCCCTTAAGGAGCTATGGTTGGGAGTGTATTTGGGGAGGGCTTAGCATTTATCTGTTTTTCCTCTAGAGATTATATGTCTGTTTAGAAATTATTGCATTTACCTTTACTTTGTTTTCTAGCATAAAATTATATTTCTTGGTAAAAAGAATAATTAAAAGGTTTAATAGAAAACAAACTCTCCCAAGCAGTAAGAATTATGAGGACTTGGAAAGTCCCTTCCCCTACTTTGGGCATCATTTTTTATTTTTAATGTAAAGTGAATGAGTTCAAAAGGTCATGGAAGCCTTTCTGGTGCTAACATCCTGTAATTGTATAAAATAACTGCTTGTGAATGAAATGAAAACTAAAAGCAAACATTCATGAAGTATTATCTATTTTGGCTGTGTTTTCCTTCAGAGAAATAGAAAATTCAAGGGGAAAAAATAAACCCTGGTGGCAACGAAACCCGCTGACTAATATGAAGGATTTTAGATTGTCTAATGTAGCGTACAGATCAAGATGGCTGCCCTCTAAGATACAAAAACTTGTAGAGAATGGAATGTTTGTCACTTAATCTAAGGCAGGAGGGAAAAGAAAGTTCCACAAGTGGTCAGATGGGGGCAGGCATGGGGAGGAAAGCCTGAGCTGGAGAGACTGGCAGCCCCTCTGCCATCTCCAAGGAAGAAGGGGTCAGCACCCACACATGCCCTCATCACTTTCACACGTGGGGCTCTCCAGTGTCAACTCTGCTTCTGCATAAAATCAGGTTCCATAAGTCTTTAATTTCCTCCATCCAAGAAGCCTCAGTGGGCAATATACCTCATGAGTGCCTTTTTAATGATGTCCAATTTTGCAAAACACCTGCTCATCCTTTGAGGCCCACTTGAAGGCTTCACATTCCTCAAGGCCTCAATGAATCACACCATGCCTGTCCTTTGATTTCCATGATTCCATGACACAACTGTCTCCTCATCCTCTTCCTGCTTCTCATCCCCTTCTTTTTACTTCTCTGACTCCAATTTTTCTCCCATCCTGCTTCTCACCCCCTCCTTTTTTACTTCTCTGACTCCAATTTTTCTCCCACCTTCGAACTTCTTAGAGCACCTAAGTTATCAAAAGCTCATTCAGAAATGTACCATATATTGTCTCAGAAATTTTCACTAACAAAAGGGCTGGCAAACCATGGTCTGAAGCCCAGTTGTTTTTATAAATAAAGATTTATGGAAACACGGCTGTACTTATTCATTGAAGTGTTGTCTTTGGCCTCTTTTCTGCTCCAATGGCAGAGTTGAGAAGTTGCCACCCAGACCATATGACCCACAAAGCCTAAAACATTTACTGTCTTGTCTTTTACATTCACTGATCCTTGCTGTAATGAATGAAGCTGTTAATATTTATTTTGCATCACTACCTTTATTAAATCTGTGTTTTATTTATCTCCAACTTGAGGACAGGGACCAAGTCTAAAATATTTTTGTGCCCATTCAAGCCTCATCTCACTGTCTTGTACTTTGTTAGAGTCTCAGTAAATAATGATTACTGAATGAATCACTTCATGAATGAATGAACAAATGAATTATTGAGATAGCAAAACTACCAGTATTTTTTATTGTTGTTGAAATCAGATTGTCTGAATCTCTAAACAGAAGCAACATCTTCTCTTAGCTCTCTGCCTGAGGCACATCTGGCTTCTTTTCATCCTCTGTAGACATCAAGCATTGGAAAAGGAAATGGCAACCCACTCCAGTGTTCTTGCCTGGAGAGTCCCAGGGACAGGGGAGCCTGGTGGGCTCTATGGGGTTGCACAGAGTTGGACACGACTGAAGAGACTTAGCAGCCGCAGCAGCAGACATCAAGCTAGCACAGTGACTGGGCACAGCCTTCCTTGTGGCTCAGATGGTAAATAATCTGCCTCCAGTACAGGAGACCTGGGTTTGAATCCTGGGTCAGTAAGATCCCCTGGAGAAGGGAATGGCAACCCACTTCAATATTTTTGCTTGGGCAATCCCATGGACAGAGGAGCCTGGTGGTCTATAGAGTCCACGGAGTCAGAAACAGCTGGACTCGACTGAGTGACTAACGCTTCTGTGGCCAGAGAGCTTGGGGTTTGCATCCTGGCTCTGCTTCTTGCAGCTGTATGACACTAAAGGCGTTCTTAAAGTTCTAAGATTCACCTCCTCATCTGTAAAATCATGAGAACAGCAGTAACTTCATTATCAGGCTCATGTGAGCATTTTTAAGTAAATGATGTATTTTAAATGTTAGCTATGGTGTGGGGAAAATGCACTGGTCATAGCAAACACCCTCTTCCAACAACACAAGAGAAGACTATACACATGGACATCACCAGATGGTCAACACCAAAATCAGATTGATTATATTCTTTGCAGCCAAAGATGGAGAAGCTCTATACAGTCAACAAAAACAAGACCAGGAGCTGACTGTGGCTCAGATCATGAACTCCTTATGGCCAAATTCAGACTCAAATTGAAGAAAGTAGGGAAAACCACTAGACGATTCAGGTATGACCTAAATCAAATCCCTTATGATTATACAGTGGAAGTGAGAAATAGATTTAAGGGACTAGATCTGATAGATAGAGTGCCTGATGAACTATGGAATGAGGTTCATGACATTGTACAGGAGACAGGGATCAAGACCATCCCCATGGAAAAGAAATGCAAAAAAGCAAAATGGCTGTCTGGGGAAGCCTTACAAATAGCTGTGAAAAGAGGAGAGGCGAAAAGCAAAGGAGAAAAGGAAAGATATAAGCATCTGAATGCAGAGTTCCAAAGAACAGCAAGCAGAGATAAGAAAGCCTTCTTCAGCAATCAATGCAAAGAAATAGAGGAAAACAACAGAATGGGAAAGACTAGAGATCTCTCCAAGAAAATTAGAGAAACCAAGGGAACATTTCATGCAAAGATGGGCTTGATAAAGGACAGAAATGGTATGGACTAACAGAAGCAGAAGATATTAAGAAGAGGTGGCAAGAATACACAGAAGAACTGTACAAAAAAGATCTTCACGACCCAGATAATCATGATGATGTGATCACTAATCTAGAGCCAGACATCTTGGAATGTGAAGTCAAGTGGGCCTTAGAAAGCATCACTATGAACAAAGCTAGTGGAGGTGATGGAATTCCAGTTGAGCTGTTTCAAATCCTGGAAGATGATGCTGTGAAAGTGCTGCACTCAATATGCCAGCAAATTTGGAAAACTCAGCAGTGGCCACAGGACTGGAAAAGGTCAGTTTTCATTCCAATTCCAAAGAAAGGCAATGCCAAAGAATGCTCAAACTACCACACAACTGCACTCATCTCACATGCTAGTGAAGTAATGCTCGAAATTTTCCAAGCCAGGCTTCAGCTATATGTGAACCGTGAATTTTCAGATGTTCAAGCTGGTTTTAGTAAAGGCAGAGGAACCAGAGATCAAATTGCCAACATCCGCTGGATCATGGAAAAAGCAAGAGAGTTCCAGAAAAATATCTATTTCTGCTTTATTGACTATGCCAAAGCCTTTGACCATGTGGATCACAATAAACTGTGGAAAATTCTGAAAGAGATGGGAATACCAGACCACCTGACCTGCCTCTTGAGAAATCTGTATGCAGGTCATGAAGCAACAGTTAGAACTGGACATGGAACAACAGACTGGTTCCAAATAGGAAAAGGAGTACGTCAAGGCTGTATATTATCACCTTGCTTATTTAACTTATATGCAGAGTACATCATGAGAAATGCTGGACTGGAAGAAACACAAGCTGGAATCAAGATTGCCGGGAGAAATATCAATCACCTCAGATATGCAGATGACACCACCCTTATGGCAGAAAGTGAAGAGGAGCTAAAAAGCCTCCTGATGAAAGTGAAAGAGGACAGTGAAAAAGTTGGCTTAAAGCTCAACATTCAGAAAACGATCATGGCATCCGGTCCCATCACTTCATGAGAAATAGATGGGGAAACAGTAGAAACAGTGTCAGACTTTATTTTTTGGGGCTCCAAAATCACCGCAGATGGTGACTGCAGCCATGAAATTAAAAGACGCTTGCTCCTTGGAAGAAAAGTTATGACCAACCTAGATAGTATATTCAAAAGCAGAGACATTACTTTGCCGACTAAGGTCCATCTAGTCAAGGCTATGGTTTTTCCTGTGGTCATGTATGAATGTGAGAATTGGACTCTGAAGAAGGCTGAGCGCTGAAGAATTGATGCGTTTGAACTGTGGTGTTGGAGAAGACTCTTGAGAGTCCCTTGGACTGCAAGGAGATCCAACCAGTCCATTCTGAAGGAGATCAGCCCTGGGATTTCTTTGGAAGGAATGATGCTAAAGCTGAAACTCCAGTACTTTGGCCACCTCATGCAAAGAGTTGACTCATTGGAAAAGACTCTGATGCTGGGAGGGATTGGGGGCAGGAGGAGAAGGGGACGACCGAGGATGAGATGGCTGGATGGCATCACGGACTCGATGGAGGTGAGTCTGAGTGAACTCCGGGAGATGGTGCTGGACAGGGAGGCCTGGCGTGCTGCGATTCATGGGGTCCCAAAAAGTCAGACACGACTGAGCGACTGAACTGAACTGAACTGAACTGAACTGATGGTGCGGAGACACAGTAAACTGTCTAAAAATGCTTGGCAATTGTTATCGCCTCATTGTAATTGCAATTCATCCCCTCACTCCCCCCTTCCTATACCTAATTCAAATTCCTTTAAAACGAAGGTGTTTTCTCTACATTTCTTGTGCTTTGGATTCTAGAGTTAGAAAGTTAGTGTTCTCTTGGCAGTGAAAGAGGGTAGCAGTGGACAGTTATGTTCCTATTGACTTGTCTGAATTCTCTTGCTATAGAAAAGCAACAACCACCTTTGCTTAATAATCAGTTTAGAACCTCAATAAATGCAGTAAGTAGTTTTTGTAAAATGGTAGCCAACTAGAGAAGTGAATGAGTGCAGTCACTTACAGTCTGAAATAGCATATTTCATCAGGCTCAATTCCTGATGAAAAATAAACATCAAGGGCTAACTTGAAGGCAAATAAAATAGCCAAAAGTCACTGGACTAGGAAAAGAAAGTGGAGTAGTATTTTACTTTGAAAATGGCAGTTGACAAAATCAGTTCCTCCCTCACTTAACAGCACCTTCAGTGCTTCAGGCTGTTTTGGATACAAAGCAGACATCAATCAAAATAATCAGATAAAAATTCTGCTCTTGTGGAGTTACAGCCTAGTGAGGGATAGATAGATAAATGGTACAGCATTAAAGGTGATGACTGCTACAGCGGAAAATATAGAGTAGGATAAAAAGGATCAGAAAGAGAAAACAGAATGAACTGATGTTTGCATCTTTAAATAGGATGGTCAGAAGACATTTGAACAAAATTGTGAACGATCTGAGATAGTGAACCACAGGGACATCTGGAGGAAAAAAATTACAAGCAGAGGAAATATACTGTATAAATTCCCCCCAAGCAGAAATGTGTCTGGTTTGGGCAAGGAACAATAAGGAAGCTAGTATAGAGGCCAGAAATCATAATAATAGTAATAAAGTAGCTGACCTGCTGTGCTCTTAACTATTCTCCGAGCAGTCTTCTAAGCATTATTATATATAATCTTCAAAACCTTCTCACAATGTCAGCAGTTATTTTTTCCATTTTATCAGTAAATAAACCAAGATTGTTAAAATGTTGAATAATTTGCATGAGATTACACAGCTAGCAACCAGATGTCTCCAATTCTAAAGCTCATGCTCTTTCTTTTTTAATTTTAAATTTATTTTTTAATTGAAGGATAATTGCTTTACAGAATTGGTTTCTGCCCAACACCAACATCAACATGAATCAGCCATAGGTATATATATGCCCCCTCCCTCCCTCTTGAACCTCTCTTCCACCTCCTTCCCCATCCCAGCCCTCTAGGTTGTTACAAGAACCCGGGTTTGAGTTCCCAGAGCCATCTTTGACATGACACTTTTTGCTCTGTCCAAAGTCTTTGTCTGTCTTGGAGATCAGGACTGGATTAGCTCTACTCTGTTCCCTACCTGTCAAAACTTCACAGTGCTTTGTTCTAACCTCTTTTACTGGTTAAATTGTCCTTTAGAAACATTTTAATTCAAGTACAGAGTATAACATGTTAGCAGGGGTTTTCCATGGCCCCTTGACCACTTGTGACATTTCCAAATTCTTTCCTCTTCTTTCCCATTCTAATCCTCTCTAATTTTATCAGCTCTGCCTTTGCATACAAACCAGATCAGCCTCAAGGAGAAATCTCTACACCAGAGGGTAACCACATCCTTTCTGGTCTTCCTCTATAGATCAACTGATGTCTGGTGGAGCCTCTTAGAATTAACTTTTACTTCATAAATATAGGACTGTGGGCACTCATACTCAGAGACATTGCTTTTGCAAGTTATTTTGGTAAATCCTTTTTCCTTCCTCTTTTATTTATTTTTGTATACAGTTCTAAAGATATTTTGTATACATCTCAGCCTTTGACAGTATTATTTTAAAATTTTCTAAATTCTCAACCCAATTTTCCACTTTCTTAATCAAATGCAAAGTAGATTAAAAATAAAGCCAGGAAATACTGCTGAAGTTTTAAAAGTCTGTTCATTTCTCTGTCCGTTGATGAATGTTTCTCATCAGAATTCCTTTGAGCATCATCCTTGTCCAGATTAAATCACCTCCTCCTCTCTTCAAAGAAAACACAAGAGGATTGAACTACTTTTCCTTCTTCAATATGTATAAAATACTTTCTCCTGTTAAAATTATGTGTCAAATTTCAAACCAGAACCAGGACAGAATATTCATTCCTCTATTAGGTTATAAAATCCTTGAGCTAAAAGGACAATAATCTTGACAAGGAAGAAAATGATCTTTTTTGTATTAATATTTGAACAATGGCAACTCACTCCAGTGTTCTTGCCTGGAGAATCCCAGGGACAGGGGAGCCTGGTGGGCTGTCATCTCTGGGGTCGCACAGAGTCAGACACGACTGAAGCGATTTAGCAGCAGTAGCAGCAGCATCTGAACAAAAATGGAAAAAAAGAGAGTGTAAAATTTGAATATTTTCCCTATAAAGAATTTCAAATAGAATGCAATGAGAAAAACTTCAACTATTACACCAATAGAATTGCTCCATGATCATTCAAACTGCTACAGTGATATGTTTCTACCAGCTTTTTGGAAGGTGTTCTTCAAATAATTTTTGGTCTCCTCTCTACTTCTTTTTTAATCCATCTTATATTTTAGGGTCCGTTTAAGGTGTTTATTTAAAGTTTTGCATGTATATGTGTGTATAGATATATATATATATAACAGTCATCAAACATTGCCTGTAGGAGTAAAAAATGTGGGGGAAAATGTCAACTTCAATATCCACCAGTTGCATTGGCCCCATTAAGACAAACTCTGCAACAATACTTATCTCTTCCACTGCCCATCCCTCCCCATCTTCTAATAAAAGTTAATGGTTTTAGAAAGACGTCAGAGACACAATTTTAAATTTAAAAAAAAAAAAACATGAAAAAATGCACCATCAAGGTAGATAGAAGAACAGTGCCAGGTATAGCCCCATTTCTGAAAGGTGCATGTTTGTTGTTAGTATATGCAATATGTAAATATAAACACCACAGAACTAGATGAGGATCCTCAGTGGGAGGCAGAAATATATGATTTTTCATAAGCTTTATGTATTTTTTCCTACTGCTGCTGTAACAAATTACCACAAATTTAGTGGCTTAAAACAACACAGATTTATTATCTTACAATTGTGGAGGTCAGACACCTGAAATGAGTCTTACTGAGTCAACGTTAAGAGGTCAGCAGTGCTGTTTTCCTTCTGGAGGCTGCAGGAGATAATCTGTTTTCTGTACCTTTCCCATCTTTTAGGTGCCACCCGCAACCCTTGCATCATGACCCCTCCCTCCATCTTCCAAGTTCATTCCTCCAGCTTCTGGTCCCCTCATCGCAGCTCCTTTTCTGACTTTAGTCCTCTTGACTCCCTCTTTCAGAGGCCATTGTGGTTACATCAAGCTCACTTGGATGATTCAGGAAAATCTTCCAGTCTCATGACCCTTAACTTGATCATATCCTCAGTGTTCCTTTTGCTGTGAAAGTTAATATAGTCATAGGTTCCAGAGATGAGGACATGAGCATCTTTGGGGGACCATTATTCTGTCAATCACACTTTGAAAAACAATGTAACATTATTGGGAGTTTATTTTTTCCCTAGAAGTCCTTGTTCTCAATAGTTTAATAGTTTCATAGTGTAATTGTAAAATTTCTAGAAAGCTTCAACTAGAGTGTAATATTCAAGCCAAATAGATTAAATGATTAACTTTAGTTTTTGTTACTTTTGTTTTTTTTAAAGATACAAAAAAAAAATGTTTTTTCCAGGCCAAGATAATGCTAGAAATTAGTGAATTTATAATTCCCCATATTTTCTTTTTTTTTCCATTATTTGTGGCTTCTGTTAACCACAGTTGCATTTTTTTATTTGACAAAATGTCTTGAAAATATTGTTAAGTGCAGTTATGGTGGATATTGAATCTATTTTTTCACTTTTTAACATAAGAAAAGATAGATATTGTGTTAAATGTCAATGAATTATACCAACAAATGCCATTAACAATAAAATAAATAACAAAGATATTAATTTATTTTAAATAATTTCATTTATTTATTTAGGCTGTGCTGGGTCTTCATAGGTGCACAGGCTTTTTTCTAGTTGCAGTCAGTGGGATCTCCTCTCTAGTTGAGGAGTATGGGCTTCCCACTGCAGAATGAGAAGCTTTTCTTGTTTTGGCTCTCAGGCTCTAGAGCACAGGCTCAGTAGTTGTAGTGCGTGGGCTAGTTGCTCTGCAGCATGTGGGTTTTTCCTGGATCAGGGATTGAACCTATGTCTCCTGCTTTGGCAGGTGAATTCTTTGCCACTGAGCCACTAGGGAAGACCCAAGATACTAACTTTTAAATAATAATTCATCAATGGATAAAGAAGATGTGGTGTGTGTTCATGTGTGCATATGAATACTGTTGTTGTTTAGTGGCTAAGTTATGTCTGATTCTTTTTGACTCCATGGACCATAGGCCACCAGGCTCCTCTGTCCATGGGATTTCCCAGGCAAGGATACTGGAATGGGTTGTAATTTCCTTCTCCAGGGGATCTTCCCAGCCAAGGAATTGAACCCATGTCTCCTGCATTGGCAGGCAGATTCTTTACTACTCAGCCATAAAAAAGAATGAAATAATGCCATTTGCAGTAACTTGGATGGACCTAGAGATGATCATACTAAATGAAGTAAGTCAGAAAGAGAAAGACAAATACCACATGACATCACTTACACATGTAATCTAAAATACGACACAGATGAGCTCATTTGCAAAAGAGAAATCAGTCTCACTGATGTAGAAAGAAAACTTATGATTACCACAGGGGAAAGGAGGTGGGGGAGGGATAAATTAGGAATTTGGGATTAGCAGATACAAACTACTATATATAAAAATAAACAATAAGATACTACTATATAGCACAGGGAACTATATTTAATATCATATAATAAACCATAATGGAAAACAATATGAAGCAAGAATATATGTGTGTATGTGTACAACTGAATCACTTTGCTATACACCAGAAACTAACACAACATTGTAAATGAATCATACTTCAATAAATAAATGATCAAATTCTAATATTTACATTAAAGATATACGGCTTCTGATGCTTTTAAAACTTGGCCCAAATGGTGGATAATAATAGAATAATTTCTAGTTCAAGTGTGCCCTATGCTTGTAAACAGAGATTTATGATTAATATATTTTTGTTTACCTATAAATGTTAATGGTTGGGAAAGAAATATTTCTTGTGATGTAAAAGGATCCTCAGTTTCTGTGGTTATACCGAATAACATCAAATCTCCATCTCCTAATTTATAGAATATCTGATGAAAAATAATCACAGATAACCTGTACAGTTGGGGATGCTCTCTCCAAGGATAAATGTGATTAACAGGCCTGGGAAATAACTCAGAAAAAAAAAGACAACATAGCTTTCGTTTGTCAACCGGCCTAAAAGCAAATGACAGGAGCAATTTCTCTTATTCTTTTACTAGCCTGACATGAATTCATGGTTATTAGAGGGTTGAATGTGCAATGCCTTGCAGGTGTTCTTTTGTACCATAGGAATATTCATTAAGTCTTTGCACAATATCCAGTCACTAATTACTATTTAGCTCCACAAGTTCATGTCTCGGAGTCTTTGTGTGTTGCTGTTCTCCCTCCCCAGCCAGCCTCCTTTGCTTGGCAGTATTTTGTATCTGCCTTTGCCTTGCATGTTTATAACTGTTTCTCTGGTGTAAATCATTCTCCTTCCTTCTCAGAACCTCAGCAGCACAGTGGGTGTATTTTGACTCCACTGAATTTCTGTTACAAAATTCTCTCTCCACTTCATCCTACCACCCATCATTTTCATGTTGTTCCCAGTGATATCTTGCCAACATACTTTCCTAGGAAACTTTATGAAGACAGGTTGTTTTTTTTTTCCTGAACTCTAGAATTTTGGCAGAAATGATCATGTTAATAGGTGGCTCTGTTATCATAGGGAAAATGTAAGGAATGGTTTAATTCATAGGGGAGAATGCAATGGTTCAGATGTTTTCTTATTAGAATATTTTTCTCCCAATGGTACCGTGATTACAGATCAGGTTTATAGAGAGGTGAAATTCCTCCAAGGTTATTGCTTCATACCTTGGGCTTTCCCTGCACACTCTGGGGAACTGACCAACCAGAATGATTTTAGCACTCTGAAAAGCTATGTGGCCCCACATATTTCTCTGATCAAGGTTCAGAAGAACCACTCCTTAGGGGCTTTCAGGTAAAGATGTTTTAGAATTAGCAGCTCATCTCTGAGGGCTAGTTAAATCTATCATCATTCACATTACCTAACAGAGAGTAGACACTAAAGGTATGAGAACTTAAGACACACTTTTTTGATGGAAAGGACAAATTAAGAGAAGTGGTAGAGAAAAATGCCTGGAGGGCAGCACAGTGTACACAGACAGTTCATAGCTTGAAATTCACCAAAGAAAAGCAGCAGCAGGAAAGCTTTAGGGAATGTTGCATAGTTTTCCATATAGATGTATTTATTCATTATTTTACAAAGTCTTATCAAGTGTTTATTGGTTATGGTCCAATTAAAGCATTTGGTATCAGCTAATTGTTCACATTTTTATTTTCCTAGCCAAAATCTTTTCCAATAAAAAATTTACATATTCCCAGTGTGTAAACCAAATGAGAGGAGAGCTCTTCTGATTGAAGAGCATTGGAGTGTTTGAGGATTGCTCGTCCCCCCAGCACCTGGCCTCTCCTTCCTCTCCCCCAGCAATCCCTGAGGCATCTCTCTGATTAAAGTCTGTCTGAGCAATCAACATCCTTTGAAATTATGGACACTTATTCAATAGATTTATGATTGAAACCACCGTTTTAGGAAGAAAAATTCCTCTTCATTTAAGTTGACAAACTGAAGAGCTTGCTGATACACTCACTTCATTAAGTCATGCACTCATTTTTTTTAAAGAACATGATTGATAACCTACTACGTGCCACTAACACACAGTGCAGATAGAAGAGTGACCAGTGTAGACACAGGCTGTGTCTCATGGAGTTTACGTTCTAATTAAGACCCAGCCATTTGCAGCAACATGGATGGACCTAGGGATTAGCAAACTAAACGAAGCAAGTCAGAGAGACAATATCATATGACATCACTTACATGTGGAACCGAAAACAAAAGTGGTACAGATGAACTTATTTGCAAAACAGACTCCTAGACATAGAAAACAAATTTATGATTACCAGAGGGGAAGAGGAAGAAGAATAAATTAGGAGTATGAAATTAACAGATACACACTACCATAAATAAAATCAACAGCAGGATTTACTATAGAGCACAGGGAACTATATTTAATATCTTGTAATAACCTATAATGAAAAGAATATAGGTATAAACTTATAAACACATATAACCAAGTCACTTTGCTATACACCTGAAACTAACACAATACTGTAAATAAACTGTACTTCAATCTAAAAAGAGTCAGCTATATGCCATCACATGCACTCTTTGAACAAATCATTTGCCCAAGACTTTTGCCCTCTGTCTAACCATACTTTACTCAAAGCATATTTTCCCATAGATAATATTCTTAGATGTGTCTTATGACAACCTGCTTACAGGGTCTAAAGTTCAAAAGCTTATCTAAGTTGGGCAAATACAGCAATTGAGAACATTATTTGCAATATGTTGAAAGACTGTCAAAGCATTACCCCAAAGACATTATTATTCTATAGTCAAAATGCTCACAATTAGAGGAGGGTTTATCCGTTCATCCATCCTAATGTTTCTCAGTTCTTCCCATCTATGAAGTTCTTTGGGACATTTAAAATTCATTCTCTGAACACTCAGGAAAGCTCAACAGCCTATTTCTTTTAAGCTTTTCTCTTTTTCTGTCACCAGCAAATCATAGAAAAATGGGAAAGTTCCACAGCCTGTTATCTCAGGAAGCTGTTTCAGGGGAGGCATGCTGACTGGCTTCATAGAAGCCACTGTGTGTGGTGCCCAGGGCCTGCCCTCCCAGATGCCCTGTATGTACTGAGCCACTTTGCTGCACACCTGAAACTCATACAGCTTTGTAAATCAGCTATCATCATGTGCTCACTCACTCTTCACAACCCTATAGACTGTGGCCGACGAGGCTGCTCCGTCCATGGGATTCTCCAGGCAAGAATACTGGAGTGGGCTGCCATTGTCTTCTCCAGGGGATCCTCTCAACCAGGGCTCGAACCCACATTACCTATGTTTCCTGTATTGGCAGGCAGATTCTTTACCCCTGAACCACCAGGGAAGCCCATAAAAACCAACCATGCTCCAATATAAACTAAAAAAAAAACCCTTTCTGAAGTCCTTTTTTTTTGGGGGGGGGGGCTGTGTGGCATTGTGGGATCTCACTTCCCTGACCAGGGATAGACCCTTACTCCCTGCCTTGGAAGTGCAGAGCATTAACCTCTGGATCCCCAGAGAAGTCCCTAGAGTCACCATTTTGTACCATGCTATCCCTCCTGTTTGTCAACCCTCCAACCTACTGCATGTCACGTATTTTTTTTAAAAGCATTACTTAATTTTATTCTGAAAACTCTTGAAATAGCCAGAACCACTCTAAAGCAAGGCAAGACAGGACTAGTAAAATCAATGGCATAATAATAGCTAACATATAAACAGCACTAATTCACTACTAGTTATTCATAATTAATTTGATGCTCACCATAACACCTTGAGGGAATTATTATAATGCATCTCCTCTAACAGATGGAGAAACTGAGCTTCAGAAATGCAAAACAGCTAAAGGCCACCCAGTTAGCAAGTGTCTGAGCTTCAACCCAGTGCTCTGTGACAACCTAGCGGGGTGGAATGGGGTCGGGAGTGGGAGGGAGGTGCAAACGGAAGGGGACATATGTATACCTGTGACTGATTCCCGTTGTATGGCAGAAACCAACACACCATTGTAAAGCAATTATCCTCCAATTAAAAAAATTAAAAAAAAGAAAATGTCTGAGCTTAAACTCAAAAATTGGTCTTCTGATGCTTGAAACAGAGTCAAATTGGTACCTGCTGCTCTGCCTATATTTCTGGACATGGGCTCATCCCAGGCCTCAGGCCTCCCCATTGTCCCACTTCTAGATTCTGAAGAAAACTCATAAGAAGGACATTTTAATCTTGATTTCCTGCAAGAAGGGGGTGAGGTCACGAGGAATTCGAAGCCCTCTATGAGAAAGGGTGAGGACAGGGTGGTGAGGAGACTGCCAGCCGCTAAGGGGAACTGTGTGCCACTCAGCGCCCTGGGCCAGGCCTGTCCCACCTCTCTCTGCCTTCTTTCTGTCTCTCAGGCACTCAAAGCTCTTTCCCGCCTGGGGGTCTTCACAGTGCGGCCCCCTCTGCCTGGCATGCTGCCCCAGACCTTCCAGAGGCTGGTGTCTTTCTTTGGAAAGGCCTCTTCTGACCCCTCTGTATGACCTACCCGTTTTTCTCTGTCTTCACTGTCTTCCTCACATATTGTTTTTCTAAATTAATTTTTACTGAAGTAAAGTTGTTTTACAATGTGTGTTAGTTCCTGCTGTACAGTCACACATATACATATTATCCCCTCCCTTCCGGACGTCCTTCCCATTCAGGGCACCACAGAGCATTAAGCAGAGCTCCCTGTGCTGCACACCAGGGAATCATTCGCCAGGGAATCATTCAGTTCAGCTCAGCTCAGCTCAGTCGTGTCCACCTCTCTGCGACCCCATGAATCGCAGCACACCAGGCCTCCCTGTCCATCACCAACTCCTGGAGTTCACTCAGACTCGCGTCCATCGAGTCAGTGATGCCATCCAGCCATCTCATCCTCGGCCATCCCCTTCTCCTCCTGCCCCCAATCCCTCCCAGCATCAGAGTTTTTCCAATGAGTCAACTCTTCGCATGAGGTGGCCAAAGTAATGGAGTTTCAGCTTTAGCGTCATTCCTTCCAAAGAAATCCCAGGGCTGATCTCCTTCAGAATGGACTGTTTGGATCTCCTTGCAGTCCAAGGGACTCTCAAGAGTCTTCTCCAACACCACAGTTCAAAAGCATCAATTCTTCGGTACTCAGCCTTCTTCACAGTCCAGCTCTCACATCCATACATGACCACTGGTAAAACCATAGCTTTGACTAGACAGACCTTTGTTGGCAAAGTAATGTCTCTGCTTTTCAATATGCTATCTAGGTTGGTCATAACTTGTCTTCCAAGGAGTAAGCGTCTTTTAATTTCATGGCTGCAGTAATCATTAGTAATATATTTTATACGTAGTATCAATAGTGTTAAAGAAAGAAACAAACTAAAACTAGATCCACCATATGACTTGGCTTATTGCTTTTTAAAAAACTGTGGCAAAATCCAGATACTGTGAAATGTAGCATCTTAAACATTTTCAAGTGTGCAGTTCAGCAGCTTGAAGCACACTCACAAAGTTGTGCTGCCACCATGATCATCTGCCTGCAGAACTCTTTACCTTGTAAAACTGAAACTCTGTACCCATGAATAAAAGCTCGCCATCCTCCTTTTCCCCAGTACCTGGCAAGCATAATTCTGCATTCTGTCTCTTGAAATGTGACTCTTCTAGGTACCTCATGTAAGTGGAATCATACAGTGTTTGTCTATTTGTGGTCGGATTATTGCACTTAGCATAATGTCCTCCATTTACACCCATGTTGTGACATGTGCCAGTATTTACTTCCTTTTTAAGGCTGAATAATATCCCACTGCATGTATGCATGCTTAATCACTCAATCTTGTCTGATTCTTTGTCCCTTTGGAGTGTAGCCCGCCAGCCTCCTCTGTCCAGGGGATTTTTCAGTCAAAAATACTGGAATGGGTTGCCATTTCCTTCTCCAGGGGATCTTCCCAACCCAGGGATCAAACCCTCATCTCACATGTCTCCTGCACTGCAGGTGGGTTCTTTACCCACTGAGCTATCAGAGAAGCCCTGTTATATATACAGACCACTTTTTTTTTTTTAACCCATTCATCCAAATTAACTGACACTTGAGTTGCTTCTACCTTTTGGCTATTGTGAATAATGCTGCTGTGAACATAGGTATATAAAGTCTTCCGAGTCCCTTTCAAATTTTTTGGGAACATACCTAGAAGTAGAAGTGCTCGATCATATGGTAATTCTATTTTTACCTATGCAATGGTGAGTGGCATACAGTAAGTACTTGATTATTTTTTGATTGAACAAAGGAAGGCCATTTGATGAGAGGGCACATACTTTTTCATAATACATGTAAATGGTGAAAAAAAAACACCTCAATATATAGAAGAGTTTAGTTGGCAAGTGAGTTTCTTTTTGTCTCCAACTAAATAATTTCTCTTGTTAGAGGCAACAATTTTTACTAATGTCTTGTATGTCTGTCTAGAAATATTCTATGAATGTACATATATATATATACACTACCTTTCTTCATTTAATGGTAGAATACTGACTTATGAGGGCTTCCCTGGTGCCTCAGATGGTAAAGAATCTGCCTGCAATGCAGAAGACATGGATTCAATCCCTGGCTCAAGACGATCCCCTGGAGAAGGGAAGGGCTACCCACTCCAGTATTCTTGCCAGGAGAATTCCATGGACAGAGGAGTTCTGGTGGGCTACAGTCCGTGGCACCACAAAGAGTCAGACATGCCTGAGCGACTAACACACATACTCACTCACACATACACACACATACATACACACACATACATACACACTGACTTACGAACAAAGTGAAGACTTACCAGGCAGGATCAGATCAATGGACTGATTCTGGGAAGAGTTAAGACCTCAGAGTAAAAAGTCAACCCACAAGGTCAGAGTCAGCAGAGAGAAGTAACACCAAGGTTCAGGATAAGAGACTGGGGAAAGACAGTCATCAAGCAGCAAGGAAACATTCTGCCATGTGCCAGTTGAGTCCATGCCTGTACCTGGCAACATCTCTCTGCCCCTTGTACACCAATTAACTTCTGGATGTCCTCCCTACTCATCACAGAGAAAGCACACATGGCAGGAGGGAAAGATGTGATAAGAATTTGATTGAAGAGTTTGAGGTCCCAGCACAAGAGGGGAGTGGGAGATACCTACTAACTATCAAAGTTATGGGGCTGGAAGTGGTGGGTATGGGTCTGGACTAGAGGTAAAGTCTTGGATGTCAATGGAAGAGAACAGCATGCTGAATTTTGTTGGCAACAATGAGACTTCAGAGAGAGTATATCAGGAGGGAAGAGCAGGGACTTCCCTGCTGGTCCAGTGGTTAAGCATCTGCCTTGCAATGCAGGGGACACACACAAGTTTGATTCCTGGTCAGGGAACTAAGATCCCACATGCCCGTAGCAACATGCCCGTAGCAACATGCCCCATTTAGGCACTCCGTGTGTCCCAAGGAAAGATCTCAAGTGATGCAGCAAAGATCCTGTGTGCTGCAACTGAGACCCCACGCAGCCAAATAACAGAACATAATAAATGAAAGAGGAAAGAGCAGTAAGCCAAAGACCTGGCTCTGCCTATGCCCCCAGACAACAAGGAGGGTGAGGGAAATTGTTGAAGACAAGGATGATCAGACAGCACCTTCAGTAACAGAGGGAATTCAGACATGGGCATGATGGTGACCTTTCCTCTTTAAAGAACCTGGAAGTTCACTCTGAATTGTGTGAGGTTTTTTAGTGTTTCCAGTAAATCGTTTGCTCTGAAACCAAATGCTTTCCTATAAAAATATGTAACTCTGCTGCTAAGTTGCCTCAGTCGTGTCCGACTCTGTGCGACCCCACAGAGGGCAGCCCACCAGGCTCTGCCATCCCTGGGATTCTCCAGGCAAGAACACTGACTCTGAAAGACACCATCTGCCAATGAGGAACAAGAAAGAAACAGTGTATTCTGGCCATAAACGGTGTTCTTACCACGTTCCTCTGACAAGATCCTTGCCGTATTTCCACTATTCCTTCCAGTCCTTCTTTTCTTCTTCAGTCTATTTTAAAACATCATGTTTCCTTTCTGACTTACCTACTCATTTCTAAACCTAAAAGGATAATTGCTCTGTCTTCTGCATTGTCATGCCATTTTTCCTTATGTGGGTGAAAATGAGCTCTTTCTGAATCTTCAGTTAGGTTCTTGATGATTTACCTATAAAGCTATTTGTAACTTTCTTTTAGGAACACTGTCCACAGTGACTTGTTAATATCTTAGAATTAAAAACTATGAACCTTCAAAATTCTCTTTCCCCTTCCCTTCTGTTTCTTTCAAGCCCAAATATACAAGATAGTTTTCTGAATAGCAAGTAAATCGTGTGACAACTTCAAATAAAACATTTTTAAAACAGGTCTTTCGTCCTAAAGGAATAATGGGAATCCTGATTCTTTGGTTGTTTTTGTTTGATTTTGGTTTTTATTGAAGTATAGTTGATTTACAATATTGTGTTAGTTTCAGGTGTACAAACAAAGTTACTCAGTTAAAATATATATATTTATATACATATATAAGAAAGGTAAAATGAGAAATATTTTTACTGGAAAGCAGCACTTAAGTTTTAACTAGAAAAAGATAAGGAGATAGAATTTTATGTTTACTTCCAAGGATTTTAGAACTTGATCATATCTTTTTTATATAATGTCTACATTCAGTTGCTTAACAATTTGATGCATTTGTTAATTTAATGTAAGCTTGAGGAGTCTAGAGGCTTGTCGATTCTGTCATTATATCTCAGCACCTAGGATTGTATCTGACATATACCAGATGCTCACTAAATACTGCATTCTCTCATTCATTCAGCAAATATTTATTGAACATCTGCTATGTGCCTGCCACTATATAGAAGCTGGACATGAAAAGAGTTGGACATGACTAAATGACTAGACAAGCATATATATATATATATATATATATATATATATACACATACCCATGTGTGCTAAGCCGCTTCAGTCATGCTACAATCCTTTGCAACTCTATGGACTATAGTTCCCCCAGGCTCCTCTGTCCATGGGATTCTCTAGGCAAGAATACTGGAGTGGGTTGCCATGCCCTCCTCCAGGGGATCTTCCTGACCCAGGGATAAAACCGTCTTTTGTCTCCTGCATTGGCAGGCAGGTTGGTTCTTTACCACTAACACCACCTGGGAAGCCCATATATATATTTTTTTCCCAGATTCTTTTCCCTTATAGATTATTACAAAATATTGAGTGTCATTACCTGTGCTATACAGTAGGTCCTTGTTGGTTACTCATTTTATATATACTAATTTTCTTTGGCTGTTTTATGATGAAATTTCATCATTGGCCTTCCATGTAGGTTTCACTGAGTTGCAGTACTATATTATTCTTTGAGGATAGCAAGAAGGTACTTGTGAATCCTAGTAAGCTCACAGGCACATATTAGGGCTGCAAACACAATTTCTGGAATCTATAAACTCATAAATGTAAGCCCATGACATACAGAGAAAAGAAAAATAGCAAAGAGGGAGCCAAATTATCCTCAAGAATATATAGCTAGAGGAAAGTATTAAACATTATTTAATGCTTCATATGTATCTTTACCTACTTATTTCTATTCAATTCACCTTTATTGACTACTTATCCTGTGTTAGGCACTCATTAATGTGGGTGATGTAAAGAGAAATAAGTTTTATAGAGGATAGGTAACAGGTGAAAAGAATATGACCTTTTCACAGAGAATAGTAAATACGATACCACTGGTATTACAAAATCCCAGTGAAATAGACTTTCAACTAGGAATGCGGCTTTGGAAGGGAAATCTAGTTGGAGAAAGCATCTAATGGAACAAATCTGTCAAGAAGGAATAAAACCATGCATGAAATTCAGAAAGACACATCGACACAGCTGTATTTATTAATAGAGAGTTAGAAAGTACTATACTTCTGTATATGTCATCCCAGCCAAACAGGCCCATCTAATACATCCGTGGCTTCGCTTTCTTCTGTTAGGGTAGGGAAAACAGCTAGGCTGGTTGAACTTCTAGCCAACCTGGAAGACTGGTCAAGGGTATGGCAGTGGCAGGAGTCACGGTAAAAAATGGTCTCAGGAGGTCATGATAACAAAGGGGAGACGTTGCGAGCAGCAAAGCACTTGCTGGACTATAAGAAAGCAATTTGCAGAAGGTCCAAAGGAAATGTACATGTGATCCATCATCTGAGACGAAGACTATGACTAAACTAAAGAGAGATGGAGGTTCTACCAAGTTAAGCACTGAGAGTGAGTCGCTCAGTCGTGTCTGACTCTTTGCGACCCCATGGACTATACAGTCCATGGAATTCTCCAAGCCAGCATACTGGAGTGGGTAGCCTTTCCCTTCTCCAAGGGATCTTCCCAACCCAGGGGTCAAACCCAGGTCTCCTGCACTGCAGGCAGATTCTTTACCAGCTGAGCCACAAGAAAAGCCCAAACACTGAGAAGGTCATTAGTCATCAGAAATGATTTCGGGTAGAAAGAGAATGGCACATGGGTACTCTGAAGATTTCTGATTTTAAAAGGCTACACATGCATGCTGGGACACAAAGTGAATGGCATCTAAAAAGCAGCACAATCCACGTATATGCATTAATAAATGATATTTGTTTTTTTTCTTTCTGACTTACTTCACTCTGTATCACTTCTCTGCAAATGACCCAATTTCGTTCATTTTTAGAGCTGACTAATATTGTGGAGTGGAGGGAGGTCCAAGAGGAAAGGGATGTATGTATACATAGCTGATTCACTTCGCCGTACAGCAGAAATGAACATAACATTGTAAAACAAGCAATTATACTCAAACAAAAAAGGTGGCAGAATCTTGAAAGACTAGCAAGAATCAGCTTATATATCCTGATGGGGAAAGACACTATTTTGACACATTAACTGTGACATTTTCCCTGGAGAGTTCTTGCTAGCTTTTGACCATTTCTCATAACAAGTTTGGAGAAGGCAATGGCACCCCATTCCAGTACTCTTGCCTGGAAAACCCCATGGATGAAGGAGCCTGGTGGGCTACAGTCCATGGGGTCGCTAAGAGTCGGATAAGACTGAGCAACTTCAATTTCACTTTTCACTTTTCACTTTCATGCATTGGAGAAGGAAATGGCAACCCACTCCAGTGTTCTTGCCTGGAGAATCCCAGGGACAGGGGAGACTGGTGGGCTGCCGTCTATGGGGTCGCACAGAGTCGGACATGACTGAAGCGACTTAGCAGCAGCAGCAGCAGCATAACAAGTTAGGCCAAAGGCCCCTGTTATCTCAAGGGAGAATTGAAACAGCATATAACTAGAAAAAAGGTAGTTCAATTCTGTGACCTGCTTTGTCACACAGCTTGGTCGAAATGAGAGATAGTCTCAAACCCCATACTCCCCCTCTCTGCCCCTTGGCTATGCCAAGTTTGATTCTTTTTAAAAATCTATGAGATAGTTTCAGAAATCAGTATTTTTTTCTTGAAGAAATGAGTAATTTTCTATTACCTTCCTTTTTTCTGTAAGGCTATGTTAACAATAATAAATATTACTCAAACTACTTAGTGACATTTCTACCACGGGTGATTTTTTTTTTTATTAGAATGTACATGAAGTCCAGGAGACTACATGTTGTCCAGATTACCAGCAACAACCCTTACCACAGATACACAAGAACTCCAGGGCAGAGTCAAGTGACTACCACAAGGAATGGAGATATTTTGACTCCTTTTATTAAGAGCTCTGGGTCAGAAATGGTGAGCTATAAAGCCATCATTACCTATTGTCAACTCAACTTAGGCATTTTCAGTGGGTAAGTCCCTCACTATGCTTTATCAAACTCAATTCAGGTGACCTTAGACAAAGGAATTACTCATAGAAATTTGGTGATCATTACCTTTCTCTTCCATTTTTGCAACATAGGTTTTCATCTCCTGGAAAAGGACTTACAGATTTTACTGTGACCTACTTTAGAATCATTGTCAACATTATAACCTGCTAATACTAGTTGTTTCTCAGAGGAAACAAAATCCTACTCATATTAATTGCATACAGTTCTAAACTGTTGTCTAAGAAGTAAATACAGTTGGCTATTACATTGATCTCTCCTGATATCTTTATGCATAAGACAGAGCTTCTGCACAATAATGATGCATGGACTGGGTTTGTAATGACTTGAATACTCATTGAAAAGGATAACGACACATGGATGGATAGCAATGTCAAAAGAAGTTTCTAAGAGGATCTCAAAGGAGGATGTCCTATTAAAAATTGTTTAATGATGTCTAAGATAAAGACTTGAAAAGCATAAAAAATTATAATATGTAAGCAAAATAAAGACGGTAGGAATAATATACCAGATAGCAGAATCAAAATATTAAAGTGTCACAATCAATTGATAAAGTGGGGTGAAATAAATAATAACTGAGAAAAGAAGTATAAATTCCCACATTGGCACTAAAAAAAAGTCACCTTCTTCAAATCCAGATCATGGGGAAAATATGTTAGTAGTAGGTCTCATGAAAAATGGCAAGTGTTTACATTGAAAAGAACGTCAGCATGTATCAGATTAAAGAAGCCAGTAAATTTGGAACCATGTGTGGTCAATGCATTTTAAAGTTGCATTAAGAGAATAATAATGTCCACACCTAGGGAAGTACTTGTCTCAATTATACTTTGCCTTCAACACAGCTCATCCAGATGTTATGTTTAATTCTTGGCACCTCATTGAAAGATCCCCTGGAGGAGGGCGTGGCAACCTACTCAACAATTCTTGCCTGGAGAATCCCACGGACAGAGGAGCTTTCAGGCTAGAGTCCCTAGCATGACAAAGAGTCAAACACAAATGAAGTGACTTAGCATGCACACACCTCATTGAAATCATTTTGGAGTAAGGTAAATAGAATTGCAATCAATTTGTATATACCCAGAACCCCTTTTTACAAGAAATAATTCCCCCTTTATTCCATGTGGTCCTAGTGAGATTATCCATCATTGTATCCTCCCTATTATTTGGTCCAAAGAGGTTAGTCCAGGGACTGATCAGATTTGTGTATTTGAGGTTCAAGAGTTTTTCATTTTTGTCATAACAGGCAGTAAAATGTAGGCTTGTGGCAGTCAGGTACCAATTATCTGGCCATAAGGAGTCTGTTGCCTGCAGAAGAGAGTGAAGTTAGCATGTGAAACAGAGAGAGTGGTGTGCTAACACCAGCTCAAACTGTGTCAGGAGAGACAGCTCTTACATTTTCATGAAATTTTGTGAACCAGTAGTTAAAGGCAACCATTTAGTTTTATTTAAAAATTTAAAAACTTTATTTTTAAATTGGAGGATAATTGCTTTACAATGTAATTTCTGCTGTACAGCAACATGAATCAGCCATAATTATATATACAGATCCCCTTCCTCTTGAGCTTTCCCCCCCAAACATCCCACACCTCTAGGTTGTCACAGGGCATGGGGCCGGGCTCCCTGTGTTATCTAGCAGCTTCCCACTAGCTATCTATTTTGCACATGATAGTGTGTGTATATATGTCAATTCTGCTTTCTCAGTTCATCCCAACATCTCCTTCCCCCAGTTCACAATGCTGAATTTCTGGTGTACAGCAAAGTGATTCAGTTCTATAGATATAGATATGTTAATAATATATATATTCTTTTATATTATAGATGATTATAGAATACTGAATACAGTTAATATAGTTCCCTGTGCTATACACTAGGACCTTGTTGTGTATCTATTTTATATATAGTACTTTGTATCTGCTAATCCCAAACTCCTGATTTATCCCTCCTTCACCCCTTTCTCCTTTGGTAACTTAAGTTTGTTTTCTATGTCTAAGAGTCTATTTCTGTTTTGTAAAAAAGTTTATCTGTGTCATATTTTGGATTCCACATATAAATGATATCACATAGTATTTGTCTTTCTCTTCTCGACTTAGTTCACTTAGTATAATAATCTCTCGATCCATCCATATTGCTGCAAATGGCATTATTTCATTCTTTTTATGGCTGAGTAGTGTTCCACTGTGTATATATGCCAATCTTTATCCACTCATCTGACATTTA
The DNA here is from genome assembly GCF_014754425.2 of Oryx dammah. NCBI lineage: Eukaryota > Metazoa > Chordata > Mammalia > Artiodactyla > Bovidae > Oryx > Oryx dammah. The sequence goes on along the minus strand of NW_024070211.1, from coordinate 108,130,359 downwards.
GGTTGCTTTCATGTCTCGGCTATTATAAACAGTGCTGCTATGAACACTGGGGTGCCTGCATCTTTTTGAATTATAGTTTTCTCTGGATATGTATATATGCCCAAGGGGGGGATTTTTTGAATCATATGAGAACTCTGTTTTTTGTTTTTTGAGGAACCTCCATACTATTTTCTGCAGTTGCTGCACCAATTTTAAATTCTCACCAATACTGTATGAGGGTTCCCTTTTAAAGACAGTCATCAAAAAAAAATTATATAAACATATCCTGAAGTAAATTATAATAAAAACAAAGGTAATACCTGTTCAAAACTCATTATCTCCCAATTATCATTTTTCTGTTCAGTTCAGTTCAGGCGCTCAGTCGTGTCCGACTTTTTGCAACCCCATGAATCGCAGCACGCCAGGCCTCCTGTCCATCATCAACTCCCGGAGTTCACTCAGACTCACGTCTATCGAGTCCGTGATGCCATCCAGCCATCTCATCCTCTGTCGTCCCCTTCTCCTCCTGCCCCCAATCCCAGCATCAGAGTCTTTTCAATGAGTCAACTCTTCACATCAGGTGGCCAAAGTACTGGAGTTTCAGCTTCAGAATCATTCCCTCCAAAGAAATCCCAGGGCTGATCTCCTGCAGAATGGACTGGTTGGATCTCCTTGCAGTCCAAGGGACTCTCAAGAGTCTTCTCCAACACCACAGTTCAAAAGCATCAATTCTTTGGCACTCAGCCCTCTTCATAGTCCAACTCTCACATCCATACATGACCACAGGAAAAACCATAGCCTTGACTAGACGGACCTTTGTTGGCAAAGTAATGTCTCTGCTTTTGAATATGCTATCTAGGTTGGTCACAACTTTCCTTCTAAGGAGCAAACGTCTTTTAATTTCATGGCTGCAATCACCATCTGCAGTGATTTTGGAGCCCCTCCAAAATAAAATCTGACACTGTTTCCACTGTTTCCCATCTATTTCCCATGAAGTGATGGGACCAGATGCCATGATCTTAATTATCATATTACATTTTATTATTATCCATGCTCTTGAGACTATTTATGGCTATTGTTCCTAAGATGGGGGAGCCTGGTGGGCTGTCGTCTATGGGGTCACACAGAGTCGGACATGACTGAAGTGACTTAGCAGCAGCAGCAGCAGTGGAAATAATGGACAATGATGCATTACTGAACATCTCTTCCCAATTCTGTGTTCAGTGCTACAGGTTGAAATCCCAGCATGGATGTATTTACATTAACTAATAAACCCTACAAATCCAGGTTGGAATTTTTGTTTGATTCATTTTCTAGATCAGAGGTCAGCCAACTTTTTCTCTAAAGGACCAAATAGTAAACATTTTACAGATTTTGCAGGCCATATCTGGAGACCTGGGTTTGATCCCTGGGTTGGGAAGATCCCCTGGAGAAGGGAACAGCTACCCACTCCAGTATTCTGGCCTGGAGAATTCCATGGACTCTCTTAGTCTGTGGGGTCACAAAGAGTCGGACTCGACTGAGTGACTTTCACTTTCACCTTCATCATCGTCCAAAAGGGCTTCCCTGGTGCTCAGTGGGTAAAGAATCTGCCTGTAATGCAGGAGATGCAAGTTTGATCCCTGGGTCGGGAAGATTCCCTGGAGGAGGAAATGGGCAATCCACTCCAATATTTTTATATAGTTATATATACCACATCTTTTATCCATTCATCTGTAGATGGATATTTAGCTTGCTTCCATGTCTTGGCTACATAGTAAATAGTGCTGCTATGAACAAGGTGCACTTATCTTTTGAATTATAGTTTTGATATGCCTGGGAGTGGGATTGCTGAGTCAAATGGCAATCCTATTTTTAGTTTTTTGAGGAACCTTCATACTATTGTCCATAATGACTGCACCAATTTACCTTCCCACCAACAGTGCAAGATGGTTCCCTTTTCTCTACACCCTCTCTGGCAGTTATTATTCGTAGACTTTTTAATAATGACTATTCTGACTGGTGTGATATGGTACATCATTGTTGTTTTGATTTGCATTTCTCTAATAATTAGCAATGGTAAGCATCTTTCCACGTGCCTCTTGGTCATCTCTATGTCTTTTTTGAAGAAATGTCTATTTAAGTCTTCCTCCCATTTCTCATTCTTTTAAGGCTATCAGATTGGGATTGATTATGACCTTGTTTAACTTTCATTACCTCCTTGTAGGCCCTGTCTCAAAGTACAGTCACACTGGGAGTTAGGGCTTTGTCTTAGTTGACCAGGCTGCTATAACAAAATATCATAGACTGGTAGCTTAAACACTATTTACTTTCTCATGCTTCTGGAAGCTAAAAGTCTGAGATCAGAAACCCAGTACAATCAGATTCTGATGAGTGCCAGGCTAGCAGATGGCCACCTTCTCATGTCATCCTCACATCTGGTGGAGAGGTAGGGCAGAGAGGGGGGGACGGGGCTCCAGTCTCTTTGTTTTCTTATAAGAACACTAATTCCATCATGAGGACCCCACCTTCCTGACCTCTTCCAAGCTTAATTACCTCCCACAGGCCCCACCTCCTAATTCCATTACATTTTGAGGTTCATACTTCAACATATGCATTTTGGGGAGACACATTTAGTCCATAACAGAATTCAAACATGAGTTTAGGGTGGGGAGACACAATTCAGTCCATAATATTGTCTTCTCTGTAAATGAAAACAGCAATTAACATTCAAGTCCGAACTACACTCATTCTTCAGTAATCCCCACATTTGGCTATGGATATAAAAGCCTGGCAAAAATCAACAAAAGCACTTTATAGAATAAACTAGCTATATCAAGTCTCTGTAAAAAGGATAATGTACTTGGTTTTTAGTAGTAAACTGTGCTAAATATCTGTTAGAGTAATGAAGTATACAATTAGCCGACGTATGTATATACATACATTTCTTTCTTTTTTTCAGAGACCTAGTTGTCGAACATAACCAGCCCACCACTGCAGAGACAAGTAGAAGTAAATGATGAAAAAGAGCTCCAGGGATAGTTTTTAAGCCCCTGGATCCAGCAGTGTTTATAACTGCCACATCCACCCTTGCATTCTCCAGTTGCATGCACCAGTCAATTCTTCTCATTGTGATTGCCTAAAGCTAATTTTAATTGGATTTTCTGTCACTCCCTTCCAAGTATCCCCACTAGTGCTATATGTGCCATAGGCAAGTGCAGGGAACAAAAAAAAAAAAAATTAATTTAAGCCCTGAGAAAGAAGTTTGTGCAGGTCTGAAGAGTCAGTCTTTACTTTCAGGATCAAATCAGACTTCAAGCAGATGGGATTGACGAGCTCTGTTCTGAAACTCTGGATTTTGAATTGCTGGCTTTGCTGCTTCTCTGATTCTGCTCTCATGTCCCACTTTAATAACAGGATCCATATCTGAGCCCCGATTCCCAGTTTCCACCCAGTTCTGAAAACAGGGCTCTTCTGGGTCTAGTACCTGACCCACTTGCCTGGCCCAGGTCCCTTTAGACCTGGCTCTGTCTTTTCTTTCCTGGATGTTCCAGGGCCTAGCTGGAGGAAGACAGCATCCTGGCCATCAGCCTGTGTGTAGCTGTGTTAGACTTGTTGCTCCCTGATTTCCCGTTGCATTGCTCTCATGGGGATGTGCTCTGCTGGCCCTCTCTGATGTGATCTGCTGTTCTCCGCAACACTTGCCAGCTGTCCCGCGACCCACAGGTCACAATGTCCTGCCCGCCATACTGGATCCTTCCCTGAGTCTGTGGCTTTCTGGAGCCCACTTGGCTGGCCCTTCTCAGCCAGGGCCCTCCTTAGAGAGTGGACTTGTTCCAAACCTCCACTGTAGCCTCTCAAGCCAGGCCCTGATAAATCCCTTCTCAGAACTGCAGATCCTGATGTCAGCTTGTAGAGAAAACAAACCACACACTGCAGTTTAAAAACCATGTGCACAACTGCTTTTCAACATAGGCTTGGTGTTCCCTGTAAATACTGAGGAGAACAACTCTACCTGTGAAACTGAAGTGTTAAATATTGTTTAAATTCCTCATTAAAAAACAAATTAATTAGGTAGTAGGTTGGCATGTACTTAGGTGGTACTACAAATAAGGCTAAAAACCATTTCCACCAGCCTGTTTTTAACTTTTCCTGTACCCATCCCCTCACCTTCAGCTGTTTTTTTCAGATGTCAAAGTCACTAAGATCAAAGAAGGAAAGAGAAGCATTAATCTAAATATTTAAACAACAGTAAAAAAAAAAAAATCTCAGTTATCTAGTCCTCAAGACAATCTTTGTTGGTGTGTTCCTTTGCACACTGGGTACAGATACAGTCCAGTATCTTAATAATGGGTCCCATTAAATTGCATTTTCCTCTTTGCTTGAAAAAAAATTATTGTCAACATACACATTATGTTCAAGCAATTACAATGTGTCAGCATCATAAAGTCTGGACTGATGAGTTCAAAAGATTGAAAATAGGGTAATTTACTTTGTTCCACTTGAGAGAAAGTAAGAGATGAAGCAAAATGGGATTAATTAACAACCTTAGCCTGTTTGGATTTTTTTCAGATACTACAGAAAAAAAAAATGGCCTTAAAAAGCCAATATAGCATGGAGAAATGATCTTCAACAGATAAGATAGGACCCATTCAAGATTCATGGATATAATAATAACAGTTATTACAATAGAGAGTTTCTCTTTCAAATCATATCAAGGCTTCCACTGGGGATTTCCCACAGTAATGGAATTTGTCTTAGTTGTTCCCTGGAGCAGCTCGACATCTTTTGTACTACAAACTCACTTGAATGACATTTAAATATTTGACACTCCCACAGGTATCAGTTCAGTTCAGATCGTGTCCAACTCTTTGCCCCTCCATGGACTGCAGCACACAGGGTTTCCTGTCCATCACCAACCCCCGGAGCTTGCTCAAACGCATGTCCATCAACTCGGTGATGCTGTCCAACCATCTCATCCTCTGTTGTCCCCTTCTCCTCCTGCCTTCAATCTTTCCCAGCATCAGGGTCTTTTCCAATGAGTCAGTTCTTCGCATCAGGTAGCCAACTTATAGGAGTTTCAACGTCCGCATCAGTCCTTCCAATGAACATTCAGGACTGATTTCCTTTAGGATTGACTGGTTGGATCTCCTTGCAGTCCCACAGGCATACTCAGTTTTCAATGAATCAAAAACAATTTTTGTGTGTGCCAAAACAAAGCATACAATTATTTGTAATGGCCAAAGCTATTAAATGTAGATCAGTAAGAGATAAGCAAGACTGCTAGTTATGCTTAATTCCTAATACATTAGTGGTAATTCCAAATCTTATTCTCCCAATCAAGACAGCATTATGGATTTTAGATGATTGTGAGTTATGTTATTTGGGGGAATAATCTTGAATCCACTCACATGAATTTTTTAAATTTAAAAAGCTTGCAAACTTGAGAACTTTAGTTCCCATTGGTTATACCTTCCTGTGATAGACCTCACATGTGATTGAGACAGCCTTGGAATTTGGGTCATCAAATAGTAAGAGCAGAAGTACAAGGAAAAGGAAGAAAAACCACTTTTATAGGAAATCAGAAGAGGTGGGAATGAGAAGAGGGATGAAATGGAATAGAATTTGGCAAGCAGTATGCAGGGTTAGAATGGGTTTCCCAGGGGGTGCTAGTAATAAAAAACCCACCTACTAATGCAGGAGACATAAAAGACACAGGTTTGATATCTGTGCTTCCCTGGCAGCTCAGATGGTAAAGAATCAGCCTGCAATGCTGGAGACCTGGGTTCAATCCCTGGGTTGGGAAGATCCCTTGTAGAAGGAAATGGCAACCCACTCCAGTATTCTTGCCTGGAGAATTCCATGGACAGAGGAGCCTGGCAGGCTACAGTCCATGGGGTCATAGAGTTGGACACGACTGAGCAACTTTCACACGAGTGACTTTAACATCCACATTCATTCGGTAAGATGCCCTGGAGGAGGGCATGGCAACCCACTCCAGGATTCTTGTCTGGAGAATCCCCATGGACAGAGGAGGCTGGCGGGCTATACAGTCCACGGAGTCGCAAAGAGTTGGACACGACTGAAGCACGCATGGAGGGTTAGAATACCAGCTTCTTTGACTTCCCCTAACTTAGCAAATGTGTTTGGAAATAAACAAAACATATTGACTTGGTCCTTTATCCAAGGTCCTTTATCACATGAGTGACCTTTATCTGGAGGAGTCTTAAGGAGAGGTGGGGAGAAGATGGTCTAAGTTGAGACCAGCGTGTCCCAGAACTTTTCATGAGTGTATTCTGAAAAGTAAGAAGACAAGATGCTCTTTAGACAGTCAGTCTAATTAACTGAAATATGTTCCCAAAACTCACTGAGAAAAAAGACAATAATTCACCATTTTAGTATCAAATACCTGCAGTCATGTTAAACTTCTACATTTTAAAAGGCTTCTCTTTCAAAGCAGGACCTCTAACTTGAAAGAGTTTCATATCTCAACTTTTAACCATAACATGATGCTGAGAAATTTGGTAGGAATCTTGACATCAGAACAGAAGTATGTGTCAGAATAACAACAGGAAACTGCTGGCACACTAAGGGCAGAAGGTTAATAAGAGGACTATTGACAGAGGTGAGATCAAAGTCAAGGGAAAAGTTAAGGGATGGTGTAGCACCTAGGATTAGCAATGCTGGGAAGCCATTTCCATTGCTAAGCCTGAATGGCGAGGTGGAGGAACCAGGACCTTAGCAGAGCTGTGCAGCTGTGGGAAGGTGGTGGCCCAAGAGGAGTGCGGCTGAGGGGAGGTGCAGGCAACCTCAGCCAATAGCACAACCAGGCAAGGAGGGTGACCGGGGGTAGCAGAAGGAGTCCCAGGTGTGATATCTTGTTGCCCATTGGATCTTGAGAGTCCCTTGGATGGCAAAGAGATCAAACCAGTCAGTCCTAAAGGAAATCAGCCCTGAATATTCATTGCAATATTGGAAAGGACCCTGATTCTGGGAAAGATTGAAGGCAAGAGGAGAAGGGAACAACAGAGGATGAGATGGTTGGATGGCATTACTGACTCAACTGACATGAGTTTGAGCAAACTCTGGGAGATGGTGATGGACAGGGGAGCCTGGCGTGCTGCTGTTCATGGAGTTGCAAAGAGTCAGATATGCTTAGCGACTGAACAACAATCTCAATTAAAAGCCAGAGGGAAAGAAAACAAGAGTGATGAAGTTGGTAGAGGCCAACCTGGACACAGAGCAGGAGGGAGAAGACAGAGATTGGGTCTGAAATGACAAATGGAGAATAACCTGCTCAGAGAGTTCCTTTCTACACAGGCTTCCCTTCTGCTCACCTCTTCATCACTCTGTGAAGTCATTGAGAGTGTAGGTGGACAGGAAGAATTGCTAAACTAATTCTTCCTGGGTTTTGCAATACTCTCCATTTAGATTTGGGGGCAAATTCCTTTATGGAAGGGAAAACCACAGTCAAAACAAGGACAATAACAGTTTAAAGAGGCAACCTGGGCCTTGTTTCTATAACAGAAATACAACCTGGAACATAGTGTTTAAATAGAATTTGGTCCCTGCGACAAACACCATTGAAATAGGCAAATTGTTCTTAACTCTTTCAACTTCACTTAATTGCATTGAGGCCCTGTGATATACAAGAACTCAAGAGAAGACATGTCCTTACAACTTGACAGTTTGTTCATCAGCTCTGAAATGCATTAAAGATTTTCTTTCTTTTAGTGAAGTTCAAAATGTCAAAGAATAACTCAGCTTGAAATTAACAAGCCCCCAAAGATTTTGGTTCAATATAAAAATAAAATTATTTTATTCTGATATCTAGGCAATCAATATAGGAATGTCACTTTAATGCCTGAATTTCTTTCTTTCATGGTTCCTGAAGGGCCAGGTAAAAGAAGCCTGTGCTGTTATCATGACTAGCAAATCCTAACTCAAATTTCGTTAAGTTAATCACATCTCTAACACATGTTTATTATTGATATATATTTAGAAAATTGTTGACTAAACAAATATAAACAGGTCTTCTTCCTACTCTTTCTTTGGGAATGGAATACTTATTCTTATCTCACTAGGTCATTTAGAAGTTTCAAAAATGGCTGGGCAGTTTCATAAAATGTTAAATATACACCTAGCATATGATGTAGCCATTCTTCTCCTAGGTATTTATTCAAAAGAAAGGAAGACATACATCACAGGAGAATCTTCATAGCATCTTTCTTTGTGATAGCCCAAACTGGAAACAACTCAAAGTATCCATCAGCAAGCAAATGGATAAATTGTGGTATATTTATAAAATAAAATCCTGCTCAGCAATGAAAAGGAGTGAACCATTCATACAGACAACATGGATAAATCTCAAAATATAATGTCCAGTGAAAGGTGTCAGAGAAAAAGCATACATACTATATGATGCTTTTATATAAGATCCTAGAGAATGAAAACAAATCAATTGTGACAGAGAAAGGATCCGTGATTTCCTGGGGACTGAGGACAGGGGAGTGACTGGCAGAAGGGAGCATCTAAAAATCAATGAGAGTAAAATTTCGAGAAGGATAGCTATGTTTACTACATTTTTCTGCATATAGAATTCTAGGTTGACAGGTTTTTCTTTCTCTACTTTAAAGATGTTACTCACCATCTTCTTGTTTACCCTATTTCCAGTGAAAAAATACCATCATCTTTATCTTCTTTCTTAGCACATATCTTTTCTCTCCACTCTGGCTGTTTTAAAATTTCTCCCTTTGTTGCTGACTTTGAGTAATTTGATTATAATGTAACTTGATGTGTTTTTTTTTCTTTTGCTTAGGGTTCATTGAGCTTTTTGAAACTATAGTTTATAGTTTTCATCAAACTTGGAAATTTTGGAGCCAAGATACATTTAAACATTTCTTCTTTTCCACCTCTCTCTTTCCTCTCCTTCAAGAACTTCAATTTTCAGTCCAGCATTTCTCATGATGTGCTCTGCATATAAGTTAAATAAGCAGGGTGACAATGTACAGCCTTGACGTACTCCTTTTCCTTTTTGGAACCAGTCTGTTGTTCCATGTCCAGTTGTAACTGTTGCTTCTTGACCTGCATACAGATTTCTCAGGAGGCAGGTCAAGTGGTCTGGTATTCCCGTCTCTTTTAAGAATTTTCCACAGTTTGTTGTGATCCACACAGTCAAAGGCTTTGGCATAGTCAATAAAGCAGAAGTAGATGTTTTTCTGGAACTCTCTTACTTTTTTGGTGATTCAGAGCGTGTGTTTAGTCTAAAGCTAATTATTTTCTCCTACTGAGATAATGCCAAATATTTTATTTCTTTACTCAAGGAAACCACCAAGATTCACCTGGCTCCACTCTCCCTAACCTGTGGCCTGGAAAGTCTCTCAAAGTAATCTCAAAGCTGTGACAATTGTAGCATTCACCTCATTTGTTTGCCATCTCTTAGAGAAGACTTATGCTTTGTCTGATGTATGGTGTCTTAATCCAGTAGCTTTTCACTTGTTTCAGCAATCATTGATGTTCAAGTCCTAAGCCATTATCTTATTAGGGGTTATAAACTGATGATACTTAGTTCCCTCACTATTCCTGCATCTCTTAGATGGAATTATTTTAAAAGAACTTTTCTGCATCATTCAGTTTGTTACCTCAGAGTATAGTTGTTGTTTTTTTTTTTTTTAAAGAAAGAGCAAGTACTGTTTTTCTATGTTTCTCAGTTTTCAGAATAATTAGCTGTTTCCCTAGCATTCTCTAAAGGTAATCAGTGAGCTTTAAAAATTGTGTTTAAGAGTTTCCAGATTGCTAAACGCATGGGGATTTGGGCAGAGTGGCAGGCAGGCTTAGAGAAGGCATGGACACGGCACTGTATCCTCAGACTTTACCCTATGCCTCTCTTCTATCTTGTGTTATATCCTTTCATGATAAGTGGGGATCTAATCTTACAGATTAGCTGTGGAGGGAAGAAACATAGGTACAAGGCCAAAGGCGAAAGAGAAAGAGAATAGTGCCAGTCCACCGGCCTTCAAGTCCTCCTGGTCCGCAAAGAGGAGGATCTGATTAAGGGGGAAGTTGGAGGAGGGCCTCAATTTCTGTCCTAACTGTCCCAGCTCTTTATACTTCCTGTCTGCCCCAATTATTTTGCTCTTTTTCTTGTTAAATCTCATTTTCACTCTAAAAAAATGTATTTAAGTTGTTATTATGAGCTCATTCAACTGAATATATTTAATGAGTTTTAATGTATTTAAATTTTTTTCAATGTTCAAGCTGTTCTACCTATGCCAAGAAGTCTCTGCAAATTGGTTTCTATGTCCTTTTGACTTTATTTTAGTAGTCTTTGTTAGCTTTCTGACAAAACACAATATCCCAGGTTCATCCTGTATATTTCTTGACCCAACCATGGAACAAACTATTTATCTAGATAGCCCTCAATCTTTTCAGTAGGAGATAATATATAGAGATCATAATCTGGGTTCTAAGGCTGCTTGTTTCTCCTGGGTTGTCATTGCTTCTGAGATATTCAGTGGAGAGCTTAGAAATGGGTATTTATGGAAAGAGAAAAACACATCATGAATTCATACTGATATTTGCAATTTAGGGTTAAGACTATAGAGTTTTACTTAACTTTTTTGGCTTTATATTTGTATGTCTTTCTTTTTATGCTAAAGAAATATCATGTATATATATATATATATACACAACACACATACATGTACAAATATACTCATATGTATGTTTAAGTAGTCTTATTCTTAGTAGTAATAATTATATTGTTACTTTGAAATTATTATATATGTATGTGATAGTTTCACAGTAACAGTATGATTATTACTAGTAGCAATAAGATTACTTACTGCAGATTAAGAATTCTTTGCACTTGTTTTCATCTAAGATATATTCCAGGAAGAATTTATAGTCAAAACACCATGTTTTAAAGTCACTTGAAATAATTTTTCATTCTATTGTTATGGCAGCTAAATGATATACATGTGATAAACTTGTTTATTTCAGTTTCATTTTTATTTTTAGTGATTACTCTTTTTAAAGTTTACTTTTAATTTTGAATTATGCAAAATAGTAACATAGTTCCGAAGTAACAATGTGCTGGTAAATATTTGACAATTGGCTTCCTGGGATAAGTGTTAGTCGCTCAGTCATGTCCGACTCTTTGTGACCCCATTGACTGTAGCTCCTCTGTCCATGGGATTTCCCAGACAAGAATACTAGAGTGAGTTGTCATTTCCTCCTCCAGGTCATCTTCTCAACCCAGGGATCAAACCTGTGTCTCCTGCATTGGCAGGCAGACTCTTTACCACTGAGCCACCTGGGAAGCCCTGGGATAAGGGCCCTAATTTTGCTAATTTCTATGATGTAGACTCTATTTTCTTGGGCTCCAAAATCACTGAAAATGGTGACTGCAGCCATAAAATTAAAAAATGCTTTCTCCTTGGAAGAAAAGGTATGACCAACCTCGACAGCATATTAAAAAGTAGAGACATTACTTTGCCAACAAAAGTCTGTCTAGTCAAAGCTATGGTTTTTCCAGTAGTCATGTATGGATGTGAGAGTTGGACCATCAAGAAGGTTGAGTGTCAAAGAATTGATGCTTTTGAACTGTGGTTTTGGAGAAGACTCTTGAGAGTCCCCTGGATAGCAAGCAAATCAAACCAGTCAATCCTAAAGAAAATCAGCCCTAAATATTCATTGAAAGGACTGATGCTGAAGCTGAAACTCCAATACTTTGGCCACCTGATGTGAAAAGCTGACTCATTTGAAAAGACCCTGATGCTAGGAAAGATTGAAGGCAGGAGGAGAAGGGGATAATAGAGGATGAGATGGTTGGATAACATTACCGACTCGATGGATGGACATGAGTTTGAGCAAACTCTGGGAGTTGGTGATGGACAGGGAAGCCTGCCGTGCTGCAGTCCACGGGGTTCCAAAGAGTAGGACATGACTGAGCAACTGAAGTGACTGATGGTGTAGATATTACCACGACCGATTCCAAGTTACCAAAATCACATTATTGAATGCAGAGTTTGGGAGATATGCAGTAGTAACTCATTATATGATATTTATTTATATAATATTTCTACCATACAAATAGAATAATCTCAGTAGCATAGATAATAGTAAAATAATTACAAAGTGGTGAGTTCTGAGAATGTATTTTTAATGTAGTTTATCTAACATTAAGTCTATGTAGTTTAATTTTTAATAGTGGTGATTGACTAACTGGCTCACAAAATGCTTGGAAATTTAACAATTGATTCTTGTTAGCTGGTGTGACCGGGCTTTAGCACATCTCTAGAACATAACACATTCAGAAAAGGATTGCCTCTACCTATCCTTTCCATCTGGTTCCCTCTCTTGCTCTGTAGGTAACCATTTTTATTAAACTTTTGTCTCACCTTTCATTGTGTACTTTTGCAAATAAAGGCATAAAGGATTATATATTTTCTTACACAAAAAATAGCACACAAATAACACTGTTCTGCTCTGTGTTTAGCTCAGAATTGTGAGTCCTGTTTAATTGTAACTTCCCTAGGAAAGGGAAAGAGCTGCTATTTAAACTATTTCCAGCATCACACTTCAGTAAAAATTAGTTTTCTTGAGAGCTGAGAAATGTCAGAGTGGGTCCAGAGGGTTCCATCAAGAATACTGGTGAAACCAGAAATCTGAGAGCTTTCTAGAAAAACTTCACAATATACCTCAGGATCAGAGAAGTAAGGAGCCAGGTGGTGGTGCGAGGTGGTGCGGCTATATGAATGAATGCAAGTTCTGGCTCAGCTCCCACTATATAAATGCACCTACTTTCATTGACGTCATCCACCCTGCCTGTTATAAATCTTCCAGCCATCAGAAGGGGTCATTGGTGTTTTAGCTGGATTTTTCAGCTGAGTTGAATGGAATGGAACTATGTTTACCATCCTTCTGAAAGTCGTTTCTACAATATTTATCGACTTATACTCTATCAGACTAAATCTTTTAGATATTCTGTTTGTTTCTAATAACTTTCCACTGGAAAGAAATGACTGAGATCTTGGAATTCACATCGTTATTACATGACTTCTTTGAAAGTCATGTGACTTAAACAAAACCCTTTATTTCCTACTGTGACGATATCCCATTTTGCATTTGCCTTAATAGATATCATTAGTGATTACTAGCACTTAGTAACACCATCATATTTGCTTGATGAAGGCCAGAGACATGAAAGGGCTATTGATATGAGTTGCTGGCCATTGTTGTTAATCAGAATGAGCTCTTTTAGTCTGTCTGTGTGTGTGTGTGTGCATGCTCAGTTGTGTCCAACTCTTTGTGACCCCATGGACTGTAGCCCACCAGGCTCCTCTGTCCATGGGATTTCCCAGGCAAGAATACTGGAGTGGGTTCCCATCTGCTCCTCCAGAGTATCTTCCCAACCCAGAGACTGAACCCATGTCTCCTGTATCTCCTGCACTGCCAGGGGGGATTCTTTACCTCCTGTACTACCTTGGTCTGTGCAACTTCTAATTATTTCTAGATTTTATTACATTTTCCTGTGAATTCTAAGGGAAAATATGTAATAGTGATTATGACGAGAATAGACATGGTAGCTGGTAAAGCCAGCTTGATATAGTGTTTTTAATGAACATTTCCCAGCTTAAGGTTAATGAACTTGTGGCACACAGAGCCTTTATGTGAAATCATCATGGAAGAAATAAGTCCAAGATATTGTATCATGCTGCCGGATCAGGACTTTCTATCCTATACAGAGAGTAGCCTCAGAAAAAAAAAAAAAAAAACTATGGTGAATAGTAAGGGCAACCTCTTATGCCTTACATAGTGCTCTGATCTTTATAATGGCTGTGCAAAGTTACCTGAGATTGGTTGTAATTTAACACCCAAGTACCAACGGCTTGGAATTTGTACAGAAGTCTTTGAGCCATGGAATAGAACAAAGAGTCACCAGACTCGTTTCACTATATCTTCTTCTCTAAGATTTCAACCAGACACAACCAAGTAAGAGCAGAGACTCTGTATTGGAGACCTAGAGTTTCTGCAGGAGACAACCAAGGATACTAACTTACTGACATGTGGAAGAATCGGTATCACATGATCTGGCCTAAGACATTAATTCAAGTCCTCAGACAAAGTACTGTGGGGACAATAATCTCTATTACACAAGGTTCTTGTGACAATCAAAGAAAATGTTTGAGAAAGAAAAACTCCTAAAAATATTATAGAGCTAGAAAAACTACCAGAAGGAAAAAATGAATCAGGAAAAATACACCCAGTGACTTATGGAAACAAGAAGGATGCTTTGCTGTCTTGGTCTGGCTTGGTCTACAATGTTCCCCTGGCGAATTTGTAACCATGGGTCTGTCATTAGATTAGTTCCAAGAATACCCAAGCCGGGGAATTCACATAAACCAAGGTACAGGAGATGATTCCCCTTGGTCAGCTAACAGAAACAAATGCAAAGCCCACTTGCTTTGGAAAATGAGGCTCTTCTCCAGACGTCTCAGAACTTCGTTTAGCCATTCATGGATTTGAAAATGCTCCTTATGTTCCCCCTAAATCCTATACGCTCCAGGTGAAATGGTCCTAACTCGGTCAACTACTTTTCATACAACAGTTTTCAGAACCACCGCTATTTGTTTGCTTCCGTGTTTTAATGTTCCACTTAAAACGTGCCCTCTTCGTCCAGTTCAGATGTAAAGGCGACACTCTAGAAATTGTCTAGCCTGGGCGGGAATAATTCATTAATGTAATGTCACTGTCGTAAAACTTACAGTGTAATAGCAAATGCTATTGAATGTGTTTTGTGCACCAAACACTATATACTTTCCATGAAACACTAAGACAGGTTTTTATTATTATCCTCATTTCACAGATAAGGAGAAAACCTAGTAACTAGCCCAAGGTAGCAAAGACAGTCCCTCATCACAGAGACAGTGATGTGTATATAACCAAAGCCAGGAGGCAAACCCAGACCTGTCTGCCTTCAAGGCCCTTGCTTTAAACCATTAATACTCTACCTACCTTACTAGGAGTCCTGGCTGGGCATCTGAAAATCCAAATGCCATTTTTAATAACTCTCACTGTCTTGATAGTGTGGGCAGTAAGCTAAAATTGCTAGGATTTTTATTTCTTTAAAATAAACCAGTTATTTTTCATGAAGATACATTTTCGTAGGATAAGGGGACAAAAAAGAAGAAGGAATTACAGGGAGAAAGGGAGCAGAGAACCGGAAGGCAGAGATAAGGATAGCTGCTGCTGCTGCTAAGTCGCTTCAGTTGTGTCCAACTCTGTGTGACCCCATAGACGGCAGCCCACCAGGCTCCCGTGTCCCTGGGATTCTCTGGGCAAGAACACTGGAGTGGGTTGCCATTTCCTTCTCCAATGCAGGAAAGGGAAAAGTGAAAGTGAAGTCGCTCAATCATGTCGGCTCCTCCATCCATGGGATTCTCCAGGCAAGAACACTGGAGTGGGTTGCCATTTCCTTCTCCAATGCGTGAAAGTGAAAAGTGAAAGTGAAGTCGCTCAATTGTGTCCGACTCTTCGCGACCCCATGGACTGCAGCCCACCAGGCTCCTCCGTCCATGGGATTTTCCAGGCAAGAGTGCTGGAGTGGGGTCCCATTGCCTTCTCCGAAGGATAGTTGAGAACACTAGTAATGACTTTGGCTTATTTCCCAATCTTGTAGTCCAACTGACCTGGCAGGTAACAAGGAGCCCCTGTGGTCACACGTCCAGGAATTCTGCTGAGTCTTAAAAATGTTCTGGTGCTTTTTATTTCTTAACGTTTCTTGAAGGTAATAGTATTATTGCATTCCCGAAAAGTTAACAGTTGCTATACCGAAGTCGCCTCATTGGAATCACCTTTGCTTTTCACAGAGCAGTCTCTTTGGTACAGAGCATTTACGTTTGCGAAGCCTGCCCCCTGCTGGAGTAGTGAAATATTACATACCATATTTTCAAAGCTCTCCAAAACTGGGTCTAAATATTTGTAGATGCTTTAACCGCTTACTCCTTGGAAGAAAAGTTATGACCAACCTAGACAGTATATTCAAAAGCAGAGACATTACTTTGCTGACTAAGGTCCGTCTAGTCAAGGCTATGGTTTTTCCTGTGGTCATGTATGGATGTGAGAGTTGGACTGTGAAGAAGGCTGAGCGCCGAAGAATTAATGCGTTTGAACTGTGGTATTGGAGAAGACTCTTGAGAGTCCCTTGGACTGCAAGGAGATCCAACCAGTCCATTTTGAAGGAGATCAGCCCTGGGATTTCTTTGGAAGGAATGATTCTGAAGCTGAAACTCCAGTACTTTGGCCACCTCATGCGAAGAGTTGACTCATTGAAAAGACTCTGATGCTGGGAGGGATTGGGGGCAGGAGGAGAAGGGGACGACTGAGGATGAGATGGCTGGATGGCATCACTGACTCGATGGACGTGAGTCTGAGTGAACTCCGGGAGTTGGCGATGGACAGGGAGGCCTGTCGTGCTGCGATTCATGGGGTCGCAAAGCGTTGGGCACGACTGAGCGACTGAACTGAACTGAACTGATCTAACCCCTGTTTAGAGCTTTGACGAGTGTGTGGGGGAATAAATATAGCTTTTTGAGATGATTTCCCTGAGTTTCTCAGATATGTTGTATAAACTTTGGGGTGTGGTTTATGGATTTTCACATCATATCTGCCCCCAAACCTCAAAATAAATGGTTTAAGTGCTCAAAGAAATAACAATAATGGTAAACACTATATTCAGTCTTTTCTATGTGCCAGCAATATGCAAAATACTCTGTGAACCCTGCTCCTTGCAACACTCACCAACACCCTAAGAGATAAGTTCTGTGCATTCCCCACCCTCAATTTACAGAAAGGCTTAAAGAAATTGAGAGCACCTTCACCCCCACTATTACCTATCCAGCCACAGGTTGGGAGCTCCTGAAGCTATTCTTGAAATTCTTCACCCCATTAATTGCCCAGAGTTGATTATACCAGAAGGAGTCAACCAAGCTGCTTTACCCAGATTTTTTTTTCTTGGTAATTTGAAATTGGATTCAAAGAAACCTTTGGTCTGGCTGGTTACCTAAATAGTGGTGGTGGTTTAGTCGCTAAGGCATATCCGACTCTTGCAATGCCATGGACCATAGTCTGCCAGGCTCCTCTATTCATGGGATTCTCCAGGCAAGAATACTGGAATGGGTTGCCATTTCCTTCTCTAGGGGATCTTCCCAAGCCAGGAATCAAACATTGCATTGCAGACAGATTATTTACCAACTGAGCTACCAGGGAAGCCCTTATTTAAATAGAGGTCATGTAAATCCAGGGGGCTCTGTGAGGAGTCATGTGCATGGAGAAACAGAAAGAAAGGTGATCAGGAGAAAGGAAAGAATAAAGTAAAGCGCAGAGAAAAGCAAAGAGGACAATTTTCTGTTCTTGGTACAAAACCCTCATAAGGTTCCTCTGCTAGTTTCATTGGCTTGGTTTATTGAAATATGTCTTTTTCTCTATTAAAAAAAATGTATAAAACCTAGTCATGTGAGCAATACTATGTAAAAGTGAACCAAATCTCATGTTATAATGAAATAAAATCTGAAGTTAATATGGCACATTGAATGATGTGCTTAATTTTTATTGTATTCCATGGCAATTAGACTCAAATAGGGAGCAATTAATGAAAATGACTGTAATTATTGTCGCGTCAACAAAGCCAAACCAAGTGATTCCACAGTCATCTGTAGGGAAGACAATTTAGCGAGAGCAGGAAGTTGCTCTGCAGTTTCCACAAAGGACCCTGGACTGAAAAGTCAGGAGGTCAAGTCTTTCTCTTACCGCCACTTCTCTGGCAACAATCGTCCAGGTGGTTGGAGAGGCTCCAGCTGACAAGCGTGTGAGCCCCTTGGAGCTCCTTACCCCTCTCCCTGCCCTGCCCCTTCCCTCACTGTGTCTCCAAGGAAGAGAATGCTGAGAAGATTGTGCGGGAAGGGCAGCGTCTTCTTGGGAGGCTCTCCTTTCCTCAGCATTGGATGGTGAGACACAGAACTTGGAGAATTTGAAGCAGATCTTAGGAAGAAGCTGCCAGCCTGTCTCCCATGTGACTGTCCTTCGGTCCACACCTACCATTTATTACCACTCAGGGCATCATCAGTGTGGTCCAGGGGTCTGTGTGGAGGATGGAGGTGAAATCCTCATGGCAGTAAAATGTGTGAAATTGTATGAGTTTTCCCTCCATACAGATGCCTGTCTTCCTCAGTGGCTGGGATAGGGAATGACGCACGGTTGAGGAAGAATCCTGTTTTTGTCCCTGAGATTGGTGCATGCATGGGTGTGTGCTCAGTTCCTCAGTCATGTACGACTCTGTGTGACCCCATGCACTGCGGCGCGCCAGGCTCCTCTGCCCATGGAATTTTCCAGCCAAGAATACTGGAGTGGGTTGCCATTTTCTCCTCCAGGGGATCTTCCCCACCCAGGGATCGAACCTGCACCTCTTGCACTGGCGGGTGGGGACTTTACCACTGCACCACCTGAAGCCCATGAGATTGGTGGTTCCCAACCAAATGCCATCCTCACAATCTCTTTTCCACTGAGGCAAACCAACAAGGAACACTCAGAAAAGTTACCATAACCCAGAACCTTAGAGTCTTGGGATTGGTTTAGCTTAAAGCAGCCATTATTTACAGGGATGAAGATTCAATGACTCAGAAATATTCCATTTTCCTCCTTCCACACAAGGCTAAACCAATATCCTAGTCTGGACTTTGACCAATAAGAAGTGTGTTAGTGCTAATAAACAAATGGGTGTTTATTGTTTCTAAGTTGTATCTGATTCTTTGCTACCCCATGGACTGTAGCCCTGCCAGGCCTCTCTGTCCGTGGGATTTCCCAAGCAAGAATACTGGAGTGGGTTGCCATACGTCTTGAATATTTTAGATGTATTATTTCCCTGAGAAAGTTTTTGTCATATAATTGGCAGTGACTCTGGCACAGAAGTCATGAGAATATTATGGAAAGGACCAAGAAAGGTTTTCTTGGGATTCATTCAATATACGTTATTGGATAAATGCCATGTGACGGGCACAGTGAAAGGCACCAGAGAAAAAAAATTACAAAATAATGTCTATACTCTTCAAGAGCTTAATGGGTCAGGCATTCATCATTAATTAGTGTGATAACTTAGGGGAACATAAAAAAGAGGCTATTCCTATCTTAGAACATTTTAATAACCTTGGAACATTTTATACAGATAATGTTGGGTTAAGATAACTATGAAGAGGAGTCTAGAAGGGAAAGGAGTGGGAAGAAAATTATAGGAAAAGGGAGGGTGTGATCTCGGGGCTGGAGATGACTGCATACATATGTATCTGAGGGCTGTTTTTAAACACTGTCTGTCTGGAGCATCTCTCCACTTTCCACCCTCCAACTCACCCCTCTTCCTGAGTCACCCAGATTGCCATTTCTCACTAGGAAAGGATGAAAAGGAAAGGATGCGATTTGTCTAAAATCCTCACAGGCTGCTAGAATACATCCGTCCCTTTCATCTGCACAGCCCACCATGCAAAGGGTGGGAGTTCTAGTAAAGATGGAGAAACCAAGGTACAGAGAGGTTGCTGGGCTTCTCCACATTACACAGTTTGGAAAAGGCAGTGTCAACATGCAAATTCACATTTTAAAATGATAACTAAGACATATGTGTGCTTTTAAAAAAGAACAAAATAATAGAGAAGTATGAGATGTAAAAACGGTGGCTCGGCTGGTGAAGAATCCCCCTGCAATGCAGGAGATCTGGGTTTGATCCCTGGGTTGGGGAGATCCCCTGGAGGAGGGCAAGGCTCCCCACTCCAGTGTTCTGGCCTGGAGAATTCCATGGATTGTATAGTCTGTGGGGTTGCAAACAACCAGACATGACTAAGCGACTTTCACATCTACATTCCAAACTGTTTGGGGGTATATATATCCCTGTCGACATTTTTCCCTGTACCTGCAAATGTATTATTTACACACATGATATATGACTGTGTACAAGAACATCTATAATTTTTATATAAACATATTCTAGCTGTATCATTCTGTAACTCCTGTCCATCATCTAACATTACATCTTGCCTATCCCTCCTTGTCAGAATCTATACATTTATTTCATTTTTACCTCAATATGTATATTCATTTGATGAATATATTACATCTTATTTCAGCATTTCCTTATTGATGAGTCTGCCCTTGTTTTGTTACATTTTGAAATTCAATATTCAGTTCAGTTCAGTTCAGTTCAGTCGCTCAGTTGTGTCCGACCATTTGCGACCCCATGAATCGCAGCACGCCAAGCCTCCCTGTCCATCACCAACTTATTAGTGTTTTCTAATTAAAGTAATTTCTCCATGTGAGTTTTCACATCTAAACCATGAAGAGTTCTGACATGGAAATTGAAGACTCTCTTCTCTCACCCTCCATTCCAATGCCCACTCTCTCAAGTTTTGCTGTTGTCTTTTTTTTTATTACTTTTGGTTTTCCCCTTCTAGGTACATCACCTTCTAACTGAATTAAATACAGATACTTTTAATTCTTGATTTCTCTGTATTAGAATGTGCTGTCATCTTGCCTCAGTGATAGCTGGGAAGTTTTACATACTTTTGATATCTTCCTCTTTTAATTGTTAACTATATTATGATTATTACAATTTTTAAGTTATTCAGGTTAATTACATTTATGTGCTTAGTTGCTCAGTCATGTCTGGTTCTTTGCAACCCCGTGGACTGTAGCCTGCCAGGCTCCTCTGTCCATGGGTATTCTCTAGGTAAGAATACTGGAGTGGGTTGCCATGCCCTCCTCCAGGGGATCTTCCCAACCCAGGGATCGAATCCAAGTCTCCCACATTGCAGGTGGATTCTTTACCATCTGAGCCACCAGGAAAGCCCAATTACATTTATAGTTTTCTCTAAACTTCTGCGTTTGTTAGAGGTTTCAAAAAATTTAATGCCCTCTCTCAATACAAATATATTCTGATTATGTGAACATTATACACTGAACTGCCAAGTAGTATGCTAGGATCCATAGAGGAGGAGGTGTTGTCCTCTCTGACTTAACCATGCTGATGACCCAAAGGAGAAGCATTGAGGTCCCATGGATTCTCTTTCCATTTCTTTTCCGTTTCCTTCTAGGTCATACTGGGCTTCCAGTTTCCTTTGCAGATCATACCCAAGCTAATGGTTCCAAGCCAAAGGGCACCAAATTCTCTAAAACTTATAAGCATGCAGGGCAGGGGGGAAGACAGAACTTCCATTGTGTCCCCGCTGAGGGGACATGGAAGTCCTAAGGGAGCCCCGGAAGTGCCAGCAACCATAGGTTGTATCCAAGAAGCTGCCAAAAGTAGAGATGGGCTAGACCATCAACTTTAGCTCTGAAGTTGAGAACACTGCAACCATAAGTACCAAAAAGCATCAGACTGTATGCCAGGGTTCTGATTCTACATGTATGTAAAACAGTAATTCTCACTAGAATCAGCATGTGCTGAGCTAAAGCCTCCTTATTCTAAGCCACAAGGTGATCTATCCCCCAGCCCCCAAAACCAAGATACCATTTTGGTAAGGGGCAGCAGAAAGGAGAAGAAATACAACCTAAAAGGACTGTTTGAACCAGAAAAGGTTCAAACTGAGAGAGAGAGACAAATTGAGTTTGTCTCGTTCAGTTATTTCTACCCCTTTACCCAGTGGGAAGGAAACCTAGGAGGAACATTAGTTCAGGAGACAGAGACAGACCAACCAGCTTGTTCACTTAACCCATTTCCCTTCCTCATAGACTGTATTTCCCAGAGTTCTATGAGGTTAGGTGCAACCATGAGAATGAGTTTTGGCCCCCAAAATGTGGGCAGAAGTGATATATTCCATTTCCAGCTCTGGTTCCATAAAGATCTCCCTTGCATTATTCTTCAGGCTCTTTGCTTTTTCACAATGATCTTGGAAACTCTGTATTGAAAATGGTAGAGTTGCATATTGAAGACCTCTGGGTCATCAGAGGGTTACAACAACTGCCTGCCAACCAGAAACCTGGGCTTTCCTGGGCCTTGAGGTTGTGTTACTATTGCTGCATAACAAACCACTTCAAGACTTAGTAGGTTAAAACACTTTATAATAATCTCTATCAGCTTTGTGGATTGACTGGGCTCAGTTGGGTGGTTCTCACTTGGGGGGCCTCATTGGATTGAGGTCAAATGGAGGCATCTTTCTTTTAATTTGGAATTCATTCATTGCCTAGATCCTTAGCTAGCTCCTTGGAAATATGTTAAGAATTCAATTTCCCAGGCACTGTTTCTGAGGAGTCTGGAGATTTGCATTTTAACCAGCACTGTTTGCGGGATCTTTAGTCATCTTGCCATTCTCTCCACTTCCCAAGTCATTAATTATCTAGAGACTAGAGGTCAGCCTCTCTGCAGACCTAATAAGCCTTACTTTCCCCCACTCTGTATTTCACAACACACTTAGAAAGCCTTTGATTTTGTGACTCACCAGGAATTGGAGAAGTCCTGGGGTCCTTTCAGTCCCACCCTCCAGAGAGGAGAAAAGCAAAATTGTTATTCAGAGGAACATTGATCTTATTTCTAAAGACCACCAGGGATGAAAAGTGTCAGAGATTAGCCTGCTCAAACACCAGAATTAGTTTCTGCTGTGATTAGATTAACCTAATCTAATTGACATACAATTATTTGAAATCCAGAATCCTAATCACAAAGCAAGCTTTCCTCCAACTTTCTTGTCTTTTTTTTTTTTTTCCAATGCTTTGATTTTAGTCCCTGTGTCTCTGAGCTCCCCACAGGCACTTGGCTCCATGACTTAAAATTCTCACTCATTCTCTCTGCAACTCCTCCAGGCTTTGCTTAGTGGCCATGCTCCTTGCCTGGGAGGTGGGTTTCCCACCCTGCCCTGATACCTTTTTACCCTCCTTGAAAACATAGCTAAAATAGACCTGGCTCAAACAGCTAGTCATTCAGGGAGGATCAGAAACTGGAGAATGAGAACTCTATTCAAAGTCTGGCTTTGCAGCCTTCTGGCTGTATGAGCTGTTGACTGAAAAAAAAAAAACAAAAAAAAAAACAAACCCCACAATGTGAGAGTTGTGAGTTGAGTTTTATTTGGGGCAAAATAAGGACTACAGCTTCACATAGTTTTGAGAAAGCACTCTGAACAGGTAGAAGGGAAAGTCAGTGTAGATGTGATTTTGGTGAAGGGAGAGGACATGCAACCAAGCACATATTTTTGCAGAAAGTTACTGCTGGTCTCGAGGAGCAGACATCACCATGAAAGATTTTAGTGCTTTTCCAGATACGAGGAGATGTGAGAACTGGGCTCATAAAATCTTCTCTTGAAACTTTCTGACTATCTGAAGGCCTATTCTGCCAGTTTTTCCCAGAACACAGAGTGCCTGATCTCTATACTGAATGCCTTTCACAGGGTATTGTAGGTCAGCAGCTGGAGCAGCTCATGATTTAATCCTTGTAGAGGTAGATGGCAAGTGCCAACCTTTGGTTGGCATATCAGACAAATGAAGTTCAGTAACTGGCCTTCATTTTCCTTATCTGTGAAATGTATTTAGTATCGACCCTGCTCTACGGGGCTTGTGCTCCAGGCACACGAGCTTTCTTTCAGTCCTGGGAAGGCACCATAGGCTTTTGCAAAATCTGTTCCCTCTACCCAGAACATGGTACCCCTCCCCACCCCTTCCCCTGATACATGCCTACCCTTTCTTCAGGTATCAGGTCAGAGGTCATGTCCTCAGGGACAAGGCCCATTTCCCTCTCCTACCACTATTGCCTCACCTTTGGGGCACAGTTATAAATTTATATTGCTTTGTGAGATTCTTTAACATCAATCTCCTGTAATAGATTATATGCTCCCTGAGAACAGATTTATCTGCTTCCTCTCACCCTTTTATCTCCAGCACCCAGCACGTGATAAATCAATGAATGAATATGAGTGAATGGATTATAGTTGTGAAAATCAAGGGGCATTTGGGCAAACCAAGCACTGTGCTCCAAAGGGTACAGCATACTCTTAAGAAAGGATTAGGTAATCACCCATGCTGGAGCACGACTGCCAGATGCAGCGTGGGCATCACGGGCGTCAAGCACAGGTGCGTCTAGTGGCTCCTAACCTTATCCATGGTGGAAGTCACAGGGACTTCAGGGGAAAGGGGTCACGACAGATGAGAGATGGCCTCAAACTCGTTGACAATCCTGCCACTGAGAAGTAGCAAGTAGCCCCTTCCCCTTGAATCCAGGCAGACTCTGTCTGCTTTCGCCAATAGAACTTGCCAGAAGTGACGCTGTGCCAGTTTCTGAGCTCAGGCCTTATGAGACTAGCTGCTTCAAATCCTGTCTCTCAGAACACTCTCTCTGAGTAAGCCAGGTAACATGTAGGAAATCTATCTACTCTGAAACCTTCATAATTTTTACAAGTTGTAATAAGTGTATTAAAATAAATAAATTTTCATCTTTACAAAACTTGATGTCTTTATGGGACTTGGAGTGTTCATGTATAACTACTATTCATTTTTTCTTTTAAATTCCAAGTTTACTGAAAGCAATAACTGTTTTGCTTCCTTTTTTTCTCCCTCAAAATGTAGAATACATATGTTAATGGGGTTAATGTGATTTTTTGTTACCACAATCCAACTTTCTTACAGCTTCTTTGAGCACCCACCTGCTTCTGGAAATCGTAGGCGTGAGACACGAAACAGAGAATTGCAGATGACTGAGATCCCAAGGGAGGCAGAATTCCCAGGATCAAGTTATTTATATGAAGAGTAGGCAGGAAGAAGACTAGTTTAGTTCACAGTATTATACAGAATTAAGATGAAAACAAAAGGTTTTGCATAGCCTGCGTTGTTTTGCTTACTAATCTACTGCAGTCATTCTCATAAAAAATTTTAATTACAACAAGAGGCAGTTCAATAGCATTTTCAAATAATACAAAATTATCCAATTCAAGAGTCCAGATCAGTAATATGCCATTTCAGTGGAGAGCTGGTTTTGCTGTTTTGTATTGCTTTTCCTTGTTTTGTGATCAACCAAGCTGAAAATACAAAAAACAAAAACAAAAACAAAAACAAAAAAAAACCCTTTCCAAATCTAAATGACTAGAATGCGTTAGAAAAAGATCTGAAAGTATGCATCCCCCATCATTTAAGGAATTACTTCCTTCTCGTATGACATAAAGGCTCTGGAGAGTCAGAGGTGATTCTCCTGGATTCTCATCTGAATGTACCTTTTCTACCAAGCACTCCTATCTAGTTGTTTCAAGTAAGCAAATCTTACTGTGTTCACTAGACTACAGGATTCATAAGGTCAGGTTCTATATAATAACTTTTAAGTTTTAAAAAATGTTTATTTCTAAAATACAGTTGATTTACAATGCTGCATTAGTTTCAAGTATACAGCAAAGTGATTCAGTCACACACTTACATACACACACACACACACATATATACATATATGAACTTTTAAAATGTTCATCATGGGCTTAAAGAGAACAATTGACACACTATAAAAACCACGAATATGGTTGTGTGCCAAGTAGCTTCAGCTGAGTCTGGTTCTGCAGCCTGCCAGACGCCTCTGTCCATGGGATTTTCCGGGCAAGAATACTGGAGTGGGTTGCCATGCCCTCCTCCAGGGCATCTTCCCAACCCAGAGATCCAACCCACATCTTTACATCTGCTGCGTTGGCAGGCAGGTCCTTTACCACTAGTGCCACCTAGGAAGCCCATGAATATGGTTGAATTAACCTAATCCCAAGGAACTCTTATAAACCACTAGTGATTATGTTAACTACAGTTTTATCATAATAGAATACCTTATCATAATAGCTATATGCTTTTAAAGAGTAATTGTTCCTTCAATTATTTTAGCTCTAAACTTGCCTACTACAGAGATTAATATTGCTTGCATTGAACAGTATTAATACTCTCTCTTTGTAGTTGAAAGTACTAAGATCATTGGAATTTATAAAAACCCAACTAAAAATCTACCTTCCACCCAACCAGATAAATAGGAAACAAGATGGTACTTTCAAATTCAAGTAAGGTCCACACCAGATTGGCTAGCTATCCTTGGTAGTAATTGAAAGAACTGTCAAAAGTCCACGTTTTATGACTACAATAAAAAGAAAGGTTGGGAAAAAACAGAAAATAGTCTTTGGAATTAACTATTTATAATTTGCTAGCTAACAGCTAACAAGTATGTATAAGAAATTAAGTTTCTCTCATCTTCCAAGATTATATCCTTAAAGATTCCCAAAGTAGAAAATGTCACTGAAAAGAATTTAAGAATCAGATTAGACACCAAGTTTAGGGGTACATCTATAAACTCTATAAAAATTTCTTGATGTTCACTAAAATAAAGGAATAGATTCTACAGCTAAGTAAATGAGAAATCAGTGACTTTTATACATTTTAAATAGTAGTAGCATTGTTTCAGTGATCTCTTGCTTCTTCCCTAAAACTTAATGACACAAAACCATTTTATTGGAGAGAGCATGGTAAAGGGGGAACCCTTTTACCCAGTTGGGAATGCAAATTGATTAACCACTATGGAAAGCAGTATGGAGATTCCTTTAAAAATTAGGAATAAGACTACCATATGACCCAGCAATCCCACTACTGGGCACATACCCTGAGGAAACCATAATTGAAAAAGACACATGTACCCCAATAATAAATACCATGGCATCTGGTCCCATCACTTCATGGCAAATATATGGAGAAAGAGTGGAAACAGTGGCAGACTTTATTTTTTTTTTGGCTCCAAAATCCCTGCAGATGATGACTGCAGCCATGAAATAAAAAGATGCTTACTCCTTAGAAGAAAAGTTATAACCAACCTAGACAGCATATTAAAAAGCAGAGACATTGTTTTGCCAACAAAGGTCCATCTCGTCAAGGCTATGGTTTTTCCAGTAGTCATGTATGGAATAAGAGTTGGACTATAAAGAAAGCTGAGCACTGAAGAATTGATGCTTTTGAACTGTGGTGTTGGAGAAGACTCTTGAGAGTCCCTTGGACTGCAAGGACATCCAACCAGTCCATCCTAAAGGAAATCAGTCCTGAATATTCATTGGAAGAATTGATGCTGAAGCTGAAACTCTAATATTTGGCCACCTGATGTGAAGAGCTGACTCATTTGAAAAGACCTTGACACTGGGAAAGATTGAAGGCGAGAGGAGAAGGGACAACAGAAGATGAGATGGTTGGATGGCATCACCGACTCAATGGACATGAGTCTGAGTAAACTCTGGGAGTTGGTGATGGACAGGGAGGCCTGGCGTGCTGCAGTCCGTGGGGTTGCAAAGAGTCAGACACGACTGAGCAACTGAACTGAACTGACCCCAGTATTCATTGCAGCACTATTTACAATAGCCAGGACATGGAAGCAACCTAGATGTCCGTCAACAGTTGAATGGGTTAAGAAAGTTGTGGTACGTACATACAATGGAACATTACTCAACTATAAAAGGAAGTTTATAGTTAAAAGTGCATTTGAATTAGTTCTAATGAGGTGGATGAATATATAGCCTGTTATACAGAGTGAAGTAAGTCAGAAAGAGAAAGACAAAGACAAATATCATATATTAATGCATATGTACAGAATCTAGAAAGATAGTACCAATGATCCTATGTGCAGAGCAGCAGAGGAGACACAGGCAGGAGGAACAGGCTTTTGGACACAGTGGGGGAAGGAGAGAGTGGGATGAGAAAGAACAGCATTGAAACATATACATTACCATATGTGAAACAGCCAGTGGGAATTTGATGTATGATGCAGGGAACCCAAAGCCAGGGCTCTGTGACAACCTAGAGGGATGGGGTGGGGAGCGAGGTAGGAGGGGAGTTCAAGAGGGCAGGACACAGGTATACCTATGGCTGATTCATGTGGATGTATGACAAAACCATCACAATACTGTAATTATCCTCCAGTTAAAAATGAATAATAAAAAGTTTTAAAAAAAAGACTCTTTATTAAGTTCCTGGATTCTGCAGACCAAAAGTTCAGGAAGGATGACATGTCTCTCATCACAGAGTCTGGGCCCTCACCTGGGAAAACTAATAAGTGGGTGCTAGAATCATTCCCTGAGAACTTCAGTCTCGTGTTGGGCACCTGGGCCATGATGAATTACAGGCTGGGCTCAGTTGAGGCTGTCACCAGAGACCCTACACAAGATATCTTGTTTTGGCTTGAACTTCCTCATAGCATGGCAGCCTCAGGATGATCAGAGTTCTTTCATGACCCCTCAGGTTCCAAGAGCATGTGTTCAGTGAATCAGGAGAAAGAACTGTATGGCTTATGATCGAGCCTCAGGTGTCACACAGTGCAATTCTGTGATAACTTTTTGGTCAAAACAATCCAAATGCACCCAAGATTCATGGGGTGGGAACATACACCTCATCTTTTGTTGGGAAGAATGTCAGAGTTTGTGACTGTTTAAAAACCACAGCAATCATACATTTTACCCTTCCTAACTTACTAGAAACAGTTACAGATCTCATCTGCCACCTGTATTAGTGATTGTTCTCCAGAAAAACAGACCAATAACATGTGCATATATGTGCACACTGGAGACCCTTGAGTCACACGGATTTGAACTGTGCGGGTCCACTTATACAATATATATATATATATTTTTTTTTTTTTACTAAATATGTACCACAGTACTACACAGTCTTTGGAGGGCTGACTGAAAGGTTTTTGACTGCACACACTGTGTCTCTAACCCTTGTGCTGGGGACTGTTTCAGAAGGAATTGGCTCACACAATTATGGAGGTGAACAATTCCAAAAACTTCAGGATAGGCCAGCAGGCTGGAGACCTTAGAGCCAATACTGCAACTTTAAGTCTGAAGGTTTGCAGACTGCTTTAGAGCCAGAAGAGCTGATCTTGTAGGTGAAGTCCAAGCGCAATCTGCAGGGGAATTTTCTCTTGCTCCATGGAGGCCTCTTTTAGTTCTAGCCAGGTCTTTACTTGATTATATGAGGCCCACCTATCGCATGAAGGCAATCTGCTTTACTCAAAGACTACTGACTTAAATGTTAATCTCATCTAAAACACCCTCACAGAAATACCCAGTATAATGCTTGACCAAATATATGGGCACCCTGTGGCCCAGCCAAGCTGACATAAAATTAACCATCACACGAGCCCTGTACCACATTCTCAGTTTTAAAAAGTACTTTAAAATTCCTTTTGTTTTATTGCCAGATAATATGCATACTAAGTGTCTTTTTTGGTGTCTGCCTTTGAAACCACCTGTGTGGTTTCATCACAGTTCCTAAATTACTAAATTTTATTTGAAGCATTTTTTTCCCCCTAAATTACTATGTGGAGCAACTGAACAAATATATTGGATCCTATAATTCTCAGGTCCTAAAGAGCCTCAAAGAAGTAAATCTGCATTAGACTTGAATTTATAAGGCACAGATTCAGGCTGGGGAGGAATAATCTCTGTGGTCTGCAGGTTTCAATTATCAGACGGCAGCTGAGATGACATCTCCATTTTGGTCCTAATGCAGATCCTAGTTCACATGTGTGATCCTGTTTCTGAGCCTTCAGCCCCCATGATCCTCACTCCTGTTCCATTCTGTCTCCTGCTGCACTGCTTCCTGCCTCACATTAATTAATACTCATTGTAGAGAGCGCTCAGCCAGTCAATGACTGCAAAGTTCAAGCCATAAAATCCAGGCATTCTGCTGCAGCTACAAAACAGTGCATCGTCTGTGTTTTTGTGGCTCTCCTGCTGCTGCTAGCAGTTATTACAGGAAACATGCCATGCGAGAATCCCAGGAGAGGCGACTCTCCCATGTGGCTGCCTTCAGATGAGGAGCAGAGCCCTGGACAAAGGCTTCTACTCAGTTTTCTCATAGTCAGAAATATTCTGGACTTCTGTGACCTTGCAGGGAAAAACCAGCTTCTGGTCTAAGTGGCTCCTGAGAAATCTCGCATTAAGTAAACCCCTCACTCACATAAGGCTTTACTGCAAAGGAGCTATTTGTTTCTAGAGCTGAGGTGGAGAATGTATTCTTCTGACACTTGTTTTGAAGCACGCTGGGCTAGATGTTCAAGTGCAGTTTCCTGGGCCCTGCCCAGACGGACTGAATCACAATCTCTAGTCGGGGGACTGCCTCAGGTGTTTGAGTTTGTCTGTGCGGGGGGGGGCCTGTGTGTTAAAACATATGTGTGTATAATGGTATATACATATATATGTGTGTATGTGTACATAATGTACACACACATATACATAAAATGTACCATTGTAACAAATTTTAAGTGTACAGTTAAGTGGCAAAAATAATATATTGATGTGCAACCATCACCACGACTCATCTCTGGAAATTCTTCATCATCTCCACACTAAAACTCTATACCCATGAAAAAGTAACTCCCCTTCTCTTCAACCCTCAACCCTTAGTAATCTATTCTACTTTCTGTCTTTATGAATTTGGGTGCCTCACAGAAGTGAAATCATGCAATACTTATTCTTTTGTGTTTGGCTTACTTCACTTAGCATAACGTTTTCAGGTTTCATCCATGTTGCAGCAGGTGTCAACATTTTACTCCTTTTTAAGGCTAAATAATATTCCTATATGTATGTGTCAGAGAAGGCAGTGGCAACCCACTCCAGTACTCTCGCCTGGAAAATCCCATGGACAGAGAAGCCTGGTAGGCTGCAGTCCATGGGGTCGCTAAGAGTCGGACACGACTGAGTGACTTCACTTTCATTTTTCACTTTCCTGTGTGTGTGTGTATATATATATACACAGCACATTTGTTTATCTATCAATAGACATTTGGGTTATTTCCTCCTTTCAGCTGTAGTGGGTAATGATACTATGAATACATGGGTACAAATATCTGCTAAGTTCCTTTCAGTTCTTTTGTGTATATATTGAGATGTATTTTGCATTTTTAACGAGCATCTCTAGTGAGCCTCTTGCCCTGAATTTTGACAGCCACTAGCTTAGAGACTTTACTAGCAAATTGTTTTGTCAAATCTTTTGCAAATGTATCTTGAAATTTAGTTTAAAGAAGGATGAATGAACGGGCTTTTGCACCATCTCTTTTCTTTTGCTATTCCCTCTTCCACATTCATGTTCAGGTCCTAAAGCCTTGGGTCTCACTTCCTATTAGATTCTCCTGTGATGAGTCTTACACTTTTCCAAGTTATTCTCAGCACAGCGGTCCAAGGACACTTTCTAAAACACCTT
Source organism: Oryx dammah (assembly GCF_014754425.2). NCBI lineage: Eukaryota > Metazoa > Chordata > Mammalia > Artiodactyla > Bovidae > Oryx > Oryx dammah. The sequence continues at coordinate 108,099,180 of NW_024070211.1, read as the reverse complement.
TCTCACCTTTCAGATACATCCCAACTTCTTCCAAAACCATACAACCATTCAGAGTTGGACTCCATCCATCTTTTCAGCCTCATCTTCGCTTAGAAATTCTACCCTTTTACTTAGGGATTCTTTGAGTATGCTCTCTGGACCACCAGCATCAGGATTACGTAGGGATTTGTTAGAGATGCAAATTCTCAGATCTATTCAATGTGGAAGCGGGGGCAGGGTGTGGAACCCAGCAACCTGTGTTCTAACAAGCCCTGCAGGTGATTCTGAGTATGAGATCCACCGTTGTTGCCATGTAACTTGCAATAGTCTTCCAAAACATGCCACCCATGAATCTGTCTTCACACTGTCCCACCCAGCAAGAGATTATCCTCTCTTTCTGCCCATTCAAATCCTGTGTGGCCTCCAAGCCCCGAGTCATTTGCTACCTTCTTCACTGAGCCTCCATTGAATCCCCACCTCTGCACTCATATGGACCCTTTTCTGGGAGCCATTGGCAGTTCATCCTGTACTGGTTTGTATCCTCTGTGACTTGCCTGTGACATGTAATACTGCATTTCTTGATTCAAGTAGATTTGCTTTACCTCTACTGGATTAAAAAAAGTTTTTTGTTGAAGCATAGTTAATTTACAATGTTGTGTTTAATTTCTGCTGTAGGGCAAAGTGACTCAGTTATACATACATATATGTTTTCATATTCTTCTCCATATGGTTTTTCACAGGATATAGAATATATTTCCCTGTGCTATACAGTAGGACCTTGCTGTTTATCCATCCTCTTGCTGTTGTTTAGTTGCTATGTCCAGCTCTTTGTGACCCCATGGACTAGAGCTCTCCAGGCTCCTCTGTCCATGGAACTCTCCAGGCAAGAATACTGGAGTGGGTTGCCATTCGCTTCTCCAGAAGATCTTCCTGACCCAGGGATCGAATCCAGGCCTGCTGCACTGCAGGCAGATTCTTTGCCTTTAAGAGGAAGCGGAGGAATTCCTCAGACTGTAGCCCAGGTCCCTTCAGGCCAGCTGGGGTGCATGTTGTCAGTCCTAAATCATGAATGAGGAGAGCCAGACCCTTCAGACAGAAATCCCACCATGACTAACCAGCCCTTGAACCAAAGGAGGGTGGTGTGAATTGGTGTGCATGTCAATCAAGTGGCACCCTGATAAACATTTCCTTCAGGAAATAAAGGTGACTCAGCTGTCAGGGGCTTCCCAGGCGGTGCTCATGATAAAGAATCCACCTGCCAATGCAGGAGACATAAGAAACACGGGTTCCATCTCTGCATCGGGAAGATGTCCTGGAGGAGGGCATGACAATTCACTCCAGTATTCTTGCCTGGAGAATCCCATGACAGAGGAGCCTGGTGGGCTACAGTGCAAAGGGTTGCAAAGAGTCAGACACGACTGAAGCGTCTTAGCACTCACACAGTTGTAACCGCAGATGAGAAGTGGGGGTGGGAAATTGGAGCTGCTCACATCCACCAGAGGCAAAGGGCTGCAGCCAAGCACAGGTGCAAGGCTTTTGTTCCTTAGCCTGCTCCCTGTGGGTTTCTGGAGATGTCTTAGAGCCCTTCCCCTTTCTTTCAAGCTTTATGGCCCAAAGAATCTAGAGTATGCATTTGCTTCCTTGCCATTACTCAAAAAGGAGTAAGTAGTGAATTATGTGTAGAAAATCTAGCAGAGTGTGCCAGATTCAATTAAAGCTTCTACAAAGCCTGTGAGAAGCAACAGTGGGAAGGCAAGATTTAATTTTCCCCAGATGCTGAAGAGTCTCTGGAGTCCACATGCTGTAATGTGTTCGTAACGGGAGTGTCTTTATTCAAGTGCTGCCTAATTCACTAGAAAATAGGGAGGGAAATGCTTTTCTACACATAACTTGATAAGAGGATTCATTAGAAATACTGTTGCAGAATTAATAAAATGTTGAATGATTTTTCCATCATTTTTCTTCCTAATAGTTGGTTAATGAGGATGAAAAGCAATTATTTTTATAATACATTTTCATGTAATTGACAGCTAAGTGTACTCAACAGAAAATAATGAATGTACTCATTTGCAATGAATTCTTTAAAAGGAAAGAAGAGAATTGGGAAGATTCTGAAAACTTTTACCCTTTATGCTACAAACACAGATTTCTCATCATCCCTCATTACGAATAATTTACAATATTTTAAACACTGAAGGTGGTGTTTATTTCTTTATAAAGACATAATTTTTCAAGAGTTCTGAATTTGGATGGGTTTGTAGGGTGTTGTTTCAAATCTGCAAGCTGTGTATAGTGACAGGAAAAACATGTTTGTTTTTTTAAGTTGGCCATTTTTAGCTATACAGGCTAAATGGAAAAAGCAATCTTATTTAAAATTATGCTACAATTTCCTAATACATGAAAAGAAGCTGTTTTCACTATATGAAATTTAAAAACTACTCAGTGCATACAGGGAGCAGCGAGTATAAAAACTAAGAAAATTTTTAAAATCCTCTGCCCAAGAAGCTCAAGAAGGGAATCGCCCCCTGTTATTTATAGATTGTGGTCACACAGCCAACACCATTTAGAACTTTCTAGAAAACTATTCCAGTTTATGTCTCTAGAGATTCAATAATTTCTGGGTGCTAGGAAGAAGTCTCAAATACACATGAGACTGTATGGAGCACTCACTCATTTCTGTTTAACATTTTAATATAACTATTTTCACCATTAACATTTCTCTATTACATACATAGCTATAGGGTTCTCCACCCCCTCTACCCTTGAAGTTCTTTCTGCTCTTGATGGAGAAGGTTCTTCTTTGGGTGCTGTCTGATTCAAGGTCAGATTGGGAATTATACAAAGTAGTTTCCACGGGCAATTATTGTAGGTGATGGCAGAACAGTGCTGGCAAGGAGCTTCTGTTACAGAAGGAAATGCTTTGATGTCTGTGAGACAGATTAGGATTGCTCAGTTGTCCTGTGGAGATGTTAGACTTTGCTGGGGGTGAGGGTGGGAGGGGGGGGTTCTCAATTTTTATTCATTTTTTTCTGTACAGTTTTGCTAAAGAGAAGTTGTTGGTTTTCTTTCTTTCTTTAAATTGAAGGATAATTGCTTTACAGCATTTTGTGGTTTTCTATCACACATCAACAAGAATCAGCCATAGGTACACCCAGAAGTTGTTAGTTTTGTGAATTAATTCCAGTAATGTTAATTCAGCTGCTTTCTTCTTCATATTGAAGAAATGCATTTGAATTTCTCTTTCTCTCCCAACTTCTTTTCCTACATGTTTCTGTGTGCTCTCCTCCGGAGACACGGCATCTCCCATAACAAATATTCTTTAATAACTCCTCGGTTGACCATCCAATAGGAGATCTCTGAAAGAATCTCTCTGAGCCAGGTGTCAATTCAACAGGAAATTACTTTGCTGCATTCAGCAGCCTGATAATCAAAATTTCAATTGGTGAAGTCAAACTTGCCAGTGACATTGTGAGATCTTGTTTGACTAATGACTGTATTCATGATTTATTTGGTTCTGCCAAGCCCTGCATCCACCATGCTATGCTTTATTTATGCAAATATACTTCCCATAACAAATGCTGATTTCTTTTCTTCATAAAAAGGCGCCTGGCCCCTCCCGTCTGTCTCCATCTTTCAAACACTCTACCATCTAATACCGACCCCATTTGTTCTTCCTGGTGTATTTCCTCATCTCCCCACACGATTCCATCCTGCATTTGCTCATCAAATTAAGCTTCCAAAATTGAACCTATGTCATATCATTTTCCTTATTTGGAAAACTTCAGCTTTTCTCTCATGCCCGATGAACTTATATCAGCATCCAAGGCTCTGCAAACTACAGCTTCAACCAACTTTTCCCATCCTATTTCCCACTCTCCCTGCCCCAACTTCCATAACCTTCAGCCAAAAGAAAACACACTGCAGCTTCCCACAGCCACAGCCTTGTTCATGTAGCCGATGACAGGGGCTGGCACACTATGCCCTGTGGGCTGGGGGCTGCAGCGTGTTCTTGTGCAGCCCATATGCCAAGGATGGCTTTTCCATGTTTCAAAGGTAGAAGAGGAGGAGGGAAGGAATAGGCAACAGAGGCAGGATGTGACCTCTAAACCTTAAAGTATTTATGATGTGACCTTTACTGAAAGTTTGCAACCCCTAGACCAGACAGCACCCTTCCCTCTTCTACTGCTGCAGTGAAAACCACACTGGTCACTGCAGCCCTGTGCTAAATGCCAAATACAGCCCCACACACCCCTTTCTGCCCAACTGCCCAAATGTCTCCTTTCTTCAAACCAACCCAGGGCCTTCTTGGGCTCTCAGAGCCCTTACTTTTCTCTATTATACAATAATTATGTGTATAAATTTGTATTAAGCTAAAAGCTCCTTGAGCATAAAGATCATTTCTTATTTACTTATTTCTTTTTACCAAATTCTTCCCTGCATTCCAGCATCTGGTAAAAATGAGTTATAGACAAAATAAACTTACTAAATATTTGTAATTGAATTCAATTAGGGTTAAATAAATATAAGCCATTTCCTGGGTTCCTATAAATAGATGAGAAATTTCCTCTTTACCTGGGCCTCAGGTTAAGCTGTTCCAATGAGCCCGCGTCCCAGAATACAGTGGAAAGGTAAGCCGGGAGTTGAGTGAACCCTCAGGGGCTGCTGGAAATGCTCTCTGGCCAAGGGAAGAACATAGGTGAGTTAGTGCCTGAAGATGTCACTTACTCCAAGATATTCTCACGTGTATGGAGTTGAGTAGTGAGTGATTGATTTAGATCATCTTTACATGAATTTTTATGTTGGAATTTGGGAGTTTATGCTCCAGATTTGTGAGGATCAGAAGTTTCCCTAGCCAGGAACTTTCTTGAGAGACTCTCTCTAAAACTATTGTAAACATTTAGGAAAAGTTCTGGCATGACTCAGTGATATTCAAGAGCAAAATGTAGAGGTGGGTATGTGGAGTAACATGCCTGATATGTTGTTGAAGAAATATGAGTGGGGCTGATCTTCCAGGACAGGAATAAATCTGGTCATTCACTGGATTTCATATATGTCGGTCATTTTCACTCAACAATAAGTTAAGTATAGGAAACATCCTCTAAACAGGAAGCAAACCTAGTGGGTGGTCTAGGGAGAGACATGGACTTAGAATCAGGAAAAGAAAAACTAATGTGTTTACATAGGTTTCAGGCAAGGTAGCATGGGCATCAATGTGAAGACCTTGTCTCACATTTGTGACAAATCGACCAAGGATACACACTCCAAACAAAGAAAAGTAAATCCAAAGATATAGATTCAGAAAACTCAGGTCATAGAACCAGAAGGAGAGCTCAAATCATAGTTGAGGAAAGAAGAAAAACATCCGAAGCCAGAAATGGAGTAGTGTCTAATTTCAGGTCTAAGGAGTGAGGTGAGACCATCATTAGCTAACAAGTAACTATGTCATGGGAAATAGATGGGGAAACAGTGTCAGACTTTATTTTGGGGAGCTCCAAAATCACTGCAAATGGTGACTGCAGCCATGAAATTAAAAGACGCTTGCTCCTTGGAAGAAAAGTTATGACCAACCTAGATAGCATATTGAAAAGCAGAGACATTACTTTGCCAACAAAGGTCCGTCTAGTCAAGGCTATGGTTTTTCCTGTGGTCATGTATGGATGTGAGAGTTGGACTGTGAAGAAAGCTGAGCACCAAAGAATTGATGCTTTTGAACTATGGTGTTGGAGAAGACTCTTGAGAGTCCCTTGGACTGCAAGGAGATCCAACCAGTCCATTCTGAAGATCAGCCCGGGGATTTCTTTGGAGGGAATGATGCTGAAGCTGAAACTCCAGTACTTTGGCCACCTCATGCGAAGAGTTGACTCATTGGAAAAGACTCTGATGTTGGGAGGGATTGGGGGCAGGAGGAGAGGGGGACAACAGAGGATGAGATGGCTGGATGGCATCACAGACTCGATGGACGTGAGTCTGAGTGAACTCCAGGAGTTGGTGATAGACAGGGAGGCCTGGCGTGCTGCGATTCATGGGGTCGCAAAGAGTCGGACACGACTGAGCGACTGAACTGAACTGAACTATGTCAGAAGTTAGAAGACTGGACACAGCTCCAGAGTCAGGGAGTGAGACAGGACAAAGGGAGTGGATCATACTCTTCTTGGTATGAAGGTGTCAGATACGCGGTGGTAGAATTTCAGATCAAGATCACTAAAAAGTAGCACTCTTCTAGTGAGATTGTAGCCAGAGTCCAAGCTAGGGTTCCCAAACGTTAAACACCAATGACATTTTCCTAAGTAACCACAATACTATTGTCACACATAAAAGAAAAAAAAAAGGAAAAAAGTATTACTTAATATTTTCTAGTACCCAGTCTAATTTTTCAAAGGATAAATCCAACCAGTCCATCCTAAAGGAAATCAGTCCTGAATATTCATTGGAAGGACTGATGCTGAAGCTGAAACTCCAATACTCTGGCCACCTGATGCAAAGAACTGACTCATTTGAAAAGACCCTGATTAAAAAAGAAAAAGAAAAGACCCCGATGCTGGGAAAGATTGAAGGCGGGAGGAGAAGGGGATGACAGAGCATGAGGTGGTTGGATGGTATCACCGACTCAATGGACATGAGTCTGAGTCAACTCTGGGAGTTGGTGGACAGGGAGGCCTGGCGTGCTGCAGTCCATGGGGTCACAAAGAGTCGGATACAACTGAGCAACTGAACTGAACTGACTGACTGACTGACCCGGCCCATTTTCTAATTTTCAAAGACTGTGATGGAACCCAGTGTTTACTGATTTTCTGTTCTATCTGTGAGGGTTGTGAATAGATATTTTCAGGATCCCATGGTGGCCGAGCAGCAGCATGACATCATACTGGAGACTCCAGCAAGATCAGAAGCTGGACCGTGGGGGTGTTAATGGAAACACAAGAGAGAAGCAGGGCCCACACTAGCCAAGGGTGAGCAGTCAACTGTCTACCAAGGGGTGCTTTCAGGGTGAAAACTCCTCCTCTTCTAAACTTCCTCCTAAAACTCCTTCTCTACCTATCCCCAGCGCTAAGCCCTCCCTAGTACCTGGGGAGAGCAGGTGCGAGCATTGGAGCAGCTGAAAGCCCAAATCAGGGTGCTCTTGCTGGCACTTCCCAGCCTCGTTCTTTTCTCACCATGCGATTGGCCCGTCCTACCCTATCCATTCCAAGTCACGTGTATCTGTTTGCTCCTTGGCTCACCCCCACTCATCTTCATGTGGCCTTGACATTCTGACTCCTCCTAGTGCTTTTCATTATATAGTTCCATTTCCTCTGACCAAATTTCACGTAACCCTCAATTTGGGATTTCCACCCCTTGCTTCATTGTGCTTGCCCCCTGTGCCTAATCATTGCCCTTCGGCTCCCAGACTCCAGTAGCAGAGAGGCCCTAGTCTCTGCCTCCACAGCCCAGCCAACATTTTGACTGCAACTCATGAGAAAGCTTGAGCTAGAACCACCAAGCTGAGCCATTCCCTAATTCCTGATCCGCATGAACTGTGAGATCATAAATGATTGTGTTCTAAGCTGCTAAATACAAGGTACTGTTGTTGCCTAGTAATAGATAAATAAGTTCCTTATTTCTTCCTGCATTTATTCAATTGACCCAACAAATAACTATTGAGTTCTACTAGCTCAGTTGCAAAGCAAGGTCTGTGGCAGGGTACACAGCAAAGGAACACATGGGGGAACGGCTATATCTCAGACTTACAGCCCCACACAGGCAACTCCTAGCCTTAGTTGTAGAACAGCCCTATTTCCAGAGAAGTTGCATTTAAGATCCTCCTATCAGACAAATGAGGAGTACCCTGTTTTTTGACATATTTTAGGGACAGGGATTGTATCAGTTCTCCAAGAGTTGTCTTTGTATCTCATTACTTCCTTTAGGAAGTTAATTTCCCCCCTTCAGCAAAGTTCTTGCTATGATAGGAGTCCCTTTATTTCTATCACTTCTTTGGTGAAAACAGGAAACATGCTCAGTATAATAAACCCTTCACTGACTCCAAGTTACCCATCTCAGTATCTACATAATTAATTTTTGAAGGGCACAGATCCCATTCTGCTAAGTACAGTAAAAATAAATAATTTATTTCTATGCGTTTCTCATGTGCTTGTCCCTAGTCATAGAGTGGTGTGGATGAGAGATTTAATCAATCTCAATTTGGGCTCAGAGACCAACCCAGCGACGCAGTGTTACTACTGTTTGGTACAAGTATGCTTCCTTCAGTATGTCATTTTTTTTTAACGTTCAGACCCATAGAAGAAAACTTCTAAAGCCTCAGCCTGGATTTCCTGGCATTTGAGTAGTACACATCCCTGTTGGTACATTGCTGATGCACACTCATATGTATGACTTTTTCAGCACAAGCATTTTAAATGAAGTATGATTTTCCATGATACTTGTATAGGCTATACAGCAGCTTTGAGTTCTTGAATAAATTATTATTATAGCCATGGTGCATCCCCCAGGTGACTATATTAGACAGTCTGGGGCAAAATACATTCTTGAAATCAACTGTAATCTTTCATTCCAGTAGAAAATAATTTGTTGGGTACATGAGTAAATGCATTTGAATTGTAATTCTATTCAAACAGGTTCCTCTGAGCTAGCTTTTAAATCACATTAACTGAAGACTCAGGTACGCCAATTGTTTATTAAAAGACCTTCTGACCACAAGTTGCATAAACTAGCCTTCCTAAATATAGACATCTTTTCCAAGTGAAATTTCTTAGCCTTTTTGACACAGAAGCAAAAGTGAATCATTCTTTTTTTGCAGATTCACTTTTCAGCTACCCCAAAATGTATGATGTTTGAACACTGGAGTTATTCCTGAGTGGTCAGACAGTTAAGAAAATAATTTTAGAGACTGAGGGCCCAGTGAATGAGCAGGAAGATAAATGGATTTTTGGCAGCTAACTTTAGCCCCTGTGGCAGAGTAAACAATTGTCCAATATGAACAGGCTTCTAAAAATAACCATGGGCAAACTGTGGTCTTGTGGTAAATTAAAATACCTCCCACTGAAGACAATTGAGCTTCATATATATTTAGTTTGGGGGTAGGACAGAAACCCAAATCTGTTAGATGAAACTCTTAACCAAGTTCAGTCCTGTTTAAGTTGAAACCAAGTTGTCAAAGAGATAGTAAGCCCAAAGAAATAACATCAGTTCACATTTATTTTTTAATATCCAATTTCTCTACACAGTAGAGTCTTATTCTTAAGAGGCAAAAAAAAAAACCAAAACACAAACATTCATAAGTGAGTCAATTCATAGGACAGCTTTGTGAGACAGAAAGATGGGTTGTGGAGGTGAAGAATGTCCCTCTGCACTTGAAATTCAGTGTGTGTTAATTTTGGAGAGAAATTATTTATGTTACCACTGCAAATGTTTAACTTATAAGAGGCATGCTGTGGAAGAGGGAAAGGCTGATGGGTAAAGATTATCCAGGAAAAATATCTGGTTCTAAAGTTTATAATAATCTTTTGTTTTGATAAAAGAACAAAAATACATATTTCCAGCATGTGTGTTTTTTTTAAATACCAGATGAAGTGTTTGTTTGGCTTGATTTGAAGAGGAGTTTCAACTCAGAGTTCAGAAAAAAAAATGTACTCTGGAAATGAATTTTGATTAATTTCTTTCGTAAGGAGTAATTAAGGAAGACACTTTGTTCAATGCATTCACTGTTAGCCATGCATGCATTTAAATTTATTTAAAATCAAGCAAAATTAAAAATTCAGCTTCTCAGTGGCATGTGCCACATGTCAAATGCTGAATTGCCACCTGGGCCTAATGGCTACCATATTAAATAGCTCAGATAGAGAACATTTTCATCATCACAGAAAGCTCTACTAAACAGTACCACTCTAGTTCCTACTTGGAGAACAGATGAAAAGAAATTATCTAAATTGATTACTTAAGAGAAGATACAGGTGGTTCATTGGGAACAGTAGAGGTTTTAAAATACGGAGAGGCATTTGGTGATACTCATGCTACACAGTGCTATGAAAGTGGTGGGGTGGCCACCGAAGATTTAACCTCTGTTTTGAATCGCGTTGCTGTCGGTAGTAGCGGTGGTTATGAATTTGTTGCGTTAGCAAGATAGATGCCAGAGATTCTCTTGGATTATCCTAGGCAGGATGACTGATCAGGGAAGCAGAGACTGTGTTTCCCGTTAAAAATAATCTCAGCCCAACTCAAAGGCAAGCAAGTTCTGTTTTCTGATAAAGGATGTGGAATAAACACTCTGTGGCTTTGGAGCTAGAAGGGAAAGGAGGCTGGTCAATGCCTCCAGCAGGCTCTCCAAATTTCTGAGACTGGAAAGAGCAACATTAGTTGCCTATTTTGTGATGGGCTGACCCTCTAATCAGCTCAAGCACAGCACCTCTGGATACTTAAGTGATGTATAGAGAGCCCAGGGAAGAAACCCTGGATAAAGTGGAGCCCCTTCCAGATGTCATCTCCTTTGAAAGCTTAGGATGACCTGCATCAGACATTTGTGGAGGGTGACTTCCCTGCAGCTCTGGACAGTCAAGTGGCCATACCCAAGGGACAGTGTGTAGCAGCAAGGACCAATGACCACAAAACAACAGCAGCTCTTAAGACACAAAGTTCCTCTCCAGATAGAAGTGAAAGTGGATGGACCTCTTTGTTGGATAAAAAGCCACCACAATTTTTGGATGAGCAAAGGAGTTGAGGGAACACCAAGAGTGTACTGTAGGGTTTCCTTCCCATCTGGCTTGAAGGGGTTTAAAGCAGTTTCCATTTAAATTGGGGAAATGGAAATAGACTTGATGTTATTCGCACCTCATGTGGTAGAGTAGTTTATCTTTGAAGACATGGGCAGCTGAGGGCTAACGGCTCACCCCTGAGCAGCTTGTATAAATAGCCTGTATTTAGAAATACTTCAGTTGGCAAGAGACCCAAATAACTGGTAAATTAGCAGATGGAATATGCCCACCTGCTAAGAAAACTTAATTCAGGGAATTAAATGATAAAGTTAATTTTAAAATACTTTTTGAGTAAATAAAAAAATTTAAAGATGTATTTAAATTCCTGTGTTATAATTTTTATTGACAATTTTCAAACCCATAATATCTCAATGAATAGCATGTTTGCAAATATTGACTTTTTGTTTATTAAGTTCTTAATGAACATTTTCTGTCCTTTAGGCAGGTTTGATCTGCATTGCAAATAATTGGTTTCCAAATATGATTCTGTATGTTAACAGCTTTTTTGTGTGTTAAAATTCCTGGCAAAAACTGTCCTATTTTCAGATGAATTAACTCATCTTCAAAATTGCAATGGGGATTTTTTTATTGACTTAGATTTGGAAAATAGTTCTGCTAATTTAAAATATTTCCATAATTGTCACAATGACTTTTAAAAATATGTATTTATTGGCTGCACTGGGTCTTAGTTGCAGCACACAGCATCTTTTAGTTATGGCATATAGTCTCTTAGCTGAGGCGTGCAGAATCTAGTTCCCTGACCAGGGATCGAACTTGGGGCCCCAGCATTGGGAATGCAGGATCTTAACCACTGGACCACTGGGGAAGTTCCAAGATGATTTTTTAAATAATGGTGATCTGAAATATTTGACTCCTTTTAATTCACACAATTTTCTTAGAAATTAGGCCCTTTATTTCATAATCATAAAATTATGTTCATTTATGTACTTAGATTATTAATGTCATACATTTACAAATGCATCAGATTGGTATTAATGTGCATAACAATTCAATGCTTTCTCATGCTTCCATTACGTATTCCAGTTCTCCAAAACCAATTTATTAGCTGTAGCTATTAGACATTGCCCTGCCCAGTACCATATGAAAGTTTTAAATTATTCAGTTCCCTGGTTTCCCAGAAGAAATATTTATCAAAATATGTTTTCAGATAGGGTATGCTGAGCCTCATTCAACCCCACCTAATCTCCAAAGCCTGCTGCTCCCACTTTAAATCATGGTTTCAGTTACAGGATACGTATGGTGATAAAATACAAAGAGCTAATGTAATTCTCTTTGAGGTTTTCCCCAAAAGTTTACAAAATTAAGCGTTCTTGTCTTGCGTGTATGTGTGCTAAGTCACTTCAGCCATGTCTGACTCTGTGATCCTATTGACCATAGCCTATCAGGTTCCTCCGTCCATGGGATTCTCTAGGCAAGAATACTGGAGTGGGTTGCTGTTCCCTTCTCCAGGGGATCTTCCCAAGGAACCTGCATTTCCTGCATTAGCAGGTGGGTTCGTTACCACTAGTGCCATGGGAAGCCCATTCCTGTCTTAGCTTAACTACCTACTCGTACTACTCATACAATTCAGTTTTCTGTGGTGTGGAGAATGACTGGCAAATAAGCTCAAAAATAAAATAAAGATGGGATATGGAAAAAAAGTTCACATTTGAGCTGGCTAGTGAACTCTGCTGAATTACTGAACGGGTAGACTAAACATGCTTCAGTTCAGTCGCTCAGTCATGTCCAACTATTTGCAGCCCCATGGACTGCAGCACGCCAGTCTTCCCTGTCCATCATCAACTCCTGGAGTTTACTCAAACTTACGTCCGTTGAGTCGGTGATGCCATCCAACCATCTCATCCTCTGTCATCCCCTTCTCCTCCCTCCTTCAGTCTTTCCCAGCACCAGGGTATTTTCCAATGAGTATGTTCTTTGCAGCAGGTGGCCATTGGAGTTTCAGTTTCAACATTAGTTCTTCCAATGAATATTGAGGACTGATTTTCTTCAGGATGGACTGATTGCAGTCCAAGGGACTCTCAAAAGTCTTCTCCAACACCACAGTTCAAAAGCATCAATGCTTCAGTGCTCAGCTTTCTTTATAGTCCAACTGTCACATCCATACATGACTACTGGAAAAACCATAGCTTTGACTAGATGGAGTTTTGTTGGCAAAGTAATGTCTCTGTTTTTAATATGCTGTCTAGGTTGGCCATAGCTTTTCTTCCAAGGAGAAGTGTCTTTTGATTTCAAGGCTGCAGTCACCATCTGCAGTGATTTTGTAGTCCAAGAAAATAAAGTCTGTCATTGTTTCCATTGTTTCCCCATCTATTTGCCTTGAAGTGATGGGACCAGATGCCATGATCTTCATTTTTTGAATGTTGAGTTTTAAGCCAACTTTTTCACTCTCCTCTTTCACTCTCATCAAGAGGCTCTTTAGTTCTTCTTTGCTTTCTGCCATAAGGGTGGTGTTTTCTGCATATCTGAGGTTACTGATATTTCTCCCAGCAATCTTGATTCCAGCTTGTGCTTCATACAGCCCAGCATTTTGCATGATGTACTCTGAATATAAGTTAAATAAGCAGGGTGACAATATTCAGTCTTGACATACTCCTTTCCCGATTTGGAACCAGTCTGTTGTTACATGTACAGTTCTGAGCACTGTGCCTCTATCACTAGATTCTCTAATAAATAAGATGAGCAATTTTCTTCTGGGGGCTTTTAACACATACAGAGTTCAACCACTAATATTCTATGTGCTGAAAGGAAGATTTGTCTCCTGCCAAGAATTCAAAAAGCAGAGCTACTTTCCAAGTCTCTCAACCTCCAACCCTATAAGGAAAGATAGGATTTCTTTCAGTGAACTAACCTAGAACTTTGTTTTCATTTAAATAGACATGAACAATGCCTTAAATAAAGCTATTGTGATGCTACCAGATCATCAGTTTTTTCAACCCAAATTATACTGTTGATGTGAATGACCACTTCTGCCCAAAAGCTAGCCTAAGTTACAGGATATGTGTGATGATACAAATTTTATACAATGAATGCAGGCAACATTCCAGTTGACTTAATCTGGCAAGATCTTCCTTAGGTATGAGTATGAATTTGGGCCTTGAGCCAGCAATCAAAAGGGATTGTAAATGTAAATGATTACCTCATTTAGTGAAGTCTGCTTTTTGGCTAGGTCAGAAGCACCTTCTCCAAAATTTATTCAGAATATATTTGAATCATTCTAGCTGTGTGACCTTGGAAAAATTATTTAATCTCTCTGTAGGTCTGTTTCTTCATCGGCAGAGTAAGTAAATGATAACATGTACCTCATAGGCTTATTAAGCAAGATACATATTAACATATATAAAGCACTGGGCTTCCCTGGTAGCACAGCTGGTAAAGAATCCACCTGCAATACAAGAGACCCCCTTCGATTCTTGGGTCAGGAAGTTCCCCTGGAGAAGGGATAGGCTCACCACTCCAGAGTTCTTGGGCTTTCCTGGTGGCCCAGATGGTAAAGAATCTGCCTGCAATGGGGGAGACCCAGGGTTGTATCCCTGGGTCAGGAAGATCCCCTGGAGGAGGGCATGGCAACCCACTCCAGTGTTCTTGCCTGGAGAATCCCCATGGACAGAGGAACCTGGAGGGCTGCAGTCTATGGGGTCACAAAGAGTCGAACACGATTGAGCAACTAAGCACAGCACAGCATATAAAGCACTAGGATTACCTGGGACATAATAAAATATATATAAGTATTAGCTCTTATTAGTAGTATTATTATCAGATTGATAGAGGGAAGCTGGACTTTACATTTATTCTGAACCCATGTAATTATCTAGCCAATGCAATTTCCACTTAGAGAATAATTTAAGATATATTTTTTGTACTTAAATATTCTCCAAATAACTGTCTTAAATCAAATATAAACCCTCTTTCAAAATAATTTCTTTTTAGAAGAAAAATATTTTGCAAATGAATGGCTTATCTTTAGAAGATGCAGGAAGAGATTAAAATGGGAGGGAAATTCACTGAAAAATCTTGACATAAGCTCCTAATTACTATTTGGGTCAAAGTTTTGTTTTTTTATTGCCCTCCATTAAGGTAACTACAGTAAAATACCTTGCTGATTTCTCACATTTATTTTCAATTTACTCTAATATCCCTTTATTTTAATATTCCAATTTTAAAGTCATTTAAAAATACTTTTTAAAGTGATAAAATATCTCTTGGAAAAGAAATTTCTGGTTTAAATATGTACAATCTTGGAAATTAAAAGTTTTTGCCATGATAGTGTGCTGGTACTAGACTAACTTTATTGTGGTAAAACACTAGAAAACTGGGTAAATTGTTTGAAACAACTATCTTCAGAAATTGGATTATAGGCAGTACAGGACTATTATCTCTGAGAGATGGAAAACAAGTAAAGTAAACCTACAATTACTCAGACTGACTGCATGGAAGCAACTTCCAGGCCATGCAAGAGGAGAAAGAACCTAAGCAAAGCACAACTGTCTCACTGAACTAAAAGACAGATCAGGGGTGAAGGGAGCTGAGGCAGCTAGAATCTGCGGCACAGAAAACAAGAGAATGGGAGGTGCACAGAATAAGAGCTCCAGAAATCTTCATAGGGATCCCTTTGAGTCTTTGGTGCAATACTTCCCTGCATTGCACGGGGTGACACTCAACGAAGCCATATAAGGACAACTACCAGGGAACTACAAGCTGAAAAAATTAGAAAGGGCTTCCCTGGTGGCTCAGATGGTAAAAAACATCTGCTGGTAATGCAGAAGACTTGGGAACTATAAGCTGAAAAACCACTAGAGTATCCATAGAATTAGAAGACATTCAATGTCTGTACCTGAGTGAGTAGAGAAACATCCTTGAACAACTGGGCATTCAGTAGAGGCTCCAAATAGGCTCCGCCAATGCTAGAGCTAAATTACCATTACATATAAGTTATGCTACACAAGTACTAGCAAAGCTTAGAGACAAGTCTCAGAAAGATTAAGGGGAGCTGCAATAGCGTAACTGCTCTCAGGACTAAAACACAACCTTCATCAAAAAAGGATTAAAAAAATTAATATACTTTATACGATGACATTCACAATAGAAGGGACACAATAAAAATTTACTGAAAGTAGAAGAATCAGGAAAATGTGACCCATAACCAGAAGAAAATTAGTTAATGGAAGCAAACCCAGAATTAACAGAAAAGGACTACAAATCAGCTTTAATAACTGTAAAGATCTAGGAAAACATATATACAATGAAGAAAGAAATGGACACTATAAAAAACGTCAAGTCAAACTTCTGAATCTGAAAATTAAAATACTTGAAATAAATTCACTGGGCTTAGTATACTAGACATTGAAGAAAAAAAGGATAAATGAACTTGAATACGGAAACTGTCAAAGCTGAAGTAGAGATCGAAAAAAAGGGTATTAAAAAAAAGAACAGACAAATCTTAAAGAATAGTGTATTTTCTGAAAGAAGCCAGACACAAAAGAAAAAATGTGTGATTTCATTTGTATGAAAAGTCGACAAGGCAGATCATAGGGATAGAAAATAGACTAATGATTGCTTTGGGCTAGGGGTATAAATAGAATGTGGAGGTATAGGAAATAATTCAATAGAGAAGACTAAACAAACTTCTAAGATAATTCAACTTATAAAAAGGCATGGAAGAAAGGGAAAAAAGAAACAAAAAACCAAAGAGCTAAAATGCATAGGAAGATGGTAGTATTAAACCATCTTTAATGTGTGCTAGAGCTGACTGACATCACATCATGAAAGAAAATCTCAGTTGTCTTCTTTTTTTTTTCAGAAATTGACAAAAATTTCTAAATTTTTCACCCTAAAATTCATACAGAATGAAGAGATTCCGATTAGACAAAAACCATCTTTAAAAAGAACAAATTTAGAGGACTCACATTTCCTGATATCAAAACTTTTCCCCTGATATCAAAGCAACGATAAGACAATATGGCGCTGGCATAAGGACAGACAGATCAATGAAACGGAATCGGGAGTCTAAAAGTAATCAGTTGACTACATTTATGGTCAACTGATTTTGACAAGGATACCAAGATGATTTATTGGGCAAAAATGGTCTTTTCAACAAGAAGTACTGGGCTAAATGTATAAAAAGTTAAAGTGTTAGCCACTCGGTTGTGTCCGACTCTTTGCGACCCCATGGACTGTAGCCCACCAGGCTCCTCTGTCCAGGGGATTCTCTAGGCAAGAACACTGGAGTGCATAGCCATTCCCTTCTCCAGGGGATCCTCCCAGCCCAGAGACTGAGTCATATCTCCTGCATTGCAGACAGAGTCTTTACTATCTGAGCCCGTAAAACAACAAAGTTGAACTCCTAATTTATACCGTCCACAAAAATACAACTTAAAATGGATTATAGTCCTGATATTATTCAGCCATAAAAGGAATAAAGCCCTGATAACCTGTTACAACATGAATAAACCTTGAAAACATGCTAAGTTATAGAACCAGTCACAGTAGGCCATGTATTGTATGATTTCATTTACATGAAATATTTGGAATAAGCAAATCTATACAGACAGAAAGTAAATTAGTGGTTGCCAAGGGCTAGGTGGAAGGAGGAATGATTGCTAATGGGTGCATGGTTTCTTTTTGGGGTGGCAAAATGTTCTAGTATTAAATAGAGGCAGTAATTGCATAACTCTGAATATACTAAAAGCCACTTGTATACTTTAAAGGGGTTAATTTTAAAGTATGTAAATTATAGCACAATAAAGCTAATTTTTAAGAAAGAATGGAAAGCTATATTATGAAAACTCTAATCATAAAAAACTGAAAAAGCTATATTAATATCAGACAATATAATCTTCAGTATAAGAAATCTTGCTAAAAATATAGAAGTATTTTACATAAAGATTAAAAATGAATTTCTCTAAAAGATATAAAAATCTTAATATGTATGTATCTAATAACAAAGTTAAATGACAGAACTGAAATGAGAAATAGACAAATTTAAATTATAATTGGTGATTTCAACTTTCCTTTCTCAGTAGCTGATAAACAAGGAGACAGATAATTGTTAAGAATAGAAGTAACTTTACCACACTACCAATTTTACCTAATTGATAAAGAAACAAAATACATTCTTTTGAAATCCACATGGAACATTTATCAAAAGGCATATACTGAAATACAGACACATTTCAAGAAATTTAAAATGAAAAAAGTCTCATGGAGTGTTTTTCAGTTACAATAGAATTAGAAATTAATTACTAATTTAAATATCAAAAATTTTCCAAACAGTTGGAAAAAGTATTCTAAACATCACTCAAGTCATAAAGGAAGTTAGCAAACATTTGAACAAAATTATAATGAGAACACAATTTATCAAAATTTGTGGGATTAGCAATAACTAGAGGGGAGGAAGTTATAGTTTTAAGTGCTTGTGTAGAAAAAAATCTTTTCTTTCAAACCAAAGATTCTACCTCAAGAAGATATAAAATAAGAGCAAATAAACCAAAAAATAGAAGGAATAAATTGAAAGAGGAAATCTGTGAAATAGGAACAAGGCAAACAATAGAGAATGAAATTAAAAGATGGTTTTTGAAAAGGGAAAGAGGAAAGTTAAACACATTTCATGGTATAAGCAATAGATATGAATTAAATTATATCAGTAAAAACTGATAAAGAAAAGAATAAAAGGTTATAGAAGAGAAAAGAGGATTAGAGGCATATATAGATAGAGAGTTAAGTTTGTATTTTTGTTCTAATATATAGAAAGTGTGTATGTGAGTGTGTGTGTGGATATAAATTTATATAATTATAGCCAGGCTTATTATTTATATAGCACTATAGCCAGCTTTCTCATTGTTGGAAGACTCCTTGAAAAAATGACTGATTCTAGGACTTGGGCAGGAACGGCACAAGGGAGGGTGGAACCTTGTATTAGTTTGCTATTACTGCATAACAAATCACCAGAAACTTAGCATGTAAAAATAACAGCCATTTGTTATCTCACCATTTCCGTAGGTCAGAAGTCCAGGCATAGCTCAAATGGATTAAGGCTCAGCATATCGCTAGGCTGAAATCAAAGGACTAGCCAGGCTACATTCTCATCTGGGGTTCAGAGTCCTCTTCCAAGTCTGTTCAGGTTGTTTACTTGTGACTGAGGACTGAAACCCCCATTTCCTTTCTGGCTGTCAGTGGTGCTTTCTCTCACATCCCAGAAGCTCCTGGAAGGTCCTTTATGACCCTCTTACTTCCTGATAGCTTTCTTCTTCAAAGCCAGAAGGACAATCCCTGCAGAGAGATTTATACAATGTAATAATTTTATATCATGTAACCCAATCATGGGAATGACTATTCAGCTTCCCTCTAAGGAAGGGATTCCTTAGAGGATTATGCCAAGAGGAAGAGAGGATTATGCCAAGTTTGTTCACCAGGGGGCAGAAGTCTCAGGGACCATCTTAGAATTCTGCCTCCTCAAAACAAACATCTTGTATAAAAAGTAAGGAGGTTCTCAAAATAGGATACCAGGTGGACAGAACAGCCATCTTGAAAAGACTTTCCTCTTATCAGTTTGAGCAAAATAAATAAATAATGAGAGTAATGGGCTAAAATCCATAAATAAGAACACATGATCTGTGCTGATACACTGTATCTATTGATATGTGTATATATATACTGAAATATATCCATATATATTGTTATATATGGATATATATGAATAAATAGGGAACAGAAGAAAGTTCTTTTTATGGTGGATTTCAGACACTGTAAAAATGTTAGAAGATTGCTATTTGTCAACCATCACAGTAGTAATTGCTTCAGCCAAGAATCACCAATGGATGATAAAATTAATGGCCAAAAGTATGGTGAGAAACAGATTATTCACAAAGTCTCTACAGGATACAAATTAATGATAAGGAAAAATAGTCACTCTACAGTGGAGGAATCTGGAAGTCACCAGTTTAACATCACCAATAATAGGACAATTAACATCATATTCCTCCTAAAGTGCTGATTGGGTGGCATAATGTCCCTTCTTTAGCATCCTGTCCAAAATGCATAACCTGATCAGACCATAAGGAAACACCTTGCATGCGTGCTCTGTCGTGTCCCACTCTTTGCGACCCCATGGACTGTAGCCCACCTGGCTCCTCTGTCTGTGGGATTTTTCAGGCAAGAATACTGGAGCAGGTTGCCATTTCCTTCTCTAGGGGATCTTCCCAACCCAAGAATCAAACCTGTGTCTCTTGTATCTCCTGTGTTGGCAGACAGATTCTTTACTACTAGCACCACCTGGGAAGCCCAGCAAGGGGGTCTAGGAAGGATAGTTACTAGTTTTTAAGGCTGTCACAGTACAAGAAGATGAAACAGACCTTAGGCACCAATCTGCCATATTTACCACAGATAGTTCATTCAATTATTCCTTGTTCTTTTCTGTGTGGACATACACTTTCATTGCTCTTAAGTAAACTCAAAGGAATGAAATTATTAGACGATTGGGTAGGCATGTGTTTTGTTTTATAACAACATGGAATTTTTCGGGGAAGAATACTGGAGCAGGTTATCATTCTGACCTAGGGATCAAACCCACGTCTCTTGAATCTCCTGAATTTTCAGGCAGATTCTTTACCACTGTGCCACCTGGGAAACTGGAGGAAACATCAGACAAACCCAAATAGAAGTACAATTTTAAAAATAACTTACTGGTACTCTTGGACTGCAAAGAGGTCAAATCAGTCAATCCTAAAGGAAATCAACCCTGAATATTCATTGGATGGATTGATGCTAAAGCTGAAGCTCCAATACTTTGGCCACCAAGAGCTGACTCAGTGGAAAAGACCATGATGCTAGGAAAGATTAAAGGCAAAAGTGGGTGGCAGAGAATGAGATGGTTAGATAGCATCACTGACTCGATGGACATAAATTTGAGCAAAGTCCAGGAGATAGTGGAGGACAGAGGAGCCTGGTGGGCTGTGTCCATGGGGTCGCAAAGAGTCGGACATGACTTAGCCACTGAACAACAACTCTTCAAAAGTGTCAAAGACAGACTACAGAACTGTTAGAGGCTAAAGGAGACGGAGGAAATACAACAGTTCATACAAAATGTGATCATATCTTGAATACTTCACCTACAAAAGGATTTTAGTGGGCCTATTAGAGAATTTTAATAAGGTCTGTAAATTAGATATCATTCTATCAATATATATTTCCTAATTTTGATAACTGTACTATAGTTAAATAAGATAATATTCTTGTTTTAAGGAAATGTATACTTCAGTATTTTGAAGTCTTAAAAAGCCAATCAATATAGATCACCATATTAGCAGAATAAAGGAGAAAAAAATTATGTTTATATTAACATAAGCAGGAAAGTACTTGATAAAATTTAGCACCACCCATATAATAAAACAAAACATGAGTCAAATAGCAAGAAAACCCCCATACTCTTGGCAAACCAGGATAAAAGAAATTTCTTCCTCTATCTGATAAAATGTATCTATGAACACCCTACAGTTAACATCATATTTAATGGTAAAATACAAAATCGTTCCTCCAAAGACTAACAAAGATGTCTGCTCTCGCTTTTTATATTTATATTCATTATATATTTACGTTAATCTTCAACATTGTGCTGGAGACAAAAACATGAAGGACACATGGGCTAAAAGGAAGATATAAGACTATGTTTACCATAAACAAAATGATCGCATATACTGAAAATCCTAAATAAGTCAATAAACTGCTAGAGCTAATAGATGAATTTAGCATTGTTGCAGGACCAAGATTGGTATATAAAAATCAACTATTTCTATATACTAGCAACAAACAGTTTAGAATTTAAATTAAAAAATACCATCTTAAAAAAATAAGAAAGAACAACAAAAAAACAAAACAACAAAAATAAACAAACAAAAAAAAAATACCATCTTAATAGGATCAGAAACCTGAAATACTTGGCATACTTATAACAGAAATATGTGTAATATCTGTGTACTAAAAACTACAAAATCAACAAGAGAAAAATATTAAATAAATGGAGAAATACACTGTGTTTGTGGATTAGAAGACTCAGTGCATTAAGATATTGATTCTTTCCAAATTAATAAGCTGATTCTAAAATATACATGGAAATTCAAAGCACCTATAATAGCCAATGCAATTTTCAAGAGGAACTGACAAAGTACTCAGAATACCTGATTCAAAACTTATTATAAAGCTACAGTAATCAAGATAGCATGGTATCGAACAGACACATAGATCATTTGGAGAAGAATGATCTAAGAACAGACATATAGATCATTTGGACGGAAGAGTCCAGAATGAGACCCACACATATGTGGTCAGCTGATGTCTGACAGGATTGCACTGTTCACCTTCCCGGCCAGCGATCTCTTATCACTCTGGTAACCACTGATCTAAATCCTGTCTCTATGAGTGAGGATGCCTGTGTTAGAACTGCTTACAAATGGAACCAAAGCCTGCTGGTTTTATAGCTGAAAAGTCAAGGGAGTAGTTCTGAATTCTGGAAGTGTTCAATTCTTTTTAATTAAATTTACAAATTTAATCAGGAATTGATCTTTTTCTCAGCTCTTCTTCCTCCTAATTGACTTTATTCACAGCAGATTTTCCTTTCGCAGTGGCAAATATGGCAGTCAGAAGCTCAAGTACTGTCTTCTGCTCAATAATCTCAGTGTAAAAAGAATACTTCTTTCTTTCTATGCAATTGATAGGTAATTGTAGCCAAAGTGCTAAGTGTAATTCTTATTACATTTACCTGGAGAATATGCTTATCCCTGAACTATGGCCAGGGATATGAGATATGCTGATTGGTCAAGCCAGGGCCAGGCACTTCTGTCAGGATCTAGGAGATGACTCTAGCCCTGTGTGACCCACATGGACTGAGAATAAGGAGTAATTGACAGCCCTAGTTATTTTCTCAGGAGACTGATGTCCACTGCAAAGTAATAACCAAGCACCCTAGATTCCAGTCCAGTACTCCTTATACCACAGTACTGTAATTCAGCACCTGGGACAATGCACAGTATCCCAGAGACAATCTGGTCCTCCGCTGCCAGAAAGTGATTACGATATACAATAGCTCTTCTTCCAAACAGAGTCAGGGTGGAGGGACTCCAGCCCTATTGAGGGGGGATACTGGTGGCAGAGCTAACTGGATGAGACAATTTCATTGTCATGAAGATTAGCAAGCAGAGTATTAGCATCTTTTACTCCATTTTCTAAAATTTGAATTTACAAAATTAAGCAAAGCATCAGTGAACTTTGAACAGTCAATAGAGGGAAGACACAATTCCTATTCATCTTTACTTGTTTTATGTCCATAAGCACAATGAATATGAAGAGAAAAAGAAAAGTAAGAAAAATGGGAGACTGGAAAACTATGTAAAAGAACAGTTTCTTACTCAACATATCACTGACAATGTCGACAAGCAGTCATTTCTAAATGTCAAAAATGTAAGTAGAACAGCTCACTTAGGAAAGGGGAAGGCAGGATTATTAAGCCTAATCTGTCAATCAATGCTCGCTTAATTATATACTAGAGGAAAGGTTTTCAAATTTGAAAAATATATTCAGGGCCCTCCCTGGCCAACGTAGGAGACCTGGGTTTGATCCCTGATCAGGGAACTGGATTCCACATGCTGCAACTAAGGACCCTGCATGCTGCAACAAGAACCAATTCAGCCAAATATATATATATATTTGCAATAAAATTAAAAACCAGGACTTTGAGAATATTCTACTTCTAGATTTCTATGAAAATATAAAATACATTATATTTAACAAGCTGGGATTCTATTTTCGGCTTTTTTTCATCTATATTTTATCATGGAAATATAAAATCTGTTACTAAATGAGTTGCTGCTGCTGCTGCTGCTAAGTCGCTTCAGTCGTGTCCAACTCTGTGCGACCCCATAGACGGCAGCCCACCAGGCTCCCCCATCCCTGGGATTCTCCAGGCAAGAACACTGGAGTGGGTTGCCATTTCCTTCTCCAATGCATGAAAGTGAAAAGTGAAAGTGAAGTTGTTCAGTCGTGTCTGACTCTTCTCGACTCCATGGACTGCAGCCTATCAGGCTCCTCCGTCCATGGGATTTTTCCAGGATTTTCCACTACTCCCCAAGAGTACTGGAGTGGGGTGCCATTGCCTTCTCCAACTAAACGAGTTACTTCCCACCAAAAAGAACTATTAGTATTACTATTTTTTCATATGGTAAACACAAATATCAGTACCCTTATTTCAGGCAAGAAATACTAGAGAAAAGATATAGATCATGAAATTGTAAACTCTATCATCAATGAATTTAAAGCCAAATGATTTCATAGAACTGCACAGTTTCTAGAATAAAGAAAAGTGAAAATATTTCAGAGGTTCGAAGGAGGGATGGGGGAAAGTTGCCTGAAGTCAAGTTTTGATGGTTTTAAAAGCTGACTGCAATCTTGAACACTTCACACACCAAATGATGTGGATGATGAGGGGCATGTTTCTTCTGCTTGAATTTGAGTGGGTTTGTGATTGATTTAACCAGTAAATCAAAAGGGAAGTTGGGCTTCCCTCATAGCTCAGTTGGTAAAGAATCTGCCTGCAATACAGGAGACCTGGATTCGATCCCTGGGTTGGGAAATCCCCTGCAGAAGGAAATGGCAACCCACTCCAGTATTCTTGCCTGGAGAATCCCATGGACAGAGGAGCCTGGCAGGCTACAATCCATGGGATCGCAAGAGTCAGACACAACTTAGCAACTAAACCACCAACCAGCACCAGGTTGGTGGTGGACAGACTAACCAATAAAAGATGGCAGTCCCGAGGCTCTGTGACTTTCAGGTCATAGGAATTCTGGGCTTCTCAGAGCATATATGAAAGACCAACTGCGCTGAACCAACTTGTTGGCAAGGCCACTTGTAGGTATTCCAAACACAGTCCTAGAGGGGCCCAGACATCCAGCTGTCCCCACCAAGGCCCTAATCATAGAACTGAAACTGTCTTGGGCCTTCCAGGCTACTGAAAGACCTTTATGACACCATGTAGAACAGAAGAAAGACCCAACCAAACCCTGCCCAATTTGTGACCCACAAAACCATGAAATGTAATAAAACAGTTTCGTTTTAAGTCACAAAATTTGAGGGTAGTTTGTTATGCAAACAAAAGAACAAAGGGCAAATCATTTTAGAATAAGTGGTATAATTACTTTTCTTATAAAACAACATGTTCTTAAAAACAAGAACATAATACTTCTTAGTAATCGTTAAGGACAAATGATCCAGCAAAATACTATAGCAATAAGCTGATATTGAGTGTTTTTTCTGTACTTTCATCAGGATATTTTTGGCCCTAAGGGACACCTTCAACTATACGAAGAGTAATTTGAAAAGGAAATATGGGGGAGAGAATACAGTACAATTCCTTAATATAACATACAATTAACTGAAACTTCTATGCATCTAAAGTTCAAGCAATGAAAAGGCTCAAATAGCAGATAAATTGTCTGTATCTTGTTCCTTGTCTCTCTTTTTATGAAAAAGAGACGAGAAACAAGTAAACAGCTGATGTTATCATTTTATTTGAAAAAAAAAAAATCAAGCAGTGTCAGGCCTTCTCACTATGACATAAAGTTTAGAATCCTCATATTAGGTAAAATGTATCAGAAACTTATTTATGAATAACTGGAAAAACAACAAAATCCTAAAACTATAGCTATCCCTTCCACCTCCGTAGTACCACATGTTGGCAAGACATGTTTATTTCCCTCAGTGCTTGCCTCCTGGTCTAGTAGCTGGGACTCCACACTTCCACTGTAGGGGGCCCAGGTCCCATCCCAGGTTGGGGAACTACGATCCTGCATGCCACATGGAGTGGCCAAAAGGATAAATAAAATATCTTGTTTAAAAAGCCCATTATTCTGATAAAAATAAAAGAGAGATGTTTATTTCCCTGAAGATTTATACAATTCTGGGGTTCAAAAAGAGCCAGTAAAGATAATTAAGATAGTTTCCAGAACTATCTTAATATAGATCATTTATTTTTCTAATCTTTTTCAATTTACTCATTTCTCAGAGACTCTCTATTTGTTTAGTTTTCAATTCAAACATTATGTTGAATCCACTGAAAGATAATTTTTATTTGTTGAACTTGGCTTCTTAATATGAAATGCAATACTGCACAAATACACATCTGAAACCTTCTAATCTTTTGCAAATGAAAGCATGACAAGTTATCTAAACACATGAATGCATAGGAGAAAAAGCCAAACAATATTATGTATATTTATTTTTAATCAGAAAATTGAAAAATACAGAACACAGAGAAAACACTATGTTTTGGTTAAAGATCAAAACAATTCCACTAAGAAAACAAATTGCCTTCTATGCAGAAGAGATGCTATAGAAAATGGTAGCATTGAGTTGATTAAAAATAATAGTTACATGCACTAAAACCCTGATTAAAAAGCAGTCAGTATGACAATACTATAATTCTCACCTCCAAAACAGTATTAAATTTTACTGATAGAAGGTTAGTTATGAAAGCTAATACCTATCAGCTTCTACATTTCAGTTCAGTTCAGTTCAGTGGCTCATTCGTGTCCAACTCTTTGCAGCCCCATGGACTGCAGCATGTCAGACCTCCCTGTCTATCACTGACTCTGGAGTTTACCCAAACTCATGTCCATTGATTCTCTGGTGCCATTCAACCATCTCATCCTCTGTCGTCCCCTTCTCCTCTTGCCTTCAATCTTTCCCAAATCAGGGTGCTTACAAATAAGTCACTTCTTCCAATCAGGTGGCCAAAGTATTGGAGTTTCAGCTTCAACATCAGTCCTTCCAATGAATACTCAGGACTGATCTCCTTTAGGATGGACTGGTTGGATCTCCTTGAAGTCCAAGGGACCCTCAAGAGTCTTCTCCAACACCATAGTTCAAAAGCATCAATTCTTCAGCACTCACTTTTCTTTAAAGTCCAACTCTCACATCCATACATGACTACTGGAAAAAACATAGCTTTGACTAGACGGACCTTTGTTGGCAAAGTAATGTCTCTGCTTTTTAATATGCTCTGTAAGTTGGTCATAACTTTTCTTCCAAGGTGTAAGCGTCTTTTAATTTCATGGCTGCAGTCACCATCTACAATGATTTTGGAGCCCCAAAAAATAAAGTCTGCCACTGTTTTCACTGTTTCCTCATTTATTTGCCATGAAGTGATGAGACTGGATGCCATAATTTAGTTTTCTGAATGTTGAGTTTTAAGCTAATTTTTTCACTCTCCTCTTTTATTTTCATCAAGAAGCTCTTTAGCTCTTCTTCGCTTTCTGCCATAAGGGTGGTGTCATTTGCATATCTGAGGTTATTGATATTTTTCCTGGCAATCTTGATTCCAGCTTGTGCTTCATCCAGCCTAGCATTTCTCATGATATACTCTGCATATAAGTTAAATAAGCAGGGTGACAATATACAGCCTTGACAGACTCCTTTCCCTATTTGGAACCCGTCTGTTGTTCCATGTCCTGTTCTAACTCTTGCTTCCTGACCTGCATAGATTTCTCAAGAGGCAGGTCAGGTGGTCTGGTACTCCCATTTCTTTCTGAATTTTCCACAGTTTGTTGTGATCCACACAAAGACTTTGGCATAGTCAAGCAAAGCAGATATAGATGTTTTTCTGGAACTCTCTTGCTTTTTCCATGATCCAGCGGATGTTGGCAATTTGATCTCTGGTTCCTCTGCCTTTTCTAAAACCAGCTTGAACATCTGAAAGTTCACAGTTCATGTATTGTTGAAGCCTGGCTTGGAGAATTTTGAGCATTACTTTACTAGCATGTGAGATGAGTGCAATTGTGTGGTAGTTTGAATATTCTTTGGCATTGCCTTTCTTTGGGATTGGAATGAAAACTACTTTTTCCAGTCCTATGGTCACTGCTAGTTTTCCAAATTTGCTGGCATATTGAGTGCAGCACTTTCACAGCATCATCTTTTAAGATTTGAAATAGCTCAACTGGAATTCCATCATCTCCGCTAGCTTTGTTCATAGTGATGCTTCCTAAGGCCCACTTGACTTCACATTCCAGGATGTCTGGCTCTAGGTGAGTTATCACACCATCGTGATTATCTGGGTCGTGAAGATCTTTTTTGGTAGTTCTTCTGCATATTCTTGCCACCTCTTCTTAATATCTTCTGCTTCTGTTAGGTCCATACCATTTCTGTCCTTTAATGAGCCCATCTTTACATGCAATGTTCCCGTGGTATCTCTAATTTTCTTGAAGAGATCTCTAGTCATTCCCATTCTATTCTTTTCCTCTATTTCTTTGCACTAATCACTGAGGAAGGCTTTCTTATCTCTCCTTGCTATTCTTTGGAACTCTGCATTGAAATGGGTATATCTTTCCTTTTCTCCTTTGTTTTTCACTTCTCTTCTTTTCACAGCTACTTGTTAGGCCTCCTCAGACAGCCATTTTGCTTTTTTGCATTTCTTTTCCATGGGGATGATCTTGATCCCTGTCTCCTGAACAATGTCGCAAACCTCCATCCATAGTTCATAAGGCACTCTATCAGATCTAGTCCCTTAACTCTATTTCCCACTTACACTGTATAATCGTAAGGGATTTGATGTAGGTCATACCTGAATGCTCTAATGGTTTTCCCTACTTTCTTCAATTTAGATTGAGTCTATTCACTTTGGACATGATCGATGTTCTTAATCATTATAAGATATTTCATGAAATGTTTGAGATGTTCAGAGACCTGGAAAACTGAAGAGATGTTGGAGATTCTTGGGCTTACAGAACATTGCTATGAAACTTTGTTGACCCAAAGCCATACCATGCCTGACAGAAAGAAGAAAACTTTCATGACAGTGTTATAGATGAATGCCTACCAGATGGTACTACATTTTCTTATGAGTCCTTCCATAACCAGTCAGTTTATCATCTGAAATTCCATAATGAATAATAGAGAGAGGAGGAATGCTTGTGATGGCTGATTTTCCTGGGGCTCTAAGTATCTTTCTGGAACATATCAATGCACAATCGTGGCAGTAAGTTATTCTAACCATGTCAAACATTCCAGGGCAGCCTGGTTTTATATGAAAACTTAACTATTAGCTAGGAGGAGAGGAGCCTTATGTGGTCACAGTCTCTTAGGGATGATGCAAATCCTGAATTAGGACAAAGAAGACTAGGTTTTTAAGTTTTCTGTCGACATGGTTTTCTCCAACTCTGATATAACATTCAGTTCAGTTCAGTTGCTCAGTCATGTCTGACTCTTTACAACCCCATGAATCTCAGCACACCAGGCCTCCCTGTCCATCACCAACTCCCGGAGGTTACCCAAACTCATGTGCATCGAGTTGGTGATGCTATCCAGCCATCTCACCCTCTGTCGTCCCCTTCTCCTCCTGCCCCCAATCCCTCCCAGCATCAGGGTCTTTTCCAGTGAGTCAACTCTTAGTTTCAGCCTCAGCATCAGTCCTTCCAATGAACACCCAGGACTGGTCTCCTTTAGAATAGAGTGGTTGGATCTCCTTGCAGTCCAAGCGACTCACGAGAGTCTTCTCCAACACCACAGTTCAAAAGCATTGATTCTTCGGCGCTCAGCTTTCTTCACAATCCAACTCTCACATCCATACATGACCACTCGAAAAACCAAATCCTTGACTAAATGGACCTTTGTTGGCAAAGTAATATCTCTGCTTTTTAATATGCTATCTAGGTTGGTCATAACTTTCCTTCCAAGGAGTAAGTGTCTTTTAATTTCATGGCTGCAGTAACCATTTGCAGTGATTTTGGAGCCCAGAAAAATAAAGTCTGACACTGTTTCTAGTGTTTCCCCATCTATTTCCCATGAAGTGATGGGACCGGATGCCATGATCTTCATTTTCTGAATATTGAGCTTTAAGCCAACTTTTTCACTCTTCTCCTTCACTTTCATCAAGAGGATTTTTAGCTCCTCTTCACTTTCTGCCATAAGGGTGGTGTCATCTGCATATCTGAGGTTACTGATATTTCTCCCGGCAATCTTGATTCCAGCTTGTGCTTCTTCCAGCCCAGTGTTTCTCATGATGTACTCTGCATAGAAGTTAAATAAGCAGGGTGACAATATACAGCCTTGACGTACTCCTTTCCCATTAGGACTCTAATATAAATGTTTCCCTAGCAGTCATTATGGTTCTTAATTGTCCTGGGTCTTCATTGCTGCCTGCAGGCTTTCTCCAGTTGCAGTGAGCAAGTGCTGTGCTTCATTGCGAGCTGTGGGCTTCTCACTGCCACGGCTTCTCTTGCTGCAGAGCACAGGCTCCCGGCGTGCAAGCTTCAGTAGTTGCAGCCCGCGGGCTCAGTAGTTGTGGATCATGAGCTTAGTTGCTCCTCAGCATGTGGCATCTTCCCAGACCAGGGCTTGAACCTGTGTCCCTGGCACTAGCAGGCAGATTCTTATCCAGGGTACCACCAGGGAAGTCCCCTTATTTTAAAGCTATTTCTTTACTTTTCATTCTTTACTCAGTATCAAAAATCTTCACTCTAACAGCATCTCTAGCAAAGTCCTAGTAAAGCTGACAGGCCAGGGACAGTGGAGAAACGCATAAGAACCCTCCCTGCTCCTAGCTGGAGCTGATCCAGTACCAGCCCCAGTCACTGTCCTTTTTGTGCTGTAGTCGCATTTGAGCAGCACTCTCTGGCCGTGAGTAGTCTTTTCTGGTCACTGCGGTGAAAGGACACCTGGAAAGGGAACTCCATCCATCATGCACCATGAATCAGCTCCCTAGCACCCAAGACTGAGGAGTAGTACATTAGAATCTCATTTTGCTTAAGTTACAGGGCTGCTGCTAAGTCGCTTCAGTCGTGTCCAACTCTGTGCGACCCCATAGACGGCAGCCCACCAGGCTCCCCCATCCCTGGGATTCTCCAGGCAAGAACACTGGAGTGGGTTGCCATTTCCTTCTCCAATGCATGAAAGTGAAAAGTGAAAGGGAAGTCACTCAGTCGTGTCCGACTCTTCGTGACCCCATGGACTGCAGCCCACCAGACTCCTCCGTCCATAGGATTTTCCAGGCAAGAGTACTGGAGTGGGGTGCCATCGCCTTCTCCAAGTTAAAGTGCTATGCTCCTTAAAGGGCTGCTATTGCTACTGCTAAGTTGCTTCAGTCGTGTCTGACTCTGTGCGACCCCATAAATGGCAGCCCACCAGGCTCCCCCATCCCTGGGATTCTCCAGGCAAGAACACTGGAGTGGGTTGGCATTTCCTTCTCCAATGCATGAAAGTGAAAAGTGAAAGTGAAAGGCTATGCCTCCTTAAATGTATACACCAAATTCTAACATTGCTATCCTTCAAGACACCCCACTCAAAACTTCATATACACTTTCCTATAAATACTACCCAGCTGAGACATATTCGCTACGTCCTGTCATCTGACCTTAAACATGATATGAAAGCAAATCAAACAAATAAATAGGAAAAGAAAATTTTCAACACAGATGTCCGTAGAACTAAATATAGATGAAAAATATGTTTGTAAGATTAGTAGAGCATCTAACAAGCATCTGGACATGAAAACCTGACCTTCAGTGTTGGCAGTGTGGTTTTGTAGACCACTTTAGCCTTTTTACACGGTGGGTATGTGATGCTGTCTCATCTCTGACTCTCTTAGAGTAGGAAATGTGAAGGTCTCCAGGGACGGGGGAGCCTGGTGG
The DNA here is from genome assembly GCF_014754425.2 of Oryx dammah. Lineage (NCBI taxonomy): Eukaryota > Metazoa > Chordata > Mammalia > Artiodactyla > Bovidae > Oryx > Oryx dammah. The sequence goes on along the minus strand of NW_024070211.1, from coordinate 108,067,772 downwards.
GCTTTCGTCTATGGGGTCGCACAGAGTTGGACATGACTGAAGTGACTTAGCAGCAGCAGCAGCAGCAGCAGCAAGCTACTTCATTAATTGATTTATAAATTTCCAATAAATTATTTTTTAGCTTTTCATAAGTGCTATAGCTATTTGTTTAACATAAGTAACATTTTCATGTAAAGACATGACTTGTAGAAATGTGAATGTTTTAAAGAGAAGCTGAGATACCTAAATTACAAAGTAGATTGAAACTCAGAATACATCCATTTTTAAACAAGGTGATCCTTAAATTGTGATGTAGGCTGTTTGCCTTTGGAGTTTGTTGCAAGTGACAGAAACCTAATGGCAGCTGTAACTTAAGGGGGGATGAACCAATACAAACCTGTGAAATTCACTGATATATCTGGGCCTCAGGGACAAGTGACCAGGGATTCTCCTCAACACACTTCATTTTTCATCTTGGCTTCCTTCTGAGTGTTGATTTTATTGTCTGACACCAAAGACTGACTTTCTCTGCTTTAGAAAAAGTGTGTCTTATGGCTTCCCAAATGTTAGATATTTCATCTTCCACTCAGGAAATACCACCTTCAAGTTCTGAGTTTCAGGTATCAAACTTGACCAGGACAGTAGCTTCATATAAGGACATCACCCTCTCCTAAAAATAATTAATTGCAGAAAAAAGAAAAGGCACTTGTCAGGAGGCTTGCAGTAGTTCAGTGGGGCAGAGGGTCAGGCAACAGCGTAGATGCTTATTATCTATTTTCTGCTCTCTCAGACTTTTAAAACACCCCTCCTAACACACTCAGTCCCAGGGATATATCTCTGTGGTATTTCCCACTATCCATCAGCTTTCCCTCAACTCCCTCTTTTCAATTTTCTCTCATGATCCTTACACTCCTTATGTTAAGTGTGCTGGTGATTTTTAAGCTATATGTTGTGAGTTAGCAGTGACAACTCTACTTTTACTTTTTAAAACACAATTTTATTTAGTTTTGGCTGTTCTGGGTCCTCACTGCTGTGTGATCTTTTGTCTAGCTGCCTCAAGCAGGGCCCGCTCTTTAGCGGCAGTGCAAGAGCTTCTCAGTGGCGGCTGCTCTTGCTGCAGAGTATGGACTCTAGGCGCGGGGGCTGCAGTAGCTGTGGCTCGTGGGTTTAGCTGCACCGAGGCATATGGAATCTTCCCAGACCAGGGATTGAATCCCTGTCCCATGCATTGGCAGGTACATTCTTCTCTGAGCCACCAAAGAAGCTCTGCTTTTGCTGTTTAAACTACTGAAATGAGACCTTGAGATGAACTGCACTTTCAAGCTATTGTTCTCAAGAAGCCATAATCTTACCTTGAAAGAGAGGTGAGAGATCCTGCATAGATCATCAGTGTGTGTGTGTTAGTCGCTCAGTCATGCCCGACTCTTTACAGCCCTATGGACTGTAGCTTGCCAGACTCCTCTGTCCATAACATTCTCCAGGCAAGAATACTGGCATGGATTGCCACTTCCTTCTCAAGGGGATGTTCTCCACCCAGGGACTGAACTCGAGTCTCTTGCATCTGCTGCATTAGCAGACAGATTCTTTTTATTAATTTATTTATTTTTACTTTACAATATTGTATTGTTTTTGCCATACGTTGACATGAATCTGCCATGGGAGTACATGCGTTCCCCATCCTGAACCCCTCTCCCACCTCCCTCCCCATCCCATCCCTTTGGGTTCTTTGCCAGTAGTGCCATCTGGGAAGTTAGTGACAAAGTTACCCTGAGAACCCTTTTGATATTGTCTTCTAGTGGCCAAATCTTTGCCTCTGGCTGTTAATGTTGTACGCTTATGGATTAAGATATTTAGATACAATGTGTCCATCGCAAATTTCTGTCAGTATAGGAAAAAGTACAATTTCTATGAAGTGATTATGAACATTTTATGCAGTGGCAACTAACTGGGATATTTGATCCATTTCTCTGTCAAGTTTGGAAATAGCTACAAAATAAAATTTGTTGTACTGGACAGAAGAACAACAGCCACCTGGGCCTCTCTGGTAGCTCAGTAGTAAAGAACCCACTTGCCAATGTAGGAGACACGGATTCAAGCCCCTAGTCTGGAAAGATCCCAAATGCTGCAGGGCAGCTAAGCCCATGTGCCGCAACTCCTGAAGCTGGTGCACCCTGGAGCCTGTGCTCAACAAGAGAAGCCACTGCAATGCCAAGCCCATGCACCGCAACTAGAGAGCACTCACCGCAACTAGAGAAAAACCAACGCAGCAGTGAAGACCCAGCACAGCCAAAAATAAATAAATAAATAAATATTACATTTTTTAAAACCTCAGAAATCACAAACAAAATAAAAGCATTTTTTAGAATGATTTTTTTTCACCTAAAACTATTTGAGATTTTCAGAGACTCTGGAAAATGACAAAAATGTATTTTTTCATCTTATAGAAAGAGGGGTATTATCAACATTTTGGCTCTTTTTATACACCATACTTCTTAATTGACTCAAGATAATTTAAGAATTGCATGAGAAGAATTGTCAAATCTACCAATACCTCATATTGGTAGAATGCATTTAATATAAACATTGCAAAGATCGTATACTTTGCAAACTAGAAAAGAAAGCCTTTGAAGATGTATCAATGTCCTCATTGCCCAGGATGCTTTCATCCTTAGGAGAATTCTTGATCTTATTCTTAGGAAATAGTCACATATTTTTACCCCAAAGGGGGTATTAATCCTCCTTATGATTTTACTAGCTATTGTAATACATTAACCACAGCCAGTTAGTTGCATCACTACAAGGTAGTTCTTTCCCTGAATGCTTCCTGAAGGTTCTGCTATAAGCAATAAGATGGGAGGTGAGTCCTCAACAAAATGCAGTCTCAGTGTCTTGGGAAGGACTGTACAATTCAAAGTTGAACCTCTGGGTACTGGATTCTGAGCTGTCAGCAGTTAGACAACATTCAGACTCTACCTGAGGACTGGGCTGAGATTTCCAAGGCTCTTTGAAGTCCAGAGGCAGATGACTTCAGGAAAGCAGAGTGGTGATTCAAAATCCAGAGGCACAAGAATTCATTATAGAACTGAATGAACTAAAGAGAGCCACTTAATTGTCCTGTGGTCTGTGCTTTTTTTTAAAAAAAAAATTATTGGTATTTTTCATATATACTTTTTCTTTTCTTATTGTGCTTTTAATACTTAGTTTTGGAGAAGGCGATGGCACCCCACTCCAGTACTCTTGCCTGGAAAATCCCATGGACAGAGGAGCCTGGTAGGCTGTAGTCCATGGAGTCATGAAGAGTCGGACACGACTGAGAGACTTCACTTTCACTTTTCACTTTCATGCATTGGAGAAGGAAATGGCAACCCACTCCAGTGTTCTTGCCTGGATAATCCCAGGGACGGGGGAGCATGGTGGGCTGCCGTCTATGGGGTCACACAGAGTCAGACACGACTGAAGTAACTTAGCAGCAGCAGCAGCAATGCTTAGTTTAGCTGAATGAGAAAGCACATTCAAAAGAATCCAGTATTTTTTACTGTGTCTTATTGTTTTTCATGGTATTATAGTTACTTCCATAAGCTCAGTAAGACTCTCTCTTCCTTTTACCAGATAAAATTGGACCAAACATTGGTACTACTGAGGCTTGTATGTGGGTTGTCATACTTGAGACTAGTTCTTGACTTGTTATTGTAACTAGTCCCCTTGAAGGAACAAGGGTTGTACTTTCTAGCTGGAATCAATACCCACAAAGCCAGTGCAGACAAATGGCTTGATCTTTTTCTATGACTGTCAGAATCCCAGCCTCACAGGTGGTAAGCAGGTCAGGGACCTTGGAAAATCTGGGGACCTTGAACAAAGATGATTTAACCCCATCTTGAGGTAGTGTGAGTTGAAGAGAGTTTCATGGGCTTGGTTTCCTAGCCTTGGAATAGATGGCAAATAATAGAGACCTTTCAGTTCAGTTCAGGTCAGTTGCTCAGTCATGTCCGAGTCTTTGCAACCCCATGGACTGCAGCACTCCAGTCTTCCCTGTCCATCACCAACTCCTGGAGTTTACTCATACTCATGTCCATTGAGTCGGTGATACCATCCAACCATCTCATCCTTTGTCGTCCCCTTCTCATCCTGCCCCCAATCAATCCCAGCATCAGGATCTTTTCAAATGAGTCGCTTCTCCACATCAAGTGGCCAAAGTATTGGAGTTTCACCATCAGTCCTTCCAGTGAATATTCAGGACTGATTTCCTTTAGGACGGACTGGTTGGATCTCCTTGAAGTCCAAGGGACCCTCAAGAGTCTTCTCCAAGACCACAGTTCAAAAGCATCAATTCTTCAGCACTCAGCTTTCTTTATAGTCCATTCTCACATCCAAACATTACTACTGGAAAAACCATAGCTTTAACTAGATGGACCTTTGTTGGAAAAGTAATGTCTCTGCTTTTTAATGTGCTATCTAGGTTGGTCATAACTTTTCTCCCAAGGTGTAAGCGTCTTTTAATTTCATGGCTGCAGTCACCATCTGCACTGATTTTGGAGCCCAAGAAAACAAAGTCTGTCACAGTTTCCACTGTTTCCCCATCTATTTGCCTTGAAGTGATGGGACCAGATGCCATGATCTCAGTTTTCTGAAAGTTGAGCTTTAAGCCAACTTTTTCACTCTCCTCTTTCACTTTCATCAAGAGGCTTTTGTTCTTCTTCACTTTTTGCCATAAGGGTGGTGTCATCTGCATATCTGAGGTTATTGATATTTCTCCCAGCAATCTTGATTCCAGCTTGTACTTCTTCTAGCCCAGCATTTCTCATGATGTACTCTGTATATAGGTTAAATAAGCAGGGTGACAATATACAGCCTTGACATACTCCTTTCCCTATTTGGAACCAGTCTGTTATTCCAAGTCCTGTTCTAACTGTTGCTTCCTGACCTGCATACAGATTTCTCAAGAGGCAGGTCAGGTGGTCTGGTATTCCCATTTCTTTCAGAATTTTCCACAGTTTGTTGTGATCCACGTAGTCAAAGGCTTTGGCATAGTCAATAAAGCAGAAATAGATGTTTTTCTGGAACTCTCTTGCTTTTTCCATGATCCAGTGGATGTTGGCAATTTGATCTCTGGTTCCTCTGCCTTTTCTAAATCCAGCTTGAACATCTGGAAGTTCACAGTTCATGTATTGTTGAAGCTTCTCTTGGAGAATTTTGAGCATTACTTTACTAGCATGTGAGGTGAGTGCAATTGTGCGGTAGTTTGAATGGTCTTTGGCATTGCCTTTCTTTGGGATTGGAATGAAAACTAACCTTTTCCAGTCCTGTGGTCACTGTTAGTTTTCCAAATTTGCTGGCATATTGAGTGCAGCACTTTCACAGCATCATCTTTGAGGATGTGAAATAGCTCAACTGGAATTCCATCACATCTGCTAGCTTTGTTCATAGTGATGCTTCCTAAGGCCCACTTGACTTCACATTCCAGGATGTCTGGCTCTAGGTGAGTGGTCACACCATCGTGGTTATCTGGGTCGTGAAGATTTTTTTGTACAGTTCTTCTGCATATTCTTGCCACCTCTTCTTAATATCTTCTGCTTCTGTTAGGTCCATACCATTTCCGTCCTTTATTGAGCCCATCTTTGCATGAAATGTTCCCTTGGTATCACTAATTTTCTTGAAGAGATCTCTAGTCATTCCCATTATATTCTTTTCCTCTATTTCTTTGCACTGATCACTGAGGAAGGCTTTCTTATCTCTCCTTGCTATTTGGAACTCTGCATTGAAATGGGTATATCTTTCCTTTTCTCCTTTGTTTTTCACTTCTCTTCTTTTCACAGCTATTTGTAAGGCCTCCCCAGACAGCCATTTTGCTTTTTTGTATTTCTTTTTGTTGGGGATGGTCTTGATCCTTGTTTCCTGTACAATGTCATGAACCTCTGTCCATAGCTCATCAGGCACTCTGTCTGTCAGATCTGGTCCCTTAAATCTATTTCCCACTTCCACTGTATAGTTGTGAGGGTAGGGATTGGATTTTCTAGCTTCAGTAGTTACTTAATAATGCCTGGTTCTAGGTTTGCTGAGCAAAGTCAGGAAAGGACGCTTTTTAAAAATTGCTCATTAACACCATTGTTGCCCCTAGATTAAAAATATGGCCAAACATAAGGAAACTAGAGTTTCTTTAAGTAAATAATTATTTTTGAATATAACTTATGATAAAAGAATGTTAAGTAAAATTATCCCAAACACACGTGTTGTGCTGTGCTCAGTTACTTTAGCTGTGTGCAACTGTCTTGTGATCCTATGGATTGCAGCCCACCAGGCTCCTCTGTCCATAGGATTCTCCTGGCAAGAATACTGAGGTGGGATGCCACGCCCTCCTCCAGGGGATCTTCCTGACCCAGGGATCGAACCTGCATCTCCTGCATTGTTCGTAGAGTCTTTACCGCTGAGCCACTGGGGCTGCTAAGTCGCTTCAGTCATGTCTGACTCTGTGCGACCCCATAGACGGCAGCCCACCAGGCTCCTCTGTCCCTGGGATTCTCCAGGCAAGAACACTGGAGTGGGTTGCCATTTCCTTCTCCAATGCATGAAAGCGAAAAGTAAAAGTGAAGTCGCTCAGTTGTGTCCGACTCTTTTGTGACCCCACGGACTGTAGCCCACCAGGCTCCTCCATCCATGGGATTCTCCAGGCAAGAGTACTGGATTGGGCTGCCATTTCCTTCTCCAGAGCCACTGGGGAAGCCCCTCCAAATATGCATATTCTTTTTAAAAATATCATTGCTGTGGAAATTTTTATTGCAAAATAAAAAGCATTGTGAAACAATAAAGCAAAGTTAGTCATAGATTTATACTAAGAAAGACGGTTAGATTACCTGCTATGTTCACTAGTAAAATGAGTGCCCATTTCAACTTACCATGTATATTGCTGGTACTCCTTAACTATAATTTCCCACACATCCTCCTCTTTCTGCCATCTGTCTCCTGGAGGCCTTAAGCATCAGTGATTGGTAGAGCCAAAGACACAGCCCGATCAATTAGAACACCAGGTAACTGACTGACCAGGAATGGTGTAACTGGGAATAGTCCTCCCTTTTCTAGCAGAGGATAAGCAGTTGGCTTGTTCTAGCCACCCATGTGGGGCTAAACCTCATTGTATCAGTGAGTGCCCACCTGTTGTTGAAAGGTGATTATTTTTACATTGCTTCAGGGGAGGGTCTAGAAGATTATCACTGGTCATCTTTCAGACTTAACCACATGGTGAAGTGAGAAGTCAGCTTTCTGTACATGTATCTCTCATGTAGAAGCCAGATTGCCTGGCGGGGTTCTACTGAACCTGTCCTGGCTTATTGTCATGCAACTTTAATAAGAATGCTTCATTGAAAACGAAAAATCAGAGATTAATGTGAAACTGGTCAGGACGTGGTTCTCCAAAGCAAAAGGAGATAGAGGATCTCCCTTCTACTCTGACCTTATGATAGCATTCCAATGTCATTTTCAAAAGTTCAGTCCCGGGTCTGGGATATATAAAGGCTGGCCTGGGGCTCAGTTGGGAGGAGAGATTGAAGACAATTGAAACACAGACACAGATAAGAGCTGGCGGTGGCAGAGTGGTGGACTTTTATTTCTTGACCCCATGAGGAATAAAGCGAAGTGAAGATGAACCAGAGAAACCAGAGATGAAGGTTGAATAAGATCGCAGGAGACAGGGCCCATTTCTGTCTGTAGAAATGACAGTCAGACTTCTTTAAAACACAAGATTTTCTAATAGCCACTTTAAAACTTTATTAATCTTCAGTAAATCTCTGTTGCTGTCAATCTTTATAGAAACAGACACATTCACCAAATGCCTTAGCTGTAAGTTTTCTTTTTCATTTTGTTTTGTTTCAGGGAAAGTAAGAAAAGTTTGTATCTGGGTCAATAGGAATGGCACATCTAGGATGCTGAGATGATTGCTAAACCTAGCAAAGTCAGTGGGAGGAGAGTTCAAAGCCCAGCAGGTCTCCTGGGAAGCCACAGGGCACTAGCAGGGGAGGGCACTGGGATTTTAAAGTGTGAGGCTGGGGAGGGGCTTCCCAGGTGGCTCAGTGGGTAAAGAATCCACCTGCCCTGCAGGAGATGCAGGGGACGCAGGTTCAACCCCTGGGTCATGAAGCTCCCCTGGAGGAGGAAGTGCCAACTCACTCCAGTATTCTTGCCAGGAGAATCCCATGGACAGACGAGCCTGGCGGGCTGCAATCCATGGGGTGGCAAAGAGCTGGACATGACTGAGCCCCTGAGCACAGCACAGGATGGGAAGAGGGAGCCTGCCAGCCTGGGCTGTCGCCACAGCCCTTCCCTCCCCTTCCCTGCTCCGTGCAGAGAGAGGCTGGCTGTAAACCCCATTCCCCAGGCTGCTTGTGATGGCTGTTGATAGATGAGGTCACTGATAGGAAAAGCTGGAGGAATTTAGAGACTGAAGGAAGGAGAGACCAAGCTCTTTCTCCCCTTCACTCTGCTCTGGGACTCACACTGTCAGGCCAGCGTGATCCCACTTTCCTCAGATGACCTTGCGCCCCTGTGACACCACGTCTTCCCTCTCTCCTCCCAGACGTGGCAGAGGCGGAGGTTTCCTGCTGTCGTTCATCTCTAGGTTGCTTTGGTGTCCCCATTTTGGCTTCTCAGCTTGCTTTCTCCCCTGTGGATAACCAATTCTCTGCGTTGAACACTCTTCTAAATATCCAGGTGGTTTCTGTTTCCTGGTTAGACCCGGGCTGAAACACCAGTTACCATGTAGATTACATAGCAAAACAAAAACTGCTATCTGCTTTAGACTTTGAGAGTTTTGCCATAATGGACTGCAGGTGCTGCAGGACTCAGGGGAGGCACAGGGGAGCCCAGCAGCTCCTCTGAGAAATACAGTGGGTACCTGGGGGTGATGATTCTACAGGGAGACTTTCTATAAGTGGGGCTGGAACACAATATTAGGGGACCTGTGGCTGTTCTGAAATAGTTTGCCCATCGAAATGAATTTCTATTGATTGATACCTACTTTCAGGTGGGATTGAATATTCGATGAACAAAAGATGGAATGGTAGCCATACCAAGTCTCTTCTCTCTCCTCCCAAGTATTTGTCTCTGGTCCAGACTCTCATATCCCACTCTGTAAAACAAAACATCTTTGGTTTACTTGACATTCCTCTTTGTAAAGTAGTTTAGTAATTAGCTAGTTTTAAGCATCTCAAACCTGAAGTTCTGAAGGACAGCAATATGTTACTCCAAAATATGCCACTTTGACATAAGGATTATTTTGAGCTGAAGTCAACTAAGAGGAAGCAGATATAAGGAAAATTCTGTCTTCTATGTCCTAAAATCAGGACATATATGTATAAAGTTATGCCCTCCTCCCTCCCTGCTAGGAAGGACAGAAGTAATCACTAGAATTAATTATAGATTCTTATCAGCCCAGAGATGGTGGCACCAGAGAAATCAACGTACCAAACTTTAATAACCAGACCTTATTTTCCATTTCACTGTGTAACAAAGAAATATAGTTCTCCCATATAATTTTTCCCACAATTTAGATACTCAAAGTCCTTTTCTTGTATTCTGTCACTTTTCTAAAAGTTGGTTGTTCTTTTGTTAGGATGCTATGAAGCCCAAGCTCTAACCATTCCTTTGAGTCACTCATCACTAAGTGTTCTGACGTGTATACACATTGTACATGTTAATAAACTCCTGTCTGTATTTTCTCTTGTTAATCTGGCTTTTGTTAGTGTAATTTATAGGACTCCAGCCAGAGAACCCAAGATGCACAGGGGAAAAATATTCTTCTCCTCCCCTACAGTTCCTTACAAAGTTTAGTTTCCAAACATTTAAAGTACTCTGTTTAAAAGGGAGTCTCGATAAATCCATCTCCTCCATATCATTGTATTTGCAGTGATGATTTGGCCCCTGAGCTAGATTTCACTATTAATTAATTAATACCGATTCTTTACCCTTTTCTGCAACTACACCTTTGCCATAGCCTCAAATGTTTGTGGACCATCTTGCATGCCCTTGTCTTTGAGCTCATCCTGTGACTCATTACGGGCAGAACTGACAGTGTGTTTATTTTAAGCTTGGGCCACAGGAAACTGAATCTTTATGTATTTCCTCTTGCATCTCTTCTTTCAGACTACTAGCCCACTGACCCAAGAGAAAAAGAAACAAACAGAACAATCTCTCCTATCAGCTGATCAACAGATTTAAGAATAAACCCAGCCAAGAGAAATGGAGCCATTAAACTAACACAGCATAGATAAGAAAATCCCCACCAACCAGACACGTAAGTGATAGTAAGCAGTTGTCATTTTTAGCCGCTGAGTTTTGTGGTGTTTTGTTACACAGTGAAAGCTGACTTATCTTACCCTGTATATTGGCAGCCCAAACACCTGCCCAGCTAGATTACCCATTAATCTGGCTTGAATTTGGGCTTCAGATGATAAGGACGGCAGGGTCAGGAGAAGAGAAGGGATCCAACCATGGCTTACTGATATAATGAGGGCAACTATGGGACAAAGGCAACACAAGGCAACTATGGGATATGAGGCAATAAAATGGGACAAAGTCCCCCACGGATGTTCATGCTGCTACAGGTGATGTGGGATGCAGGCATCCTGCAGTAGCTTCCCTGTTATCGCTCTACATTCCCAAAGAATGCTGGCCATTCTAAGCTGGCTGGCAAACAAAAGTGCCACAATATTACTTGTTCCAGGTCTGAGACTTTGCAGTAGGAACCTACACGGAGAGATGAGCCAGAATTGGTTCCAGTGCTTCGTGTGTGCATGCTAATCTCTTCAGTTGTGCCCAACTCTTTTGTGACCCAGACTCTTTTGTCTGTAGCCCGCCAGGTTCCTCTGTCCACGGGATTCTCTAGGCAAGAATACTGGAGTGGGTTGCCATTTCCTCCTCCAGGGGATCTTCCTGACCCAAGAATCAAACCCACGTTGCTTACATCTCCTGCACTGGCAGGCAGGTTCTTTACCACTAGCGCCATCTGGGAAATCCGGATGCCAATGCCTCAGTGATATAAATTGTTCATAGAAATTTTGTAAGTTTGATAAACATATAATATTGCCTTCTTACATAAGTCTCTAAAAGACATGTAAGGAAGGTTACATCCTGTGGCTGGGATTGGCCGGAAGATCAAGCATAACTGCCAAGCTAATCCTCAAAAGAGCAAAAGCAAGCTAGAATACAGCTGTGAGGGACAGAAAACTTTTGACTCAGAGGGAGCAGATGAGAAACTTAGATTCATACAATGGTCAGGAGTGTCGGGAGGGGATCATCTCCTTTTGCTCAAGTGTTTGTTCCTTGTAGGTGGGTAGATTGGGACATGAAAAGAATTCTGTGTGAAGCAGCTTTATTCTTGAAAAGGGATAGAGAACTTGCAGTGCCATGGATAAGGAGGGTGATCTTATGTAGTTCCTAGTTGTTGAGAAGATTAAATAAAATGGTATGTGTAACATTTAGCACAAACCCTGCTTCATAATAAGTGCACAATAAGCATTGTTGGGCTTCCCTGGTGGCTCAGAAGGTAAAGCCTGTAATGCAGGAGACCCAGGTTCAATCCCCAGGTTGGGAAGATCCCCTGGAGAAAGGAATGGCTAGTCACTCCATATGTTTACCTGGAGAATCCCATGGACAGAGGAGCCTGGTGGGCTACAATCCATGGGGTCACAAAGGGTTGGACACGACTGAGCAACTAAGCATAGCACACAGCACAGCAATTTGGCTAGAATCCTTTCTGTTAGTATGATTCGGTAGAGAAAATCAACTATGGGAGACTACATACAATTTTAACAAGCTGGAGCCAATCTGAATTATCATATTGTTATTCTGAAAAAATAAGATTTGGAAAATTATATGTATGCGTACAAAATTCATAAAGATAATACATTGATGAAACTGTACCAGGTAATGATGAAAAGGAAAATAGAGAATAGGAAAGTGCTCTTAGAAATGCAAATCACAACTGTTGAATTATAAAAAGTAAGAAGCAATAGGCTTTCCGGCTGGTGCTAGTGGTAAAGAACCTGCCTGGCAATGCAGGAGACCTAAGAGATGTGGGTTCAATCCTTGGGTTGGGAGTATCCCCTGGAGGAGGGCTTGGCAACCCACTTTAGTAATTTTGCCTGGAGAATCCCATGGACTGAGGATCTTTGCAGGCTACAGTCCATAGGGTCCCAAAGAGTCAGACATGAGTAAAGCAACTCAACACACACACACACACAAGAAGCAATAGAAAACATAAAGTAAATAAAAAGTTAAGAAGCCAAATATATTCATTTTTACAATAAATGCAAATTGTTTGAATTTTTCTATATAATGAAAGAGATCCTCAGATTGGATCAAAAAGATCACCCTCTGAGGTAATTCCCTGCCAGTCTAGTGCTTAGGACTTGGCACTTTCATTGGTGGGACCTGGGTTCAATTCCTGGTGGGGGAATTAACATCCCACAAGCTGTGCGGAATGGCCAAAAATAATAAATAAATAAGTACACTTCCAAGTATAAGCTACTTAATGAAAGGTCCAATTGACTCTCACAAACCATATGTGCTGGCTCCAGCCTATGACTTAATGAGTTATTAAAAAAAAGCACAGATTCCTTTTTAATGAGCAAGTTTAACGAGCTTTGTGATCATCAAGTCTCATAGATAAACAGGGCATTCTTAGGAAACATAACTACAATTTGGAAGGAAAACAGTTAAGTATCACAAAAATCCACATGCTCTTCCTTATCATCAAACATAAAAACAAGAACTGATAACAATGCTAACAAGAAACATTATATATATATAAGCATATGGCTCCCCCTGTCTCATCTCCCCCTGGTGCTTCTTGTTTACTATTCTTTGTGGCCACCAGAATATAGTAAAAGGAACAATTTCAGCCTACCATTTGGGCATTTATACTTACAGATTATTCTCTTTTGAAAGGTTATTGTCAGATAAGATTATAGCCTAAAATCTTTCATTTTTAATTTACATGTTCACATCATACGTAAAGATTATTTATACCCTACTGAGTATATATTTCCCCTGAATATTAATTGTTGACTCATGCAATTTAACAATCAAAAATGGTGAAAAAAATTTTAGAGGTAACCTAGTAAGAGTGAATTTAAAAATACATAAAGATATATTTATAAATATATAAACTATTGTTATTAGTTTTGTGGTAGGCTAATACTGAATAGGGGAAGAAGAGAGGGAAGAGGAAGACAACTTCTATGGGGCGAGAGGAAACAGACTTGTGTAGGAACAATTTAACGTACAGAAACAGAGGACTGGTTAAGTATTATATATACTAGGAAGAAATATCTGAAATATTGTTAACAGGATACCATTTTGTACAAAAATGTCTTGGAAAAGCATTTATACTCACACTATAAAATGCACAGACCATCTCTGTAATATACAAGAAACTGCATGATAGAGTAAAGGCTAGGACAGAGACTTACCTTCTAGTATAGTATTTTGCACCTTGTGAATTTTGAATTAGATGACCTAGGTAATATTCCTCAAATCTAATAGTTAAATAGTAAACTGGTTATACATCCCCAGAATGGTTAAAATTAAAAAGACTGACAGCCCCAAATGCTGGAGAGGATGAGAACTAGCCATAATGCTCACACACTGTTAGTGGGAGGAACTGTAAAATGGTAAACCACTTTGGAAAAAGTTATGGCAGTTTCTTATAAAACAAAACATATGTCTACCCAATCATCTAATAATTTCATTTCAAATTTCAAATTGAGTTTACCTAAGAGAAATGAAAGCATATGTTCACACACAAAAAAGAATAAGGAATAATTGCATCAACTTCCTGTAGTAAATATGGTGGATTGGTACGTAAGGTCTGTTTCATCTTCCTGTACTGTGGGGGTCTGGAAAACCAATAACTCTACTTCCAAGACTCCCTTGCAGGGCTTCTCAGGTGGTGCTGGTGGTAAAGAATCTACCTGCCATTGAAGGAGATGCAAGAGACACAGGTTCAAGCCCTGGGTCAGGAAGATCCCCTGGAGAAGGCAGTGGCAACTCACTCCAGTATTCTTGCCTGGAAAAACCCATGGGCAGAAGAACCTGGCAGGCTACCAGTGGGGTTGCGAAGAGTCGAATACGAGTGACTGACCGAGCGCACACACAGACTCCCTGGCAGCTGGAATTCTGGATGTGCTCTACGACTGACCTGTCAGATGGTCTTGCCACTCTGAGGCTGCGCTCCTCCTGCGTTTTCTTCCTCCACTGCTGGATACAGTGATGATGAAGTGTTTGCTTTTTCTGTGGGAGTATTAGCTAAAGCCCTGTTGTTCAAGGAACCCTGCATTATGCCCTGTGACAGAGTGTAGCCTGCTAGTAGCAGATGTGCCACAGTTCTGGAACCAGCAAGAGGGATATTTTCTGACCACCTCAGATTGCCTGGTCTCCTGACTCTAGTAGTTTCCTGATCTTGAAGTTTTATTAACTGTTGAGGCAGAAGGGTGGTTTTAGAGCTGGAGCATCCCTGATTATGGAAGATTCAGCAGCTCCCTTGGCGCTTATATTAGTTTCCTAGGGCTGCCCTAACAAAGCCCCAAACATGGGGCAGTTTAAGACAACGTCCTGGTGTACCAGGATGACCCTGAGGGATGGGGTGGGGAGGGAGGTGGGAGGGGGTTCAGGATGGGGAACATGTACACCCATGGCTGATTCATGTCAATGTATGGCAAAACCACTACGATATTGTCAAGTAACTAGCCTCCAATTAAAATAAATTAATAAAAATAATAATAATAAAATAAGACATGAATGCATTCTTTCACAATTCTGCAGGCTACAAGTCCAAAATCAAGTTATTGGTAGAGCTCTGCTTTCTATCTGAAGGCTCTAGGGGCAATCCTTCCCTGACTCTTCTAGATTCTGGGGGTTGCTGACAATTCTTGGCTTTCCTTGGCTTGTAGATGCCTCACTCCAATCCCTGTCTTCAGCTTCAAATGTCCTTTTCTCGTGGGTCAGTGTCTCTTCCGTTTTGCCTCCTTTTAAGGATGCTAGATGTTCTCTTAGGGCTTGCCATAATCCAGCACAACTTCATCTTGATAACATTTGCAAGATCCTGTTTCCAAAAAAGGTCACATTTACGGGTTTCAGGTAAACATGAATTTGAGGGGATACTATTCAACCCAGGTTAATGCCCTAACAGTGAAATATGGCTGTGGGAAGCTTTCCTGAAACTTCAACCCAGACTAAGTCCCATTATCCCTTTTCCCAAATCTGAAAGTCTTTTAACGTCTTGTAAACTAGCTAAACTGAATTCTATTCTTTGCAAATAAACTCTGACAATATGTCTTTGTATATTCTCTTCCTTAAATATTCCTATTAAGGTTTGTTTTTTAATCACAGTTGTTGGTAAAAGAAAATTCTTCCTAATCTGAAACCTAAATCTTTCATATTCAGTCCTTTGAAATCTCAAGAGTTTCATTTTTAATTGTTACTTCTGGGTCTAGCAACAAATCCTAATCAAATACCGATGTGTGGAAGTGAACACACATTTTTTTGAGAGACTACTATATGCCAGAGACTTTATTAGTTAATTAGGCACCACAATTTGTTATAGGAATTCAACATAAAACTGATGTCCAAGAAAGAGAAATAATTTTAACAATACTCTGCTGCTAATGAGTGGGAGTCTAATAAATTAAGGGATAATTTTTTCTGTTGTTCCATTGTTACATGAAGTACTTTATGGGAGAGAGGAAGGGTAGCTGAAGGATTTTAAGTATCCCTGATTGATAGATTAGCATGGCATAAATAATTATCCCAGGAATGGAACCAACTTAAAATAAGAAGTTCTAAATCTAAAAGAGTATTGTTTGCTTCAAACAAGTCACATTGGGAGCTATGTAGTGATTTCCAGTATTTTGAATCTTTTCTGTTGGCATTACCATTAGAACTGAAGTCACTGTCTTTTTAATATCCTTAGTGGTGAGTTTTCTTTCTTGTTTGGGTTGCTTTTTTCCTTTCAGAATGGCTCTGATTTTAAAGACTAGCCAAAGGTTGTCCAAAGCAAAGTGTAGTAAATAAAATGGATGATCAAGCAGTGATTTGAATGGTACACAATCCCACAGATGTTTTAGAATTTCTGCATAAGAAGCCTGTTGACTGTTTGACTTTGTCGATTAGTTCAGCTTGGACAATAACATTTATGTTGAGGAAATAAATTAACATTGTCCTCATTTGTGATTCTGGCAGGCATACTTTCTTAGAACTTTTGTTTCTCGAACTTTTCTATTCAAGATTTTGGCATCTCCTTTTCAGGTCATACTGAAAATATCAAGCTTCCTCAAGTTTCTACTGTCCTCAGAAACACATTCCTTTGTCCAGCTTCTCTTGAAAGTTCAGAATAAATGTTACGTCTTCTGTGTTTCAGCTCCCTACTCCATACGCATGGCACAGTCTGCACAGCACCTTTGCTTTGGCTCAGATTTTCTTTTGGAACGAAGCTGTGTTATGGTTTTTAAACACACGGAAAGATGCTCAGCATCTTCCTAATGAGAGAAACAAAATTAAAGCTACAATCATACTTTTTCACCTGCCAGTGGACAAAGATCAAGAAGTTTACTAACCACAGTATACTGCAAAAAGAACTTTCATAAATTGCCAGTCAGAATGTAAATTAGTACAGCCCCTATGATGTGTAATTTGTCAATATCCTTCCAAATTAAAAATGCATATACCCTTTGATCTAGCAATCCTAATTCTAGGAAGTTTCTCATAGGTGCACCTAGACATATACAATATCATACATGTACATACTATTCACTGCAAGCTTATTTATAGCAACAAAAGAGTACAAAAACAGAGATCTAGTTAAATCAGTCATGGCACATCCATGCAAAAAAGAATTATGAAATGTCCTACATCTTGCTTTGAGAGATGGTTATACCCTAGTATTCAATTCTCAAAATGCATCAAATTGAATCTCTGTATCTTACTAAATGAAAATTATACCTCAGTGAAAAACGGAACATGGACAGCATAGAGCTAGGTTAAAAAAGCAACAGCAACAATTAGGACTCCCTGACACCTTTCCCAAGACATTTGTTAAAGAAATGGGACTATGGATCAGTATGTATATTATGATTAGTATAAAAAACAATATATAAATATGGTTGTATATGCATATGATGTAAGAACAAGATAATAATAGTTGCTTCTAGGAAAGAGAAACACATGGGTGAAAGATAAAGGCAGGAGAGAGATGCAATTTTCAGTTTATGCCCTTTCTTCTTTAAATTTTTAGAACTTGTACAAATACTTATGTATTCAAAACAAAAAATTAATGAAGCTCTTTCATAATCTAAATTTGTCATCAGCCACTATTCCCATGATTAATTGCTTGTTTGAAAGAACAAAACTCTGGCAACAGACATATGAACTCTTTGGGTTTCTACTGTGCTACTGCTTCCCACTGCACAATAAACATTCTTGCTATCTTTGAACAAAATGTTTGTGCCAATAAAATAATATTTTCCTGACATCATATTACTCCCATGAGCCCTTTCTTTCAGTGTAGCGAGTACCTCGCTTGCTGAATTAAATCCATGCCATATCCGTGGAAAATACAAAATGGGCCATGCATTTTCATGAGAGAGGAAAACATAATGGCCTTTCTTTATGCACTCAAATGGTTAAGGCAATGACAGGCCTGCTTTGACAGCCCAGTCACAGGAACACAAAGTGGTAAGCCCACTATAATTTTCAATATTCAATGTGCATTAATTGACTTGAAAATAACATTAAAACACAGTGATTCTTTTCTCTTTTTTCAAAAAATTATTTTATGTTTTTAAAGAATTAAATGCATGAGAATGAAAAAAATCATTGGATTATCTATTGAAATATGTGTCAAAATTCTGTAATATTACCTAGCCTTTTCTAGTCTCTTGAATTACTTAGCTATACATCACTCTTTTTTTTTTTTTTTTTTGTATTTGAGGAACAATTGATTGGAAGATTATTCACCACTTGACTAAACTAACTGCTTCATTGAACCATGAAATACTGTCATGTAGCTTTTACTTGATTTAGAGACCAAACTAATAAATTATTTATATTGATTATTCAGACTGTTACTTTAGCATTTTTTAAATGCAGATTAACAATGGCCATTGTTCAGAGGGTACTGTTGAGAGCACATAAAGGTAGTTTTGGAGCTAATATTTATAATATTCGGGTGGAGGAATAGAGGCACATACGGAATATTTGTCTCCAAACTCAAAATTACCAAAAACTGATGCCTGAAGAAGGAACACACCACTCTTAGTGATTATCTTCTGGCTATCCACAGCCTGACCTTCTGGCTTTAAATGGACTTAAGCCACATAGTATATCACCTGGAGTTTTTAATTAAAACTAAATTGAAATTTAACTTAATAAAACTTTGTTGAAAAGTTTTAATGTAATAATAGCAAATATTCCTTGTTAAGTGATGGAGGAATATAGTGCTGAGTTAGAGCATGTTTGAATCCTGGCTCTGCTGCAAGTAAAGTGAGATGTGGTTCAGTTTGTTTTTTAACCATTGTGACCTTCAGTTTTTCCATCTATAAAAATGCACATAATGTGACCTACCTCAGCAGGTGGTAGGTGAAGATGAATCAAGATAATGCACCTAAAATGCTTAATACAATGTACCCGTAATCTGTAGCTACTGCTATAAAAGGAAATGCTTTGAATTATAGACATTCCTCAAATTTATCCTAAAGGAGTATATTATGATCCAATGCTATCTTGGTTATGAGGATTGAAATGCTATTCATTCACTCAGTGATTCATTCAGATGTGGGGTTCTGAAAGAGAAAGTCATACTGATGTCTTCTTTATTGCAAAGGACAAAAATCTATATCAGGAAAAAGGCTTTTGTGGATAAACCTGATTAATTTATAGTAAGAACAGTTTTCCAAGACATCATTTAAAAAATGTATATTGAAGTATAGTTGATTTACAGTGTTGTGATTCAGTCATACTTATATATATATATGTTTGTTTGGGTATTCTTTTCCAGGATACTGAATATAGTTCTCTGTGCTATACATCCTATATATAATAGTTTATATCTGCTAATCGCCAACTTCCACTCCATCCCTCCTCTACCCCCTCCCTTAGCAATCACGTCTGTTCTCTGTGCATCTGTTGCTGATTTGTAGATAAGTTCACTTGTGCCATATTTTAGATTCCCCAAATAAATGATATCATACAGTATTTGTCTTTTTCTGACTTTATTAGGATGATAATCTCCAGGTCCATCCATGTTGTTACAAATATCATTATTTCATTCCTTTTTATGGCTGAGTAGCATTCCATTTTCTATGTTCCACATTTTCTTTATCCATTCTTCCATCAAAGGACATTTATATTGTTTCCATGTCAACACATCATTTTTGAACTCTTTATATATGGAATGCCATATGAAATTGAAATCATTTTAAGATAATTCCTTTCCATTCTGCTCTTCTTTCCCAGCTTCTAAGGTCTGTACCACACCCAGGCCATCAGAGAATGGTTATAACAAGACCCTATGGCCCAATAACTTGAATGCTCTAGTTTTGGAATCTTTGAGGCCAAACTAGAATCATATAATACCAGTTTCCATCTCCCCAAGAGACAAATTATTTTTTGATATGTCTGTCTGTCCCATTAGATGTTAAGTTTCATTGACAGTTAAGGGATGGCACTCATCCATCTTTCCATCATTCCACAGTCCCAAGCTTGCACAGGTCTAGAGTGTGTGTCTTTAAAATAATGCACTGAGTTAAACTTTGTTCTAACCATTTCAAGGAAAATATTTGAAAAACACTTTTTCAACAGTTCTTATTTCAATTTTCTTGTTACAAAAAGACTTAGTCCTTTTAAATGAGTACTTTACTTTCATTGTCATTTGTTGTGCCTAATTCAGGAAAGCCATCAGTGACCGCTGAGCCTTTAGACTTGTCACCTCACTGGGAGCCCCTGACTTGGCTGCTTTTCTTGTTTTTGTGGCTTTCCTGTGTCACAGTCATGTTCTCAGGACCATCACAGCTGTTTTCAACTCTGGCTACACATCAGAATCTCCTCGCTGCCCAGTTTCTAGATGCAGGTTAGTAGAATCTAGGTGACACCAGGCATGGGAAGTTTTAACAAGCTGAGCAGGTGACTCTGATGTCCGTCCAGGTTGAAGCCCACCTGGGCCACCTATGTTTTACTCTAGGTGTGTGTGGGGGGGTGGCCAAAGTGCTATTCGGCCTGCTCTAACCTGAGTGTGGGCTGCATGCCTTTGCAATTGTGCTATGCAGATGATGCAAAACTCTGCTCCACTGGTGCAGCGTGGACTAAAAATGTTTGGCCTGTGCAGTATTATTGTTTTATAATGGTGAAATATTTCAAACGTATGGAACAGTAGGGTCACTAATATAATAGAAACTCATGGACATACCATCTAGTCTAACAAATCTTTTCCTGTTGCTATACTTATTACAGATTTTTATTAAAGCAATAAAACATTGCAGATGCTATAGAACCCCTTTGTGTGCCTCTCCCCTCTCTGTCCTCTCCAGGGATAACCACTATCCTTGTTTATCATTCAGACCCATGTTTCACTATGTATTTATTAAAGACTGTGTTTAGCATTTTCTTGTTTTAAAACATTATGTATATGGTATCAGATTCTGTGCAGTATTTTATCTAGTCAGGCCAATATTTAAAAATGGAAAAATTTTGCATGAAATCGTTGCATGAGATCTGTTGGCTTCTCCTAAAGCAGCCGGAAGATCTGGCAACCCTGGGAGAGCTTTCTGGCATGCTGGCATGCCAGGCGGGGCCAGCGCCGGTCTGTGTGACACCGTCCCGCTGCTCACACTGTGTAGACATATGTGCTCGCACCTGCACTGTGTCTCCTTGGATTCAGGTCTGGCCCTGACACTGAACTTCCTTTCCTTACGATTCTTTGCTTTCTTCAAGGCCATTTCTGCATCCTCACCTAACTGCTTAATAGCAAAAGCTGCCTCTAAATATCCATCTCTTCTTCTGCTTGCTATTTGTTTTGTCTTTTTTTTTTTTTTTAATCACATATGGCTTGTGGGATCTTAGCTCCCCTACCAAGGACTGAACCCAGGTCATGGCAGTGAAAGTGCTGAGTCCTAAGTGCTTGACCCCCAGGGAATTTCCCTCTTTTGTCTGATTTTCAGTTTATTGTCCCAGGCCCCTTGCATTGGGAGCACAGAGTCTTAGCCTGGACCACCGGGGAAATCCTTAGTTTTCATTTTTATTTTCTTGCTATTTCCTGCCATTTCTCTTAGAATTCTTGACTTTAGTGCCAGTAGGGCATGGGTTCTTTGTTTTTGTCTTTTAGACTTTTCCAGTCAACAGTAATAGAAGTGATTTATTTTGATCAACAAATCAACCCATCATATTACATCTCTGTGACCTGTGGTTTGGGCTATTCTCCTTATTTTAAGTGTTGTTTACATTGTTTCAGTAACCTGTCGGCAGCTGGGATGCCAGAAGATTGGACACTGGATAAAATGGGATTGTATGGGTTATATGATTCTTAAGGGCTGAAAAAGTTTTGTCTTTTATTTTTCTAAAGCCTTTGGCAAAGTGTCATGAAAATTATAGTCCCTAAAATGTGTTTACTGAATGAAAGAAAATTAATGTTAATTAAGTGTTTTACTTCAAACCCCTTATAAGCCAGGGCAGCCCCTGACCTTCCTTTGTTTTTCAGAATACAGGTAACTCAAGGTGCCTCTCCTGATAAAGATCTGAGTCTAGCTCGAGGCAAGAGAGGCAGAGATGAAAGAGTATCCAGGGTTTGTAGATAGTTTTGGTGGGAAGATTTTTTTAATAGAGAGGAAAAGAGAGCCTTGGCGTTTGGAAAAATTTAAAGCTGAGAAGGGTTGAGCAAATTTTTTCAGAAAATGCTGTTTTGCGTAAAGAATGGGATTCATTGGAGAGAGCAATAAAGAATCAAATTGCTTTTAATTACATTTTTATGTCAGTCTGCCTGGGACAAGACTATCAGTTTTTAGACACATTACATAAAAAAACATATATATATATACATATATATATATATGCCACACAGATTTACTATAATGCCTTTAGATGTTTTAGCAAAGGGCAAACCTTGCTAAATATGGAGGGAGATCTTCCCCAGTGGATAGAGAGAGTAGGGCTTCTCTCTTTCAGGGCCCAAATCATGGTCAGAAACCTTTGAGATAAGTAAGGAGGCATTAACTGTCACCGTTGCAATTTTGTCTGTAACGTAAAATGCAACAGAAAGTCAGTTTCAACAGTGGGTTGGGAAATAAATGAAAACACATGTCTGGACATTATAATTCATGTAAGTTTAACACCTTAAATCACATGAATTTTGAAAGCATTGTCTGTAATAATTCAGCTAATATAGATTTAAGCTTTTCTTTCCATTTATAGTTGGGAAATAGGAACCAATGACACCTCAACACTAAATCACATTAATCTAATAAAATTGGATCACACCGGCTCCGGACTTTGAGAACGTCAGCTGTGTCAGTGGCAAGCACATGACATCTTTATGGGTATGCTAAGTATAGGATGCCTTGGTCTTCAAAGTTGGAAAGGTTCATATGTTCTCAAATGCATTTTTTTAAATGGCTATTTGACATCTCTGCTGAAAACTCATTTAGATATTTACTCTATTTTTTTTTTTTAACTTAAGTTTAGTTCAGTCGCTCAGTCGTGTCCGACTCTTTGCGACCCCATGAATCGCAGCACACCAGGCCTCCCTGTCCATCACCATCTCCCGGAGTTCACTCAGACTCACGTCCACCGAGTCCGTGATGCCATCCAGCCATCTCATCCTCGGTCGTCCCTTTCTCCTGCTTCCCCCAATCCCTCCCAGCATCAGAGTCTTTTCAATGAGTCAACTCTTCGCATGAGGTGGCCAAAGTACTGGAGTTTCAGCTTTAGCATCATTCCTTCCAAAGAAATCCCAGGGTTGATCTTCAGAATAGATTGGTTGGATCTCCTTGCAGTCCAAGGGACTCTCAAGAGTCCTCTCCAACACCACAGTTCAAAAGCATCAATTCTTCAGTGCTCAGCTTTCTTCACAGTCCAACTCTCACATCCATACATGACCACAGGAAAAACCATAGCCTTGACTAGACGGACCTTAGTCGGCAAAGTAATGTCTCTGCTTTTGAATATACTGTCTAGGTTGGTCATAACTTTTCTTCCAAGGAGTAAGCATCTTTTAATTTCATGGCTGCAGTCACCATCTGCATTGATTTTGGAGCCCCCCAAAATAAAGTCCGACACTGTTTCCAGTGTTTCCCCATCTATTTCCCATGAAGTGATGGGACCAGATGCCATGATCTTCGTTTTCTGAATGTTGAGCTTTAAGCCAACTTTTTCACTCTCCTCTTTCACTTTCATCAAGAGGCTTTTTATAGTTCCTCTTCACTTTCTGCCATAAAGGTGGTGTCATCTGCATATCTGAGGTTATTGATATTTCTCCTGGCAATCTTGATTCCAGCTTGTGTTTCTTCCAGTCCAGCATTTCTCATGATGTACTCTGCATAGAAGTTAAATAAGCAGGGTGACAATATACAGCCTTGACGTACTCCTTTTCCTATTTGGAACCAGTCTGTTGTTCCATGTCCAGTTCTAACTGTTGCTTCCTGACCTGCATACAGATTTCTCAAGAGGCAGGTCAGGTGGTCTGGTATTCCCATCTCTCTCAGAATTTTCCACAGTTTCTTGTGATCCACACAGTCAAAGGCTTTGGCATAGTCAATAAAGCAGAAATAGATGTTTTTCTGGAACTCTCTTGCTTTTTCCATGATCCAGTGGATGTTGGCAATTTGATCTCTGGTTCCTCTGGCTTTTCTAAAACCAGCTTGAACATCAGGGAGTTCACGGTTCATGTATTGCTGAAGCCTGGCTTGGAGAATTTTGAGCATTACTTTACTAGCATGTGAGATGAGTGCAATTGTGTGGTCATTTGAATATTCTTTGGCATTGCCTTTCTTTGGGATTGGAATGAAAACTGATCTTTTCCAGTCCTGTGGCCACTGCTGAGTTTTCCAAATTTGCAGGCATATTGAGTGCAGCACTTTCACAGCATCATCTTTCAGGATTTGAAATAGCTCAACTGGAATTCCATCACCTGCACTAGCTTTGTTCGTAGTGATGCTTTCTAAGGCCCACTTGACTTCACATTCCAAGGTGTCTGGAGTTAGTCTGATTAGTGATCACATCATCATGATTATCTGGGCCGTGAAGATCTTTTTTGTACAGTTCTTCCGTGTATTCTTGCCACTTCTTCTTAATATCTTCTGCTTCTGTTAGGTCCATACCATTTCTGTCCTTTATCGAGCCCATCTTTGCATGAAATGTTCCCTTGGTTTCTCTAATTTTCTTAAAGAGATCTCTAGTCTTTCCCATTCTGTTGTTTTCCTCTATTTATTTGCATTGATTGCTGCTTGCTTGCTATTCTTTGGAACTCTGCATTCAGATGCTTATAACTTTCCTTTTCTCCTTTGCTTTTCACCTCTCTTCTTTTCACAGCTATTTGTAAGGCCTGCTTGCTATTCTTTGGAACTCTGCATTCAGATGCTTATATCTTTCCTTTTCTCCTTTGCTTTTCACCTCTCTTCTTTTCACAGCTATTTGTAAGGCCTCCCCAGACAGCCATTTTGCTTTTTTGCATTTCTTTTCCATGGGGATGGTCTTGATCCCTGTCTCCTGTACAATGTCACGAACCTCATTCCGTAGTTCATCAGGCACTCTATCTATCAGATCTAGGCCCTGAAATCTATTTCTCACTTCCACTGTATAATCATAAGGGATTTGATTTAGGTCATACCTGAGTGGTCTAGTGGTTTTCCCTATTTTCTTCAATTTGAGTCTGAATTTGGTAATAAGGAGTTCATGATCTGAGCCACAGTCAGCTCCCAGTCTTGTTTTTGTTGACTGTATAGAGCTTCTCCATCTTTGGCTGCAAAGAATATAATCAGTCTGATTTCTGTGTTGACCATCTGGTGATGTCTATGTGTAGAGTCTTCTCTTGTGTTGTTGGAAGAGGGTGTTTGCTATGACCAGTGCATTTTCTTGGCAAAACTCTATTAGTCTTTGCCCTGCTTCATTCCGCATTCCAAGGCCAAATTTGCCTGTTACTCCAGGTGTTTCTTGACTTCCTACTTTTGCATTCCCGGCCCCTATAATGAAAAGGACATCTTTTTTGGGTGTTAGTTCTAAAAGGTCTTGTAGGTCTTCATAAAACCGTTCAACTTCAGTTTCTTCAGCATTACTGGTTGGGGCATAGACTTGGATAACTGTGATATTGAATGGTTTGCCTTGGAGACGAACAGAGATCATTTTTTTGAGAGTGCATCCAAGTACTGCATTTTGGACTCTTTATTGACCATGATGGCTACTCCATTTCTTCTGAGGGATTCATGCCCGCAGTAGTAGTTATAATGGTCATCTGAGTTAAATTCACCCATTCCAGTCCATTTTAGTTCGCTGATTCCTAGAATGTCTACCTTCACCCTTGCCATCTCTTGTTTGACCACTTCCAATTTTTTAACTTAAAATTATATTAAGAACAACTTATAGGGACTTCCCTGGTAGTTCAGTGGTTAAGACTCCATGCTTCCAATACCAGGGTCATGGGTTCTATCCCTGTTCAGTGAACTAAGATCACACATGCCTCCCAGTGTGGCACAAACAAACAAAACAATCAAAATGTAACAACAACCAAAAAGCCAAAAAACACCCCACCAAAAAACCCACACAAAACAACCAAACAATAAAACAAACAACCCCCCCCCCACCGCAGTCAACAACAAAACCCAAAACCACCCCCTCCCCCAAGTTGCAGCATAAAGTCCAGGGCTTTGGCAGAGTGTTGGCTCCAAAGGAGTGACTATTTCGTTGGTGCTCACTGCCAAAGTTGGTCCAGATGAAACACAGTTAACTAAAGAATGAATTCCATAATCCCACTGTATTAGTTCCCTAGGGCTGGTAACAAAGTACCACAAACTGAGTGGAGTAAAACAACAGAAATTGATTCACAGCCTGCAGGCTAAGAAGTCCAAAATCAAGGTGTTAGCAGGGTTGGTTCCTGAGGGAGAACCTGCTCCATGCCTTTCTGCTAGCTTCTGGTTGCTGTTGGCAATCTTTGGCATTCTTTGACATTCACTCCAATTTCTGCCTCCCTCTTCACATGGCATTCTTCCTGGGTGTGTCTGTGTCCCTGGGTCCGAATTTCCTCTTCTTGTATGGATGCCAGTCATTGCAATAGGCTCAGTTGCTCTATTTTGACCTAATCTTAACTTGTCAAGACCCTATTTGCAGATAAGGGTCTGCAAATATTGGGGTTTGGGCCTTTGACACACCTTTTGGTGTGATGTATTTCAATCAATGAGACCTATATCTCCCTGAGACCATCACCCTTGAGTCCCTCCTGGGAGGAAATTCTGGAACCACTACTATACTACTAAAGAGTGTCCTGTGGGTAAGGTGTATTACACATACCAACTCATTTCATCTTTACTGCAAACCAGTCATTCTGGGAGAATTATACCTTTGAAGAAAACAGAAGCTCAGAGGGTCTAAGCCACCAGGTGGTAAGTACAGATCAAGTATGTAAATCCAGCTATTATAGACTTAAACTTTGCTTCTATGCCCTGCCATTACCCTAACTCAAAAAACACTGGATCCCTGTCTTTGGAAGCAATTGATGAAATAAAAATTCAACTATTTTACAACTTTCCCTTCAAACATAGTTAGTAATACAGGAATTATAAAAGAGTTGGAGATGGGAAATATGGTGATAGATATTCTTCATACCCAAGAATATCTGGTTTTTGCCCACCATGCAATAGAAGTGACTTTGCGATAGACGATATGTTAACCATGGGAGAAAGACCATCTGTCAATCAAGAGCCTTTCATTCCTTCAAAAGAAGTATTTCTAAAACACTTTAGAAATTGTACTTGTGTACATCTACTTTTTTAATGCATTTGGGAAATTTTACTTTTAAAGGAATCTCATCTGTCATCAAGTTCCATTTTTCTGTTCCTTAAATAATTCTTCAATCTACCCCCTCATCATTATTCTCAATATCATGACTTTATTCACATACACATTTCTCCAACTTGACTATTTCAGTGGCTTCCAAACAGGTCTCTCCGCCTCGTTTCCTCCCATCCAACCCACCCTTGACATGGCTGACTCATTAGATGCTTAAAAGCATGTTTTTATCCATTTTGAAAGTGTTATATTCATTCAACAAATATTTACTGAGTATGTTCTGTACCAGATGTTATTCCAGGCACTGGGATACAGCAATGAACCAAAGGAACAAAAATGCCTGCCCTCGGCATGCTTTTGGTCTTCCCTGGTGGCTCAAATGGAAAAGAATCTGCTTATAATGCAGGAGACACAGGTTCAATCCCTGGGTCGGGAAGATCCTCTGGAGAAGAAAATGGCAACCCATTCCAGGATTCTTGCCTACAGAATCCCATGGATAGAGGAGCCTGATGGGCTGCAGTCCACGGAGTTGCAAAGAGTAGGACAGGACTGAGCAACTAACACACACAGGGGGAATTCTGTACAGTTCATAGTTGTCATTATTGTAAATCTTTCTCTTCTATGTCTTATTACAACTCTTGGCAGGTAAGAATAATGATGATGGAAATTCCCTGGCAGTCCAGTGGTTAAGACTCTGCACTTCCACTGCAGGGGCCAAGGGTTCTATTCCTGGTCAGGGAACTAAGATCCTGCATGCTATGCTGTGAGGCCACAAAAAAAATGATCATATTGAGAGTTTTCATTTTATTGAATATTTACTATGTGTCAGCCATTACATTGTTTACATATAAATCATGTTTCAACAACCCATGTTGTTATGCCCAAGTCGTGAAATCTCCCAATGACCACCAGGGAGCCGATATCTGATGCAAAAGCAAGAGAGTTTTTATTACCAAGCTCGAGCTGGGGCTCCCACTGATACCGACACAGCGGCTATAGGGAGGAGCCCCAGGTTTTGGATTACATTGCTTATATAGGGAGTATACACGGAAAAAGGGATTTTTAGGTAGGGGAACGTCTGAGTGGTCACTTTCTTTCAAAGGGTTGTGTGTTGGTTCTTGATTGGTCCCTATTGTCTAGGTAGACCACAAGTTCCTGAGCGTTGTCAGGAGATTTTGGTCTGGGGTCCGATTGGCTCGTGGGTGGTGGGGTGAGGTCAGGGGATTTCCAAAGGCTCTTGGATTTCCAAAGGCTCTTTTCCCGGAACCTTACAAAATGGAGTTTTTCTGTTAACAAAATGGAGTAGCTTAGATTCTTCAATGTCAAAGTTATGATGTTACTTTTGTGAATGAGGGCAGAGAGACTCAGAGAGTTAGTCAGTCCAAAGTTGGACATTATAAAGAAAGGATGGTAATGGTAAGATTTGAATCTGGCTCATTCTTTCTTCAAGGTCTTGGCCATTACACTACACATCTTTTAGGTATTCAAAAGGTTATACAGAAGGAAAAACTTTAACTTCTCAAGTTTAATAACTGGAGGCCTGTGAATTAAACTGACAAAAGACAGATTAGCAAGAGGAAAAAAACCAAAGTTCATTTGCATGTGAAATGCACAGTTGTGCAGGAATACTCAGTGGTTAACAGAGTTGAACTGAAGCAACTTAGCAGCAGCAGCAGCATTGAGTGAAAGGAGGTGGTTAGAATTGGGAACTTATATACCATTTTAACATAGGGTGATAAATTATGGAGAAGTGACTAGACAAAGGAAAAGGGAGTTTGGGCTTCTGGTGTGGGGGGCAAGTTGTAGGAAGGTAACTAGGAAATATATGGGAGAAACAGTTTGTAGACAAGAAACTGTTTGTGCAGACTCATCTCAACACCATCTCCATGATAAGAGTTGTTCTTCTCTTCCTGGTATGGCAGAGGGGGCACCTTTGCAAATGGAAATTTCCTTTATAAGTAGAAATTTCATTTACAAAAGGGAAATTTATGTCCTGCTTTTAGGCAGATTGTGGGAGGAAAGAGATCTCTTCCTGTGTCTATTGTTTAATTGCTTTCAGCTCAAAATAATTCTTATGCCAAAGTGCATATCTTGGGGTAGCATATTCTGAACTTCAGGTTTTATGAATAACTAAATCTTACTTAAATTCTTTGTAAAACAAATAACTACTGCAATTATCTGTTTATAGAAGGATAATTTTGTATATTCAGTTTACCTAAAGCAGTGATTTGCTCTTCAGAGGACGTTTGGCTATGTCTGGAGACCTTTTTGGGTTTTCCTGAGGGCTCAGAGATAAAAGCATTCACCTGCAATCCAGGTTTGATCCCTGGGTCGGGACAGGAGGATCCCCTGAAGAAGGAAACGGCAACCTACCCCAGTATTCTTGCCTGGGAAATCCTATGGACAGAGAAGTCTGGCGGGCTACAGACCATGGGGCTCCAAAAGAGTCGGGCACAACTGAGGGAAGGCCTTTTTGATAGTCATGAGTTGAGAGTGAGGTGCTACTGCCTCTAGTGAGCTGAGGCCAGAACAGACCTCTACAACACAGAGAATATATGGCATAAAATATTTAAAGTGCTGAAGTTAATATACCCTGACATATACCGCTGCTAAGTCGCTTCAGTAGTGTCCGACTCTGTACGACCCCATGGACGGCAGCCTACCAGGCTCCCCCTTCCCTGGGATTCTCCAGGCAAGAACACTGGAGTGGGCTGCCATTTCCTTCTCCAATGCATGAAAGTGAAAAGTGAAAGGGAAGTCGCTCAGTCGTGCCCGACTCTTAGCAACCCCATGGACTGCAGCCTACCGGGCTCCTCCGTCCATGGCATTTTCCAGGCAAGAGTACTGGAGTGGGGTGCCATTGCCTTCTCCAACATATACTGAGGTAGATGTAAACACTTAACAAAGTTTAGCCTATTTTTTTCTAATGTTTTACAGTCTCTGACTGAACATGTTCTTTATGTACTGAAATGAACCTTGTTTATATTTTAAAGGCTTCCTCCCCTGTCACCTTTCACTTTAAATTTAGAAATGGGATTTGAGTGAAAATTGCATATCAGTTGAATACTTTTTAAATACACATATTTCCAAGTTTTAAGTGCCACTTTACTCAGTTGTTTATGGAAACATTAACTTAAAATTCTAATCCAGTGCTTCTCTATAAGTTAAAAATATAAATCATGCTCTGTTCTTCCTATATAAAAATGATGCCAAAGGCCAATGATAGTAAACATTCGTCTTCAGACTGATTAATAGTGATGGGTCTGCATTGAGTCATCAGTTCTTTCGAGTCATCTTCCTGGGAGCCATGTGGAAAGTAGTCAGCTCGGTACAGATACCTGGTATATGACTACAGAACCTTGTTCTTTGTGAGAAACTAAGCGATATGCGTTTGATTCAAATCTGTGCTATTAGTCTTGACAGCATTATATTTTCTTATTAAGTTCCAAGAACTTTCCTGGCCTTCAGAGTTTCCCAGCCTTCATGGTTCGAAAGTCAAAGTAAAAATTCATATGATAAAATGGAATTCCTATTCATTTAAGCATTGTTCTTTTCCCTTAAACACAGTCCTTAAAAGTTTCTTCAGGTAGGGAACAGCACTTGAAGAGGTGAACAGTTAGAGTGCTCCAGTTCCCTCTTATTCCCCTGTTTAAAACATCAAAGGCTAGAATGTAATTGTTCATGAAGTTGTCTGTTTCCTGACAGACATTAAAATCAACACACCGTTTTGGGACATCCCTTCATAAAACAATGTACAGCTTCTTTGTTCAGCACAGTTCTGTGAGTTGACCAAAAGCATCGAATGCCCTTTACCCCAACTGTTGCCTCATGCTGTGAGAGACTAACCATACTCACGTTCAGTTTCCATCAATATTTTGATTAGAACTTGTAACATTTCTAATGAATTTCTGGGTTTCGTCTGAATTATCTTTTAAAAAGTTTTAAGATTTTTATATGTAAACAGAGGAGACGAAGTATCACGATCTCTTTTTTCTTTAAAAAAAAAAAAAAAGAAGAAGCAGCTCGTTTTTCTTATCCAATAGTCCTCATCACGAAAACTACACACGATAATTTTGGCCCAATGACCATTATGACCATTGGGTCACTGCACAGTTTCAGCTTAAGAAAAGGATGGTGCAATCGTGGTCATCTCTACCAGGGGAAACACAGAGAACACTCAGTGTTAAATATGACACCTATAATTAGGAAGACCTATGGTTATTCCAGAGCAGTTTTAAGGATGAGGTAATTTTAGGAGCGTTGAGAAAGCAGCAATTAATTAAGTTTTCAACGCAGCTTGTGGTGCGTTACATTCTTTGACACCTAGTTATGCTCTGTAAAAGAAATGCCTGCTATCTCCTGACCTATCGGGTTAGCGTGGCTTTGTTATTAAGGGTCTAAAATTTGAGATTTAGAGTTCAAATCTCTTACACTTAGAAAAATCTAACTTTTTAGGCCCTTACAACACCTCCCTGGGATCCAAACGGCTTGGAACTAATGAAGTCTATGAACAGCCAGAGACCTAAGGCATCACGTTTCACTAAGGAAAAAACCAGAAGGTCTGCGATTAGATTAGGCAAGGTGGGGGAAAGGGTTATTGGCAGGTAGGGCGCCGGAAAGTTACAACTCGGGTTATTTTTTAACCGGCGCCCTACAAACGGCCGGCGTGTAGATGGCTCACTCGCTAACTTGTAAATGAACTTCAGGGTCTCTTACTTGGGGAGACTTTCTGAATCTGAGAACCTGGCGGCGGTTCAACGACCCCGCCCTCGGGGTCCCCAAGGGACATCTTCCGGAGAGCCCGATCTTCTGGGGCGAAGGCTCAGGGCAAGCAGGGAGTGAGGGGGCGAGGGACGCGGGTCCCGAACGCCAGCCCAACCCGGCCTCACTCCCCTCGGGTGGAAACTTCCCGGCAGCGAGAGAGGCGGGAGGGGGCGGCGGGGCGGCGGTTCCCCTCGCGGAGGCAGAGAACTGCGCGCGCGAGGCTCGGGGCGCGCGGCGAGCGCGGCGACCGGGCCGCCTCCTCCCCTCCCCGCCTCCGCCGGCGCTGCCTCCTCCCTCCGCCCGGCTCGGCCTCCCTCGCTCCCTCCCCTCGTGGCTGGCTCCGGCGGCGGCGGCGGCGGGCGCGGAGGGCGTGCGCCGGCCGAGAGGTGTCGGTGGCGAGGAAGGGAAGTTTCAAGTGGAAGGTCGTCCGCCGGCTGGCGCGTCCTCCCGATCTCCTCCGGCAGCATCATGGCGGAGCCGAGCGGCTCGCCCGTGCACGTCCAGCAGCCCCAGCAGGCGGCCCCGGTGACAGCGGCGGCCCCGGCGACAGCGACAGCAGCGCCGGCTCCGGTGGCTCCCGTGGCCACGGCTCCGGCCCCGCAGTCGATCGGCTGGCCCATCTGCAGGGACGCGTACGAGCTGCAGGAGGTTATCGGTCAGTGCGGCGGGTGCGGCGGGGCCGGTCCAGGCCGGGCGGGAGGCGCGGCAGGCGACGCGGGATGCTGGGCTTGTCTGCATGCACGCCCTGGAGGCAGAGCGGTCGGCTTCTGGGCCTACCGGCTTCAACAGTTTTTTTTTTTTTTTTCATTCGTTCGGTGAGCGCGGGTGCTGCAGGAGGTGGCGCGGCGGATGTGACTCGCACTGCAGACGAGCCGCATGCTGCAAACTTTTATCTCCCCGATCGCTGGGGCGGCGGAACTGGGGACCCGGCAACGCCGCCGCATCTCCCTCCTCCCGCGTGCCGGGCCCGCAGCCTGTGGTCGGTGGCCGCGCGAGCAGGCAGCCGCGGTCTGGGTGGGGTTGCGGGGGCGCCGCCCTGGTCTTCCAGCGCCCCCGCGCCTCGCCGGGGGGCCGCGCGTCCTGGGGGACTTAACCGGCGCAGCCGCGCCTCTGCTCTCTAGCTCCGCACCCCAGTTTCCCATCAGCAACCTCTCGCCATGGGTAACCGGGCTACGTAGGAGTTCCAGGGGCCCAGGTTCTTTCCTGAGGCCAGGGAGGATGCTGGCCTCCCTTCCTGACAGCCCCAGCTCCACGCCCGCCTTGCAGCCTGGCTTTCCGCGCCGGTCGGCGCGCCCGGGTACCCGCCTCTCGGTGCCCGGGCGCGCCTCCTGCTGCCCAGCCCGGTCGCCCGGAGAAAGAAGGCGCCCTGGCCTCCTGCCCTGTGCTGGGCCGATGGTTCCCCTCTGGTCCAGGGCTGAACTGCATGAGTGAAAGCCGAGGCTCTCGATGACCTGCTGCTTGCCTGTTGGTGCCTTCTAGTTGGCTCACCAATATCCCCTTATCTTAGATTTTAAAAAACCTGGCAAAGTCGAGTGGCAGGAAGCCGCCGTTACTTTTCCCTGGGCCAAGCACGTGAAGGACCAGATTTGTGTTGACGGTTGTTGGATCATCTCGTCTGAGAGGCTTGTTAAACCCAGTTAGGGCACCCTCCAGATAAAATGGGCCCTCATTATTGGCGGTGGGATGGGATGCTGCCTTCTCATATCTTGATGTTTAAGTACATGATGAGAAAGGAATTCAGGATATTTATTTTAAACTTTTTTCCCTTCTTTTCATTATAAAGAATGTGGCCCTCCCTCCCTGTCTTTAAAAAATTAAAACCGGTAATAAGAATTTCATTAGGTGTTTACCCTTTATCGCCTGCTACTGTAGGAATGGAACATAGCATAGACTGAAATAAATACCAATGATGGGCAGAACAGTAACCTAGGATATGAAAGCAAAATTCTTGGAAAACCCAGGCCTCTTATAACTTTTTGCCAAAGACTCTGGTAATACGTCTTCCTGTCACTGCATGAATTATGTATCTTCAAGGGGTTTTTTAAAGCCTGTTCAGTGAAAACTCCTTTCACCTGCTAGCTAAGCCCCTTCATCTTCCCAGTTTTACTGTCTGCTCTCAACCTACTTGCCCCCACTGGTATTCTGATTGCACTGATTGCACACTGAATAGTCAGCTGTCCTGGGATACACCTGGCCTTCCATTCCTTGCTGTCTTTCACAGGCTCTTCTCTAAGTGCCCATCTTTGTAGTTAATCTCACTCAGCTTGCGATGAATGTTCTTGAGACGCTTTCTGCTTCTTCGAAGGCAAAGTATGGTGGCTTTTTCTGTTCCTTTTTTTATACGGCTCACAGCATGTAATACCATAGTTTTTATTTGCGCAACAAAATCTAAAGGCCTACTCTTTCCCAAGCATTGTGCTAGGTTTTTGCATTTAGAAATGAATAAAATGGTCCTTGCCCTCAGGGCTTCCCAAGTTTAAGTAACTGATTCTATAGGATGTCATGAGTGAGTACTGGTAGAGCATAAAGGAGGGACTAACTGCTTGCTTGGAGAAATAAGGAAGCAGGGTATTCCGCAGAAGACATCTGAACTGAATTTTGAAGTCTGAATAAGTTTATAAGTTACTTGATTATTTCCATTGCTGCTTTTCCTTGTCAGCTGTGAACTCCGTTAGGGTCTTATTTATCCCTCTGACTCCAGTACATAGGGATGGTCCATAAAAGTTAATTGATGGTAACCTGCCACATGTTTCCATAGGGCCTAGGACCAGTATTTACTTACAATCAATTTCTATGCTTATTTTGTAAATTATTACTGTCAATATGCAAGTTTGCAATATGGAAGGCAATATGCTTATCTTTTGAAAGCAATGTTTGAGTTGACCAGTTTTCTGAACTGAAATGAATAAAATCTTAGTTTAATTAAAGAGACGGGATTGATTTCAGGGCTTCTTTCTGCTTGCAGTAGCAGCATTGTTAATTACGGTTGGTCAATTTCATTAAAAAAAAATTTACCTGAGGAATTTGCCAGCAGAAATGCCCATTTATTACTTCTACGCTGATTTTTGTATATTCAGACTGCAGGAAGGGTTTTCCTACATTTAAAATTATCTCATATTTTTCCAATTGAAAGAGACTGTGTGGTGGCCGTGTGATTGAAAAGTCACATTGCTGGAATAGGGTTTTCCAGGGGCTTAATATTGTAGGGAATTACACACCCATTTCCATTTACTGTTTAATGTTAGTTAAGTAATGGGTGAACTTGCGGTTAAGCACTTCTGCTTAAACATTACACGCAGAAGTTTGTAGTTCAAACATGGAGCCAGTTTCAGTGTGAACGCAGGTGGACAGCCTTGGCCTCTTGGGGCCACAAGGCAGGTGTCATGTGATGGGACCCCGGCAGTATGAACCGTGGCCAGCAGGAGGCTCAGATGTGCCTGAGCAGAAGGCCCAGCGAGGCCAGGTGTTTTAACCTTCCAGCGTGGCATAGAGCACTTTTTTTTCTTTTCCTTCTGGCAGAGGCTGGGGCCTCAAGATTAGGAGAGACGAGGTTTACTGAAATCCAAACAAAGCAGGTTCAGTTGTTTGATTTCTGTTTTAGAAGAATAAACACAGGATTTTGCAAGTCTAAAAATAAACTTTTCTCTTTGTTATTTCGTTCTTGCGTGATAAAAGATCAGTGGAGAATTTGTAATGGTAATCTGGTTCAAAAGGTTATGGGCAACCTGGAAATAGATGCAAAATCTGTTGGAGAGAGATTTATAGGGAGAGGTTAACTGTGTTGTAAAATGATTAAATTCCTTGTTTTAGCCATCAGTATTAGTAGGTTTCAAATATTTCAGTCTCCTATAGAGAAGTAACTGCTCTTGGAAGGTGTTCTAGCCTGTTTAATACCCTTCAGCCTCATTAGTCTTTGTTCCTTACCACCCCCAACTACCCCCATCTCACTCTCCTCACATTCTTTCTTTAGAAGTATATGGGGCACCCAAAGATATGCCAATTGAAAAATTAGTTTATTTGTGGGTGGTATTAATGTTATCACTTCGGTTTGCTAAACAAAGAACAAAAGATGAATCATGAAAATGTTGCCTTGGGTATCCTTAATCGATTGAACAAACATCAAGGAACTTTCCTGTCAAAAAGTTGTAGTCAGTGCAGTATCAGTTTCTGTATTTGACTCAGATAATTTCAGCAGCGGCTGGTATCTTTGTTGGTTTTCCTGTGAAAAACACTAAATAGACTTAGGCCTCAGAACATGTTTGATTTTTCTTAGTTTTTTTTTTGCAGTATGAGACTTTCTGTAGTTTTGCACCTTATTTCTAAGCATTGCTTCACTTTCATCCTAGTCATTCACTTGGAATCATCCGCAAGGGCCACCTCCTTCATTTCTGGTCCTCGTCAACAAAAAGAATTTGGTTTCTAGTCTCCTACTGTAGTTTGACAGAGGGCTTCTTCAGTACTCTGGTTTCTTTCTCTCCCAGGGGCTTTGTTTAACCATTCCAGTGCGTTTCCCCCAGGTGCAGGTAACAGGCAACTGGCCAGGTCTTTAAGCAGCAGCAGCAGCTGAGAGCAATCCTGCTCCGTGCTCTCGGAAGTTCTGTGGGGCTCTACGGTTTAGGGTTTAGAACTGGTTTTATAGGTGTTCGAAGCATCATGAGGACGGTGGAGCTACACTGGGTCACACTTGTTTGCCGGGGACCTCAGAGGCATGGAGCACTGAGTGCCCTCATTCTTATCTCCCAGACCTGTAAACCAGGCTGCTTTGCCACTGCTGTCAGTTGTTAATTTTTTTTTTTTTTTTAACTAAAAGAGTCCTGAGATGCTTAGCTTCGTGCAGAGGTTTCGATTTTCATATCTTGTCACTTTTTTTTTCTTCTTGGTAAGGAGAATAATGTATATAGAACTCGTGTTTTTTCATTATTGTGATGAAATATACGTAACATGAGATTTACCATTTTCTAAGTATACATTTCAGCGGTGTTAATTACATTGACAGCAGAAATGCTTTTAAACGTGCTGTTCAAACTAGCATGTACGAAAAATTTATAGGTTAAGAGAAACTCGTGGTAGAATTTCCACAGTATTTGCTTTATTTATGCATTTGATTTGTGACCAGTAACATGAATTTCCTTCCATCTGTCGTAGTCTATTGTGTACCACATTTTTGATGGTGTTGGAGAGTAACTTGAAATGTGGTGGGCTCTAGAGTCAGGCGGTCTGGTCTGTTTCATGGACGGGTGATGGCAGTTGCTGGCCGTGTGATCTTAAGCCAAGTTGCTTAGAGGTGTCTGCACTTGGTATCCTCATTCAGGACCTGGAGATGGTAACAGTAGGGTTTGCGGGGAAAGGGAGACCGTGGAGCACAGAGCAGTGCCTGGCTCAGGGCGAGCTTTCCGGGAGCCTGAGCCCGCAACTGTTGCAGGCTGTGCCGGCTGATCAGATCCGCGTTACTGGGAGAGAATCCTGCCCAGACTCTGGAGCATCTTGGAGTTTCTCTGCCTAGGAGAGTTGGCTCTTCCGGTGGGCGGCTGGCTGGGGAGCCCGAGGGCCCTGCGGGGAGGAAGCTGCAGAGACCTGTGGAATCGGACAGCTCAGGGCTTCGGGTGCCAGATGGCTCTTTGACAAGTGTTAAGGGCATCCTGCGGGAAGATTGGTGGAGGAAAGGCCCGGCTCAAAGAGCTTCATGAGCAACCTGCTCAGACTGCACTTTTCCCCCACCTCTGGAGGCTGCCGTGCTGGCAGGAAATGCTGCTGACTCAAAGAAATTATCCCTGTGTGCCCCAGCAAGGCAGAGGGCATTTGTCTGCAGATCAGGTCATCACTGTGGCTCCCCTGTCTCTTTCCTTGCCTCGCTGCCCTTCCCGCCACTTATAAATACTCTCAAGTCTCCCTCTTAACAGTTTCACAGCAAAGGAGAACAAAATAGGACACTCTCACTACTCCCTCCTCTAGCACCTGCCTTATCTCTTTCCTTCCCTTCCCAGTGGAGAACCTCCCTTCCACAGCTTACTTATATCTAGCCTCTACCTTCTTGCTAAGAAGCCAGAGTTGAAATCTCCATGATCACTGTGGCCTTCTGGGACTGCAACCAGTGACACCGCAGGGCTTCCCTCTCTTCCTCTCTCTGCAGGAGTTGACGCCACCTACCATTTCTCCTCCTACTTCCCCGGCTGTGCCTGCTCCAGGATCCACTTCTCTGTGGCTCTGAGGCTTCAACCACAGCCTAAAATGCCCAGGGCCTGCCTGGTCTTTGGACTGGTGTGAGAGCTCCCTTTCAAACATCTTTTTGTAGATACTTCACAGAACCTCATACAGTGAAACTCACCTTTCCCTGTCCCTCCACCTTTGCTTCAGTCCTAATCCTGTCCCTTCTACATTCTCCATCTTCCTGAAGACCCTCGAGTATGAAGCAGAAACGTGCTGCTCATCCCACCCTTTCCTGGCTTCCTCCATCTCCCGCATCTGATTGGTGTTCAGCATTTTGGATCCCGTCTTTGAGGCTTCCCTCATTCTTCCTCTTGGTCATCGTTGGTTCAGTTCAGGCCTCTCTCAGTTCTTCTTGAGAGACTGTAATCTCTTCATATCCACGTTTCTTGTCTGCAGCCTTGCTTCCAGCTCTAGTAAGCATTGCTACCAAAGTGATACCCAAATTTTTATCAGTTACCACCAGACTTAGACCTTTTTAAAAGTGGCTCTTCCATGATGGTCAGGATGAACTCTGAGCAGGTGTTTAAGGCCTTCTAGAATTGCCTTTTGTCTTCCATTCAGTGCCCCCCACCCTTGTCATTGCAGTTCTCGGAACAGACTCTCAGCCAGGGGGAATGTTTTGCAGCTGCTGAAATGCTTCCTGCTTTCCCAGCCCCTTCTAGGCAAGTTTTCTCTCTGCCTGCAACACCATTCCACCTCTCTTCCATTGTCATATATTTAACAGAGAGCTCTGTCTCCCCTTTTAAGCATTACCTTTATTGAAGTATAATAGGCACACAGAAGAGTACAGGTCATAAATGTATAGCCTGATGCACGTTCATAAACGGAACCCGCCCGGATCCAGGCTCCCCTTTAAGACCTGGAATAAATGGTTTCTCTTCACAGAAACAGTCCTCTGCCCCCAAATCTCCTTCCCCTCTGCCTCCTCTCTTGGCCCTTTCATCCCTGGTGATCCTTACACCCTTGCTGCTTATTGCCTCCTTGCCGATCCTGGCGCTAGATGTCACTCCTCCTTGAGGACAGGTCTTTGGCCTCCATTCCCCATACCTCTCACTAAAGATTTGATAAATGTTTTCTTGGTGAAACTGAATTTTAGGGATCAACACTCCATGCCCCCCACCTTGGAAGAGGAACATCGCCTCACTTCTAGGTATTTGCCTCCTTGGATCCTGAAGATTTAATCTTGCCTATGGTTAATGAGGATGCTCATTTCGTTGTGTTTGGGCCAGTCAGCTTAAAGGGCTCTGGAGAAATTAGCTCATTAATCCTCCCAGATCAAGAGTAAGCACTTTGAGTACTTGCACCTGCCTGTGCTGGGCAGGTAGGCAGGCAGAGGCCTGGCTTTCCTGAGGTCATCGTTCTGCGAGGTGGCCTGTCTGGATTAAAGGATCCTGAGAGCAGTAATGGTGCCCCTCTCTTTTATTTTAAACTCGGGCATTGCAGAGCAGGGTGGGGAAGCCCTGGCACATCTCTCCTCGCAAACTTTCCTTTCTTGAGTGTATCCGTGACCTCTGGCTGTTTGTGTAGTTATATATAACCCAGCCTTGAAGCTCTGTGGGGCTTTTTGCTGTGTAGAAATCAGGACTGTTGAAGATCAGGGATACAGGTGAAACACCGCAGCAGACTTATCAGGACAGGTGGTTTTCAAAGGTTGTCACGAAGTCAGGAATTATATTTTTTAGACAAGGGACTGGGGGATGATAGGATTGGTGTGGTACATGCTGAGACTATAGAAGTAGGTCTTGTAAGCCAAAAGCAATCTAATATATGTTATAATTCCTCTGTGGTGTATTTTTGGGAAAGTTATTTTTTTCCCCATTAAATGAAACTCTCCATGTAATCAAGTGAAGTTTTCCATTTTCCTCCAGGACAGTTTTGTTTAAATTATCCCCAAACAGCTCCAAGATGGCTGAAGTGATTCGAGTGCTTCAGGTGTTTCTTTTTCCAAATGTGCTATTCATTGCAGTTTAGGCTACTAAAGAAGAATTCAGTATAGTAATTAAAAAGGCATTTTAGATTTGGGTTAACTGGGAAACAGAGGAGAAGTAGCAGTCCTTTAGAGAATGGATTGGCAAGCCTGTAGTTCAGAATTGATTTAGAGAACACTTCGGGAATCGGATGTGAGTAAATGCTGATGTGTTTCGCGTTTCTTCTCATTTGGTGAACAGTTATTTGGGAATAAACTCTTGGACACTGAGGGATTAGATGAATTGATCTTTTAAACTAATTGCTTATTTTGATACATGGGAAAACATCTTTTTAAGACAGAACTTAAACCATCCTTTTTTAAGATATTTTATTTTCAGACTTCTTCCAAGGAAGTGGCATTTAGCGTAAGTCAGAGGCCTAGTCCTGAGGCTGTTCATTCAGTTCTTCCCTTAGGTGAAGATGTGTGTTCTGGTGACATTTGTGGAGCTCAGGTTTCCAACGTGAAGTCGCTACTTTACCAGAAGAACTAGTATGGTGAGTAGACATTGACGGCTTTCTCTCGTGTGAATGATAGCCCTTCATTGGGGGAGTATTTGAGAAGCCAGTGGCCTGTGACGATCCTGAGACTTCTCACAACGACTCTATTGATGGTTGAGATCCTAGAAGATTTATGATCTCTTTTGAACAGGTAGCATTAGTTTGTAGCAGGGTTTGTGATAAGGGGCATTCCAGTTATGTTCTTTGCTGCTCTGTTTTGTTTGGGGGTTGAAAAGGATTCAACGTAGGGATTGGTGCCTTTGGTCTGCCTTGTGTTGTTGACATTTTACTTTGAACTACTTGGTCTGTCCTTTCTTCTTCCCTCCCTCCCTCCCTTCCTTTCCTTTCCTTTCTTCCTTCCTTTGAAACTGTCGATGTCGCCGTCACCTTTCTCAGTTATGGGCTGACTCATAGAAGGGGAAGAGAGTGCTCCAGGGAAGAAACCATAGGTTGATTATTGTTGAGTCGCTCAGTGTGTCCGACTCTTTGTGACCCTGTGGACTGCAGCATGCCAGGCTTCCCTGTCCTTCACTGTCTCCCGGAGTTTGCTCAGACTTGTGTCCATTGAGTTGATGATGCCATCCAACCATCTCATCTTCTGCTAGGTCAGTGCTGGTTTTTTAAGGTCAGTTCCTAAGACTACCACATAAGAATACCGGGGAATAATGAAATTTAATTTTGGAGGAAACCGGAGAGAAAGTTCATTCCTGTTCCTTTGTTTCTACAAGTGAAGATTCTCGCAGCCTGCCTTAAAGTAATTTGCCTGTGGTCCAGAAGTCCTTAGAATCTCAGGCCATTTCTTCCTATTCAGTTCAGTGTTTTCTTCCACTTAAACATCATGGTGATTCTTCATTGGTGGGCAGGAGGAAGTTAGAGATATTATTGACTCTGAATTTTATACCTACTATTTTAATAAAGTACATATATAATTTATCTGGGAACATATTTACCATATACATGTTATAGTAAAAATCTTACGTATTGCATTAGAGGGGATCAAATGATCTCTATATGTATTTCTTTCTTCACCAGGGCATATTTATTTAACATGTAAATGAAGGTGATATATAAACATAAAATAGTTTCATTTCAACCATCATCTTTTGCCTGGGTTCTTGGAATAGATTATATTTTGAATGCTTGGTTAGAACCTGTTAGTAACATGGAAAGGTGTGAGAGTGTATATGTCTGTATGTGTTGGCAAATAAGAGATTGAGGAGCAGCAAGTAGATGTATTGATCCTTCAGGGCTGATCACTCGCTGGAGCAGAGCTTCTGCCCTAAAGCCAGGTCCCTGCTGCCAGGCTGATAACTTTATCACAATGAGAGCAGCAACAGCATTCCCAGCTGTGTCTAGTTTGGAGCCGTCCACTGTGGTAACCACTAGCCACATGTGGCTATTTCAATTTGAATAATTAAAATTAAATAAATTTTCTGGGTGGCAAGGGATGAAGAGGCTGAGCACAGAGGTTGTGCTGAGCGCCGAAGAATTGATGCTTTTGAACTGTGGTGTTGGAGAAGACTCTTGAGAGTCCCTTGGACTGCAAGGAGATCCAACCAGTCCATCCTAAAGGAGATCAGTCCTGGGTGTTCATTTGAAGGACTGATGCTAAAGCTGAAACTCCAGTACTTTGGCCACCTCATGTGAAGAGTTGACTCACTGGAAAAGACCCTGATGCTGGGAGGGATTGGGGGCAGGTGGAGAAGGGGACGACAGAAGATGAGATGGCTGGATGGCATCACCAACTCAATGGACATGGGTTTGGTTGGACTCCGGGAGTTGGTGATGGACAGGGAGGCCTGGCGTGCTGCGATTCATGGGGTCGCAAAGAGTCGGACACGACTGAGTAACTGAACTGATAGAATGTATAGCAAAGAGAGTGAGCCCTAATGTAAACTGTGGACTTTGAATGATAAGAATGTATTAATGTAAGTTCATCAGTTGTAGCAAATGTACCACTCGGTCGGGGGATGTTGATAATGGGGGGCGCTGTGCACGTGGAGGAAGGGACGGAGTATACGGGAAAAATTCTGCCTTCCTCTCAATTTTGCTGTGACCCTAAAACTGCTTTAAAAATAAAGTAAAATACAGTTCTATAGTGACACTAGCCACATTATAATCAGTAGCCAACTGGGACTAGAGCAGCGGAGGAACGGTATTTTATTTATTTCCTTTCAGGTCTATAAAACCTGCACAGTCCCGTGAAGTGGGCTTCCCAGGTGGCTCAGTGGTAAAGAACCTGCCTGCCAAGGCTGGAGATGCAGGTTTGATCCCTGAGTCAGGAAGATCCCCTGGAGAAGGAAATGGCAATCCACTCCAGTATTCTTGCCTGGAAAATCCATGGACAGAGGAGCCTGGCGGGCTATAGTCCATGGGGTCTCAAAGTGTCAGGCAGGACTTAGCCACTAAACAAATCCAGTAAAGTACCTTTTGGATTGTGCAGATACAGACTATTTCCATGACCACAAAAAGTTTTACTGGACGGTGCTGGATGGTAATTTCTCAGAAATGTTCAAAAACTGACTAAATATTATTATGTTGGCTGTAAATATTCTGAGGTCACCTCCTGCTAGCACACAAAGCATTGCCGTTGACTTAGAAGTACGAAAGGAGACAGACTGCTAACCTCAGTTAAAATAATTTTTTTTGACTATATGCTCTATTAGAAAGCTGATTGTTATTTCAGAACAACAGTTACTCTTTTTTGTGTGTGGTGGAGCAGATACCCCCATTGACATAGGAAGATAGTTTTGAAGTTTGAATTTTATCTTACCCACTTAACTCTTTTAGGATGTTCTTGTGATTACTGTAAACACAGAATCCTCCCAAATGAAATCCAGTATTTTTAGAAGTACCAAAATGTTACGTTTCCTCAAGAGATCTCTTCAGAGTCTTGGGGTTGAATGCAGTAGACAGAATCACTTCAGTTTATCTTCTTTTAGGTAATGAAGTAAGAAAGAACTGAGTAAATAGTTTTTGGTGGTTTTTTTTTTTTTTTTGGTGAAATTAACAAAGACGTTAGTTATGTAGTTAACTCCACTTACAAAAAATGATAGCTATATCAGTTTTAGTCACTTAAATGGTGAGTCTGAATCATGGTCCTTTTTTTTCCCCTTGGCTTTAAAACATTTTGGTAGTTGAGTAATTAAAGGATTTAATGGTTTCGTCTAAGTTTTATACCACAAAGCTAATAAAACATCCAGTATTGAAGTCAGAACCGTAATAGAAATTCAAACTCGATCACAACTGTTTGGGTAGGACACCTGCTTTAGTAGGAGACGGAATTAATGACTGAGGGGTGAAAAAAGTATCTGTGTAGGGAGACTAACTGGGTTTAATTTGGGGCAGTTCAGGAACGGTTTGTGCTCTATCACGTTTAGTATCCCTAGGGTGACCTGGCCAATCACAGAGAATGTTTTACTATGTAATCCTTTTTTATTTCTTTCCTTGTAGATGCCCTTTCCAGCTTCTGGAGTCCTAAATCCTGTGCCTGACCTTCAGCAAGGGTTGTTGTGGAAACATTTTTAATGTGGCGCCTTTCCTGGGCATATGGCTGGCTGAAATAGAAGGAGGGGAAGTGTCTCTGTGTATTTTCAAATTTTGATCATTCGGGCAAATTTAAGAATAGTGATCTTTTTGGCACAGATTTTTTTTTTAAAGTCAAGATCAGGACTAAATTGTTTATCTTTACTAAGATAAATGCTCTCTGGTTGTTTAAAAAGTGACAGTCTCTGGGGCGGAGAGAGAAGAAACCTCTTAGTTCATCTGTAGCCATCTTCCCAGTTGTTTCCATAGAAGCAGCAAGGCTTTTTAAAGGCTATAATTTTACATCCTACACTTTAGAGCCCTCTAGAAATAGACAAATAGGCAGCTTTGTAGCTTATATATTTGCTTAAGTAGTCTTTAAAGGCGAAGAGGGCAACTGCCATGCAGTCACTGGGATAGGGAGAAGTTGCATTCAGGCGCTTGTTTGGCCTCGCTTAGAGAGGATGGTCCATTTAGGCTCTTATATTAAGAGTGACATTGTTGGGAGTTCCCTGGTAGCCTTGTGGTTGGGACTCTGCGTTTTCACTGCTATGGCCCAGCTTCAACCCCTGACCTGTACACTGTGTGTCTTGACAAAAAAAAAAAAATTGACATTGTTTTCAGCTGTATGTAGCTGTTTAAAAATGAAATATTCTCTTGGAGTTATTATACTTGAAAGAAAAGGAGTGACAAAAA
The DNA here is from genome assembly GCF_014754425.2 of Oryx dammah. NCBI lineage: Eukaryota > Metazoa > Chordata > Mammalia > Artiodactyla > Bovidae > Oryx > Oryx dammah. Next base: position 108,023,111 of record NW_024070211.1, on the reverse strand, counting down.
TGTGAAAAGGTGATATTTATGAGGTCTGACCAACTTTAAAATTAATTGTATCAAAACTGATATACACAGAAAGTATTGTTTCCTTCAAGGGGACATAGTGGGATGGGGTCCCCTTTTTGTTTATAGCCATCTTTTATTTTAAATTTTAAAATTGCCCATTTCCATCAGGCCTCATGTGAAGAAAGAACACTGATTTTTTGATGTGACATTAATTTGCTCTTAAGGTCTTTCCCAGACTGTTTTTATCAGTTGCAGCTTGATCAGAATCGTTATTTAACCTCACAAAATGACTCTAGCCTTCACAGTGCTTTTAGCTGTTTAAAGGCAGTTTTGTTTACTATTATTTTTTAATAGATTCTGCACCACTACTTCATGGAAATAATGAGATTACCCAGGACTGTGGTTTGCCATTACAATGAGCTGTTTGTCTAGAGGCAGGAGTAGCAATAGCGAAAGCTGAGGGCCTGAGAGGATGCGTCATAGAGTGGGGAGGGGGGTGGGTTGTGAGATTCCAAATCCAGTTCTGTAAAGCCAGAGGCAAGACGGCATCATTGGAAGGCAAAGACTAGCACAAGGCAGCAAAAGACCTCGGACCCAGGCAGGAGTGGATAAAATGGAGAGTAAGAGCGCAGGGGACTGTTCAAGGTCACAGGGGTTCCGCAAGGGACCAAGGCAAGTGGGGACAAGGTCACTTTTCCCAGAAAGTTTCAGTGGACGTGTCTTGCTGGGCTGGGCACCTCATCTGAAGCTCTGCCTTCAAGGGCATCTCTGACCATCAGAAAGGCTCTCCAGGTGTGGAATCTCATGGTCTCTGCATCAGCTGTGTATAACTGTGTGACAAACCGTCCCAGAACTTAATGTCTTAAGATAATGACCTTTCTGTTTGCTTACAATTCCATGCATTGGGCATTTGGGCTCCACTGGGCTGTTCTGCTGGTCTCACCTAGGGAGAGTCCGTGGCCAGCTGATCTGCGGCTACCCATTTTAAGACGGCCTCATTGTGTGTGTCGTGGTTGGTGCCAGTGGGTGGCTGGCCCTCTCTTTCCGTTGAGTCCTTCTCAAGGAAGTCCACCTGTACTTCATCCCTTGGCTGCTGTGGCTTCCCAGGATTGCTGGAGTGGAGCTGCAGGGGCTCTTGAGGCCTAGCTTAGTGGTCACAAAGCGTCATGTGCCTCTTTCAGTTGGTCAGAGCACATCCCAGGGTTAGCTCAGACTCAGGCCAGAGGGGGGTGGGTCTTCCCGCTTGCTGGAAAGAATGGTTAAATCACATGGCAAAAGGAACATGGGTACGGAGATGGGAGGAATTCTTATTGCCATCTTTTGTAAATTCTCTACCACAACAGCTTTATTTAGCTCAAGGGTGATGAATGCACAGTGTTTGTCAATCACTGAACATTTGTTTTTTACTTGTGATTGGGGAGCTAATTACCTGACTACCTTCCCCTGGTGGTTATAGTGTGGTTGACTGTGGGTTTCATAAGCTAATGTGTTGTGTGAAGCATCCAGTCAAATTCATTTTGGCAAGAAGAGTGGCTTTAGAAATGTATAACTTGCTAAGAAATCTAAACATACCTATTCTAATGTAACATTTGAAGGGCAGAGGGTTAAGTACGTGTGTGTGTGTGTGTGTGTGTGTGTGTGTGTGTGTGTGTGTGTGTGTGTGTGTGTATGCACGCATGTGTGATGCTGATCCTTTTTTAGCCTTCAGGTGTTTTATTCCAGACTGACCTTCTTAAAATTCAACAGCACCACATTAAAAATATAGGTTGTTTGCACACGTATATAATTATTTCTCCTGCCACGTAGAAGTCAGTGAAGTAGGTCTGTCACAGCTCTAAAAATAACGTTTTCTCTGTATCACTAGGTTTAAAGGTAGATTGTTGCCTAGACAATCATGAAAGTTTCTTTACTTTGAAGTCAATCCAGTGATATTGTAGTCCCTGTTTTATAAGTCAGTTTTCAAAAAAGAATTGCCAGCCTATTAGGATAAAAATATTAGAAACCCATTAATAGTTATCAACAGAATTTGCCCACTTTCTTTAGTTTATCATATACTAATAGAAATCATAGAAGGATGGGAGGTAGGTATGTATACCATTTATTAAATTGAAAAGTCTTCTGGTAACAGCCCTTGTCATAAGATATTATTTGCTTTTAGATGTGGAAAGAGGGCTGGTGTTATCTTTTTATGTATTTAAATGTTAAGTGGCTTGCTGTTCATTCCAGAGGGGCAACAGATCTGTACATGGATAAGATATGTGGAAATGTGGCTGGCTCACACCCATTTCTCATTAGAAGAGGATATTACCTAGACCTCTGAGTTACAAAACAACAATAAGAAACCTCCAATTTTATTTATTTTAAAGTTCCCAAATATCATGTAAGTAATAATAGATGGTCATTATAGAAAGTTTGGATAATACAAGTGGGTGAGAAGGGGAAAAAAATCACCGATTACATAATGGCTCAGGAGTAGATGCTGTTTGAATTTTGCCATAGGAGTGTAGGTTTAAATGGGACAGGACTGTAGATAAAAAGCATAAATTGATGTTTTGGGAAATTGATACATTTTAGCATTCCCAGTACTTTCACATTTAGTTTGTTTGGAGAAAGAAAAATAAGCTAGTCTTAGATTAATACCTGCTTGGCAAAAGTGATTTGTTTCATATGTATGATTTGGTACATACTGAGAGACAAATGTGAAACTTTGGGACTTCCCAGGTGGCTCAGTGGTAAAGAATCAGCCTGCCAGTGCAGGAGATGTGGGTTTGATCCCTGGGTCAGGAAGATCCCCTGAAGAAGGAAATGGCAGCCCGCTCTAGTATTCTTGCCTGGGAAATTCTATGGACAGAGGAGCCTGGCGGGCGACAGTTCATGGGGTCACAAAGAGTTGGACATGGCAGAGCACACATGTGTGCACAAGAGTCAAACATACTTGATGATTACTGGACAGAAAACATATGTGTATTTTTCTCCCATATTCTCGGAATGCATTTACAATCTAACCTTAACGTCTGTGTTACAGTTTATGTCTTAGAAGTATCTGTTCTGCTTTGTCTTTTGTCCTCTGAGTGTTATGGATCACCTTATTCTGGTATCTGTTACTTGTCTGATGGAAAGTGAAAACATTTTACAGAGAGTTCTGGGACAGAGGGAAGTTATGAGTAAGTAACTTGCCTGTTGTTTGTGGGTGTGTTTGAGCACAGTAATGATTTTGAGATTTCACACTGACCTTTCATATCAACCCTTGAACTGGCAGCGAGAATTTTCTAGATTGGTTAAATATCTTTTTGTAGAACTAGGTTTTTGATTTCAGGGATATATGGGAGAAATGAATCTCTAGCAATTTAATGATCTGAAGGTTGAGTGTTTTGGTCTTTTAAGTCTGGATTTCGTAGCATTTTTAACAAAAGGATGAAATCCCCATTGGCACGACTAGTGTTTATTTTGTTTTAAAGAGTTTCAAGGTGCTGCGGGAATGCCGTCCATTTCTCCATCAGCCTGAGAGGATATCGCACTTGAGCCGTCGAGAAGAAAAATTGCCATGTCCACTGCTTTGGCAAAACCTCAGATGCGTGGCCTCCTGGCCAAACGTCTGCGATTTCATATTGTTGGAGCATTCATGGTCTCCCTGGGGTTTGCGGCTTTCTATAAGTTTGCTGTGGCTGAAAAAAGAAAGAAGGCATATGCAGACTTCTACAGAAATTATGATTCCATGAAAGATTCTGAGGAGATGAGGAAGGGTGGTATCTTTCAGAGTGCAAAGTGATTTGGAATATGAAGAATTTTGGGGGTTGAGTTCCTTGGAAGTTTGTCACTTTCCTGTGTTCCTGAACTATGAAACTATGACTATCTGGGGTGAGAAATAGTCTCTCAATAAATAAACAACAAACAAAAAAAAGAGTTTTAAAATTACAAAGATACAATAAATACTTAGGTGTCAACCTGGTGAAAAATAACAGCCCTCAATTTCCTTTCCCAGCCATAGCCTGTATGGTCAGTGTGATGTGTATCCTTCCACATTGTTTTCCTGTGTATAAACATACACATCGATTTTTTTTCCTCAAATGTAAATATTATACATGAAATGTGGTAACTGTGCATCATATTCTACAACTTACAGACTTCTACAAATAATATATATTACATCCATATTTTACTTGCATGTATTTCTATATGTATTTATAGTAAAATATTATAAATTTTCGCAGCTTTCATTCTAGGTCATCTCTTACAGATCCACTTCACTGTAAAACACGCCAGTTTATTTCTGTTTGGGGTCCATTTCTGTTATGTGGATGTACTTTACTTAACCAGTCCTTTAGCAGCTGACTCATTGGTTGTCTCCAGGGTCCGTATTTCTGTAGCTGGAGATCCAGAAGTGGGCCTGCAGGGACTTGGGGCGTTGTGTTTGTACTTCTGATAAATAGCATAAAAATTTTCTCCACTTGTTATGTTAGTTAACTGCCCTCTTAGTTGCTTCCATTTCTGGTCTTAAAAGAATGTTAGACCCAGAAGGCAGTGGCACCCCACTCCAGTACTCTTGCCTGGAAAATCCCATGGACAGAGGAACCTGGTAGGCTGCAGTCCATGGGGTCGCTAGGAGTCGGACACGACTGAGCGACTTCACTTTCACTCTTCACTTTCATGCAGTGGAGAAGGCAATGGCAACCCACTCCAGTGTTCTTGCCTGGAGAATCCCAGGGACGGGGGAGCCTGGTGGGCTGCCGTCTCTCGGGTCGCACAGAGTCGAACACGACTGAAGCAATTTAGCAGCAGCAGCAGCAGCAGCAGCATCTTGCCTTATTTCCTACTTGACTGAGACCTGCAATATCTAAGACCTGGAGGAGAAAATGGTGGATGGAGGGGTGGGTAGTGATGGGTTGAAAAGAGGAAAATTATCACCCAAGTTTAAGAAATCAAAGTTGCTTCACTTTATTAATGAAAAAAGTGAGATGTTGTGAAGTGTGTTACTATGGACAAATTTATGGAAAGAATTTCAGAATTGGTAAAAAGTCTGGGCTATACAGTGTAACTAAATTGACTAATATACCCTTTTGGTTAGAAGGACTGGGGACTCATTAAAATTACCCCCACATTACAGGGCATTCTTTATAAAGGTAGATATGGGAATGGAGAGATAGGAGTTTCATCCATCATCCCAGGTTTTGCCCAGCAAAAACTGAGCCTCTAGGTCTTTGGGGATTGCAGTCAAGAGTGTTCTCATGAACCCTGGAAGTGGACAAGACCTTAGCAGCAGGAATTTGGGATTCCCCAATTCCAGATCCTCTAACCTTGGTGTGACGTAGCCCGTCAATAAGCTTGGGCTTTTGCTTGTGTTTACCTGCTCCTCTGGGCTTCCCAGGTGGCCCAATGGTAAAGAATACGCCTGCCAATGCTAGAGATGTGGGTTTAATCCCTGGATCGGGAAGATCCCCTGGAGAAGGAAATGGCAACCCACTCCAGTATTCTTGCCTGGACAAGAATCCCATGGGCAGAAGAGCCAGGCGGGCTGCAGTCCCCAGGGTTACAAAGAGAGAGACGCAACTTAGCAACTAAAACAACCTGCTCCTCTCTTCTGCTGACTCAGGATTTTGGCTCATTCATAATAACCCTTATGGCTCTTTCAGCTTCTCTTTTCCTCTTTAGCCATAGCTTTGGCTACTAACTGCCGGATTCTCTGCTTGTCAGTTTTAATCCCAAAGGTTGAGGATCCAGATTTTACCTAGTGGCTGCATAGGGCATCTCCCAGCCTATAAACTGCTGCCTTAAACTCAGGCGCCCTCCTCAGGTAAGGGTGTAGCATCCCGAGCTCCCTCCTGGGAAGAAAACTTGGATGTGGCTGGAACCTTCGTAACATTACTCCTAGGTAAGTAACCAGTCTAGAATGTAATCCTGAGTAATGCACTTTGTTGTTGTTGTTAAAAAATATATACTTCACGGTGTGCTTTAAAAGCAGCTTATTCATTTAAGTCAGTAAATACTTCCCTGGGATGCAGCCTTCCTTTTGCCATATAGAACATAAGTTGGGAAAGTTTCTGCCATGTCTTAGTTGTAAATTGTCTTCAGTTCTGAAATATTGATGTGTGGATCATGAGATACGGTCTTGCCTTTTCTGCCAACTCGAAAGTGCTGTGAAATAGTTCATCCTGTTTATGTAATGATGGTGAAGTTATGAAAAATATATCTGGAACCTGAAACTCCTGGAATAGCTCATTTCCCTATGTGAATAGTTTCATCTTAACTGTATCTTTTCTGCACATATCGGGAAGAGTGTCTGGTCCTTCTTAATTTCATTAGGTGTTTAGTGCTCCAGTGTTTCAGAGGTGACCAGTTATTAATAGTTCTGGAAGGTTTCTCTAAGCTGCTCTGCCTCCTTCCTAAGAATCATTATTAAGTATCTACCCACACCCTCTTTTCCTTGTTTTCTTCCCTCCTCGACCCCAGTTTCTTTCTCTTTCAAGTAAAGGCTGGCGGGCTGAACATTTCAGTAACTGTTGAATGCCCGAGTCCTTAATTTGGTGCCCAGGTCTCCCAGTCCTCGAAGAGCAGTTTCCCTGTTACCTTTAAAAATCAGAACCATGCTCATAAAATGCCATCTTAGTTTGCCCTCAGACCACTTGAAATGTAGTCTGATTTGCAAGGCAGCACTTAAGCTCCTGTTTGATTATCATTTTGTAGGAATTTTTGTTGGGTCCGAGAAAGACGAACAACATGTTTGCCTTTGGAAAAGACAGCCAAGTGGTTTTCTTTCATTTGGAGATGTTTCTTCTGTCTTGAATTCTGTGTTTTAATCTGCTTTTAAAAATGCCTTTTAGCACATAAGCAAAATTAAACTATTTTATTACAGTCTGTGCAATATTCTTTATTATTTAGGAGAAAAATCTTTTAAATACTTTCTGGTAAGGCAATGTGTAATTTAAAGCTTGCATTTTGACAGCCTGGTCTTAGCTGATAGGCATGCTAATCTGTATTTGATTGCTTTGGTGGGGAGCTGGAAATCACCGAGTACCTGGCTTAGAGTACATTTATAAATGTGCTTTCTTTAGGTTTTCATTTTTTGAAACAATAAAGTGAATTTTCCTACATGTTTTATTATATTTGACTGTTCATCTGATTACTGGATTAAAAAAAAATGTTTAGCCATCTTTCCTTTTGTTGACATGTCCCATTGTTTATTTATTTTTTTTTTGATGCTCATGTATGTAGTGTATGTGTAGAGGCCCTTTCATCAGTTACTTTGCAGCAGATAGTGCTCTAGGAAAATGGATTTTTTGTGTGTGTTTTAAGAATTTCCCACTCTTTTCTATTTTGGTTTAGTTTTTTATTACATTCTTTTCATTCTCCTTCAGAAGCACCAAAGCTTGGCATAAATACAGTTATGTATAGAACAGGTGACTGTATCATTTTCTTTCTTTATATGTGTGTAAAATAACAAAAATTACATATGACCAAAGAAAAATTAGGGGTAATAAAAGTTACTTGAGTCTTGAGGGAGAATTTTATTTTATACTCCATGAGATACAGTTATCTTTGGAAAAAAATGTTGAAAATTAAAATTCTGGGAGATTTAAAATTTTTCTCTATACCATGAAGACTTAAGTACTTGTAAAAGTGATTCAAGTCAACGGGATGATTTTAATACCAATCTGTGGAGCACCCCTTGTGTGCTGAGGACAGGACCGAGTACTTTACATGCTTTATATCGTATCCTTAGCTTATTCCTGCCAGGATTGGTATGATTATCCCAGTTTTACAAATTAGGAAGCAGAGGCTTGGATGATCGCATCACCTTTTGAAGATCACACCACTGAATCTGAACCCAGTGGCATCTGGTTGCAGAGTCCCTGCCCTTTCAAGGGTTCCTTTTGCCTCCTCAGCTTTTGTTGTGTCGTCTGCCTTTAGGATTTTCAAGCTATGAGGACAAGGAGTTAACTTCCAGAAGAAAGGTCCCTACTTTAGAAGCAGCATCACATGACATTAGAGCTAGAACTTGCACATTACGTCAACTTGGCCTGGATCTCATTGGCATCATTTACCAAGTTTGAGACTGTGAGCCAGTACCTGGGCCTTATCGAGCTTCCCAGTGTTTCATCATCTAAAGCAGGACCATCATATTGGCTTTGCAGGATAATGTAATGCACAATGAGGCTTCCCAGGAGGTTCAGTGGTAAAGCATCCACTTGCAATGCCAGACACGCTGGTTCAGTCCCTGGGTTGGGAATATCCCATGAAGAAGGAAATGGCAGCCCATTCCTGTATTCTTGCCTGGGAAATCCCATGGACAGAGAAGCCTGGTGGGGTCGTGAAAGAGTCAGATACTCCTTAGCAACTAAACCACAACAACAATAAGAATGCATAATGAGTAATATAACAATAAAGGTGATTATAATAGTAACAGCACTGAGGAGCTATTATGTCAACCCCTGATTTAAACACTTTTCATAGTCCATGTAATCTTCACATTAGCGCAGTGAGGCAGCTTCAGTTACCCCTGTTTGACATAGAAAGTGGTCAGTATGTGAAGACTGTTTTTATTATTTATATTTTCTTTTTTTAGAAAAACTTTTTATTGGAGCATACTTGCTTTACAATGTTGTGTTAGTTTCAGGTATACAACAATATTATTTTATGTTTTCCATACCAGTTACCCTTCTATTGGTATGGATAATTGAGTATCCAGTGACTTAGAAAATCCACTGCCATTCAGTAAACTTTAATACTCATTAAAATAATCATTAAAATAGATCACATGATTTTATCTCCAAGCCTTTTATTTTAGTAGTCGCTGTTTCATATATTTACTACTCAAATGTTTTAATAGATTTCTTTCTTTGTCATACAAAGTACCCCCAAATTCAGTCAGTGACTATTTGCATAAAGCAGCAATTCTCATGGCCTGTCATCTACCTAAGTCAATGATGGGGGTTTGGGAGGTTTAAGAAAGTTACTAACATTAATGCTGAAATGTTGACAGCCGTAGAGAACATAGAATTCTGTCAGTGGACTCAAAAGACCTTTCATTATAGAAGAGAGAAAATTATAGAGCTTTGCTCATGTACTTCCTAGCATTGAAACCAGGCAAAAAAATTCAGCCAAAACAGCAGACTGTTAAACATTTAAAAGAAAACTAACCTGTGCAGATATCCTACTTTTTAAACACACCTATAATATCCTGGAATCTCTTGCCTGGTGGTCAGAGGCCTTATGGGTTAAGAAGATTGTTCTTCATGTGTTGTAGAAAGTGGGATGATGGTTCTCAGGATCCAGAGAAGAGGGTGGGAATGAGTCTGTTCTGTAGAAAAAGAGCTGAGCTAACGTGAGCTGGCCAAAGGTCAGAATTTATACACCTCCCTGCTTTTACTTGATCAGAGGGTGGGTTGATTATCCTCAGTCTGTTTATTTGGTGTTTGCTCAGCTCAGGTGTGTGCCAGGCGTTGCTACATCTTGGTAATATAAAGAGGAGCTCCCTTTGAGGGTTGACCTTGAAGGAACTTAGAAAGTCTCCAGGAGAAAACAGGGAACCCATTACATCCCAGTGAGGTCATTCTCTAGCGGAGCTGTGTAACTAAGCTTCAGTGCTGATCACCTTTTCTCCAAAGTCCTGTCTCTGCGACCGCATATCATATCATTATTGTTAGAATTCTAAAGGAAAGGATTGCAACTCCAACTTGTGACATTCCCGCCATCCACTGTGTGTTGTAAAGTTTGTTCCAAGGTGGAATTGTGGTGAGAGATGGAGCTAATATTTTGATGAAACTTGGTAATTCTCTTCATAAAGACAACTTCTGAAGTTTAGTATTGTCTATACAGACATGGTTTAAATGTTAACATTAGTTGAATATTTGCATATGTAAGTATGTGTATGTATGAATCTCTGTTTAGCTTTTTGATGTGCATGTATTAACATCATGCTTTTGTCTTGACTATAAGCTGTAGACTTTTAGACAGTGTTTAAACTTTTGACAAGGAAGAGAACTAATGAAAAGGAACAATGGTTTTTCTGTTTTCTCAGTAACTACATTTACCATTGTTCTGAAAATTCAACAAACGACCACAGGATGTGAATTTAATCAACTTGTGCCTTTAAACAAAGATATCCTGGTTGTAGTGGAATTTTTCTACTTCTCATCATCCTGCTCACATGTTCCCTTTTCTCCGAAATCAACCGCAGTTCATTATGATTTAACCAACTCAACAAATAATTTCAGTACAAAAGAAATGGATTTGGGAAGCAGAAGGAACCATTGTTTCTGACTCCGTCTCCTAGATCAGCATTTGAAGTCAAAGATTTTAACTTTGTACTGGGAAAATATTTTTGTATGTAGGTTGGTCCTTCATTTAAAAATACAACCTCTTCTCTGTAGCCTAGGTATAACTGGAGGCGCTATTTGGTGAGTGAGGCAGGGTGCATTGTCTTAATTCCCTCTGTTGCCCACAACTACAATTATATTATCTTGGACAATTTAAATAAAAAGTTTTTTTTCTTAAAAAAAAAAAATCTGGAAGAAACGAAAGCATTTAGTGGAGACGAGTTTAGAACCAGCCCTTTCCCTAGAAATACTGGCTTTCATTTGATGGACTGTTTTTCTTGGTGCAGTAGAAATGCCTTGCGTTTGATTGCGATGTCTCCCTTGGCATTGCCTATGTGTGTCATCTCTGAGGGAGAAAGCTCTGAACCCACGTTGTTGGTCATCAGCACTTCATCAGTGCTGTGTTAGTGGCCACTCTGCCCAGGACTTTACATGCGTATTTTATTTAGTGCACATATCAAGCCAATGAGGAAGCCGAAGCTTAAGATTACACCGATTTGCCAAGGACAGATTTAGTTTCTCTTCCCTCAAAGTCCATACTCGTAACCATCGCTGTTGTCCAGCTTAGCATGGCCTCACCTCTTCGTCGCAGAAGTCTCACCTGGCAAGCCAGTTGTTCCACTGTCACGGCTCTGCAGAGATGCTTGCTTTGGCATCTGTCGCCGTTGCTAACTGAGCTGTTGAGTTTCATCCCATTCCTTTTTCTCACAGTGAAACCTGTTAACAAAGAGAATCATTGACTGTCACGATTGTTCAAGTGTGCAAGGAAACGAAGACTTCATTTCTTTTCTTTGTGAGCCCTCCATAGCATGCCAGCATGTTCTGAGGTGCATTGCACAATAAGATAAGCACATCATGCTTACCTGATAAAGTTTAAAGAAAACAAGTCAATCAGAATTAGCAATAGGTATGTAAAATACTAGATGAAAGCAAGGAAAGCAGGTTAAGGAAACTTGACTTCTCCTCCATCATGACAGCAAAGTAAGTGAGAGTCCGGAGGGCTCGCTGTGAAGTCTCATCAATTTAAAGGTTGACTCTAGGAAATGGCTGCTTATGTTCCTAAGGCTGCATCTTTAGGTAGTGCCAAGATTGCTAGGAAAGCAATTGAGAGACCAGAGTTTTTGCATCGAGAGGGGAGTGCTAGCTTGCTACAGACCACTCAGAGAAAAGATGAGGGGTGGGCTAGCTAAGTTTTCTTCTGTAGCTGAGGGCATCTTTCTGCCAGACGTTGGGTTTGGACAATGCAAGGACAGAGACCTACAAACAACTCTGTGATGTGAGAGGGAGGAGGTAAAAGGAACCGTAGGAAAAGCCCTCCCCTCCCCAGAAAGGAAGGGACAGGGCCACGGGCCGTCTCAGTGTGCAGTGGAAGTCCTCCTAGTCATGGCTAAGCTACACAGTAAGTCCCCTACGTGTGAACCTTCAAGTGGAGAACTTGGAAAGATGCGAATTTACGTTCCAGCAACACCAGGCTGAGTGTGACTGCCGCCTGCCCTCCACCTCCTCCTGCTGACGGTCCTTCAGCTCTACCATCTCCTCCCCCTCCTCCAGGCAGTGACTCTTCTTTCCTGCTCACTCAGTGTCAACCCTTGTGTGTCAGCTGCTGCAGTATTGTCCTTTTTGAGGTACTATACTGTCAGATTAAGAATATTTATTTTTTGTGTTTGTTTTTATGTATTATTTGGGTGAAAAGTATTATAAATCTATTACAGTACTATATAGTCGATTGTGTTAGTTGGGTACCTAGCTAACTTTGTTGGACTTCCGAACTTGCTCTTAGAACTGATCTCATTTGTATGTAGGGGACTTATTGTACTTTGCAAGGCAGCTGACCAACAAATTGAAAAAGTGAAGTCGCTCAGTTGTGTCTGACTCTTTGCGACCCCATGGACTGTAGCCTGCCAGGCTCCTCCATCCACAGGATTTTCCAGCCAAGAATACTGGAGTGGGTTGCCATATTCTCCAGGGGATCTTCCTGACCCAGGGATCGAACCTGGGTCTCCTGCATTGCAGGCAGACGCTTTACCATCTAAGCCACCAGGGAAGCAACAAATTGAGAGTTAAGTGTACCTGAAAAGATCTGAACACATTTAAAATTTTGAAAAAACTTTTTTTTTCACTTACTGGACATAAAGAGACATGTTTGGTCTACCAAGGTGCTATAGTTAGTCGCTCGATTGTGTCCAACTTTGCAACCCCATGGAATGTAGCCTGCCAGGCTCCTCTGTCTATGGGATTCTCCAGGCAAGAATACTGGAATGGGTAGCCATTTCCTTCTCCAGGAGATCTTCCCAACCCAGGTCTCCCCCTTTGCAGGCAGATTCTTTACTGTCTGAGCCACTAGGGAAGCTCTAAGGTGCTTTAAGTACCACATAAGTCGTAAGAGAATTGGGATTTGCCTGGCGAAGGCAATAGTGCCCCGCCTCCCCCACCGCTGAGGACTGGTGTTACCTTCTGGGATATCTGGGATCATTGCTCATCTCTTAGACTAATTGGATACCTCTTCTCTCCTAAACAAATAGTACTTGATGGAAAAGGAACAGACAAAAGCTGTCATCTTCTCACATTTTATGCCGCGCTGTTTGATTTCACTTTGAAGGTGGGCAGTCAGTGATCATAGTAGGGGATGTCAGTTGCCCTGATATATCTCTTCTCCTCTTACTTCCAGCCCTGCTAGTGACTTGTTTCAGTATTTCATCCTTGTTTTTTCCCTTTCATTACTTTTCACCTGTTGTATTTTTTGCTTCCTGAAAATAAATGGTTCATCCCACCTTTTTGCCTTCATTGCACCTTTGGCTACTTTCTAGAGTGCTAGTCTCTCTATCTCCCTTTTTTTTCCTGCTTTATGAGTTACATGCGTCATTCAGGTTTCAACCCAAATGCCTATCCCAGACTCTTGTGTTCAGTTCTTAGGGAAAATCACCTACAACTGAGTAATGCAGCTGTGTGGGCATAAAGTTTATTTGCTCTGGTAACTTTCAAATCCTTGAGAAGAGGAAACATGCTTGTCCCAGGTTTTATATCCTGAGTAACATTCAACAGGTTCTTGCCACTTGGCAGGAGCCAGTGGTTATTTGCTGAGAGGCTGAATGGACATCAGTCTTTTGACTGTTCTGCGAGTGTCCAGTTCAGGCTTTCCCGCTTCCCTTTTGGACCTTCTGGGATCTGTTTTTACTTATTTTACTTTTTGGGGGGATTGGCGAGGGAGGAGAAGTCTGTCCTCTGCTCCTGCCTGCTCTCTGTGTGTGGAATTAGCTCTGCAGAAACGTGACACCTCTTGATTTTGTCTCGGGCCTTCCAGGCTCACGATGAGACGTTTCTGTCAGTATGGTCGTGTCTTTTAAGCCGAGTTGGCCCTTGTTTTTGCTCACCCTCTTTCGGGAGCGTTGGGGAGGACTGGGGGGCAGAGGACGAGGGCTCCCCTGCCTTCGTCTTGGTACGTGTGGTGCCCGTGTATCCCACGGTCATTGTTTTTGGTGGTAGGACTTTGACCTGACTGGTCAGCTTCCCAGGAAAGACAATACACGTTGATGCTGTGAAAGTGAACTTTCCCAAGACATCCTTTTGGGAATTTTCTCCACTTTGGTGGCTCTGTACAAGTCACTTTCCTACTGTGGACATTCGGGCCAGGCTGCAGGACCCTCTGTACAGATGAATCACAGTCCTCTCTGACCTGTGGGACTTCCGTCAGTGACAGCGGCAGTGCCACCGATTCCAGAGAGGCGCTTTCTGGGGCAGAGCACGGGGCTCGTCTGTGGCACCCTCCTGCCCTTGTGTGGGCTGGTGCTCTCTCAATCCCTTCTTTGTTGGGATGCCCATCAGCAAGAGGAACCTCCGTATATTTCCTCCTTAATGATGACACAGTATTATGTTTTTACTATCCCTATGGCAAAGTGAAAGTGAAAACGTATGTCACTTAGTCGTGTCCAACTCTGTGGGACCCCGTGGACTGTAGCCTGCCAAGCTTCTCTATCCCTGGGATTTCCCAGGCAAGAATTCTGGAGTAGGTTGCCATTTCCTTCTCTAGGGGATCTTCCTGAGCTAGGGATCGAACCCCAGGCTCCCACATTACAGGCAGATTTTTTTACTGTCTGAACCACCAGAGAAGCTCATATTGTCCCTATACATATTGTATTTTCAAAGTGGAGAGAATTTAAGTGATTTGCTTCTAGTAAGCTTTTTCTAAGTTGTGATGCTAACATGGATTTGATACTAAAATCAGTAATTGATGTTTTTTCTTTTATAGAGCACATTTGTTTCCTGGGCTGGCTTTGATACCTATCTGTATCCATATCTCTGTATTATTCATTGACTATATTAATGAAAAAAATTTTTTTTTCATTCAATCTATATATGAAGGCCAGTAGGAAATTGAACAAGGTAGATCTGTAATGCAACACATTCCTATGTGACTTAAGGAATTCCAATATATTACTTTCCAGGCTTCCTTTGTGGAATGTTCTTCTTAGATAAGCTGGAAGAATGGGATACTTTTGAAAATATTGGTTAGGTTGTAGTGAAACACATCACCAAGTTGGGTTTTGGCAGTTGGTTCAGATTGATAGGAAATGCCTTGGGGCAGGACAGCCCGGGCAGGCCCGAGAGAAATCTCCTTTACCTGCCACAGTGTATCTGCTATTGCTGAGAACCCAGGCCTGGAGCTGGCCTCCTCCCTCCTCCCAGTCAGCTGTCCCCTCTCACTCCCCTGCAGCACCTGGACTGGGGAATACTTCCCAGCACCCTGAAGCGGTTGGGTTTCCCTGGCTGAGACCTGCTCGGGAGAGCAGGGTTTTCTCTTGTTCACAAGCTCATCTGGGGATAAGAGGTGCTGTGGTGAAATGGGCTTTGCTTTTAGAAGGTTGAAAGCACCTCTGGATCATATCTTCTTTAGAAGGCGACCTATAATGTTTCTCAGCCTAAAGACACGCATATCTGTAAGGGCTTCCCTGATAGCTCAGTTGGTAAAGGATCCGCCTGCAATGCAGGAAACCCGGTTTGATTGCTGGGTCGGGAAGATCTGCTGGAGATGGGATAGGCTACCCACTCCAATTATTCTGACCTGGAGAATTCCATGGACTGTATAGTCCATGGGGTCCCAATGAGTGGGACGTGACTGAGCGACTTTCACTCTGCTCTGGTTAAGAACAGTGATTCTTCTCTTCATTAGATGGCTCACCTCCCTGAAAAAAAGACATTTAGCCCCTTCTAGAGTGCCCAGCAGAGAAGGCAATGGCACCCCACTCCAAAACTCTTGCCTAGAAAATCCCATGGATGGAGGAGCCTGGTAGGCTGCAGTCCATGGGGTGGCTAAGAGTTGGACACGACTGAGCGACTTGACTTTCACTTTTCACTTTCCTGCACTGGAGAAGAGTGGCAACCCACTCCAGTGTTCTTGCCTGGAGAATCCCAGGGACGGCAGAGCCTGGTGGTCTGCCGTCTGTGGGGTCGCACAGAGTCGGACATGAGTGAAGCGACTTAGCAGCAGCAGCAGCAGAGTGCCCAGACCTAGGAATTTCTTGTCGGAATTCCAAGATCTTTTAACAGCCAAACACAACTTTTGCCTTGGTGTGTAGGCACATTTCTGTTTCTGTCAGAGTAAAGCAGGCTGGTAAGTCATAAATTAGGAAAACATTTTGTAACTTGTATTTATTATTTAACAAGTAGAGTAAATAGCTGGCCTCAGAAAACCCCAAACAAAAACAAAACTCCAAACCAATCTCAGGTCATTTGGCAGGGGACTGTTTTACTGTTTGTCAACAGTGAGGTTGTACCTTCTCTGGAAGTTGGGAAGCCATTCCTCTGTCACCTTCTGATTTTATTCGCTCTCCCTTGCATCCCTCTCGATTATTGCCTCAGCCCGCGTGTTGGGTGGGGAGATGAAAGCCTCCAGGGGAAGCCTGGGGGCCCTTTCCTCCTCTCAACTGTTTATTTCCCATCTTTTCTCCGGGTTACAAAGTTTTCCTTGCTTCGCTTTTATCAAGTCTATGAATGACTCCCTTTGTCAAGCTTATTGGAATGCCCCGTGGGAGGGATGCTATGCAAAAAAAAATAATTGTATTGTATAACTGCCCAAACCTTAGAGATGCCAGATAGCCCTTGGCCCCGGAACAGACCCTTCTTGCTGGCAGGTCCTATGAGAACAGGAGGCAGCGCCTGTGAGAGGTGGTTCTGTCCTCCACCCTGGTGCCTCGGGGATGACTTTTGCACCCCCCTCCCCACCCCCCACCCCGCCTCTGATAAATGGCTTATTTTAGGTTTCTAAAATGCCTGTCTTTCCTTAAGCCCAGAGGGGGCTGTTTCCTTGAGTGTTTGTGTGTTTTCCCTGCGTGATTGTTTCCAGCTGCTGTTTCTTCACAAATCTCGTTTGTCCATCCTGTGTCACCTTGGGGCAGCTGACATTTGTGACTAATTATTAAAAAGGGCAGCCTTTTATACCAGTTTATTTTGATGAAAACAAAACCTTAGAGAACTCTGTTCGATACACACGAGTAGGTGAACATGTTCGTGTCTGGGATTTGGGAAACAGATTCAGAAAAAAAAGGTAGAGTTTTTGGCATGGTCGTCAGAGGAGCCAGAAGCTCCAAGGTGAACTTCATGGGTTTGTTGCTGACACTGAGTATATCCTCTGAATGAATTCCAAGCCTTTAAACTTAATACCAAGCAGCCAGGCCGGGCCAGTCCCTGGGCTTAGGGAAGGGCCATCTTGGGTCAAAGAATCATACAATGAGCTCCTATCCAGCTAAGACTTTTTTTTTCTTCCCCTATGAAATCAGATCAAATCAGTTTGGAGGGTGTGGAAGTGGAGGTGGGGGGAAAATCATTGTGCCCTTGGCTGTTTGGTTGTATGTAGCATTAATGATTTGTGGGAGGCATTTGTCTCTGAAGGATGCATATAAGCTAGCTCTAAAAGCTAACCTTATGTCAGGGTTTTGTTTGGTATAGGCAGTTGCATACGATGTTTAACCTTTCTTTATGAAACTGTCATTAACTGGCATGTTATGTATGCTCAAGGGCAAAATACCATGTATGATCAAATAAAGCAAGTTAAAAGTATTTGGATCTTGATATTAATACATCTGTAGAGCTTTGAAGCAGTGACAAAAGATGATATGTACTAACATGAGGAGTGCTCCAAGATACACAGCAGTAGGTAAAAACAGCAAATGGCAAAATGAAGAATAGAGGTGAACACCATTTCTTTTTTAAAAAGGAAGTGGCAGCAGACCAAGACAGTGTTTTGGCCCCAGGTGATGAAGGTTAAACCACGCCAGAGTCTGTTCAGGGAACACACTGTCAGCAGGGCTTGTTTTTGAGTTATGCTGCGTCACATTATTTTTTGGCTTGCGTTTATACTTAATCCCCTTAATCATTCTTTTCCCCCTTTGAACCTTTACGACTATGTATTTTCATCTTTTATTAATTTGTATATATTCTTGACAAATGTTGTTTTGCATTCATGTTTCCCCCACCGACTTCACATAAGTAGAATTATATAAACATAAAATTAACCCTTTAAAAATGATCAGTCCAGTTGCATTTAGTACATTCACATCATGTAACCACAACCTCTGCCTGGTTCCCAAACTCCCGTCAACCACAGTAAAGCCCCAGCCCAGTCAGCAGTTACTCTCCCTTCTCCCTTATCTTAGCCCCTGGCAACCACCAGTCTGCCTTTCTATTTTCTTTTTTAAACCATGCTGCCTGACTTGTGGGATCTTAGTTCCCCGACGAGGGTTTGAACCCAGGCATCCGCAGTGGAAGCTTGGTGTCCTGGCCACTGGGCCACCAGGGAGGAGCCCTGCTTCCCATTTCTAAGGGTTTACCTATTTTGGATAGTTCTTATAAATGAAATTACACAATATTGTGAGCTTTTGTGTGTGTGCATGTGTTTTTGAATCAACTTTCAGTTCAGTTCAGTTCAGTCGCTCAGTCGTGTCTGACTCTTTGCGACCTCATGAATCGCAGCACCCCAGGCCTCCCTGTCCATCACCAACTCCCGGAGTTTACGTCCATCGAGTCAGTGATGCCATCCAGCCATCTCATCCTTGGTTGTCCCCTTCTCCTCCTGTCCCCAATCCCTCCCAGCATCAGAGTCTTTTCCAATGAGTCAACTCTTCGCATGAGGTGGCCAAAGTACTGGAGTTTCAGCTTCAGCATCATTCCTTCCAAAGAACACCCAGGGCTGATCTCCTTCCGAATGGACTGGTTGGATCTCCTTGCAGTCCAAGGGACTCTCAAGAGTCTTCTCCAACACCACAGTTCAAAAGCATCAATTCTTCGGCACTCAGCCTTCTTCACAGTCCAACTCTCACATCCATACATGACCACAGGAAATCAACTTTATTGAGGTTTAATCTACATAAATAAAAGGCAGACATTTCCTAGTGGGCCTTATACATATTTTTTTTCCTGCTTGTTTTGCATATTTTGCATTTATTTATAGCAACTTCACGAGAGGCACTGTCATCATCTCCATCTTGCAGATGAGGACTGAGGCTCAGGGAGGCAATTATATTATCCTGCAGGCAGGATGTGACCAGGGAGTGGGCCAGCTCCAGAGCCCATTCTGCTGACCACTGTTGTCTGTGTCCTTTCAGATCTCTTACATGTGCCATTCCAGTGCCTGCTTTTTTCCACACAACAGTATGGTGTCTTCCCACATTGATAAAAATTGGCTATAAAATATTCTGCTATCGGCTTGTACCATGATAGAACTATTTCCCCATTGATGGGGTGCATTTTTGAGATATTTCTATTTTTTGGTGTGTCATGAATCATACTGAAAGGGACATTAAGGACTAAAGACAGTTCTAAAGTTATATATGTTTATTCATTGTAGAAATAGAGCTAAGCAAGGAGAACAAGCTAAAACACACATAGAAGTCTCCTCAGAGGTAACCACTGTAAACAGTTTTAAACATAAGTTTCTAATCTCTTTTATGCATTTTTTTAATAGAGGAAAAGAAAGCCCCTTAGGAGAAAGGATGATACATAAATGAAGTTTGTAATAGAAGGTTTACGATGTATTGTGACCATCTTTTTGTCTAATAATAGTTGATATTTACTAAATGCTTAAAATGTGACAGACTGTTTTTACCATTTCACAGGAATCACATATAGAGTGTATGGTTATTATAGCACATGAGGACATTTGTTCGTGTCTTAAATTCATATTGTACACTAGCTTTTACTATCTTTTACTGTTTTTGAACTCAGCACTATGATCTTATGATTAATCTTGCTATTTTGACCTAGACATCGTTCCTATCTTATCTTTTCCTCCAGCTCCACGCACAGGTCTGTAGGGCACACCCTCATCGTGCCCTCTCAGACCTGTGGGAGGAGTCATGGGGACGTCTGTCTAGGAACGGGATACATGGATCGTGGGAGGATGGATGAACTTGGACTCTCGTTAGACCGAGGTGGATTCTCTCCAGAATGCCTGTGCTGCAGTCTGCACTTCCATGCTTTACGTTTCCTGTGGGCTGGAAACCTGATCTTTACCGAAAGTGTACTGCTTCATTCTGTGAATACACTTTGCATTGGGATTGCGTGCATGAAGATTAGTCACGGCACGGCGGCTCAGTGCTTTTTGAGACCTGCTTTAAACAGTTATCCTAGTACAACCTGTAAGCCTGGGCTTCCCTGGTGGCTCAGATGGTAAAGCATCCACCTGCAATACAGGAGACCCAGGTTCAATCCCTGGGCTGGGAAGGTCCCCTGGAGAAGGAAATGGCAGCCCCCTCCAGTATTCTCGCCTGGAGAATTCCATGGATAGAGGGGCCTGGCGGGCTACAGTCTATGGGGTTGCAAAGAGTCAGACACGGCTGAGTGACTATACTTCAGACCTGTAAGCTCTCTTTAGACATGTAATCCAGGCCATCCTCACCCCCACGCTGCCCGCCCGGCAGGCAGCTCAGAGAGAAGTGATTTTCCCAAGGGCACAGGGTCAGGAGGCTTGGCCAGGTTTGCTGTGGAGCTGGGGAGCAGAGCTCCTGCAGAAAACTTCTTTCTGGAGGGCTAATTTTTTGGAAATCAAGGTTGGGGAGGAAGTCAATACTACCTTCCCGCAGGTAAGGTGGGGAGGGAACATTCCCACGAACAGTGAGTTTCAGTAACTTCTTGTACAAACACTTAACTGAATGAAGGTATTAGTTTGGTCTGTTTGTTAAGCACAGGGTATTAGTCCTTCTCTGTAGAGTGAGGGCGTGTGACCTTCATGTTGAACTCAAGCTTCCTTCTTTCACCTCTTCTGAAGTCGGGGAAAGAAGAGTTCTGGGTGACTGAAGAGGTACTCTTTAAAGGGGCCATTGTGGTTCCTCTGGGATAGTATTTTCAACTTGTGATGCCTCGTTCTTTCTAAGGAGTCCAAACGCATAGCGAGCAACTGGTCACCTTTTGCATAAGGTGTGGTCAAGCTGGGTGGTTGTCTTTTAAGGACTTCTCCTGGCTCTGTGTCATCACCTTCACCCACATCCTAGTCATGGTGTGCAACTTGGTTTATACCAAGTTTATTCACAGGTGCAGAACCATATTTGTGTCTAAATTTTACTTTCAGAACCTAGAACAGAAATATTTACACCAATGCACTGTCCAGAAAGAGGAGGTATTTGCACACATCCACAACGATAGGTTCGTTTTTTTTTTTCTAACTATTGCCCACTGATAATAACCAGTTTCCTCTGATGATCTACCTGGAGACAGAAGACAGCATGTTTTGGATGGCGCTTTATGAAGCAGACACATGTTTACTACTTATCACTTAGTAAAATTAGAAAATATATATATATTGAAAGGCAGATGCAGATACAAAGTCACCATTTTAAGACAGGAATATTACTCTCTACATATTACCCAGAACTCACTGGTATGGAAGTTAAAGGAGCAGAGCATGGTTGAGAAGGCAGAACTGCCGGCTTCTCTCTTCTCCCTAGGGTTGGTGGACTCTCTGTAAACTCTAGAACAGAAATGACCCTTGTGAACAGGTGTGCATATGTGGTAAGTATCTGATGGGTGTGTGCTGACCAATAAATACTACTACTTTCTCTTGACTCATTTAGCTAAAATGAAGGCTGCGCCTTCTCACTGCAACATAGACTTGTGTTGAGCAATCCTGCCACATTAAGTAACAGTCTTGAGACAGAATGGAGGCATTGGGAGAGAGAACACTTGTGCTTTGCCTTCTGGGTAAATCTAAGTTAAAACTTTCCTATTAACTAGATTTATCGCTATTTAGTAATCTTTTGCCTAGAATATTGGAGGTGCAAGATTTTTAAGTTGGCTTGAGAGGAACTGAACAGTTTGTTCAGTGGGATTAGATGACCATAGAGAGAATGGCTGATTAATGACCCTTCCTTTTAAATTATATAATGCCTCCTCACGCTTTAAATTTCGATGGGAACATTTTCACTTCATTTCAGAAAGGCCAGTGGAATAATAATTATATTGTATATCATATTATGTAGATTGCCTTTCAGATGAAAAGAAAACCTTCCCTGGTGCTCCCACAGAAAACAAGGAGATTAAAGTTTTGTTTTTTTTTTCCCGAGTGCAGATTTTAGATCCATTATTCAAAGTGTGACAGTTGCTTAACTGGTAGATAAACAAATGGGACTGCGTGTCTTGATGTTTTTGTGCAGCTTGTATGATCTAGGAACCAGTAATGAAATTTGCAACACCTATAAGCTAGAAAAATTTTATGAGACCGCAATACATATTTTCTTTCATAGCTCTATTCTGAGCCAGCCTGTGTGGGCCCCTTTCAAGAAGGGGAGGGAAAATGGTGATAAATGACCTTTGAAGTGAACTTTTGATATTTGCGTTACAATTCTGTGGGTTTAAGCTTTTAATTTTTACAATTGTGGGCGATATTTGTGAAGAGTTTCCAGTATGTTCTGAGTAGTGGCATTCTGACCCTTAAAAAATGTAAAGCATATTTATTTGCCTATTTTATCTGTTTGGATGAGTTCAAACTTGGCATATCCTTGCAGCAAGGGTGATGAGGGTGGGGAATTGCGATTTTCTTTTTTTTTTCAGTTACATTAGTTACTCATGGGAGGAGAAAAGTGTATATCTAAGTAGACATTCAGTTTCATGGTTGAGCCTTATTTTTTCCCCCAAATATTTTTCTGGTGGTTTCTTGATCATTTCCATCATTCTTTTTAAAGGCTAACTTATTAAACAGTAATAATTCATCAAACTGCTTTAGTGCAATTTCTTCATCCAGGCCTGGGGAATGTAGAGGAAAGGGGCAGACCCTGAATGTTGGGAAGATTAACCAAAACAGAGCAGGCAGGCTTCTCTGGAGTCAGGTGGAAGATGGTGGTGATTTGATTTTAGATGGATTTTTGGTGCCCTTGATATGTCCACTAAACTTGTTCTCTCAGGTAAGCTGGGCGTTGAGGTTGGTCACACAAAATCCTGAACTCACAGGAGCTTAACACAACAGAAGTGCACTTCTTGTTCTCAGAGTCTTCTGAGTCTGGGAGACGCTCCAGGTCAGCCGTCCTTCCTGCAGCAACTTGGTGATCCAGGCTGCTTCAGTCTTGTGGCTCGGCTGTCTGATTGCTGCAGGACGGGAGGGGCTGTGGGAACTTTGCTCTGCCTCAGCCATGATGAGTGACTCAACACTGCCCACATTTCACTGGCCCCACCATTCATGTGGTCTTGTCAATCGCAAGGTAACGCAGTGCTGTTGTGCTTAGAAACGAGATACTGGTGAGCCCTTGTGACATCTGTTACATGGGTCTCGGAGGAGAGATTGGAACTAGACGTGAGGATTTGAGAGAAGCAAAGGAAAAAGGTGGAATGAGTTCATAAGGGAACATGTGCAAAGAAGAGGTGGTTTTCCATTATGGTTTCTCTGCACGTATCTTTCTTTACAACCTAGGCTGTGTTATGCTGTCCTAGAAGAGTGTAAAGGTAGCTATTGCCACTATCAAGAAACTTAGAAAGTTTCTGTTGGTCCTTTTGGGTTTCTGTGCTTTATTGACATTGTCTGCCTCCTAAAGTGTACTTGCACCTGATCGGTTGATTATTTGGGGTGGTGCAGTCTGGTAGGTTAGCAGGTCCTTAAATCTTGATGACAGTTTATCTTGGCCAGAGTTTAGGTAGAAAGCTGGTAAAAATGCTTATTATTACTATTATTACTAATCTCAGTGGCATTAGAGAATTTGTGTGTGCTGTTACTCATACTAAACATTAAAAGGACACTGGTTTTCTATTATCTTTTTTTCCCCAAGAGTTGTTCATCACTCGCCCTTGATATCAGAATGAAAGCTTACTTCATTGTTTCACTAGGCAGTGGATATGATATACTCCATTGAACTGCCAAAGCACTTGAGATCTGCTGACAATACCTTTTTGTTTATGTGTACTTGTGTACTGGGACTTTACCTTTCACTCATTGCTGAATCTGCTGCATTACCTTCATTGTGTGGTGCAAGTAACTGGTGTTCAATTAAAGGTTAAACTGATCCAGATGATACAGAGGGGAGAGTTACTTCTCTAGTTAGCATGTGTGTATGTGTACATGTGTGTAATATGTATGCACACACACATACATGCATTTAAATAGATGTGATTGTCACTGTTCATGTAATTGAAACTAACGAAAAAGGGAAAATAAAAGAAATAATGGAAATGCAAATAGCATAAAAGATAATCACTGTCATAAAGTAGCAATTCACCAGTACTCAGAGGAGAACTTAATCTGACCTTGGTCATTTATATCACTAAGAAGATGGCTTTCATTTCTCTGTGCTCAGCTGCTTATGAGGCTCATAGCATTCTGACTGGTTGTGCCTATGGAAAGGTGTACCTGGTAAGGAAAAAGAGAGGTGTCAGATGAATCTCTCCTGAAGCTGCACACTCATTGTAGTTCAGTCGCTAAGTCATGTCCAATTCTGTGATCCCATGGACTGCAGCATGCCAGGCTTCCCTGTCCTTCACTATCTTCTGGAGTTTGCTCAAGCTTGTGTACATTGAGCTGGTGATGCCATACAACCATCTCATCCTTTGTCATCCCCTTCTCTTCCTGCCTTCAATCTTTCCCAGCATCAGGGTCTTTTCCAATGAGTTGGCTCTTCACATCAGGTGGCCAAAGTATTGGAACTTCAGCTTCAGCATCAGTCCCTCCATTGAATATTCAGGATTGATTTCCTTTAGAATTGACTGGTTTGATCTCCTTGCAGTCCAAAAGCATCAATTCTTTGGTGCCTTCTTTATGGTTCAACTCTCACATCTGTGCGTGGCTACTGGAAAAACCATAGCTTTGACTATATGGACCTTTGTCAGCAAAGTGATGTCTCTGCTTTTTAATATGCTGTCTAGGTTTGTCATAGCTTTTCTTCCAAGGAGCATGGACTCATTAAGTGAGTGGATTTACCTGGAGTTATGCTTGTATTGTAGACCTCATTGCTGTCAGTGGAGTTGGTTTCCTTTCCTTTTAGAAGGACCTTCTTGGTCGTCCTGTCTCTACCTCCAGGGCATGGGCTTCCCTCGTGGCTCAGTTGGTAAAGAATCTGCCTGCAATGCAGGAGACCCAGTTTGATTCCCGGGTTGGGAAGATCCCCTGGAAAAGGGAAAGGCTACCCACTCCAGTATTCTGGCCTGGAGAATTCCATGGACTGTATAGGCCATGGGGTCGCAAAGAGTTGGATGTGACTTTGACTTCACTTCTTCACTTCAGGATTAGCATGTGAGTTCCGTCTCCCCTCCTTACGTACCTCAGTTGATCACCACCTTTGAACACTGGATCCTGAAAGACATCCTTACAAAAACTCTTGTTTTTCGTTCCTTTATTCTCTTTGGAAGTGAGTGAACTGTTGGGGGTCTGCCTTGTGGTCTGTAGCACTATAAAGTGTTAAGAATGTACAGAGACCTTGGTGTGGTGAGGCAAGTACTCTTATTTCACACTTAGGGGTCCTGTGCTTAGCTCAACATCCCCCAGGGAATCAATGGTCTTGATCTCCTCCTTTCTGCTCCAGCACTTGGCTCATCAGGCGTCTCTTTAGTTTGTGCCAGTAAGTGTAGGTATCATGCTGTGTGCGTGAGGCAGAGGAACACATGTAAACATACCCACTGTGCGACTTTCCGGAGCCCAGGGAAGGCCCCTGTGAGGACATTGATGTCCTGTGCTGTGATTGGGATGTGCTATACGTTGATGGCAAACCAGATGGATGTGATGGGACTACTAGTAGTATATAAAACTGCAAATCTGCTTAAAGGAAGTGAAGTGAAGTGAAAGTCGCTCAGTGGTAGCCTACTCTTTGTAACCCCATGGACTCTACAGCCCATGGAATTCTCCAGGCCAAAAGACTGGAGTGGGTAGCCTTTCCCTTCTCCAGGAGATCTTCCCAACCCAGGGATCAAGCCCAGTCTCCTGCATTGCAGGCAGATGCTTTACCAGCTGAGCCACAAGGGAAGCACTGACTGCTAAAACACACTGCCTCCTTGTCTTGTCAAAAGTAGGGCTTATGGGATTGCCCTCTACTGAGTTTGTTTGTTCAGAGATCTGGTACTTAGGGAGCTGCATGTCTATATTAAAAAACCCACAAAAATAAAACTTATTTCAGTCCATATAATTCTCAATAGTAAGTAATTGAGATTTGGCTTCAGAGATTTTGTTTAAACTTTAATAAAGTAAATTTTTGGTTGCCAAACAATACATGCTCATTGAAGAAAAATTGGAAAATGTAGAAAGGCACAAAGAAGAAAGTATAAGTCACCATAATCTGTTTCCAAAAGAGAAAGCAATATTTTTGTATTTACTGTATATTCACAAAATTGGGATTACATTGTACATGGTATTTTATAACCTGTTACTTTTTATTAAAAAGTATAGTATTAATTTGCCCTTGTCCTTACCTATTATTCTAGGGTAAATGTGGGGTTATTTAAAAACTGCATTCAGCAATTTCTTATGAAAAAATTTCAAGCATGCAGCAAAGTTGGAAGAAATTTACAGTGAACACCCATATATTCATCACCTGTATTTTACCATTAATGCTTTACCATACTTATTTCATCACTTGTCCATCTCTCTACCTTTTCTGTCCATTTCATCAACCCATATTCCTACTTGCCCCCTGCATTTCAGAGTACATTTCATGCAGTGTATTGCTTTTAATCTTCATAATTGTTTTTGATGTATACCATTATTCAAAGGGATTTGTATTCTCTGAGCACACACGAAGGAAAGCCCAGACATCATGCCGGGAGAATTTTGTTGAGGGTGGTGAGAAAGGACATCCCGGGATTTAAACTTTGCCTTGTAACAGAGCGTGCCTCGTTAGCGTCTGAGGTGGCAGACGAAGAACCAGGGAAAAGGGACTCCGTCCACCTCACTCGCCTGCTTTTACGCCTAAAGCAGACCTCAGCGTGGGGACAAGGCCAGTGCTGCTTTCGCTTGTGGTTCTCTGCTGTTGGAGCCCCCAGCGCTGGGTGAATAGTGATCACGGATGGACGTGTTAGGAGGAAAAGCACTCTGGCTCCTGGCGGCGCGGTTGACTCCCAGCTGCCCTGTGGCCCCCGAACGCTCTTCCCTGTTTGCTTTTACCTCCGACGCTGAGGGCAGAGTTTCTGTGGCCTTCCTGTTTGAATGACATGTTCTTTCTCTTGTTTAGCTGATGGTGGTGGAATGTTGAGGTGGGCACAAAACGCTTCTGGCTTGTGTCTCTCCGATGCCTGTTTTTAAAGCTGTACGACCCAAGGGGCAAGGCCAGGAGTGGCGACCTTGCTGTGTGCCGTTCCCAGCATAGAACGCCTGTGTGTTTAGGCCTTAAACACTGATCGCCAAGTAGCCTGTTCTGCTAAACTCTCCAGAAACCCTGTAGTTAGTTGTTCTACTCTGCAGGCGCTGCCTTTCACAGGCATTTTAAGAACACGCATCGGCTCTGCAGACCTTGTCACCTTTTCTTGCGTTTGCAAGTGGCTGTGGGCCCTGGAGAGAGCAGGCTCTGTGCCTCTTCCTCTGCCTTCTTTTTTCCCCTGTGTCACTTTGCAGGGTGTTCAGTCTCCGTGTCACGTCAGCGCCGCTGAAAACGATAAGAAGCCTCGGTCTTGACATTGGCGACAGCTCTCACCTGTTCTTTCTCATAAACTCACCCGTAGCTAAACTGCCTTCCTGGGAGCTGGGGGCCGTGGAGTCCTGACTTTAGGTTACTGGGCCCCACAAGGCCATTCCCCTTCCCTTTTTTTGTGGTCTTCATCTCTTCTCTTTCTTTTCTTTAGGGCAGTTGATTCTTAGCACTTGTCTCAGGCACACCATCTGGTTTCTGAATTATCCAGTTTCCTCGAATTTTTTTCCCTGCAGGCCATTTCAGTTCTCAGTGCCTGGGTTGGCTGGGACCTTGACTTTTGGAAAGAACAGCTGGTTTCTCTTGCACCCCCTCTGATTTAGGGAGGTTTGGCCCTCTTCTTCCGCCATCCTCAGTGTCTTCAGAGATCTTGGGTTGTCCCAGCTGTGGAGGGCTGAGGAAATGCTACTCACCTCTTGAGGGTAGAGGCCAGGGATGCTGCTAAACATCCTACATCATACAGGATAGGCCCCGAAAACAAAGAATTATCTGGTCTACATGCCAGTAGTGCTGAGGCTGAGAAACCCTGCCCTAGATATAAAGGTGCTTTGGGGAAAATCTTCCCATCAATGGCATTATATGACCTCTGTGGCTCAGACGGTAAAGAACCCACCTGCAGTGCAGGAGACATAAGAAACCCAGGTTTCATCCCTGGGTCAGGAAGATCCCCTGGAGGAGGGCACGGTGACCCACTCTAGTATCCTTGCCTGGAGAATCCCATGGACAGAGGAGCCTGGTGGGCTACAGTCCGTGGGATTGCCAAGGGTCGGACATGACTGAGCAACTAAGCATGAGCATGATGCCACTATCGCGTTGTCCCTTATCAGAAAGTTCATCTGTACATCCAACCTAAATCTCTCATGCTTCAGTTAGTTGCTCTGACGTGGAGATGAAAATGTGTGCTCACCATCTTCTGAGTATGATCACACTCTCCCAAACTGATCTCAGTTAACTTTTAGAGTTTATTCTCTTGTAGCCTATTTTATCTCAGTTTAATCTCTTGAGATGTTTTCCAAAACTTTCATGTATTATGTCTCTTACATTGTGGCAACTCAATCCAGAGGCCACATTCTAGCAGTTTGGCGAATGCCACATGCGACGAAAGTGGTTATCTTTGAGGTGGAGCTGGTCGGGGTAGGAGGAACAGTCATGACGAGCCTTGTAAATGACCTCTAGGAGAGTTAAAAAAAAGTTACTTCTGCTCATTAGAGGGAGTCCTTTTCCATGTAATGGACAGCAGGGTAAAAATCTTTACAGGGCCGCATGCAAAAAGTGGGCCACAGGCCTCAGTTTTCTGAGCCGTAATATGAGGATGAATACTTCATAGGGTTGTTGCGAGAGTGAAGTGACTGAGACTGTCTGTTTGAATAATCATGAGCACTTTGGGGTAAGTAGGGAACTTGTTTTAATTAACTGCATCCACGGTTTTCCTTGGAGAAAATACTCAAAACTTTGGGACGTCTACAGAATAGTTTGAATTAGATGGTTGTTTTCAGACTTTGTCGGGCAGGGGAGTTTCCAGGGTGATTGTTCCAGAATGCAGATCCTCAGGTTACAGCCCTAGAGATTCTCTTTGGGCGTTTGTCACAGTGACCCAGGTGCTTCTCATGTAGGTGGTGCACAGGTAACGCTTGTCGAAACCCTGGCTTACGGCTACCAGGTGAGCCTAGAGGAGGAGCCCCACCTTCTCAAAAAGCCTGGCTCCAGCGAGTTGTTTTCTGTTTCTCTGGGGCCGTTCAGTTCAGTTCAGTTCAGTGGCACAGTCGTGTCCGACTCTTTGCGACCTCATGAATTGCAGCACGCCAGGCCTCCCTGTCCATCACAAACTCCCGGAGTCTGGGACCATTAGACAGAGAATAATCTTTCCAAGCTGTTTCAAGCAGGACAAAGCTGTTCTTTGTTCTTCCTTTTAATGATAACTAAAGGTGTCTTTGTGTTGGGTGGTCACCTTGAACATTGTTTTGACTCAGAGTCTTAAGTCTCATGGGAACCCACTCAGGAACCCAGGCGGGGGAAGTCGCCTTGACCATTGGCTGATGGGATTGTGCTTTGGGGTGGGGAAGGAGCAGTTTGGAGGGAGGTGGTGTTTATTCTCTACAGGGGTTTTGGAAGGCACTGGGGGAAAGAGAAGTGAGACGTGGACTGGATTCTTCTCAGCTCCAAACTGCATTCCTTAAGGAATGGGATGAAACTGACCATGTTCCATCTGCTTGCAAACTGTTTGTGTCTAGTGTGTCTCTTCTTGCATTGCGTTATGCCAGGTGATCTAGAATATTGACCTCGTTAGTATTATAAAAAGAGTTTCTTTCTGCAGCTGTGTTTCGAGGGTGGGAGGCTGACTCATTGAAAGGACCCCTAATGACCAGGATTGCTAAGTCTTGAAATGAATGTTTGAAATTTCCTGACATGAGGACAGAATCAACATCCGAGGCTTGCCCAGGAATATATTTTAGTACTTCCTCTGTGCCACAACTTTGGGTCTCTGTGTGTTCTCAGATCTCTTTCTGCAGGGTATGTTTTAGCTGCACTTTCAGTCAGGCACAGCTTCTGGCTGCCAGCTGAGGTTTGGCCTCTGCAGTGTGGGCTGCGAATCTAAAACATTTATAAAGAAAACCTTGGAAGGAATTTTCATCATTTATTTAATAAATGAAAGTGTGAGGTAGAAATCAAAAGTCAGCTGGGGAGTGTAGTTAGAAATGTAAACCATGTGAGATGTGTCTTTAAAGTTTAACATCCTTGTTGGAATCCCCTCCTCCCTACCCCGCAGAGCTCCCTTTAAAGTCCTGTCTGTTGGATTTAATGAGTTTGAAACTGTGAATGTGAATCTTACATGGAAAGTATATAAACCAAAGAGTCAGGTTGCTCTGCCTTGATATTTTTCAATCCTGAATAAGATATTTGTTGAATAAGTCCTAGTTTCCCTGAATTAGCAGAAAATTGTTTTGTTTGATAATGTTGGGTGTCTGAGCCCATGGTAGGTAGACATTTCTGTGTATTTTATCATAATAAAACTAAATAGAGGGCATATAATTATTTATGAACTGGTACAATACTTTGGCCACGTCATGCGAAGAGTTGACTCATTGGAAAAGACTCTGATGCTGAGACGGATTGGGGGCAGGAGGAGAAGGGGACGACAGAGGATGAGATGGCTGGATGGCATCACCAAATCGATGGACATGGGTTTGGGTGAACTCTGGGAGTTGGTGATGGACCCGGAGGCCTGGCATGCTGAAATTCATGGAGTCGCAAAGAGTCGGACACAACTGAGCAACTGAACTGAACAAAAATAAAAGCTGAGTGTTTAATGGCAAAATATAATAAAAAACGGGAAAGAAGGGTTTGCGTCACTG
This sequence comes from Oryx dammah, assembly GCF_014754425.2. Taxonomy (NCBI): domain Eukaryota; kingdom Metazoa; phylum Chordata; class Mammalia; order Artiodactyla; family Bovidae; genus Oryx; species Oryx dammah. The sequence continues at coordinate 107,992,367 of NW_024070211.1, read as the reverse complement.
AATAGTTTTTTTTCTTTTTCCATTCTAATTTTAACTAGTTATATCCTTTAAATCCATTTGATTTTGAGTTGGGAGTTAGGTTAGATAGTAGTTGGGTGTGTGTGCTTCTTGTCAGTTTAAAGTGTGCTGATCTTTAAGACTAATGGTGTGACATTTAGGATTTCCATGGATTTGGGTTGGAGGAGGTCTCATCAGTCATTGTCTTTTCCCACTTCTTAAATATTTTGATATGGCTTTTGATACATAGATGAATAAAAGTATGGAAATGTTTACTTTAAGATTCAAGAGAGAAAGGAAGGTGAATGGAAAAGAAACATTGTTTTGCTAGCCATGTTTGGTCATTTTGGTCCTGTCTAGTGACTGTGAGGAATTGTAATGCTGATCAGATACCATCATGAAACATAATAAGACAAGTAGATACTCTTAAAGCCCCAGCATTTCCAAGGCCCTGACAGCTTAATTATTTCAAGCAGTATTTGGTATGGCTGAATACCAATTGTCCAAAGAATTTGGACGTCCTTTTGGAGTCTTTGTCCAGGGTGAACCCTGGCAGAAGATGTGAAAGTCTGCACGGACAGAATGTTGAGATGCAAGGGTTCACATTTCCTATTTCCCTTTACAAAGGGAAGAGCATAAAGTGGTGCTTCTCCACCAGTGGCTTTGAAATATGATACAGTTTGCAAAACTGAACAACTTCCTCAGTTTTCTAGGATGGAGTTCAGATTCTCCCAGGGTGGGATCTGATCTGTAGATGGCCATCTCTTTTTTCCTCCTTCAGACATTCTCCTGAAATGACTGGCCTCGTGAGTTAAGGATAGGGCATGAAACTGTGGAGGAGGTGACCCTTGTGGTCTCCATGTCTGTAGAGAATCTTCATTCAGAGGCCTCTGCTGGCCTCCTTTTAAAGGTGAGAACAGACTTTAGTGGTGTTAGCCTCTTGTCTGCTGAAGGGTATAACCCCATCAAGGATCAGGGTATCAAAGGATAGGGGATCTTTCTTTTAAGTGTTTCCTGAAGCTGAAGCCCCTGAAGGTCACTGAAGCCCCTGCCCCTCTGCTACTTTTAGCACTGCTAAAATACAATGGCTCGTGGAGAATCTGGAGGACAGCTGGGAAGCTGTCAGTTGCGTGAGCTTGTTCCATCTTTTTAGGCATGCTTCGGGGAGTTAGGAATCCTTAAAGGAAAGACACCTTTAGAACACAGTGCTGTGTTTTCTGGGCTTCCCTGGTGACTCATTGGTAAAGGTGAGCCACGTTTACCATTCCCAGGTGGCACAACTGCCAATGCAGGAGACGTGGGTTCGATCCCTGGAGGACCATCCCCTGGAGGAGGAAATGGCAACCCGCTCCAGTATTCTTGCCTGGGAAATCCCATGGACAGAGAAGCCTGATGGGCTACAGTCCATGGGGTCACAAAGAGTCGGACACCACGGAGTGACCAAACAACAATGTTCTCTCTATATACAACATTTATCTCTGTGTGTATACTTCTAAATTACCCTTACATATTTAAATGTGAACTATTTTAATGCACTATTCTTTTAAAACAATTTTTTAATTTACTTATCTTTGGCTGTGCTGGTCTTCATTGCTGTGTGGGCTTTCTTTAGCTGTAGTGAGCGGGGTCTGCTCTCTAGTTGCGGTGCGTGGGCTTCCCATTGCGGAGGCATCCCTTGCTGCGGAGCACGGGCTCTAGGGTACTCGGGCTTCGGTAGAGGCAGCTCAGTAGTGTGGCTCCCAAATTCTACAGCCCAGGCTCAATAGTCGTGGCACAGAGGCTTAGTGGCTCTGCAGCATGGGGGATCCTCCTGGATGAGGGATCAAACCCACATCTTCTGTGCTGGCACTCGGATTCTTTACCGCTGAGCCACCACTGAGCCCAATGTGGTACATTTCTTAAAACATTCAGAGAGTTGCCTCCTGCAGCATTTCATCTGTGGATTCTTACCTATAAGTACTCAGCCACCTAGTGAAAGCTAAGATGGTGAAATTACAGTGCAGAGAATGTGATGTCTCTTCCAAATCCATATTCCATTCACTTATTAAAGAAAAAAGTACACACTCTACAGTGCAGGTTCAGCTAATTGCCTGTTGGGTTTGTGTGTTATTCTTGTATCCTAGGTAAATAATCCCTAAATGAAATTGATGTATTTCTTTTTACTCACTTGATCTGGCAAATCATTGACAGATGAATGATTTTATAAGCAATTTAATGAGTTACTGAATGCAGCAATTTTATAAGAGCCTTGAAATTTATGCATTTGGCTTTGTTTTAGCTTTTATTTGCACAAAAGGTAGGTTATCTCTTTGAAATTGTAAGATAAAACTGAGAGCAGAGAGAATTCATGTGCCCAATTTTAGGGTTAAAGGCAATAGTTTATGGTTCAGTAATATGTTGGGATGTTGTGCTGCAACTAACATAATTATAAACATTTTAGAAACATGAAAAATGCTTATGATCTAATTCACAATGCAAATAGCAGAATACAGAGCTATAATTATTGTGACTATGCATGTGAGTGCATATAAATGTGTGTATGAATAAGGATTAGACTGTAATATGTGACTATGAAAATAGCTGTGTCTGGATAGTGGGGTTTTAAAAAATTTATACTAAACACTCTTAGTCACTGTTGTTTAGTATGGTTTAATTTTAAAGGAATGGTGAGAAAGAGCTTTCATTTGACTGGTTAATTATTTCTTGTAAGCCTCCAAAAGTAGAAAAGTGAGTTGGGGAAAATACCTTCAAATACCAAATGTTTTTGTTTTTTCTTTTGGTTTTATAAAATGCTTCTTCATAGGAGGCAGCACCCACAAATAGCCAGTTGTAAGAGATGACTGAAAAATTGTTTTCCCCCAGAAGTCTCTCTCGAATATGTAGAAACACACCCCCTACTCTTGCTGGCCTCTTCTCAGTTAGTAGATGGAGAATGACAGTAACTTGTTTTTTTGGTCTCTTTCCTCTGTATCCTCAGCCTTCTTTGTTCTTTCTGTTGGAGGTTGGTTGAGCAATCCATGGTAGTTCAGGGCTTTTAAGTTGTCATCCGGAGTGAGTAGAATTTATTCTGGTGGACCGACCAGTCCTGGTGTACAGGTTTTGAAAGGGTAAAGAGAGAATCAGGGTTATTCATTATAAAATCCAGCGATGCCCGGAGTAGAGGTGATACATGTTTACTTTTAGTGCTTCAGTGTTCCCCTCCCCAGTTAACTTCCAATCCATCAGCGCGCATCCTAGCTTATCCTTATTTGGTCCCTGAGCATTTATGGCAATTCCCAGTCCTGCCACATCTACTCTTTCTTCACCTGTAGCCGTATCTCCGCAGAGGAGCCAGAGTGAGCTTTATAAAATGTGAGCCAGGTCATCCAGTTCTTTTTTTCAAAATCCTGGAGAGCACTTACTTTGGTTCACATGTCTCTCCTTGTGGTCCCTGCCTACCATCTGAACGTCCCTTTTCCCATCTGCCTTCTTGGTCCACAAGCTTTGACTATACTATCTTTCTATAGTCAAACAAAGCTCTCCAAACTCATCGCTGCCCCAGGCCCTTTGCAGGTGCTGCCCCTCTTGGCACCTCTGCCCACAGATCATAGTGTGATGACTCCTTGTCCACCCAGATGGCAGCACCTTGGAGAGGCTTCCTTGACTGGCACAGCTCCAGGACTCTACCCACCAATCGATATTACACACGTCTTTCATAGCACTCACCACAAAATAAACTTATGTTGTTCATAGATTTTAAAAAATCTAGCCCCCACCCCCATTAAAATGTAAACTCTAGGAAGGAGGCACTTTTTGCTCTCTGCCTCCAGCTCCTCAGCTAGTGCCTGCCACATACAGGAAGCTCAATAGAATCTGTTGAATGAATAAACACGTACATATTCTCTGTCTTTATATGATTGTGTGACCTATAAATAGAAGTTCTTTCCAGCTCCAAGATGCTGTTATTCTTCATGTGCTGAAGGCATTATTATCATTGTTATTAAATCCTAGTAGATCAGGCTTTTGGTTGCTCCTCCTCTCCCCGACCCCCATTGGTGGTAGAGTTGTTATTTGTATCTGTCCATTTTATTCTTCCTGGGACTGGATGGAGTAGAACAACAAAGTGAAGCTAACTGACATGTGAGGAGATTGAAACTTGGGCCTTTTGGGGATTTTGGTCCACATACTGTGGGCCTGAAGGCCTGGCCATTATCACCAATAGGTTTTTATTAAATAAGGCACAGGAGGGGCTATCTTGGTGGAGAACAAGGCTAATCAAGAGGGTAGGTAACTGTCTTCTGAGAGCTTGGAGGTTAAGGTAGAAACACTGCTGCTAAGTCGCTTCAGTTGTGCCTGACTCTATGCAACCCCATAGACGGCAGCCCACCAGGGATTCTCCAGGCAAGAACACTGGAGTGGGTTGCCATTGCCTTCTCCAATGCATGAAAGTGAAAAGTGAAAGTGAAGTCGCTCAGTCGTGTCTGACTCCTAGTGACCCAACGGACTGCAGCCTACCAGGCTCCTCCATCCATGGGATTTTCCAGGCAAGAGTACTGGAGTGGGTTGCCATTGCCTTCTCCAAGGTAGAAATGCTAGTTAACCAAAAACTTGACAGCAAATACATAAAACTAAATACTTCCTATCATTTGTCAAGTAAATGAAACAGAAAGGAAATAAAGAGGTTTATCTATTAAAAGATCAATTTAACAAGCACTTATTAATCCAGTTCAGCCCAGCTCTTAAAAAAGGTAATAAATGAGTGACTACAAGACTTATTAAAACTCATGCCATCCTAAGTGGATCTCCATAGAATAGACATCTGCTTTCAGTTAGAGATACTGTATGGATATGAGGATCTGTGCATCAGGCTGTAAGAAAGTTAAACAGTTAATATTTGTAGTGATTCTTTTTCTTAAGTAATCTGTTGAATGTCAACATTCTATTGTTATTGTACACACTTATCATTTAATGTGAGTGCGACTAGGGGTGAATAAAAGCAGTTATGGCGGTCTGGCTGTTTACCTTTGTTTACTGTATATACTTAGTTAATGATAATACTTGAGAAATTATGTTTTCTGGATTAATAAATTTCCAGACAACTGAAGCCCAACTTAGTTTCAGCCAGAGTTGCTGGAAATAATTCTAAGTTTGATTACACTTTGTTTACTGAGGCGAGGAAGCAGAATTGTATTCATCTTTTGTGGTGAATTTCTGAAAATATACCTAAAAAATGATAAACTTACGTGTTAAGGGGAGGAGTGTTGAGTCTTCATTTTTGAAGAGCTAAATATGCATAACATTCATAAATGTGGTTCCTTGGAAAGGGATTTGCTCCTTCTGGTCTCTTGTAGGCTGGGAGCCCCTTCCCCACACTGGTCCTTTTTTTTTTAATTGAAGTATAGTTGATTTTTAACATTATGTTATTAATGGTTTTAGGTATTCAACACAGTGATTCAGTTATATACACATATATGTAGATGTATGTATATAAGTATGCCTGTATCTATCTATATATTCTTTTCTATATACATATTGAGTATAGTTCCCTGCACTATAGAGTAGGCCCTTGTTGGTTATCTATTTTATATATGCAAGCATGCAAAGTCACTTCAGTCATGTCCAACTCTGTGGTACTACAGACTGTAGCCTAGCAGACTCCTCTGCTCATGGGATTCTGCAGGCAAGGAGTGGGTGGCCATGCTCTTCTCCAGGATACCTTCCTGACCCAGGGATTGAACCAGTGCCTCTTAGGACTTCTGCATTGACAGGCAGGTTCTTCACCAGTAGCACGCCTTAGTCTGTATATGTTAATTCAAAACTCCTAATTTATCCCTGCCCCCTACTTCCCCATTGGTAGCCATACGCTTCTTTTCTATATCTGTGGGTCTATTTAAGATTCCACATATGAGTGATGTCATATGATATTTGTCTTTCTCTGACTTACTTCACTTAATGTGATAACATCTGGGTCCATCCATGTGGCTGCAGATGGCCTTATTTCATTTTTTTCATGGCTGAGTAATAGTCTCGTGTGTGTGTGTATATATATATACACTCATATATATGATATCTTCTTTATCCATTCATCTGTTGATGGACATTTAGGTTGCTTCCTTGTCTTGGGTATTGTAAATAGTGCTGCAGTGAACTTTAGGATGCATGTATCTTTTGCAATTAATTGTTTTTTCTAGATATGTCAAGCTGGTTCCTCTTATCCCTGACTTCCCAGGCATCTGCTTTCCCATAGCTCATGCTTCCCTCCCCATCCAGCCACAGGGGACCAGGAAGTGGGTCAGGCAGATTCTAAACTTTCTACTCCCTTATTAGGAGGTGAGTACTTAGAACCTTTGGGGTCAATTTGGGGAAGCTTTGTCCTCTCAGTTCAGTACAGTCACTCAGTCCTGTCCAACTCTTTGCAACCCCATGGACTGCAGCACACCAGTCTTGTCCATTACCAACTCCCGGAGCTTGCTCAGACTCATATCCATAAAGTAAGTGATGCCATCCAACCATCTCATCTTCTGTCATCCCCTTCTCCTCCTGTCTTCAATCCTTCCCAGCATGAGGGTCTTTTCAAATGAGTCAGTTCTTTGCATCAGGTGGCCAAAGTATTGGAGTTTCAGCTTCAACATCAGTCCTTCCAATGAACATTCAGGGTTAATTTCCTTAAGAATTGACTGGTTTGATTTTGCAGTCCAAGGAACTTTCAAGAATCTTCTCCAACACCACAGTTCAAAAGCATCAATTATTTGGCGCTCAGCTTTCTTTATGGTCCAACTCTCACATCCATATATGACTACTGGAAAAACCATTTCTTTGACTATATGGACCTTTGTTGATAAAGTAATGTCTCTGCTTTTTAATATGCTGTCTAGGTTTGTCATAGCTTTTATTCCAAGGAGCAAGCATTTTTAAATTTCTTGACTGTAGTCACCATCTGCAGTGATTTTGTAGCCCAAGAAAATAAAGTCTGTCACTGTTTCTATTGTTTCTCCATCTATTTGCCTTGAAGTGATGGGACCAGATGCCATGATCTTCGTTTTTTGAACGTTGAGTTTTAAGCCAGCTTTTTCACTCTTCTGTTTCACTTTAATCAAGAGACTCTGTAGTTCCTCTTCATTTTCTGCCATAAGGGTGGTCATCTGCATATCTGAGGTTATTGATATTTCTCCCGGCAATCTTGATTCCAGCTTGTGCTTCATCCAGCCCAGCATTTCTCATGATGTACTCTGCATATAAGTTAAATAAGCAGAGTGATAATATACAGCCTTGACATAGTCATTTCCCAATCGGAACTAGTCTGTTGTTCCATTTAACTGTTGCTTCTTGACCTGCATACATGTTTCTCAGGAGACAGGTAAGGTCGTCTGGTATTCCCATCTCTCTAAAAATTTTCCAGTTTGTTGGGATCCACACGGTCAAAGGCTTCAGTGTAGTCAGGGGAGCAGAAGTAGATGTTTTTTTGGAACTGTCTTGCTTTTTCTATGATCCAGTGGTCTCTGGCTCCTCTGCCTTTTTCTAAATCCAGCTTGAACATCTGGAAAGTCTTTGTTCACATACTGTTGAAGCCTGGCTTGCAGAATTTTGAGCATTACTTTGCTAGCATGTGAGTAATTGTGCGGTAGTTTGAACATTGTTTGGCATTGCCTTTCTTTGGGATTGGAATGAAAACTGACCTTTTTCCAGTCCTGTGGCCTCTGCTGAGTTTTCCAAATTTCCTGGCATATTGAGTACACCACTTTCACAGCATCATCTTTTGAAATAGCTCATCTGGAATTCCATCACCTCCTCCAGCTCTGTTCGTAGTGATGCTTCCTAAGGCCCACTTGACTTCACATTCCAGGATGTCTGGCTCTAGGTGAGTGCTCACACCATCGTGGTTATCTGGGTCATGAAGATCTTTTTTGGACAGTTCTTCTGTGTATTCTTGCCACCACTTCTTAGTATCTTCTGCTTCTGTTAGGTCCATACCATTTCTGTCCTTTATTGTGCACATCGTTGCTTGAAATATTCCCTCTCTAATTTTCTTGAAGAGATCTCTAGGCTTTCCCATTCCATTGTTTGGAGAAGGGAATGGCAAAACACTTTGGTAATCTTGCCTTGAGAGCCCCACGAACAGTATGATAAGGCTGTGTCCCCCATGCTTTAGCAATTCAAGAGGGGTCTGTGGACCAGGTGCTTCATATGTATCATTGGGAACACAGAATCTTGACCCCCACCCCAGAACTATGGCAGCATCTACATTCTCACAGGGTATCCAGGTGACCTGCACATCTTCTTAATTCCAGTATAGTCCTCATCTTTGGCTCCAAGAATGAGAGGCACATTGTCCTGAAGTCCTGCCAGGCCCGACCAGTGAGAGGGGGATCCTGCAGGAAGACCTGGGTGGTAGGGCTGGTAGAGGCAGGGCTGACGGCATGCTATTGCTTCCATGGGTCACTTCACAGGGCTCTTCTTCAGCCTGCTGCTCACGTAGCTTTGCTCTCAGGCCCTGGTGTGTTCCCAGCACACTGCTTTCCCTGTGCCTCTTCTGCTGTCAGTCAGACTGCCTGCAGCATCATCTTCCTGCTGCTGGGTGAGACTGTGGCAGGAGAGGGGCAGGGGACACCCTCTCCCTAGAGGGGTGCCTGTACTTCCCCTTGGGTGGTGTAGCTTGGGGAGAACCTCAGGTGACCGAGGAGACCAGATAATTGAATGATTATGAGAGAAGTCAAATCAGACAGAAAGATGGGGAGCAGTGGGTGGCCTTAGCGAAATGGACTTTTTCCCTTCTGTCCTTGAGCTAGGAGAAATTTTTTTAGTTCCTTGCTGCTCCATGGGTGCGGTAGCCAAGGATATTTAATTATTAGAGGAGTGGAGCTGGGACAATGAATCATTTCCCTCCGCATAATTTTCTGTATACCCAGTCAGTCACTGGTGTCAAGACTACCAGGAGTCAGGATTGGCGAGGTGGGGTTGAGAAGAAGCAGGCAGGAGCTGGGGCTCCGAGCGAACAGAGGTGACCTCAGGGAAGGGGATTTTGCTCAGCTTGTAGTCGGTCTTGTTTTAGTTTCCATCCAGGTATCCGGGGTAATCATACTGTTGAAAATATTCACAGTCAAAACACAAACACTTTAGTGCCAGGCATGTTTCTTTGTATTATTACATTTGTGTGTATTGCCTCATTTAATATTTACAGTCATCCCATGAGGTACATACATAACTGCTGCCATTCCCTTTCTGTAATTGAGAAGAATGAGGCACACGTGCCAAAGCAACTTGGCCGAGGTCTCATGGCTGGTTGGGCTGTGTGGCTAATTGTGGCTACTCCTAATTTCTACATGACCAGGAAGACACAGAGTGGGGCCATGTTGCGCATGGAAGTACAGAGTGAACCTTTGAGAAGTGTTAGATGTTAAAACGGAGAAGGCGATGGCACCCCACTCTAGTACTCTTCCCTGGAAAATCCCATGGATGGAGGAGCCTGGTGGGCTGCAGTCCGTGGGGTCGCAAAGAGTCGGACACGACTTCACTTTCACTTTCACTTTTCACTTTTATGCATTGGAGAAGGAAATGGCAACCCACTCCAGTGTTCTTGCCTGGAGAATCCCAAGGATGGGGCAGCCTGGTGGGCTGCCGTCTATGGGGTCGCACAGAGTCGGACACGACTGAAGTGACTTAGCAGCAGCAGCAGCAGATGTTAAAAAGGGCCATGAGAGAAGCTGTATTTGTGAACAGGTGAAACGAGAATTAAGACAAAGCTTTTGTTAGGGGGAGCTCGGAGTGGACCCCATCTTCTGTTGGAGCTGATGCATATCATACTCCCTTGGCTCCTTATTAAGTGGTGATCTCTAAGCGCTAGACATACCTTTCTAGACCTTGTCTGGTACCCGGCAAACCATGTTCCTCCTTTGCCTGCTCTTCCCTGTTAAGCTTTGCTAATTGGGGATGCTGGGGGACTCTGGGAGGCTGGAGGAGGGAGAAAGGACATGCTTCATCCTGCTTGCTTCTGGTTCTTTTCAGCTTCCTTCCAGTAGCAGCAGTTGGTTCTGTCCTCCAGCTTCTTTCTGTGTCCTGGAACCAGCCTCCTGGCATCCCTCAGAGATGCCCACACCAGCCAGTCCTCAGATGTTGACCTCCCAGCCCACTGTGGACCCTCACTGAGAGGCCCTCCTTGGAGCCCCTGAGGTGTCAGCCCCTGTCCCTCAGATGTCTGGGTCCCAGCTCTATGGGTCTCCTCCTCTGAATTGTCAGTTTCTGATAACCCCATCCCTCCTCTTTGATTTTCATGGCTCTTATGGATGAAGCTGCTTCCTGCAGTTACTGTGTCCCTGATGCCTGCGGAACCAGTTCTTTATACTAGATAATATCTGTTACAAGATTTAGTGTACTTGATTTTCCTAACTGGCTGCTTGCTGATAAAATTTCCCAAGACCTGGTGTCCAGGAGGCTATGGAGGGGGCAGAGAAGCCTACACCCAGTATCCATGGTTTCCAAATTTAAGGATATAGAGAAATTGCTAGAGAAGCTTATTAAAAATGCAGATTCTAGTCTTTCATTTGCAATAATTCTGATTCAATAAATTGGATATAGGCTTAAAAATCTGCTTTTTGAACAGATACACACTACTATATAGAAGATAGATAGGCAACAAGGACCTACTGTATTGCACAGGGATATTCAATGTCTTTTAATAATCTATAATGAGGTCGCAAAGAGTCGGACATGACTGAGCATGTGCAGACACACAAATGGAAAAGAATCTGAAAAAGAATCCATCTGTGTAACTGTACACTTTGCTGTACACATGAAATGCTGTAAATCAACTATACTTGTAGTAAATAAATCAGTTCATCATGAAAAAAGAATCTGCATTTTAAACATCTCTGATATTTCTGAGATGAGTTCAGGTATTAATTACTGTGTCTCACAGGCTTTCAGAGAAATCTGGTGAAACTCAGGACTTCTCATGGGGGCTCTTTCTTGGATATGAAGTGAGACTTAGAAACAGACTTGACTTGTACTTTAACAATAGGCTGGGGGCTATGGATGTGCTAAGTTTAAACCAAGGGGCTGCCCCCAGGTTATATACCCTGACCCCTGGAGGCTGAATACCAAATCATTGTTCAGCCCAACAAGTCCTGATTCAATCAGCTGGAGAGAGGAGCTTTCCCCCTAGTCATTATCCACTTGGCCAGGCCTTGGGCTCCATGTCAGCACCCAGTGAGGGGCATGCCTTTTTGTTATTTATACAAAGACAGTGTGTCCATGGCTGAGATGGTTAAGTGGTACCGACTTTGGAGTAAATACTGGCTCTTCTTTTTCCATTTAGAGCTATTCCCACTTTTGGGGGCCTTAAGGTTGGAACAATAAGGAGCTGGAGACCAGGAGACCACCCCCATACCATGTTGAAATGCTGTTTGAGAACCAGGACACTCGTGTCTTTTGGCCTTTACCAGTGGGTGTATCTGTTTATCTGTGTGAATAGCAGTGGACATTCTTTTGTGGAATGTTGGCTTCTATTTCGTTGACTTAATCAGTGAAACAAGTGGATTTTGCTGGGAGGAGTTGCTACCCCCTCAGAGAAGAACAGGAAGTTTTTCAGTCTTGCTGGATCATGGGGCTTTGAGTTTGCAGGGGGCGAGGACTTCAAAGTGACCTTTTACTGAGTGTAAAAATCCAGCTTGCTCTGTAGGAATGTGGAGTCCAGGACTCTCCCGGAGTCCAGGGCCTGATGCCGCGTTTCCTAAGATGTACTTGGAGGATTGTCATCAGCCCCTGTCTCTCACCTCTCTACGGTGTGAGGTGTTTTGTATCACCTCTTTTTCATGAAGTGGAATCACTGAAGGCCCTACCCTATTTTAGCCTGCCTCATTTTGCATGATATCTGTGTGCTGAGCAGGGGCCAGGGGATCCAGGTTTTAAAAATTGTGGGTCCCAGCCTATTCTGATGGAACATTGCTCTTCAGTCTGAGCTTTCCTGTGACACTCGATGCCAGAATGGAAAGGGATGTTCTGCAAATCAAAATGCCTTCAGGCAGATGGCCTTGCTAGGCTTGTTCCTTGACATTAGCTGCCAGGTCCTCCAACCACTACCTACTTAAAAACACACGCACTGAGCAGATTGAGTAAAAATGCTCTGCTTCCTTGCCTCCGGGTTATACAGCCTGTCTGGGCCTAGACTCCTTTGTATCCACCCAGCTTTGAGCACAGCTACACAGTAGTCATGTAGTGAGTGTTGGATGATAAAGAAGCCAGAGCACCGAAGAATCGATGTTTTCGAACTGTGGTACTGGAGAAGACTCTTGAGAATCGCCTAGACTGCAAGGAGAGCCAACCTGTCAATTCTAAAGAAAATCGGCCCTGAATATTCATTGTAAGGACTGATGCTGAACCTGCAATACTTTGGCCACCTGATGCAAAGAGCCGACTCATTGGAAAAGACCCTGATGCTGGGAAAAATTGAGGGCAGGAGGAGAAGGGGTGGCAGAGGATGAGATGGTTAGATAGCATCACTGACTCAATGGACATGAATTTGAGTAAACTCTGGGAGATAGTGAAGGACAGGGAAGCCTGGTGTGCTACAGTCCATGGGGTTGCAGAGTCAGACACGATTTAGTGACTGAGCAGAACAGAACACCTCCCTTATTTATCTTGTAACCCAGGGAGAGGTTGATGTGCGTTTCATCCACTTAGCAAGCAATTATTGAGTGTCTCCTGCGTTCCAGGAAGGGGCCTCAGTGGAAGGGTTGGTTCTAGAGTCCTAAGGCTGTCATGTTAAGTGCTGAGATGAGGCTGTACTGAGTCCTTGAGAGCAGAGAGGAAGTGACTAACTCTGCCTGGAGTTGTTAGAGAAGGCAGCGTCTGAAGAAATGATTCATACCTAACCCCTGGGGTTGGGTTGTCAACCCTCCCCAACCTTCCTCACCCCATCAAAATAGGATGATCTTTTTCTTAAACAATGAATACACATTCACGGACAGAGAGAGCCTATGTTTTACTATACATTTCCTGTTGGTTACTCAGCATTAGAACTTGAACCTTGAAGTGAGTGCTTTTTAGAGTACAGCTGTTCCCCCTTATCCACAGAGGATATTCATTTCCAAGACCTCCAGTGGATGCCTGAAACAGCAGATAGTACCGAACTACATATATATATATACACACGCTGATTTTTCCTTTACATACCTACCTATGATAAAGCTTAAATTATGAATTAGGTACTGTAAGAAATTAGCAGTAATAAAATAGAACAATTACAGCAATATACCATAATAAAAGTTAGGTGAGTGTAATCTCTCTCCCTCTCACAATGTCTTAAAAATTTAATGCCTTTTCCACGTTAAGTAAACACTTATCATGCACTGTGGTGGCAGTTTGAGGTGAGACAGCGAAATTAGCACAGATTTCTTTTTCCTTCATGATTTCACAGATGGAAGATTACTTCTTACCATATATCTTAGCAATCTCTGCAATATGATTTTTTTCTTTCCTTATGAAGTTGAGTACTTCCGCCTTTTCGCTTGAAGAAAGGACATGACAGCTTGTCTTTGGCAGACCCAAGTTGCAGCATCACTACTCTTGCTTTGGGAACATTAGTTAGTAAAATAAGGCTTTACCTGAACACGGCACTGTGAAACCTTGGCAGTCGATCTGATAACTGAGAAGGCTAGGCAATTTACAGGTAGGATATGCTTGACAAAGTGATGATTCAAGTTGAGGGTGGGATGGAGTTGGATTTCATCACACTGACCAGAATGGCGCAGAATTTAAAACTCCCAAATTGTTTATTTCTGGAATTTTCCATTTAATATTTTCTGACAATGATTGACCTTGGGCAAATGCCATCACAGAGAGGGAAACCACAAAAAAGAGGGGAATGACTGTAACTGTGCTTTTTTACCAAGTGGCAAGCAGTCATATTTAGAGTGATTCTTTATCTACTGTGTATCTTTAAGAAAACCAAAAATGTCTAGGAGTGAGTTGCAGTATCCATCCCGTTGATTGAGATGCACATTAGAGCCTGATACTTAAGAGCTTCTTATCCTATACATACCACTCTCTTTAGTCTGGTGCCTAGACTTTACCTGATCCCTTAATTGCAATTTTCTTTGTGTTAGATAATCCCAGTCTGCCTTCTGAGTTTAGTAAATGTAGAGAATTGTGTAAAATTTTTAAAAAAAGTTAGTTGTTGCTTTAGGTGTAGCTTGAGGTCCAAGGTGAGCATATGACATTAATTCCAATTTGATTCCACACACCAGTTTCCCTCTATCTTCCCTGCAATCAGAGCCCGGGGTGCCTTTTTGTTTTTCTGTGGTTATTATCAAATGGTTCTTGCTGAGCTGCAGGTAAGCCTTGCTTTTCTTTGGTAAGATCTGTGACCTCTAAAGGTGTTAACAAGCTAGGCTTTCCCAGTGAAGATAGTTTATCCAGGTCAGTGGTGAAATGCAAGTTCATTCACTGAGTAGCCACTTCTCCCCCTCACCCTGTTTTGGTTTTAAAATACTTTTGTTTGTTTGTTTATTTTATGTGTTGCCTGTGCTGGGTCTTCGAGGCTGCACAGGCCTTTCTCTGGTTCTGGCTAGCGCGGGCTACCCACTGTAGCAGCTTCTCTCGTTGCGGGGCATGGGCTCTCGGGTGTGTGGGCTTCCGTAGTTGCAGTGTGTGGTCTCGGTAATTGTGGCTCCTGGGCTCTAGAACCCAGACTCAATAGTTGTGGCTTCTGGGCTTAGTTCCTCCTCCGTATGTGGAATCTTCCCGGACCAGAGATTGAACCCCTGTTTCTTGCACTGGCAGGCAGATTTTTTTAGCCACTAGGAAACCCTTCACCCTAAGCTTGATGATTTTTTATAGTAAGCTCTAAATCTCCTCCCACAATCCCAGAAAGAGACCGTACTCACTGGTTCTTTGGACAGAGGCAGAAGAACATAACTCAACCAGCTTGGCTGTTACACAATCCAGGTCACTTAGGAAGGTCACTTGTTTGTAGCTACTGTGAGAAATGCGGCCTTGCTGTGCCTGGCCCCTGTACCTGACAAGTCAGCAGTAACATCTGTTTTGCAAAAGAGTCTGTCCACCAAATGGCACCTAACCCTTGTCTCAGTTTCTGTCCTTTGTGTTTGGGGAGTTTGTGTTTGCTTTGTGTTTACTGTGCCTGGGTTCCTTTCACATAGAACGCCTCAAACCACCAAATAGCACTGATAATTTTTTCTTTGTGTGAGCTAGCAGGATGAGGTGGATGGCAACGTGGTGACATGTGCTAGATCAGCTTGGTCCCGTGTCCTGAGTACATTTACATATGATGTTGAAACGTAGGAAATGTGACCATTTTGATCTGGAAGAATGACAATTTCCTATGAGTAACTGAATAATTTGAAATTTGTACCCTTAGGTAAGAAAGGATACATTTTTGAAGCCAACTAGCATTAACCCAAGGAGGCAAATACAGCCTGTGGTGAGCTTTTATATCACTCAGAATATTTTTATATTTTTACACATTAATTGCTAACCTTAATTCAGGAGCTCTTGCACAAAATTTTGGGTTTGCAGCTTTTCTGCAAGAGTCGCAGCCTTGCCCCGCCTGGTTGGTGATGTCACCTGGTGACAGTGGGCCAGGGGAGAGCGGCAGCTGTGTCCCTGTGGGGCTCATGCGTGTGTCCATTCATACCCCGGCCAGCCGCTGACCCTCGTGGGATCTGACCTGATTGGCCTCCCGGACTATGAGGTTGCTCATGTGATATAAATAGAGCACCTTGAGTAAGATGGATAAAGAGATTTGAAAGAAATTATCAGCTGGACCAAAGTCATTTGTTTTGTTTACTACACACCAGCAGCCAGCCTCTAAAAAGAATGCCTGATACAGCTTTGGTCTCTGCCAAGAAAGACAGCTAAGCAAGCATACTTAAGGAGCTCGCTTGTTCATGTGCTAAGAGATGGGCAAACTCTGGTTAAAGCTTTGGCTGGATGGTCTTCATTTGAGTAGGATGTGGTGATAGGTTGCTTCCCCACCAACCATTCATGTCACAGGCTAATGTTATGCCTTGTTTTGTTTATCTTTTTGCTTTTTTAAATCCTGACTTTTATGGGAAGTGACTACTGACCATGTCTTAACTTCAGCATGAAAGTTCTTATCCTTGACTAATGTGTATTTTAAAAGTACTAGATATTTATGCTACATTGTATGTAATGCTGGGGGAACTGAACACAAAAGAGAATATTCATCAATTAAAGAAGGGCTGAATGAATTGTAGTACACAGACATTTTGAAATGCTGTGTGGTATTAGCATAACAAATTGACAGGACACCAGTTGACCTGGAGGGTTTTCCCTGAGAAGTACTAGCTGAGATTTAATTAGTACTTCCTATGTGGTAGGCACAGTTCCAAGGACTTTCCATGTATTAACTCATTTGATCTTCACAGTTGGCCTATGACCTTGGTACTATTATTGATATCTTACAAGGGAAAAAACTGAGGCATTGAGAAGATAAGAAAGCTGTTTAGGGATAAGCAATTAGTA
Organism: Oryx dammah; assembly: GCF_014754425.2. Lineage (NCBI taxonomy): Eukaryota > Metazoa > Chordata > Mammalia > Artiodactyla > Bovidae > Oryx > Oryx dammah. Next base: position 107,975,894 of record NW_024070211.1, on the reverse strand, counting down.
GATAGCAGGGTTTGGATATGAACTCATGCAACCTGAATAAATAGACTTTTAAAAATCAATCATTTTATTAGGTTAGATATCAAAAGTACATTGTCAGTGAGAAATCTAGCTATAGAATATTAATTCATGGCTGTTCCTGAATTCTCTGAGTTATTCTCTTTATTTTAGACTCATTTAAGCTCATCTTGCTGTATCAAATCTTAGAAATCATTTAGTCTTCTGGTTTCCTAGTTTAGCCCACCTCTTTCTCCTTTTAAACCAGCTGAATCTTCCTGGTGAGCAACATGAAACTGAGTCCTGACCTGCAGCTGCTCTTCCCAGTATAAACTACGGATGTATTCTGTCTCCTTCACGTTACAAATGGAGAAATGAGTCCTAGAGAGATAGCCTAACGTTTATTGAGTCAATATTTTCCAGGGATGTGAGACAATTGTGTTATGAGGTGTTGCAGGTCATTTTATTATGCATGTTAAGGAAATGGAGGTATAGGTAGAAATAGGCCCAGTATCACTGAACCCTGGGAATCAGAACCAGGATTGGATAGAATCTCTGTCCGACTATCCTTTCAAGGGTCATGAGGATTACAGAGGCCTACCAGAGGCCCTTCAGTTGAATCTTTTCTCTTAGTGCTGTTTGAATTAATTAGGAAGTTTTGTCGGGGGGGATCCCCTGGTAGCTCAGCTGCTAAAGAATCTGCCTGCAATGCAGGAGACCCTGGTTTGATTCCTGGGTTGGGAAGATCCCCTGGAGAAAAGAATTGCTACCCACTCCAGTGTTCTGGCCTGGAGAATTCCATAGACTGTATAGTCCATTGGGTCTCAGAGAGTTGAACATGACTGAGTGACTTTCACTTTCACTTAAGGAAGTTTTTGAGAACTTCTGAGTTGTATAGCGTAATTCAGCTCAGTCAGTCACTCAGTCGTGTCCGACTCTTTGCGACCCCATGAATCGCAGCACGCCAGGCCTCCCTGTCCATCACCAACTCCCAGAGTTCACTCAGACTCACGTCCATCGAGTCGGTGATGCCATCCAGGCATCTCATCCTCTGTCGTCTCCTTCTTCTCCTGCCCCCAATCCCTCCCAGCATCAGAGTCTTTTCCAATGAGTCAACTCTTCGCGTGAGGTGGCCAAAGTATTGGAATTTCACCTTTAGCATCAGTCCTTCCAATGAACACCCAGGACTGGTCTCCTTTAGGATGGACTGTTTGGATCTCCTTGAGTCCAAGGGACTCTCAAGAGTGTTCTCCAACACCATAGTTCAAAAGCATCAATTCTTCGGCACTCAGCTTTCTTCACAGTACACCTCTCACATTCATACATGACCACTGGAAAAACCATAGCCTTGACTAGACGGACCTTTGTTGGCAAAGTAATATCTTTGCTTTTTAATATGCTATCTAGGTTGGTCATAACGTTCCTTCCAAGGATTACTTGTCTTTTAATTTCATGGCTGCAATCACCATTTGCAGTGATTTTGGAGCCCCCCCAAAATAAACTCTGACACTGTTTCCACTGTTTCCCCATCTGTTTGCCATGAAGTGATGGGACCAGATGCCATGATCTTCGTTTTCTGAATGTTGAGCTTTAAGCCAACTTTTTCACTCTCCTCTTTCACTTTCATCAAGAGGCTTTTTAGCTCCTCTGCAGTTTCTACCATAAGGGTATTGTCATCTGCATATCTGAGGTTATTGATATTTCTCCTGGCAGTCTTGATTCCAGCTTGTGTTTCTTCCCGTCCAGTGTTTCTCATGATGTACTCTGCATAGAAGTTAAATAAGCAGGGTGACAATATACAGCCTTGATGTACTCCTTTTCCTCTTTGGAACCAGTCTGTTGTTCCATGTCCAGTTCTAACTGTTGCTTCCTGGCCTGCATACAGATTTCTCAAGAGGCAGGTCAGGTGCTCTGGGATTCCCATCTCTTTCAGAATTTTCCACACTTTGTTGTGATCCACACAGTCAAAGGCTTTGGCATAGTCAGTAAAGCAGAAATAGATGTTTTTCTGGAACTCTCTTGCTTTTTCCATGATCCAGTGAATGTTGGCAATTTGATCTCTGGTTCCTCTGCCTTTCCTAAAACCAGCTTGAACATCTGGAAGTTCATGTATTGCTGAAGCCTGGCTTGGAGAATTTTGAGCATTACTTTACTAGCGTGTGAAATGAGTGCAATTGTGCGGTAGTTTGAGCATTCTTTGGCATTGCCTTTCTTTGGGATTGGAATGAAAACTGACCTTTTCCAGTCCTGTGGCTACTGCTGAGTTTTCCAAATTTGCTGGCATGTTGAGTGCAGCACTTTCACAGCATCGTCTTTCAGGATTTGAAATAGCTCACCTGTAATTCCATCACCTCCACTAGCTTTGTTCGTAGTGATGCTTTCTAAGGCCCACTTGACTTCACATTCCAGGATATCTAGCTGTAGGTGAGTGATCACACCATCGTGATTATCCGGGTCATGAAGATCTTTTTTGTACATTTCTTCTGTGTATTCTTGCCACCTCTTCTTAATATCTTCTGCTTCTGTTAGGTCCATACCATTTCTGTCCTTTATCGAGCCCATCTTAGAATAAAATGTTCCCTTGGTATCTCTAATTTTCTTGAAGAGATCTCTTGTCTTTCCCAGTCTGTTGTTTTTCTCTGTTTCTTTGCACTGATCCCTGAGGAAGGCTTTCTTATCTCTCCTTGCTATTCTTTGGAACTCTGCTTTCAGATGCTTGTATCTTTCCTTTTCTCCTTTGCTTTTTGCATAGGTGATTGTGACTTTAGAACGGACAAGGAAAGTCTTTTGTATGAATCAGCTGGGGCTGCCCTAAGGAAATACCTTAAGAATGGATGCCTTCAACAGCAGAAATTTATTTCTCACTGTGTTGAGGGCTGGGCAGTCCGGTTCAAGGTGCTGGCTGCTCTGGTTTCCGATGAGAGCTCTCTTCTCTTCCCTTCCTGTCCTTACCCATAAAGTGAGGGGCTGGACTCAGTGATGATCTTTGAGGCTCCCTGGACCCCTAATGTTGTTCCTGATCTTTCTTACAGTTGAAGGAAATCTTTGGATTCAAAGTGGACCATTCTAAATTGTCCAATGAGTGGTTAAATCCTAAATGAAGTGACAGTCGCCTCAGGGTCTAAAGCTTCACATTTGTTCTTTATCAAGATGAGAAGCTGCCAGTTGTTCTTTAGTCGGCTGTATTTATAAAGCAATACCGGTCCTCTAGTCGTATGGCTCCAATAAAAGACTTTCCCCACCACTCCCTCCCCTTTAAAAAAAAAATAAAAGTTTTTATTGTTTATTATCACTTAAAAATATTTTTCATACAATTTTTAAAGGTGACTTTCCACCTATAACTGTTACAAAATGTTGACTATATAGCCCATGTTGTACAGTACATCCTTGAAACGATCTTATACTCAGCAGTTTGTATCTCTCACTTCTCCACCCCTATATTGCCCCTCCTCCCCTCCCCACTGGTACCCACTGGTTATATAGCGTAACCTCTATGTCTGTGAGTGTACGTCTTTTTTGTTATATTTAGTAGTTTATTGTATTTTTTAGATTCCACATGTAAGTGATATCATACAGTATTCATCTTTCTCTGATTTATTTCACTTACCGTAATGTCCTCCAAGGCCATTCATGTCACTTGCTGCAAACGGCAAATTTTTTTCTTTATGGCTGAGTAATATATCTAGTGTGTGTGTGTGTGTGAGAGAGAGAGAGAGAGAGAGAGATCTGTCTCCATATATCTGTTGAGGGACACTTAGGTTTCTTCCATATCTTGGCAATTGCAAATAATGTTACTATGAACATTGGAGTGCATATACCTTTTAGAGTTAGTGCGTTTGTTTTTTTCAGATACATAACCAGGAGTGGGATTACCAGGTCATATGGTAGTTCTATTTTGAGCTTTTTGAGACACCTCCATACAGTTTTTTCACAGTAGCTGCACCAATTTACATTCCTATCAACAGTGTACAAGGCTTCCCTCTCCTTCACATCCTTGACAACATTTTGTGCTCTTTTTGATGATAGCCATTCTGATGGCTATGAGGTGTTATTCCACGTTGGTTTTGATTTGCATTTCCCTGATTACTGGCCATGTTGAGCATCTTGTCATGTACCCATAGGCCATCTGCAAGTCCTCTTTGGAAAAATGTCTGTGTACTTCTGTCCATTTAAAATTTTTATTTATTTATTTTAAAATTTATTTTTTTCCCTGCCCATTTATTAGTTTGTTTTTTGATGTTGAGTTGTATGAGCTGTTTATATATTTTGAATATTAATTCCTTTTCAGTCATATCATTTGCAAATATTTTCTCCCATTCAGTAGTTTGTCTTTTCATCTTGTCAGTGGTATCCTTTGCTGTGCAAAAGCCAACTCAACATCCCTCCCCCCTTTTAGAATTCTTCTTTGTGTCCATGTTCTTGCATTTGCCTGTGGAAGCCAGAAGACTTTTCTGGTGAAGCACTTAACTGACTCTGAGTGATAGCCCCATATCACATACGCTTATTTCATCCTTTCTGGGAATTTGTTGTCTTCTTTCCTGTTTTCCAGTTTTCCCAGTTTGAAAACGGTCTGAGATGTGGATGGAGAATGGAGGGCTGGGACTGGGGGGAGTTTTATAATAGATAGGGCTGAGCTTCCCATCAGCAGCTCATTAAAGGTGTTTGTTGATTTCTCTGCTGGGTACCAGGCCCAGTGCTAACTAGCTACTTATCACTTTCTCTGTGGGCTCCCTTCAGCAATGGGCTCTTGTTCTGGAGACCTTGCCTGGAAAATGCACTCTGCTATCAGCAGGGCTCTTTGTAGTGTTTGGCTCTGGTATCTGGAACATTCTGGATTGAGCCCAGCATGCTGTGATCTGCACGCTGGTGAGGTTGATCCAGTGGGACTTTGGAGTAACAGTTGATGGAGTAGCACTGCGGTAAGGGAGAGGGCGGTAGTGGTGGTTTACTCACTCAGTCGTGTCTGACTCTCTGTGACCCCACGGACTGTGGTCCACCAGGCCCCTCTGTCCATGGGACTCTCCAGGCAAGAATGCTGGAGTGGGTTTGTCATGTCCTCCTTCAGGGATTTTCCCGACCCGGGGATCAAACCAGAGTCTCCTGCATTGCAGGCGGATTCCTTACCACTGAACCACCAACTGACGAATTGATCATTCTGAGAACTGAGCTCTAGAGAGAGTGCGGCTCACTCGGACCTTCCCTCTAGGTTGATTCTCTTTTCTCCAACAATCTAGGGCAGTGTAGAAGATATTTTCTTAGCAATGGCAAAACAAGGCTGCAAGGGAAAAGTGTGCTTCTGGCTTGTGGGTAGAAGAAAAAAAGCCTGGACCTGGGAGTGTGGCAGACCTGACTCAGACCCTGGCTCAGGTGCTTGTTAGCTGTGGGGGTCCTAGTGTTCTCACGTGTAAAACGAGGCTATTAGCAACAACAAGGACGAAAAAATGCACAGGCTTGTAACAACAGTTATACAAAGAAAAAGCGACTGGATAGTGGGCGGTCAGTATATGTGGGTTAACTCCCCTGGTAAACACAGGTGGGGCTTCCTGCAACGGAATCCTTCAAGTTGGCAAGACCTGTCTTTGGAGCATTTGGGTGACCTGCTGGGTCACCAGGTCAGGGGGGCCAGAGCTGATGGTGAGACCACAGGGCAGAACCTTTGCACCAAAGACACTCATTTGGGCACTTCTGTGGGGGTGGGGAAGCCTTGATTTGCACAGGAAGTGTCATGCCTCTATTTCACATGTATCAGGATAGCTGATACTGGTCTCTCCTCTTTTTTGACAGAAATAATCTCCCCTCCCCCATTTGGGTGATATTTAGCAACTCATTTGGGAAAAAGTACCCAAAGGAAAACTTGAAGGAGAAAACAGTCACATCCACCGCCTTTTGCACAGGCTGTTTCTCTCCTTGGCAGTCTTGCAGTAGGAGAAGATTTATGTGATGAGAATGAGATTTTTGATATTCTTTGCAGAACTGAGATGCCTTAACCTGGAGGTCTTTTTGCCCCTTTGGAATATAAATCCGATTAGAAGCTCTTTGTGCTCTGCCACAAGTCATTACACGTCTACATTTTGTTCTTATAAAATATGGATAATGACATGGCTCTGTCTCCTAGGAGTTTGAGTGCATTAGCTAATGATCATGAAACCTTAGAAATGGGAAATGCATATGAATGCTGAGAGCTTTTGTAATTACAGGTTTGCATCATTTTGCTTGGCATCCTTGAAGAGGCCTGCTTTCAACATGAGAATACTCGGGTTGATTCCTGTTCTTCTAATTGTAGAGCAAGCTTGAAAGAGAGAAACTCAGAGAGTGTTCAGAGCAGAGAAGTCATAGCATCTGGCGGAAGCCCGCAAGTAGCTTAGGCTGGAGTGGCTTGGTTTGCCCTGAAGTGGGAGAAGAGCTTGAGATATTGTCAAGTCATCACAATGAGAAAATGCCAGTACCCAAGGATGGCAGTGGCTTCCACGCAGGATTGTAATGAAATGCTCGTGTCCTTTATTCTTGTGACATCAGATATATTATTTTCTCAGCCTTTATTCTAGGCAGCCGTGAACACGCTGTATTGCAGTGGGCTGTTTTGATGTGGGTCACCTTCCTGGATTGTTAAGCCTCTGGAGTGTAGATACTGTCTTTGTATCCTCTAGAAAAATCCAGATTTTCCTTTATCTCATCCAGATAATTATTTTTGAACTTAAGAATCTCTTTAAAAGGATGTCAGATGGTAATGTGTTGAATACCCAAGTTATAGAAACTTAAAAAAAAGAATTTATGTGGGTAACCTGACAGTGTGCCATTTGACAGCTGATGTTGTTTTCATTTCCTTTCAGGCAGTGGCGCTACAGCTGTGGTTCAGGCTGCTCTGTGCAAACCCAGGCAAGAACGCGTAGCAATAAAGCGGATCAACTTGGAAAAATGCCAGACCAGCATGGACGAACTATTAGTAAGTCAAAGTGAATGGGATATTGCCGGTTGCTTTTCGTATCTTATGTAGAGATGGGCCGGAGAAGCAGGAGAGGAGAGAGAGCAGAGGCCACTTGATGTTTTCTCCCATTTGGACACATGTATTTCTTGGAAAGCAGCCCACCTGGCTTTTTCCTCCTTATGACTGTGTTGTGTAATATACAGCTTACTTTGCTTTGACAAATAGAATTTTACTCAGTCCTCATAATCACCAGGTGGGGATGGTCTCAGTGTTGACACTGCTTTATGAAATGAGGGAATAGACTCAGATGACCTAAGGTCATGTTATACTGAATTGGATGACGAGCTTCTGGCCCTCCATCTCGACTCGTACACAAAGAGGAATTACTCCCTAAACAATTTGCTGGCCCTTCTGGCTTTCATAAATCACAAAATCTCCTATAAATTTCAGTTATTCAAAAATACTACAGGGTAGCTTGCATTCCTATTGGCGAATGAGAAGAGTTTGTTTTTTGTTTTTATTTTGGTACAGGCCAACTTGTACTTTTTCTAAGTAAAGTATGTTACATAAATAATTGGAGCGTGTCAGTGTGGCTATGACTATAGTAGCATTGGTTGCTTGAAGGATCATTTGCTTTTGGTTTAGCTGACTCATTATTAAATGAACAGCTTGGCAAATGGTTATTAGTTGCCCGGCAAACTGTGAAGGGTTTGAGAGTTTAATCTCATAAATATAGTTGTCATTCTGCCTGCCAATTTTCTTTTTTTTTTTCCTTTTGGTCATTTGTTTGAGGATAATGGAAAACTGCAGTGGAGGGGTTGACTGATTGGTTATCCCACCACTAATCCCAGAACAAATATTAGTCCAATAGCTCCATACAAGCTACAAAGTATAATGACAGTTGGCTCCAGATGAACAGGCCTTTTGTCATAGTCTACATTGGGAATGGAATGTCATTAACAAGAGCCTTTTGTCTTTACTCAGAATATAGCTTTTATTTCAGGCATAATTACAGTACACTATAGTATAAATTAAGTACAAGGATAAAGCTGTACTTTTCCAGATCTGTTTGGCCTTACATTTTAAATCAGGCTCCATAAAGCATAGTTTTCGCTGGGATTGATACAACAGATTGCTGGCTAAAAGTTCAATTAAAGGAAGGGCTTCCACAATTTAATTAAAAAAAAAATTTTTTTTTTGCATACATTTAGCACTTTTACCCTCCTCAGATTTTCAGCTCTGCTCTCCTCTTACTGAAATTATTACTGCATACTTCTGTTGCTTGCTATCACGGTGACCAATAAAACTGTGTCTTTGTCATCTGACCAGTTTTCAAGGTCACTTTCTGGCATGGAAAAAGCTTTAAACAAACTGGAGAGAGCTGTGTCCTGCCTTTGCCACTAACATTTTTTTTTTTTTTTTTTTTTAGTCAAGTTACCTAACAGCTCTGCATGATTTAAAGAGAATTGAATCACAAGAGCTCTAAGATCCCATTGTTTGTTGCTGTTGTTCAGCTACTAAGTCCTGTCTGACTCTTCGCGACCCCATGAACTGCAGCACACCAGGCTTCCCTGTCCTTCACCATCTCCTAGAGTTTGCTCAAGCTTCTATGCATTGAGTCAGTGATGACATCCAACTGTCTCATCCTCTGTCATTCCCTTCTCCCCCCCTCAATCTTTCCCAGCATCAGGGTCTTTTCCAGAATCCCATTAGGAGTCTCAAATTCTGTGGCTATACTAAGTACATAATAATTTTTTAAAGATCTTGAAGTATACATTTATCCTTACGCTCTGTTTGGAAATATTATTCTTGAATTTGCCTATGGCAGTTGTATTGGATTATGGTGTTCTGTTGGAGGTCTCACAGTCATCTTTTTGCCACCAACAGAATATTTAGAATATGTACAAGGCTTGTATGTACTCGTATCTGATAGTTCTGGAACCAGCCTTCAGGGCTGATGCTGTGGTCTCTGGTTTCTAACAAGCCCTCAGTTGCCCAAAAGGAGAAGGCGATGGCACCCCACTCTAGTACTATTGCCTGGAAAATCCCATGGATGGAGGAGCCTGGTGGGCTGTAGTCCTTGGGGTTGCGAAGAGTCGGACACGACTGAGTGACTTCACTTTCACTTTTCACTTTCATGCATTGGAGAAGGAAATGGCAACCCACTCCAGTGTTCTTGCCTGGAGAATCCCCGGGACGGGGGAGCCTGGTGGGCTGCTGTCTATGGGGTTACACAGAGTCAGACATGACTGAAGCGACTTAGCAGCAGCAGCAGTTGCCCAGAGTCTCCATGTTTCCCCCCTGCTGACTTTTTATCAGCAGTCGGCTGCCAGTGATGACACCTATGTAAGGGTTCTACTGGAGGCACCAGGACTATTGTCGTTCTAGGCCCTTTTCTCTGTTTCCTGGGACCAGGAACCATATCAGTGTCATTTGGAGTGACTCATAATTTAGCCAGAGCTGTCAGTGTAAGGACTAGAGCTTTATCTAGCTTAGTGCTTGGCTCCATTAACCTGAAGTTTTAAGATTTACAAATTTGCTTGTTAGCAGTTAATTTCTTTCATTTTCTACCTGCTCCCATGCCCATGTTGTGTTAATGGAATATAGCATAATTATCTGTTTTTCATTTTAAAGGATGTTTGATTTGTTGCTCTAATCTTTCCTTAATTTTGACTCTTTGACCTTTTGATGTCTTGATATTTCTAGGGTTGGAGGGAATGGCTATGGTTCTTTAGGACACACAGCTCCCAGGTTCTCTGCAAGCAAAATGAAATAGAGCTGACAGTGTAGGCTCCTGCTGTTGCCAGGCTTTCGTGGTGGCCGAGCTCTCGGCACATGACTCGTGCGGAGCAAAGTTGCTGTAATCCTTTCAGTGTCTAATCCTGCTGCTGCTCGCGCTTTTATTATCTCTGTGGGTTCACATTTTGGCAGTGTCTGGACATCCGCTCTCCTAATAATCCTTTAATTCCGTGAGTGTGTGTGTATTATATACAGGTCAGTGCTCGGCGTCATTTCACAAACTGTGTCACGTGTTAGCTGGAAACCATTGTTCTTTCAAGAAACAACGGCCACTGGAGTCCTTATCTTGTGGGAGTGTTATGTCATGGAAGTCACAATTACCAGCTATTTGCTGGCTACTGGAACAGCTGCCTCCCCTGCTGAAGCTCTGTCAACCTCCCACCCCTGCTATCTGCCCTGCCCCTACCCGCCAGCCCTGACTCCCATAGGGAGCCGGATTTATCCTCACAGGTTGAATGTGATGGCAGAGAACGGTTTGGACAACTGGCCCTGGACTTTGCTTCTTTATGTGATGGTGGCACTCCTTAGATTTTCCCATGGTTGTGGAGTTTATTCACAGTTTGACTGAAGAAGATTTAAGTGGTCATGATTTTTTTTCTAAATTTATTTTTAAAGTAAATTGAAGTATTGTAGTAAAATATTGAAGTATTGTAGTAAAAATAATTTAAAATTATTTTAAAAGTAATATTGAAGTATTATGATTTCTGGACTTCCCTGGTGGCTCAGCTGGTAAAGAATCCACCTGCGCCGTGGGAGACCTGGGTTCGATCCCTGGGTTGGGAAGATCCCCTGGAGAAGGGAACGGCTACCCACACCAGTATTCTGGCCTGGAGAATTCCATGAACTGGATAGTCCATGGGGTCACCAAGAGTTGGACATGACTGAGCGACTTTCATTTTTCATTTTGATTCCTAAAGCAAAGTGATCTTTAGTATCACCTCTGAGAGTGAAGGGAGGAAAACGAATGTTCAGTGAGATCACTGGTGCTAAATAATTGGTAATTTATGTAAAAATGATGCTCTTCAAATGAGTACTGTGATATCCTCAGAGATACTAATTATTTGGTAAATACCTGAGTTTCTATGAGCTTCCCAGGTGGCACTAGTGGTAAAGAACTTGCCTGCCAAAGCAGAAGAGACACTGGTTCAATCCCTGATTTGGGAAGATCCCCTGGAGGAGGGCATGGCAACCCACTCCAGTGTTCTTGCCTGGAGAATCCCGTGGACAGAGGAGCCTGGGTGGGCTACCAACCATAGCGTTGCACAGTTGGACACAACTGAAGCAGCTTAGCACACACACACATGAGTTTCTATGTTGTGCTTAGGCCCACAGAAAGGATGGGTTTTGGGTGTATGCATGGGAGGACAAAGGTATGTGCTCACTAAAACTTCATTTTAACAAAAATTAGATTAGAGCACCCTTAAATGTTTTCCTTGGCATGAATAGCATTTAACGTACTCAATCTAAACTAATTTTCTATGCATTCTTGTGAATTTTCATTTGTGTTTTTTTACTTTGGTCTTTAACATCCTTATCTCTCTGGGTGTGATGATCTTGGTTGTTATTTTTCCAAGAGCTTAGGAGTGTTACTGGTTTGTTCTATATTCTTAACCATCCCAACCTGGATATGTTGATAATGCTGAGATTTGCTATCCCACATTTGTTGTTAACTCCATATTTGTTAATCCCACTCCAGTATAAATAACTAATTATAATTAGTTTAACACCCTCTGGGAGATAGTTACAGTTTTAGAGCAGAACTTGTTAACTCCATAGTTAGGAAAACCTTCCTAGATGCTGGGCCCTGGACTAGGTGGTGGGAAAACAAAAGAGAATCTTCTTTTTTGTGGAGCCTAGGACTAGCCAATGAGTCTCTTCATATTTGCATTGGGTTGGTGAGATGTTTGAGCGAGGAATATCTTTCTGCACTTTTCCCACTGCTTGTCTAGAAACAGTTTATCAGATTGATAGGCAGATTCTCTAGTGTGTACCCCACTGAGGAAATTTTCATTTTCCAGTAGGAGTTTAAAGTTTCCTAAGTGGGTCTGACCCACAGTCATGCAGACTAGTATATTCTGGTTAAGGATGGCCTTGGGGTCCAGTTTGTGGTCAACCTCAGAGGTCAGGGATGCTACTCGGGGGTGCCCTTGGCTTCCCTTAAAATTCATTATATAAGTGAAGAATTAATCTGTTTGAGTCTTTTTCAGTCTCTGTCACCAGATGACAGTTCCATAGATGTGACATGGCCCTTTCTTTTATTTACCCTAAACCCTATGTTTTTTAGCCCTTTGGACACACTCTTCTTTGGTTTTACCCAAGGATTGATGAATGTTTTGGTTCATCACCTTGTTTGACATTTTGATCCGTAGACTTTAATCAATCATATCTTTCTCAACTTTTTTCCTCTAGACTAGAATTCTCGTATTTTCAGTCTGTCCTTGGTACTGAGTCACAGAAAAGTCAGTATCATTTTCTCATTCTTTCATATACATCAAATCTTATAGTTTAATTCTTAGGGGCAGGAGTGCCTTAGGTGCAGGAAAAATCATGGCCCTAGAATTGGGCAAAATGTTTATTTCATCTTTTTAAAAAAACTTATGTGTTTATTTTAGTTATTTGGCTATTCCAGGTCTTAGTTGTGGTGTGGTGAACTTTTAGTTACAGCGTGTGGGATCTAGTTACCTGCTCAGGAATCAAATCCAGGCCCCCTGCATTGGCAATGCAGAGTCTTTGTCATTGGACCACTAGGGAAGTGGTCCAATGTGCTTATTTCTTAAAAATAAAGGAAAAAATGTCTAGTTAACTGATTATATTATACAAAACCGATGATATTATACATTTTCCAGAAGTCTATGGGGATGGCAAAAGTGAAGTATAAAAAAAGAGAGACACAACTGAAGTTGTATTCAAACTGGGAATATTTTCACCATTTTCTCCTACTCTGAAAATGCATATGTTCTGGGTCTCTTTGTTACCAAACACATAAGTCCAGAAATCTGAGTGGCCTTGTAATGTTAATTTCTCTTTATTTGTCTTAAAAAAAAAAAAAAAGGATGTTAAAACATTTAAGCAAGCCATTTCTAACAGTCAGTTTAGTCTCTCAGTCGTGTCCAACTTTTTGCGACCCCATGAATCGCAGCACTCCAGGCCTCCCTGTCCATCACCAACTCCCGGAATTCACCCAAACTCATGTGCATCGAGTTGGTGATGCCATCCAGGCATCTCATCCTCTGTCGTCCCCTTCTCCTCCTGCCCCCAATCCCTTCCAGCATCAGGGTCTTTTCCAGTGAGTTAACCCTTCGCATGAGGTGGCCAAAGTGTTGGAGTTTCAGCCTCAGCATCAGTCCTTCCAATGAACACCCAGGACTGATCTCCTTTAGGATGGACTGGTTGGATCTCCTTGCAGTCCAAGGGACTCTCAAGAGTCTTCTCCAACACCACAGTTCAAATCATCAATTTTTCAGTGCTCAGCTTTCTTCACAGTCCAACTCTCACATCCATGTATGACCACTGGAAAAACCATAGCCTTGACTAGACAGACCTTTGTTGGCAAAGTTATATCTCTGCTTTTGAATATGCTATCTAGATTGGTCATAACTTTCCTTCCAAAGAGTAAGCGTCTTTTAATTTCATGGCTGCAATCACCATCTGCAGTGCATAAGAATACTTAAGTGTAAATTCAATTAGGATATTTAATTAGCTGAATCAACTAGGATAAAACTTTTAAAGTTTCCGAAATGAAATTTTCTCTAGCTAAATCATACATATTCCTAAGCAAATGTAACTTTAGAGTGGTAAAAATAAATTACTTTTGCATATATGATATTCTCTAATTCCTTAAAAATGGTATGTCTTCAATTTATCCAATAATTTCCCATTTCTAGTCCTGCCCTCAGTTGGACTATATTTGAGTAAAGCATGAACACCAAATCGTATGAAAATAATTACAAAGTCAAATGGGCAAGGGACACATGACAGTATAAAATTTGATATTTGAGACTGAAATGCTCAGAACTGTACTATATTCAGCAAAGTCGGCTTGTATTTTAATGCTATTCCCTTGATATAAAAGATTTTACAAGAAACAGACAAATGCAATTTGTTACCACATATGTCAAGGGATGTGCTGGGATATGAATCATTAATTTACTAATTAGAAAGTTCTTCAGTTCAAAAAGAATGAAAAATCCGTTCACTGATACAATAGACAACACACACACACACATTATAGCTTCCAGTTTTTTAAGCTAATGTCCTCAAATCAGTATAATGTATAATTTTTGTCTATAATAAAAAGACTTGCAAAAATATTTTGTAATTGTGTTAACAATTACAGAGATTAAGTTAAAATGCACCAGAAGAAATTTTTTCTTAATTTTTAAGAATCTCAATTTAGAAAAACAAAACTCTTCTGGCAAGAGAAACTGCTTAGAGGTCCCCAAATACTATAATTAAACATTAAAAGAATGAGAAAAACCTATGTCAGGTAATAGGAGATAACTATTCTACTAAATGAACATTAGGCAAAATAAATATCTAGCTTTATTCTCCAAAATAAGCTACAAATCATAGCTAATGCATTCCTCTAGAGAGGAAGGGAAGTGTGGAAGGAAGGAGCCTGTGCAGGGCAGGGTGGTGGGGGTGGAGTGGAAGTATGGAAGGAAATGAAGATCAAGAGAAGCGAAATAATCAATAAAATCACACTACAGCAGAAAGCAAAATGAGACCAGGGCTTCATTCTGAGGAAAGTGAGCCCATGTTACTTAAAGATACTGTCAGTGAGAGCAAAATACCTTTCTAAAGATGATACAGGGAGAGAAGGGCAAATGCCAGAATGTTTCCAGTTCAAGACTGAGAAATTTTTTCATTATGTACACAGAAACAGATGGCACTCTGTGTACCCAAACCTACGAATTTACAGTGAATTTTTATTGTTACACCACAATACTGGAGTGGTTTGACACTACCCCAAATTGTAAAGCACAATTTGCTAGTAATTAGTACTCTTGCCTGGAAAATCCTGTGGACGGAGGAGCCTGGTAGGCTGCAGTCCATGAGCTTGAAGAGTCGGATACGACTGAGTGACTTCACTTTCACTTTTCACTTTCATGCATTGGAGAAGGTAATGGTAACCCACTCCAGTATTCTTGCCTGGAGAATCCCAAGGACGGGAGAGCCTGGTGGGCTGCCATCTATGGGGTCGCACAGAGTCGGACACGACTGAAATGATTTAGCAGCAGCAGCAGCAGTGTTTCTATTTAAATGATCTTAAAAGGGGATTTCATTTTAAAAATTAATTTTTAAATTCATAGAACCATAGAACTTTTGGTGGTAGAAATACATTTTTGCCTTCAAGTATACTTTCTTACTGAACAAACGAGGAGGCTGAGGACCAGAGGTAAAAGTGATTCATCCCAAGTCCAGTTCCTGGGTGGAGAACGCAGGCCCTCTGACCCAAGAAGCAACCTGCCCTCTGTCGCAAGTTTCAGTATTCCTCACTGGTGCAGTTGTTTTTTGAAATGATTTTGCTCACATCTGTCACCTATCACAAACTAAAATATTTTAATAATCATAACATTATTGTCATGGTGGGAGTTGGTGATGGACAGGAAGGCCTGGTGTGCTGCGGTTCATGGGGTCACAAAGAGTTGGACACGACTGAGCGACTGAACTGAACTGATGTCATCATCTTTCTTATTTTGGTTATTTCCACAATTAATTTAGGTGCCTCTGAAAGAGAAGGACTTGGAAACACTGAGGGAGAAGGCTGGAGAGAGACGGGTGGGGTTTCTGCTACTATTCCCTGGCAAAACCCCAGACTGTAGTTGTACCCAGGCGTGGGACAGGGCAGGCCACACGAAACAAAAAGATATGTTCTACCTCCCATTCTCATCATTTGGTGATGAAGCCAAATGTAGCCGTGGTGTTGAAAGCTGGCCTGGAGGTTTCCAGCAGCATAAATTGGCCAAAAGGAAAGAGTCTTTGTGTTTCTGTTTTTAATAAAGTCTTGGACTTTACTTCCCCAGACTCCCAGTCATGGACCATTAAAGGCTCAAACAGCAGTTGTTGATAGCTGAGCCTGGTTCGGATTCCTGATGGCCAACTTTAGAGCTTTCAGAACCCATGAGGCGTCCTTGTTACTGCTTGCCGAAGAACTTTTTCAGTCAACTCTGAAAGAAAATGGCTCTTCCCCATTGAGTTTGCCTATGTGATTTCAGTATCACTCCTTTATTCTTTGCTTTCTTTCCTTGTTAACTACTTCAGCAACTTCTTCATTTTCAAGCAAAATTCTGTTGTTTTTTTTTTTTTTTTAGACTGGTTTTTGCAGAAGGCTCATTGTCATGATGTCATAACCAAGCAGATAGGCCCAGAGATGGAAGTTATGTTCTGTGGGAAGGAGCTATTTACCCATTGTGATTTCTCTGCTGATTTCCCGGGGTTTTCCAGACCTCTACCTCCTCTGACACTTGACCTTTTACAACAGCTCTTTTTAGTTTACTTCCCTGGTGGCTCAGATGGTAAAGCGTCTGTCTACAATGCGGGAGACCTCGGTTCGATCCCTGGTTGGGAAGATCCCCTGGAGAAGGAAATGGCAATCCACTCCAGTACTATTGCCTGGAAAATCCCATGGACAGAGGAGCCTGATAGGCTACAATCCATGGGGTCACAAAGAGTCGGAAACGACTAAGTGACTTCACTTTCACTTTCTACAGACATGATTAAGGCTGTCACAAAATTTGATTCCTTTTCCTAATTCTTGCATGTGTTTTTCCCTGACTTCAAAATACCCAGACCTTCCCCATTTCTAATCTTGTCTTCAGTTTGACTGTACTTGGATAAATAGGTACTAAATCATATAAAAATAATTATAAAACTAACTGGCGAGGCGCACTGGTTGATATATTCATAAATAGTACAGGTCAGAATATTTGACTTCCTTGAGTAGGTTTTTCTTCCTATTGGTACTCTTGTTCTACAAGAGGTAGGGGTTTGCTGTATATGTGCCATTTGATTTTTTATAATTAAAAATAACATTTTTCATGATTGAAAATGACAGTCCCCAAAAATATATTGCTTTTAGAACTTTGTCAATCTTTTCCTTCCATTTCTTGGCTGACATTTGAAATCATTGAAGTTTATGGGTTTTTTTCCTGTTCAAAAAAAAGTCAGCTACTTACAGTATTGGGTTATTTGTGAATATGGATGAGATTACCCTTCATAATGATGATGATGTTATGGCAGTGGAAGCTGAACGATGACTTTTTGAAGAATGTTTTCAATTAACCCGGTTACCCTCATATCATTAAGGCGGCGGTCCAACCTTTTTTGGCACTAGGGACTTGTTTTGTGGAAGACAATTTTTCCATGGACTGGGGAGGTGGGGGGAAGATGGTTTCAGGATGATTCAAGCTCATTACATTTTTTTGTGCACTTTATTTCTATTATTATTACATTGGCTCCACCTTAGATATCAGGCATTAGGACACAGAGGTAGGAGACCCCTGATAAAGAATTATTTAAATGCTTAGAGGGGCTTTGTTTACATTTTAAAGATATATTTGGTTCTCTCACATTTGGAAATATACGTTTTATTTGCTAGTATTCGTTGTCACATCCCTGGAGGAGGAAATGGCAACCCACTCCAGTGTTCTTGCCTGGAGAATCCCAGGGACAGAGGAGCCTGGCGGGCTGCATTGCATGGGGTTGCAAAGAGTTGGACACGACTGAAATGACTTAGCACGTGGGTCATATATTTATTTTTAAGATTAAATTCCACTGTGGAAATGTGCTTTTCCACAAATGCAAAGTGTGGGAGGTCGATGTTCTCTCCGCATTCTGTCAAAAGAATTGGTGCATCTCAGTGCTTAACTGGAAAGCAGTGCTTTGCAAACTTGGCTGCAAATTAGAATCACCTGGGAGCTTTTGAAAATTTTCATTTCCAGGCTGAGTCCTAAACTAATTTTATATCAGTGTCTCTGGGTCTGAGATCCAGGCATGGGTATTTTTTAAAGGTCCCGAGGTGATTCCACTGTGCATCCAAGGTTGAGAACTAGTTTAGAATAAAGTTAGAAATAGCACCTCCTCAGATTTAACTGCATGTGATATTGGAACTTTTCGCTTCTTTTCTTTTCACAGCTATTTGTAAGGCCTCCCCAGACAGCCATTTTGCTTTTTTGCATTTCTTTTCCATGGGGATGGTCTTGATCCCTGTCTCCTATAAAATGTCCGAACCTCTATCCATACTACATCAGGCACTCTGTCTATCACATCTAGTCCCTTAAATCTATTTCTCACTTCCACTGTATAATCATAAGGAATTTGATTTAGGTCATACCTGAATGGTCTAGTGGTTTTCCCTAGTTTCTTCAATATAAGTCTGAATTTGGCAATAAGGAGTTCATGATCTGAGCCACAGTCAGCTCCTGGTCTTGTTTTTGCTGACTGTATAGAGCTTCTCCATCTTTGGCTGCAAAGAATATAATCAATCTGATTTTGGTTGTGACCATCTGGTGATGTCCATGTGTAGAGTCTTCTCTTGTGTTGTTGGAAGAGGGTGTTTGCTATGACCAGTGCGTTCTCTTGGGAAAACGCTATTAGCCTTTGCCCTGCTTCATGCAAAGGAGAAAAGGAAACATATAAGCATCTGAATGCAGAGTTCCAAAGAATAGCAAGGAGAGATAAGAAAGCCTTCCTCAGCGATCAATGCAAAGAAATAGAGGAAAACAACAGAATGGGAAAGACAAGAGATCTCTTCAAGAAAACTAGAGATACCAAGGGAACATTTCATGCAAAGATGGGCTTGATAAAGGACAGAAATGGTCTGGACCTAACAGAAGCAGAAGATATTAAGAAGAGGTGGCAAGAATACATGGAAGAACTGTACAAAAAAGATCTTCACAACCCAGATAATCATGATGGTGTGATCACTCACCTAGAGCCAGACATCCTGGAATGTGAAGTCAAGTGGGCCTTAGAAAGCATCACTACAAACAAAACTAGTGGAGTCCGATGGAATTCCAGTTGAGCTATTTCAAATCCTCAAAGATGATGCTGTGAAAGTGTTGCACTCTATATGCCAGCAAATTTGGAAAACTCATCAGTGGCCACAGGACTGGAAAATGTCAGTTTTCATTCCAATCCCAAAGAAAGGCAATGCCAGAGAATGCTCAAACTACCACACAATTGCACTCATCTCACATGCTAGTAAAGTAATGCTCAAAATTTTCCAAGCCAGGCTTCGGCTATATGTGAACCGTGAATTTCCAGATGTTCAAGCTGGTTTTAGGAAAGGCAGAGGAACCAGAGATCAAATTGCCAACATCCAATGGATCATGGAAAAAGCAAGAGAGTTCCAGAAAAACATCTATTTCTGCTTTATTGACTATGCCAAAGCCTTTGACTGTGTGGATCACAACAAACTGTGGAAAATTCTGAAAGAGATGGGAATAGCAGACCACCTGACCTGCTTCTTGAGAAACCTATATGCAGATGAGGAAGCAACAGTTAGAACTGGACGTGGAACAACAGACTGGTTCCAAAGAGGAAAAGGAGTACGTCAAGGCTGTATATTGTCACCTTGCTTATTTAACTTATATGCAGAGTACATCATGAGAAATGCTGGGCTGGAAGAAGCACAAGCTGGAATCAAGATTGCTGGGAGAAATATCAATAACTTTAGATATGCAGATGACACCACCCTTATGGCAGAAAGTGAAGAGGAACTAAAAAGCCTCTTGATGAAAGTGAAAGAGGAGAGTGAAAAAGTTGGCTTAAAGCTCAACATTCAGAAAACGAAGATCATGGCATCTGGTCCCATCACTTCATGGGAAATAGATGGGGAAACAGTGGAAACAGTGTCAGACTTTGTTTTTTGGGGGCTCCAGAATCACTGCAAATGGTGATTGCAGCCACGAAATTAAAAGACGAGTAATCGTTGGAAGGAACGTTATGACCAACCTAGATAGCATATTCAAAAGCAGAGACATTACTTTGCCGACTAAGGTCTGTCTAGTCAAGGCTATGTTTTTTCCAGTAGTCACGTATGGATGTGAGAGTTGGACTGTGAAGAAAGCTGAGCGCCGAAAAATTGATGCTTTTGAACTGTGGTGTTGGAGAAGACTCTTGAGAGTCCCTTGGACTGAAAGGAGATCCAACCAGTCCATTCTAGAGGAGATCAGTCCTGGGTGTTCTTTGTAAGGACTGTTGCTAAAGCTGAAACTCCAATACTTTGGCTACCTCATGCGAAGAGTTGACTCATTGGAAAAGACTCTGATGCTGGGAGGGATTGGGGGCAGGAAGAGAAGGGGACGACAGAGGATGAGATGGCTGGATGGCATCACCGACTCGATGGACATGAGTTTGAATGAACTCCGGGAGTTAGTGATGGACAGGGAGGCCTGGCGTGCTGCGATTCATAGGGTCGTAAAGAGTCGGACACGACCGAGCGACTGAACTGAACTGATGTTGGAACTTGGGTGGATTTCATTTCTCAGCTAAGGCTGAATAGAATATTTTGCTACTAACATCAAATACAGAAGATACAGAAGAATTTATTTAAGATTTAGCTAAGGTGTGAAAATATGCTAATTTGGTTAAGTATAGTTTAATATTTTGAATTCAGGATCCATTTAAAGCATTCCCTTTCATAAAAGAAATTTCTTTCCTTTTAGTGCTTTGCAAATCATATTGTCTTCAGGATGAAAGAAGTGAGGCTTTAAGTTTTCCCTAATTCTTAGTCCTTCAAACTCTTTTCTGTTTCTCTTTGTTCTGAAAGCTTTGCATAAGTATATGTTTAGACATCTTATTCCAAAAGATTTTGAGGCCGTATTCCAAGATACGTGAAATATGATAAGGTGGTATTAATATAAGTTAAACACAGAGTGAAATAATAAAGGAAAACACAGGTGAGGATGATGTAGATTTAGGAATGAAGCGAAGAATTCATTGCCCAGTTAGCTGACCACATGTCATAGGACACTTCTTGAGCCAGCAGCGCACAGGACACATTTGTTAGGAGATCTTTCTTAGGGAAAGGTGTGTGCTGCTGCCAACGTCTGTCTCTGTGCCTCTGAGACTTAGTTGGGAACTTGGGACCTTTGAGATTAGTGGTCAGTGTGGGGATCCTCACTCGGGAAGAACTGAGACATCGAGAATGTGACTTGCAACATTCATGTTAGGTGCTAGACCTTCTGTAAGGAGTTGTATAGATAACATTTTGCTTATTTCACAACAGTCCTATGGAGATGGTATTTTTTTTTAAGCATTTTAAAAACACGGAGTATAAAAATATTGTGTTAGTTTCTGCTGTACAGTGGAGTGAATCAGCTACAGGTATACATATATCCCCTCCGTCTTGGACCTCCCTTCCCCCCAACCAATCCCACCCCTCCAAGTCATCACAGAGCACTGAGCTGAGCTTCCTGTGCTTTATAGCGGGTTTCCAATGGCATCATTAAACTCATTTTAGAGAAAATGAAATTGAGTCTCCAACAGACTGGGTGACCTGCCCAGGTAACCAGTCTGTGGTCCATGGCAAAACGAAGCTTCCAAGCCAGCTGTGACTTGCATGCAGCCCTTCTTCAGCGTCTCCTGCTGGCTTACATCCCTGTTAATCACGTTTCCTGCTTATTCTTAGTAATAGGAGACAAAAATTTGGCGGGGGAGGTAGTTCAAAGTCCATATAGCAATATTAGAAAAATCTCTCATAAATATTTAAATTTTTTGTTGTTCAGTTGCTTAGTTGTTTCCAACTCTTTGTGATCCCATGGATGCAACACACCAGGTTTCCTTGTCCTTCACCATCTCCCAGAGCTTGCTCAAACTCCTGTTCACTGAGTTGGTGATGCCATCCAACTACCTCATCCTCTGTTGCCCTCTTCTCCTCCTTTGTTTCATGTAACAGGCATATGTCATGCCCTGTTTTGGCAAATTCTCCAGGTTGGCCCAGCCGCAGTATGTGGGTGTCCCTCTTTGATCTGGCTGCCTCCCACATCGCTCCCAGCAGAGATGCTGCTGTGACTGCCACTTTGGTGTTAGCAGATGGAAAGGCCTTTTACTCAATAACCCATTTTAGATTGGCTTTCCCAGTCTTGTGAGACATCACCTGTGCTGCAAGAGCAGATCCAACTCTTCAGGCCACAAGGAAGCTTAAATACTGTGCCGTAGCTTGGTTTGGCACTTGATGTGTCTGAGTCTGATTTCACGGTTCTATCAAGGGAGCCACTGAATTGCGTGTGGTCACTCAGTCGTGTCCGACACTTTGCGACCCCATGGACTGTAGCCCACCAGGCTCCTCTGTCCATGGGGATTCTCCAGGCAAGAACACTGGAGTGTGTTGCCATGCCCATGTCGATCTTCCCAGCCCAGGGACTGAACCCAGATCCTCCCGCATTGCCGGTGGATTGTTTACCATCCGAGCCACCAGGGCCGCCCATGAATACTGGAGTGGGTAGCCTATCCCTTCTCCAGGGGATCTTCCCATCCCAGGAATCGACCTGGGGTCTCCTACATTGCAGGTGGATTCTTTACCAGCTGAGCTAATGACTACAGTTTTAGCTGATGTGTTGGATTTCAGAGGTCTGTGAATTCTTCCAGTTTGACCTCCTGCTTTTTTCTCCCTTTGAAGTTTTTCCCCTTTGCTGTGGCTGTGAAATTCAAACCCTTTAACCCCACAGTCTCTGATTTCCAGCTTTGCCTCCTGCCGATTCCACAGGGTCTCGGTCACCCTGGCAGCACCACCGGCCGGCTCTTCTCCGTTTCCAGACCCTGGGCCTTGGTTGCAACCACTCGTCTGTGCTCCTTCCTTCCACATCCCCTCCACCCAGGGGCCTGTCTGCCTCCCTTCCTCCACTTTGTCATTACAAGTGTGGTTTCTGGACCTGCACCATCAGCAGCAGTTAGAAGCCTCAGGCCCCGCCCCAGACCTCCTGGATCCAAATCTGCATTTTCACAGGGTTCTCAGGTGGTCTGTGTGCACATTCAGATTTGAGAAGCACTGCTCTCAGTCACACATCTTCCATGGATTGTGTCCTAAATAAGGGAAGAGAAATGAACCCAGTCATTCTGTGGAAAGAAACAAAAAGGTGTTTTTGTTTTTTCCATCCATTTATTCATTTCTGGGCAATACTTTGATCAATTCTAGGGATAGGAAGAAATACGTATGTTTGGGGGTAAATGGCTTTACCTACCCATATGTGTAAAGTTTAGGCATTGGGAAAAGCTTGGATAATTAGTTGATAGACTGTTCCAACAAGGAAGGATTAAATAATTACCATCATCACTGTGTTGAAAGTTCTGTGGAAAGAATATTTGAATCAAGAAATAAGTTATATTTTTCAAATTGAAAAAAAAAAGTTTATATAATTGTTTTGGTCTGTCTGGGCCTCCAGAACAAATATGCCATAGACCAGGTGGCTTATAAACAAAGAAACTTGTTCCTCACTGTTCTGGAGCCTGGCAGTCTGAGGTCAGGGTGCCAGCATGACTGGGTGGGTACCCTCTCCTAGGCCATAGATTTCTCTGCTTCCTCATGTTGAGGAGGCAGTGAGCTGGTTCTCTGGGGTCTGTGTCATAAGGGCACTAATCTCATTCATGAAGGCTCCACCCTCATGACTTAATCACCTCCCAACAGCCTCACTTCCCAATACCATCCACTTATGAATGTTTCAGGGACACAAGCCTTCAGACTGTAGCAAAATTATAAATACAGTTGACCCCTGAACAATGCAGATTTGAAATGTGGAGGTCCCTTTATACTCAATTTTTTTCAGTTTAAATACTGTAGCACTACACGATTATGGTTTGTTGAATCCAAGGACACTGAGGAAACAAATGTTGGATACCTACGGAGGATTTTCGACTGTATGGAGGGTTGGTGCTTCTAATCCCCGTGTTGTTCAAGGGGCGCTTGTGTAAAAATTTTGTATCTCTCTAAAACGCAGCTGAACAAAAAGTTTATGTATAGACTAAATTAAGGATTGGATAGGCCACATAACACCTATTTTTAACTTTTTAAAAGTGCATTTCTACCCCGTGGTGGAAATATTACTTAATATGGGGTTCAGTGAAAGTACAGGTCATTTCCCAAGGGAGAGTGACCAGTGTTTTTCCTTAAGGCAAATTTCATCATGTCTTTACACATTAGCCGCTCCACTGCCTGGAAAGGCTGTGCAGTAAAATGGGTGGTATAGGAGTGGGGGATACGGAGCCCTAGCCAAGTGATGAAGCGGGCAGCGAGATGGTGAGTGGCCAGACAGATGCAAGTCCGGCCTCTCTTCTCAGAACCTGCCTCTTCTTGGATCTACCCTTACTCTGCCCCTGCAGGTCTGTTAGTAGCAGCAGTATCTGTGTCTCTTCTTTCTTTTCTTTAAAAGTCCTCAGGATTTTTAGATATCTGGCTGGTAATTTTAAGGCCCTGAATTTTGAGGGAATAGAATTTGGTAAGCTATATTCATATACTATCTAAAGTAGTTTCTCCATAGGTTACCCACAAGAGTCCTCTCATACCCCCGGGTCTCTCCCTCTGTCTCACACACACCCACACAGTTGTTCACTGCTATATCACAGAACTTGATCCCCAGGTAGGAAGTGATACTGGCCATCTAAATACAAAGGTCTTAAAATGTGTTTTTCCAGGCTCTGACCCACTTTGCTTCCATGCAAAAGAATTTCCTTTCATAAGAGCACCAGTTGTTGACTATATGCTTTAATGATTTAAAAGTTTGGTGTTCGAAAACTAGAAAGGCATTCATTTACATTGGATATAAAACTGAGAATGTAGAACACCTATACTTTGAAGAAACATCGTTCTCATTTCTGTGAACCGCAGGGGCATCTGTTTAAACTGAACCCTACCTAGAGCTGCAGGCCTTCAAAGTGGGCCATGCCCACAGGAGCAGATGCTGGCCACCTGAAATAGGGGTGCTGGGCAACGTTCCAGTTCTCCTTCAGAACGTCTAACGGTATCGAAACCTAACACTCGACGCAGATGGAAACTAGAGCTCAGGTTTTAGATTTTCTTCAAAGGACAAAAGGTGCAGAATCAAAAAGTGTTAGATTTAGAAAACCTGTGATCAGTTAAATGGATTAGGAAAATGATGATGGGAAAGTATTATTGTATAATGAAAGGAAAACAGACGAATGGGGTGATTTTTTTTTTTTTTCCTTATGAGTTTATCCATGATAAAAAGCACTTAAATAAACATGTATTGAGATGTGGGTATGTGTTACATGTCATGATATTTAGGCCAAGTTAATTGACACGTAGGGTTGTCTTAGTAATTTGAAGATTAAAATAATACTTCATATATAAAGGTAATGTATAGATGCACAAATATACTTTTTATTTCATCATAAATACACAATCATATAAGTGAGGTTTCTGTGATGACTTAGGTTATTCTGGTGGCTTTTGGTCAGCACCTTGAAACTGAGTTATGCTGGTTTGGTACCTTTGATTGAGGGTCAGCATTCGACTGATGGTTTTTATAGGCGTCACCTGACCTGGCCATAACAAAACAGCAAACCAAAACCAATATGAACTTGAGTATTGCAGAAAAACGTGTCGTATGGAAGTTGCTCGTTTGGTTGATTTCAGAGCTTCGTGGTTTCATCTCTTGATAAAACTTTTTCCTCTGCAGCAATGTTTTCTAAGCCGTGACCCACAAAGCATTATTTTCCTGCATTGTTAATATGGATTCAACTATGACAGCTTATCAACCGCAGGACTTCTCAGAGCCTTTGACAGTAATAATGTAGCCTGTGATGCTTTTAAAGTGAGATATAGTATCTGATGTTTCCCAAGCTTATTTCATTTTACCAGCTGTGCCTCCCACCACTACTTTTCTTTTTTTCCTTGATGGACTATCTCCCATAGAAGGTAATGTGGAAGATGATACTCTAGCATTTTTATATGTGGTTTTTCATTTACCATCTTAGCAGACCTGAGAAACAGAAGCAACTCTGTTGTCCCTTTCTGGATGAGGGAGGCTCCAAGAACCACTGGAGTTCAGGTTGGCGCCTAGACTTAGGTGTCCTGGTAGCTCACCCATCTTTCGCCTCTGTTGATGTTTTCAGTTCAGATCAGAGACACTTATGGCGGGCAGGGGAGGAGGGTTATGTGGGCTGTGTGCTGATCTGAAGTTCCTCTGTCCCTCGGAGGGTCCACAGGGCTCTGTGGTCTCCTAATTCTAGAGACCTCCCTAATTCTAGGGAGGCTTCCCTAATTCTAGCAAGTGGATGATACGATCAAGGGAGTTAATTCTCATGTGGTTTATATAAAGTAATGATCTAGGGAGCCCCCCACCCTCGCCCAGTTGTGCTTTAAGTAGGAACGTTACCTGAATACTCAACCGGGTTCATTTGTTTTTACTTCCTGGGTTTCACCCAATGGTACTATGTCATGTTTTGCTCTTTTTATAGAAAGAAATTCAAGCCATGAGTCAGTGCAGCCATCCCAACGTAGTGACCTATTACACCTCTTTTGTGGTAAAAGACGAACTTTGGCTGGTCATGAAATTACTAAGTGGAGGTAAGTGGGTTTTTTCATTATTTGCTTGTTTTTTTCTTTTTTTCCTTTTGTGTGAGTCAGCGTATTGAATAAGATTTCAGATTTGATCCCCTTCCTCCTGTGTTTAAAAGTTTTCTTGGTTCATTATTTGCCTAGAGAGTAAAGTCTGGATTGCTTCATGCTCATATTCAAAGCCTTTCATAATTCAGCGTAACTCCTGGAGTATCTGTGTCCTCTTCTACCCCAGCCTTCTTGGTGTGGGCGAGACTTCCCAGAAGTCTTCTGCTGTCTGAGGTCTCTGTGCTGCTCCTCAGCCCTGGATGTCAGTCTGTCCTTCTGCATGTGCTCATGTCCTGCAAGAGGTCATCATCTCTGCAGCCACCCCTTTGTCTCTTCAGAAACGTTAACCTGGCCTTTCTCTTTTAAAGCATTCATTCTAAACATTATTCAAGTCTTTCACACCTTGTAAGATAACAAGTTATTTCACTGCTGTTTGTTAAAAGGTCTGTGCTGATGGAAATGTGTGCTGTGCTCTCCAGTTTCTTCTGGTGGATCGAGTATTTGACATGTGGCTAGTGTTACTGAGGGACTGAATTTCTATTCAATTTTAATCAACTTTATTTAAATAACCTCAGGTGGCCAGTGGCTACGGTATTGGACAGGGTATTTTCAGACGGTGGGTTTCATGAAGGAACACGTGGGAAGGGGAAGGAGCTTTATCTCTCCAGCCTCAGATCACGGAAGTTAAAAAAGCCACAGGCAAGAGTCAGACATGACTGAGCAACTGAGCTGAACTGAATGTAATTTGTAAGACACTTTCCCATTCCCATATATATATTTTTTTCATCTTCTAGCCTCACTCTTGATAGGGAAGAATCATCATCATGGTTAGTTTCCTTGAATGCTTTCTCCATGGTTAGATCGCTTGCAGGGTGATTTATTGCCTTATTTCATGTAATCCAGGCAACATCCTCGAATGGCAGGTGTCATCCGAGTTTTTCAGAAAGTACACAAGAGCCCAAGAGAGTTAGACAGCTTGCCCAAGGACACACACGTCATAACTGTTGATGCTGGGAGCTGTGGACCTACAAGCCACACTGCCCTACAAGTATCATCACCTTCATTGTACAGAGCTGAAAACTGGAGCTGAGAAAGCGCAAGCATACCCAACACCCAGCCTCCCTTCCTCCCTGTGTATCCGTCTTTCTGAGATATGAAGTATATTACGAGCAGGGGAGAACGTAGGGTGGTGTCTGGATGCAGTCAGAACGGACAGGGTGGGGCTGATACTGTGGAGCCCACTTTTATTTGCAAGCCCAGTTCAGCTAAGGCTGAATCAGGGAAACATCTCAATTTTTTTTTTTTTTTTAATAAGAAGAAACTGTCTTGGATCCAGCAAGGCCCTGCCATGAGAGGATGAAGGCATTGTAATTGCCTCGGGTTTGCTTGTGTAAGTCTCGGTAGGGAGCCGGGGAGAACTTAGTTCGGTTCTGTTCCCAGTCTTGTCAGTTCTATTAGTCATTGTTTCCTTGAGTGCCGACTCTGGTTTTTAATTAAAAAGGAAAGGAGAAAAAGGAAGCCCTTGGAGCTGACTGCAGTGTTGAGCCTCAGGACTGCGTCTTGGTTCTGCTGAGGGTGGTACTTTATTAATGATGATCTTAACCAGGTCTCTTCCTGTGGGGTCCACTAACTAAGGAAACAAATTCCGGTAACCTGGGACCTTGCAGATTTTACTTCCTCTCTTTATTTTTAAACCCAATTACTTTTTATAAGCTTGAAAGTATCCCCTGTGCCCTTCCTTGTGGACTGGATAGAAAATTTCATTGTCTTTTTAAAGGAATTAAATTTAGCCTTCCCAGACTTTAGGTAAGAGGAACAAGTTTTAAACAGGTTTCCACAGGTAAGGGGAATGTGGGCAGACATGGCCCACTTTTCTTTCAGCAGTCCAGAAATGCATGGGTGTGTGCGTGCTAAGTCCCTTCACGCATGTCTGCCTCTTTGTAACCCCGTGAACTGTAGCCCACCAGGCTCCTCTGTCCAAGGGATTCTCTAGGCAAGAATACTAGAGTGGGTTGCTGTGCCCTCCTCCAGGGGACCTTCCTGACCCAGGGATCGAACCAGAGTCTCATGTCTCCTGCATCAGCAGGTGTGTTCTTTACCACTAGTGCCACCTGGGAAGCCCCAGAAATGCATCCATGCTTGGTATGGTAAATCCTTATAAGATTCAAAAATAAAATGTTTTTTGGAAGTGTTATTTCTAAATAATCCAAAAATCTAAGAGTCAGCCAATAAAGAGGTGTTTTGTGTCTCTCAGAGGGGGGAAACTCTGCATTTGTTTCCTTCTATACTGTTCTATCACATCAGATCTCTTAATGAGGGGCAGGTGGCTAGTCTGCTGTAGTAATACCTGATGGGGAAACTCAGTCCTCCTCGTTAATCAGAGAGAGCTTGGAGCCAAACTCAGGTCCTGAGGTGAGCTATTTGGTAACTGTTCAGAAATGTTGAACCCCCAGGTAATTATGGCTCTTAAAATGCCCAGGAGGTTTAGAATATTAATTCACATGTGTTGAAACATGAATTCAGAGTGCCAAGGATACTAATCTGTTTATAGTAACAAAGTAGTATGCGTTCATTTCTTTATTATTAAACTCAGTGCATCAGTGTCAAGTAAATGGAATAAAGATTGCCTAGAGTAATAGAAAGAAGTCTTCTCGTCGTAGGCAGGGGTCTCTAGAAGCAATGTACTGTCTTCTCGCTTCTGCTACCTGTGTCTTAGGGGTTACAGAAGAACTGTACTCTTTTCTGTCAGCAGTTCCCTGCTGTCTTTCCCCCTGGCTTCCTGTCCCTTTCTTTTTCTGCGTAGACATCCTGAATCTCCTTTTAATCTGTAACCAATTGCATGTCTTGGGGAAAGAGACTAACTGTGCAGTGGTCATGCACAGGCTTCTGCTTCTTGACCCAGAACCCCTCTCATTAAGTTCAGCAGGATGTGTGCTTGCAGACTTGGATTTAATGTTTTTCTGGCCATGGGCTGCCATGCAGTTGTTTGTATGCCTTGGGAATATTTGTGCTCAATAAACAACAACAAAAAATATTTTGATGTTCTCATTTAGTTTTTAAAATAGGGAGCCTGGTTCTGGAAAGATCATGAAGGTGCTTATACAGTTGTTTAATTCTTCTGTCTGTCCACTTAGGTTCAATGTTGGATATCATAAAATACATCGTCAATCGAGGAGAACACAAGAATGGAGTTCTGGAAGAGGCAATAATAGCAACAATTCTTAAAGAAGTTTTGGAAGGCTTAGACTATCTACACAGAAATGGTCAGATTCACAGGTATGGCTTCTGCAGTGGCGTTTCAATTCAGCTGTCCATATCTTCAGCCCTAGTTAGTAGAGAATGTTAAGGAAACACACCTCACAGTTAAGTATTGACGTATTTCTAACTTGCACGTGTGTGCTCAGTCCTTAAGTTGTCTAGCTCTTTGCAACCTCATGGACTGAAGCCCACAAGCCTCCCCTATCCATATGATTTTCAAGGCAAGAGTACTGGAGTGAGTTGCCATTTCCTTCTCCAGGGGATCTTCCCAACCCAGGGGTGGAACGCATGCTTCCTGAGTCTCCTGCATGGGCAGGTGGACAGATTCTTTCCCACTGAGCTACCTAGGAAGCCCCATTTCTAACTTAGGTCAGCATCTCTAGCTTTATAACGCAGGCAAGAGTGTTCCAAACATGTAATATGTTAATTATTTTTGACATGGTGGTGGAAGAGGAGAGGCACTAATTTCATTTCTTTGGCAACATACAGTGCTAATTCTTTACATAGCGAAATGGCATAGAATGCAAGCACTGGGTGTTTCAAATGGGTTAGTGTTACTTGGGCTCTTAGGACTGGTTGCAAGTAAACAACCATTAACCATAATACTAATATTTGTAATTCCCCTGCCCTGAACTGTGAGTGAACTGTATGGTTTATGATATTTACTTTGTCTTTTAATGATTAGAAAAATATTACTTTAGAAATCAGACTTGTAAATTGTCATTTTTCTTAAGTGTTAAGGCTACTAAGCACAACTTTTATATAGTGAAGGAATATCAACTGTTATAATTAGTATGTGTAATCAGTATTTCCCCAGAGAAGAGACTGATCAAACCCATTGTCCATTGATCCAGATCCATTGATGGGTTTGATTTGAAATTGTACCACAGACAAATTTAAGTTGAAGTAAAGCAGTTTTACATAGCCTGGGCTTTAATTCTTGACAAAATGATAGTATTGTGAGTATGTGGACAGTCTCTAATTCTGTAACATAAAGTATCTCCTCACTGTTGTTTTAATTAAGTCTGGATAATAATATCACAGAAACTAAGTGTTATTAATATAAAACCCTAACCATCCTTCAGGAGCAAACTATAAAATCACAGTGTACCCTTGTAACTTTTAAATTTGTTTTACCGATATTATATTTATAAAATAATAATTATGTCAAACAGCTAAATTACATGATATGTTTTAAAATCTCCCTGAGTGAATTAATGCAATATATTGTCTGTACTCTAGCATTAAATTCTCTGTCTTTTTCCTAATAGGGATTTGAAAGCTGGTAATATTCTTCTGGGTGAAGATGGTTCAGTACAAATAGCAGGTAAAGCTGACAAAGATAATGCATTCTCTGCTTGTTTATGGAAGTGTTACAACTTCAAAGAATGTAGAGTCCTTCCTAAGAAATTAATAAACGCATGTAGTCTGGGTTTTTTTTGATGTATAGTTGATGTACAATATTATGTAAGTTGAAGACATACAGCGTAGTGCTCCACAATTTTTGAAGTCAGTATTCCATTTGTAGTTATATGTTCCCTGTGTTTATAGATGTCCTTGTAGCATGTTTTACGCATGATGGCTTGTGCCTCTTATACTGCCCCTCCCTACTTCCCTCTCCTTACTGGTGACCACTAGTTTATTCTGTCTGTGAGTCTGCTTCTCTTCAGCTCTATTCACTAGTTTGTTTTATTTTTTAGATTCTGCATACAAGTGATACCATACAGATGTTGTCTTTCTCTGTCTGACTTATTTCATGTTTAGAGTAATACCCTCCAAGTCTACCCATGTTGTTAAAAATGGCAACATTCTCTCATTCTTTTGAGTGTCCGAGTAGAATTCCATTGTAGGTACCCCAGTATTGGGGCTGCTGTATTATTGAATGTTTGGATCTGAGGTATAACGTGTTTTCCTATTGTTTTGATAGATCTTTGTTAGATCTTCCTATAAATTGCTGTTTTAGAACACGGCCTTTTAATAAAGGACAATTTTAATTTTATTTTCTACCTTCCAGATTGAATAATGGTGATATTTATATAAATGCAAGAAGCACTTTTGAGAGTTTTTTTGAATGAGTTTGAAAGTTTAAAACATTGTACACATTAATTTTAAGCCCTTTATTTCTCAAGCAATGGCTAAAAGATTTGTGAACTCTTGAAATCTAGGGCTTACTTTACTCTCAAATTTGACCCTTCATGGCAGTTCTTGACAGTTGATGGGGCCTGGCAGTGCAGTAAAGATCAAATGAGAGCGTTGACAGGAGCCTTCTCCATGCAGAACCTCTCATTTTGTTAATGCTCCTAGAATAACCTGGAAGGCCTGGAATAAAGCGTAGCCTTGTCCATATCCGCTCTTGTTTTATCCCCCTTCTGTGAAGGGCTGTCTCAGCAGTCCTCTCAACCAGCAGCGCTTTGGGCTTTTTTGGCTCCACAGTCCCCTCTCTGTACTAGACTGTCCCCGTCATTACAGGATGTTCAGCCTTCTGGCTTCTAGGCATGAAATGTCACTAGCAGCACATCCTAGCAATATCCGTGGTGACAATCACAGATCTGGCTTGTGTTATTGAAAAAGTGTTGAAAACATTTAGTTAGTCTGATCTGCTTCTACTTAAGTTGGACTGGAAGAGTCTTACCTTCTTGGATAGGTTTAAAGTCTTTGCATATCTAGTTATTAGAATGAAAATGATGGCAGCCCTTGGTCCCACTCTTGTTTCTAGACAGATCTGGGGATATTATTTGAAATGTGAGAGGTCAGCAGAAGACAAACACACCCCCAACACAAAGGATGAGCATTGAGCCATCCCTTTGATTCATTGTGCCCCTTCTCTGGGTACCAGAGGACCAGTCAGGTGATGTTCCAGCCTATATAGTGAGCATGATGCTGACCTTAGGCTCTGTGTTTAGTTAGGTACACTTAACCTGTGTTTAGTTAGGTACATTACTGAGTTGTTTTTTTGTTTGTTTGTTTGTTTTTAAAGAAAAGATGTTCTGAAAATATAAAACGGAAACAGAATTTGTTTGAGATCAAATGTTTCTTTTCTGTTGTTGCTGCTGCTGCTGCTGCTAAGTCGCTTCAGTCCTGTCTGACTCTGTGCGACCCCATAGATGGCAGCCCACCAGGCTCCCCCGTCCCTGGGATTCTCCAGGCAAGAACACTGGAGTGGGTTGCCATTTCTTTCTCCAATGGATGAAAGTGAAGTGAAAGTGAAGTCACTCAGTCATGTCAGACAGGGAAGTAATAATGGCAATGTTATCTTTTATTAGTCTTCTCTTTTGAAAAGAGGCTTTGGAATCAAACAGGCCTGATTTAATACACACTGTACCACCTGGAGAAGGCAATGGCACCCCACTCCAGTCCTCTTGCCTGGAAAATCCCATGGACAGAGGAGCCTGTCGTGCTGCAGTCCATGGGGTCGCTGAGAGTTGGACACGACTGAGCGACTTCACTTTCACTTTTCACTTTCATGCATTGGAGAAGGAAATGGCAACCCACTCCAGTATTCTTGCCTAGAGAATCCCAGGGATGGGGGAGCCTGGTGGGCTGCCGTCTATGGGGTCGCACAGAGTCGGACACGACTGAAGTGACTTAGCAGCAGCAGCAGCAGCAGCAGCAGCAGCAGCAGCAGCAGTAGCAGTACCACCTGGGGCAAGTCACTGCATCTCTAAGCCTCAGTTTCCACATCTGTGAGACCATGATGATACTGCCTGTCATTCTCACAGGGACCTCCTGTGCAGCTACTAAATGATAGGATTCATGTCCCTATAAGTGCAATACAGTAGATGTTGGAAAGTTACAGTGTATTCTAGGTGACTCCACCCAGAGATGTCAGTTTGCAAAATGGGGAGGTATTTCTGTATAAACATTTTTTGTTAAGTTGTCTAAAAAGATCCTGGAAGAAAGGACCTTAATCTTTAAAACTCCAGTGAATTGGTAAGAATTTTTAATTTAAAAGAAATACACACATTTATACATCATTTTGTACTCATGATTTTGTATTCTCTGTTTTAAAGAGGATCTTTCAAATTGTCTAAACTTTATGCCCCGTGAAACCTGGATCCACCCCTGCTTACTGTTTTGGCAGTAAGTAAATAAATGTGAGAAATGGTTAGTGTGACCCTCAAAATGGGCAGTCGACAGAAAAAAGACAGTATAGGCTTATTTATTGTGGTAGCAAAAGATTAGGAACAGCTGAGGTGCCCTGGTTAATAGGTTTATGGTATATCTATCTGTACTATGGAAGACCCACCGATGGAGAATGAAAAGGTCTCTGTACATCAGTGGGGGAGAAGATCACCAGATTATGTGGTTAAGCGAACTCAAGGTGAAATACTGTGTATATAATATGCCACCTTTTGTGAAAGAAATAGAATATCTCTGTATATTTGTGCAAAGAAATATTAGAAGTATAATGGCAGTGGGGGTGGCAGAGTATATACCTTTTAAAACATTCTGAATTTTGAACCGTGTCAAAATATGACCTAGTAAAACAAATGAAATGACTCAACAAACTTAATGAACTGTCAATAAATCAAAGCCATTTTAGAAGCCATTATGAAAGTTATCAAACGTAGCCCAGAGTTGAGAACAGTAGGAAGAATCCTCTAGTATCCATCACCTGGCTTCAGTACTCAGCAGTCTTTGGCCAATTCTCGATTCATCTCTCATTCCCCTCCCTGCTTTGGAGACTCTGTCTTTATGGATGCTGACTTTTGTTCTTGAGCCAAATTAGTGCTTTCTATATGCACATCTTGTCCTTCCTTCAGAGAGTGGCTTTTATCCCACAGGCTAGGGGCATTATGAAGAAAAGACTTCAACTAAACAACTGAAAAAAATGTGTGAACAAAAGCTTCGAACCTTCCAGCATCAGATAGTCTAGTTGTTAAGAAGAAGATCTCTGAGATCAGCTGGCTTGGTTGAGGCCTTTCCTAGTAGCTCAGCTGGTAAAGAATCTGTCTGCAATGCAGGAGACCTGGGTTTAATTCCTGGGTTGGGAAGATGCCCTGGGGAGGGACTAGGCTACCCACTCCAGTATTCTTGGGCTTCCCTGGTGGCTCAGACAGTAAAGAATCTGCCTGCAATGTGGGAAGACCTGGATTTAATCCCTGGGTTGGGAAGATCCTCTTGAGAAGGGAATGGCTACCTACTCCAGTATTTTTGCCTGGAGAATTCCATGAACGGAGAGGAGCCTGGCAAGCTACAGTCCATGGGGTCACAAAGAGTTGGACATGACTGAGGAACTTTCACTGGGTTGAAATTCCCAGGTCAATACTCAAGCTCTGGGACCTTGGTCAGGTTGCTCAGCATCTTAAAGACTCAGTTTCTTTAAAGGGAGATACAGGTATAACCCACTTCATCTTTTTTTTTTTTTTTAACAAGTTCATTTTCTAGACTTTTAAAGTTTTATATACATGTATTTATTTATTGGCCTTGGTGGGTCTTCATTGCTGTAAGGCTTTTCTCTAGGTGCGGAGAGAAGAAGCTACTCCGTGGTTGAGATGTGCAGGCTCCTCATTGCAGCGGTTTCTCTTGTTGTGGAGCACAGATCTAGGCCCTTGGGCTTCAGTAGCTGCCGTTTCCTGGGCCGTGGAGCACAGGCTCAGTAGCTGCGCATAGGCTTAGTTGCTCTGAGGAGTGTGGAATCTTCCTGGATCAGGGATCGAA
Source organism: Oryx dammah (assembly GCF_014754425.2). Taxonomy (NCBI): domain Eukaryota; kingdom Metazoa; phylum Chordata; class Mammalia; order Artiodactyla; family Bovidae; genus Oryx; species Oryx dammah. The sequence continues at coordinate 107,940,690 of NW_024070211.1, read as the reverse complement.
CCCGTGTCTCCTGTACTGGCAAATGTATTCTTTACCACTGAGCCACTGGGGAAGCCCTCTTCATCTTTTTTTTCATGAAATCAGATGAGACTCTTTGTATCCAGTGATCTTCCAGCAGCTGCTGGCACATGATTGGCACAGAGGAAATAGCAGCAGCTGCCACGGCTAATCTTACTACTGTTACTACTGTAACTCCTACTGACAGGCTTGCACCTACCAGCCCTTCCACTGCCTGAAGGTCGTATGTACCTCAGATTTGTCTTGCAAGAGGTTCAGCTCTGAGGGGCTTTATGAGTCATAAAAAAGGAAGTGCTTATTAATTATGGCACTTGGAGGCTAACTTGTTCTTACTTTTGCTGTAAGCTAATTAAAACGTACAACGAATTTTTTCTGTCTTGTGATGAAACCGTCATTTCTCACCAAGAGAGTCAGGATGGCAGCGAACTGCTTTTGAAATGCTGAGGGTCGTCAGCCCCTGGCTCATTCTGCCACCTGGCACTCTGCCAGTCATTCTGTCCCAGTATTCCTGTGAGATTAATGACCTCAGCTCCTTCTCGGGCCCCAGGGAGCACATTGCCCTTTTTCTTTTTTTCTCAGTTGAGATCCGCTGAGGTAAGATTGCCCGCCTTTTCCTCTCCCTCTCAGGACTGGGTTTTTTTCCCTCACTGGGGGTGGTGGTGTTGAGTGTGACCCAGCAGGTGTGTGGTAGGGACTGCTGCATTTGGAAGGGCACTTGCAAGAAGCCCCCACTCGGGCTGTCATGAGGATTAAACGGGTCCGTGTCTGTAGTGCTTAGGACAGTGCTCTGCACGTGGTGAGGACTTTGTGGACAGTCAGTCTGGGCTTCCCCCCCAGCTTTCCTGGGTGTCGTTGTGTGTGCGTCTTCGTGGCCCGTGTGGTGATGAAGTGTGAATCTTCATGAGCTGTGGTGGGTTATCAGGCATGTGAGTGTACACTGTCTCCATCTCTGCAGCTCAGCTATAGCTTTCTAGAATTCACATTTAATGTTGTTCATATCCTCTGACTTGAGCATAACATTGAGTTTATACAGTATTTCAAATTAAATTTTTTGTTTTAACTTTCAAAAAAGATTATTGCCTTAAAAAGAAAAACATATGCAGTGATTCCTTGGAAAAACTGGCTGCCGCTGCTCTCGCCGGGCACAGGATTTCGACACTCTCAGTCAGGCAGTGGCTGCTGTCTGAGCAAACTTGGACCAAGGGTCCTCAGGTCTTTTGCTGGCATTTGTGTGGGCGAGGTAGGGGAAGAGTGTGGGAGAGCTGAAGAAGACTCAGCAAGAGCAGAGCTAGGCTGTCTCTTTGTTGCTGTTCAGTTCAGTTCAGTCGCTCAGTCGTGTCCGACTCTGCGACCCCATGAATTGCAGCACGCCAGGCCTCCCTGTCCACCAACTCCCAGAGTTCACTCAGACTCAGGTCCATCGAGTCGGTGATGCCATCCAGCCATCTCATCCTCTGTCGTCCCCTTCTCTTCCTGCCCCCAATCCCTCCCAGCATCAGGGTCTTTTCCAATGAGTCAACTCTCCCCATGAGGTGGCCAAAGTACTGGGGCTTCAGCTTTAGCATCATTCCTTCCAAAGAACACCCAGGGCTGATCTCCTTCAGAATGGACTGGTTGGGTCTCCTTGCAGTCCAAGGGACTCTCAAGAGTCTTCTCCAACACCACAGTTCAAAAGCATCAATTCTTCAGCACTCAGCCTTCTTCACAGTCCAACTCTCACATCCATACATGACCACTGGAAAAACCATAGCCTTGACTAGACGGACCTTAGTCGGCAAAGTAATGTCTCTGCTTTTGAATATACTATCTAGGTTGGTCATAACTTTTCTTCCAAGGAGTAAGCGTCTTTTAGTTTCATGGCTGCAGTCACCATCTGCAGTGATTTGGGAGCCCCAGAAAATAAAGTCTGACACTGTTTCCACTGTTTCCCCATCTATTTCCCATGAAGTGATGGGACCAGATGCCATGATCTTCGTTTTCTGAATGTTGAGCTTTAAGCCAACTTTTTCACTCGCCTCTTTCACTTTCATCAAGAGGCTCTTCAGTTCCTCTTCACTTTTTGGGCAAATAACCTACTTCTTGTATGTAAGATTGCTTGTACTCTCTTCCCTCCATGTCTGTAAGCTCCCTAGGCTCTGTTTTCTGCAATGCAAGTTAGACTGGGAGAGGTTTGCGTAGACTTCTTTGAATGCAGTGTTTGTTTACCTTGAGAGTATTATGAATATTTTTTAAAAGTTTTTTCTGCTTTTTAATAGAAAATATAACATTTTTATTTTAAAAAGTCACTCACACATTCTGTGTGTGTGTGTGTGTGTGTGTGTGTAAACATAACATATATATTCCGTTTCTCAAAACCTTTTTTTTATTAGAAAAGGGAAAATTAAGGGGCCAGGTTCAGATCACTAGAAACTCTTGCCAAAGATGCAGCCAACAAGTGTGGTGAGTAAGGCTGGAATGCTTGGCTCCATTTCCAGCAGTACCAATTCCATGGGAATTCCATGTGTTTTCAGTTAGTGTGACTGTAAAATCGGCACCCGATCTTACCAAGCGTTTCCTGTGTGCCAGGCCTGGCTCCGTGTGCTGAGTGCACTGTGATTCAGCCTCACAAGTGGGTAAGGCTGTAGTACAGCCCCATGAGCCGATGCTCTCATTATGCTCCCTTTACCCGCCAGCTGCTAAGATACAGAGAGAGGGGAAGTAAGTAGCACAGGTTACATGTGGAATAAGTGGTAGAGTCAGGCTTCACATTTGGGCAGTCTGGCTCCCGAGCCTGTGACCCCCTAACTGTGGGATTTCCAGGAAGAGAACCCTAAACCTGGATTTGAATGATCTCTGTTTTGGGCGGAAGACCAACAGCAATCGCTAGTGCTTCTCCATCTTGGCATAAATTAATTCTGTTTGGGGCTGGGAAACATATTCAGCACGTTTTCCTCCTTGCTCACAGCATCACTGGTGAGGTTTCAGGGGATGGGAGAAGCCAGCACCTTAAGTGTCATTGGGTGCAGAGTTACTCCTGGTAGTGACGCCACACTCTTTTCAGACTACAAAACTTCAGGTTTCATGTAGCGAATTAAAACCTGAGGATGGCCTACTCTGGGTTTAATAGAAAATGCTTTACTTCTTAGTGTATTTTCTGTGCTCAGAAAACCTGTGTGTGTGTGTGTGTGTCTTCCTGGTAATAAACTTGGAGAGGACGCCTTGGTGACTGTAATAGTCTTTGCTACAATATGTTAGAAGGAGTGGTTATTTGAATGTCATGTTCTTCCCACGGCCTAGCATTTTATTTTCCAATTTGCTTCTCTGTCATGTAATGTCAGGAAGGGCTTAGTGCCTTGTCTGGAAAGTGACTGAGCCTGTTCATCTGGAATTAATGAGATGCTATTCTAAAACTGAAATTCATATAAAACAGGTCCCTTTGGGGTGGTCACTAGAAGTATATTTATCTTAGGAATTAAAAAAAAATATCGACCGCTCTTATACCTAAAGAATGTTGATTTAAAAATGGTTCATTTCTGAAAGGCTTTCCAGAAACATAGGACTGCGTGTGTAAGGGAGATCTCAGGTTCGTGCCTTTTAGGTGTGCATGAGTGGAGTGTGAATTTCCCATCCCTAGTTTTTCATGTCAGAGATTGAACCTGGAACCTAGTTAACTAAGGCAGCCTAGAACTTTAGAAAGTTATCCTCCCATCTCTCTCAGTGTATCTCAGCCTGTACAAATCAAGCCTATGCCTTGGGTGTTTCACTGTCTGAGGCACCATGGTGTCACTTTGGGTAGCATCTCTGCTTTTTGGGAGGGAGATTATTTTCCTTAGTCAACCATGGAAATACATTTTCAGCTTTAGTCAGCTCCTTGATGACTAAAAACTTCTTCCAGGACAACTTGCGACTAGACTTAACTTGTTCCCAGGATTCAGGTGTTATTCTCAGGGAGCCAGAAGAAGGTGTGCAAGGCGGTGGAGTTTTTATGCCTGTAGTTGCTGGGTTCCTTTGTGTTCTCTCTGTGTTCTTTGGCACTGATCAGGTGTACTTGGGTGCGAGAGAGGAGTGTTCCTCATGTTATAGGGAAGAGAAGCTGGTGCTTCAGGCAAGCTGGTTTGGGCTCCCTCTGTGCACCGGATGTAGCCCTGATTCATATGAGAGAGTTCTGAAGTCCATAAGGCATCTGCATGAGGAAATGATGGTGTCACTGTGGTTCACGGGTGCTTTGGTTTAGAGGGTGGGCTCTGGCACCTGACTGCTGTGGCTTCAATCCTGGCCCTGTAGCCATTTAACCTCGTGTCTCAGTTTCCACCTCTGTGTAATGGGAAAATACCAGAGGGCTAAAGGAGTTACCACACATTCCATGTTAGAATTATTTAGCTCATATTGCTTTCCTATTGAAGTAGGGGACACCTTTAATTATTTAAGGCATCCTAAGATCAATAACCTTTTTGGCAGAAAGTGAAGAGGAACTAAAAAGCCTCTTGATGAAAGTGAAAGAGGAGAGTGAAAAAGTTGGCTTAAAGCTCAACATTCAGAAAACTAAGATCATGGCATCTGGTCCCATCACTTCATGGTAGATAGGTGGGGAAACAGTGGAAACAGTGTCAGACTTTATTTTTTGGGGCTCCCAAATCACTGCAGATGGTGATTGCAGCCATGAAATTAAAAGATGCTTACTCCTTGTTATGAGCAACCTAGGTAGCATATGCAAAAGCAGAGACATTACTTTGCCAACAAAGGTCTGTCTAGTGAAGGCTATGGTTTTTCCAGTGGTCATGTATGGATGTGAGAGTTGGACTGTGAAGAAAGCTGAATGCCGAAGAATTGATGCTTTTGAACTGTGGTGTTGGAGAAGATGCTTGAGAGTCCCTTGGACTGCAAGGAGATCCAACCAGTCCTTCCTAAAGGAGACCAGTCCTGGGTGTTCTTTAGAAGGACTGATGCTGAGGCTGAAATTCTAATACTTTGGTCACCTCATGCAAAGAGCTGACTCATTGGAAAAGACCCTGATGCTGGGAGGGATTGAGGGCAGGAGGAGAAGGGGACGACAGAGGATGAGATGGCTGGATGGCATTACCGACTCGATGGACATGAGTTTGAGTGAACTCTGGGAGTTGGTGATGGACAGGGAGGCCTGGCATGCTGCGATTCATGAGGTTGCAAAGAGTCGGACATGACTGAGCGACTGAACTGAACTGAAAATCACAGTGGGAGAAGGAAATGGCAACGCACTCCAGTGTTCTTGCCTGGAGAATCCCAGGGACAGGGGAGCCTGGTGGGTTGCTGTCTATGGGGTTGCACAGAGTTAGACACGACTGAAGTGACTTAGTAGCAGCAGCAAGATCACAGGAATGCGGCTGGGAAGGCAAGGCTTAAGGCAGCCTGTGACCTCTTGCTTTAACATTTTGCTCTCCCTCTTTTTTTCTTCTTTCCATCAACTACCTCCGTGTCACCAGAGAAGAATTTACAGTGCCAACATGAGCACTTGATTTCCTGGCATGAAGTCTAAAATTGTTGCTGACAGTATAAAGCCCCAGCTCCCTAATGTGGCATATGAAGGCCCTGCCTGATTTTCCAGTCTTTTCTGCCAGTGCTTTCTCTTCTTTGCAATCCCCCTTCTTTACCTGGCTCACTTCTTCTCCTTCCCAACTCAATCTGGGGCATTCTTTTCTTGAGAAAGCTCTTCCCAGCCTTTCTTCTACCACCGACATCCTTGCTGCATTAAGCATCTTACCTTCGTAGTTTGAATGTGTTGTTAATACACTCTGGCTAGATTTCCTGTTATGGGATAGTGAAGTAGAGTTTCTACGTCCCCTTTTGCCCTACAGATGATATCCTTACCAGTGGTAGAAACGCCATGGTGCTCATCTCAATAACACCCAACAGTGCCTGGCACGTGGCAGATGTTGATGAACTTTTGGCCAATGTGATCTGAGCTGGCTCGGCTGGCTTTGCACACATAAGCACCGCACAGTGATGGGTTGCACATGTGAGTCACAGGTGAAAGTTCAAGCAAGCAAGAATATATCAGCTCGACAGAGAGGAAGGTGAAGATATTTGAAATATTTAGGCATGTATCCTATATATAATGCCTATTTTTTAAGGCTGAGATAGTTTGCTAACAAGCATTTTTCAGCTCTGATTTTAGACGAGCTTTGCCTTAGCCAGCTAGCAATGAAATGAGTAATTAAATCAAGAAAGAGTAGAGCTATAACATGAATTGAGAGACATGGGGCACATTAAGAAAATAGAGTACAGGGCAAATGAAAATCTTTCAGGGGGGTATAAATTGTTTTATAGTGAACCAAAATATGTTTTGAGTTTTAGGAAGTTGATAATTATGTGAATTATGGTTTAGCAAATTATGCCAAAACTCTCATTTATTCATTTTTAGGGGGGTTAAGTAAATAAAGGCGACAAATTCATGTGACTTCCTGAATTTGATGATCTTGACAAATGGTACCATTTGGTGAACTCTCTAGTGTGAGCCATGTATACAATGAGTTCTGGGAACTTAGTTTTCCTTTCCATCTGTATACCATCCGGGAGAAGTACTTGGGGAGACTTTCAGCAGCGTCTCATCCTTTAACAGCTGCTAGCAGTTGTTTGAGCAACAATCTAAGGAAATCTTACTGGGTGAACACAGTGGGGGAGAACCACTTTGCTCTGTGCTCCTACTGGAATTTTTCCTCAGCTGTGCACGTTCAGCTGCAGGGGGACCGAGCTGGGGTTGAACTTCAGGAAGGACCCTTTTTGCTCCCTCCCTCTCTCTTCATCCCTTCCTTTCTTCCTGCTAAAGGCCTGCACTGTCCTGATTAAATTGTTATGTATTACCGCAGGCTCACTAAGGTCTAGAAAAAAAATAGTTTTTGAAAAGTTTTGAACTTTTTAATTGAAGTGTAGTTGATTTACACTGCTGTGTTAGCTTCAGATAAACAGCAGAGTGACTCAGTTACATCTGTATTTTCCCATATTTCAGGTTCTTTTCCCTTAGGTTATTACATGGTATTGAGTATAGTTCCCTGTGTTATACACTAGGTCCTTGTTGGTTGTCTGTTTTATATATAGTAATGATGGTGCTGTGCTGTGGTCAGTCGTGTCCGACTCTGCAACCCCATGGACTGTGCCCGCCAGGCTCCTCTGTCCATGGGGATTCTCCAGGCAAGAATACTAGAGTGGGTTGCCATGCCCTCCTCCAGGGCATCTTCCCACCCCAGGGTTTGAACCCAGGTCTCATACATTGCAGGCAGATTCTTTACGTCTGAGCCACCAGGGACGCCCGATATAGTAATATATGTATGTAAATTCTAAACTCCTACTTTATTTCCTTCTCCCTTTCCCCTTTGGTAACCATAAGTTTGTTTTCTGTCTGTGGGCCTATTTCTTTTCATTTGTAACAATTTTTTTTTTTTTTTTTTAGATTCCACATATCATATGATATTTGTCTTTCTCTGTCTGACTTATTTCACTTAGTGTAATAATCAGTTAATGAATGGGCTTCCTCAGTGGCCCAACAGATAAAGAATCTTATAGGAGACATAGGAGATGAGGGTTCGATCTCTGAGTCAGGAAAATCCCCTGGAGGAGGAAATGGCAACACACTCCAGGATTCTTGCCTGAAAAAGATCCCATGGACAAAGGAACCTGGTGGGCTACCATTCAAAGGGTAACAGAGAATTGGACACGACTGAACGACTAAGCACAGTGACTATGGGTGTGACTATGTAGTAAATTTAAATTTAAAGAATACTGAGCGATAGAGTTTATTGTTATGTTCCTTATATTTTAGTCACTCCTCAGTGTGGGGAGTTTTAAATGTGAAGTTTTCTTTATCACAGATTTAAAAATCTGCAGATTCTTTGAAGATTGCATTATCCTCCACTAATCTGTCTTGAAACTTTGTGAAAATGATGTGAATTGTTGCTTTAAATACTTCAGGCAAATGGAATTGTACTATTTTAATCATCTCCCGTAGGGACCATCTCTTTTAAGAGTGTACAGATGGGTCTTTCTGGTTTATTAGAAGCTTCTGATAGTAGAGCTAGTTGAGTGGAGATTTGTATGAAAAAGGACGCCTGGAGGTATATGAATATTGCATTGGAAATTTAGACTCATTAATATTTGATCTAAGTTGCTTGTGCCTGTCTTTACAGGTCTGTCCAGCCAGGAGCCCCCAGTGACTTCAGAGTTTGCCTTTGACTTGAGGAATGACGATTCCTGTATGATACGCTTGCCTAGGGTGTTCCTCTACTCTGCTGTCAGCTCAGCTGAGTTGGTCTTACAGATGAGGGGACTGAGGACTATTGAGTGATTGTGGCATCTTTTGAGGCCATTCTGAAGGTTGTAAAAGCTCATTACTCTTCAGACCTCCCCAGAATTCACTTTTTATCCTCGGGTCACCATCCTCGCCATTAGGCTTCCCACCCCCTCCCCTGTTTGCCTCTTAACGCTCTGCTTTTTGACAGTTCAGCTGTCCTGGGGCCGATTTTTTCAGCTGTAGAAGAAGGAGGGTTGACAAGATGTTCTCTGCGGACCTGTCTTGCGTCAGAGTGTTCGAGTGTCTCTTCACTAACCTCACTCACTAAAGGCGCCCTCAGTCCTATTTGAAGGCATTCAAACCAGAGGGTGGTCCTGGGCGTGGAGCAGAGAGAAAGCCAAGCGTGTGTCCTGTGACTTCTTTCACCAGAGCACCTTTCAATATCCCTCCCTCCCCGACTGGGGAGCCAGGGAGGAATGGTTTTTGAGACTTGGGGTTTATTGGTGGTTTTCCTTTGCTCGCTGTGACGATCCTGGTTGATAGAAAGCTGATCACTAGTGAGCTCTGGGTCATGTCTGTCTTTAGACTTGAGAAAGCTGGCTCGTGCCTCCTGCAGCACAGCTGGTCTGGGGTAACTGCTTCTCCCTCCTGCTGTTGCCTCACCAGGGTGGCCTCTGGCTCCACTTCTCCCCAGAAGTTCACCTGCTTTGGGGAAGGTACAGTGGCTGTGACACAGATGGGCCGATTATCAGTGGTTTGCCATCATCTTAAACTAGTATTCTCCTTCGTGCTGGGGCTGATTGGCTGTATTGGTCAGCCACACTGTGAGCCAAATGGGAATTGACATTGGCCACCACTTAATCTTCTGTGGTTTTGTCTCTTCTAAGTGTGCGTTGTCTTGATTGTGAGAATGGTTGAGGAACTGGGGAGGGTTGGAGCCTGTGTAGCCTCTGAATTCTCTGTTGAATTTTTTAAATCATTTGTCTGTGTCATTGTGGATTCATTTTGATTCCATCTACAAAGCAGAAACACGTGCTGAGAACTTTTCCTTTATACGTAGAAATACAGCACACGTGAGGGAGCCTGTTGATGGCAGTTTTGAGAGTCTGCCTACGTGAAGCATTAGGGAAGTGTTTTCCCATGAAACACTTATCACAGGACGGTTTGCTTCTTTGTGGTTCTTTTTTTTTTGAAAGGTGAAACTCTAGCTTTAGGGAGTAAAATGATATCTTCTGATTTCTCATTTTGCTGTCAGAAAAGTCTGTGAAATTGTCATTCTCTGATGTTTCAAAGACAGTCAGGACCGCCTCTTCCCACTAATGGGAGACATGGAGTTGCCCAAAGCGGCTGCAGGTGGCTGTCTAGGGCCCAGGCTCCGGAAATGTGGCAGGGCCTGTCTTCTGATCATGAATGCCTTGGACACCATGCCACCTGTGGGTGGGGGCTTCATCCTATCACACCAGCCTAGGCCACTGAGTACCGTTTGCTTACAAGAAGGAATAGATAGAATTGAAAACCAGAGTCTGATTCCGGGAAAGGAGTGTGGGTGGAAAGCAAGTTTTTCAGAAAATGCTCTGGTTCTATCAGGTTTCTCGTGGGGTCTGTCCTTTCTGAGCAGCACAGGTGGTGTGTGAATAATTGATTCCTAATAGTAGATAAGGTGCCGACATATTTATTATTGCCTTGCCTGAAAGATGAGCCGATCCAGTGTTATCAGCTTGATGATATAAATGCCGTCACCCTCACACAATTGCATATCAGAGGTTTCATGGGTGGTAGAGGGAGGAATAGTGTTACAGAAGTCTGTGCTGAGGCTGACGCTTACTCACAGCCCTTCTCCTCTGGGCCTTGGCACCTCCAGTGAGCAGCTGTTACAGACGTATTGCTAATAAGCATTGTGATGATACGTTATGTAAATATATTATAAAGAGATTTTGTACAAACCCGAGTTTCCCACAAAGCTGTGCCACGCGTGTGAATTTGTCTTGCATGACACATTAGAATCACTGGGTCAGACAGTTCTGTGTAGGACGTGATTGTCGTTTTCAGTGTTGACCTTGGACTCGCCTGTCATAAAATACATGATTGTGCGCTCAGCTTTTTCCATGCCACGCTCTTTCTCCCTCTGTGGTGCTCTTCACCTCAGAGATGAGGGAGGGACACCCTGGAGCTGGCTGTACTTGGCGGGCTTCTGGTCAGACTGAATCATGCTGCATCGAATCAGCTGGGGCTCTTCCTACAGTGCAGACTCTGATCCACTAGGTCAGGGGTGGGGCCCAAGATTCCGCATCTTCCAGTGGCTTCCAGATGGTGATGATGTTTCTGGTCTGTGGACACCACCTTTAAAAAAAAAAAAAAATTAAATAGTGTCTGTTTATTAGCTGGCTTGAAAAAACTTTTTTTTAATTGGAAGACAGTTACTTTATAATGTTGTGTTCCACAACAGTGTGAATTAGCCATAAGTATACACACGTATGCTCCTTCCCTCTTGAGCCTCCCTCTCACCCCCCTCCCCACCCCACCCCTCTAGGTCTTCACACAGCACCTGGTTGAGCTCCCTGTGTGATACAGCAACTTCCCACTAGCTATCTGTTTTACATGTGGTCACATATATGTTTCAATGCTACCCTCTCAATTCATCCTACCCTCTCCTTCCACTGCTGTGTTTGGACCCCTCTTTGAATGGCAACAATCTAGGTGAGAATTTTGAAGATTTGTCTCACTTCTATTTTCCTAGAAGTGTATTGTTCCATTTCTGGAACATTTATGTAAGCATAGCCCCAAACAGAAACTATTGGCAAAAAGTGAATTAGGCACTTCTTGCAGTATGTTTTTCTCCCCTTGAGACGCCTGTGCATTTATTTGTTTTGATTTGTGCCTCTGGCATTAAAAGCCATGCTTAATGCTGGAACTGTTTAAAACTCCAAAACTGCACTGTGTGCTGAATTGTTTTCTTGCTGATTTTTACCGAGTCCATTTGGGGATTTCATCGATTTTGGCCTCTGATGCAATGATTAACCCTTAGCAGCCAGGAAGTTTAAATAAACATGGCTGGGCTGGAGAAAGACAGGGGATTGTAAGAATTAAGTAGCCTTTGGGTACACATACCAGAGTACTGTCCAGGGATGGAGCAATATGGACATTTAACAATCTATGTAACATTAGTCAGTTTCAGGGTTGGTGCAGAAGCCCATGGGTAGCACAGAGGTCACGGGCTCTTTCCTACTTTTTGTTCTGCACGTCCTCATGTGACAAGGAAAGGAGCCTTTGTAGGCTGGTTCTGTATTCAGGCAGAAAAATTTCCCACAAGGGTCTATACCATATTCCCCTTGGATCCCATGGGCCAGGACCAGGGCAGACCCTCAGACCAGTCACCAGACGCCATGATTAACTTAGCCCTTGTACGACTGATCAGGATGCTGGTAGAGAACAGGGTGTGGATGTTGGGTAGGCAGCCAACAATGTATGCTGCCAAGGACTCATATTCTGAAGAAACTACCACATGCGTTCTGTGCCCCTCATTGTATAGCTTGTGCAACTGTTGCTCAGAGAAGTTAAATGGGTGAGCAGGGAGTGTAAATGGGATCACACACAGGCCTGTTTGATTCCAAAGTTCCTTGTCATGGTAGAAAGGTGGCTCCTCCCTCCTAACAGTGGCCCCCGCCTTGGTTCCTCTACTCTTCCCGGTAGTTTCGGGGCCCTTGATGGGGCCGCACTGGGAATCATCAGGACCCCATGGTGGGCCTCTGAACAGGGGCCAGGTATTTCTCCCCAAGTGTGTCACTATTTGGCCTCTGACTTAGTTATGCTGATACTCATGGTCCGATGAAACACCACTGTTGGAGAGAAAACTTTGCCTTTGAGCAAAGTGGCATTATTTCAAGAAGGAAACCAGCCCAGTGAATGTTGGCGGCCACTGTGAATGTAGGTCTTGCCACATCCTGCCTTGGCCCCCTGGGTCCTGGGCTGTGCTTCTTGCCCTGGATTTTCCAAGCGCTAACCCGGAGGTGCAGCATCCCCTGGAGGACTTGAGGCATCCTCTCTGCCCGTCTGAGTCCATGCTGACCCGCACTTTCTCTTGCCTGGTTTCAGGGATTCCCAGCAGGCACGAGGCGATGCTTCCCTTGGCGCCCCCTCCCCTTCCCTGCTGTTTCCACACAGACTTGGCTTTTAGTGCCTGGAGGCCTGATGACTCTCTGAAGATGGCAAACCTCCAGGAGAGTGAAAAGTTGTTTCTATTTAATTTATAAACAGAAATAAAGCAAGCAGAAAAACTGGTAGAAAAGGCTGGGCTTAATTATACATTTAAAAAAATAAAATTGAGAAACAGTAATTGGGGCAGTTAAAAATGTGAAAAGTGCCGTGCTCAAGGATGTGATAATGGGGTAAGTGTCGCAGTCAGAAGGGAACAATACTGGAAAACTGTTGGCTTCCACATACAGGACGAATTATGTCTGAGGATTTTGCCTTGTTTTACTTCAGATGCCTTGTGGGGAGAGAGTTTAGTTAGGGCTGTGATCAGAGCAGTGCTTCAGAAAGACAATTGGATTTGTAGTTGGAGGAGGCATGCCTCTGATTCTGTAATCGCTAAAGCCTTCACTTACTCTGATCTATGTTTTTACTCTCTCACCAAGAAAATCAGAGGGTGGAAAGGGCACCTTGGAATTACTAGCAAAGAGAGGATGATGCCTTTAACATAATTTTTCTATTCATGTTGTTTAGATCATGTAATACTCACTCTATTTAATGTCATATTTTCCCATGTTAGCTCTCACTGAAGACTGGTATTGTGTTTAAATCAAGGCTCTGTAAAGTTAAAGCTACAGCTGCTCCAGTTGGACATTATTGTGCTTGCCCGACGCTTCCTGAACATAGATGGGGAACACACCATTGACACACATTTTCCTATTGGGTTGGCCAAAGCATTCGTTTTGTTCCATGAGAAGGCTCTAGTGGTGCTTTGTCTTTAACTTCATTTGAAATAGTTTTGTTAGCTTGTATTGTGACTGCTGTTATATCAGTGTGTATTAAAAAAAAAAACTTAACAAAATTGAACTTTTGTGTAGCCATTTTAACGTTGAAGGTGAAATAAAAATAGCAACATTTCCAGCATATAATGCTTTATTATTTCAAGAGAGGTTAAAAATGAAGCTGAAATGAAAACAAAAAAGATTTGTGCAGTGATGGCTAAGGTACTATGACTGATCAAATATGTCAAAAGTGGTTTGCAAAAGTTTTATGTTGGAGATTGCTTGCTAGATGATGCTTCACTGTTGGGTTGACCCGTTGAAGTTGATAGTGATCAAGTCAAGATGTTAATTTTCTGGGACAAAAAATCAACATTATATCATCTGGGAGATAACCAACATACTCAAAATATCCAGATGACGTGCTGAAAATCATTTGTACCAGCTTGGTTGTGGTCATCCTTTTGTTTGGGTTCCACGTAAGCTAAGTGGAAAAACCTTCTTGACTGTATTTCTGCATGTGATTCTCAAATAAATGAAGAAAATGTTCTATTTTTTAAAACAAATTGTGACAGCAACGAGAAGTGGATACTGTACAGTAAGTAATGAGGAGTGGAAAATGATGGGGTAAGTGAAATGAACCACCACCAACCACACCAAAGGCCAGTCTTCATCCAGAGAATGTGATGTTGCATATATGGTGGGATTGAAAGAGAGTCCCCTATTTTGAATTCCTTCTGGAAAATCAAACGAGATTAATTCCAGCAAGTACTGCTCCCAATTAGGTCAACTGAAAGCAACACTTGATGAAAAACATTCAGCGTTAGTCAACAGACAATACATAATCTTCCATCAGGATAATGCAAGACTACATATTTCTTTGATGACTAGGCAAAAACTGTTACAGCTTGGCTGGGAAGTTCTGATTGATCCACCGTATTCACCAGACATTGCACCTTCAGATTTCCATTTATTTTGGTCTTTACAAAATTCTCTTAATGGAGAAAAAATTCAATTCCCTGGAAGACTGTAAAAGATACCTGAAACAGTTCTTTGCTCAAAATAATAAAAAGCTGTGGGAAGATGAAATGATGAAGTTGCCTGGAAAATGGCAGAAGATAGTGTAACAAAACGATGAGTTCGTTGTTCAATAAAGTTTTTGGTGACAATGAAAAATGTCTTATTTTTACTTTAAAATCAAAGCTTTTGGCCAACCCAATAAAAAAACAATATACAAAACTAAATACGTTGTTTAAAACAAAACAACTGTCCATACAATTCCTAATAATTAAGAAAATATTTCTTAATTCTATATTATACTCATTACTATATTTTGCATAATTTAAATCCTAATGTGGTTCTTTGTATGTTCTTTATTCACCAATGTTGGCGGTATTTCATTTTAAGGATACCTGTGGGACTCATGAAGACTGGATGCTGGCAGCCCTGAAAATGTTCCTGGGTGTTTAGAAGTACATTTCAGTTTCAGGAGTAAAGTTTTGAGTCTGTCATGAGAAAAATAAAGATAAAACCAGAATCAAACCAAATTATCATGGGATTGTTTTTGATATAAATATGACATTCAGGATTAACCAGAAAGCCTCAAACTAGTTTTTCTATGTTGGGTAATCACAACTAGATTTTTACACAGGGATGAGCTCAGAAGCTGTTCAGTATTAACCCCGTTATTCCTTTTTTATATTTTCTTTTTGGTACTGAAGAATATACTGAATTTCCCCACAAAGGAGCCTGGGGCTGTGTGGCCGAATCTCCTCTGTGAAGGACTGTGCATTTTGTTCAGACCTTCAATAACTTGCTGTGTGGTCATTGGCAAGTCATGTCATGTTTTTTATTTTTTCCTTTTTTTCAGTTCCAATACTCATTAAATGATCACATTTTCTTAAGAATTTGTCTCATCCCATCCTTTTACAGTATCTCCATTCAAATATAGACCCTGTTGATTTTATTCCTGGGCAGTGCCTGTGGTCTTCCCTGTGTCCAGTCTTTCTCCTTTCCTGAACATCCCTGCAGGATTACTTTCCCCCAGTTCTCCTCTTGACTGGAGAGAAAGCAACAGCAGTCTAGGGTGGTAAATGGATCAAGTACAGTTTCCCGTACCTAGAACTCAGACTGTGTGGTTGGGCTCTTTGATAAGCTCAGTGCCTCTTGGGTTTTTCCAGACCTTGAGGAAAGAGAGGTTCCAGGGCCCTGCTAGCTACTGTGACTCTTGCTTCCTCAAACCGCCAGCCAGCCACTTGGAGATCTGCAGGGATCAGTATCTGTTGCAACCTATTTTGAATACATTTTAGGAAGCTCTGAGCTATCAAATGTTGATTCCATTACTCTCTAGCCAAGTGTGGAGTGGAATTAGCCTTTTTTTTTTTTTTCCCTTTCGCAGATGTTAGTAGGTATTATAAATGTTAGGGGTAGGTTCGGGTGGGCTTCTCACCCGTAGTATCACTCCCAGGTTTTAAGGAAATGAAGTTTCAGACCAAATTTTGCCATTCGTTAGCAAGCAAGAACCCTAAAGGTTCACAGTTTGTTCCGTAAGATCAAGGAGATTCCTGTTCTCTGGCTTCCTGGGTGAAAAAAAAATTTACCTGAAGCAGACATGGCGGCATTCTAGATGCAGTGTCCTTGTACACTTGTACTTAGCATCTAGAATCTAACTAGACAGGAAACTGGTTAGGGGTTTAGCTTACACTTGGGCCAGCTGGCTGCTTTCTTTCTGTTCGTGTGAGACGGAGAGTATATCTAAAATATTTTAGCCACTCTCTGTGTGCTCACTACTTTGACTTTCACCAGTGAAAACCTGTTTCTAACATGCATCATGCCTGTCAAAAGGTGACTGTTTTCCCCAGCGATAGCCCCTTTTGGGCATTCACCTGGCGCCTACTCATCTATACTTACATATGGACAACAAAAATAATTCTAACAGCTGCCTCTGGCATCCTGAGTCAAGTGCTGCCAGACTCTGGGCTCAGAATGCCAGTTGACCACCTGGGTTGCAGTACCACAAATATAGCATCGCATGGTATATACTGAAGTATTTTGGGTAAATTTTAAACATAACACAATCAGCAGATTAGGTTTTTTTAAAAAATCTATTTATTTACGGTGGCGCTGGATCTTTGGTGTGTATGGGCTTTTCTGCAGTTGTGGGGAGCAAGGGCTGCTCTAGCCGCGTGCTCGGCCTTCTGGTTGTGGGGCTGTGTGTGGTGGAGCACGGGCTCTAGGACATGCTCGCTTCACTACTTGCGGCTCTTGGGCTCTCGCGCACAGGCTCAGTCATTGTGGCTCGCGGGTTCAGTTGCTCTTTGTCCTCTGGGATCTTCCTGAATCAGGGACCGAACCCGTGTCTCCTGCATTGGCAGGGGGGTTCTTTACCACTGAGCCACCAGGGAAGTCCCTGGCAGATAAGTCTTGCAGGCTAAATCAGGTGGATAGAATTGCTTTATTTTACTTTTCCATCTTTTTTTTTTAATATACTGAATTAGTATATTAGTATATCAGTATATTAGTATACTGAATTAGTAACAGCAAAAACGAGAGATTTTATTAATACATCAAGATTGTGATGTTTTGCTTTTTCTGGGAAAATGGGGACATCTGCAACACCAGAGCCCTTTTCCTCTGTGACAACTTTATCCTCCAGCTGAATAGTCAAGGCTTGATTAGAAGACATAGACAATGGGCTCCTGGGAAGGGCCCTGGACTTCCTAATGCCCTCCTCCACTGAGACGGCTATCAAGTGCCTTTCATCATTGAGATCATGTTGTTGGTTTTCAGGACCCTCTCCCCTCCTTCTGTTCCTGCCTGGGTTCCTCTGGGTGTTTGGGGTTTTGAGCCTTGCAGCTGTCAGACAGTTTTTCTTCTTGGCTCAACACTTGCGCTTTGGTCATTGCTGCTTTGTCTGGAATGTCATTCCCTTTTGGGCTCATTTGTCCAGATCTCAAACCCATCTCCAAGGCCGGGTCCAAGGCCTACTTTAAGATGGAGACTTGCACGACTATTACAGTCCTCGCTCCTCTGCTTTTACACAGACAGCAGAGCACAGCATTTGATGCTCCACGTTGTTCTGTTTCATATCTTCTCCCTCCCTGATGGTAATATTCCTAAGGTCAGGAAGCTTAGCCTTCCTTTTTTTTTTCCCCTTTGCCTGAGTGGCGTGTGGGATCCTACTTCCCCAAACGGGGCCCAGGGGTCAAACCAGCATGCACTCTGCAGTGGAAGTGGGGTCTTAACCACTGGACAACCAGAGAAGTTCCAGCATCACCTTCTTATATTTTATACCTACCACTGTAAAATCATTAATCTTATCCCCTCAGCCCAGTTAAAAGGCAGAGAACAGTAGCTTATTGATCTACCTAAAAGACGCTTACTCCTTGGAAGGTAAGTTATGACCAACCTAGATAGCATATTAAAAAGCAGAGAGATTACTTTGCCAACAAAGGTCCATCCAGTCAAGGCTATGGTTTTTCCAGTGGTCATGTATGGATGTGAGAGCTGAGTGCCGAAAAATTGATGCTTTTGAACTGTGGTGTTGGAGAAGACTCTTGAGAGTCCCTTGGACTGCACGGAGATCTAGCCAGTCCATTCTGAAGGAGATCAACCCTGGGGTTTCTTTGGAAGGAATGATGCTAAAGCTGAAACTCCAATACTTTGGCCACTTCATGTGAAGAGTTGACTCATTGGAAAAGACCCTGATGCTGGGAGGGATTGGGGGCAGGAGAAGGGGACAACAGAGGATGAGATGGCTGGATGGCATCACCAACTTGATGGACATGAGTTTGAGTGAACTTTGGGAGTTGGTGATGGACAGGGAGGCCTGGCGTGCTGCGATTCATGGGGTCGCGAAGAGTCAGACACGACTGAGCAACTTAACTGAACAATTATTTTACAGTATTTTTATCCATGGTAAAAAGAAATAGGGGAGTGTTATAAATGTGAAAATAATGTAAAAACAAGCATTACCAGGAAGCCTGAAAACAGAGATCCAGAAAAATTAAGTGCCTTGCTGGAGTCACACAGTTGGGGAATAGCTTAGTGCTTGGTCTAACCACTTATCTATCTTGTACCTGGTCCCTTAGAGCTGTGCCCATTTCCTGACAGCTCTGCCACTTTCTAGATCAGGTAGCAGCACCCCAAAACCCTACAGATCATCCCCAGGGCTCAGCAACGTTCACATATCAAAACATGACAATTCCCAAAGTCACTGAAGTTGTACATCACAAATTAGGTAAAGGTGATGAATGCATGTTGAAATAACCACACCTAAACAGAGCAGCTGTGGAAAAGCCCCGTGGCACCAAGAGCTAGGATGCTAAAGATGGTTCTGTCATTAATGAGGACCAGCAGAGTGTCCTCTGCTGATGGTCCTGCCCTTAGTGGAGGGAACATTGTGTCCAGATGATGATGCAGAGGCAAAGGCATCATCCAAGCGCAAAGGCTGCACTCCTGAGCGTAAGGATGGTGATGGGTTCAGGCAATTAAAAGTAGGTAGTTTAGGAGGGCTGGGCTCAAGGCTGGACTTTCCAGGTGGCGCCAGTGGTCAAGAACCTGCCTGCCAATGCAGGTAGACTTGGGTTTGATCTCTGGCTCGAGAAGACCCTATGGAGGAGGGTACAGCAACCCACTCCAGTATTCTTGCCTGGAGAATCCCATGGACAGGGGAGCCTGGTGGGCTCTGGTCATGGGGTCGCACAGAGTGGGACATGACTGAAGTGACTTAGCAAGCACGCACAGGCTCAAGGTCGTAATTTGGGAGTAGTGATAGATGAGGTCGGGGAGGAAAGGACAGTCAGAGTTAACGTGTTGTGCTGAGGGATGCTAACTTGATTCTGGGAGAGCAGGGAGCCTTTAAGACTTTTAAGGAGCCTTCAGTTCTGTGACATAAAAGGGTCTGATTGCTGGAGGCTAGATCTGGGGAAAGCAGGCCACTGGTGAATTAGAAGGTAGCCACAGGAATCTTGGCTTAAACCAGTGCAAGAGCAGTGGGGAAGGAGAGAAATGGATGGATTCAGAAGACGTAAGAGCCTTTCGTTAAGAGAATGACAGCATTCTTTCTGGTTTGAGATGCAGTTATTCCTGGAGGCTGGTGAGCTTTATGTGTAGCCTTTCATTCCCCGTTGCCAGGGAAATGTTCGTGGTTTCTGACCCACGTGTATCTGGCTCCACTCCCTTGAGCTGTCTAGCGGTCTCTCTCAGCAGCCAAGGGCGCTCTTCACTGATAGTGCCCCCATCCTCTCCTTCCACTTGTCTCATGTGAGCTGTCTACACGGAGCATACCTGCCTTCCTGTTTACACAAGCACTTCAGTCCAGAAGTTCTCTTTCTCAGTACGTATAAGTCTTTTTCTATATACATTGGCCATACTTAGGAGCGAATTGTACCCTTATTTTGTAGTCATAGGGTGAGCAGATGTTAGGATTGGTGTTTTCTGCTTGTGGAATTCTTCTGAGCTTTTAAGACGTTTAATGATCTGTTTATAACTTAAAAGGGAGTGTTCGAAGTGGAGGCTGTGAGTACATATGTGAATCAGAAAAATATTTTGAAGAGGTATTGTCAGTAATGAATTACAACTGTACATCTCTCTCAGCTATTTTTGGAGCTTTAAAAAGGTCTAATCATATGGTATTTTTAAGGAATTAAAAAATTAATGTTAAGAATGGATTTTTAATCTAGATTATATCTTTTAGGAAGATATATGTTTATTTGGGTGTAGAGTTGCTTCAGCTCCATGGAAAACAACTTATTTTTCCTTAAGGCAACTTCTACCCACATTCTTAATTATTTATAGATGGTATGTATTTATTTAATATTATCATATTTTAAAATTAGTTTAATAAAAATGGAATGTTGGGTTCACTTTTAAACTTCTTTTCAGAAATATAAGTGAAGTTGAAATTTATATTTTGGAAAGCCTTATCTCGTATTGTCTCTTCCTCTAGCCAATATGGAAGATGCTTACAAAGGAATAACTCCATCTAGCTCTTCTGTTAGAGAATGAACGTTATCTCCTGCTGCTTGCAAGAGATTGGTTCAGTGGTTTTAGAGGTTTCTTTTCACAAAGTTTGATTTTTTTTCTGACTGTAATGTAAGAGTTAAAATAGAGTTTGGCGCATGTGTGCAAATTAAACTATATGACATTTTCGGAATATACCTTTGCTCACTATTAACATGAAAGTAGCAGTTGGAATAAAGACTCCCTTTGTCAATTTTTGCCCTTTTACTTGAAGTTGTAATTAATCCTCTTGGGAGTGGAGTACATTTAAATGTAAATAAAATGAAACATTCAACAGATTTCAACTCAGAGAACTGGTTCCAGTGTTATTGCGTAACTCAGTAATGTAGGTCTAACACAAATGCCAATATTTGACCTTGGTTTGTTCTTGATGCTGTTCTTTGGTAATTGCCGTCATCTGGCAGTCACTAGAGGGCCCAGCTATGGAGAGTTATGTGAGAGCAGTTTGAAGGGGTTCACACTGTGTAATCTGCTACAGTGTTTTGAGGTATTGACCACCCCCCCATTTTTATTACTATTTGTTGTTCAGTCACTAAGTCTTGTCAGACTCTTTGTGACCCCCATGAACTGCAGCATGCCGGGCTTCCCTGTCCTTCTCTTTTTCCTGGAGTTTGCTCAAATTTGAGTCCATTGAGTGGGTACCCTTATTACTATTTACCTGTCTTTGAATTGGCTCTTACTGATAGGTCTGTACTAGCTCCAGATAGTTGATCCTTTAACTTATTAATTAATTTTAACCATTAGTAAAAATCTAAGCACAAATTCATGAATTAATAATCATTGGGTGTTCCATCTCTATGAGCTTCTCAGATGCTGCAGTGGTAAAGAATCCACCTGCCAATTCAGGAGAGGGAAGAGATGTGGGTACTGCTGATTTTAAGCTCAAGTCCATGTTAGCATCATGACCTAGAAAAAGCTTCAGTTCAGTTCAGTCGCTCAGTCGTGGCTGACTCTTTGCAACCTCATGAACTGCAGCATGCAGGCCTCCCTATCCATCACCAGCTCCCAGAGTTCACCCAAACTCATGTGCATCGAGTCGGTGATGTCATCCAGCCATCTCATCCTCTGTCATCCCCTTCTCCTCCTGCACCCAATCCCTCCCAGCATCAGAGTCTTTTCTAGCAGCAAACCACTTAAGTTCCCTCCACTTTGAAAATACGTGTAGGAATAATACGGGCTTCCCTGGCGGCTCAGACGGTAAAGAATCTACCTGCAGTGTGGGAGACCCAGGTTTGATCCCTGGATTAGGAAGATTTCCCTGTAGAAGGAAATGGCAATTGACTCCAGTATTCTTGCCTGGGAAATCCCATGGACAGAGGAGCCAGGCAGGCTACAGTCAGTGGGATCACAAAGAGTTGGACACAACTGAGCAACTAAGCACAATACAACATTCCCTCTCTACTTTTACATATAAAACCGTTTTTGTATAAATGCAGACACATATACAATATGCTTAATTAATTTATTGCCTCACGAGAAGAACTTCCAGTATATGATGGATATCAAGAAGAGTATTATTTCATTCTACAGACCTTTCTATCTATACCTATGAAAATTATCCAGAAAGCACACACTGGAAAGAAAACAATCTTCGCTGACTGGGCTTTTCATTTGTGTTGACTGCTGCTGCTAAGTCGCTTCAGTTATGTCCGACTCTGTGCAGCCCCAGAGGCGGCAGCCCACCAGGCACCCCCGTCCCTGGGACTCTACAGGCAAGAACACTGGAGTGGGTTGCCATTTCCTTCTCCAGTGCATGAAAATGAAAAGTGAAAGAGAAGTCGCTGAGTCCTGTCCGACTCCTAGCGACCCCATGGAGTGCAGCCTACCAGGCTCCTCCGTCCATGGGATTCTCCAGGCAAGAGTACTGCAGTGGGGTGCCATCGCCTCATGTAGACAAACCTGGGCATGTTGGCTTTATGTGTCTGGGTTTGTGGATTTGCCATTACGTTTTTGGCTAGAATGTTACAGAGCACTGTTCAAGCAAGGGCTTGGGAATGTGGAAGTTGGATATTATTCGTCCTTTATTTCAAAAAATAAATCCATTCCCCGAACATTGATGTTGTATAATTAAAGAGGCTAGAAAATAATCATAATAAAAGAAAAACATAAAAAGAAACACGTGCTAGTTTTACTGTCTTCAGTGTTAATAAATGATTTTCTAAAATGAATCATAGCTAAAAGCTAAGATCTTTTTTCTAAAAGCTAAGATCCTTTATAGTTAATTTAGGGCTTTGGGAAGGTGTTTATATTTTTACTGCAAACTTTTATGTTTGGTTAAGACTTGTGGTGCCTTTTTGGTAGAAAACATAAGTTGATATGCTGAGCTTTTGGACTGGGCTTGCTGCCCTGTGATGAGGGCATACTCTGAAGTGTAGGGGGTGGCAAGTGGCAGGAGTGCCCTGGTGTCTGGCTGAGACAACTCCATCACCACTGTGAGGCCCGCCAAGAATAGAGATTTCATAAATGCAAAATTTTGTACGCTATAATGTCTTATATAAAATAAGGATGATATTTTTTTCCCTTTCAGATTTTGGGGTAAGTGCTTTCTTAGCAACAGGGGGTGATGTTACCCGGAATAAAGTAAGAAAAACATTCGTTGGCACCCCGTGTTGGATGGCTCCTGAAGTCATGGAACAGGTAAAAAAAAAAAAATAATAATAATGTTTTGATTGACACAGTATAGTTGTACATATCATTAATACACTAACTTTTCATTCAAATCAGTCCTTTTACTAGAATGCATAATGTAAGGTTTAATTCCCAATCGCTGAGCCTCAGCAAAGTAATATCAAAGTTGAGCACACAGAGCCGTGGACTTCTGACATAGTACGGAGCCCCCTGCCCCCATCATGTGTAACATGCCTGCCATATAATTGTGTTTTTTCCCTGCTTCCTTTCTTAGGTGAGAGGCTATGACTTCAAGGCTGACATGTGGAGTTTTGGAATAACTGCCATCGAGCTAGCCACAGGAGCAGCACCTTATCACAAGTATCCTCCTATGAAAGTAATTACTCTTGGAAATAACATGTCGGGTTTGAAGGATGATTTAACAGAATCCATTCGCTAATTCTCTTTAACATAGTCATTTTTTCTGAGGCCCAAGGAGAATTAATGGAGGGATGCAGCTGAGTTAAATGTCGTCTGATGTTCTCAGTGGACAGAATGGAATAAAAGCAGCCTGGTCCCCAGCCTTGAAGCCTGCTTTACATTCATAGCACAGAGGAATGTGGTCAGATTGGCCAGTGGAGGTTGATAGCTGTGACAAATGCTGGCTATTACTCTCTTTATGGTAGAATACCCCTGACTCCCCAAGAAAAATCTAAAAATAGGTTATAGTGATATCATCTTTACAGATGGATTTCCAGATTTTCAGGCTTTTGTTTTTTGCCTTTCCATGATCTATAACATTTCCCTCTTGTTCTCATAGTGTCCTGTTGGTAATTCATCTGAAGTAAGGGAGCCCAGTGTTTTTAGGAACTAACATACATTTGGATACTATTTTTAGATTTTTTTGTTATTCTTTTAACTGGCCCACATCATCATTTCTGTTAGTTTTGAGGCAGTGGTATCAGGACTGTTTTATCCAACTGGATTTTGTTTTGAGGCTGAAGTAGCTTGAGTGGAAATTATGAAGGTATTTTACAGAGAATATGATGTATGTTTGTTTCAACTTTTTTCTAGGATTTTATTGGAAAAGCTTAGGAGGATTAAAAAAAAATAAAACAGGATTAAAAAAGTTAAATAATCTTACTGATTAAAAAGTTAATAACATTCTTATTGTAGATAATGTTGAAGTACAAATAAATAAAGAAAACAGTCATCCATAATCTCATCAACCACAGATAACCCCTATTAAAATTGTAGCATAGTTCATTACACTGTTTTCTCTATATTTAATATACATATTTAATGTAGATAAGATTCAGGGATTGCATGTACACACCTGATTTTGTTAGCTGAAAATTTAAAATTGAGGTGTAAACAATGGAAGTGACATTTCAGGGAAAAAGCACTGAAATAACCCTGAGGGCTTTCCTTCTATCTGGTTTTTCTCTATTATTTTTTCTTAGGTCTTTTTTTTTTTTTTTTTCCTACTTTTTAGTGTTTTCCACTTGAATCCATCACTTTGCTAATCCCAGCCTAAAGTCCTGTAGGACTTCTTCAGATCTGACAGATTTCCCACTTTTCTTTGGATTGCTATTATCCTCTACAAACAATAAACTGTCACTTTAATCCTTCATCTTTTCCCACGTCTGAAAGCACTTGAAAAGAGTCTTGGCTTTATAACATTTGCATAAATTAAGTCTGATTTATGCATTAATGAGTTTTTTTCATTTTATAGATCAATAGTTTGCTACAAAGTCTACTCTTTTTTTTTTTTTTAGCAAATAATTTTGATGTTAGTGGGAAAGAGTGGAATTTTTTTTACCTTTCCGATGTGAAAACTGTATTTTCATTTAGTTTTGTCCCTTTCCAGAAGCAGCATGGCCTTTTGTCCTGGTTATGGGTTTTAGCAACTCAGTTGTATCCTGGCCATCTTTCAGTGTCTCAGTTTTGCCAAGCCGTTAAACATTTCTGTATGTTTTTTCATTAAGAAAAAGAAGGAAATCGTGTGTTACCTCCTGGGATGTTGTGGATTTATTTCTAAGGCTGGTAATGTGTTACAAAAGCCTTGAGCACGGGCAGTTCCTTACTTAGGAATGACCTGTAAACATGAACATTCCCTGCTGCTCTGGGCCTCTCTCTTCCCCCTCCACCGCCCCCTTTCCCAGACAGAGCCCCTGTCTGCACTAAGCTGGTGCTGGAGCTGTGAGGCTACATGCTCCTGCAGGCTGTGTGAGAACCATTTCCCAGGAAGCTGTCCCAGCCCTTTTGGGAGATCACGTTAACACATAGAGCAGATTTTGTAAGTTCTGTCAATGGAATAACAAAAAAGGTTAAAGGGCACGTGAACAGCTTTGCAAAGGGAACTGAATACTTTGAATATACATTTTCTAGAAAATGAAAATCATGGGGAAGCACTTAATGTGTACCTACTGGAGGAGGGTCTTTGAGACTTTGATGAAAAGACTCATTTGTAGCAAGCGATGCCTGTCCTGAGATCGTGTCTTCCCATTTGTTTCTGCTGTAGGTGTTGATGTTGACTTTGCAAAATGATCCACCCACTTTGGAAACGGGAGTAGAGGATAAGGAGATGATGAAAAAGTATGGCAAGTCCTTTAGAAAGTTACTTTCACTGTGTCTTCAGAAGGATCCCTCCAAAAGGTATGTCAAACGGAGTGCCGAGTGAGTGGCCGTGGCTGGGTGGAGTCCTGACGAAGCATGGTTTGTGGATGGGGAAAAGGCTGTGCCCGGACGGGACTTCTAGTTCAAGGAGATCCAGCTCTGGTCCCCATATTTCCAGCCTGTTAGTAGAAGCTTGGATCTGAAAGGGACAGAAGTGAGCGAGGACCAGGGAGAGACAGAGGGAAATTTTCAGTGTTAATAAGATTGGCTGTGCTTGTTAGGTGTGGGCTCTTGTCAGCAAAGGAAATGAAGTAAAACAGAAATCAGAAGCAGTTGGCAGCGGCACATTCAGAAGCTGAGCTAATATTCTGCACTGTGTAGGTTGAGCTGACCTCTCAGGATTTGAATATCCTGCCAGCTCCAGTCTAAACCAGGCAGAGCTCTTGAATTTTGCATGAGCTTCCTTTGAGTTGCAGAACAAGTTGTTTGTGCTGTTTTAAAAGATTATCAGTAAAGAAGATTAACATTTTTACATTCAAAAGATTAATCATATAAACAGAAGCAAATGGTTTTAAATTAACTTTAGTATTTCCTCTTTAGTCTTGGGTTATTGCCCTGCACTGTGGAATGTCTGTTTTCTGAGTTTGTCTTCCTTCTCCCTTTCTCTGATTTTGAAATATCCTGGGTAGTGAAGAGTAGAGCCCAGGGTCCTGTGTCACTTAGAGAAGGTTCATGACAGGAAGGGAGCACACTCCTTCGCTAAATAGCCTCCTTTTGTGGTGCTTGGCTGTGTGCGGCTTTGACCTCACACAGCGTTAAATGGATTACACACCTGTAGAGGCTGCTGAGAAGTTTCTGGCTACCCTCATCCATCCAGCACTCTGATTTGGTACTCATATTCCAAAATGTCGAAACTGGCTTCTCTTCTGGAACTTTCTTTTTCAGGGGAGGACCTGCTTTTCAAAGGATTCCTTTATTTTTAAGTTCTTGATGAAACTTGAGCCTTTTTCTTTTACACAGTGATCTACTGTTTGAGTTGGCCACCCTTCTCTAGAATAAACACACTTTGCATTATATTACCTGTTCTTTGTAGTGACTTCTTCTACGTTCACTGAATTTGCCTTGAAAGAAGAAAAAAGTGAAAGTTGCTCAGTCATATCTGACTCTTTGTGACCCCATGAACTGGAATTTCCATGGAATTTCCATGGAATTCTCCAGATAAGACTAATGGAGTGGGTAGCCTTTCCCTTCTCCAGGGGGTCTTCCTAATCCTGGGATCGAACTCACGTCTCCTGCATTGCAGGCAATCTTTTTACCAGCTGAGCCACAAGGGAAGCCCAAAAATACTGGAGTGGATCCCTGTCCCTTCTCCAGCAGATCTTCCCAACCCAGGAATCAAACTGGGGTCTCCTGCATTGCAGGTGGCTTCTTTACCAATCGAGCTATCAGGGAAGCCCTTGAACTTGCCTTGAAGCTTCTCTATGTCAGTCACTGTTCTCATGAAGCCAGGTTCAAAGACTTTGCTGTTAAGCATCTTGAAATCATTTATTGTAACAAGGATGCAAGACTTACTTACTTTCCACTTTCCTATTTGGTTTCATCTCCAAACGTAAGTTTTTGGCAAGGAAAACAGAGTTTGATCCTCCAAACCCCAGTGAGAGAAGGACTCGTCCTCCCCTTTAGCACTAGATTGTAACCGATGGTCTTTGTGATTCTTAGTTGAGATCCCACCTAGTGGTAGTGATAGGTAATCACAATTCCAGCTATTTTGATAAAAGATTCTGGAGGGTAGAATTGTTGGGCTTCCCAGGTGGCTCAGTGGTAAAGAATCCTTATTCCAATGCAGAAGACACGTGTTTGATCTCTGGGTCAGGTAGATTCTCTGGAGGAAGAAATTTGGCAATCCACTCCAGTATTCTTGCCTCAATAGTCCCATGGACAGAGGAGCCTGGCAGGCTGCAGTCCATGGGGTCACAGAAAGTCAGACACAAGTGAGCAACTGAACATACACAGAATTGTTAGTGTACTTACTGATATGAAAATAGATCCCTTTAGGAGACTCATAGTTTTGTTAAAATAAACCATCATACTTTATATTTAACATTCCATCTATTTTTCTCAATAATCTTGAAAGTGTTTCCAGGTTTAATTTGTTATATGAGCTCAAATGTCAGCTTCCCATCACCCCACTAAACAATAACAAAACTGTTAGAAAAGACCTGTATAGCCGATATTCAAATTCTTACGTCTTTCCTTCAAAGTACTCTCTTAGTAACGATATTGATTTACAAAGTATGAATAGTTTAAGGACTTTTTAAAAGGTATTTTCTCTATGACATAATCTTCGCACTGTTGTACGATTGTCCTCTATAACCGAGAGTATTAGTGGTGCATAAACTTCCCAGGTGTTTCATTCTTGTAATGAAAAAAAAACACAGTGTAGGAAGTTTGGGTAAAGATGATTCGGGAGATGTGAGGATGGAAAAAAACAGTATTGTGATTGTGGAATTATTTATTATATAGGATGCAGTGAAAATATGTATTCATGACTGAATTAATAAGTAAACATTTAATTGTTGTGCGAGTCTGAAAGTGTGAATATTTCCTGTCTTCTTTGCCTTTGCTTATATTGTCCAGATGGTTTTCCTCTTCTCCTCTCCCCTTTCCACCCGTCTTTCACAGCTTCGTTCAAAGGCCCCATATTCTCAAAGTTAGATACATTTGGGTGAGCGTCCTCGCCCTTCTTCCTCATCATCTGTATGCCTCAGTTTCCTTGTCTGTAAAATGGGCTCAATAACATCAGGTCCTAGCGTTGCTATGGGGATGGAACAAGATAATGCATTGAAAGCAGAGAACACAGTGCCTGAGTATTTCTAAGTATTCCTGAAATTGGGATTGCCATTTTCTTTCTTTCTTCATTGTTTGCCTGTCTTTTCCTGACCAGTGGAGTCATTGCGACTTCTGGTTTCCTACAGTATTCGAAGATAATGTCTCTTGTAGCACTTACTGCACTATGTAGGTTAATTGACTTACATGTCCAATTTCCTCATGAGTTTCCTAGGTTTTTAGAAGGAGAGTCTGTGTCTCTCATCTTTCTGTCTCTGTCTTTTTGACTGGTCTGCATTACATACTCCGAAGTATTTCCTGAACACCTGCAAGCAGTGGGGGGGCTTGCAATTTGGGGATGATTTAGACTCATTGAAAAGAATTCCAGATTGTAGTGGGTTGAGAAGAGGGGTGAAGGCAGGAGTTTTGATCCTTATATTTATTTCTGTTGCCAGCATATAGATCCTCTTCGTGTAGTCTAAAAGCAGTTAACTGGTACCAACACCTTGGTTTTACTGAGTGCCTTTTTTTAGCAATGAGTGAAAACATATCACTGGGTAACAGTGACCAGATCGGAATCATGGCACTGTGAGAGCCCTCAGGCTAGCTGAGAAGGAGCTGTGCTTTCTGTCAACCTCAAGAACTCTTGGAACTTCCCATTGCCTGAGAGCTGGGTGTCAGAGTTCTTTGCTTCATCCAAATCTTTGCCCTGCATTTGCATAGACAAAGATTTGCTTATATTTGCATAGCAGAACATTTTGCTATTCTTAAAAAAAAAATCCTTTCTCTTAGAGGCTACATATTTCATATGGATGGCAACTATAAAAATAACTAGCATTTTTTTTGCGCACATTTTTCCATCCACAAAGGAGTGGATGTTGCATAGATGAATCCATTGGAAACAAATAAAACTTAAATATTTCTTTGTGGGGGGGCAGGGTGAGAAATACAGCTCTGCCGGAGGTGAGTGTATTGTTAGACATTAAAATACAAATTTTCAGAGCTATTTAAACTGTATCATATTCATCCTGAATCCTTTGAACATTATTTTAAGTCTTGGTGTACTTTGGCTTATCCACATGTATTTGAATCCTTTAAGGGATTTTCTTCTGAGAATGTTGGTGCTTGCAGACTCCTTCCTCATTGTTTTTAAGGATTTAAAATTGAATCATTATTCAAAGCCTAGGACCTCATTACAATTGCTGGTATAGCATTTTAGCATTTCTTGTAATATGGTGTTTGCTTGTAATATTGTATTGCTTGATAATTGTTAGTGGCCTTGTAAGACATAAAAATGCTTGCAGAATTCTTTCTACTGTAGTACTTGGCTAAGAGGCAGGCAGCATTGATGGTTCCTGCATTAACCCTACACTAGTAATCTCCATGGGCTTCCCAGGTGGCTCAGCAGTCAAGAATCCGCCTGCCAGTATAGGAGATGTGAGTTTGATCCCTAGATCAGGAAGAGCCCCTGGAGAACGAAATTGTAGCCCACTCCAGTACTCTTGCCTGGGAAATCCCATGGACGGAGGAGCCTGGCGGGCTGCAGTCCATGGGGTTGCAAAGAGTTGGACACGACTGAGCGCACACACACACCCAGTAATCTCTATACCGTAAGAGTAAACCAGGCAAAACATATAGAAACCCTAAAACCAAATGGGCAGCGTGCATCTCGATTTTTCTCACACCTTCTCTCACGTTCTTCCCTTCCTCATTTTCATCATTCCTCCTCCTTCTACTTTTCCAAGCTTGTTATGGAGGTAGTTTGGCACATGTAGAATTCAGCTACAAAGGGATCTGCTATTTAGGTCTTCTCTTTTATAGAGTCGAGGTTACCTGTTATTTAAATATTAACCCTGTTAAGAAAGGAATGTGGCTTTTTAAACGACTTCTCATTTCTCATGTCACTGTGTTTCTGTGTCTGTTGATGAAGTTGAGTAGAGTTCAGAGAACAGGGTTTTCTCTTGAGCATGCTTTTCCCCTTGACAGTCTTGATGACCGCAGAAATGGCCTTGCTGGGGAAGGAAACATTCCCAGGCCTGTATCCCCGGGTTGTTGTTGTTCAGTCACTCAGTCATGTCCAGTGCTTTGCAACCCCGTGTTGTAGGCTCCTCTGTCTTCCACTTCTCCTGGAGTTTGCTCAGATTCCTGTCCTTTGAGTTGGTGACGCCATCTAAGCATCTCATCCTCTGCTGCCCGCTTCTGCTTTTGCCTTCCTTCATCTCCAGGTATATCTGGCATTTCCCAGCCTTCTCTTTACGTGAGTCCTACACTTGACCTCGGTAAGCTGAAGCAAGGAGGTGGGGGTTTAGAGGAGAAAGGAAGGCATTTGTAACTTTCCTTCTCATTGCACGCAGATACACCTCTTTCCTTTTGTTTCTTGTTAGCCTGAGTCTTGTCTTGATTACATCATTCTCCTGTTCTCTACTATATTGAATAGATGCTTCGAATTTGGTGGTAACTCTAGTTCCAGAAGTTGTAGTTTGGTGCTCAGATGTCTAGTAGCATCACTTTTACCCTGTATTTGATTCTGGCATGAAATTGAGCTATAGCAGTTTTGTGGTCTGTGTTAGGCTTTGGGATTACAAAAAAGTGAACACTGTGTGGTCCCTTCCTTGGAAGGGCTTGTAACCTAGTGAGGTGGAGGCAGGAAGATACAGAAACAGATAATTGCAAAGTGAGTGTGGGTAGATTGGTGTGTGAGCAATGAATTCTACTTGTAGGAGCTGGGAGAAGTGTCTTTGAAGATGGATGCCATTTAAATGGGTTCTTGATGGATAAGCAAGGGTGTGCCAGTTGGTTACAAACAATTCTGAAGCACAGCAGTGTGCTTTGTCATGAAAGAGCAAGGCGTGGGTGAGACCGTCACTGTGTTTGGAGGGTAAGTTGGCGTGGGGCATGATGGGAAGATCTCAGGCCACTAAAATCCTTTAGGAGGGATAAGAAAATATTTTTTGTTTAGAAGCCAGCTAGGGAGCAGTGTGGATGGTGGGTTGGAATGAGGAAGAGAGAAGTGGCAGACAGACTAGCCAGGAGAGTGTCTAAACAGTATTGACCAGAAAAACAGTGAAATAGTAAGTGGCTCAGTCATGTTTGACTCTCTGCGACCCTATGGACTGTAGGCTGCCAGGTTCCTCTGTCCATGGAGTTTTCCAGGCAAGAACCCTGGAGTTTTCCAGGCAAGAACCCTGGAGTGGGTAGCTGTTCTCTTTCTCCAGGGAATTTTCCCAACCCAGGGATCCAACCGAGGTCTCCCACATGGCAGGCAGATTCTTTACCGTCCAAGCCACAAGGGAAGCCGTTTGACCAGAGAGAGTGGAGGATTTCAACCAAAAGAGTGGCTTTGAGTTCCTTCATCATCTTAATTTTCTCAGCTTTCTTTTCTTTTCACTTAAAAAAATTAAATCTAGGTTATTTCGTACGTGTCTTGGTTTTTGAAATTTGGTTTCATAGCGTCAGTTGCCAGACATACCCAGTCCCTTGTGTAATGGATCTGAATGTTCTCAGTAGCCGTCTCCTTCCCACGGACACAACCCATGTGTTCGAATGTTCTGACCATCCTCTCCCCGCCTGACAGCATAGTCTCTTATCTGCCAGATCTTAAGCTGACGAGGGTGGTGTTTATGTCTGTCAGCGTCATCAGAGTGTGCCTAGGATCTAGCATGATACCTGACAAGTAGCCGGTGTTCATTGCATACTTACTGAGAGAATGAAAGGATGAATTTGCAGTTGCTGGAAGCAAAAAACTCTACCAGTGATCTCTTAAGAGTAGTCTATGTTAAAAAAAAAAAAAGCAACCAAAGTTAAATCGCTTCAGTTATCCTTTTTAGTTCTAGTTGCCTGGTAAGCAAAGTACAGAAACAAGGTCCAAGGTAAAAATTCCTGAATTTGAATCAACTTACCAAGGAATATGGAACACAGAATGTAAAGTGTGGCCCACCTGTCATGTAGACCTTTAGTTACTCAAAGAAATTAGCAGTTAGAGGCTGCTGGTTGCATTGGCTATGGCCATTTGGGATTCTTTGTTAGGGTTCTTGTAACCAGTGTTCCACTTGAAATTGAGGAAAAGCACAATAACAATTTAGAGAGAAAATTTCTTTGCACAGAAATGCAGTCTGTGGCCCCTGCAGACTGTCACAGTTTGTTCACCATTGCGCTGAATGACGAGTTCCCTAATTCTTTTGTATGCTGGGTCCCTGGAAACATTTTAGTGGGGCTTCCTGGTTCAGAGCATTGGTTTCCAGGCTCTTCAAGTGTGAGGACTCCCTGTAAACTTGGATTCCGTAGCACAGTAGTCTTAGGCACTTCGACAGCCACTGCCTGAGAAGAGACCTACTGATACTCACTCAGGCTTCCCTCCCCCCTCCCAGTTTTTTATTATGAAAAATTTAAAACATACAGAAAAGATGATAAAATAATACAGTGTTTACGTCTTTGTAAACACCTAGATTCAACAATTATTCACCTTTCTCATATCTGCTGTCCCTATTATCTACATTTTATTGGTTGAACAGAAAATAAGGAACAAAACGACGTCAGCGTGCATTCCCTCCAAATAAAGACACATTCCTCCATTACCGAAATACTTTTCCACACTTAAGTAAATGAACAGAAATTTACTAAAATTGCCCACTGCCTAGCACATTCACCCATCTCTATTTCTAAATGTCTCCTGTAGCTTCTTCTCCTCTTAAAATTCAAAACTCAGGAGAAGGTCACATGTTGCTTAAATCTGTTTTCATCTAAAACAGTCCCCTCATGTCTCCCCTTTTCTTCTACGACACCAACTTTTTAAAGAGAACAGCCCAGTTATCTTGCTGACTGTCTGTCCTCTAGGTTTATGTGATTCTTTCTGCATGCCTGCAGGAACTATTGATTAAGGCAGTGGTTCTTTGTGGAAGAGTGCCAGTCATTTAATACAGAAGGAATGATAGAAGTAGAAAAATCAGTGTTCTGCCACCTCCAATGACATAATTATTTAAGGCAAAGATGCTAAAACCAGCAGGTGGAAGATTCTCCAGGACACGATATGCATATCATGTCAAAGTATTATCTAACAGGATACTTGCCAGCTGCAGTGAGGCAAACTTACCTTGGAGAGATCTCGGGCCTGGGGACCAAGGGTTCAACATAACATCTGTCCCAGTGAAATAACCTATCATCATGTGCCTCCCAGTGCTACAGTAATTACAGTGTGCATCATCTCTGAAGTGTTCTTCCCCCAAGTACTTGTGTCAACCTAGCCAGGCCTTCAGACCCAACTGTCAGTTTATGGGGAATACAGGACAGAGAAACAAGTGACATGTGAGGGAACAATCAGACTAGTCTCATAATGCTTTTAAATGATTTTGCGTTCTGTTAGTCACTGTCACACTTACGTTCCTTGAAAAACAGTAGTCCAAGTACACTTTAGACAGGGTGACTTGGTGGGTGGATAGAGCCTGCGCGCATGCGTGGTCCCCTTGCAGACACCGCCGCTCATGGAGAATCGGAGAACACCGTGGACATAGTTTCCTTGATAGGGTCATACCGCCGCTTGTACTGCTTCTGAATAAATACAGGGATTTAGCTCACAGACGTGTCAGTCTGCCACCTTTTAGAAACCCTGCATTCACTTAGTGAAGTGTAAGGATGGAGGATGGAAAGTTGATCATGCCCCAGATATTTAACCTACAGGAGTTTATGTGTTTTGCAGGAGAGGTGTTTGAAAAGAACTGCAAAATCAGCGCCAGTTTATTTGGTGCCAGCTTACGATGAATTTAGTCTGTAGTTTGCTGTTCCTGAAACTGGTCTTTCAGAAAGACTCTAGGATTAAGTTGTTTCATCAAGGCAGTGTCTTTATTGAGTGGTCATTGTTTCAACTCTAATTTATTATTGATCTTTCAGGCCCACAGCAGCAGAACTTTTAAAATGCAAATTCTTCCAGAAAGCCAAGGTAACATGCTTAAAAACCCAAGTAAATCTGCTATTTTTTAAAATCACTATGAATTTCAGTGTATCATATGTGATGTCAAACCTTGGGAATATTTGTTTTGCAGAACAGAGAGTACCTGATTGAAAAGCTGCTTACAAGAACACCAGACATAGCCCAAAGAGCCAAAAAGGTAAGTGCCCTGAGCACTCTGGCCCCAGTGGGAGCCTCTCCCCCACCCAGGGAAGTGGAGCCTGTAGAAGAATAAGAAAAGGTTTCCACATAATCAGGGTGTGTATTTGGAGATCACTGGGTTAGTGATTACTCAGATAACTGCATTTTGCCTTTTGGTTACCTCAGGCTGCAGCTATGTCTTTGGGTGTAGAAACAATGTGAAACTCAAAATGATTTCATTTTTCCATGTATTGGCTTTGCTTAAAGAAGGTCAGAGGGGAGGGGCTTGTGTTGAGACTAAAACACTGGAGAGGTAAAATATCTTTGAATATCTTTTTTTTGGGGGGTGGATTATACCGAAGATGAACAGTCATTTTTAATCAGCTTGAAATGACA
Organism: Oryx dammah; assembly: GCF_014754425.2. NCBI lineage: Eukaryota > Metazoa > Chordata > Mammalia > Artiodactyla > Bovidae > Oryx > Oryx dammah. The sequence continues at coordinate 107,905,913 of NW_024070211.1, read as the reverse complement.
AAACGAAAAAAAAAACCTTTCGTTTTTAATAGTTATTTTGAATATCTGAGTGACAGAGTTTCTTTTCTCTAAAAGACCTTGATTTTTTCTGTAGTCTATGCTATGTTAACTAAATTATGTTAATAATTACCTAAAAAACTGGGTTTTAGATTTTTTAAAAAATGGTTTGTATGTGTGGGTGTATTTATGTGTTGACACAGAGTTTTTCTTGTTTGTAATGACAGATTTTATTATGGTATGAAACTTAACAAAATTTAACCTCAGATTTGGTTTGGTTTAGTTTGATTTTAAAATTGTATTAGATATTTAAATTTAAAATATTGATGTAGGCACAGATTTAGAAAGGGGAAGGTTCTTTTTATTTCTTTTTTTACGATTAATACTTACAGGGGAAGTTGACATGAATCTAAGTAGTCTGCTCTGTAAATAAAATTGGCCAAGAAATATATGCATGAGAGGTTGCATCTCAGGATACCTAGGTAATAGTAACTTGGACTGTTAACGTCTAGACACTGCTTTTTCTAAATCACTGGGTATGAAATACATTTAGCTGATGCTTTCGAATTGCTTTAAATATTAGATTTTAAAATAGACTTCAAGAAATGACCCATTTTGTGTGGGTATCTGAGCCTGTCTTGTGTGGGTATCTGAGCCTGTCTCCTAGACCTGCAGAATTCTTTGGAGTGGGCTGGTTCTCAGGCTGTGAGTCTCGGTAGGTGATGGGGGATCACTGGCCTGACTGCAGAGACGTGAGCCAGGGCTGGTCTCTGGGATGTCTCTGCAGTGAAAATTTAGCAATATTCCATCAGAGTGAGACCTCCCAAAGGGCAGCATAGAGAAGCCAGAGCTTCAGTTTGATGTAGCAGAAAGTCGAGAGTACCCACCAGAGTGCGGGGACTCCATCCAGAAGGCTTAAGGAGGTGCCTAGAGTGTTTGCCTGGGGTGTCGGGGTCTAGCATGGGGTCCTCTGATCAGATAACTAGAACATCAGCCACAGGTGAAGAAAGGTGTTAGAAAGCCACTAACTTGTACAGTGTGTGCCCCCAAAGGCCTTTGCTTCGGTTTCCCTCTGATCTCATCGTGTAGCTGCTCCCAGAGGGGCTTCCCAAGCCTGCGTCCTGCCCAGGCCTCCCGCTCAGCTCCTTGTGCAGTGTTTCCCCTCCGAGGCCGCACCTGCCTGTGCTTGGTGCTGCTCCCTGAGCCCCCTGGCCTCAGGACCCTGGGCTGATTTTGTACCAGAGGCCGCCGCCTTTGTCTTCTGAGTCCTCTCCACGTTTCCCTCTGCACCGTTTCTTGGAATGTTTCCTCCTGTTTTTAATTGAACGTTTGCAGTAGATTTCTGTTAGTAACTCCTCTCCTACCCCATTCCACCTTGGGCACTGCTGCTGCTGCTGCTAAGTTGCTTCAGTCGTGTCCGACTCTGTGCGAGCCCATGGACTCGCGGCAGCCCACCAGGCTCCCCCGTCCCTGGGATTCTCCAGGCAAGAGCACTGGAGTGGGTTGCCATTGCCTCCTCCAATGCATGAAAGTGAAAAGTGAAAGTGAAGTCGCTCAGTCGTGTCCGACTCCCAGCGACCCCATGGACTGCAGCCCACCTTGGGCACTAGTGCAAGGTTAACTGTCTAATCATGTCACTTAATTGCTCAAAAGTGGTTTCCAAAATTAAACAAAAGCAAATAAATGGGGGGAAACAAGTTGCCTATCAAATAAAGTGCAAGCTCCTTAGCCTTAAGTTCATGGCACCGTTTCACCTTCCCACCTTATACCATTGACCCTTGAACAGCACACCAGCCCTCTGTGCAGTCAAAAATCCGAGCATTAATTTATAGTTTGCCCTCAGTGTATATGGTTCCTCTGTACCTGCAGATTCACTGAATTGTGGATTGTGTTGTACTGTAGTGAACACTGAAAAAAATCCGTATGTAAATGGACTTGCACATCAAACTCGTGTTGTTCAAGGGTCAACTCTAATGTATACTAAACTTAAAGCACCTCTAGTTATTACTTGGAGAAGGCAATGGCACCCCACTCCAGTACTCTTGCCTGGAAAATCCCATGGACGGAGGAGCCCGGTAGGCTGCAGTCCATGGGGTCACTAAGAGTCAGACATGACTGAGTGACTTCACTTTCACTTTTCACTTTTATGTATTGGAGAAGGCAATGGCAACCCACTCCAGTGTTCTTGCCTGGAGAATCCCAGGGACCGGGGAGCCAGGTGGGCTGCCGTCTATGGGGTTGCACAGAGTCGGACACGACTGAAGCGACTTAGCAGCAGCAGCAGTTATTACTACATAACCCGTTCTTTCCTTTGACACTTCATCAGCAAAGAATCTGTTCAGGCTGTCACTTTCCTATTTTTAAAGTTTAGATTACGTATTGTTACATATTATTGTGTTGTGCATTCCAAATTTCATTTTGAATGTATCTTAAATAACAAAGAGCTCCTTTTGGGAGATGATTTTCCAAACATGTCTTTTGCCCTTTTGTTTGCTCCTTGATCTGAGACTTAAACCTCAGGGCTTGTCATTCATTCCTTCAAAAGGAAAATGGCCACACATTTTAAAGTCACACAGAGAAGAATGTGAATTAGTTCTTTAAATATCATAATAGAAAAGAGAAGGGCTCCACAGTAATTTTATTCTGGCTCTCCAGCTTCTTTAAGTTGGCTGTTTTCCTGTCATAATTCTCATTTTGAAGTGTAAGTTGGTTCTCAGCTGCACACCATTCCTTGCCCGTGGGTTCCATGGCAGGTATGCCAACTGGGACAGCATCCATCAAAATGCGTGTCTTGTTCATAGTAAGTGCCCACAAATGTTTGTTGACTCAATGAATGCATGCTTCAGTGGGCCAAGGAAAAGCCATTTGAAACTCGTTTGTCACTCTCTTGAACCTCTCAAATGCTTGGCATATACTTGTCCCTGGGCTTCCTGTTAATAATAAACCACCTTCCTTCTCCTGGGCTCATGATGTTGATAAGCATCTGTGCTGTTCCTCATTTGAAACCCCTCATGTGGGCTTGGCCACTAGGAAGTAAATACTATTTTAATCACCATGTGAATTGCAAACCTTTGTGGTAAGATGACTCTACATGTAGGTTCTTGAAGTGTTTAAGTAAATGTAATTTAAAAATCGATACAGAGGAGCCGCTAGTGCTATTTGTGTTCCTCTTTCTTGGACTTGCCTTTATTGGCATCGTCTCAGCTGTCTCCCTTCCTGTTTGCTGTGGTGCCCCTAGTTAACTGTGCTCTAGTTTCTTGGCTGGGGATATGCTCCTGAGAGGCTACTCTTTGTTAGTCCCTTGGTTTTTGTCTCCTCAGTTTGTTGTTTTTAAAACAGAAACAGTTCATTGATCCACCAGTGTTTACATGACAGCTGGGTGTGTTGACCAAGCTTTGGACATTTCGGGACATTTCGGGAACCAAGCTGTTTGAAATTCGTTGTCATAAATCATAATCTCTGCTGCTCCTCCCTATGGTAATCCAAGTTAAGAGCTGTTTGTCAATACGTGTTTTTCTGTATCATGAACAACCCTCATATTTAAGAGAGAGAGGGACTGGTATTGTAGCTGCCCTTAGGACGGCCCATGGAGCCCATCAATGGAGTCCTTTGGTGTGAGAGAAAGAGGCTTCTCATATTCATGATTGCCCCAAATGTGAAGCATTAGTTGAGCGCCACAAAGTTCCATGTGGGTAGGTGATCTTGTCTGCATCCAGAATGACGCCTCTAAATCAGGAAAAGCACATTAAAAAATAGAGACAGACCAGTGTGTCTTTTCTGGTAATTTAGTGACATAACATGATTTTGTTTTTTTTGGATGTAAAAGTTCAGAAATTAAGGATATTTTTGTTTTTTACCCCTGGAGGCAGAGTGTTTGGTCCATTCGAGGTTCTTTTGCTGAAAGATAGTACTGTTTGGGAATCAGTTTTGTTTATTTATTCATGGCTGTGTTGGGTCTTTGTTGCTGCGTGCAGGCTTTCTCCAGTTGCAGGGGCCTCTCGGTGCAGAGCAGTCTCTAGGTGCGGGCTCCATAGCTGGGGCATGGGCTCAGTTGCCTCGTGCCATGTGGAATCTTCCCAGACTGGGGATCCAACCTGTGTCCCCTGCATTGGCAGGCAGATTCTTAACCACTAGACCACCAAGAAAGTGCTTAATTTTCTTTCACCTTGATTTTTCTGCCTGTGAAATGGAAATTCTTTCTGACCTCAGGAATGGGGTGAAGGGTAATGAGAGATTTGGTGTTTCTGGACCATGAAAGAAAAGTGAAAGTGAAAGTGAAGTCTCTCAGTCGTGTCCGACTCTTTGCGACTCCATGGACTATAGCCTATCAGGCTCCTCAGTTCATGGAATTTTCCAGGCAAGAGTACTGGAGTGGGTTTGCCATTTCCTTCTCCATAGGACACTGTAAATTCTAAATGAGAACATGCTAATAATGACCCAGGAAAACAGAGTAACTGCAGCTGTATAACTTTTCAGCTTATTCCTTATCCTTGTGCATGAGAAGATAAGGCTTTATTTTCTTCTCATGTGGCTTTTTAGGGGCCTGTCTCCAGCTGTCTTTTGGGTTTGAAAGCTTGACCGAGTATTGTTCCATCATTAACATTCCTGGAATCGCTGGGTGGAAAAGGTGTAAATCATTCTGTTAGAATCAGATGCAGATGATTAGGACTCTGTGCACTTCCTGCAGGAGCATCTGAATATCAGAGTTGGCTGATGTCTTTGCTTTATGTTTGTGAAATAAACCTTGAGTCCCCACACACTCACACTCATATTCATACACTTGCTGTGGCTAAAGCTCACTGATGGCAGGACAGGGGCACCCTGCCTAAATGCCAACCACTTAGCTAAAAAGTACGTTGGCCAGAGAAGGGATGAAGTGGGGATACCCGGTGTGTCTTTTTAATATGGTTGTCTGTGTTTTCATGGGAAGTAGACTCACTGGAGGATTTTTGGTTTGCATTTTCTTAATTATGAAATTGAGAAGTTAAAAATGGTTAGTGATTATCAGGGGGAAAGGGGTATTTTATCACTGCTACATTTGGGTGGAGCCGTTGTGAACTGAAAGAACTCGGATGGTATTTGTGGGTACCAGAATTTGTTATATCAGGCTCCAAGATTGGTTTTATATTAATGACCCAAGGCTCCATGTGGTCCTTCTGTGTGTTTAGGAATCAGTAGGTAGGAATATTCTAGTTCACATTTGAAACTTGACATGTATTGATAACTGGTACTGTTTTTACTTTTTATTTTGAAATAATTTCAGACTTACAAAAATGTTAGCAGAACAGTATAAACCTTTCTCTATATTTTCTCTCATGCTTTCTTTTGGAATGTTTCAAAGCTACAGACATGATGCCCTTTATCTTTAAAGATACCTCAGTGTGTATTTTCTAAAAACAAGGACATTCTTTTATATCAACACTATGATTGTCAACATCAGGAGCCTAACAGTGATGTAAAACTATTATTTAATTTTCAGATCTCATATAAATTCTGCCAATGATAATTCACCTGGTGTAGGACCCAGTCCAGGATCATATAGTTTTCTCTCTCCTTTAGTCTTCTTTAATCTGGAATAGTCTTTCTTTTGCTTTTACAACTGTGACACTTAAGAGTACAGGACAGCTGGTTTGTAGTTTGCGTTTGTCTGGTAATTCTTCATGATTAGATGCAGTGTATGCATTTTTGATGGGACTGTCTTGTAAGTGATGCCATGTTCCTCTTGGCTTATCATATTACAAGGCACATGATGATTTAATCCTTTATTGGTGATGTTATCACATGCTTAAGGAGTATCTGTCAGCTTCTTCACTGTAAGCACAATTAGCTCTTAATAGGAAGGACTCATTAATATTACATTCCCTCTTTATATTAAAACATGAAAAGGTAAAGTGAATGTATTTACTGTACTGGGTCGTTAGTCCCTTTTCGAGGAAACATTTCTGCTTTGTGGCATTATGGTTGTACGTTCATAGGGTACAAACGATAGGATTTCTCTATAATTTCCCAGCAGCCTTGCGGACAGTGAACGTTTTGCTAGCCTGTGCTGTTCAGATTGAGGTGAGCGGTGAACGGTGCTGCCGCAGCCTCGGAACCAGGTCTGGAAGCGGAAACCTTGGAATCGGTGTCCTTTGTTGGCTGTGCTGCCTGATCTTTCAGATGGAGCCGAGGACACTGACATTGTGCTGCCCTGGGGGTGAGAGGATCCGCCCAGGGAGTCTGCGTTTGACTCACACTGGATGCTGCATTCAACAGTGGCTGCTGTGGATATCATGTATTGATCAATAAGGAGAATAATTCGCATGGATACAGCAGACAGGCAATTTAGAAATATGCAGTGAAACAGGAAGCAAGGAAAGAGGCCTTAAGGCAGGTGGAGGAGGACGGGTGACATGGGCAGCTGTTGCTGCTGCTCTGGGTGGAATGGAGTAAGAGCCCATGGAGGCCTGCCAGAAGAAGGAGAGAATGACCGTCGTTATTTCATCGCCATTGTCCAAATGTTCTCTGCCTCATCAAGGCGCTGGCAGTGGGTGTGGGCCAGGGCATCCCTCTCCACAGCAATCCCCTCCACTGTATAAAGTGGGGGACGTGTGCGTGTGAAGAGCCTAAGAACACTAGGAATTAAATACACATAGAGCTGCTATCCTTTCACACCTGTTAGATTGCTTTCAGATATGCTTCCTTATTTATTTGAAACAATTGTGCTCCAAGACAGGTAGGCAGGGCAGGTATTATTATGTACTGCAGAGGAATGCATGAGAGCTGAAAAGATTTGCTTAAAGTCACATTGCTTAAAGAGGCAATTCTTATTTCTGCTTTGGTGCTCTTTCCACGGAATTATACCTCAGAAGAAAGAAGAAGAAAAGGGAGAGGAAAGGAAGGAGATATAGATGGAGAGGGTGGGCAGGATTAAACAGCACAAATAGGAAAGGCAGGGGCTTCCCTGGTGGCTTAGATGGTAAAGAATTTGCAGTGCAAGAGACCTGGGTTTGATCACTGGGTCGGAAAGATCCCCTGGAGAAGGGAATGCCCACCCACTCCAGTATTCTTGCCTGGAGAATTCCATGGACAGAGAAGCCTGGTGGGCTACAGTGGATGGGGTCACAGAGAGTCAGACACGACTGAGTAACCAGCACTTTCACTCTGCTGTCAGGAAAAGCAGGCTCTCGGGGAGGCACAGTTGTCATTCTCAGAGCCCACAGTCTGCTATTTAATACACACGATGGTGATGGAGGGGAAGTCCATGCCATTCATGGGCGCAAGGAGAACCCTGCAAACTTCATTGTAGGAACGTGGTGAGTTTGCCAGGGTTCTTGCAGATACAGAGACAATAATGTGATAAAAGGGCTTTGGGGATTCTGAAGGGAAGGGAAATGGCTAGTAGGAGTTTGGTAGCATTAGCAGTTGTTAACACCTGCCACAAGCTAGGTGTCTCATTCATAAAATGGGGGAGGTAATAAAAACCCACCTCATGCTTTTGAGGACTAAATAAGGTAAGCGTAGAAAGTGTATAGCATGATAGTTGGCACAAAAGAGTAAATGACTATAAATCTAATTATCATAATCATGGTAAATTTTATTATTTTCATAATCACATATATGGCTTTACTGGGCTTCCCTCGTGGCTCAGATGGTAAAAAATCTGCCTGCAATGCAGGAGACCTGGTTTTGATCCCTGGGTCGGGAAGATCCCCTGGAGAAGGAAACGGCAACCTTCTCCAGTATCCTTTCCTGGAGAATTCCGTGGAGAGAGGAGCCTGGCAGTCTGTAGTCCATGGGGTCGGAGAGTCGGACAGAACTGAGCGAGACACACACACACACACACACACACACATACTCACAGACACACCCACCCCCCCACCCCCCCTTTACTATTACAGTTTTATAATATCATTGTTGGGGTTTTGTAAGCTTTTTCACTCCTGCTGCTGGGGGTACCACTGCTACCATTCCTGTTTCTGCTGCAATAAGGGCTGCTGCCATTACAACCACTGCTGCCAATAATGGACACGGTGTGCAGACAGATAAAAGGATACAGTGCAGCCATTGCGGCTTGCCTTTCAGTGGGGAATATAGTGCCTGCATCTCAAGACCTGGAAAACTCAGAGAGCAGCAGGGAATAAATACTTGAGGATATGGGTGTAGAATGTCTTACAAGAATAGAAAAGGTCTTGGAGCTGGTTTGTGGGGGAAAGTGGGAAAGGGGGACTCATACTTACTGTGGGTCTTCACGCACATGCACAACCCTTGGTTTACATCTATCTTGTTACTAAGTTCAGTCGCTCAGTCGTGTCCCAACTCTTTGCGACCCTATGGACTGCAGCACACCAGGCCTTCCTGTCCATCACCAACTCCCAGAGTTTATCAGACTCATTTCCATTGAGTCCTTGTAATAATCAGTGAAGTCCTGAGTAACAGGATAGAGGTATAATATGTTAGATTATTACAGCTTGTTAAGAAAAAGCTATACATTTTGAAGAATGAGTGAAAAAGAGCAACCAGGACCATAAATATCTCCTGGTTTGTGATTCTTCCATTTGCAGACCTGAGAATTGAGACCTAGGTTGGTTGGGTCCTGACCAACTTCATGCTGTCATATAGTAGCCAAGTCTGAAGCCAGGCTCCCAGTTTGCTACCATTTTGTCGCTTCTTTTAGTTGATAAAGAGGGAAAATGGGTCTGAATTTTTGTAAAATTGCTTTGCCCCCCCCCCTTTTGGAAGCTTATCATTAATTTATAAGATGTTGAAATTTATACATTATCAAGCAACCGGAGAAGAAATTAGGTGATTTCAAATGCATAATGGGTGGATTTTAGTTCTGTTCCAGGTCTGCCCAGTAGAGGGCGGCAGTGGGTTTTAATTTTGTGTGGTTATGAACTGCAGGCTGATCCAGCTTGGTTGAAGGTCTCAGGTTTGGTCAGAGTAGAAGGATCTAAAGTATGTTAGGTCTCTTCTGAGCTACTAGGTACTAGTACTGAGTACTAGGCACCTCTATCAGATTTTTTTTTTTTGGGGGGGGGCAGGAGGTTGAAGGGTGATGGTTTAGGTATTTCTTGTTATTACCACTTCTCACTTTATTTTTATTTTTTTAATTTTTATTTTTTAGCTGGGTATTGTTTTTGCTTTGGCTCCATCCTACTTCTCACTTTAAATTACATTTCCTGTTAACAAATCACAGTAATCTGACATGCATTTTATATAATTCATCTCCAAAAGAAAAATCTCAGTTTTGAAGATAATTGTATTTTGTGGTCAAATTAATACAGTTCTGGGCTGTGAAGACATTTCCAGAAAGTTCACTGGTCCCTGCAGTTCTCCTCAGAGCCAGATCAGTAAAGAAGGAGGGAGTCAAAGTGCATAACTGGGAAGAAGTGAACAGAACTCTGTGTGTCACCACATGAAGTATGGGTTTAACGTAAATACTCCGACGGTCTAAGTAGGTTTGAGGATGCGTGTTCTATTACTGCTTTGTGTTTCTTTCTGCATTTTTCATGTTTAAAAACAGCCATTATGTGAATACGGGCTTCCCAGGTGGCTCAGTGGTAAAGAATCCTCCTGCCAAACAGGAGACCTGGGTTTGTTCCCTGGGTCAGGAAGATCCCTTGGAGAAGGAAATGACAACCCACTCCAGTATTCTTGCTTGGGAAATCTCATGGATAGAGGAACCTGGCGGGCTACAGTCCATGGTGTCTAAAAGAGTCAGACACAACTTAGCAACTAAACAGCAGCAGCAGCAACTGGGAATTTATTGTATTGAGGAACTCATGTTCACAGGGAGGACTTTGGTGATTGAGGGGGGCGGTGTTACTTTTCCTATTTTAAAACTGAAAGAACAGTTGGCCAAAGGTTAAAGTTATTGGTTTAACTGGACAGATGTTCCCAGAGTGTAAGCTCATTGTTTTCATTGTTTTAAAAAATTTTAATGCATTGCTTTTAGGCAAAGGTTAGAATGCAGTCTCTTTGGTCAGAAAAGTGCTTTAGGCCACTAGGGGGTGCTATCAGAATAGTTAATTTCCTCAGAATCTCTGGCCAGGAATTGCTTTCCAGTGTGTAAAAACCCTTGTAGATGTTTTCCTTTTGCTCTATGCTGGATATAAGGAGCTTGGCTGGTGTTTATGCTGTGAGTGAATTAGGCAGAGCAGAGGATAGAGGAAAAACAAAGAGAAAAAAGCATCATACATCACTTTCAGTTCTGTTGGTGAATTGAATTTAAAAATTCATACATTCTGGGTCAGTGGCCTCTTTCTGGTGACATTTGATTTAGAGCAGAGAGGATCCACTCTGGAAACTGTGATTTGCTAATCCCACCGGCCTCATTTAGGACGAATGTTTGTATTTTCAGATTGAGGTGCCTTTTAAAAATACCAATGGCTTAAGAGAGCATTTTAGACTTTTACTGATCTTGGAGGTCCACTTTTAGAAATTTAAACATAATGACATTCTGAAAATATTATCAGAGATACTGTTCATACAGATGAACTTGTAGAGAACTGGTTGTTTTCTGTTACCAGAAATGAATCGGCGGAATCGATGGCCTTATTTCACATCCCATTGGATTTCTGAGATCTGTGTGTTCAAATGCATTATGTGCTTCATTTTTGCCTTTGGGAAATTTGATAACTTTTTCCAAAGCTTGTGTACCTCTGCTAACTTTTTGAAACTTAATTGGCATGCGTGTGCCAGGAGAAGAGCCCTGCCTGCCTGCCTGCCTAGTGTTCTCTGAGTGTTACTGATAATATACTGACTGCGGTTAAGAAAGTTTCTCTTTATTCACCGTTGCAACTCACATTAATACCATTTCTTTCAAACCGTACCATTTATTTTAAAAGTAGATGAACCATGAGGAACGGAAAGGAATTTGGCTATGGTTGCAGAAAAGCTAGTATAAAAACTTAGCAGATGCCTTTTGAACTTGTGAGAATTCTAATATGATTGTTCCCTCTCCCTGGTTTAAAACGTCAATGGCCTCTTGTCAATTACAGGGTAAGTGTCACTTTCCTGCCACCGATTAAGTTCCATGTTACTTGTAGGGTTGGGCTTCCCTGGTGGCTCAGTGGTAAAGAGTCTGCCTGTAATGCAGAAGACGTGGATTCAATCGCTGGGTCAGGAAGATCCCGTGGAGAAATGGCAACCCTTTCCTGTACTCTTGCCTAGGAAATCCCATGGACAGAGGAGCCTGGTGGGCTACAGTCCATGGGGGTCAAACAGACATGACTGAGCGGCCAAACAATGACGACACTTGCAGGGTGCGGCCACACAAAGCTCCTGTGATCTGTGTCTGGCCGCCTATCCAGCTTTTCATGGGCCACTCGCCACCTCACCCTGGACACACACTTACAGAGCTGCTGATTCTTCTACTTTCCAGTCAACACACTCCTGAAATCCCATGCGTGTTTTCCACGAAGGTGCATGTACTGGTCACTCTATTTTGGCTTCTCCCTGAACTTGTATCTTCCCAGCACTATCACCTCTTTAGTGGAGCTTTCTCATAGCAACACCTCCCCCCTCAGCCCTGCACTCCAGACGGTTCATCCTTCCTTCATTCCTGCTGCTTCTGAACCTTGTTGCACTTGGCATCATTGGTAGTTTATTTCCTCACACTTTTGCCTTCTAGACTGTGAGCTCCTTGGGTGCATGCATGGTGTCATCCCTCAGTACCCAGCATAGTATCTTGGTCAATCAATAAGTATCTTTGGAATTAAAGTTCGGCAAGCAAGGTTGTGAAGTTACGATGACAGGCTTTGTGGGAGTTGACGTGAGAGCATGAGCGGGGACAGAGTGAATCTGCTTCTAGTTTTGCAGGAGAATTGTTAAGGTGTTTTTCAGTTGGTGCCCCATCCTTGTATTTCAAGTCTGTGACTCAGAGTTTCTCTGATCTTAGGTTGAAACTCCTTTGTTGTCTCCAATTTGCTAAGAGTCTTGGGTGAGCCAATTAATTGTATTTACCTTTTCCGCCTTATCATAAAACGGAATGGTTAGATTTTATTGTCTAACAGTTGTGTATTTTCCACTTTGGACTATTTGACAGTGAAAATGTCGTCCCTGGCATTCAGCATATTTCCATATTGTAATTTTCCTCACCCAGTCAGTATGCATATAAGTTTTCCTGTTACCGGAAGCCACATCTAATTAGGAATATATTTTGAAACTACATTTAAATCGGTTTTTAGTACTCTTTCATTCTGGATTACCTGTTACTTATTTCCTCATTTTAGGGGAAATGATTAGATTGCACCCTTATAATCATGATTCTGAAAATCTTTAAAACAAGGCCGACATTATGGAGAAGGGAAGGGGAAAGAGACAGAAAATGACAGAACTTTTGTACTTAATTCAGAACAAGAGAACTCTGTTTCAGTGGAAGGAATGCACATTTTTTGCCCTCTTTCCTCCCTGTGCTGGGCTGTGCTTAGTTGCTCAGCCATGTCTGACTCTTTGCAACCCCATGGACTGTAGCCCACCAGGCTCCTCTGTCCGTGGGGATTCTCCAGGCAAGAATACTGGAGTGGGTTGCCTTGTACTCCTCCAGGGGATCTTCCCAACCCAGGGATCGAACCCAGGTCTCGCTGCATTGCAGGCACTTTCCTCCCTAGCCCCTTACCAAGTTGTGTAATGAAATGAGAGGCCAGCAGAGGGCATGGTGTACATGCTTAAAAAAGCATGGAGAGTCGGCTGTAGGGCTCTGCTCATTCTCTTAATCAGATTTGATTGGCATAGTAGAGATGCATGACTCTGTTGTTGTTTTTTTTAATTGAGCAGTATTTTTAAAAGTTTCTTACTTTGAAATTCAGTAATTTTAAAAGGAATTAAAATTCAAGAGGCCCAGTTGTGTTTGTGCTTTGATATAGGATTTTCTAAGCTTCCCATTAAAATTAGTCCCACAGATTCAAATACTGATTTAAAAGCGTATATAATAACTTTAAAAAATTGGTTTTCCTGACATACACACATACAGAAAGGCAAGGAGTGTTTGTAAAACTTACAAAGCAATAACAAGCTAAGAAATTGAAACAACAGCCTTTAATTTAACCCAAATTTAAAAGACCACTTGAAATTGTTTTGATTGTTGTGCAGTCAGCTTGTTGGCTGATTATGTCAGCTGGGGAGGAACTGGGAAGGTCCTGCTTTGTCCAGACCAGAAGGACCCCTTAGGGAATAAGGACAAGGTACTGAGCAGTGGGCTTTTCTTGGACTTTATGGAAAGCAGAAGGAGGTAGATGAAGGAGGGAAGGAAAGAGGAAGATGAGAAATCAAGCTTGGAAAGAAGCAGAAAAGGCCCGGAGAGAGGGGAAAGCACTTGATCAGGAAGCAGGGATCCATGGAAGTCTGTGATTGGAAGTTCATGACCAAGCGTAGGCTGAGCAGACAGGCCCCAGCCTGACCCTGGCTCTGGCACTCACTCCAGGGTAGCCTGGAGCGCCCACTGAATGCCCTGTGCTGCATCTGTGAAATGCAGACTGTTCAGGGGCTTCCCACTGATGGTCCAGGGTGAAAACCGGAGTCCTTCATCAGGCCTCTAGGGTTTGGAATGGTCTAGTCCCTTTCTTACCTTTAGCACTTGCATTCTCCGCTGGTTCTCCATGTGTCTATGGCCTGAGGCTCTTAGAGGAGCTGCTTGCCTCTGTGTTTGGAAGTGTTAGCCCTTCCATCCTTAGCTGACCTCAGTCTCAGCTCTGTCATTTCTCCAGAAAACAGAATTGGAATTATGCTGTATTTACTGCTCTATGATCTACCTGCATTTTCATTTAAGATACCTGTGGGCATTTTTTGGTGTCAACATAGATTTATACAATCATTTTAAATGACAGTATAATACTCTGCTACAAGAATGACTATGATTAATAATGAGTTATTTCTTGATGAACAGTTAGATCATTTCCTTTTTTTTTTTTTATTGTTAACCATACTGGAATGATGGAGAAGGAAATGGCAACCTACTCCAGTATTCTTGCCTGGAGAATTCTGTGGACAGAGGAGTCTGGTGACAGTCTATAGGGTCACAAGGAGTTGGACACGACTGAGCAATTTTCACTCACTTCACATACTGGAGTGAACATCATTGTACCTGTGTTGCTGCAAGTGATGTTACCTATTTTGTTAGGATATGTTCCTAGGGGTGGAATTGCTTGGTCCAGCTTGGTCAAAGAGTATATGCCTTATGATTATCGATGTCTGGTGGCTTATTGATGTCTAAAGTGGGAGTCTTTGTAGTTGAAATCTTACACTGAGCCTCAGGTCTCTCATCTGCAGAGTAATATATTACTTACACCATGCTTAGTCCAGTACCTAGCATTTGATATTCAGTATTATTACTTATTTACTTTTGGTATTGAAATGTTTTCCCTGTACATTTATTTTCAGTCTTTCTTAGATCTGCAGTCAGCTATTTTGTAGAGAGCATGAGAGAACTTCTAGCAGTTTTGCAACCTTGAGACTTTCAGTAACTTTAGGAGAGATTAGAATTCACCATGATCAATAGAGAGCCTATTATTGAGGGCCCAGCTTGGGATCCTAAAGTCTTAGAGCCATTAAAGGTAGTTCAGAGAGAGCTGTTGGTGGTGAGAAGTATGACAAGCCCTATTCTTCTTCAGCCTGCTCTTCGGTAAGGAATTATTTTCAGTGTGGGGACGAGGCTGAGCATCCCGTGTTACAAGGTGTTTCTGCCCATTATTCTGTCACTTCGATCTCTTCTGTTCAGAACAAACAAATGATAAACCAGCTGCCAGCCTGTGAGTAATGATCAAACCATTTCCGTCATCCCTGGGTTTATGGTTTGGAATTCTCATTATGAGGTCTGATGTCAGCCATTTGTGCTGTTGGCCATGCCCAGCATCTATGCTTGAAGGGTGGTACCACACAATTTGGATACTGAGCTTTGCCTCTTTTTTTTTTTTTTTTTTTTTGCTTTTGTTATATACCCATGTCCTGGTTTAGATCCCTTACGACCTTAACCACATTATAGCTTTTAAAATTGTAACCCCCATTTTTTTCTGAATCATTGCATAGTATTATTATTATTTTAAATAATTTTATTTACTTCTGGCTGTGCTGAGTCTTTGCTGCTGTGTGGGCCCAAAGGGGCTATTCTCTATTTGTGGAGAGTGGGCTTCTCATTGCGGGGGAGTCTCTTGTTGCAGAGCATGGGCTCTAGGAAACTTGGGCTTCAGCAGTCAAGACACGTAGGCTCTAGAGCACAGCCTCCACGGTTGTGGTGCCTGGGTTTAGTTGCTTGGCAGCATGTGGGATCTTCCTGGATCAGGGATCGAACCCACGTCTCCTACATTGGCAGATGGATTCTTTACATTGAGCCGCCAGGGCAGTCCCATAGCGTGTTTTTTAAAAAGTATAAGCTTAAGATTATACTTCCCCCTGGCTGCCCCCTGGCTGACTTTAAACCTTGGGGGAGTCACTGAGGTTCTCGGAGCCTTGCTTTTCTCACCTTCCCAAACTCCAAGAGTTTTGTGACATTTAAATGTGACAGTTTATATCAGATGCTTTTATAGCATCTGTAACATAGCAGGGATTCATTACTGCCTATGCCTTCGTCTCCTTCCCTCGCTGTGCATCAGGGGACATTTTGTAAGGAAGGAGGGTGTATTCCATGAGTGAGCAGGAGGAAGTATTTAAATGTCATGTGAGGATTGTCTTTTATTTTCTCAAGGAAATTAAGGTTAGTGAATTGCGTCCCTCTATTTCCTTCCCTCTTCCTATCTCTGTAGAACCTCAGCTGCTAACCCTTGTTCTTCAAATAACACTGTTCTCTTTCTGACAACACACACAGTCTTACTAGTTTCCCTGAGGACTTCAGATTACTGAAGTTTGACTGGAACTCTATTATTTATTCCTGTTTTAATATTACAATTTCTAGTTCCTTTGATTACTTAATGAAAATTTAAGTTACAATTGGGAAGCTTCCCTATTTAATGTATTTTTAACAACTATAATGAACTTATCTGTTAGAATAAAGTAAAAGTTTTGTGAAATAAATGACTTCTAAGCCAGCCCCTCCCCCACTGAAGTTTCCTGTGATAGGATCGTACTTCCTGGGAGCCTCTTGCTTTTCTCTTATTCACCACCTTGAGCGATACTCTCTGTCCTTTTTCTTTACAGAAGCTTACTACCTAGTTGTTCTAATACCCAGATACCCAGGCTCCTTAACCAGAGATCAGTATTCAGTGGGTCTGGGGCCTTGACCCAGCACTCTGCAATTTTCATAAGCAGGTCAGTCAATGGTTATACTGGGGATTGAGACAAGTCTTCTGGTCTGTCTCAGGTTTGGAAGGAAATTATAGTGCTAAGCTCACTTCACAAAAAATTTATAGTCCTTCCCCCCGACCCCACAATTATTTAGCCACACAACTAGAATGCCTATATTTCATCTTCTCCTTTTTTCCTTTTTCTTACTCACCTTTGGGGTGTGTGGTCCCTTCCTCTGTGTCTTATACTCTGAACTCTGCTGGAGCAGCGCCTTATATTTGTTGCCTGTAAGACCTATCTTATCAGCGTTCCATCACTTGCTCACTGGGCTATCCATGTGAAGTAGGGCTTTGATGTCTTCTTAAACTGGCTTCTTGGGGTGTTGCTTAATAGATCTTGTATTGCCTATTCAAGTGGGCCTGTCTTGAGAGTGCTCTCATTCTACTGGCATTATTAATGTAGGCACCAGTTTCTGCCTTCCTCCTAATGCTGGTTTCTTCAGTGCACAGTACATGAAGGTGTGGGGGCAGTCTCACATGTTGAGGTGGCAGGATGGATGGATGAGCCTTTGGCACACTCATGTGCAGAGTTGTTGCGGAGCTCATATCTGGGCAGTGAAGAGAAGGTCAGGAAATAGCCGTGGGCTCACGCTATAGGAGAGTTTCTGATAGTGGAAACTGTCCAGAGATTAAATAGACTGGAGTTAAAATCATGAAGGACCCACAGGACTGAGACCCTAGCTGTCATCTCCACCACTGCTTCCTGACCAGTGGCCAGAGCACAGCAGTGGATGGTGAGTGGGTGACCGATGAGCCATGCTCCTGATCACCACATCGCTCAGGGCAGTTGAGCAGGGCTTGGGATGCCTGGTGTGCTGGGGTCAGTTGCTGTAAATCAATCTAGCATGTCATCCCATGCACTGTATAAATATTATTTTCTATATGTGCCGTAAGGTGACTAGTTTGTGACATAATCATCCAAACCACTATTAAAATGCTGTGAAACATCAAAGAAAATAAAAACTTCATCTGGAAGTTTAAAATTTTGAATATAGGAGATTTTGAGAACGCTTCGGCGTTCAGAGAACTCAGTTTGGAAACTGCTGGTCTGAACCTGTCCTCCTGGTGTAGAGACCAGATATTGAGTTCTCTGGAGATTCAATGGATTTTTCAATCAGTGACCAAGATCTCGATCACTGCTGTTGGCTCCTGGTTTAGTGCTATTTCTTTTTATATTGGATACACTGAAGCCAGCTGATGAAAATAAGATGAATTAGTAGGTTAGAGCTTCATTGAAGAGCAGGAACCGTCTTGCTTGGCCATTTTCACTGCTTACCGTGTTCTGTGACAGACTCCCTGCTTCGTAGATGCTGGCCAAATGAATGAATGTGATGAGGTTTATTTTTGACTCTACTGGGAAGTTGGGCCAGATGTCTTTCAACCCTCCTGCAATGACTACTTATTTCTTATTTCTTACCAGTGTTTGGAGGGAACAAGGCAGGTTTGTTTGTTTCTGTTGGAATTGAGCATGGTGCAAGGTCTGACATTACATGTTACATTTAAACTTCCAAGAACCTTAGAAAATACAGAGTAATATAAAAGGGGAATTCAAACAAATACTGAAAACTTCCTTTGAATTTATAAATGGAAAATCACTAATTTTTGAAATGAATTTTTCTTATTTTAGAGTATATTTTTCCCTTACTGTGTGCATCAGTCCTTCCAGTGAACACCCAGGGCTGATCTCCTTTAGGATGGATTGGTTGGATCTCCTTGAGTCCAAGGGACTCTCAAAAGTCTTCTCCAACACCACAGTTCAAGAGCATCAATTCTTCGGCGCTCAGCTTTCTTTAGAGTCCAACTCTCACATCCATACATGACCACTGGAAAAACCATAACCTTGACTAGATGGACCTTTGTTGGCAAAGTAATGTCTCTGCTTTTTAATATGCTGTCTAGGTTAGTCATAACTTTCCTTCCAAGGAGTAAGCATCTTTTAATTTCATGGCTGCAATCACCATTGGCAGTGATTTTGAAGCCCCCCAAAATAAAGTCTGACACTGTTTCCACTGTTTCCCCATCTATTTCCCATGAAGTGATGGGACCAGATGCCGTGATCTTCGTTTTCTGAATGTTGAGCTTTAAGCCAACTTTTTCACTCTCCTCTTTCCCTTTCATCAAGAGGCTCTTTAGTTCCTCTTCACTTTCTGCCATAAGGGTGGTGTCATCTGCATATCTGAGGTGATTGATATTTCTCCCTGGCAATCTTGACTCCAGCTTATGCTTCCTCCAGCCCAGCGTTTCTCATGATGTACTCTGCATATAAGTTAAATAAGCAGGGTGACAGTATACAGCCTTGACATACTCCTTTTCCTATTTGGAACCAGTCTGTTGTTCCATGTCCAGGTCTAACTGTTGCTTCCTGACCTGCATATAGGTTTCTCAAGAGGCAGGTCAGGTGGTCAGGTATTCCTATCTCTTGAAGAATTTTCCACAGTTTGTTGTGATCCACACAGTCAAAGGCTTTGGCATAGTCAATAAAGCAGAGATAGATGTTTTTCTGGAACTCTCTTGTTTTTTCCATGATCCAGCAGATGTTGGCAATTTGATCTCTGGTTCCTCTGTCTTTTCTAAAACCAGCTTGAACATCTGGAAGTTCATGGTTCACGTATTGCTGAAGCCTGGCTTGGAGAATTTTGAGCATTACTTTACTAGCGTGTGAGATGAGTGCAATTGTGCAGTAGTTTGAGCATTTTTTGGCATTGCCTTTCTTTGGGATTGGAATGAAAACTGACCTTTTCCAGTCCTGTGGCCACTGCTGAGTTTTCCAAATTTGCTGGCATATTGAGTGCAGCACTTTCACAGCATCATCTTTCAGGATTTGAAATAGCTCAACTGGAATTCTATCACCTCCACTAGCTTTGTTTGTAGTGATGCTTTCTAAGGCCCACTTGACTTCACATTCCAGGATGTCTGGCTCTAGGTGAGTGAGTGATCACACCATCGTGATTATCTGGGTCGTGAAGATCTTTTTTTTGTACAGTTCTTCTGTGTATTCTTGCCACCTCTTCTTAATATCTTCTGCTTCTGTTAGGTCCGTCCATTTCTGTCCTTTTTCGAGCCCATCTTTGCATGAAATGTTCCCTTGGTATCTTGAATTTTCTTGGAGAGATCTCTAGTCTTTCCCATTCTGTTGTTTTCCTCTGTTTCTTTGCACTGATCACTGAGGAAGGCTTTTTTTTTATCTCTCCTTGCTATTCTTTGGAACTCTGCATTCAGATGCTTATATCTTTCCTTTTCTCCTTTGCTTTTTGCTTCTCTTCTTTTCACAGCTATTTGTAAGGCCTCCCCAGACGGCCATTTTGCTTTTTTGCATTTCTTTTCCATGGGGATGGTCTTGATCCCTGTCTTCTGTACAATGTAATGAACCTCCATCTATAGTTCATCAGACACTTTGTCTATCAGATCTAGTCCCTTAAATCTATTTCTCACTTCCACTGTATAATCATAAGGGATTTGATTTAGGTCATACCTGAATGGTCTAGTGGTTTTCCCTACTTTCTTCAATTTAACTCTGAATTTGGCAATAAGGAGTTCGTGATCTGAGCCACAGTCAGCTCCCAGTCTTATTTTTGCTGACTGTATAGAGCTTCTCCATCTTTGGCTGCAAAGAACCTAATCAATCTGATTTCGGTGTTGACCATCTGGTGATGTCCATGTGTAAAGTCTTCTCTTGTGTTGTTGGAAGAGGGTGTTTGCTATGACCAGTGTGTTCTCTTGGCAAAACTCTATTAGCTTTTGCCCTGCTTCATTCTGTAATCCAAGGCCAAATTTGCCTGTACTCCAGGTGTTTCTTGACTTCCTACTTTTGCATTCCAGTCCCCTATAATGAAAAGGACATCTTTTGGGGGTGTTAGTTCTATACACAAAGTATAGTTATCCCTAATGTCTTTTAGAACAGATGCTTTCTTCTTTCAAATAGGCACGTGGTAAGTGAGGTGAGTCATCATTCTGGAAAGCTCTGGATTCCTAAAACCTTTCAGAAGGTTTTCCTATAGCAGGTTCAGTCCAAGACCCATGAGTTCTTAAAAGACTGAATCATCATGTTGTGAAGTGATTCATCTGGGAATTAGAATGAGAAAAAAGCAAAGTGTAGAATATTTAAGAATAAGACCTGAGGTTAAAATCATAGTTACTTCTGATGTTCTGTTTAATTGCCTGAAGTTAACTAATGATTATTTTAAAAATATTTTCTCAGCTATGCCATTAATGCTGAGTAGATGTATATGGTAAAATAATCAACTGAGATAATTTTTTATGTTTAAGGCTGTATTATTGTGAAGCAACTGCCCTTCTCCTGGTGATTCATCTGTTGTTAAAACAGTAGATTATCAAAAAACAATTCTTTAATTTTTCTGAGTTTTGTATTATGTATTTATTCCATGTAATTCTGGATTATAGTTTAAGCTTCAACCTAGATGTAACTTAATCTGGATATAGTTTGTTCTTCTAAGTGTTAGTTCTAACATATGTATAGCCCTCAAAGAGGAAGTATTGGTAACAACAATAATAGTAACCAGAATAATAACCATGATAGCTACTCTCTGTTGAGTTTAAAATAGGCAAATATTGTGCTAAGTGCCTGACTGATATCTTCTCATTGTATCATTACAAAATCCTTACGAGGCTGGTACTATTCTGTCTCCATATTGCTGATGAGAGACTGAGGTGCATAGAATGTTAAGTAATTTATGGGGAGTCTGACAGCTGTTAAAGTGTGAGTGCAGGGATGTGTATAGAGGCAGTCTGACTCTAAAGCTGATGCTTAAAAATAGTGTTCATTCCTGCTTCCACACTAAATGTTGTTACTTTACAAATATATTGGCGTCTTGAAATATTACTGTTCTCAAGGTCTGTACACTAAGACTGCACGGCAACGCTGCCTTCCATGAGACCATCATTGTTCTTTAGAGGAAGAGGCAATTCTTATCTGGAATTTCAGTGCTAGCCTGAGGTTCTGGAATCAGCACAGCCCTTCAGTAGGGCCCGGCCGATTACATTTCTCCCAGAATTGGAGTCATTACTCACACACAGTTTTGCCCTTTTGGTTATGAAGCCTGCAAATCCTGGCTTTAAAAATCTCAATTAAATGTGATCATCTCCACACAATCCCTCTCCGACATGATTGGTATTTCTTGTAGATGTAAGCTCTTTGAAGAAATGGTGTTTGCTTATTTAAAATTTTCCCTTTCATTTTCCAGGTTTTAGAGCTGCACTCTGTCAGCTTAAGCTTGCATTTGAAATTGACTTTAAAAGCCCAGATTCCCTCTTCCAAGACCTCTTACTTCTGTGCCAATTAGATAACATCGTACTGTGGGGATTTTCTGAAGTATGCCCACTGAAACTAAGGCAGCCATCTGCCTTTCTGAGGTCTAATCTGCTGGCTTTCATTGTTTCGTAAAATGACTTCAGGGTACCGACATGGTCTGGAGCTGCGTGCAGATTGCTGAATCATTGAATTATGTTGTCCCTAGTGGAGCCTAGGCCACATGTTGTTCCTATTGAATATCAGGTTGCAGGAGAGCATGGGAAGCTGTCTGAAGTTCTTCGGAATCACTAGGGTGGACTGAGTTCCCTTTCATTCTCATATTAATGAGTTTTCTGGAAGTTATAACGAAGAAGCACTTTGAACATCCAACCTACCTAACCTCTGCCAGAGTCACCTTTTTAAAATTGTTTTTCATATGTTGTTTATCTGCCCAGTGTGAACACATAGTCCTAGTTTTCGCTCATTTTGATGCAGAAAGGCAACATGTTATACAGTTCTTTATCTTGGGTTTTCTCACTGAATTTATTTCCATGTGTGTATACAACTTCCCCATCCTTTTGTATTGCTACCTAATATTCTTTTACAAGACGTATGATTTATTTATCCAGTTCCCGATTATTGGAAATCTGGATATTTGCAAGCTTTTGCCATACAAACATTGTTTCATTAATTATTCGTGTATAACATGTCATGTTTGCATGTATTTTAAGTTTTTCTGTAGGCTAAATACTCAGAAATACAGGGTCAAAGGGTGTATGTGTATGTATCGTGGGTAGATATCACCCAGTTGTCTTCTAAATCATCATGGTTTTTAGAACTCTCATCTCTCTTTAGTCTGCAGTCAGGATGCTAGGTTTCAGCTAAACTAATTAGTGGCCCTGGAAAATAGGATAAAGATTTTCACCTGTCTCCTAACTTTCTCAAAACATCCTTTCCTTCTGTTCCTTCCACTCTGAGGACTGAGTTCAGTCGCTCAGTCATGTCTGTTTGTGACCGGGTGGACTGCAGCGCGCCAGGGTCGCCTGTCCTTCACCATCTCCTGGAGTTTGCTCAGACTCGTGTCCATTGAGTTGGAGATGCCATCCAACCATCTCATCCTCTGTCACCCTCTTCTCCCACTCTCCTCCACCTTCACAAATCCTTCCCAAACACTCAGGAAGCCCTTCTCGTTTACGGGCTCACAGTTGCACAGTTTGCTGCCGCTCTTCTTTTCTGGATGTTCATGGCATGTGCGCACTCGACGCCCTTTTGAAGCTCCACCTTATACTACTTGCAACTGAATCGCTTCTTTTGCAACGTCTGACCTTTCCAGCCAGGATATCAGCAGGTTGAGGGTTCTTAGCCTTCATTTTCACATTTTGTGTACTTCTTACCGCCTAGGACAGTGCTCTGCACATTGTGGGCCTCTTTTCTGAGCTTCTGACAAAATCAGATACAGTGTGTCAGTTAAAAGCTAATAACACCTGCTTTTTATGAGAAAAAAATGAAAAGTGCCAGATGTAGAAAAACTCCCTGACCTGTCACTGTCCAGTGATAACTACCCTTGACATGCTGTTACACATCCATCCTGCTTGTGAATAAATATACAGAGAGATGTGATGTACCGTTGTACACATGACCTCACACTATTCCAATGATGAAGTACCTTGCTTTTCTTCAATAAAAGATTTATATCTTCTCCCATGTCAGCTGGTAGCATTCTGATTGTTAATGGCTGAATCATAGTTGTTTCTGCACTCACGCACCTTAGTTCATTTAAGCAGCACTGAACTGATGGACACTTGTGGTTTGCAGTTTTGTCTCTGAGTCGATGCATCTGTCAGTATAAGTGTGATGATCTTTTGAGATAAGGCAAAGTCTTGGAAATGAAAGAACTGCATTAAAGCATGGATATACCTTATGGGATCTAAATAATTACCTTTAAAAGAAGAAAATTTAAAGCAATGCTGAATATTTTCGTAGGCACCTGTCAAATTCTAATAGTTAGCTGTGGCCCTCAGTACAGCATTCAATCATCACAAAGTATCATGGAATATTAGACATAAATCAAAGGAAAAAAATCTCAAGGAGGTACTGCAGGAGAAACAACCTTTGCATGTATTTGTGAGTGTACAAATGAATCATTGCTTTCTGCCTTTTTTTCCTGCTGGGCAGTGACTACCTGTCTTTCTCCTTTCATAAATTATTTTGGAAAGCATGTCTAATTTAGAATATCAAAAGCATTTTCTCTCCTGTCAGGGTACAGAGAGGAGCAGTGTTTTCTGTTTCTTGGAGAACAGTTTGCTTAGGAAAGTACACAATCTGATGAAAGAGGCTGCAGCTGTGGGCTATTTTGAAGCTTACTTGAAAACACTTTGGTATGTTTATTTCTTTACTACTCCACTTGATTTCAGAAAAGATTTGAGATGGTTTACAAAGATGCAAACAATTGACTGGATAAAATTTATTTGGTAGATGACTAAAAGGAGGTAAAGGGAAAATGAGGGTAAGAAAGTACATAGAAAGCCAAGAGTAAGGTTAGTTCACGAAATACACACAGAAGATGAAATTGCCATCTTTGAAGTTCTAGAAGAGTTGCATGTGGGCAGTTTGGTATGGTTCAGTCACAATATTAAGTCCTGTGTACTCACTCCAGTTGGCCTCAGATTTGGCCTTGAGCCGGCATGTCGGGTTGTAACCTCATCTTATTATGATTAGAACACAACCCTCCTACTCAGAAGAAGTTCAGATATTACTGATTTGGAGGCCCAAGTGAAAATGCACCTAGAGAAGAGACTTTTGCATGTGAATTCATGAAGCCAGAACTTCCCAGCTGGAAAGGCCTTTAGGAGGGCATTTGGTTCTCCCTCCTTGGGATGGCATGAGGCCCGGTCGTTGTGTCATGCTCTTGAAGGGGCTCTGTGGGGCGCAGAGTCTGCACATGACCAGACCTTCAGCCAGTTGCTTCTGCTCTCCAAGCCACAGTTTCTTTGTGTACCAAACAGGAGTGAGGGCCGGTTCTTACCTCATGGGATCACCATGAGGATTAAGTGAGATGATGTGAGAGAGGGCAGTGTAAATCAGAACAGTGAGACCCCACCTGGTGCCCAGGAGGATGGCTGTAACCAAGAAGACAGATGCGACAGCTTTAGTGAGGATGTGGGGCAGTTGGAACCCTCAGATGCTACAGGTGGGCATGTAAAATGGGCAGCTGCCTTGGGAATTCCTCAGAACTTAACACATGATCCAGAAATGCCACTCAGATATGTGCTGAGGAGAAAACACCAGAACTTGTACACAAAGGTTCATGGCAGCATTATTCTTAAGTGCCCAAATTGGAAACAACCCAAATGTCATCAGCTAATGAATGGAAAAAAAGGGCAATGTACTGCATGTTTCTGTTTAGGTGAAATGCCCAGAAAAGGCAACTGCAGAAAGTAGATGAGTGATTGTCTGGGACTGGAGGCTGTGCAGCAAATAGGGAATGACTGCTACTGGATATGGGGTTTCTTTGGGGGTAATAACATTTGCCTAGAATTGATTGTGGTGATGGTTACTCTGTGACATATACTATTTAAATCGATGGATTGTGTCATAGGTGAATTATATCTAAATAAAGAGAAGGAAATGGCAACCCACTGCTGTATTCTTGCCTGGAGAATCCCATGGACAGAGGAGCCTGGCAGGCTATAGTCCATGGGGTCACAAGAGTCGGATACGACTTAGTAACTAAACCACCACCAAAGCTATATATATATATGGCTACGTGCACACACACACAGGATAATGCACAGTGAGGTTCTTAGTGTAGTGAAATAAGCCGTATACTAAGTAAATACTCAATAAAGGTAGGCTTTTCTTTTTCAAACAAGTGATGGAACTGTTTGAAACACCTTATCCTGGATCGGGTGGCTCCCCTGGCCTAACCCAGAGCCCAGTTCTCCTAAAGGTAAATCAGAGTTCTCTCCTTCTACAGGAGAGTAGCTGTAGAGGGCCTGTGGCTCCTTCTAACGTGATTTTGGATTATTTTGACTTCAGATGACTTTCATTTGGCCTTGAACCTTTCCACTGTAAAAAGACTTTGGAGTTTCCCAATTGTGGATGCAATATAAACCTTGAAAGAGTCAGCACATTTTTCAATTAACCATGATGAACTGCTTGAATTGATTCATGGCTGTGTCTGCTATTGACTTTTCAGAGACTGATTAGCCTGCCTCAGAGTTCCCAGGCACTCAGCTTTTTAACTTTTTCTCCATGCAGGCTGTCTTTGGCCATTTCACTTGCCAAACTTCTCTCTCAAAATAGGCTGGGCAATCAAAAGCATTGGAGGTTTCTCCAACGTCTCTCAGGATTTCTTAGTAACAAGTAGAGTCGGTATAAAATGAAATTTTGGTTTCCTATTACAGTTTTTTGTAATGTTTATATCATTTTTTTTAAGTTTATTTTTTTGGCCTCTGCATCTGGATGTTGCCAAGTCATTGCGACATGAGGAAACTACGAAGCTTGTTGTCAACCTGATATTCTCAATCCAGTGACTTTTTTGTGTGTGAGAAGTATACCAACGTTTATTCACCAACCTGACAGATCGGTGTTTAGATGCTCCCTACCTGATTCTGCAGTGGAATGCCAGCAAAATCAAGCAGTGGGCCTCTCCATTCTCCAGAATCTGTCAGGGCAACTTAGATCATGCTCTGGGGGCACCAAGAAGAGACAGGAGACAGGAGAGAAGATACTGGGTACATCAGACTTTCAGCCTCATGGAAGCCTCCCTGTTTGGTTCAGATGTTCACGGCGAAGACACATGACATGCTGAGAAGTGAGCTAGGGAAAGGCAAAGGGGAATCCAATCAGTTCTAGGCACCGCTGTGGCCTTTTTCACCCCCGGGACCTCAAGAGTGAAAGGGCAGGGCGGGCAGAACCTAGACGGGAGAGGGAACTTGCTGATTGTAGCCACGTCACTTAAACTCTTCAGCCTTCAGGATGTATGACTCCCAAGTTCAAAGCACTGGTGATTTTCCCTTCAAGGATGCGATGGGTAACCTGATTCAAACTCAAAATCCCTCTCTCCAGCATGAATGGCTGAGTGGGGTGGAGGTGGGAGGATGGTCCAGAAATCATCACTCTCCAGGCTGTGCAGGGACTGCACCAGGATGGTGGCTGACTGGCCAGAATCCGCGGATATGACCACTGCCCAGGAGTCCACGTGGTTCAGCACCCTGCAGCTGTTCTAGGCTGGTCTGGAATCACCCAGGTGGCACTCGGCCAGACCGCGGGTCCTGTGCCGCACCGCCAAGTTGTGCTGGTAGGCCTGCTGCTGCTCCGCCTCAGCCAGGGTGCTGAACAGGGCCTGCATGTTCTGCTACAGAGTCTCGGTGATGTGCGTGGCCCAGAAGAAGGGGGTCTGAGGGACAGTACTGGTCACCAGCAGCCCCACCTCCCTGCTGATGCTGGGGATGGTGGCCAGCCAGCCCAGGTCTCAGAAACATTCCCTCAGGAGCAGCACCAAGAAGGACCCTCTCATTTCCATGGGAACTGCAGAGAAGCTTGTCGTGGGTTTCTCTGTCTCACAGGGCTCACCAGGAGCTTTGGGAATGAGCTGTGGACAAGCAGTGGTTCTGGCAAATCTTTGAGCAGAGGGCGTCTCTGAAATCGGCAGTGTCTGGGGCCGCTCAGTCACATCAGGCAGGGGTCCTCTTGGGAGACCTGTTGTTGGGATTCATGTACAGTTTTCGTTTGTGGCAGTGCTCCCCATTTGGTCCCTGGATCTCAGGTGCACTTTGTGCGCAAAGCCCAGGTCTACGAACGCGAAGCATTTGCAGCCATTCTGGACTCTGGACGTGCAGAGGGCTGAAGTCCTTTAGAAGGCATCGGATTTCCTCCTCAGAATATTATATGTGTGTATATATATTCTTTTCATATTCTTTTCCATTATGGTTTACTACAGGATATTGACTATTGCTTCCCATGCTATATAGTCAGGTTTTGTTATTTATCCATTCTATATATATTGGGTTGGCCACAGAGTTCATTTGGGTTTTTCCGTAGTATCTTATGTAAAAATCCGCATGAACTTTGTGGCCAACCCGGTAACAGTTTCCCTCTGCTAATTCCAGACTCCCCATCCATCACTCCCCAACCTCCCATCCACCTTGGCAGCCCCAAGTCTGTGCTCTGTCTGTGAGTCAGTTTCTGTTTTGTAATAAAGTTCATTTGTGTCGTAGTTTCGATCCCACGTATAAGTGATGTCATATGGTATTTGTCTTTCTCCTTCTGACTTCCTTCACCTGGTGTCATCTCCGTGCTGCTGCAAATGGTCTTCTAGAACATGCCCTTGATGGTATCCCAGTCAGGAGTACAAGGCATGTCAACCCATCAGGTTCAGCATCTGGGAGGCAGCAGGCCCACTGCCTTGTTGCCATAAGAAACTGGCCAAGATAGCACGTGTTAAAGTCCAATAGGTGCAGTTTCAAAATCACCTTGTGATAGATGGAGATTTCTAGTCTTCCTGTGAGAGGAAGTAAAAGATACTAGATAAGAATGATTGTGCAGACCTTGAATGAGAAAATTCAAGTGTACCTTGAGTGGACACTTACCAGTTGTCCTTTCTCATGCCCTCTTTACTTTGCAACAAATATTTCCATTATTAAAATATGTGTACTTGATAAAATGATTGAACATGTGTTGATGCTTACAATATGCTAGCCACTATTCTAGGTTGGGATACTTGAAGAGTAAAGATGAATAAATCTTGTGAGGACTTTGGGTTGTTTTACACAGTTGTTTCAATTACTCTACATGAATTTTGAGAAAGGGTTAGTGTTAGCTTGCTGTGAGTCCTCCAATAAATATTGTAATTCAGCTTTGATGAGACTCTTATTTTTGAGACTCTTATCCATTGTACTTATTTGCACAGCTCTTGTAGGTGTTGGAGACAGGTTTGTAAAATGAAAAGCATACAGGGGGAACTCAGTAAGTGCTGAATTTACCACCTTTATAGACTGTGATTCTATCGCATATTGCAAAGCAGAATCAATGGACATAAATTCTGGCATAAATTCAAGCATTTACTGACTGTATGCCTTCTTTCATTCTACTGTTCTTGGTTGGACATCTGAAGTGTGCCAGTTAGGGTCCCAGGCTCTGGAATTCAGGGATCAACAAGCTGGGCAATGTGTCTGTTCTGTGGAACCTACATAAGGAGGACTCCTCTGTGAAGAGGATCTGAAAATGCATGTGATTTAGTGAAAACGTGGAATGGACACATGAATACTTATGTGTGTGTATATTTTTGGAAGGAGTATTTCTGTTTCAGATAGGTATGGAAGAATTGTTGTGTGATTAAAAAGCAGTCAGCAGTGATGTAGTGGGCTTCCCCTATAGCTCAGTCGGTAAAGCATTTGCCTGCAATGTGGGAAACGT
Source organism: Oryx dammah (assembly GCF_014754425.2). Classification (NCBI taxonomy): domain Eukaryota; kingdom Metazoa; phylum Chordata; class Mammalia; order Artiodactyla; family Bovidae; genus Oryx; species Oryx dammah. The sequence goes on along the minus strand of NW_024070211.1, from coordinate 107,876,993 downwards.
GGGTTTAATTCCTGGGTCGGGAAGTTTCCCCTGGAGAAGGAAATGGCAAGCTGCTCTAGTATTCTTGCCTGGAGAATCCCATGAACTGGCAGGCTACAGTTCATGGGATCACAAGAGTTGGACATGACTTAGCACTACTTTCTTTCTCTCTTTAATGATGTAGTAGAATGCTAACATTTTCAAAGACGTTATTTCTGGTTGCATTGTATCACCTGGATAGTTTCAGAGTGCTGGAGAAATGGTCTACTTGGTGGTACTTGTCAACTTTAACCCAGGCTGGTGTTAGGAAACCAAGCTTTATAGGACAAGGACACAGAGGCATATGTTAAGATGTGGTCCTACAATAATAAGTTTATAGCTTGTTCCCTCTCCCTTGTGGTCATTTGGGGCACAATTATATCCTTTGCAAGATTTTTTCTATGCTCACTGATTCAACAAAGATATTTATAAGAGTATAATTCAGAATTTAAATATAGAAAAGTTCTCATAAGGGAGTTTATCTTTAATTCAGACATTGTATCATTAATACTTTAAATCTCATTATAACATTATAACCTAGAGTGCCACATCTTTCTTCCTGTATGGAGACTTTAGAGAACAGTTCTGGCCTGATGCCATCTTCATCCACTCATTTATTAACTGTGTTCATAATGATGAGCTCACATATCCAAAAATAGTCATATCAGGCTGGATGTTTCTAAGAAAATTGGTAAGTCTATGGCAGGTTTTAAAACTCCTTGTATTTGGATAGAGTCCACAGTGATTCATTTTCTGGGAGTTCTTGAGGCTGAGGACATGCCCAGTTTTTTGTTTTTTTTTTTTTCTGGAATAGACTTCATGACCAAGCAGCTAAATCTGGAGGCACTGGACTAAAAATGTTTTATACATGTCGTCTCCTTTGTCCTCATTATAACCTGATGAGGTAGGTATTGTGACTCAGTTTTACTGGTGAACAGAGGGACCGTTAGGGTAAGTATTGATATCCAGTGAGTGGTTAGGTCAGAACTTAGCCTCAAATCTGTCTGATACAAAAGCCCTTTGTTGGCAACTGCTATGTTGTACTGTCACCTAGTGGAAGAATACTAATTTCATCTTTGTTCTTTTCTTTATTTCCCAAATTTTCTATAATAAATGTGAATCAATTTTATATTCTAATAATCTCAACCAATATCATTAAAATGTGTATTGTAATGAAATTAGATTAAAAAACATTTTTCTCTGTGATGTGAAAAATATAAAAAAAGTACATGAATCTTAACGTTATAACCCTATATTTAACAGTTAGATAATATAATTAATGTTTAAAATAAAACATAGTAGATATACACACATTAAGGTTTCTGCTTCAGTTATTTTTCTTGGGAAAATAGCATTTATTGATTTAAGAGCTTTACCCCAGATAATAAAAGTGATTATTTAATTTCATTGTCATCATGATTGGGACAAGGACAAGAAAAGCATTTCCTTCCTCTTTGTAGTAGACATTTATATATATGGAAAGATTCTGGGTAATTTTAAGGGAGTTTTGTGATTAAAGGAAGAGAGTGGCTAGAGGATTCAGTAAAGGTTTCTCATAATAGTGGGGAGTTGAACATTTTTCCCCCCTCTTCTTTCTCTTGCCCTACCAGTATAATTCCCTAGAGAAGGAAATGGCGACCCACTGCAGTCTTCTGGCCTGGAGAATCCTGTGGACAGAGGAGCCTGGCGGGCTACAGTCCATGGGATTGCAGGGTCGGACACAACTGAGCAACTAAACCACCACCAGTATAATTTGATCTTAGGAGCAGTTATCAGTACTATGGGAGACAAATTAATTTAGATAATTAAATCAGCTTATTTTAGGCTGTTTATTTAACCTTCCACTCCACCACCACTGGATAGAGGAGCCTGGTGGGCTACAGTTCATGGGGTCGCAAAGCGAAACACACACACAGACACACAGACACACACACAGACACGGACACACACAGACACACACAGATACACACACACACACACAGACACACACACACACACACCCCCACCTGCCTCCCCACTCCCAAAACATCCATCCTTTTTGGCTAGTCACAATGAATCCTGGGAGTTTTTGCCTCATTTGATCTTGAGTAGGGCCTGACAATCTGCATTTTTAACGAAGGACCTAGGTAAGTTGTATGATCAGGCATATTTGAGAAGCCCTGGAAGAGAGGAAAGCTTGCATGAAGAGAAGCAGTAGAAAATGAGATTTTAAAGTTGGATTAGGTCCAGAATATGAAGAGCCTTGAGTCCTAATCCATGGATTTTGGAGGTGGTGCTCTAAGGTGTGAGGAGCCAATGAGGGGCACCCTGGAGGCAGGGAGGCAGCTGTGGAAGTTGGATTGGAAAAGTGGAGAGTCGTGGGCAGCCTGAAGGAGGAGCCATGGGCCAGCAGAAGCTGTTAAAGACCTTGAGGCATGAGTCAGTGTGGGTTTCAGCTAGGACTGCGGCAGAGGTGTAGGGAGGAAAGGACGTGAGTCAGCACTATTAAAACATCAGAGTTGAAGGATCTTGGCGAATGATGGAGAGAGGAGCAAATCACACAAGAGAGATGATGGAAAGAGACTGAGGCCATATGGGCAGGAGGGTGGCTGTTGAGGGGAGAGAGGTGCCAGGCTTGTTGCCATCTATTGGAGTGTGAAGCTCCATTGGGACTTCAGTTTGAGGGAGATAGAAATGTGGGACTCGGTAGAGACCGCAACCGAAAGAGCTGCATTTAGCAGTCCTCTCCATGGAGGCTGCTGTGGGAACCACGTGGTCAGCTGAGACTGCCAAGGAGGGTGTTACAGGGACCGTGGTGAAGTCCTTGGGGAGCAGTAATGGGCCAGGTGGAGCACAGAGGGAAAGAAAGTGGCATCACAGGAGCCAGCAAGGTGGAAGTGGTCAGCGGTTTTGATTTCTGCAGTGAGGGGAAGGAAAACGAGGTCTTCTCAAAGGACATTGGATTTAGCTCAGTTTTAGCAGTAAGGGGAGAAGCTGGACATTCAGATTTAATGAGTAAAGAGATGGCAAGGAAGTGCTAGTGGGTGATTTTTCAAAGCTTGATGGGAAAGGGCAGTAGGAGACTGTGATAGCTTGGGGGTTGAGAAGATTTCGAGGTCATCGGAGGCTTGTATATATTCAGAGGCTCCATGCAGAGGAGGCACGGTGTGCGACCCAGTGGACTCTAGAGGGCGGGGATTCTAAAGACACTGACTTTTCATGTATCGAGTTCCAGGACTGTGCTAGGGTCCAGAGGTAAGAGAGCCTTCATCTGTAAGTATCCCAAGAGAAGAATGAAAGTTGATAGTAAGAGGGGAAGGGATAGTTACGGAGTTTGGGATCGACAGGTCCACCCTGCAATGATTAAAATGGATAATCAACAAGGACCTACTGTATAGCATAGGGAGCTCTGCTCAATGTTATGTGGCAGCCTAGACAGGAGGGGAGTTTGGGGGAGAATGGATACATGTGTGTGTACGGCTGGGTCACTCTGCTTTGCACCTGAAGCTATTACAACATTGTTAATCAGCTGTACTCCAGTATAAAATAAAAAGTTAAAAATGTTGACAGTGAGCTTTGAGCCTGGGCGACTCAAGGGTGGTGGCCGCACAGACGAGGGAGGCCTTGGACAGGAAGCCACATCTGGAGCATCAGGGTCAGCACTGGGAGGGGACGATGCACGGATGCTGGGTTGTGTCGAGGAGGGCGAGGTGGCCGAGGACTTCATCCAGGACACAATGCTTTCATTGTGTTGTGCAGGATATGTGTTCTTTTGCCAGTCAGCAAGGTAGCTTATCTCAGGTGGGGAGCCTTCCTGGGCAAATGTTTGACAATGTATTGGAAGAGCAAAATTGTTTGTGTGATTGAAGTCGAGGAAAGTTGGAGGGGTGGATAAGAGCCAGAACAAAAAATGTCTTATGTGTCTTGATGAGGAGTTTAGGTTTTTGCATTTTTTGCCTGCCTCTCCCCACCCCCTGCCAGCTTTGGGGAACTCTGATAAGAATTTAAGCAGAGAGGGAAATTCCCGGTGGTCCAATGTTTTGGACTCAGTGTTTTTTACTGCCACGGCCTCGGTTCAGTCCCCAGTTGGGGGACTATTGTTATAATAAGATCCCACAAGCCCCCGCAGTGCAGCAAAAAATAAATAAATAAAAAGAATTTAAGAAGAGATGTGCAATGATCTAGTTTGCCTTTAGGAAAACCATTCTGACTGCATTGTGGGCAGTGGTTTAGGGGCAAGACTGGCCGCAGCAGCCAGGTTGGAAGGCTGGTGTTCAGTCCAGGTGAGAATCAGTGGAGGATGAAGGTAGAACAGAGTAAGGAGATACTTGGAAGCAGGAGATACTCGGACAGAACTGAGGATTTGCAAGGTTTCCGTGAGGATGGATGTTGAGAGGGTGGGAAGGGAGAGGAGGAGATTTCAGGAAAAGCTGAGGTTGACTTCCTTTCTGATGTTGAGTTTGGCAGGTAGGAAACCTTTACTGGGAATGACACTGAATGTTTAGAAAGTGGTAAACCTTGAGGGATGTCTCATCTCAAAAGGAGAGAGAGTAGATCAGCGTCTGTATCTGCAGATCACAGGAGGGTGTGGTCTGGAGAGAGAAACGTGGACACTCTGAGCACAAGAGCGATAGCTGAGACCAGCGTGCAGAACAAATCCCAGAGCGTGGCTCCTACACACATGCAGAGTCTGTTGCCTCAAGCATTAACGATCCATTTTCTGAGTGCCTTCCACCTTTCTTATCTTAGCTATCTTCCAGGTTAGCCACTGGACTCTTACTGGCATTAGGCAGGAAAAGAAAAACAATGATGGCATCCACATATACTTCATTTTCCTACCAATGAGCAGATGTGATGAGAGGTTTGGATCCTTAGAAGAGCATCAGATCCCATAGTTAGGCTTGGATTACTTGTCAAACTCATTTATATTTCACCATGTGGCCTCCATCTAGCCCTTACCAAGGAAGCTGAAGTTCCTTTTTTTTTTTTTTAAGTTAACCCCATGAGAATATACAACTATTATATATCTTGGTTTCTTTTTAAATTTGGTAGTTGGACAGTGTTGTCTTTGGCAAATACAAGAATTAGAATATATAGTTTTTCCGAATTTATTACAGGGAAATCTGTGTAACTTACTTTACTGCTCTGGCAATCTCTTCTTAGTACTAAATGGACTAACAAAAATAGAATTTATGGCTCTTTTCAACTCTGAATTGAAACACAGTTGAGACTTTGCCCCAGAAATAAAACTCCTGTCTGGAGCATTTTTACGCTGGAACCTTCATCGTAGCTTTCAGTTATTACTGAGAATTAATTTTCCCAGTGATATAAAGCAAGTGAGTATTCTCCCTCTGGAGGTGGTGGGTGTTTCTTGTTAGCAATAAGAAAACAGGCTCTTTCCATCTAAGTCAGAGCCTACTTAAGTGGTTATGATGGCTGGCTTTTAAGCGAAACCCTAATGAGAACTATTACAGATTTAGTAGTATGGATCACATGTGGGTCTTGTTTAGATCTTGTCTTGAATAAATAAGCTGGAAAGACATTTTTGAGAAAGTGGGATAAGATACAACATAGACTGATAACTTAATTCTCCTGAGAAATTATTGGTGATTTTGTTGTTTGTGAAAACATCATGATCGTGTTTTAAAATGTCCTTCTCTATTAGAGATGTGTGCTGAAGTATCTGCAGGTAAAATGATCTGAAGTCTGAGATTTGCTTTCAGAATACTGAAGCATAAAGAGTTAGAGTGTAAAGATGAAATCTCAGTGGCAGGGAAGTTCCAGTAAAAAAAAAAAAAAAAGACTTAAAAGTGAATGTAGTAAAATGTAGAAGTGAGGAATAGGAGGGAGTTGAAGGTCTGCTTCTTATTTGGTTTTGACACTTCTGTGGACACCTGTTACTCTTTCCACACATAGAGTGACAAGGTTTTTGCCTTTCTGACCCTCAAATCAAGGAATACAGCACCACTGTTAGACTGTGCCGTTGTAGTTGACACATCCCACCACCCAGGAGGGCCTCTCTTGTGGTTCAGACTGTAAAGAATCTGCCTGCAATATAGATCTGGGTTCGATCCCTGGGTTGGGAATATCCCCTGGAGAAGAAAATGGCAACCCACTCCGTATTTATTTCTGGGGCAAAGTCTCAACGTATTCTTGCCTGGGGATGGAGGAGCCTAGTGGGCTACGGTCTGTGGGGTTGCAAAGAGTCAGACACACTGAGCAACTAATGGTGACTGACTGGTACTCGGGCTGTGGTCTGGGCAGTTCCTGTCTTGTCCTCCTCAGATGCTTCAGCCGCCTGTGGAGGTGACCATGCGGGGGATTCCTTGTCCCCTGTTACGTTTTTGAGACTTTTGACTGAGATAACAACTTGGGTGCAGTGGTCGGTAAAGACAGCTGGAATCAGAGCAGGCAGAGATTTCAATGGGAGGCATATTTTCACATGGAGACCTTATGATGTCATCGTTGGCTCTTCTTTCTAATCAGTTCAATTTTGAGCTAGAATCAAATTCCTCAGTCTTTCAACCCAAAGTGCAAGTCAGTGCTGTGTATGTACTTTTTTTTCTTTGGTAACTAAACTCCCCTCTGAAGTCTCTGCCCTTTGCAGACAGAAGGGTAGGGAATGGAGTCCATTACAAAGGGACCATAATTGCAGTGAACCACCACAGACTTGTTTGCTTCTTTGAATTATTCCCTGCACAGCAAGACATTAATATGTCGTCTCTGAGGCAGATGGGCCCATCCATTTTGATCATCCACTTTGCTCTTATTTGACGATTATAACCATGCTTTTCCTCTCAGGGTCTTCAAATGCTTAGAGGAAAGCCCAGAGTTTTCTTGACAGCAGCTGCTGCTTTGCTTAAACTGGTAGAATAAATTAAGCCCTTTAGCTTCCTCATGTGAAGTGAAGTGTTAGTTGTTCAGTCGGGTCTGATTCTTTGCAGCTCTATGGACTGTAGCCCGCTAGGCTCTTCTGTCCATGGGATTCTCCAGGCCAGAATGCTGGAGTGGGTTGCCATTTCCTTTGCAGGGGATCTTCCTGACCCAGGGATCAAACCCTGGCCTTCCACATTACAGGCAGATCCTTTCCCATCTGAACCACCAGGAAAGCCCTGGCTTCCTCAGACTTGTCTGTTAATCATGTCACCACAATCACAGGGTCCGTGATGGCAAAGGGTGGTAGCTGTCTAAGGACACGATAAAATGCCTTTGGGTTGCAGGTTGAGATGGTCTGGCCCAGACCCTTACTGTGCCTGTGTGTTTTAGCCAAGGATGACTTATTCATTCATGCATCCAACTAACAAGTTTTAAGTGTCTGTTCCCCGTTAGTAGTTTGTATTGAGTGCTGGTTCCCAGAGCTGGATTTTGTGTTCACTGCAGCAAATTTCAAGTGTGCTCTGACTCTAGGGATTATGGATGGGAGAAGCTAAAAGGATTTCAGCATGTAATGGGATCTTAACTTGCCCCTCCCATCGTATCCCTTCAAGATCCCTGTGATGCTGTATCTGCAGCTTCTGACTTCCCTCTCCAGGGGCAATGGTGAGAGAAGTATAGGGAGAAAAGAAGTTTGTATCAGAAGTTCCTCCTGATACAAAGTTTGCTTTGGCAAATTTTTTTCAGGCAGCAGGAAAATGTTATTTACACAGTTCAGTTCAGTTCAGTTCAGTCGCTCAGTCGTGTCCAACTCTTTGCGACCCCATGAATCGCAGCACGCCAGGCCTCCCTGTCCATCACCATCTCCTGGAGTTCACTCAGATTCACGTCCATTGAGTCCATGATGCCATCCAGCCATCTCATCCTGGGTCATCCTCTTCTCCTCCTGCCCCCAATCCCTCCCCGCATCAGAGTCTTTTCCAATGAGTCAACTCTTCGCATGAGGTGTCCAGAGTACTGGAGCTTCAGCTTTAGCATCATTCCTTCCAAAGAAATCCCAGGGTTGATCTCCTTCAGAATGGACTGGTTGGATCTCCTTGCAGTTCAAGGGACTCTTCAAGAGTCTTCTCCAACACCACAGTTCAAACGCATCAATTCTTCGGCTCTCAGCTTTCTTCATAGTCCAACTCTCACATCCATATATGACCACAGGAAAAACCATAGCCTTGACTAGACGGACCTTAGTCGGCAAAGTAATGTCTCTGCTTTTGAATATACTATCTAGGTTGGTCATAACTTTTCTTCCAAGGAGTAAGCGTCTTTTAATTTCATGGCTGCAATCACCATCTACAGTGATTTTGGAGCCCCCAAAAATAAAGTCTGACACTGTTTCTACTGTTTTCCCATCTATTTCCCATGAAGTGATGGGACCAGATTCCAAGATCTTCATTTTCTGAAAGTTGAGCTTTAAGCCAACTTTTTCACTCTCCTCTTTCACTTTCATCAAGAGGCTTTTTAGCTCCTCTTCACT